>NC_139002.1:63833798-66233798 GCF_964374135.1 Grampus griseus
TAAATGTATTTATGGTACTTATTATTATTTATAGGACTTATCATTATAGCACTGCATAATATTATTTAAAATATTATATAATAGTAGTGTGTGTGTTTGTCTCTCCCATCGCATGTAAGCTCCATGGGAGCACCTATGTTTTTTTCACGGATGCACCTCCAGCCAATAGGACAGTGCTTGGCTTGTGGTAGATACTTGGTAAACACCTGTTGGTTACACTGAATATGAACACCAGAGTTCAGTGAAGCAACCTCCCAGGGGGGCCAGAACAGGAGAAGGCAGAAAGGGTCTGAGCCGGACTTGTTTGTGCTGGGTCTTTCCCACAGACACGAGGCTTTGTTCATACAAAGTCTGGGGAGTGGCAGCAGGCCACTTTCCAGATGTCTCATGGCCTGGAGATGCCTTCACTCAGATACGATCCCCACCTGCTGTGAAGGAAGGAGGCACATGCTCAGGGCTCTCAGCTCTTTCTCTGAGCTGCGGGTTAAGGGCTGGGTGCTAATTGGGCCCCCGGAGAATCTGGAATGGTTCAGGTGGCTGGTGACAGATGGGAGCAGGGGTCTGGCATCCCACTGAGACACACAGGCCTTGGTTTGGGCGCTGGTCCTGGCTTTGCCACTAACTCACCCTGGGACACTGGGCAAGACTTTGTCCCTCTCTGGGCCTCAGCCTGCCTGTCTCTCGAATGGGACTCAGTAAGCTCCAAGGCTGACTTTGACTGTGATCTGCCTTCCAGATGAGGAAACTGAGGAGCAGAGAGGTTCAGTGACTGGCCTGAAGTCGCACAGCAGCATTAGTCATAGAGCTGTTGGCCCCAGGCCCTTCACTCCCACCTTTCCTCCCCCTGTACCCCTGTGTTCAAGCTCTGACTTAGAGAGCTGGTCTTCTCTTCTCATATCAAGACTTATTTCCCAATTAGGCTTCGAGCCCCTCAGGGCAGGAACCACAGCTGGTTCCTGCTTCTCCCAGTTCTTCAGGATTATGCAACCAACAGGTCCCAGATAAAGGCTTGGCAAATGAAAGAGCTGGGTTGCCCAAGGGAGATGGTGGCAAAGCCGAGATCCCCACCAGGTCTTACTGGTTCCGCCAGAGACTCCAGATGCTAGGATTTGAGTCATTCATTCACTCATCCAAACTACAGTTGCCAATTACCTGGTATGTGCCAATTTCCACTAGAGTGCTGGGAATCCAGCAGTGACCAAGCCAGACAAGGTCCCTGCCCCTAGGAGCTTATGTTCCAGTGGGAAGTAGCAGATCAGCAAGGACCAAATCCAGACACAGAACAATTTGAGATTAGGACAAGACCTATGAAGGAAACAAAACAAAGAGGCAGACAGTGACTGGGGTGGAGCTGATTGAGATCAGGCGGTCAGGGTAGGCCTCTCTGAGGAGCTGAGACCTGCAGGACAAGAAGGAGAATCCCACTAGGCAGAGGGAAGAGAAAGTCCAAAGGCTCTGAGGCTGGGAGGACCTCAGGGTGTATGAGGAAAAGAAAGAAGGCTGGAGGGGCTGAAGGAGACACGTGAGGGCACAGCTGGGCAAGGTGAGCCGGAGAAGTAGGCAGGGGCTAGATCACGCCCGGGGAAGGAGTTTGCATGTTACTTGAAGTGAGTTGGGCAGTCTCTGGGGGGTTTCGGTAAAGGATGAAAAGACATAATCGATGTTTCTAAAGGATCTCTCTAACTCTGCAACTTCTTGCTGTCGCTAGTAGAGAAGCCTCCGGAATCTGTGGTCCCTTGCCCAGGGGGAAGGAAGCCTTTGCTCCCAGGCAGCCAGAGGTTGTAGTGGCTGACAGAGGCAGGGCAACTCACCAGAGAACTGCACCTGAGGCTCTGGTCCAGAGGAGCGCTGCCGCATCCCACCCCCGCCCCCGAGATCCCATCAGCCTGCCCCCCCCCACCAAATGTCCCATGGGTGTTACAGAAAACTGTGCCTGCAAGATGTCTAGGCCCTCATCCCTTGATTATATTAACGCCAAAATGTATTAAAGAAGCATGGTAGAAATGCCATTCTAATTGTTTCGTACACACGCCACTGGGAGGGAACTGATTGGACACAGCTCACAGGCAGTATGTTAATACGCTATTTTCATATGATGATAGCTTTGCATAATCTTCCCTTCTCCCAGCTTTGCAGGGACCTGTTGTTAACCAAGCCCCAGGAGAGAGGGGGAAAGGCAATCTGACTTCAAGTCCACTCCCCGCCACATTAATTAGTCATGTGGCTGGGGAAAGGTGTGTGCACTCAGTACAAAGTAGACTTTATAATTTATACACCAGCTGTTTCCGTCCATTCTCTTCCCTGCCTGCCTCTAATGAAATCATGTTACCAGAGAACTGACTGGCGTGAATTGAGCCTTTAATCCCATTGACCCTGGCCTGGCTGGTGGGGCCCAGGGGAGGGGGTGGGGCCTTTCAGCGAGGGGCTGTGATGCGAAGACCCTGGCAGGCGTGACCCTCCCGCCGCCCCCCACCCCAGGCCTGCCAGCCCACACAATGGAGCGGCTTGGCACAGGAGGAGGTGCTGGGAGTGCGGCCCTGCCTGGCTGAGCAGCCCTCGCGGGGATCCCTGGAGGCCGGGATGGCTCACATTTATTGCCTCATCTTCTGAGATCCAGCGAAGCACAACATTCTCATCTAGGTTGTTCTTTTACTCAGAGAACAGGCCAGGCCAGACTGCACAACCAATGAGCTAAGGCTTGCTTTTCTGGCCATGGGGGTCGCTGGGAAAACAGAGACATGATTCCACGGAGAGAATGCTGCCCCAGCCCCCCAGCAGCAAACCGAAACTCTCCTGACCCAGGAAGCTGACTCCGAGCCCAGGGGCCCCTTCCTGGAGAGGAGGGGTAGAGGCAAGACAAGGGGACAGGCCCTAGTCCTGGTGCTGGCGTGTCCCAGAAAGGCAGTGATGAGAATGATGTGTCTCTTTCCCTGCCCCCGCCCACCCCAAAAGAAAAACAAGCAAGATCAGGCATCCGGAGCCACTCAAGCAAATGCCTGCAAAAAAGAGCGCATTTGGCGAGCGCGAATAAACACAGCAATTAGCACCGTGGCAGTCTCTTAAACAAACACATGGGACCAAGTCAGGGGTGGGGGAGATGCATCTGTCAGAGGGGCCAGAGGCTACAAAGATGAGGCTTGAGGTGAGGGAAGCTGAACATAAGACTTGTCAGGCTAAGATGCTGGGGTGGGCAGATCTGAGCGTGGGACAAAGAAATGGGGTAAGGTGGTAGGATAGGGACTGGAGGGCTGCAGGAGCAGGAAATGCAGGGAGGGTGGTAAGGTGGGGTGGGATAAAGGTGGGGACAGTGTGGCCTCCTGGCTGCCATCTTCAATTTATTGGAAACCCTGATATCCTCATATGGATGTGAGGGCCTTCTGTCTGGGAAATCAGTGAGGTGAGACGTGGCATCCTCAGGCCTCATTTCCCATGAGAGCCTGAGTGAGCAACCTCTACCCAAGCCCAGGTACACTCCCAAGTCTACTGCCCGTTGCTTGGCCTTGGCTGTCACCTTCTCCTCCATCTGGAATGGCAGCCTTCTCTTCTTCCCCCAGCTAAGTCCTAGACCCTTCAAGGCTCAGATCTGATGTCACCTCTGCCTTTCCTGATTCCCCAAGCTGGTCTGGCTGACCCCGACACAGCCTACATCTCTATCTTCCCCACTCCTCGATGGCAGCGGCCATCTCTGCATCCCTTGTAGCTAGCACGGGGCTGGACAAGGTGGCCTGGAATGGGTCTCCTCCTTTGGCTGGTCCTCAGTTTACTCATCTGTAAAATGGGCTTGGTGATCTCTTAGAGCCACTCTGTCTGCCCGAAAGCCCCAACTGGATTCTCTCAGGCCGAAAACCACACGCTCTGTCCTGATAAAAGGAGGGGAACTCTGTTGCGGGCATCCAAGCTTATTTATTACCTCTGAAATAGCCAAAGTACTACTTTTGTTTAATGGCATTAAAAAAAACAAACTGCAAGCAGTCCTTTTTTAAATGAAAGTGTGGGCATCATCAGGGGAACCTAGCGAGGGAAGGAAAATGAAGTTGTCATTTTTTTTCAATGTAATTAAACTTGGTTTTCAAAAAATCTCCTGATCTGAAATGTGACTTACGCTAATTACTTCTGGTGGCTGCAACATTGATTTCAGTGTTAAAGCTAATGGACTTAATGGACGTTGCTTTCCCCTCAGACATGGCTTGGGGCTCCTTGCTGGAGGTCCTGTTTGTCTACCATGAGGGGCTTCTGCTGGACCCCTTGAATCCTCTGTCATCAGCTTCTGCTGCCTGAAGCCCTGCCCCTTCCTCTCTCTCCAGCCCTGGCTCTGGGCTTGAGGCCTCAGGGGAACAACTGTCCCCTTTTCCTGTAGGTGGGTGGGGATCAGGCACCTACTTTGTTCTCCCACAGTGCTAGTGCCCGGTGGGAACAGGGGGCACAGAGAAGGAAACGGCAGGTGGTCCCTATTCCTGGAGCGCTCATGGCCTAGAGGAAGCCTGATAGGAGCCAAGGCCTGGGGCTGGCAGGGCTGAGATTGGGAGCCTCAGGCTCTCTCGGCCCTGAGCCCTCTGAGATGGCCTGGTGGTGGTTCAAGGAGAAAGGAAGAGGGAGAAGCAGAGATGGGCCAAGAAGTTCAGGGCAGCCTTGCTCCCTGGAAGACGGGGTGCAGGAGCTGGCTAGGAAGGCAGCGTACTGGAGTGTGCAGGGCAGGGAGGTGGGCCTACGGGGCAGGAGAAGCAGGTTGGCATGGCCAGGCCACAGAGTTCTCCATGGGCAGCGGTGGATGGCAGGGGGTCTTGGAGGCCAGGAGGAGACTCTGGATGTGGTCTTCTGTCTTAGCCAGAATGAGACGGAGCCTTGGTGTGACAGTACAACCTGACAGCTGGAGGACCCTCTCTCTCCGCCAGGAAGAACTGCTTCAGGATGCCCTGAGGGCAGGCCGGGCCAGCTGCCTCTGCTGGTTGGCCCCCCCCAGAGTGCTTCAAGTTCCCCCATTAAAATGTCATCTTAACTGGGAGTCTGGGGTGCTTTCCTGAAGGTCTGTTTTCACAGGAGAAGCCTTTGGGTTCTCCCTGACCAAAGGGTCACAAGGTCTAGGGCACAAAGTTATAGTCCTGAGTACACACGTGCCTCCTTCACAAATGGGACCTGCCTGTGCCTGGTAGAGGCCCCCGGGGGCAGGGGCACACTCCTTCCAACATGCAGCCGCTGAGGACACTGTGCATAGGCAGAGCTAGTCAGCGGGAAGCTGTACTGGCCAGAGAACTATTTCCTGAGGTGGAATGCGGGTAAGTCATGGCCCTGTGGCCACCAGGAGGCAGCCCTGAGTCGCTGGCCAGAAACAGAACTCCTGGGAAGCTGAGGGGCCAGGCTGGAGTGGAGGGGCCTGATGGGGGCAGCACAAGGGGTCTTGAAGGGGCAGTGAGAGATGGAGCCGGCTAGGGTCAGGGTGGGAAGGGCCTTGATGACCAGGCCAAGGAGTCTGGACTGGATCCAGTCAGGAGACAGGGGGAGGGAAGGGCCTTCTTGATACGAACCCCCCGGGGGGCAGAGGGGAACAGTGGGCTCCAGGAGGGAGAGTGAGAAGAAAGCCACTGCGGGAACCTCGTCAGCCACGAGGTAGGTTTGATCTCACTGCTCTGCCCTCTCCCTCAACTTCCCGTCCTCTGAGGCGGAGTATGAGGTACATTTCACCAAGGGTACCCCACAAGTTTCTCTCAAACCCTCCCAGTTCTCTGCATGTCCCACCCCTCAGCCCAGGCCACCACCATCTCTCCCCTGGACTACAGCAAAGCCCCTCTCCCTGCCTCTCCAGGCCCCGCATCCCACCTCCTCACACCAGCCTGGATGAGTTTTATGAATCCGAGATCTGACCTGTCTCTCCTCTTTGAAATTGCAGTAGCCAACACTCATGGAGCCCTTGCTACAAGCCAGGTACCCGCTTTATGCATTTTAGGTGAATTAACTATTTTAAACCTTGTAACAATCCTCTGAAGTTGACACTATTATGAATCCCCAGGGTTATATGCATGAAACTGAGGCCCAGAGAAGTTAAGTAATTTCCCTGAGGTTATCCAGCTAGTAGTGGCTAAGCCAAGATTTGAACCGAGACTACGTCCACTTCTGCCTCTGTGATCCCTTTGAGTCTGCTCTCAATGATGCAGTCAGTAAGCCCCTAATCATGTTTGAGTCCTTCAGTAACCTGCAAGACCCTGTGCAACCTGGTTCTCCCTTCTTCTCTGCCCCCTTCACTCCCCCTTCCTCACCACACAGTGTCCTCGTGGCTATTCCTCGAACAGGCCAGACCTCAGGGCCTCTGCACTTCCTCTTCCTTCTGCCTGGAATGCTCTCTGTGTGTCTGCTTGCCTTGCTCCTCCACTGCTTTTATGTCTTGGCTCAAATATCACCTTCCCAGGAAGGACCCTGAACCCTCTACTTAAAACTGCAACTCTTCCCAATACTTCCTATTTCTCTGCCCTGCTTGATTTTTCTACATAGCCCTTAGTATTGCCTTCTGACATATTATACAATCTGGTTATTATAGTATTTGTTATCTTTCTCTTCCCACTAGAATGGAAACTTCATGAAGACAAGGATTGTTGTCTGTTTTATTCATTGCAGTATCCCTAGTACACAGAACAATGCCTGGCACATGGTGGTCACAATAAATATTTCTGAACGAATGAAAGTATTCTCACAGCTCTGTACCTTTGTCCAGGTTGTTCCACCTCCTTGGAATGCCTTTTCCCCATGGTGCCCCCCAAATTCCTAAGTGCCCTCTCTGTGACCACCTCCAATTGCACTTCTGTCAGGAAGCCTTGAGCCAGGCTCCCCCAGATGCTCGCAGCCCAGGAAGCTGGTCCTATATCACCCACTACACGCACCGTCTGTACTGTGTGGTATGATCCCTGCATTTGACTCATCACAAGTGGGGATGGGGATACTCTGCCAGAGGACAGACTGGTGCCCGACTCATCACTTGCTGTCAGAAGCCAAGCTCCCCTGCTGCCCAGCAGATTCAGATGAGACAAACCCCACAGAGCAGAGGTACCCAGGGGAGAGGATTCATCAGCACCGCCCCCCACCCCTTTACTGCAACTTGTGGTTCCAGACGTGCCTTTGCAGTTCTCTGGGACTTTGCTCCTCTGGTTTCTCCTCTGATCCCTGGGACCTTTGACTCTTCACTCCAAGTCCAAATCTTCAAACTATTCTGTACCTCTCTCCAACCTGACCCTTACCTTCCCACCAATCTAGGTCCAGCTCAGCTCTGGGCCCAGAGTCTAGGTTCACCATGTTCAGCTGTAGAAGTTGTACACTGCACAATTTAAAGGGGGCATTCATATTGTAGTCTATGTAAATACCACTCCCTGGAGCTTGTGCAATGCCAAATAGCACAACCAGCCTAGCAGACCTGCTGGACCCCCACTCATAGTAACTCCTTGGGTAACATCTCCACTGAGACAGCAGTCTTTGGGCCTTTCTGGGGGCCACGCCCTGTTCTACTCGTGTCAGACTTTACCCACTCTGCTGACCACAACCTAGCTGAATTGTCTGAAGAGAGAGGAAGGTTTGAGAAAGAAGGATGCTCTGGTTCTGAGTCTCCCTTCCCTCCTGTGAGAGAGGCTAAGCCTGCAGAGGGGAATGAGGAATCCCAGCTGAGAGCAGCAGCCTCCACGGACTGGGAGTTGAACCAGTAGCTAACCAGTTTCTGGGCCCTATAAACCTGATGGAGAGACAAGGAGATCCGGTGCGCAGGTTACTTTGGGGATCATTCCTGGGCCAGCAACAGTAACCATTGCAGTCACTCCCATTTATGACTGTTAACCACACACCAGACAAGATGGAGGCTATCACGATGCCCGTTTTACAAACGAGCACTTCAAGGCTATAGAGGTTTCGTGACTTAGGCCCAACTCGTAGTTAAGTGGCAGAGTTAGGATTTGAACCCAGGACCATCTAGCACCACGTCCTACATTCTCAGCCACCCTGCCCTCCCTCCTGTAGCGCCTGTGGCCACTGAACACCTGGTTGGATATGCATACACCCTCCACTCCCAGCACCCAGGTGCAGACGTGGATGTTAAACCGCGCCCAGTCCCGAGGTACTACCTGGGTAAAGCATGGCCAGTAGGTGGGTGGATTGGGTGGGGGCCATTTCCATGCACGTCTGAAGATCTGAGGAACAGGACATGGGAGGCTGGGCCTCTCTTCTCCTGACGGAAGCAAGCGCCTGAGTGGATTTCTAACTGAGCGGAAGTCAGGCTAAATCTGCTAGCTCCCAGGTGTTAGGTTGCTTCCCTTTTGGCTGGAAATTCGACTGTGGTTGATTTAAAATCCTGACACCTGTGTCCATCACCCCAGCCTCCACCATGATTACCGTCCCTTTAAAGTTCTAAATCCCTGTACTTGTGCAGTGTCCTTACCCTCTGATGGGCCGGACCTATGTGAGCAGGGAGATTGGGTTATTATGTAGAAGAGTTATAATAAGAAATATGACTGCAAAAGCCAAGTCAGTTGAAATTGGACTATAATTAAATGCTTAGAAAATTCTATGCTTGGCTCATTTTAAAATCAAGTGCTTCTTTGTAGCAATTTCCTTTCTTTAATTACAATTTCCTGTCTAGTTTGACATTTACAATGCAATCTTGGGGGACATGTTTGTGATTTATTATTCCTGCTCCTATCAGGATATCACTGTGCAGAAATGAGTTTATAAAATAAGAGCTCAAATTATTATGGCCTTTGACCAATAAAGCAGGCTCATAATTTCAGGCCTGAGAGAAGATTACCATTTTTGACAACCCAAGGCAGAAATAGTGGAGAGAGGGAGGGCACAGTTTAGGAATTCACTCTATGTTCAAAAACATTGCATCGTCTCCTCGGGGAAGGCCAGCTTTGGAGGCAGAAGAACATATTAATAACGCTTCAAATATATACAAGCCTTCGCGGCTTTGAAGAACTTTCACTGTCGTTGATTCATATCATCCTAGAGTTAGACAGGCAGGCATCATTATGCCCACCTGACAGAGGGGAGAATTGATGCTCAGAGAAGTTAAGTGACTTGCCCAAGGTCATAAAGCCTATAAGAGGGGTCTTAGAATCAGCACTGAAGTCCGACTTAGTGAGTCCTTTTCCCACAATATAATAGCTGACCTAAAGGCCTGAGAAGGGACCTGAGACACAGAAGATACCCTCAGTGCGCATCCAGGCAGAGAGTCCTTCTGCCCCAGTTTCAGGAGTTTTGACCAACCCCCAGAGCAGCACTGCCCATGACCCAAAGGAGGCCTCTGGGACTGTGGCCCCAGCTCATGAAAAAGGCGACATCATTTCCTTTTTTCTTTTTCCTTTCATCTCAGGGTTCTCCCTAGAAATTTGGGAGTACTTACTGGCCTGCATCACGTCTTTTTACCCTGGGCTGCAAAGTGAGACTTCCCAGCCCAGTGTATGAGGGTTTACCTTCATGTGCACATGTGGACTTTCAGTTGCTCAGCTACATGGTGCCCAGACATCTGCACTTGTTTGGGGGAGGGTGTTGTGTGAGCACCTGTGCACATATGTGCTGAGTATAGGAGGTATAAGGATGCTTGTACAGAGTGTGCCTTATTACCCAGGCCATTAGACATAATCTAAAGACCAGAAGGCCAGTGTGGAGGCACAAAGGGATGTGCCTCAAAATCACGAAGGACTCAGTTTCAGTCCCTCTGGGAAGGCCTTGAAGAGAACGGGAAACATAGAGAGAAGTTGGGTCCCCTGGGGGTTGTCTGTGGACCCTTCATCCTTCTATTCCTTAGAACTTCCTGCAGTGAAGGCTCCCATCAGCCTGGTCCCCAGCGGGGGGTGGGGGGTGACTTCTGACCAGGTGAAGAATGCCCACTGGCCCCTCTCTGAGTCTGGAGAGTCTCTGGGGAGTGAGCATCCCACTCCCTTCCAGAATGCCACCCGGCTCGGTGCCCTGATCAGGAAAGGGGCGACACCATCTTGGTGATGAGGACCACAGGAGGTGGGGCAGGCCTGGGAGTTGGTGATGAGTCTAGCTGTGGACACAGTGAGTTGGAGGCACAGGTGGGACATCCAAGGGGAGGTGTCCAGGCGGTTGCATGTGTGGGTCTGGAGCCTGGGGAGAAGCTCTGAGCTGGGCTTGTGGGGTTTTGCCCTGCCCCATTAACACCTCGCTGTGGTTTTCAGCCTCAGTGCCCCTCCCCAGCTTTGACCGTGGCTGTGCAGCCAGGATCGGGACAGATCAGCCTACCCCTAAGGTAGGCTGAGGCAGTCGAGCCGTGGCCATGGTGGCAGCGAACACCTGGCTGAAGTGGGGTTCGTGGAGCTGCTGGCCTGGGTTTGCTCATAAACAAGGCTTCTGGGCCAGGAGCAGGGGTTTCTGGGGCGCTGCCCCTCTGTGGATCCCCTTCTTCCCCTTTGTCTCACTTGAAAGGAGTCATTATGGGAGGTAAATCCCCGTCTCTGGCTTTTGGCCTCAGATTAAGTCTGTCCAGAGACTCATCTGTTGCCTGTGAAAATCCCTTTATTACTTCAAAACAATTTTAAAGCAGAATATATTAAGATTTTCGAAGAAAGAGAAAGAATCATATCCCTACACCAGGATGCTCGTTATGAAAGTCAAATGGACGGGCCAAGGCAATCCTCTTACACTGCCTCCTTCACGTCAAACTGGGAGATGGGGCGGGGGCTCGGGCTCACCCCTCTGAGTTCTGAGGAAACTTCTGACCCTTGTACAAAGTGCTGCTCTCCTGAAGGCCGTGGCAGGACTGGCATTGCCTGGGCCAATCTGCACTCGCTTCCCTCCCCAACGCATGCACACACTCACCTTCACACCAGCACACCCACAAGCATGTGTGCACGCACTGGTCCCTCCCTGTCTGCAGTTACTTCTTTGAATCAGGGAGGAAGCCTGGAAGGCTATTTGATCTCTGCTGTTCAAAGGAGAAAATGAAAGCTCAGATGGCGGAAGTGACCCTTCCAAGGTCAAGCAGGACCAGATCTGAAGTCTTCTTCTTCCACGGGCAGGACTCTCCGCTTAGAACTTCCCAGACCTCCAAGCGTAGGTTTGCGGCTCCTCCCAGGTTCCTGACTCCGTGAGGAAGGCCAACCTGGGCCCAGGTGATCCTGGGTCCCTAGCTCCTCCCTTGTTGAGTCTGCGAGGCCTCCGGTCCTCTCCTGCCCAAAGAGACAGAGAATTAGGCCAAGCTAATGCTGCTGCCCTAACCCCACCCCGTCCCTCTCCTGAACCAGCCCCTTCAGGCCCCAGCACCAAACTGGGACAAAGGCCTGTACAGGAGGAGATGGTTTCCAGAACCCATGGAAATCCATCCACCCGTGCATCCGTCCTTCCATCCACCCAACAAGTTCAGCTACACCGCAGCTGCAGCAGAGAGTAAGGCAGCCACAGTTCTGCCCTCAAGCTGCTCGCAGATCTGTGAGAGGACAGGAAAATAGTCATTGCAACCCAGCGTGTTAAGCATTGTGACCGGAAAAGTACAGGGAGCTGCGGGGTGGGGGTGGGGGGGCGGAGGCACAGGCATGTCACTTATCCAGCCTCCTGAGCCATGACAGATGGAAGAGCTAGCCACACGTTCCCAGGGAGGAGGGAGGTTGGACAGTGTATGACCAAGTTCTTTCCAGATGTTTTTTGGGAGCAAAGGTAGGGGGTGGGGGTGGGGACTGGGGCCCAGGACTGCCTCTGTGGAGTGCCACGGAGTTACTAGGAAGCCCTCGCCTGGCCTCACCCAGAGTCTACCGACGCCGATTCCACAGAACATCCACTGTAATTCCTCCATTGCACATTCATCAGTAGGGGGCCCTTCTCTAAGAACTGCTTAAATATAACTAACACTTCAAAGATGCCTGCCACACCTTATACTAAATGCTTTAGGGATATCATCTCCCTTGGAGGTAACGGAGCAGGTGCAAATTGCTCTGCGATGCTCAGGATACAAGCAACGGAACTTTATCTTATTTTTCTAACACAAATTAAATCTGGTGCCGGCCCAAGCTCACCAATGTTCGTGAGAGATCCAATGCCAGTCATTTGTAGTGTGCTTTCTCTTCCTCTTCTTTTTTTTTTCGGTACGCGGGCCTCTCACTGTTGTGGCCTCTCCCGTTGCGGAGCACAGGTTCCGGACGCGCAGGCTCAGCGGCCATGGCTCCTCCTGTCTGAGGCTCATAAGTTGGCCTAGTGTTCTGGGATCCCCTTTGGTCACCCAAGGTCTTGGTTGTCAACAAGCCCAGCACTGTGTGTCCTTCTCACTGGCCACTGGGAAGGGTCCGGCAGCCTGCTGTCCCTTCACTCTCCTACCAAAGCCCTGCCAGTCCCTTGATCGCCTGCAGGCGGACCCAGCTCTGTGACAATTCAGAAATTGTGCATTCACTGGGAAGATTAGGCCTGATTAAGAAATTCATGCTAACGAACTGTGCTTAATTGGATTTGGGGAAGGACACAAAATGGGCTGCTTGACATTCCAGGGTCCTCAGCACAGTCCTGGGGCCTCCCTGGTTCCTCCCGGCAAGGCTGACCATATCAGTTGCCCTTCTCCCCGAGTGCCACAGCCTTCGGCCTCTTAGCCTAGTAACCAGGAAGTTATCTGCCTAATCAGACTAATTAGCACTGGGGACACAAAGTCATAATCTACAAAGAATGCAAATGCCAGTTTTACAAAATGAAAACGCCATATGTGCAGTAATTAGCAAACCACGGGCACATTTTATAAATCATATTTATTAGTTTGTAAACAAATCAAGCTCTAAATGCAATGAAAGATGCCATTAAATGTGACTGCAGCAGTGGCAGTGCTGAGCAGGCCTCAATGGGGGGGACTGGGGGTACAGAGTAGAAACTGACCCAGGGCCCCTGCCTGGGAACCCACCAACCTCCCTCTAATCTCCCTTCCAGCCCAGCAGCCTTGGTGTGGGAGGCAGGGGTCTGTGCCCTGGCTAGCCAAGATCCATGGACCACCTGTCTTCCTACCAAAGCCCCCTGGTGGGCTGCCCACCTGCCCAGTATCCCATGACCCTGGGCTGGTTACTCAGACTAGGGCTCAAACAAATGATTGTTCCTACCATGACAACAGACGGCAGAGCCCCAGCTCAGCACCAGACCCCTCTTCCCTTGATTTTGGAACCATAGGCCTCTTTGTCTACTTACACACCTCTGGGGCTTGAGGAAAAGTAGAGAAAACGTCTCAGCTGAAGGAACTTCATACGCTGACCAAGCTTGCCGCGTGCTTCTCAGCTTCTGCTGTCCTTGGAGAAGAGCTTGAGGGAAGGAGGATTTTCCCAGGTTGGTCCTCTCCTGGGTTGTACTAATGTGTTCTCCTGTTCATCCAGCTGAGGTCCTGCCTATCTGGAACTCAAAGGGTTGAAATAGAAATATAAGGGTAAGTTTAAGCTTCTCGGGTACTCCAGATCATGAGAAAGGGTCCCAGTGTGGATTGTGGTAGCCATGATTTTGTTCTGGTCAGTGTATCATCCCATCTCCCTTCCTTGGTGAACTGTTCCTTCTTGCCTTGGGGAAAAAAACCTCTTTCTGCCCCATATGACTATGATAAGGCTTTCAGTCCAGGTGTCCGGCACCACCTCCACCACAAGGTGGGCATGTGATCTAAGTTATTGCACTGCATGCCCTGTACCCAGTGACACAAGTTGGACCCATCACTCTCTTTATCCAGATTTTCTGAATAGAGAGAGAGGGATTGTCAACTTCAGAATTACATAGGTGGTTCACACTTTAATGGTCTGATCTGGTCTATACAAGGAGCAATGACAATCGATTATATAAAGAGAAAACCAAAAGCTCATAGGCATATATATATATATATATATATATATATATATATATATTAGATTGCATGTAGAAAGATAGGATAGATATCTAATGCATATATATATTATGCAATTGAGAAACATGGAATTAGATTGAAGAGCTCTAACATGCATCTAATAAAGGTTATCTAATAAGAGAATGAAAGAAATAGTAGAGAAGCAATATTTAAAAAGATAATTGTCAAAAATTTTCCAAAATTGAAGAAAGATGTGAGTTTTCAGATTAAAAAATCTACCCAGTGTACTGAGTTGGAAAAATAAAAATAGATCCACATTCAGACACATCATGTGCAACTTCAGAACATCAAGGTAAAAAGATCATTTTAAAAGCTATCAGAAGAAAGAAACAGATTATTACAAAAATCAGATTAGATCAACAGCAGGTTCGTCTTCAGTGACCCATGAGAGAAGAAAATGAAATAATATCTTCACGATACTGGAGAAAAAATGACAATCAATCTAGAATTTTATACCCTGTTAATCTATTATCTAAGAGTGCAGGCAGAATAAACCCCCTTATAGACACGCAAAGACTAAGCTACTATGCCCCTACAGCTCCTCACTGAAATAAAGATGTCCCTTGAGTAAGAAGAGAAGTAAACATGAAGGTAAGGCAAATGGGGTGCAAGGGACCATGGATGACCACAGGAAGTGATTAAAACATGTTGGTAAATTCAATCAAGTGTTGACTATAAAAAATAACAATAACCATATTTTGTATATTTTTCAAAGGTTAAACTAAACCCCTAAACAAAGATAATGAAAAGGATGGGCATGTTCAATATAGCATTACATGGGGGAAAAAAAAAAAAAGGGGAAATCTCCAGGACCAGCAAAAGAGTGTATTTATTGCTAGGACGGTAAGCAGGAAGTGATACTGGATACAGGAAGTGGCATTTTAACACCCAAGTAGGGACAGGAGATTTAGCCTCCTGCCCATGAAAAGCCACAGAAACAGAATTAAGACCCCTTGCATACAGCTGAGGGCACTGAAAGTCTGCCATCTATATGAAGATGGAACTAGAGAAACTAAACTCACAAGTGTAGCAAGCAACAAGAAAACGTATTGTGTGTCTGGGGCAGTGGATGGGAGAGAAAAAAAGTCCACAAGAAGTTGCAGCCTTGGGAATGGGCCAGAAGCAGGTATGAAGTCCAAATGTACACTACCTGGGGGCCTAGGATCCACAAGCTGAGAGAATAAGATGGGTCTAGGGAACCAACAACAAGAAGCATGAAGCTGGTTGGCAAGGAATATTATGACAAATACGGTACTTGAGACTCCATTAGAAGCACAACCCCTGCTAAAGCTCAGAGAAACAAAAGCTCAACGAAAAGTTACCAACCACGTGAGGAAAGGAGGCACCATGAGGGAGTATCAGGAGAAATCAGATTGTTCAAAGATTCCCAATCGTTCCAGAAGAAGAGAGTAGAAAGAATGGAGGCGGGCACCCTAGAAGAGAAAATGCCTAAGAATTTTCCACAATTGAAGAAAGAGCTGAGTCCTCAAATTGATTAAATACCTTAAATCCTGAGGACAAATTAAAAAAATCCACATCTAGATGCATTATGGGGAAACTTCAAAACATTAAATAACAGAGAAAAGCAACGAGAGACAGCAGAATTCCTAAAAAAGAACAACAGTTGGGCTGGCAGCAGACTTCTCAGAAGCCCAATTAATTCCAGAAGACCGTGGAATAACATCTTCAGAGCACTACAGAAAAATAACTGGCCACTTATAATTTATTTGGAGTAAAGTCAAAGTAAAAGATATTAGAAAAAGTCAGAGAGTGTTTACAACGCACAATTCTCTCTGAACTAACAACTAAGGGGTGTAACTTAGAAGAAAATTGAGACCAAGAGGAAGGAACAATGAGCAAATAAATTAGAAAGCATGTTTGGTTAATTTAAATAAGCATTGACTACAGAAAATGACGACTAATCTTTAGAATGTGTTAAAAAACAAGGTAGAACTAAAATATTTTATAACAATAGCAAGAAGATGGGAGTGGGGATTGGAGTTAAAACATTTACAGATCTTTGTATTGTTGGAGGCAAATAAAGATATTGACTAAATTTAGACTTTTTAAAAAGATATAACATCCAAACCAGTAGAGAGAAGAAAACAGGTTATAAAAAGAACTCAGGGGCTTCCCTGGTGGCGCAGTGGTTGAGAGTCCGCCTGCCGATGCAGGTGACACGGGTTCGTGCCCCGGTCCGGGAGGATCCCACATGCCGCGGAGCGGCTGGGCCCGTGAGCCTCTGGCCGCTGAGCCTGCGCGTCCGGAGCCTGTGCTCCGCAACAGGAGAGGCCACAGCAGTGAGAGGCCCACGTACCGCCAAAAAAAAAAAAAAAGAACTCAGTAAATCCTATTGAATACAGGAAAGCAAAAAAAAAAAAAAAAAGAAAAATACATGGTAAAAAATTTTAAAGACGGTATAAAATAGTCCAAGTTTATCAGTAATCACAACAAATTTAAATGAATTAAACCCACTTATTCTGAGATATTCTAAGGTAAGGTTTTAAAAATCTAGTCATAAGTTGTTTATAAGAGACATAATAACTAAAATATAATTTTGCAGAATGCTTGACAGTAAAAGGATAGAAGAATATATTGTAAATACTAACCAAAAGAAAGGAGACATGTTAATAGCAAGTAAAAGAGCTTTTAAGACAAAAAAGTTTTGAGATTTAAAGGAGGTGAATATTTACTGACAAGAGGAAAAATTCAGTAGAAATCTATATTGATGCTGTACCTGGTTGCTATTAATAACATAACCTTAAAGTGACAGAATTACGAGGAAAAATTGACAGTATATTAAGCAAAATTACATAGCAGAAATTGACAGAATTGTGGGAGAAACTGACAGACTTACGATCATAATGGGAAATTTTAACATTGCTTTTTCAGAAACTGATGGAACAGAAAAAATTAGTAAAAACATAAGCAGTTGAATACATATGATTGAACTACACAATTAACATTTGTTTAATAACATTAAACATTTGTTTAACATTTGTTTAAACCCCTGTGTCCAATAATTAAGGACTACACTTTATTTCAAGTATACATGGAACATTAACAAAATTGACTATATAATAGGCCACAAAGGATGTCTTAACAGACACTAAATATTTGATATAATTAATGGCACATTCTATGACTCCAGTGCAATAAAATTAGAAAACAGTAAAAAAGATCTAAAAAATCTCATTCATTTTCTTCCTGTAGTGAACTATACTATGTGTGTAAAAGAGTATACATATGATATATAGAATTCAAGGAAATATAATAAAATGAATATCTGTGCAACCATCACTCAGATTTAAAAATATTATTTTTCCAGACTCTTTCTCTCCAGCTGCATTCTCTTCCTTCTTCCCAGGGATAACCACCATCCTGACGTTTAGGATAATAATTTTCTTGTTTTTTTCTTACTGTTTTACTACTTATGTATGCATCCTTAAATAATATTGATTAGGGACTTCCCTGGTGGTCCAGTGGTTAAGACTTCACCTTCCAATGCAGGGGGTGTGGGTTTGATCCCTGGTCAGGGAACTAAGGTCCCACATGCCTTGCGGCCAAAAAACCAAAACATAAAGCAGAAGCAACATTGTAACAAATTCAATAAAGACTTTAAAAATGGTCCACATCAAAAAAATCTTTAAAAAAAATATTGATTAGTTGTCTGGTTTTTATCTTTATACTAATTGAATCATACTGCCTACACTCTGCCTGGTGTCTATAACCATGTGCTGGGCAAAGGGATTATAGAGATGGCTTAGACATGGATCCTGCCATCAACATGATCACATCTGGTTGTGGGAATGGGTAATTATGACACAATATGAAGTAAGATACGGAAGCACACAGAAGGGGTATTATCATAATCAGAATGGGAAAAAGAGAGACTTCTTGGAGCTGTTGACATTTGAGATGAGTCTCAAAATGAATTGTCTTATTTTCCAAGACAAGGGGGGTGATAATTACTGACAGTTTTGAACACATAGTGTAAAGCAATTTTTGTAAAGTTTGTAAATTTTGTAAAGTTTACAAAGTTTACAAAGTTTGTAAAGCAAACTAAGCCATTGTCTTAGTCAAGATTCAAACTAGGCCAAAAAAAAAACTGTTTTTAACTTACATAATGGAAAAGTCATATGCAGTGGGTTCAGGCATGGCTGGATCCAGGAGCTTAACTGATTTCCAGGTTCTGATTCTCTCTATATCACTCAAATAGGCTTTCTTTATGTAATAGATCAGACAGTCCTCAAAAGCTCTAGACTCACTTACTTTCATCATAACATTATTAGTAGGAAGTATTTTCTTTCATAAGTTTCAGCCATGGTTCCCAGGGAGCATCGTAATAGGCCCTGCTTGGATCAAGTTCACTTCCTGCATTAATCACTGGGCCTAGAAGGATGGGGTATTGTTATCGTCCTAGATCACAGACCTAGATTGCCTACCCATCTTCATCCAAACCACACAGAACTGGTTCGGGTCTCAGAAGTGAGAAGAAATCTTAAGAAAGCAAAACCAACCAGAGTTCACGCCAAGTATGAGAAACGACAAGCTATTTGGTATGACTGGAGGGTGTGACGAAGAGGGACGTACTGGGGGAGATGCAGAATATGTGAACTATCAAGTTTTACTTTATCCTGAACACGATGGGAACTTTACAGTGATTGAAGGGATTGAAGCAGAGGGTGAGGAGTTCAAATGTTCATTTTGAAAGATCCCCCTGGGACCTGTGGGAGGGAGGGACTGAGAGCAAGGACTGTTATAATAATTCTGGTGAGGAGCCTGAAATGAGGTAGAGGAAAAGGAAACCTTGTGGGGCAGAGGGCAGAGAGTGATCAGATAGTAAACTAACAAAGAAGTAGAAACTGTAGGATGGGGTAGGAAAGGATGGGAAGACAAAGAAGAGAGAGGAGTCGAGGTGGCAGCCATGTTTCTCATCTGGGTACCAGGTGTCTGTGTCGGGGTGCTCATCACCCAGATGGGAAGCATGAGTGGGATCAGCCCAGTATTTTAAATGATGGCTGTATTTAAGTAAGCTCCTGTCTCCAACTTCTTCAAGCCTAGTGCTGGGTACACACTAGTTTCCTGAGAAACCTTTATGGGTAGACAAATTGGAAGTTGCATTGAAAGGTAGGTGTTCACTGTGGCTTGTGCTTCAAGCTGTAGCTCTGCTTCAGGTCCCATTGCCAAGTGCTTGAGAGCCCCATTGAGGAGGGCTGGGGCTGAGCCAGCCTGTGTGTCTGTGGGAGATGACCTTCCTTCCCACTGACAGCCCCATCCGGGACAGCCAGGCCTCCAAGCCCATGCCTCCTGCTGGCGGGATCAGGGTAGGCTGCTCCGCCCCTGCTGCTTAACCTGGTGTGGGGAATGTCCCGACCCTAACCTGCTCCTCCTCTAGCTCCACCCTTCCCACCTCTGCCAAGCCTTTCAGAGGAAATCCTGGAGAGGCTGGAGTGACAGAAGCCATGTCCTAAGCCCAGCCAGAGAGGGTGTTTCAAGGAGGGACGTGACCACAGACAGGTGCTCTACCCCACCATGGACAGGGCTCTGCGAGGCCCTCCCTCCATTCACACCCACAATGCGCTACAAGGCAGACACTAGCACTGTCCCCAATGTACAGATGAGGAAACTGGAGGCCAGAGAGGCAAACGGGGTTGCCTGAGGCCCCTAGTTTGTAAGTGGGGGATCAAAGTGCAGGTCCAATCAGAATCTTGGGCGCTTCCGCCTACTCCTGCTGTCAGGAGGCAGGCAGCCTGGAGTGGTAGAGGCCGGGGTCTCTTGGGAGAAGAGGCTGAGCTCAGATTTTCCCGGGATCCAGGAGGAGTAGACCAGAAGCCCAGCTCTGCAGTGAGCATGGGGCCCCTCCCTCTTGGGCCTGGGTTCCTAGAGGCCCACGCAGAGGATGGTGACAGGCAGAAGGCTGGTAGCAGAGGAGGTGGCTGGGGGTGGGTTAACGCTGCTACCTTATGAAGGACATTTTTCAGTTGAGCCAGTAACTGGAGGCTCTGAGAGTGTGTTCTATCTCAGCAGCTCTACAGTCGGAGGATATGAACTGGCTGTGAGAAAGCCATCAGGGGCTGGCTATTCCCAAACTCTTGGAAGGCACAGAGTTAGATTTAATAAAAGGGGAAAATGGAACATTTTCATTAGCACCAAATTTTCCATTTAATTTGGACTTCTGCAAAATAAGTGGCCTAATTACTGCCATCATTTGAGCGTCTCAGTAAGTTTTTCCTCTAAGAAGTTGCAGGCTCCGCATGGGCTCCATTCTCCAGGGCTTATTCTTGTACCACTGCCCCTCCCACCCCACTCCTGGAAGCAGGAAGGTTTCAGAGGCCTGAGGGGGGGCAGGGCAAGCCCCTGGAGGGGAGCACAAAGCTTTGGGTTCACCTGAGCTCACAGGGCCCTCCTCTGCCACCAGCTCCAGCAGCCAGTGGGAAAGCTGCCATTCTGGGGTCTGCAGACCCCCAACACTGGCCTAGACTGTGTCTGAGCCCTGACTGGAGTCTTGCCTGGGTGTCACCTCAGGCCTGGGAGTTTGCAGAGCTGCAGTGAGCTGACAGTATCTTCTCCCCCGTGGTCTAGCTTTTGCCTTTTTTGCTGCTCACCCCAGGCCTCCGTCCTTGGCCTATAAAGATGACTGCAGCCCAGCAGTCTCAGCCCACTTAACACTGACCCTGCCCATCATGGGGAGGTCAAGGAAGAGGAGGTAGCCTCAGTCCTGGGTCTCACAGCTCTGGTCGAGGACCCTTGAAGGCCCTCGCTATCCCCACCCCGTATCAAGCCTGGATGCCGAGGGCTGGAGCCACTCCTTCAGCTCCTTTCACCCCTCCCCCAACCCTCCCCCCAACAGGCCTTCGGCTTTTGCTTTTTTCTCTTCCCTCTGCGCTTGAAGAGAATCAGGGATTAAAGAAACAGAGCAAGAAATTGCCACGAACTAGCCTAGCAGAAGATCAGATAGAGTGATGGGGGGAAAGGAGCCTCCCCTCCAAAGCAGCCTGGAACATCCAGGCCGAGGGGGGCCCCCCGAGAGAGGCAAGGTAAACCAGTGGGCAGGGTCTGGTCCTGGGTGTGCCCAGTGCCAGAGACCAGGGCACTTCCCTATCATCGCCAATTCCTCTTCTCTCCCAGAGAACCAGTCCCATTACCAGTCTCATTGCAGGGCCTCTGTCCTAAGCACAGCTCTTCAATGCTCCCCTTCCTGCCCAGGAAAGCAAAGCCCACTCTGGCCCCTCTCCAAGCCGAACCCAGCAGCCCCAAAACCTCTGAGGGCTCCCGCTCCTCATTTCCAGTGTCCAGGCCCGTGTCACCTCAGCACCCCAGTTCTGGCCCTCCCCTTCCAAGGGAGAGAGAGAGAGGCCACCCCAAGCCCCTTGTGGAAGAGCAGCTAGAGGCTGGTGGGGACACACCAAAAGCCACATCATAACTGGGATGTTGGCAGAACAAGGTGAGATGTTTGCTGGGGAGCTGCGGGTTCCCTTCAGACCCATGGCCCTTCCTACGGCGTGGGGGAGGGTCTTCTTATATTGGCAGTTCTTAAGCTAGACCCTTAGTAGGGGTGAGGGAGGACACAGAGGGGAGTCCCTATTCTCTACTGAGAACACTTTCTGTGGTTCCTACTCTCATGGAGCTCACAGGCCAGTGGAAAGAGGTAGGTGATATCCCCCCCCCCCCCCCCACCGTTTACCATACATGAAGAGACTGGCCGATGTGTCCTGTGACCCAGCTGGGGCGTGGTAGAGTTGGGATTCCAACTGAAGGCCTTAAGGGCAAGGCCTATGTTTATCTGGTTGTTACTACTCAAAATTTAAATTTACACATAGCAAAGCGTGCAAGTGCAGCTCAATGGGTTTTCACATACGTGTGCACCGTGTAACCGTCACACGATTCAAGGTCTAGATTCCAGCATCCCAGAAGGCTCCTTCGTGCCCCCTTCCAGTCAGTACACTCCCACAAACGTCACCTCTATTCTGCATATCTTGGCATGTTTCTGTGAGCCAGAGGATCGATTGGCCCAGCAGGGCTCCCCGCTGGTGCCTATGACTCAGCTGTTGCTGGAAAGGTGGCATGACCCAGCCCCCGACTGACACATAGGAGGAAACCCTGGCACTCTGGGGAGTGAAAAGAGTTAATGATGTCAGGACGACAAGTATTAACAGGGACTGTCCCAGTCTCTCTCTTTACCCAGGCCTGCTGCCTCTCGGCCCTCAGGGAGAGCCTAGAGGCGCTGAGGCAAGGTTTCTGGTGGAGGCTGTGGAGGCCCTCACCTGTAGTAGGACCAGACCTGGCCCACCAACCCCTTCTGGGGGTCCATCAGCCTTGGGACTCAGCAAGAAGGGTGGTGGGGGTAGGTGCGGAGCCAAGACACCCCGGAGGCCTGGGAGAGGCTTCCTTTGCCTCTGGTGGCAGCCTGCTCACCTAGCTCTGCCGGGCCCAGGCTACCCTTTCCTTGAGGGTGGACCTCAGAGGTGGCTGGCAGGGACTGTGTCTGCCATCCACAGGATGGAGACGGTCAGAAGGCAAGTTTCCCCCAAGAGGCCTTCTGGTACCCCAGGGCTCCCCAGACCCACGACCACTCCACCCACCCAGCATCCACTGGTCAGGAAGGGACTGCCCAGGCAGATCCTCCTTGACCCCAGCCTGCCTCTTTATCTTTGAGCCAGGCCGGCCAGTGCAGTGTTAAAGCCGCTGGAGTGTCCAAGGAGACATAAAGAAAGTTTAGAGACTTTTAATTTGCCAGCACGGCCACTCCTGCCGGCCGGCCGGCAGGTTGAGCGTTTATGGAGAAGGGCAGCTGCAATAAAGGCTTATTGTTCCTCCCCTGAGCCACCGCTTGGTGACTCCTTTCTTAAGTGAGACAAAGGGAACCCAAGGCCCACTGGCCTCCCCAGGCTTGGGGGGCTGGACCCACAGTTAGCAAGCGTTCCCCACAGCCACCCCAGAGCCAGGTCTGGCGTGGAGGGCCCAACTCTGGCTCCATCTGGACTGCACTCACGGGAGAGGGCAAGCCGGGAGTGCTGACCATGGGATCCACACTCCAGTGGGGACTCCAGGGGACGTTAGAGCTCCGGGAGGCGGGACTCTGACAAGGAGGGGCCCCGAAGTCCCCCTGCAGGGGAGCTGCACAGCCAGCAGAGGAGCAGCTAATGGGACGCTGGGGACAAGCCTCATTTTCAAAGTCCTCCTGGGGGTAGGGGTGTTCCAGGAAAGGTTTCCACTGCCAGAGAGGCCACCACAGGAGAGAGTGAGCTCCCCACTGCAGGAGGTGTGTAAGCCGAGGCCAGAAGCCCACCTGCCAGGAGGGTGTCCAGAATGAAGGCTGAATTCTGCACAACGAGCTCACTTCCAATGCCCAAAAGCCCAGACTCAGGATCCCCAAGCGAGCCCTCTTGGCCAGGCAGGAATGGGGGGAGCAGAGGGGTGTGCTGACATTTCTAGAGATACTCTGAACCTGAGGCCACCACCTGGTGCTGCACACACTTGGGAGCCAGGTATCCCATACCCTTGGGGAATGGAGGCTGAAATGTGGCACCATGTCCCAGAGCACCCTTTACTCAAAGCAGCTGCTACCATAGCCCACAGGCAGCACTGCCCAGGCATCCGGAAGGGAGCCTGAATGGTTTCTGTCCTGCTTGCCCTCACCTGCCATGATGCCTGAGATCCGTGGGCACCCCGGTAGATAGTGATGATGGGAACATCCTTTATTGCTGTCCATCGCCCCCTCTGGAGACTTGCCTTGCTTCACTGCCCAAAACGTTAATAGCTTTGGAGACGTGCAGACAGTAAGTTGCTTAAACAGTAGCATTTCAGACCACGATGTTGCTGGCAGGGGGTAGGGCCAGCACGTACAGTTGTGTAGGTTGTTCACTGCACAAGGGTAAAGGGAGAAAATGAGGGCTGGAATCCAGACTTTGCTCTGCTCAACAACCTGTGGGCCCTGCTTGGCCCACCCTTGCCTGGAGGAAGGGGAACCTTTCCTAATTTTAAGATACACAGAGACCCTGTAAGGGCTAGTGGAGACCCTGAATGTGTAGTCACCTGGTTCTTGAGGACTGGCCTTTCCTCTCCAGGGCACTCGGACCAAGGGTCACATTTCTGAGGCTTCTGTGATAGCCACAGGCTCAGCTCTAGTGCATCATGGGTGCATCCCCAGCACATGGGGCCTTTCCTGCATGCTGGGGTTGGCAGCAAGAACTGGTGCCTGTAACTTTCATGTCTGCACACAAGGCCTCAGCCCCAGTGACCTCGGGAGCTGCCACCTCAGGCCTCCCACCTCCCAATGCCACTTGTCCTTGGATAACTGGATTGGGGAAAGGGAATATTATTTACCAGTCGCTTAGACCTATTCCTCTCAGCCCGCCCCCATTCTCTGCCTTGCCAAAGAATGAAGATTGGGGATGAAATGAATTCGATAATAACCAATAAGGACCCCCAGAGAAAATAAAGCAGCTTTTATTAAACTTCTTCCAAGACCTTTTGTGTTGAGCCTCTGCAGGCTCTCTGGGTGCAGCCTTCGCAGGATTGGCTCTGTTCCTGCGGGCGAGGGGAGCCCCAAACCTGGCTCTCGTGGTCCCTCCTGCAAATGTCCAGCAATAACTCAGGCTCAGATCCCTCCCATGGCTGCCCTGAGTTGACTCCTATTTGAAAGGCAGTTAGAGCCACAGAAAAGACCCCGGCCGTGCATTGCAGGGCTCTGAGGTTCTGGTGGAGTGGTCTTCCTCGGCCAGGCCAGGGCCCTGGGCAGCTGGTACCAACGGGTCCCAGCTCCAGAGGCAACCGAGTTGAGGCTTGGGACCCGCTACCATTCATCCCCGGAGTCATCTCTCCAGGTTGAGTATGGCACGATTTAATGCTCCCATTCCTCCATTCCTGCTCTGCATGACAAATTGTTTTAATAAACATAAACCGGGTAATAATAAAGTCATAATAAGCCCGCGACTCACCTTATATCACTGCAGTTAAATCCTCCCATAAGCCGGCGCTGGTTACAATGACAATTACGGCCGGGCCAATCCACAGGCAGGCCTGCGTGCGGACAGATTTAATATCGTTTGTAAATATGATTAGTGGGCTGTCATGTTATTGCAGGCTGCTATTTACATTTCTCTCCGGGGTTATACACTCCGCCAAATCAACATTAAGTAGTGGGCCTCTCTTTCCTCCTTAAATCATACATTCCCTCTGCCTGCGCCAATCCCGCTTAATGAAGAAAGGGAACCTGACGGCGGGAGCCGGGCAGGATGGAGCCTCGCCTCGGCATTCTTCCGAAGACAGATGGGCACGGGGAGCCCCGAGAAAGCTCCGCCCGGAAACTCCAGTGGGTGGATGGGCCGTGCTCGCCACGGCCCCCTCCCCTCTCACCGGCAGCCCCTGCCCCTCTCCCTGCCTGCTCGCTTATGAAAAATGTTCACATAATGAATGGTTGTTGTTTACAGAAGTAATTTCATGCTACATTTCCATTATTGCCTGGATTTGTTTGGCTTGGCACACTAGCCCATTGCCTACGATGAACTTTTAAGGAAATATTGCTCGTGCTTCCTGCTCTGCCGTTCCGCTTCTAATGGAAGCCGCTTGCATTTGAGACATATGTGACACTTCATAACTGTGTGCAAATAAGCATTCTTAAAGTGCTTGGCTCAATTAATCATTGTTGCGAAGTCCGGTCTGCTCCTGGTGCGCCAGAATCCACCCGACTGGGGCGCAAGTTTGGAGGCGAAAAATCTAAAATCGGGAGGGCGCAGGGGATGGGGAGGGCCAGGAGCCACAGCTGTGCTTTCCAGATCATCCTGTGTCACTGGAGACAACACAGGTGGGTTCCTCTCTGTCCCCAACATAGTTTAGGGCGGCCCTCTCGGCCAGAGAGGGGAGAAAGGTGAGGGTGGGGAGCCGCTTGGGAAGAATAAACCTCGAATATCATACGCCTCTGATGCCTTCTGTAAGACGGCATTCTAGACAGGATTTCATCTACTTGAGATGCCTAAGGTCACCGTTATATTTGAAAGTGGAATATCTAGATGCACTCAGAGGCTCTGAAGGCTGTTAGTCCTTGCGCAGAATGCCCCAGCGCCATGGTTTCTGAGCCCTGTGTGTACGGTGTGGATGTGTACGGTGTGGATGTGTACGGTGTGGATGTGTACGGTGTGTGTAGCCGCCAGGGTGTCTGTCCCTAGCATCTTCACTTCTTGTGCTACTCCTAATCTTTGGTGAGCTTGGAGACCAGGAAATCAACTTTGCAGCATGAAGACTAGAAAACCAAACTTTATACATTATTTGTAAAAGAAGAGGAAATAGATTTGGCTGACAGCGTGGAGACTCTCCTCAAAGTAAGAGTCAGGACATGTGTTTTATTCAGAGCTCTTTGTTTCCTTCCCGATTCTCAGCTGAGTTGGAGCTGAGAAAGGGCCTGGATGGAGGCTAGGAGGAGCTCTATCCTGACACTGAAGCATGTTCATTAATTCATTCTACAAATACTTTATGTGTTAAGCTCCTGCTGTGGTCTGGGTACTGTTCTGGGCCCTGAAGGTCACAGAATCTCCTTCCTCCCCTGAGGAGATGATGCTTGAGCTGAGATAAACACACCCTCTCCTGGTGCCCACATGCAAATCCTTACAGACTCCATATGCATGCACACCTGTGTGTAGTTTCTTCTTCATTAATGACTCCTGAATGAAATCATTTCTCCTCATAATGGCCTATAATTGCCAGACTTTGTATAATGAATTTTATTATTTTAACAAAAAGAGATAAAGATATAGTCTTTTTTTTTTTTTGCAGTACGCGGGCCTCTCACTGTTGTGGCCTCTCCCGTTGCGGAGCACAGGCTCTGGACGTGCAGGCTCACGACCATGGCTCACGGGCCCAGCTGCTCCGCGGCATGTGGGATCTTCCCGGACCGGGGCACGAACCCATGTCCCCTGCATCAGCAGGCGGACTCTCTACCACTGCGCCACCAGGGAAGCCCTAGTCTTTACTTAATGTCAGGAGATTTAGGAAAAATTTTCATTCAAAAAGGTTAAAATGATAAAGTGGGTGCTTGTATGGTGACACATTCCACTATCTGGAAAATGTGGATGACATGAGTCAGGGTCGAGTGTGTGTGTGTGTGTGTGTGTGTGTGTGTGAGTGAGAGAGAGAGAGAGAGAGAGAGAGAGAGAGAGAGAGAGAGAGAGAGAGAGAAGGGAAGGCAGGGACGCGTATAGCTAAGGGCTAGGTGACAGGCCCCGGGTTCCCAGGTACCGTGAAACAAACCAGGGGCCCCAGAGCCATGTGTTCACCAGGCTTGTCAGCCTATACAGAGATTAGGGCTGGGACCATGGCCAGAGAAACGTCTCAGTCCCCAGCAGCACAGAGGAAGCGCGACATGTAATGAGAAGTAGTAGCCCAGCACTGAAAGTGGAAAACGGTATTGATTTTCCAGTGCTTGGTTGCTCAGGGGAGCTCATCAGGTACAACCTCCCAGGCGTCCACCACCCTAGAGGGGTCTGTGGCGCCCCCTGCCTGCCTTGCTTCTCCACTCCACAGAGGCCAGCTCCCCAGCCCAGCCTTTGCAAACCCCGTGAAATGCCTTGTCCTCTGTCCCAGGGGTTCAGCTCAGACAGTGGAAGGACAGGTGACAGTGTGCAGAAAAGGCCTGGGAGGACACAGCTCTCAGCTCTGGTATGTGTGACCAGAGGGCAGGCCACTGCCCACAGGCCAGGCTGCTGCCCTCCTTTAGATCCCTACCCTCACCAATCACTGTGGCGTCCAGGCACTCAGGTGAGCGCCCAGCATTGGAGCCTGTCCTTACACAGATCGAGAGCCATGTAAAGGAAAAGCAAGCTCTACCCTAGAGCGAGAAGCAAGGAATAGAGGCAGAAACTACAGCGAGTGGCCCTGGATACAAGGCCGATGCAGCCCCACAGGCTCACACCCATAAGCAGGGGTCACCAGCTGAGAAGGTGACATAGTGCAGCCGTTAAGAGTGGGCTGTTTGGAGTCATCCAGGCTTGGACTGGCATCCTGGCTCCTTCACTCGCCAAGTATGTGAACCCAGACAAATTATTTAACTTTCTTCAGCCTCAGTCGTCCCATCTACTGAGAATGGGGATTCTAGTCGTCTCCTTAAGGGTTTAACGTGAGGATACCATCAGATAAAGCAAGTAAAGCACCTGGCACGTGCTTGGCTCTAGTAGTGTTCCAGATTATTAGCTAAAACAACAGCAACGATAAATATCAAGGATTCAGGGTAGGGCTGAGGCTCACACCTGTTCCCCACCCTGCCTGGTTTTCGCTTCACCAGTGGTACCACCATCCCCTCATTGCCTGATGCAGAAACCTTGCAGTCATCCTAGACTCTTCCCTTGTACCCCAGGCTAATTAGTCACCCAGTCCTGCCCATTCCACTTTCTGGACACCCCTCCATTCTCGTGGCCTCCTCGCCCATCCAGGCCCCGTGATTTCTCTGCTGGATGACTGCGGTAGCTCCAGACGGGCCTCCCCAAATCCACTCTTGCCCTTTCCACTGCATTTGATGCCCAAAGTCTGAAGCAAATCAGGATTCCATCACACTCTGATTTTCTGTCTTCAGTGGCTCCTCTTTATTCTGTACTTGCTTACCTTCCCTTCTATCTCCCCCAGGGGGCCAGTGAGCTCCTCCAGGGAAGAACCCTTGGATTTTTAAGCACTGTAACCCCAGTGCCCATCCCAGTGCTTGGAATGAAACAGGCTCGTGGAATGATTGTTGAGTGAATACATGAATGTATACCTCCCCAGGCCCATCTCTACTGATGTTTAAAGTCAACACTTTGGACCAGCAACGGACCACTATGTGTTAGAGTCATGAAGCAGTGGCCTTTTGTGGGTGGAGTGGGCATTGAGGAGTAGGGTGATTGGGGCAGAGCTGCAGAGGTGGGAGAGGCAGAGGAAGAAGAAATAGTGCACAGGGGTGAGATCGTGAAGAGCCTGGGATATCTGGTAAGGGTTATGCACTTTACTTTGTAGGCAATGGGGGAGCCGTTGACAGTTTCAGGCAGTTCAAAGGCATGCTTTGATTCCTGTCTTAGAAAGGTTGCTCTGGATCGGGGGCATGTGGAGCAGAAACAGGAAGACCAGACAGGATCAGGGTGGTGATGGTAGTGGAGAATGGGAACCAGATTCAAGAGGCACTAAAGAGGTAAAATCAATAGACCTTGGTGACTTTGTATTTGAAGGAAAAGAGAAAGAGAAGTGGGGGGCCTAGTAGGAGAATTACCCGGCAGTTGTGTGATGGTTAGTGTCATTCACCAGGACGCCGAATACAGGAGGAAAGGGCAGTTTGGACCAGGGATTGTTGGGGGTAGAAAGTGATGGGATAAATTTTGAATGTGGGACATCACGTGAAGATGATGGAATCTCTTGGCTATGAGGGTCTGGAGCCCAGGAGACAGCTCAGTGCTTTAGACAGAGGTGAGGGGCCCTCAGTGTACAGTTCAACAGTGGAAGAAAGTCAGGGCCAGGCCAGATTGTAAGGAGGTGTGTTTAATGAGAGGAAAAGTCCTGGGGAACACTGACATCTAGGAGGTCACTGGAGGAAGAAGAGAGAGAAGGGAGTGAGGACGAGCAGCCAGAGAGGAAGGAAGGGTCAGGGAAGATGAGAGGAAAAGAATTCATGGAAGCGTGGTCAGCCGTGTGGCCCACAGAACCTTGACGAGAAGGGAAGAGGTTCATGATGCCTTGGGCGGGATGCCAGAGGGGATGAAATACTTAAAAAAAATTTTTTTGTGTGTGTAATGATTGAGGAGACTTGCATATATAGTTACCTATTGATTTTAATTTATATCGGCCTCCTTTCTAAAACAATTTAAGACAGCTGAGGAAAATGTGACCTTATTTAGAGCAAGGGAAGGACATAGAAGTGTGGCCAGGCCCACGTCTTCCATGATCACCTCAGAGAAAGGCCTGCACTGAAATGCCCCCTTGGTTAGTCATGAGGGTCTGAGTCATGAGGACAAAATCAGTTACATGAGGTCAAGGTGAGGTCAAGACGTGAAGTCAGGGACGGGTCACTTTGGTGTGGGAGGTGAGGTCACGGTCAGATGAAAACAATGAGGGGGAGAGACTGGAGGGTCGGGGTGTTGAGGGAGTGAGATCTGGGCGCATGAAATCCCGGTGGGAACAGGATGCGGTCAGAATCGCCCACTGAGGGAGTGAGGTCAGGGTGGGATCAGGCCAGTGGGACATCAGCAGGAGCATGGGGGCGTGGTCACGCTGGGTGGTGATGCTGGGTGGTGACAACGATGACGATGAGAGCCGTCCCGTCCCTGTCCCCACCCCCAAGTATGTGCATAGGTACACATTAGGCTACCATGTGTGCCCAGAGCACATGGCCTGCATGTGTGCACATGTGTGACGTGCCCTTTTCGAGTGTATGTGTGTGCTCACTTGTGGGCGTGGCACATGAGTGCATATTTTGTATAGTGTATCTGTGGTTATGTTATGTTTTCTAAAAGCACACAACGGACTGAGGATTATAATCAGAAACTAGATACAAATCCCTCAAAGCTATGGCCAAGGGGCTTCCCTGGTGGTGCGGTGGTTGAGAGTCCGCCTGCCGATGCAGAGGACACGGGTTCGTGCCCTGGTCCGGGAAGATCCCACGTGCTGCGGAGCCGCTGGGCCCGTGAGCCATGGCCGCTGGGCCTGCGCGTCCGGAGCCTGTGCTCCGCAACAGGAGAGGCCACAGCAGTGAGAGGCCCGTGTACCGCAAAAAAAAAAAAAAAAAAAAGCTATGGCCAAACATCCCATGCTATTTCCTGATGACTTCTCAAGGCTGAAGAGCTCTGGAAGCCACGTGGAGAAAGAAGAGCTCTGGTCCTTGTTGGCCTCAGGAGGATGCATTCCCAGTTGGTGGAAATAGGGTGGGGGGCAACTGGTAAAGCAGGGGTCCCCAGCCCCTGGGCCGCACAGCGGGAGGTGAGCGGCGGGCAAGCGAGCGAAGCTTCCTCTGCCGTTCCCCACCGCTCGCGTTACCGCCTGAACCAGCCCCCGCCCCACCGTCCGTGGAAACACTGTCTTCCATGAAACTGGTCCCTGGCGCCAGAAAGATTGGGGACCACCGTGGTAAAGAACTGACCCCTCTGAGTCTGGAATGTTCCCACCCTGCAGCTCTCATGCCCTGGCAGCTAACCTCACTGAGCCCAAACTATTCACCCACCTATGTCAGCACTGGAGTGAATGTCACTGTCCCCAGTCCATCCTATGACGGCAGTCACAGTGAGATGGAATCGAGTCACTAGAGTGTCTGAACCCTTCAATGGCTCCCCATCATCCACAGAGTAAAGCGCAAAACCCTTACCAGAACATTCCAGGCCCTTCATGATCCAGCCCCTGCCCACCTATTCTTCTGCTTCTGCCTCCCCAATGCCCACCCCATTCCCAGCAGGCCACTGCTTCATGCCTCCCAGGCTGTGTCACCAGTTGCAGGTTGAAAAAGCTGGCTTCAAATACCAGTAGACGATGGGGCCAGGAGTGGCCTCAGGTGGACCTTCCTTCTTTCCTTCCCTCTTTCTTTAATTAGACAAATATTTATTAGTTGCTTCTAGGCCCTGAAGATATAGAAATGAGTAGACAGTGATCTTTGGGGGCTGGTTAACCTTCAAACGAGAGTGTTAGCGAGGCTGTAACTGAACATAATAGATGCTCAATAAATATGTATTAAATAAATAAGTGAACAAATGTAATAAGTACCACAATAGGTTATTGCAGGATAAAGCACAAGGAGAGAAAAGAAAAGAAGCCTCTTTACCTCTTCCTGGAGATAGGAAAGACTTCACGAGGCCGGTGACGAGCTAGATGAACTTGGAAGTGTTGACTCAGAGCTTGCAGGTGGCGCTGGGAAGGGCGCTGAGCACAGGCACAGGCAAAGGCTGGGAGACAGAAAAGGGCCACAGAGTGTAAGTAGATTGACACAACCAGGGCACAGGTGCAGGGGCAACAGGCGGGGCTGGGGAGGAAGCGGGCTCTGGTCACAGAAGGCCAGTAAGCAAGGACTCCCTCCTGGAGTTGAAGGGGACTCTTCCAACTAGTCAGGAGGGAAATGACTGTGCAGAAGGCCTGGTGAAGAGGCATTTGGATGTGGATCCGTGGGACCTGGCTGTTGAACAGACAGCTGTGTCCTGGACGTAGTGGCCCAGGCTCAGAAGGGCCCCATGCTTGGGGTTTAATGCTCTGTGGTTGCTGTCTTGGAATTCTTCTATCTATGAATCTGTGTTTTGTGTGTGAAGGCTACTGGGACAGTGGCGCATGTGCCAGGGGCTTGGAGCACAGTCTAGCTTTGACCCCCTCCCCGGGAACGAGTTCTGGACCTGCTCCCTACCCCTGGCACCCCAGGCGGGAGCCGTCACAACCTAAGCCTTCACTACTCTGTGCTGTGATTCAGGGCAAAAGTCCCGAGTGTGGGCTCCACGGAGGGAGTAAGAGGCGGAGGCGTGAACCTCTCCTCACGTCCCAGCTGACTGGGCCTCTGGCCCTGACGCCACACCTCCAGGGACCGGGAGCACACTGCCTCCTGGGGTAGCTGTGAGAATGCCACTGGTCAGTCCAGCACCACCATCCTCCTGCCTGTAGCTCCTCCCCCCAGGGGCTAACTGGGTCCTCTGAAGCCTCTCGCACTCACTAGAGCTCAAAAGCCTGCTCCTGAGACTTAGCTTGCTCCAGGCCAACACCCTTCCCGGTTCCGTCCCCTCAGACCCCCTCAAACAGTCACTCCAACAGCAGCCAGGCCTGGGATGGAAGACACAGGGTCCTGCAGCCTGCTAGAGCCAACTACTAAATATGCAGGAATTCTGCAAGTCAGTTGTTAAACTGTCGGTAGCTTAAAATCTGCCATCGAGGAAACTGGCAAACACTACAAATCAGGGCCTGTTTTTCCCTTGGAGAGCAGTTTACTAACTCACCACAGCCTGGGGGCCTGATTCCCAGGGGCCAAGTGTTTGGAAAGGCCTAGGGTGATTCCTAGTATGTGTGCGTGTGTGCGTGTGTGTGTGTGTGTACATATGTGCATGTGTGTGTTTGCTCTTGTGCGTGTCTCTATAGGAGTTTACATGTGCATACATGGGTGTGTGTGTCCTTCTGTATGTTTCAGCACAGGGACTGGGACTGGCAGTGTGGGTTCTCTGACAACCAAAACTGCCCATGTAGCAAGAGTTTCCCACTGTAGGGGAAATGTCCCCCAGAGAGCCAGCAAGAGGCTCCACTCTATGACCATGCAGGCTCTCCTGCCTGACCCCAGGGGCCTCAGGTCCCCACCTGAATTGTAGAGTAAAGGGCTGGGGATTCTGTGCACATAAGCGCCTTAGCAGCCCCAGAATCCCTGCACCTGGTGTAGCTCTGTTCAAAAACTGTGTTCTGTTTCCTTTGGTTGTTTATATTTCATTTTAATATTGACAGAAAACAAAATTTGGCCCCTTTGGAAAGTCTTAAGTCTGAAACAGTTAAAAACAAAATAAAACAAAACAACAAACTACTAGAAGTTAGTTAGGAGATAATCTTTAGCTTGTCATGCAAAGTTATGCTCATACCAAATCCAGAGAAGACCAGTGAGAAGGAAGAACTGGAAGGACCGGGTACTATGGGCAACTCCAGCCTGATGAGGAAAAAGACAGTGTATGAAATGAGCTCAGTGCACTACCAGGGCTGGGGCTCAGCTCAGCCAGGCACTGGTAGAAGAAGGTGGGACTGTTTCTCTCAGTCAACAGAGGTCATGAGGCAGACCTGGGTGCACCTCAGATGGGAAGGCTGACAATTAAGTAACACTGCCATGTCTCCGTGCTGGCCAGGCACAGAAGGTACTCAATCAGTGTTTTTTATTGTTCTTTTATATGGGGGGGGTGTCTTTCTTTCTCCTTCCTCCCTCCCTCCCTTCCCTCCTTCCTTCCTTTTCTCTCTCTCTCTCTCTCTCTCAGATGACGACTGAATATGTCTGCATACCCTTCATCTCCTGGTCACTGGCTGGAGCCCAGGATGTGAAGATAATGATTCAGGCCCCTTTCCCATCTTCCGTGAAGTTCTGAGAGGGAAGGACTATGTTGCTATGTCCCCAAAGGAAAGAAGCCAAGAAAGGAATCTACCTGCACAATGGATGACCAAGAGGGTTGGGACCTCAGGCCAGGACCCTCTCACTCTCTAGTTTTAACTGGCCCCTCCTTCTGGGGAACTCTCAGAAAGGTACCTTATAAAGTTTCTCAGCCCTCCTGGCCGCAGCAGCTGTCCTCAGTAGCACTTGGAGGAACTTGGCTGTGTCCCCACTCACTCCCTGACCATCCCAGGCATTTCAGCCACATTCAGCAGGCTGTACCCACTGACGGGAGCCCCTCAGGAGGAGTCCCTGGGAACCACAAACTAGAGGTTCAGATTCCTGGTGCCTAGGTGGCTGCCCCCTGGTGGAATTCTGGGGGTTCTCCCAGATGCCTCAGAATAGGGGGTAGGGGAGTGGCAATTAAGACATTTAACTCGAGTTCTGTTATCTGCTTTGCATAATAGCCTTGCTTATACAAAAGATTTTGTTTGAAGAAAGGGTTCAGCTACTTTTTAAGAATTGCAAATCATTGTTCTAGGAGTAGCAATTTCATTAGGTAGGTTTGTTAATAACCTTTAAGGGATTCCACATGGGGGTGGAGGGCTTGTGTGTATTTTGTAAAAGATTCTCTGGGGCCCTGATTTGCCCTGTGTGAGAACCAGTAGCCTAGTGGGTCAGAGAAGGCCAAGCTGGGTGGGTCCCACAGATCATGTCCTTTCTGTGTCCTCACACCATCCTCCTCTGACTGGATGTGGGCCTGATGCCTGCCTGCCTGTCTTGTGCTTATCTGGGCGCTGTTTTGGCGGCCTGGGCAGGCCTTCCTATGACTGCAGCCTCAGTGGGTCGTGTTGGAGAGAGGTGGTTGGACCACCCTCCACCCCATCCTCCCTGCCCTCGGGTGTGCCTCTCAGAGGCTGAAGGAGAGACAAGGGGGCTCCCAGGGGACAGGGAGTCGTCCCCCATGGCTGGGGCCACGGAGTTTCCTCAGGACAAGGAAGGGGACCTTTGCAGAGAGTGACTCGGCCCCTGGATTCCCCACCTTCCCCCATCTACCCTCTCAGTGCTTTGGGAGTTGGAACCTAATGGAAGGGGTTACTTAAGAGAAAGGGGGAATGGGGGCCTGCCCTGGAGGAAGCTGTGCCTAAGGTTGGTCTTGGGACTTGGAATTGGAACGCTGAGGGGCAGGGGGGTGGGGTGGAACCAGACAGGAGGTCCTGGTCCCGAAACCGTCCCCCCTCCTGGGGCCTGCAGGCTTTACCCGCCCGTGCCTACCCACAGACTACCGTCCCCAGGCCCCTTCTTTCAGCTCCCCTTGCTTGACTGTCCCAGTTTGGGCCCACGACCTTCTCCCCCTCCACCCTCTGTCCTCTCTGCAGACCCAGCCTCTCACTTCTGGGCTGACACAGGGGCTCCTGCCCTGTTCTCCCCCTATTCCTGCGCAGGTCTCTGCACCTGCCCTGGTGAGCCTGTGCCAGCAGCCCTGGGCCTCTAGGGGGCAGCAGAGAGAGGATGAACAGGCTGAGCGGCCAAAGAGCCCTGTTCCAGATGCATTTCTGTCTCTGAATTGCTGCGTGCCTTGGGACGATCCATTGACCTCTCTGGGCCTCCGTTTCTACAGTGGCTTTTCTGAGGAGATGACTCACAGGCCCCTTCCTATCGGGTATTCTGCTGTGGTTAAGCCGCTGCAGAGAATCTAAGGAGGAGGTGGAGAAGGGAGTGTTCAGGCTGCCAGGAAGGAGTGTAGGAGGCTAAGCAGTGGGGAGGCCCCAGCAGGTGTGTGTGCCTCCACTCAGTAACCCCCAACCCGAGGACAGCCGACCAGAGGCGACAGACAGGCCAGGAAAGCACGGTGGGGGAGCATGGTGGCTGGGGACCTAGCTGCAGGCACGGGGCCCTAAGAACCAGAGGCTGCTCTGTGCCTGGAGGAACCCAGCACCCCCGCGGCATCGCGGGTCCACGAATTGCCCCTCCCTCTGCCACCCCTGCCCGGGTTTTCTCAGCTCTGATTGTAGAACTAATAGATTTGTGATTTCTCTTTGTAAAGAAATACAACCCCAGTGCACCAGGCCGGGGAGGTCCCTAGCCCACCCAGATGCCCAGAATCCCACGTGCCCCCCCTTCCCTGGGGAGGGCTGGAGTTTGCGCTTGGTGGCAGCTTGGCCGGCCCTGCCCAGGAAGGGCTGGGAAGTCAAGGAGGCTGGAGGGGCCTGTACCCGGCTCTGGCCTCTGCCAAGCTGCACTGGGGAGGCCCAGAGGGGTTTATTTGGATTTTTTAATTATCATTTTTACTTTTTTTCTCCTCATGAAAAAGTTTTAATATACACAGTAAGTTAAGCTCAGAAAAAAAGGAGGGGGGCACATTTCATCTTTAATCTATTTACTTCTGAATATTTAACATACAATTCTGGCACCAATCACCAAATTTAACTGGAAAATTACTCACTAATCTGTTTGCTTATTTGGAATAATTGGGTCGGCTGCCAGCGCGAGGATTTCCCCCCCTGTTTAATATCTCAGTTAGTAGTCCAATTTCAGCTTGGCGGCATAATTACTCTGACAGAGCTGTAGCCATGGGGCCTGTGAGTGGGGCTGCTTTTAAACCGTAAATTATGAAGGATTAGCATTTATGAATTTTAAATCAGGGCTGGGGTAGGAGACACTAAAGCTGCTTAATGCTGGGGAACAGCGGCCTCCACTCAGCAGCAGAAGCCGTAACCCTTCCGCTCCCAGGACGGGCCGCAGGATGTGGGAGCCTGGGACGTGGCAGGTGGTGACCCAGAAGGTGTGGGAACACAAAGGACACAGGGGTGGGGGACGCTGCCACAGCGATGGAACCCCCAGGAGTTAGAAAACCTGGGGTGATGTGAGCAAGGGCTTTGGCCTCTCCCCCTGCCCCACCCTGGTCCATAGGGTGCAGTCTCCCCCCTTGGTTAGTAACAGTTCACCTCCCCCCTGCCCTAGAGGAAGCTCAGAGCAATGACCTAACTAGGAGCTGAGGTCACTCCCTGCAGCCCCCCCCCCCCCCCGCACGCAGGAAGGGTCCCTGCTGCTCTTAAGCATCCCCATCTGGCCGTGAGCCAGTCTGACTCAGCATCCTTTGGCTCTAAGTGTGACTTCCCGGCGTACCCAGCTCTGGCCAGCTGCAGAACGGCTGCCCAGGTACGTCACTCTCAGTCCTCCCCTTCCCTCCCCTCTCCCTCCATCCGCACCCCACCCTCTGGCACACGATGGCCTTAGACCCGCCTTTGAAACCATATGAACTTGCGTTTGAAACCCAGCTATGCTCTTTACAAGCTGTGTGACCATGGACAAGTAACTTAACCTTTCTGAGTCTCCATCTTATTCATCAGTTAAATGGAGACAGTCATTCCTACCTTACAGGGCTGCTGCAGACTTTTATTAGATACTGTGGGTGGAGTGCCAGGCACAGTGCCTGGCACATGGCAGGTGTTTTTTCTGTCAGCTCCATGCTCCTTGGGCTCTCCCCAAACCTGAGTCAATGCCCTGCATCCACTGCCCTCTCCCTGTGTCTCATCTCTCACAGCACAGGGAAATTTCAGCCTCTGGACACTCAACCTGCCCTCATGGTAGATGCCAGGGATGGATCTCAGGACTCTACTGGACTCCAGCCATCAGTGGCCGCTAGAGCACAAACTCTGGGGCCACGCTGGCTGGATGTGAACTCTTACTCTGTCATTCACTAGCTTGGTGACCTTGACCAAGTTATTTAGCCTCTCTAGGCCTCAGTTTTCCTAACCTGCAAAATGGGAATCATAACAATAGTATCTCATCATAGTACTGTTAAGATTTGGTGAGTTAATGTACGGCATTCAGAATCGTGCCTGCCACACAGTAAACACTAGCTGTGCTGGCTATTGTTATTTATTATTCGTATGAGGAAGATGACTGTGGCCCTCTCTGTGGAACTTGCGGCTCCAGGTGGACCTCCCTTGAGCCTGAGGGATCTTTAGGTAGCTTACAAAAATAGGAGGAAAAGAGGCAGGATCTGAGTGGGCAGGACCAGGCTACCTGGCACCTCACTGAGGACCAGTCTGGAGCACATGTCTCTGAGATAAAGCAGTCCCTACAGTGGCCAGACCTCCACCTGTCCCATCTGTGGGTGATGGGACCTTCCCATGACCTGCAGCTCTGGAAGAACCTCCTGATGTGCCTGATGGGACAGATTTCTGGGGTACAGGCCAGCAGTGCGGGCAGCAGAGGCCGAAGGGGCAGGAATGAGACCATAGGGGCACATCAGCCCAGAGAGACCCTCTGCATGGGTCAGCCCTCTTTCCCAAGCTGGCCAAGATCTCTGTCCTCCCGGTCCCCAGACCTGGGCTAGACCAGGTCAGTGGGTGGCCAGGGAAGGAAGAGTGGGGGTGACTCCAGGCATTCCAGCCTGCAGGGTGAGTAGGCCAGGCCAGGCTGAGCCCAGAGCCTCACTCTAGGCCTCCAGGGCTAACCTGTAGGCCCAGCCCTTCCCACTGCCCCTCACCAGCTTCAATGACAGTCTGTCCTAGCTCATCACGTCCACCGTGTGACAGCTGCCAGTGCCTTAATGTGAGTCCTCCGGCAGCTCACTTCCCCTTTGGGGACCTGATTTTGCACATCTGAAAGAAGAACAGGAGGGTCTTGCCCGCCTAGGGGTCTATGACTCAAGTTCATAGCCTGTTATCTCAGCAGAATGGACACAGCGTGTCATTCACCTGTTCTCTGCAGAGCAGGTCCCACAGCCCACCCACAAGTCCAGGCTGGGTGCAGTTTGGCTTCGTGTGACAGACTGGATGGATGCGGCAGCCCAACACCATCCATGACCCCAGGCTTAATGACAGACCAAGCCGCAGCCTCAGATCCTGGGTGCGGGCTAGCCATGGGAGTCCCGGGGAAATGCTGCAGTCCAGCGGGGGCTCACAGGCCCTCATGTGGTATTAATGCTCTTTTTAAAAATGTCCTGAATGATAATTTTGCTTTGGCAAATAAATCCTTAAGTGTCTCCCCACTCCTTGTACCTCCATATACCTCACACCATCACCCTCAGCCACCCGGCCCTTAAGGACTATGACTTGGGGGAGGAGTAAAGGGGGAAGGAAACCGGCCAGGGCTGCCGCTGCTTGTGCAGCTGAGGGAGGGCTGCATTCCCAGGGGACCCCCAGGACTTCTAGTGCGGCTGGTCTGCCAGCACGCTGGGATGCTTGATGCAGGGGAAGTGCCCGGTTTGTCGAGTCCTTGCTGCGCTTTGTGATAACTCATTACATTTCTTTCTTTACAAATTGGCCCATTAGTACTCCTGAATTGAACGGAATTCTAACGCCAGGAGCCTCCCAGCCTGGGCCGAGCCTGGGCCAGGAATTACCTGCGGCACGAAGGCCTGCATTCTGGGGAGGAAGCCTGGGACGGATGTCTGGAGCGGGCCCTACATTCTGCAAGGGAAGTGGGTTTGTTTTCTTTAAACTCTAGAGAATGAAAGAGTTCTAACCAAGCCCTGCTGGATTTAAATAGCAAGATCTGCCTCACTGCTCACTGGCTTTCAAGCTGGGGGCTCTGATCCCTGTTTGAGGGGTTAAACTCTAACCCCATTAAGCCATTTATGGAAAGCTGACCACCAGGGAGGGAGGCGGCCCCTCTTCCTGCAGCCTCCCTAAACCCCACAGATTCTGAAATTGGTTGTCACTCTCGGTCTGAGGATTCTAAACAAGTAGGCGCTAATCCCCTCTGTTAAGGAGATACTTATTTTGTCTGAAAAACTTCAAAGAGCCCATGACAGACACTCAAAATCAAAATTAGCATTCCAATGAGGATTTAAAAAATAATAATTCTTACAGTTCTGCTGAGGAGAGGAGGAGAGGGGAAGTGACTGGCCGGGAGGCTGGGGGAGGGAGTGGGGGCAGTGACTTTCATCTGCCTACCCTCAGGAGCTCTGGGGATCTGCCCCTGCTGGCTGAGATGCTGAAGCCCCCTCCCCAAAGAGGCAAAGGCTAGGCCGTAGCCTGGGCCCTCCAGGGTGGGCAGGAAGTGGCAAACCCCAAGGACTGTGCAGATGAGAAGTTCAAGTCTCAGAGAGGGAGGTAGCATCCGGGGCCATCAGCTACCAGTGCTGCAGCTACAGCCAGGCATTTGGACCCAGGTGGGCCTCGGGTCTGCCTGCCTGAGGCCTCAATGCTGCTCGCAGCTCACAGGACTAGTAGGAGTGCAGAGAGGCTGACAGGTGTCCTGAGGCAGCTCAGTGGCAGAGTGTGGAGCCCCACGGTCTTGCCAACGTACCTGTCCATGTTACGGCCATGTCTGGAGCCACTGCAGGGTCCTAACATTCCCTCCAGTCCCAGCAGCCTCTCTTCTGGAACCCAGTGAGCCCCCTGCCACCCCCAGGCCTGACCTCTCCCTTTGTTGGACTAGTGCCCCCAGCCCAGCCTCACCCTGGCCTGTCCCACCCCACAACCCAGCCTACCCCAGAAGGTCTCCCTCATCAGAGTCATTCTGGCATTTCCATCTCTCAAGGGACCCTCCTGTTCCAGATTCCAGATTCCCAGGCCAGGAGGAGGCCCCTATCTCCAGACAGGGGGCTCTTCTCTCCCAGTCTCTATAGCCCCTTTCTTTCTGAAGTCCCTTAGGTGCCTGCAGGACCTCCTAGGCCCCTCTCAGATCCTGGACCAAATCCCCCACTTCCTCTATTGGCTCCTGCTTGGCCTTCCCAGGAAGCCAGGGGGCAGGACCTAACCTTCCCACTCCCCTCAGCCAGGCTGCCCTAAGCCTGTTTGGTGTCATCCCCTCCAGGGAGGACCTCACACCTCGAAGACTGTTAATAGAAGTTCCTGGACTCTCAGTCTTCCCCCGCCTCCCCCAGTTCACACTGCTTTTCTGCATCACCCCCAAGTTCTATCCATCACCTGCCCAGTCCCCACTAAGCACTGTGCCCCATTCCAAGGCTGATCTGGAACCAGATTCTGTCCATTCACTCAAACTCTCCTTCAATGTGTAGACCTGCTCTGTGCCTGGTCCCGTGTGAGTGCTGGAGCACAGGGACCAGACTCTGTTCTTGGGGTGCTTCCAGCCAAATAGGAATGCTGGTCCATCACAGTACAGACGGATCAGAGAACTCCATCTGTGGGGCTCCCTGAGGAGGTGCTAATGAGCTTCAACAGGAAGTCACCAGGTGGGCAAAAGAGCAAAGGGCCTTCTAGGAGGTGGAGTGGTGTGCAAACACAGAGAGGCCAGGGAAGCCTGGGAACGAGGCAGAACCCCGACTCTAAGACCAGTACCCCTTCCTCATCCGTAGCCCGGGTCCCCAGGCCCTTCGTGAAGACCACGAGGTCCTGGTCACCTGTTCTAGTAACAGTATTGCACAGCACGTGAACCTCAGAGAAAGAAGGAAGTGCCCATGACACCCTAGGCCACAATGAGAGAGACCCCTTGAAAGCACTGCCTCATCCATGACAGTGGTCACTGGCTTCTGGTACTAGAAAAGCCTGAAGGAGATATCCAAAAGGCCCAGCTTTGGGCAATAACCGTTTCCGAGGCAGGCCTGGTCCCTCCTGGCTGCCTGTATTATCCCTGTGAAAACTGGCTCTGTTCAAAGCACTTTCCCACCCATATCTCATCATAGATTTCTAGAACATTCATGCTCAGAACCCACATAGACTGGTGTTGTCCAACAGAAATACACTGCAAGCCACATACATGATTTTTAAAGTTTCTAGTAGTCACACTGAAAAGATTAAACTAATTTAATAATATATTTTCCTTAGCCCCATATTATTATTGGGTTTATGTAACCCAAAACACTATCATTTCAACATGTAATCAGCATAAAATTATTACTGAAGTGTATAATCTTTTACACTGACAGCACATCTCAATTCCAACTAGGCACATTTCAAGTGCTCCATGGCCACAAGCGGCTAGTGGCTACTATACTGGACAGCACAGAGACCAGCCCAGCGTGTCTCCAGAGGAAGAAACTGGGAAGGAGGGGAATGGACTTTGCTATCAACTGAATGTTTGTTGTCTCCCCAAAATTCATACGTTGAAACCATACCCTCAGTGTGACGGTATTAGGAGGTGGGGCCTTTGGGAGGTAATTAGGATTAGATGAGATCACAAGGGTGCAGCCCTCAGGAGTGGGATTAGTGTCCTTACAGGAGACACAAGAGAGCTTGCTTCTTCTCTCTGCTGGCCACCCTGTGAGATGCTGGCCGTCAGCAACCCAGAAGAGGGCCCTCTCCAGAACCAACCATGCAGGCGCCCAGATCTTGGCCTTCCAGACTCCAGAACCGTGAGAAACAAAGTTCTGTTCTTTATAAGCCACCCAGTTTATGGTATTCTATCACAGCTAAGGCAGACCTGCTCAGGATTAAACGCAAACCAGGCTGTGGGAGGAAGTCCCCTGACTCCAACTTCTGTCCCTCCCACAGTCCTGCTGGACCTTGAGAGGGCCCAGGGCACTGAAGCAGAAGACACTGGGCTGGGGCTAGAGACGGGCATCATGTGCTGGGTCTGCTGCTAACCTTCCCCACACATGGCCTTGGGTGGATCAGGAACTGCATTGAACGTGGGGACCTCCTGCTGGCTGTGAAAGGAGGTCAAATGAAGAGGCACCAGAGTGGCAGACATTTCCAGCGCCTGCTCTGTGCCCGGCCCCGTGTGGTGGCTGTGGGCTGTCCTCATCCTGAGGAGCTTGCGGGTGGGGATGGGACAGTGACAGCATAGGTGATGAGGCCCACAGTGGGGCAAGCACGGGGCCCTATGGAGGCACTGAGGACAGGGTGTTTGGGAGAGGCAAAACTTGAACTGGGTCTGGGGAGAGGAGCACAGGATCTACCTGGAGGCTGGGACACCGCCCCAACGCCCCAGCTTCCTAAGACCCCGGGACCCCAGCTGCCCCTGAAGGGTGAGGAGAGCCCACTCAGGTAGCCCAGCCCTGCCCATCAGGCGACACCCAGCCTCAGAGGTGGCTGGTGCCGTGACCTCCTCAGGGGAGCCCCGAGGAGTCCGGCCTCGGCCCTTCGCCTTTTCCTTCAGGCATTCCAGACTTCTTTGGGATGAACTGGGTCTGCCCGTGGGCCAAGCTGGAGCCAGAGAGGCAGCCTGAGTCCTGCCTGCCAAAAGCCAGGGAAGCCACCGCCTGCGGGGAGAGCTGAGCTGCCTCCGGGGCTAAGGCTGGGTGGCAGCCCACGGGGCCTGTGGGGCTTGCAGTCTGCAGTCAGGGCTTCGCTGCCTCTTGCCCCCCACCTGGCCACGAAGCCCCAGAGCCGGTAATGAGCACCTCCGGCTCCACAGCGGCTCAGAGGAGGCCTCCCGGCAGCCCAGCCTTGTTCTCATTGTCCCGCTCCAGCCCAAATGCACCAGGCCCAGGCCTCAATCATGATCAATGGGCCAAGGATGTGCTGAAGCGGCACTTTCATCTTTTCTCAAGGCCGGTGTTTGAACTTCTCCGAGCAAGCGGCCTTCCCAAACGGGCTTGTCTTCTAAGAAGGCGGCCAATCTCCTTTCCCTTGCTTCCTAAGCAGGCTGATCCCGAGAGTTATTGAGGCACAAAAAAAAGAGACGTTCAAAGGCAAATCTAAATTACCGTCCTCTTCAAACTGGCGAAAAGTCTTATTAAGTCACCTGCGTGTGAATCCCGGCCTATTTCTGTCTGCAGACCTTTCTTCCTTTGTGCCACATAAATGGACACATCTTATTGATTTTCTTTCAACCTGGATCACCTCCATCGCTGTGAATATGGGCAGACAAATCCCGCTCCTTCCTTCCTGGTGGGGCTGAGGAAGAATGGGGGTGGCAGCTAGAGCAGATGGGGGCCACTGCACCCTCCTCACCACCCCTGTGTGCCTTCCCACAGAAGTCAGCAGAGTGGCCCGGAGCAGCATTTTCCTGGGGGAGCTGGGGAGGCACGGCGGGCCCGTAGGGAGGCTCTGTGACTACAGCCAGCAGATGGGGCCTCGCCAATCCTTCCTGGGTTGGGAGGACAGCTCCAGGGACCCTTGAACTCACCCCGCGCTGCCCTCAGCCTGTCTTCTGGTGTCCTTGGCTTCCTATAGCTTGTCCTCTGTGACTCCCATCCCCAAACGCTCCCCACTCTGCTCGCTCCATTCCAGCCTTGACCTCTTTGCTGAACAAGCCACACACATGCCCACCTCAGGGCTTTAGCACTGCTGTTCCCACGCCCAGAAGGACCCTCAAGCCTCTTCCCCTCACCGCCTTCAAGTCTCCACTCAAATGTCAACTTCTCAGTGAAACTTCCTCAGGCCACCCCATGTAAAACGGTACCCATCCCCTTAGGCTCCCCCGCACCCTCCCCACTTCACTTTCCTGCGTGGCACTTATCATAATTCACACGCTCTACGTTTTACTTGCTTGTGTTGGTTGGTTATCTGCCCTCTCTAAAGGCTAAACTCCATGCCAACAGAGCTGTTTGCCCCTTTGGTTCACTACAGTGTCACCGCCACCTAGAACAGTGTTCAGTATACCAACATGCTCTATAAATGATTGTTCAATGCAGGCCACGCAGGGGCCCAGCCAGCGCCAGCACCCCACCTTCTGATCCAGTCCCCAGCCTCCAGAGGACACCACGCAGTATGTCCGGACCGCATCCTCACTTCACCATCATCTCTACTGAAGTGACCTCAGGCTCCCAGACAAAAATATCCTCTCCCTAGGCCTGCAGCTTGGCCTGGACACTGCCTGGTCAGGCTTTGGTCTCAGGACAGATAGTTTCTAAGCCCATGACCACACCTCTGAGCCCATCAGTCTCCTCCTACTGGGGACAGGCCCCTGTGTGAGGATATTTCACCCCATCAGATGCAGCTGACCAGGGCAGTACCACAGAAATGCTCTGGGTCCTTAGCTGCCCTCCCCAAGCCACTCCCAGAGGACGGATCCTCCTGTGGGGACCCCAGGGCTGCCGCCCATCTCCCTCACTACATCCCTAGGCTGGGCAAGTGGTATAATAATTACTGTACACTACGGTCTGAATGTTTATGTTCCCCCCAAATTCAAATGCAAAAATTTTAATTCCCCAGGTAATTAGGAAGAGGGGACTTTGGGAGGTGATTATAAAATGGGCCCCTCCCTAGCCCATTCCACCACATGAGGACACAGCGAGAAGTCGCAGTCTTCTGGAACCTGGAACCTGATCACGTTGGCACCCTGATCTTGGACTCCCAGCCTCCAGAACTGTGAGAAATGCGTTTCTATAGTGTGTAAGCCACCCAGTCTGTGGTATTGTGTTCTGTCAGCCCAAAGAGACTAAGATGCTGTATAAACACCCTGGCTGGCCACTGGGAGCCCTGGGGTTGGCCTTGGCTTTGCAGTTACTCTCTGTATGGCCCCGAGGGACTTTCTTCCATCTCCTGACTTGAGTTTCCCCATCTGCAATATGGAGGAGTGATCCAGAGAACCTGAGGACCCCTTTGTAGGTCAGAGCCCTCTCTGGCTCATTCTGGGGAAAATCAGACCCGCCAACTGGAGGTACTGGGGCTACAGGCAGGGCAAGCCCACCAGCTAGATGGACCTTCTCAGGGCAATTCGCATCTTTGGGCTGCACTGGGCCAGGAGGATGGGTTGAGAGCCTGGGGCAGGGTGGAGCCTTGGGTCTGGAGCAGTGCTCTGGACAGGTCGCAGGGCGGTGGTGAGGGACACACGCCAAGTCCTTACTTCGTTCCCCTTTGTTCCTGGGCCTCAAATGGGCCACAAGGTCAGGTGGTAGGGCTGTGAGCATCGAAAAGCCACCAAACCTGACCGCAGCCCTCAAGGGGACTTTACTCTGATCAGCTCTTCACGGTAGGGATAGGAGTTCACGGGGTGGTGGCCAGGGGTCTCTGACTTAGGCCCATGACCCTGGGGTCTCCCCTTCGACCAGCCCGAATAGGTTGAACAGAATTCTGGTCACCAGCTCAGTCCTGAGCTTGGCCCTATCACTGACCCTGACCCTGGACCAGGCCCAGCCAAGACCTCCGAGCCCAGTGGCCATGCTACGCTTCAGGCTGCCAGCCTCCTGGCTGAGCTGAGCTGCAGGGAGCATGGCTGTCTCCCTGCATCCATCTCCACCAGATTTCATCTTGAGGCCATGCAGGTGGCAGCTTTGCCCACAGTGACACACACCCCCCAGGCTCCAGAAGGCCTGCGTCTCTCATTAGTCTGTGGACTCTCCCAGTGAGGCCCATCGTGATTCCTCCTGTCTGGTCTGCCTGAGCACGGCCCCTCCCCCATTCTCCCTGCCTCCCCTTGATTGAGGTGTTCTCCTCTCCCTGGGACCCTTGCAGTCACTTCCTAACTGGCCTCCCTGACCCTGACCCTAACCCTAACCCTTGGGCTGCACTGGGCTGGGAGGATGAGTTCTAGCATACAGCCGCCAATGATCTTTCTAAAACAGTTTGTTCCCATCTCTCTCTCTTGGAAACCTTCCATTGCCCCAAGACCCAGACTAGGGTGCAAAATTTAAGAATGCACTCATCCTCTGGTTGTGCAATGTAGGGTCAGCCTTAAATAGCAATGCCTCCTTAAATCCCTAGGGGCTCTGCTGGACTCACCCAGTCCTAGCCTGGCATTACCCTTAAATCCAGATAAACTCCAGATTCCTTCTCTAGGCTCAAGGCATCACCACATCCCAGCTCCGGCCCTTTCCTGCCTATTTCCTACCAAACCCCACATGACTGCACCTGGCCACACCAAAGCACCTAGGGCTATCCCGCTCAGTGCCCTCCCACTCTGCGTTTCTGCACATTCCTGATGCACCCTCTCCTTTCCTAAGGCTGTCTCTTTTTGTCCTTCTAGGCCTCACTTGGCTGTCACTTTCTCCAGGTAAGCCTTTGACCAGGGCCCCCTTGGGAGCAGAACACAGCACGAACCACATTGAACCACTCAGGCCCATTTTTGGGTCCCTCTCTCTCAATGGGCTGAGTCATCTTTGAGGGCCAGAGCAACATCTGGTTTTTCCCCTTTCCAGCGCAGGGCAGGGCCCAGAGTAAGTTCTCAGTAGGTGTTTGTTGACTGGAGGAATGAAAGAAGAACCCACAAGTCCCCAGGCCCATAAAGGAACCATCCCGAGGAGAAGCCTCATGTATCTTCTTGCTAGAGAGAAGCAGACAGACAGATGGAAACGAGTGAGGCCGAGGAATTCTTTGGGGAAAAGCAGCTCATTTCCAAATGGGAGGCATATAGACCATGGGAAGACAAAAAAATTTCTCAAAATTAAACCAGAGGAGGGGTCTGGGGAGCGATGGGGCTCCCAGGGATTTATTAATGCACGCCTCCAAGTGATTCTTCCTCCTGTGATCAAGGCACTGGGTTAGCACTGACTTCCAAATTATATTTAATTGGACAATTATTCAAACTGAAAAACCTGCACAGGAAACGAAGGCGGTCCTTAATAAACACCTTGTCTCCTCAGCCCCAAACAGGCAAGTCATTTACTGACCCAAGAGGCACAATTTTGTCTTTGGTAAATTTATTTTGAAGTAATCGCCGACTCCAAGAGTAACCATTTTTCAAAGGGAAACTTGGCTCTAGCCAGCAGAATAACAAATTGTTCCCTGACCCGTGTGAAGCCTAATCCCTTTAGAAAGATGTGCGCTTAGAGGGTGGCGGGCCTTGGTGGAGAGGGACGACCCAGCCGCGTCACTGCTGTCCTGCCCTGGACAGGTGGGAGCCTCCCAGGCAGACCAGGGTGCACCCACAAGGACCAGCGCAGACTTTCTCTGCAGGGGGGCTGCGAGGCCTGGGCTGGAGATGGTCACCCGCCCATGGTCCACAAGGTTGGGGAGAGAAGGCTCACACTTCCCCAGCCACCCCTGGGCCTGCCTGAAGCCCAGTGCAGCCCTGATGCTCAAGCCTCCCCCTCGGGGCTCCCCACCCGCCCACCACATCCCTCCGCATCCCTTCACCAGACTGTCCTCATCTCCACCCTCCCAGCCCTGCCGGTCCCAGACCCGGCCCCGCCCCCTTCTCTGCACACCTGGTGAGGTTGTGCAAAGCCCTGCACGGTGAATGCACCTTTCACGCAGAAGGTGCACCGCAGGCCAGCCCCCACCTTGTTGAGCAGCTGAGGGCCTTGGGGAACCTGCTTTAATGAATAGGAGTGCGTTTATAAATAGCATATCCAAATGCAAATGAGCACCTCCAACAGCACGGAAACTGGCTGGGCTCTGGTCCCTTCCTGTTAAGCAAACACAGTTGATAAAAACTGGGTTCTTTTTTTCAGGAGCGTCATAAAGGGACTTCCCTTGACTTACAAAGGGATTCCAACTTGGTTTCCTGGAAGATCAAGGTCGCTTCCTTCACATATAGTATAACTCAGTGCCTCCAAACCCATGCTTGGCCTAACGGGGGTCTCTACCAGGGATCTTTTTGTTCACTGATACATCCAAGTGCCCACAACAGTGCCTGCCAGGAGATGGTGTGCAACAAATATTGTTTACAGAGATGTAGTCCTAGAGAACCTAACCTGTGGAGAGGCCAAGCACCCCTCCTCAGCTGCCTCTCACAGCCTGTCTTCAGACCTTGAGCAAAGCAGAGCTGACAAGACGCCAGAGTTGGAAAGACTCTTTGAGTGTTGTCATTTTTCCTCTTCCCCTTTCTTCCAGTCTGGGAAGCAAGCTCTGAGAGACTTAAGTATTAGGCCCAACGGCAAAGCAGGTCAGAGGTGGAAGCAGGGCTAGAACCTGGGTCTCCAATTTCCAGAGCCCCATCCCTCCTGGAGTCCAGGCTGCCTCCCAACATCAGCCCGGCCCCATCAGACAGCAAACAGCATCAAAAGAGCCCTAGCAGTGAGCAGGCCCCCTGAGAGCACTTTTGGCTACATACCTCTGGTTAACAGGGAAACTGAGGCTCACAGAGTGGGGGGTCTTGCCCCAGGTCACACCTTGAGGGGGCTGTTTCCCAGACTCTTAGACATCAACATGCGGCCTAGGAGTTAGGGCCAGGCACCCCATCACCACCTTGGGTCTTCTTGGGGGTCACAAGGCTTGGGCCCCTCTATCTAGCAAGGCCCCTTTGTCAGAGGACAGGGACCCCATGGGACAGGGAGGCTGCCTCTTTGGCTTCTAATTCCTGGGTCATTCTACTGTCCCCATCCCATCCCAGGCGGCTTTTGGAGCACCTAAGGGGGCCGTTCCCACATGGCTCCCGTGGTCTCCCCAAAACCTTCTTTGCTCCTGCCCCTGGGCTCCCAGACCAGCTCCCCCGCCACCTGCCCAGCCACATTCCCCCCACGCCCAGCACTGGCTTCCTTGTGGATTTCGGTGAATGTGGCCTCACCTTTCGCGTAAGGGAGAAGAAACAAGTTGTTCAACAATAACAACCTGAGGGCAACAGCTGGAAGAACTGGAGGCATTTTGCTACGAAGACCAAATGCAAAGAGAATGTTTGCAGAGCGGGCTGTGTGGGGAAGCAGTTCAATAGTTGGGGGTCCGGAGAGTGGGTCCTGAAATAACCCTTGCCCCTCTTTTAACCAACTGTGTGGCTTCTGAAAGTCACACCACCTCTCACAGACTGTTTCCTTGCCTGGAAAGTGGCACGATAAATAGCACCTAAGTCATTAAATTGTTTGATAATGAGAGCTAACATTTTTTTGAACACTTGCTACGTACCAAGCACTATTCTAAACAAACACTTTACTGTTACTCATTCATTTGATCTGCACTACACAGAAGAAGGTAGTTATTATTTCCCCACTTTACAGATCAGGAAAATGAGACCCAGAGAGGTTAGGTTACTTGCCCAAGGTCACACAGCTAGTAGGCATTCTTCCAATGGATGTAATAGACTTGGCACGCTGTAAGCACTCAATAAATATTATTATTGCTATCATTAAGACTTGACTTTCTTTGTACCAGTCCAAAGAGCAGAATGAGGGCCACAGGGAGGTCAAGGGAGGAAGCTGTGTGGTAGGGAAAGTGTAATAGAGCAGGGGAGGGGCGGGAGGTGGGGGGGAGGCAAGAGCTACCTCTGATACTTCTGATGGGAGCACTGAGGCACATCCCCATGGAAGCATTTTCATCCAAGATTTACGTAAGAGCCAAGAAGTATACTGGGAAAAGGCCTTGAATTTAGACCACATACAATCATTTTCTATGGACTCCAGGGCCCTGACAGAGAGCAATGGTACTAAGAGCTCACCCAAAGAAGTGATGGTGGCTGGAATGAGGGCGAGCCCAGCCAGATCAGAGCCCCAGTGGGGATGTGGGGTCTGGCCCTGCAGCTGGGGGAGGAATACAGCTTAGCTGGCCACCCGGGGAGCACGCGTGTGCTGTGCCCTTTACGGAGAAAACCATCACAGACTGAGTCGCTACACTTATACCCTGAAGCCAAGCCACCAGCTGTAGGACCCCTAGGTGGACACGGCTGGAGGCGGGGCACCCCTCACTTGGAAAGGGAGGCCCAGAAGACACAGGTTTCATTTCCCATGTGACTGGCAGTAGGGCAGCAGCAAATGCCTGGCACAATGAGCTCCAAGGTGACAGTAGTGGTGGCTGAGGCAGTGAAATCTTGGCCAGGATTTTGGCTCAGCTGGCTGCCCCTGTGAGTACAAAGCATGTGACGTACTCCCAGAGATTCCCCCAAAACACTTGTGAAAGGGAGGTCTACAGACACCTGAACTGGAATGGGGCCATGAGATCCAGATGTTTTGCTAAGGCCTGGGACATACAGGGAAGAACTTGCTAACTTCAGAGAGTCTAACAATAAATCCAGCAACCTGAAACGGGAATGAGCTCCCCATCGCTGGGAGTATGCAAGTAGAGGGTAAGCCACTGTCTGCCAGAGTTGTTGAGGAGAGGTTTCCAGTCCTGTCCAGAGTGGTGTAAGATGAACCTTCCTGATTCATCCCACCCAATGCTCTTCTCTCCCAGAGGTTCACTGCTCATGCATCATCGGGTCCCTGTATGGCCACAGAGCACAAAAAGATGACAGACACAGTGAGCTAACACTTACGCAGGGGAACTGTGTGCTACAACTCTGCAGGTCCTGACCCATTCATGGCCTCATGACAGATCAGCCAGGTATTGTTAGCTCCATTTCACAGACGAGGAAACTGAGACCCAGAGAGGCTCAGCATTACACTGCTAGGAAGTGGTGGCACCAGGATCAGACCCAGGTGGCCTGGCCCCAGGTCCACACAGCCCCTTTCCAGGCTGCCTTCCAACGCATAGGGCAGTGCCCCTGTGGGTCCTGCATGGCTGGGCTAAGGCCTAGAGACCTGGGTGGGGCCCAGACCGGAGAGGGGCCCTCCGGAGTGTCCTCTTGGGGCCAAGAAGGCCCTGGCTGTCCTGGCTAGGTGGCCTCTTCCTGTTGGATAAGGGTCTACGGCCCACAGTCAGGCGGGTCTGGGAGGAGTGAGGGTGGGCTCCTTCTGCAGGAGGGTAGCTGAAGGCGAGGCCCAGTGGGGTCTCAACCTCCACGTCAGGGGCCAGCAGAGCTGTAGCCAGGCAGCCGGCCTGTCAGGGCTCTGGGAACCTGTGGCTGTCTCCGCTGTGACTTCTGCCACTGTCTGCAGAAAAGCCCTCCGAGTAGACTGAGCCAGGGGTCTTGTTGGGGGTTATGAAGAAAAGTGACAGTTGCGGAAACAGATAGTTTCTCACCCTGCAACCCAGGAAGGAAAGAATGCCCAGGACCAGAGCAGACGAGGGCAGCTCCGCAGAAGAGTGGCTAAGCCCTGGGCTACGCCTCAAGCAAAGGGAGAAGGGTCGGAGGCCTGGGCACCAGGAAGCACCCTCCCCATCCCAGTTCAGAGGGCTGCTTCCATTCCACACTCCGGGGGCCCCTGTCCTCACCAAAGCTGGGGGCAAGCCTCCTAACTGGCCTCCCTGTCCCACCCCTACTCCATAATTCCCTCACCCAACAGCCCCTTATTCTCCACTGCCCTAGACTGATTCCAGAACATACTTCTGCCCATGCCTTGACCCTGGTAACAGCCTTCTGGAGGCTTCTTAGCACCCCGAGGGGAGAGCCCAATCCCTCAGCCTGGTCTCATCTCACACCACATCTCTTCTCCCTCCCTGGGCCCCCATCACCTCACGCCCTTACCGTTCCCCTAAAGGGCAAACTAATTACCAACTCAAACTCTGCCCTCAGCTTTGAAGGCCCTTCTTGTCCTCCGTGGGAAATTGTATTAGTCCTTCAAAGCCCCAACCCATTGCTCCTTCCATGAAGCCAGTTCCAATCTCCATTTTTCCTCCCTTGAGCTTCCAGACAATAAGTACAAAAGTGACAGCCACCACTTCTATAGCACTTACTCTGTGCCGGCACTATTCCAAAAGCTTTACCCCACTAACTCTTTTCACCCTTACAGCTGTATGAGGGAAATATTCTATCAGTCTCATTTCACAGATTAGAAGACTGAGCACAGAATAGGTTAAGTAATGCACCCAGGGTCACACAGCTTGTATGGAGTGGAGCTGATATTCAAACCTCGACAGTCTGGCTCCAGAGTCTTAACCATTATTTGAGACTCACAGGTTGGGGTGTTGGTTATAGGCTTTGCTTACTTCTAGGATATGAAGAGGAGTGCTTGGGCCTATGTCTACTTTACTGCAAAGCCCTTTGCCTGAGAGTGGGACTGAATCCCACAGTTGGCTGATGACCTGGCTGGGCAGGGGGCTCTGATCCCCACCCCCAAGGCCAAGCTGCATCATTAAGAGCATCCCATAAGGGCAGGTCCCCCCCACCGGGCACCATCTTCAGCCTCCATCCCTCTCTCCCAGCACTTGGCTTTTCACAGCATTTCCTGTGTGTCTCTGGAGCTGCCTGGCAAAGGCCCCCCTGTTGGATCTGATAGTCCTCAAATCAGCTCAGGCTCTCTAGCAGAAGGGTCAGTCCAGAAACTTTCCCCTCCAAATCCCTTCACTCTCTCACCTCTACCCTTCACCATGTTCAGCCCCAGACAAGGGTGAGGTTGGAACCCAAGACAACAGGCATCTCCAGAACTTCCCTAAGAGGCCTTGCAGAGTTCAATTCAAAATCTATTATCCTGCTCTAGTCCTAATTCCAACTATTTACAATCCCAACCTTGTAATCTTAACACCCCTTAGAAAGTTATGGCTAATATTAGTCATAAAACCACTACATCTATGTTACCACTGTTAAAGGCCAGCAACTCTTATGCCAACAGAAGGTAATGTGCCCAGGGCCTGGCACAGAGAAGATGCCATTAAACTTTAGTCTCCCTTCCTTCCTTCCACAATTATATATTGAGCACCTGCTGTGAGCCAGGGCCTGTGCTGGCTGCTGGGGGAAGTGCTGAAAGCCAGAACACTGATCTTTGTGGTTAACATCCATCCATGGCATGAGGTTTGAGAACACTAGCAGAGGGAAGCCCAGAGAGCTGAGGACACAGTCCCCCACCTGGAGGTGTCGCGCGTGTGTGTGTGTGTGTGTGTGTGTGTGTGTGTGTGTGCGTGTGCGTGTGTGTGTGTGTGTGTGTGTGTGTGTGTGTTGGGCAGGGACAGGCAGGAAGGGCCTGTGGGCCAGGCTGAGCAGCTTGGACTCCACCAAGGTGCTCAATGAAGTGCTCTGTTCTAGGAAGGAAGTGCTCTGTCCTAGGAGGCAGGCAGACCAAGGAGGACAACTAAAATGGTCAGGAGGGAGATAATGGCCACCTCTCCTAGCAAAGTGGCAACCAGGTTGGAGATAAATGACTCTTCGACAGTGTTTAGTAGGTTACAGTTAATTATAGCTTCTAGTTATCGAGCGACAACTGTGTCCTCGGGGTTAGACCTTTGTGCCTTATATCCATTATCTCCATCCTTACAGGAATCCTCCCACCAAGGATCTATCAGCCACACCCTGGCAGAAAGCAGATAGCACCCTCAGACTCGGCACCATGAGAAGAGTTTAATCAATGGACTGTCTCACAGATGTGAGCAGGGTGAAGGAAAGCTCTAAAGAATGGTGCTGTACCCTAGAGCTTGGAACCATGGGGAGCCATTACCAGCCCAGGTCAGAAAGGAGATGGGGAGGGAGCAGCTACTGGGACCCAGAGAGAGGAGAGCTGTGGGGTGCCACCGTGGAGGTGGGGTGCTTCAGCTGGGGGACACGGTGAGCCCGTGGTGACCCTGCAGGAAGGAGAACTAGGAGAAATGTAACAACCACATGAAGGCAGACCAGGTGACGAGCCTCCTGGGCATGGGGTGGGAGAGGACAGGCCTAGAGGGCTGGAGCACACGGTCAAGGCCAGAGGGCCTGGGGACTGAATGCAGAGTCAAGGCTGACCCAGTTTCTGGTTGGACGTTAGTGGCAGATGGTGGTGTGATGCTCAGAGACAGAGTCAAAGGGAAAGGAGGGCAGGACCTCTGTGGCGGGAACGCTCCTGCCTCCACCCCGAGGCTCCCACATGGCCTGCACTGGCTCTGTGGCGCGGAGGACCTGCCTCGTCTTATCCCTGGTCTCCTTCTTTCTAAAACAAAGCACTTAACCAGCTACTTGAAATGGTCTCCTCATGTCCCCCCACCCAGCTCCCACCTTTCTTGCTGCCACAACTCTGGGCTGGCACATGGCACGTGGAGCCATGTTTTAGGGAACGTGAGCTATCTGGGGAGAGTAGGGCCCAGCCTCTGGAGTCGGGCAGAACTGAGCTGGGCAGGCACAAAATGGCAGAATTGTATACATTCAGATGTGCAAAAGCACAGACCTTTATTTTCTATGACTCATCTCATCTTGCTCTTGCACTTGTATTCCCACTGATGCCTGGGAAAGGAGTAGGGGAGATCCTTTAACTCATCAATTAAAGATAGCTCAGCCTTTTCCTGTTTAAAACAGTCTCTTTCAGGTTAACTCAATATCTTTTGCATAAATACTCAGTCTTCCAAAATTCAGGCTCTCAGGACACTCTCCTCTTTCATTATGTCTTCATTCTACTCCCTTCTTGCAAAGACGGCAGCCAACTGCAGGGGGCGGCTGGCACCTCTCATGGGGGCACAGGGAAAGGCATTAGGAACCCATGCTGCCCGTTGTTCTCTCACTGGTCTCAGACGGTGTGACCAGCTCCTGGTGTTCACTGAGGTGCTGAGTCCTTGAGTCCCATCTTGGCTTCTAGTCATGAAGCCTGTATCAGCCAGTATAAGCTAGGTTACGCCATGACAACAAACAGCCCCCACATCTCAGGGACGTATTTCTCACTGTGTTACGTGTCCATCACAAGTCAGCCACGGGCCCTGATCCACGTCATCACCGTCCTCCCTCCAGGACCCAGGCCGATGGAGCAGCCACCATCCAGAACGTCGTGAACGACGCAGCAGAGGGAAGCGAGTGCTGCGGAGGGTTTCACTTCAGGGTCTAAGTGCTCTGTCCTAGAAGAGGCACTTTTGCTCGTGACGCTTTGACTAGCACTAGACACGTGGTCCCACCATGGAGCCAGGATCTCAGACCTGCCCCATGCCAGGAAGGGGAAAGAAAGAAACTGGAATGCTTAAGACCCCTATTCTGTAGCTCCAGTACGTGACCAACACCAGACCTACTTGAATGTGCCATCGCTCTCCCCAGCATGCCCTCTGTGGGCTGGGAACACAAACTGGCTTTCTCTACCTCCCCCCCGCCCCCGACAGAGTGCTGGAGGTCCTGTGAGGCTGTCTTTCGGCTTAGTCACCCGGGTACCTTCCTTGGCCATTTTTAAAAAAAATGTATGTATGTATTACTTTTATTGAAGTATAGTTAATTTACAATATCGTGTTACTTTCAGGTGTACAGCAAAGTAATTCGGTTATACGTGTATATGTATACATCTATATTCTTCTCTTCTATTCCTTTCCATTATAGTTTATTAGAAGATATTGAATACGGTTCCCTGTGCTATATAGTAAGTCCTTGTTGTTTATCTATTTTATCTATGGTAGTGTGCATCTGTTAATCCCATACTCCCAACTTCTCCCTCCCCGCCTTCCCCTTTGGTAACCATAAGTTTGTTCTCTCTGTCTGTGAGTGTGTTTCTGTTTGGTAAAGAAGTTCATTTGTACTACTTTTTAGATTCCACATATAAGTGATATCACATATTTGGAAAAGACAAAAGCTGTAATTCAAAAAGATACATGCACCCCAATGTTGACAGCAGCACTATTTGCAATAGCCAGGACATGGAAGCAACCTAAGTGCTCATCAGCACATGAATGGGTAAAGATGTGGTAGGGCTTCCCTGGTGGCGCAGTGGTTGAGAATCTGCCTGCTAATGCAGGGGACACGGGTTCGAGCCCTGGTCTGGGAGGATCCCACGTCCCGTGGAGCGACTGGGCCCGTGAGCCACAACTACTGAGCCTGCGCATCTGGAGCCTGTGCTCCACAACAAGAGAGGCCGTGATAGTGAGAGGCCCGCGCATCGTGATGAAGAGTGGCCCCCGCTTGCCACAACTAGAGAAAGCCCTCACACAGAAACAAAGACCCAACACAGCAAAAATAAATAAATTAATTAATAAACTCCTACCCCCAACATCTTCTTAAAAAAAAAAAAAGTAAGTCTCCCCAGCTGTAAACCAGGGTCAATAGCGCCTACCTCATAAAGTCACTGCACTCAATAAAAAATATCAGCCTTCTAAAACAAAATTAAAAAAAAGAAGATGTGGTACATACGTACAATGGAACATTACTCAGCCATAAAAAAGAATGAAATAATGTCATGTGCAGCAACATGGGCGGACCTAGAGATTAGCATACACGGAGACTCCCAGCCCCATCTGGGTGACCAACTCCACTTCCCTGGTGCTTCCACTCCGGGAGCAACCAGGGTGTTGACACTTTGCCTCTCTTCCTACTCGCCATTTCAGTGGTGCCCGTCCCTTAACTCCCTCTGCCTGTGGAGGGGAACTTCCTCTGTGTAACATCCTCCAGCCTCCGTCCTCCGCTCCCACACACCAGCTTGGCTTCTCCCTCCTGGCCCTCTGCCCCCTCCTCCGCTTCACAGGCTTGTCCTGGGAGCACCTACTTCATAAACCACTTGTACACGATTTCTCATCTCAGGGTTCACTGCTGAGAACCCAGCCTGAGACAGTACAGGCCCCACAGAGCTGTAAGCAGGCACAGGTAAGGCTGAGAATACCAGCTACTTACTGAGCGCCTACAGTGTGCGTGGCCCTTCACGTGCGTGTCTCATTTAATCCTCACAACTGAACTTCCAGCTAGGAGATATTATTATCCGCATTTTACAGATGAGGAAACGGAAGCTTAGAGCAGTCATGTGACTCGCTGCCATCTGGCCAGTACATGGCGGAACGGGATTGGGATCCAAGGCTGTGGGACCCTGTAGTCAACCTCCCTAACACACACCCCACCCCAGGATGCACAGTGGGTGAACACAGCCGAGAGTCCCGTGACAAGAGGTAAGGTAGTTAGTGTGAGGGAAGACCAAGATCCTTTTTGGAGGAATTATGGAAGAGCAAAACAGAAAGAGCTCAAAGTGGGGATATGGGTGGAGAGGCAGACCCCAGCCAGCACGTGGGACTGGGAAGGGGCTGGGCTGAGCCAGCCCACGGGCACTAGAAGAAAGAAGCGTCAGACTGCACACTGCTCCCTCTCCCGCCCACACCGACACACACGCCCCCACCAGGATACGCAGCGTGGCATGTGCACGCGCTACTGTGACACAGACACACCAGGGACGCCCGGGGGATTACAGCTCACACGTCACCATTCCCTTGCAGAGACCCTGGTTACACCACGTCACTCTCCTGGTTTCGGCCACCTCCTCTTGTACTAGAACACTCCAAGCATGGCTCCAGCCCCCAGGGAGGAAGGGATAGGCCCACTGGGAGACCCAGGGCAGGAGGGTCTGCTCAGAGAGGGTCCTGGGTTGAGCTTGGAAACACAACCCCTACAGGACATGTTTGGATCTGAATTGGGAGAGGGATTACCCTGATCCAGCCCCTGATGAGGGAGCCAGGGGAATAGCATGGACCTCAGCTGGGCAGTGAGGGTCAGGAGGGGAAGACAGGAGTGGCCCTATGTTCCCCTCCTGTGACGACGGGACCTGTCACAGAGCAGCTTCTGCCTAAGACCTCGGAGGTCGCAGGAGTGGCTATAAGTCAAGTGCAGCCAACCCGAGAGTTCAAAGTTCCCCTTCCTAAGATCTGGGGCCAAGCTTCCACCTGAGCTGTGGACAGGGCTTACAGCTAATGGCAGGGGTGGGTGGGTGGCCATGGCTGTGGGCAGGAGAGAGAGAAGAAGGAAGCCCAAGATCACTGTCCTTTGGAGATGGTGCCGCACCGCCCACACCGGCAGCAATGGAAGTGACTGGGGACCTTCAGTTTCAGGGCTTCCATGGCATCACCAGCCCCTAATACCCTTAGTCTCAGAAAACGGTTGGGGCAGGAAAGGGGACAGGGAAAGGAGAGAGAAAGCACAGAACACTGGGCTAGAAGCAAGAGGAGACTTCTGGGTGTTCCCCGAGGGTGAGCTGGAGTGGACTCTGGGCATGTCATGCCTGGTCTTGGCCTCTGTCTGGGTCCCTAGATGGTACCCCCCAAATGAGGAAATCCTATACCCTGACACATACATAATCCCAACTGCACCCTCATCCAGGAAAAAATCCTTTCCCCCAAACCAAACTCCAGCTCTATTCCCTAACCTGACCTCTCTCCTAAGCTCCCGTGGAAGCCTCTCTTGACCCCTGACCTGAATCCAGCCTTACGTCCAGCCTACCCTGACTGAGTGCAGACCCAACTGGAAACCTCACTCTTGCTGTGCCCCGACCTTGAACATCCTCCACGAGCCTACGACCTCGGTCCTGACAGCTCCACGCCTGCCTTGGCCTGTGCGCGTCCAGGGACACAGCTTTGTTACCGTAAGCCCCCTACATACGAAAGGGTCCCATTCCCTTCTGAGAGCACATTTGTAAGTCCAATGTGTTCGTAAGTCCAACAGAGTTACCCTAGGTCCCCAACCAACACAATTGGCTATACTGTCCTGTACTGTAATAAGTTTATAATACTTTTCACACGCATAATACATAAAAAAGAAACACAAAAAATAAAGAAAACATGTTCAGTCTTACAGTACAGTACCTTGAAGAGTACAGTAGTACGGTACAACAACTGGCACACAGGGGCCGGCATCGAGTGAAGAGGCAAGAGGAGGTACTGACTGGAGGGGGGAAAGGAAGTGGGAGATGGTAGAGCTGAAGGATCATACGTAGGGGACTTACTGTAGTTTAAAAGGACTGTGCCTGGCACCTGGCGGCTACCAGCCTCTGCCCGCCCCACCCTGAGCGCTGCAGGGAACCACCTTAGAGTGGTCGGGGCTCTGAAGTTTTCCAGCCACGCCTGCCATCATCAGCACCACGGGAGGGATTCACCCATTTCCCCGCCTGTCACCTCGTCATACTTTCTAAAGCACAGTAAGCTAATGCCATCTCTCAACATCATTGGACTCCGTCCCTGCCCCAGAGGGCTTCCTTGGGGCCAGGACCTAGAAGGGATAGCCTGGTGCGATTATTTCGCAGACACGGACAGGCAGGCTGCATCAGCTGTCACACGTTCTGCTGGCCTCCTGGACAGATGTCACTCCAGGCCCCCTCTGCCTCAGCCCCAGCACTCCTGGCTCATCTGAGGCCTCCATGTCACCATGAGCATCCCCATTGCCTTGGCGCGTGCAGGAGGCAGGTGAAGCAGAGACCACCAGGGGTCCCTGTCACACTGTGCCTCCAGCCCCTCAGGAAGGTGACAGAAATCCTAAAATCCTCAGCGGTGCTCAGGCACCCGTCCTCACAGGCAGGAGGGACATAAGCAGGGCCTGCTGTGGCCTCTCTCCCATCGCCTTCCCCACCTGCAACTGTCCCAACAGACTGACCATGAGCTGCCTCTACTGCTGTCACGGGACCCCACAGGCAGTGGGTGGTTGGTGGCTGCGTGACCCATTGCAGAGGTGGGTGCTGGTGTGGCGGAAAGGGGTTCAGGAAGAAGCCTGCAGGTAACAGGGAGGAGGGACGCTGTGACAGAGCCTGACAGGATCACCCCCTGGGACCTGAAAATGCTGAAGGCACAGCCCCCCGGAAGACTGGTGTTAACCACAGACAGAACGCTAGGGTTGCAGCCCAGGGCTCAGAGGCAGAACCCTGCCAGGGGGAGACAGAGAAGCATTTCCAGACCTGGGGCCCCAGCCTGTGGGGTTGTCCGGTGGTGTAACCCCCAAGGTGCAAGGTAGGTGCTAGGGTGCCCCCCAGCCGCACTGTGTCCACAGGCTCTCACAGGGCCCTGTGCCTGACCGGACCAGGTGCCCCAGCCTGGCATAGTGGGAGGAAAGCAGGGTGTTGACAGGAAGGTTTCTCCTCAATGTAAGAAACGACTTCCTAACCATCACAGCATCCAATTTAAAAGAAAATCTAAAAAGAAGACATGACATCAACTCTCTGATTGTTTGTGGGCTTTGAAGACTGACTGTTAAACCTCCTCGGTAATTAAGTAGAATGACTCCATTTCGCCACATAAGTACGGTTATTGCTCCTGGATGGCTGCAGTTAATATAAAAGCAGCTTAAGGAAGCCATCATCAAGGCATAACGAGTTTTTAAATATTAATTAATATGTTAATAACCATTCTAGGTTAAGGGTGAGGTTTTGTGCTGTTAGCTTACTGCCAGGGACCCAGGAACGCCTGCATCCTACCCTACGTAACCTCCAGTTCCTGGCGGGACTCCTGGGGGAGCGAGAGCACAGCACAGATCAGAGCCCTGCTGTGTTCACAGCTACGTGACACGTGATGCCTAAGGCCCAGCACAGCGCGCTGAGCGGCCAGAACCCGGAACATGGAGCGTCGGCTTCAGGGGGCCCGAGCACTTCCCCAAACCTAAATGTGGCATCAACACCTCCCAAGGAAAGAGAGTGAGGCCCCGGGAGAGGTTCTCAGTCCACTCCTCCTCCCAGAATGTACAATCAGAGGGGATGCTAAGGAGGAGTGGTCGCAGGACCCAGGGCTCGTGCCCTGCCTGGGTCCGCGAGATGCCGTGAACTTAAATCGGGGTCCACTAAGGCCATGACCTTGGCCCAGCCGACGTCCTGAGTTCTGACCATGCAAGTCAGCAGAGCCCTCCTTCGGTGGGAGGACAGCAGTCAGAGGAAGGTCTAGGAAGGGGAGAGTGGAGGGGTGAAGCACCCTGTTTTTGTCCTCTCTTGACTTTCTGGTCTACCTAGTGGGGGGGCGTGACTGCCTCCCAAGGGAGGGGGCCACAACCAGCAGCCCACTGGTACAGTTCCATTCCCAGCTCACGAAGGCCCCTTGGTCAATACCTACTGGAGGGATTTCCCTGGCGGTCCAGTGGTTAAGACTCTGCGTTTCCACTGCAGGGGGCATGGGTTCGATCCCTGATCTCACATGCCGTGAGGCACCATGTGGCCAAAAAAAAAAACCTACAGGAGAGCTGCAGGTCCAGAGGTCTCTGAATAGGTTAGAACAGGACATTAATTGATAATTGAATAACCCAAGGTTGTCCCACACACTTAAGTCAAAAATTCACACACCCTTCTATTTCCCTACCTTAAGTTCTGACCAGCCCCACTGCCCCAGCTAGTTCAACAAAGGGGGCGCCACAGACAGCACAGGCGGCAGAAGTATAGGCGGCAGCAGAAAACTCCCAAGTCTGAGCCTCACCTCCTCATTAAGTTCTTACAGAGAAACTAATGTCCAAAATGAAATCCCTTTCTATGTGTTAATCCATATTCAAAATTCTCCCTTCCTATCGTTTTCCGGCTGTCTCAGAGAGAGGGGGCCTTCCTCGGAGGCCTGGGGGGTGTCGAGGGTACCTCTTTACCGTTGCAGCCTTGACCAAATTTCTTGGGAGTGGTTTTCAAAGTTATGGAGAGCGAATTCAAACTCTCTCATCTGTGCCATTTTCCCTAAAACTCCTAAAAAACTTCAGCCACAGCCCCAATTCCAGGCCATCTGGAAACAAATGTGGCCACTTCAGCAATAAATAACATTCCCCAAGGTAAGTGAAGTGAGGGTCTGACATTTCTATAGTCAGCCATGGACCACAGCCCACATTGGAGCCCTGGGCTGGGGAGTGAGAGGACAAAGGTCAGCTTTCAACTACAGCTCTGACCCTGTGTGGCCTTGAGCGAATCAATTCCCCACTGTGGGCCTCAGTTTTCCCCTTCTGCAGAATGGGAATGACAGTCCCGCCCCACTTCTTTCCCAGAGCTGTGGGGATAAACCAAGAGGAAGTCTTTTGGAACCGTAAAAGGAGATGCAAGATGAGGATGCTCTGTAAATGTATTCCCTCCTCCCTTCCTTGGCTTTCCTCCCTGTGGATCAGATCCAAGGACATAGCGGCATCAGCGAGGAAAAACCCCTGCCAGGCCCAGCCTGAGCCAACTCCCAGGGGCTTCCCACCCCTGCCCCCATCTCCACTCTCACCCTCAGGCCTCATCTCCCTTCCTAATCCACCCCCACCTCCCATCTTTGCTTTCCCTGATAGAGTCTCCTAAGGCACAGGCCTGAGGATACCTAGTGGTCAGGGTCTGAACTCAAGCACAGAAGCACACCCCTCAGACGCCCCACATCGAACCCAGCCCCGCCCAGGGCAGTGCAGGTTACATCTTGTCAAGGAGCTTTCTCTCCCAGCAATCTGCCCGGGGGCGTGAAGAAAGTCCTGAATGCTGTGAACACGGGTCTCCCACCTTCTGTCCAGATGGTTTCAAACTTGCTGGGACAGAGGGCTGAGCCCCTTTCTGGGGAGGAGTGGCAGCTGGGCCCACGGAGCAAGGGGAGCACGACCGAGCAACCCCTGCGTCAATTAGGACCTGATTAGCTGGGAGGGGGCCAGGTGGGCTGCTGGCTGGGCGCCGGCCCCTCTGTGGCCGCAGCCTGGCTTCCCTAATTAGAAGCGGAGCCTGGCAGGGCTGGGCAGACTTCACGCCGAGAGAGAGGAGAGCGCCAGGCAAGGCCTGAATGCTTCTGTTTCTGATCTCTTCTTGCAGGAAAAAGAGCAAAGCTGCTGTAAGCTGCTTGCCTTTGGGAGGAGGGGAACGAATGGCAGGTTTAAGCAGGGGCCCATGTCTGCTAATTGCAGCTCCTGATGCTTGCCTGGGGGCTGCAGAGGCAGGTGTAAGGGTAGGGCTCTCATGCTTTCCCACACAGCCCCTTCCCACTCTGTCCCTGCCAGGTGTTCACGCTCTGAGTCCCTGACGGGCACCCGGGAGAAGATTCCTGAAGGTTGCTGACTCTGAGTTCTACCCCCAAGCTAGGAAGGCCACTGGCATTCTGTATGGGGTGACTGATAACAGGGGAGGTTAATACTCCACATCTGACTACTGAGCACCGAAATGCGGCTGGCATGACTGAGGAACCCAATTTGTAATTTTATTTGAGTTCATTTAAATAGCCACATGGGGTTAGAGGCTACAGCACTGGACAGCACAGATCTAGACTGAAGTGAGGAAAATGTTGCCCAAATTCCTCCCAGGTCGCTTGGGGAACCTGAGGAATGGCATGACTGTCCCCTGACCCCATCTTCTCCACCCGCCAAAGGACTTTCTTTTCTCTCCATGTCAGCCTGGGTCCCTGCCCCAGGAGCTCCAGGCCCTGCGGGCTAGGCTTCCAGGAGCAGTTGAGGATTGAGGTTAGAAGCACAGGCTTTGGGGCCAAACAGACTGGAGTTCAAATCCATCCCTGCTCTGCCACTTACCAACAAACCACCAAGCTTTCCTGAACCTCGATTTCCTCATCTGTAAAATGGGTATCATAAACAATACTAATATCCACTTCGGTTACTGTGAGGATTGAATGAGTTAATACATGTGAAGCACCGAGACTAGTGCCTCGCCCACAGGAAGCACTCAAATAAGTGGGAGTTTTTGTTGCTATTACCACCACCACAATCACCACTAGTTAGCATGCAAAGCAGCAGCTGGAATTAGAAGCAAGTACTGACAACTATCTTCTGGAGGGAGACCACAGACCTTAAAAACGCAGCTTGTGGGCTTCCCTGGTGGCGCAGTGGTTGAGGGTCCGCCCGCGATGCGGGGGACACGGGTTCGTGTCACGGTCCGGGAGGATTCCACATGCCGTGGAGCGGCTGGGCCCGTGAGCCATGGCCGCTGAGCCTGCGGGTCCGGAGCCTGTGTTCCGCAGTGAGAGAGGCCACAGCGGTGAGAGGCCCGTGTACTGCAAAAAAAAAAAAAAAAGAAAAACGCAGCTTGAGTCACAAGCTTCTCCTTGAGCAACAGAGAGTAAAGGCCATCAGGAAAAAAACCCAAACACCCAATAATGGGGAGAGGGGCCAACACCTCTTGCTAGTTGAGGAAGTGGTCAGAGTATGGATTCAGACCTAACAATTGCTGCCACCTGGGTGGGGCTGGGGGCGGGGTGCACCAGCTGAATGGGATCTGTCGGATGTTATAGGTACAGTCAGGCCTGAAGCTCACCCCGGTGGGGACAGAGACAGGACAATGCCCCCAGAAGCTCCCACGTCCACTTCTGACCATGGGCCTAGCGCTCTTCCTGCCCACAGCTGTCCTGGGAGACCTGGGTGGCACTGGACCTTAAAGGGGAGGGTGAGGGTGGAGGAGTGTCTCTTCCCCCTCCCCCGCAGGTGCTCTGAAATGCATGACTGATGTGGGACTCTGCCCTGGGCCACAAGGACCGACGCCAGCTAGTAGTGGTGAGGTTTCCCTGAGAGAGGTGGGTGGGATTTCAGGCGGAGGTTTGCAGAAGACCCCTGGTGGCGCGGTGGCCTTGGAGCTGGGGGAGGCAGATGAGGACTGAAGAGCACCCAGGCATCAACACCGCCTCTTAGGGTCTGAGGCCTGCGGTGACACGCCTGGGAAATTCTGGAGGAAGTCCTGTTGGCAAGGGCTCTAAACCGCGGCCCCCCACCTCCACGTGGCACAGCTCCTGTCAGGGCCAGCCCGGGTGTCTGGGGGAGCCCGAAGCCCTCCATCTCCTCTGGCTCCGGGAAAGAGCGACAACAGCTGTCAGGTGGCTGGATCGTTGACCCACCGTTCTGGGCTGGCTGTCGGGGAGAGCCAAGGCCCTGGGTGGCGCCGGGAGCGCCCAGGGACGACCCGCCAGGCCAGGGGAGCACTCTGGAGAGACAGGAGCCCGAGCCCAAGGTGACCCCGAGGGAGAGGAAGCTGTCCCGGGAGGGGAGGGCGAGCGCGCGCAGCTTGATTGCGTTGAACAAAATGAGGGCGGCGCCCCGCCTCCTGGGCACTGCGGAAGTTTGGGCCAGCGGCTCGCTTCTCCCCCCCTCCCACCCCCGCCGCCCCCGCCCACCTCCGGGCAGGGCTGTCATCAGACTCATTGGCTCCCAAGTTCTGAAATGAACTCTGCTCCAAGTAATTACAGCTCTTCAAGTTTCCCGTCCTCTGTTTAAAGAATTCGTCCTCTCGCCCTCAATGCCCCATCAGCTCCCTAATTAGCAGCGCGCGGCGCGATTACACATTCTCCGCAGCTCGCTGGGTCCGGCCCCTAATGAGTGTTTGTGGACAGCTGGGAGCCGGGCCGCCGCCGCCGCCCCGCCGAGCCAGGAGTCAGGGCCCAGGAGTGCGAGCTGTCAGCTCCGTGATGGGGCTGGAGCTGGTCGCAGCCCCGCGGGCCTCCGGGAGGAAAGGCCTTGAAATATAAATGAAGATGAATATTCATATTTGGTTCAATAAGTGCCAACTATTAATATACATGTCTGTCGGGAAGAGGCGGCAGCGCGGAGCCAATTCTGCCGGGCATAATTGCGCTCCTAATTCACAATTAGCCTGGAGCTCCAGGCCTATGCGCCGCGGGAACCCGGGCTCTAACGGTGACAGGGGCCGGGACCGGCCTGCAGGGAAGACCCTGCACACTCCAGGGTGCTTCTGCCCTGAGACCCCTCCCCGCTAGAAGAAGGCAGCCTGCAGTCCCCTCCGGGAATCCCACAGGAATTAACGCGAATTGCGATCTTCAGGTGGACCCCAGAGTCACATTTGAACCACACACACTGCTCCTCTGTGAGGCTGTCAGCCCAGAGGGCTCACGCCCAGTCTGTAACCAGAGCTCCACACCAGGAAATGTCTAGAGATGCATGAGAATTGAAGCCAGAAAATTGTAGGGACTCAGCCCAGCATGGCTGTTGTTCACCCTAAAGGCTGGCTTTCTGGGGGTCCAGCCTATGTAGCCAGAGGGACTCCAGGCACCGCCCCACCCAGGCTCCTGGTGTCACTCAGCCTCTCTTCTTTACCCTCTCTCGTTTCCCCAGACTCTGCTCATATGTCCTCCATTATGACACAGTTGCCACCAGGCCTTCTCTGCATCCTAAAAAATCATAGACTGCCTGCAGGTGGCCGCAGAGCCATGCTGAGCATTACCTTCGCCTGCAAAGTATCCTCAACTCGGAGACAACAGGGAAGAAGACCTCAGGGCCAGGGACTGGGTGGAGTCACAGCCCAGGAGGAGGGCATGTCTGAGCCCTGGGAATGAGCCCACACCGGCGGCAGCTGCGCAGAACCCCTTTGAGCCAATAGCCCATCATCACACTGGTGAGTGGGGTGCCAGGGGGTCCCTGGCTCAGCCCCAGATCTGCTTCAGCCAGGGTCAGGGGCTGAGGTCTGCCACCGGGCTAAGGGCCTGCCTGTGCCCTCCAGCCAAGATCCAAACCTGTCCAGACTCAGCTCCAGTGGGGATGAGAGATGGGCGCTCATCATGCCAGCCTGACAGCGAATGCAGGAGGGTGGAAGCTTGGACTTTAAGCTTGTCCAGGGACATCCTGAGCAACAGCCAGGAACAGGTTGGAACAGTGAGGGGGAGGTGGGAGCTGTGACAAGGCCCTGGGGCAGGCCCCCCGGAAGGTCTGGTATGATCAGGGCCTGGAGCATTGCATCCTCTCAACAGCGTGTGAGGTGGACGCTGCTGTAATCTGCATTCTACACATGAGAAGGCTGAGGCACAGAGAAGTTAAATAGAGAGAGTAGAGAGGAAGGCTGAGCACAAGCAAAGCCACTCACCAGTCTGATTCCCAAGGTCTGCAAAATGGCAACGCCACATGGAGCCTGCGGGGAAGGGAGTGGTTTCCCATGGCAGGCAAATGAGAATGATTTTAAATGGATTTTCTACTCTTTCTCTTCTTCTTCCTCTTCCTCTTTCCTCCCTTCCCCTCCCTCCCCTGCCCACCCCTTCCCTTTCCTTCCTTTTATGAACAACTCTGCCCCAAAGCCATTAGGTGAGGCCAAGCAAGGTCACTGTCTGCACCGAAGGCCAGGGGAGGGGCCACAGTGGCCCAGAGCAGGATGTCATGTTGGAGCCTGAGCAGATGAGCCGGACTCCCATGTGAAGGGGAGTGTCTACCTCGGTGGGTCAGAACACAGGGTGAGGAAGCCACCTGGGAGAGTGGTGCAACAGGGGGAGCCTGATTACACACAGGGGATCAAATGCATAAATATACGGAGGCTAATGGGATCAATGTTTCACGCTATGGGGGAAAGGAGTTACAAATAAGGAAAGAGAGAAAACTAGAATGATCCTGGGTCGGAGTTGGAGTTGGCGATGGGAACTCACAGTTCTCGGCAGAAACAGATGAGACAGATAGATGATAGACAGATTGATAGATAGAAGCAAAAACATAGACATAAACGTGATCTGTCAATCAATTGACCTATATTCATCTATTCCTTTGCTCAGTCCACCAAGAGGACCTGCGAACAGTGACACACCAATAGCAAAGAGCATACCTTGCACCCAGTTCTTGAATTCTAAATATAGTTGTCCCCTAAAATGAACCAGGATTTCTTGGAGGAATGCCCGATTCCAGGGCGAGAGCAGAGAAAGTACCAGATGAACCTAGGACATCTTATTGTGCCAAAAAGCCAGTGTACTCAAATCCTGATGTGCATATATCAAAAGGAAACAGAAGTCAGCTTGAAGGGGCTCCCATGGGCCAAATCTGGGGCAATTTGAACATCAAAATAAATAATGATGGTAGCAGTTTATAGCCCATTGAATAAAATAGGAAACCATGAATCCATACTGACATAAATGAATACATGGAAAATTTAATGAGGAATGGGATATTTACATAGTCTCAAAGTACCTTCCCACATAGTTATTAATTACAAAGGGAAAAAGTGATTTTACAATGGAGGAGTCCAGCAGACACCATCTTAAACAAGTGATCAAAGTGAATGTCAGTAATGGAACAAATCAAAACTAGGCACCACTTGATTGGAGACAATGAGAAGAACCTTACATCACGTCTGTCGTGTTTCTGCCAAAAATGCTCCGTCTGAAATGAATCTTGAAAAACGTTGTACAAACCCGAACTGAGGGACATTCTACCAAAGAACTAGCCTGTAGTCTCAAAAGTGACAATGCAAGCAGAGGTTGAGGAACTGTTTCTAGATTGAAATAGACAAAAGAAATATGACAACTAAATGAGACATGATCCCCAAACCTGGATCCTTTTGCTATAAAGAGCATTACTGGGACAACTGGTGAAGCTTGAGTGGGATCTGAAGACTAAATGGTAGTTAGGTGTTGATGTTAACTTACCGATTTTGCTGGCTGGCTGGTGGTTATGTAGGAGAATGTCCCTCTTGGTAGGAAACGTACTGTAACCCATGGGGATGGGAGGTGATGGGGCATAATGTAAGGAACTTATTTTCAGATGGTTCAGGGAAAAAGACAGTCATGTGTTCTGTAGTTGCCACTTTTCTGTAAAGTTGAGGTTATTTCAAAATAAGAATTAAACTTTATAACAAATGCTGGAGAGGGTGTGGAGAAAAGGGAACCCTCCCACACTGTTGGTGGGAATGTAAATTGGTGCAGCCACTAGGAAAAACAGTATGGACTTTCCTTAAAAGCAAAAACAAAAAATAGAGCTACCATATGATACAGCAATCCCACTCCTGGGCATATATCTGGAGAAAACCATACTTTGAAAATATACTTGCACCCCTATGTTCATAGCAGCACTGTTCACAATAGCCAAGACATGGAAACAACCTAAGTGTCCATTGACAGATGAATAGATAAAGAAGATGTGGAATATATACACAATGGAATACTACTTAGCCATAAAAAAGAATGAAATAATGCCATTTGCAGCAACATGGATGGACCTAGAAATTATCATACTAAGTGAAGTAAGTCAGAAAGAGAAAGACAAATACCGTATGATATCACTTATATGTGGAATCTAAAAAATAGGACACAAATGAACTTATCTACAAAACAGAAATAGACTCACAGACAGAGAGAACAGACTTGTGGCTGCTGGGGGGGCGTGTTGCAGGAGGGAAGGTCTGGGAGTGCAGAGTTAGCAGATGCAAACTAGTATATATAGGATGGATAAACAACAAGGTCCTACTGTATAGCACAGGGAACTATATTCAATCTCCTGTGATACACCATAATGGAAAAGAATAAGAAAAAGAATATATATGCATGTATAACTGAATCACTTTGCTATACAGCAGAAATTAACACAACATTGTAAATCAACTATACTTCAGTAAAATAAATTTTTTTTACAAAGAATTAAAAATTTGAAAAGTGTGGGGGAGGTCCTGCTCTGGGCTGAGGCCCAAAGCTGGACGAAACAAGACCACAGTTGCCCATGTTCTAGGGGAGGTGCTGGATGCTCCAGGCGAGGCTTGCCAACGGGAGGCCCAAATCGGCCCAGGTGCCTCACCCAGTCACTTGCTTCCAGATGGTCGGAGGGAGAAGCCAGAGACCAAAGAAAGATTTGGGAGCCAGGAATTCTCTGGAGAGATCACGTATTGCTGCTTACCTTCCACCTGCCCCAGCGGTGGGAAAGGGCTGCCAGGCCATCGAGGGGGTTCTTGAGGGAACATGGCCTGTCCCCTGAGTTTGAGGGCAGGTTTCTGACATCTTCTAGGAAAGTTTGAAGGTCAGAGGTCAGCTGCAGCCATCTGTGCTGCAGAGAGAAGAGAACTCACCACCCCGGGTGGTCCAGGCATGCTGGTGGAGTTTGGCTCGACGAAGGTGAGGGCGTCCCTAGGAGCAAGGGAAAGGTCACAGGGCTCAGCTTTCTTGGAAGAATCCTCCCCAAGGAGACTGTCTGGCAGGGCACAGCACAGTGACTTCAGGAGGTGACTCCAACAGGAAGGGCACACAGAAGCCCAGGGTGGTTGAAAGGACACAGTAAGCTGAGTTCTGAGTGCCCTAAGTCCATGGGTCAAAGCGAGCGCTTACGCAGCACCGGTCCGCAGCCTCCAGGGCTCATTTTGCATGAGAGTCCTGCTCCAGAACCTTAACACAGCCCCTGCCTCCTACCCCAGCTTGTTCCAGCTGCTGCTCAGATATAGATGCTTGTAACAGCCAACAACTGCTGTGACATCACTGTGACAACCCCCTCCAGAAGTGCACGGAGACAGCAGCATTTCTTTCCTCTCTCTCAGGTCGACAGGTGAGGTGGGTGGCTACTTCAGGATGCAGACTCGCTGGGTTGGCTGCAGGTCGTTGTTGGCTTTAAGCCTGCTCCTTGGGCCCAGCAGAAGGGGTAATAGCTCCCTAGGCATGTGCTTGTTACCCCATCAAAGGAAACAGGAGGCTGAGCAGAAACACAGGGCCCTGTCCCAGAGCCCACACACTGTCGCTTCCACTGTCCAGACAGTGGATGTGTTAGTCTTCTCCTGCTGTGTAACAAACTACCATAAACCCAGCCACCTAAAACAACATCCATTTATTAGCTCACAGTCTGTAGGTCAGAAGCCAGGCTTGGCGTGACGGGTTCTCTGCTCAGGCTGATATCAGGGTGTGAGCTGACTGTGTTCTCATCTAGAGCCCGGGATCCTCTTCCAAGCTCATTCCTGCTATTGTGGTTGTAGGATGGTTCCTTGAGCCTATTGAAGTCCCCACTTCCTTGCTGGCTGGCAGCCAGAGCTGTTCTCTGCTTCTGGAGGCCACCCACATTCCTTGTCACATGGCCTCCTCCATCCTCAATATAGCAACATTGCAACAAATTCATCTCGCGCTTTGAACCCTTCTGACTTCCCTTTCTGCTGCTGACCAGAGAAATTGCTCTGCTTTTAAAGGGCTCACTTGACTGGGTCAGACCCACCTGCATAATCTCTGCATTGTAAGATCAGCTGACCTGGGACTTTAATTACATCTGCAAAATCCCTCCATAGCAGCAGCTAGATTCGTGTTTCATTGAATAACTCGTGGTAAGGAAACTCGCGGGTTGGAGGGCATCTTTAGAATTCTGCTTAGCACACATGGCCAAGTCCAGCATCTATGGGTGGGAAAATATGTACCTCCCCAGAGAGGCAAGTGAAATGTTACTGAACCATTATCTTACCTATTACGTGTTCCTGAAAAACCCTCTCCAAATCCACTCATCTGACCACTAGACAATCTTCAGCAGTACCTGGGCAGAACCCCACAGAAAGGGAGGGTCCCAGGCCTGTTCCCAAGATGCTCCATCACTGTTCTCTTCCCAGGATGGACTTGGGTGTCTGAGCCCCACGCAGGCCCTGGGACCCTTCTGAACCCCCTTCCTCTGGCCCCCTATCCTGTCTCACTGCGGGCGGTTGTCCAGCCTTCACTTCACCTGGGTGAGCCAGGCCCTCCAGTCCTGACTAGGCCCCTTGATCTCCCAAGACACTCCCCCCATGCTGGGACAGAGGCTGAGGTCCAGTCCCTTCATCCTAGTCCCCAGGCCATCTGCCTCTCTCCAGCCTTTGCTCTCTGCAGTGCCCTTGTGCACCAGGCTCGTGCAACCTCCAGGCCTTTCATCACGCTGGCTGCCCCTCCTGCTGAGTTTCAGGGCTTTTCCTCTTTGATCCCTTTACCCACATCCTTCCAATCCTTCAAGGCCTAGTTTACTCACTCTTTCAGGAAGCCCTACCAGACTACCCCCCGGACCCTGTCTTACTCTGCTCCAGGGCTGGGTGGAACTCCTTCTGGAAGGGTCAGGACAGGGTGGGGGGAGCCCTGCCCAGTGGTAGCACAGTTACATATGGGGATTGTTCCTTGGAAGGGAGTAAGCACCCTAAAATGCCGGTGTTGCCCTACGTGATACTCTGCCCTTCACGAGGGGGTGTCCAGCAGGGGCAGCTGCCCCCAAGCCTACACGGCCCCATAACCACCCCCCTCCAGTGTCCCTCCCTCTCACCACCCTCTCACATGCCTGCCCGGGCTGCTGTGCTCTCTGTCACACACTCTGGGATCCCCGCCCAGAATGGTTCAGTATTTGGGCTGCCTCTGTTTCCCTAGGTGTGACGTGTTTTTGAAGAGTGTCTATACCTCCTGGGACTCAGGACCTGGACTCAGTTTGAACAGAGAGGGTGAGCTAGCTCCCTGGGCTCTGGCTCTGACCATTCTCTGGCTGGCAGAGTCTTGGGAAGGGAGGGCCTGGTGGAGCAGCTGAGGGGCCTTGAGCACAAGGTCACAACTTGGCAACCGAAAGCCAGTCGAGCGCCTTCCATCAAGTTTTTAACCAGAAAAATAGTGTGCCCATTTCTCTGTAATACACCTCTGGGCCTTTTTATTATGACTTCATTTCCCCTTGTAATATTGGAACGTCTCTATAATTGTAAAAGTGTAATAGAATCTAATAGAATTTCATTTGGCGCCCGGAATGCTCCGTGCCATGGCCGCTCATTCAGAGTGAAATAATGATGTCTAATGCCCACACATGGCTCCCCGTGACCTTATTCAATCTTGGGGCTGATCGGGAAATACATTGATTCAATTATACACTGATGACAAATGAACTCAAAGAAAGAGGAAAAAAAGGTCAGCATATATTTGAAAATGTAAATCTTAGCAATGTCTTTGGGGCTCGCCCCAAAAAAAGAAAAAAGCCATTTCAAAATGCCATTTGTGGCTAATAGTGTGGAGTTCCAGGCTCAATCAGGGAGACGCATTGGGTGGCTGAAAAGGCATTAATGGGGTGCTGCTTCCTTAGAGCAGGGATCAGGCCCAAATCCACCTTGAGCAGCTGCTGCCTGCACAACCTCTCTCGGCACTGCCTCTTCCCCCAGAGCCAGACCTCCCTTCCTCCCTCCCTCCTCCCTCCCTTCCTCCCTCCTCCCTCTCTCCTCCCTCTCTCCTCCCTCCTCCCTCCCTTCCTCCCTACTCCCTCTCTCCTCCCTCTCCTTCCTCCCTCCTCCCTCCCTTCCTCCCTCTCTCCTCCCTCTCTCCTTCCTCCCTCCCTCCCTCCTCCTGCCCTTTCTCCCTCCTCCCTCCCTCCTTTCCTCCTCCCTCCCTTCCTCCCTCCCTCTGGGAAGAGGGTGAGGAGGCAGGGTGGCAGGGTCAAACCACTGGCCATCTGGACAGAGTGAGGGCAGGGAGTGTTCTGGGTGTGCTTGGGCTCCAAGGTGGAGGGTGGTGCCCCCCAGCAGGGCAGCACAGCAGACGAAGAACAACACCCACAGCCAGGTAGTGGTGGACAAGGAGTGCCCAGAGGAAGGAGGAACACCAGGAGAGCTGGATCACACGAGTCAGGCAAGGGAAGAGTTTGAAGCAGGAGAAAAAGACCAGTCATGCCAAATACTGTCAAATTCTAGAAGATGGAGACACATAAAACTCCAAGGCATTCACAGAATTTCTCCAATCAAAAAAATTTTAAATTACGACTGTCTTACAGCAAAGTCCATAAATATGAACTGTGCAGCTCGATGAGAGTTTTAGAAATTTATATATGCCTGTAACCACCACCCAGATGGACATATGGAATACAGCTGGCCCTCCGTATCCATGGCTTCTGCATCCGCAGATTCAGAATATTTGTGCATTGACAATATTTGGAAAAAATAATTCCAGAAAGTTTCAAAGAGCAACATTTGAATTTGCCACATGCTGACAACTATTTATATAGCATTTACATTGTATTTGCAACTACGTACATAGCATTTACATTGTATTAGGTATTATAAGTAATCTAGAGACAATTTAAAGTATACGGGAGAATGTACATAGGTTTTATACAAATACTGCACCATTTTATACAGGGGACTTGAGCACCCTTGGATTTTGGTATCCAAGGGAGGGCCCTAGAACAAATGCCCCACAGATACCGAAGGACGACCGTATTTCCAGCACCCCAGCGGCCTTCCTCACGATTCCTCAAAATTAATAACCCTGCATCCCCCTAGGTAAACACTATTCTGGCTTCTATCCCCATACGTTAGTTTTGCCTGCCTTTGCATTTCTTATAAATGGAATCATAAAGTATGTACTTTTCTGCCACTGGCTTCTTTCCTTCAACGTTGTATCTGTGAGATTCATCCATGCTGTATGTACCAGCAGTCCTTGCTTTGCACAGCAGGACTGTGAAATGAATATGCAGGCTGAAACCATGCAAAGCAATCTTGATGATCAATGGGGAATATTATGATTGTTCTGTGACTTTTAAAATTTTTCATCAAAACATTAAAAACTCTCTTCCTGTTGGTTATAAAGGTATAGGGAAATGAAAAAATAGGAACACTAATATTTAGTAACCTGTCGTTTAAAGCATTAAAAATTAAAGTGTTGTATTTCTTTGTAAAAAAACTTATCAAGAGCCGTTTGAACAGTCCTCGCCTCCTTCTGCTCACGTTATGTAACTTACAATACAGAGCGAGCGTCTTTTCTGTGCCTTGGCAGACTGTCCTGCTGTTTTCTAAGTCTGGATCAGCTTCCAACGTTGTGCCTTTGTGCTTTCAGTGTGGTGAAATATCTCTGAAAGTTCCTTTAATTCGAAGTTTTGTGTGAGCTTCACTTTCTCTGGGCCATCTTCATCCTTTCAGTCACAATCAGGTTCAAACAGTGGCTATGTCAGCATTCTCATGATCAGCTATTTCTTCTGTAGCTCCACTTAACATCTGATTCAAATTTCAATTCCATCATTATCGATTTTCATTTCTTTGTTGCACTTTCATCTTTGTGACTAATTCCTTCTTTCACTTAACGAGTTTTGTAAAGTGTTGCATGTATTTATAACTTGGAGATGAGGAGGCAACACAATGGCACACTTTGCTGTCTGTTCGTGAAATAAACAGCAGATGCCCAGTGGCTAGTCACCCACAGACGCCCAAAGAAGTGACATGGCTGGTCACAGGTCGTGATTTGCAGACTGAAGACCAGGTAGGGAAGTTTGTATTCTACGCAGTTACAGTTAATATACCATGGTAACTAAAATTTGAACTGTGTTATTGGGAAACTGGTATTATCTGACTAAACTGTGGTAACTGAAATTTGTGCATATTGGAACCGTGTCAAGTGAAGCCTGCTTGTATAAATAGTTGGTTCTTTTTCACTGCTGTGTACTACTCCATTGTGTGACTATGTCCCAATTTATTTGTTCCTCTTGCTGTACACTTGGGTTGTTTCCAGTTTGCCTCTATTATGAATAAAGCTGCTATGAATATCCTTGCACCTGGCTCTGTCAACATATGAACTCATTTTGGTTGGTTAAAGATTTTTCTACCCAATTATTTCATGTGTCCCCAGGCAAGTCCCCATCCCCACAGAGCTGGGGCATCTGAGCAACATCTGTAAAGAAAGAGGGTCATAATTGCACTGAGATGGGAGGTCCTTCCCCTCTTCCAGACCCATTTTACAGACAGGAAGATAGACTCTAGATCCAGAGGGACCTGCTTGAGGTCACACAGAGTCAGATCTATGGGGCCCCTTTCAACCTGCCCTCCAGGAGGCCTGCCTGCCCTACCGAGGGCTGCCCTTGAGGGTCAGCCCTCCCAGCTGTGGAGCTAGAGTTTGCCTTATTCTGGGGCTAGTGGGACTCTATCTCAATGGGAAAATACCTTCATCCCATCCGCATGGGGCTGAGGTCAAATCAGGTATATGGGGCCGGGAGGCCCAAAACGGGAACCTTACCTTCTCCTGATACCCCAGAAGCTCTCAGTAAGAGCTCAGCCGGCCTGGCTGCCCCATTTAATTTTCATAATTAGCTGACAGCTCATTAGCAGCTCATTAGAAGCCCTGAATGCAGTGACAGTAACAAATTTGGTGCAACCAGGCAGTCCGGGGGTGTCCCCAGGGGAGTGACCCAGGCTGGGCTTCAGAGTGGGGGGCTACTGGGAATGAGCTCAGCCACTGTGCCCATGTCTGAATCCTCAGTCTGAATCCTAGTCCTTGGATACCATTAAAATATCCCCTCCCCCAACCACCTGCCCACTGACACTTTCCAGCCCTGCCCCCAGCTTCAGGACCCTTAGCTACCCTCCCCTGTGCTCCTCTCCTGTGAGGACCACATAGGAGAAGGCAGTCCGGCTCCAAGATAGGAAGGGGGACCCCAAAGCCGCGAGGGACCCCAGAGAGCCCAGACTCTCTGCCCAACACTGGGCACCAGGCCAACCCTGGGAGACTCAAGTGCCCCCCGTCCACTCACTGAGTCCTGGGGCGCATGCTCTCTAAACCCTTCTCCACTCGTCCCTCCAGCTCCGGTCGCAGCTCTGTCTGTCGGTCTGTCTCAGTCTATCTCCATTCATTCAACATTCACTAGGCACCTATGATTTGCCTGTTCTGGGCTAAGTCTGAAGCAGCTACAAAGCTAGGTTACGTCAAGTCCCTAATAAAGGACTCATGACACAGCGGGAAGGAGAGGAGTAAACAGACATTACAATCCTGTGAGGTAAAGGCTGGATAAAGACTGGAGTAAAAACTGCAGACGCATCAGAAGAGGGGACTCCAGGACCCCAGGGGTTGGACCTGTCAGGGGAGGCTTCCTGGAGGAGGCAGCATCTGAACCAGGAGCAGGAGTTTGCTGCTTGCTCTTCAGACCACCACCTTTGTGCCTTCACCCTTCTCGCTGCAGCCCAGGCCTCCCCTCCTTACAGCTGAGCCCCTCCACCGCAGGGTCTCGGACCCACTGAAGGCTCCAGGGGCAGAGGCCAGAGACTGGGGATGGAGCCAGCCCCATGGGAGACAGCTAGAGCCTGGAGGGGGCAAGGAGAGACAGAGTGACTTTTCCTACGGAGGGCATGGGAGAAAGAGAAGAGAAAACGGGGTGGGAGGGGGTGGGAGGGGGGAGGAAAGTCAGAGGGGAAGAGCCCAGGTGGTCCCAGGCTCCCACAGCCCTGTGACCTTGGGCAAGTCGCTTCTCTCCCCTGGATTTCAGTTTTGTCTCCCCACTGCGCTCCAAGGGAACCTTGCAAGGTAGGGCCTCACCATAGCCTGGGTGAGGCCAGGGCTGCCTGGTATGGCCACCAAAGGTCAGGGCTCTGCACGGCCGGCCTGCCTCCCAATCCTGAGTTCCCAACTCCACCTCGGGGTGGCCATACGTCTGCCACTGGGATCAATGGGAAGCCATTATCATCACCACATCTTAATGACACCAATTAATTCCCCATCTGTGGGTCCCCTGCAGCCTTCAGTGCTGAAGGTTAAAGGGAGGGGCACTGGCTCAGGGTGGCTCTTTCCCAGGATGAGTTACAGGCTGGTCTGTGTGGCATGTGTGTATAAGCATGTGTGTTCATTACCCTTGCGTTGCCTGTGTATAAAGGCAATGTTCATCTTTTACTGGTTTATGTGTGTACACGTGTGCACTCTGTATGTGTGCATTGTCTGTATACAAAATGTTTATGTGTACAAAGTGTAAATCGTTATATATGTGCAAAGTACGGTATGTTGTTATGTGTACAAAGTATGTGCATATAAATGATGCCTCTATATTACGTTTGTACATAATGTAAGGTTTATCTGTGTGCACTGTGTGTGTGTGAAGTTTCTGTGTGTGAGTCCTATGTTGGTGAACACCAAGAACACAAAGGATTTGCACCTCTGTATCCACTCGGATTGTGTGTAAGGGTGCATTCTGTGTCTGCCTGCCTCACTGTACACGTGCCTGTGAATGTGTGCTTGCACATTCGTGTGCTGACTGTGAGGGGCCCTGGCCAGCAGATCCCCCCTCTGCTGCATGGGCGTGGGGTAGGGGCCAGAGGCTCCTCTCTGCTTCCCTGGGGACTGGGGTTCTGCTCTTGAGCCCAGGGTTCTCAAGGGTAGATCTTCTTGCACTCTGACACGGACCTGATGCTGCCTGAGCTTCGTCTGTGTTTTGAAGGATGAATAGGAGTTCACCAAGTAGTAGAGGAGGGAAGGGGGTTCCAGGCTAAATGTTCTAAGTGTGTTACACACACATTCATATAATCTTCACAGCAACCCTATGGAGTGAGCACTATCATTATTTCCATTTTACAGATGTGGAAAATGAGGCAAAGAGATGTTTAGTAGCTTGCCCAAAGACACATAGCTTAAAAGTAGGACAATCAGGAGTCGAACAGACACACACTCATACCCACATTGGCACATATACACAATGCTCATGTAGACAAGACAATGGACACACACTCATGATCACACACACATGCTGGGCACACACTTATGCACCTACACACATTGCACATGTCCACATCCAGGCCGTGTCCAGTGTCCCCAGCTGTCCAGAGTGACCCAGACCAGAGCAGAGCTCTAGCTCAGCCCTGGCTTTGCTGGGGTGGGCATCTCGGGGGAGGAAGGTGGTGAGCATGAGATGAAGGAGGACCAGAGGGAAGTGCCTGGGGGTTTTCTCTGCCTTGTAACCCTACCCATGCAGCCCAAGAATGGAGGGCAGGGTCCGCCCCACGCAGCACACCTGAACAAACACGCCTGCTTTGCAGATCTCAGCATGGCCTCACTTTCTCCAGCAGCCATGCGGGAAGAACGCTGCCCACCCTGTCCCTGCCCAAGCCTGTGGAAAGGACTCTCTGGGAAATGGGAACCCCCATCCCACCCAAGCCTCACACGTCCCCAGTCCCCTCAAGGGCCAGCAGCCACCTAGGTTCAAAAAGATAAAAACTAAAGCTGCTGCTTGCCCCATGCACGATGCTTTCTCTGGCCCAAGGAGGCTCCCTGAGGGCCAGGCTGTTCCTAGCCTGTGCCCTCAAGGTCAAGCAGTGCCCTGGCCGCACCCTCACACCCAGAAGGCCCCGGACAGCTTGCCCTGCCTGCCTGTGCCAGAAAGCCGGCTTGCCATCCCTCCCCTGGGCTCTCTCTCTTCTTAATTAACAGGAAGCCATTGTGAATACTAAAGAAGAAATTAGCACCTGTCAGTCATTTCTGGGTGTTTTTAGATTTCTCAAGCCCTCTTTAATTAACCCCTCCAGTTCCAAAGCCCTGCCCCCCCTTGGATGGGAGCCTGGCCCCTGCCCTTAAGGACCCCAGGCTAGCTGGTCTTGACTCCCTGTTTAACAGCAGCTTCCCATTCATCTCAGGCCCCCAGTGGGGGCCCGAGCCACCCCAAGATGTCGGGCAGTCAGATCAAGACATGAAATATACATGACCTTTCACCTTCCACTCCACATTCGGGAATTTATGGAAAGGAGCTGATCACACAAATGAGCAACATGTAGAAGGAGCTCCAGCACAGAGCTGATTGTCACAACTACGTCCATGGGTACGGGATGGCTTCTTACAGGCAAACAGTCCTGTAGACAGTGACACAATAACAGTGACATAAATCCGCAGTTACTGCCATGGAAACTGTCCTTTATACACTGTTTTGGCAAAGCTGTAGGTTACTAAAGTGCGTTGATAATATGACATTTACAGAAAATCTTATTCTTTGAGAGAGAGTGAGAGAAAGGAAGAAGGCTCAAGAGACGGATGTTTTGAAGTTCCCAAAATGTTAGCAGATATTATCTCTCAGTGGTGAAATCAGGTTGTTTTTTTTTTTAATTTCCTTTTTTTCCATTTCTTTGTGGTGAAATATATATTTGAATATGTCTATTTCTATATTTCTATATATACATATATATATTCAAATCATAAAGTCCCGCAGAGGTGCACTGATTTGATGGACGGCGCTGACTGAAAGGCTGCATGCAGACAGGCAGGCACTCGGGGCCCCAGGGGCGGCTGGTGGGATCTTCTAACTGAAGAGGGCCCGGGAGGAGCCTCCAGAGGGCAGGGGAGCTGAGCAAGTCCTGCCAGAAGAAACTTCTTCATTTGCGTGGAAAGCAAGACTATTTGGGACAGAGGGTGGGGTGGGGGACGGAAGGGGCCTGGAGGAGAGGTCTGGAGCTGGCAAACAGGCCCAGCCTCTCTTTTCCTGTCCCTCCTCTCCCCCCACTCCAGCAGGGGAGAGAGTACTGCTGGCTTGTGCGGGGAGGGAAAGCCCCGGGGCTGGAGCTCGCAGGCCTTGGTTCCCATTCTGTTGACCTCAGTTTCTTAATTGGAAAATTCTGAACTCTCAGAGCGTGGAGACTCCTTAGAGGCTGGCCTAGCAAGGCCCCAGGACTTGGGGAGAAGCAGACGGCCCCCTGAACAGCTGAGGGTTTGGGTCAAGCCTGGTCCACCTCGCTCTGGAGGCCTCAAGGGTCATTTAGGCCGGAGAGGCTGGAGGTTTATTTAACCTCAGGGCCAAGCCTGAGGAATGCCACGGGCAGACTTGCAGACCAAGCACTCAATCCCGTGTGTCTGTTTTCTTCAATGAGGACTCAGAGCCCTGGGTGGGGGACGCCAGGCAGAGGCAGGTGTCTGTCATCTCTGAATTTCTGACTGGGGTCCTTCAGCTTTAGGAACAGAATAGCCCACGGGCTCCAGCTGCAGCTGCGGCCAGTGAAGGCAGGAGGAGGCCAGCCCAGGCCACCTGCCCCTCCCATAGGCCAGGTCTGAGTTTGGAGCTGGCTTGGGGATGCCTGGAGCAGACTTAAGGGTCGGGAGGGGAGAAAAAACAGCCTATTCAGGCCCAAGGCATGAAAAGCTGAGCGTTTAGACAACTCTCCTCAGTGCTTTCCCCAAGCGAGGCCTTAAGGGAGAAGTACGGGGCAACACCCGGCCAAAATTCTCCATTCTTGAGGCCGAAGTACCACATCCAGACCTTAAAGGTGGGACCTCACAGGGGCAAATGCAACATCCTGAATTTCTGGTCAAAAAATTAACTGCTGGAGGCACATGAAAAGATGCTCAACATCGCTAATCATCAGGGAAATGCAGATCAAAGCCACAATGAGATATATCACCTCACACTGCTCAGAATGGCTACCATCAAAAAGAACACAAAAAATGTTGGCGAGGATGTGGAGAAAAGGGAAACCTAGTACACTGTTGGTAGAAATGTAAACTGGTGCAGTCACTGTGGAAAACAGTATGGAAGTTCCTCAAAAAACTAAAAATAGAACTAGCATATGATCCAGCAATTCCACTCCTGGGTATTAAAAAAAAAAACCCAAAACACTAATTCCAAAAGATACGTGCACCCCAATGTTCATAGCAGCATTATTTATAATTCCCAAGATATAGAAGAAACCTAAGCATCCATGAACAGATGAATGAATAAAGAAGATATATATACACACACAATGGAATACTATGCAGCCACAAAAAAGAATGACATTTTGCCATTGGCAGCAACATGGATGGACTTGGAGGGCATTATGCTAAGTGAAAGAAGTCAGACAGAGAAAGACAAATACTGTATGATATCACATATGTGGAATCTAAAATATACAACAAACTAATGAATAACAAAAAGGAAGCAGACTCACGGATCTAGAGGACAAACTCGTGGTTACCAGTGGGGAGAGGGAAGGAGGGAGGGATAAAGTAGGGGGAGGGGATTAAGAGGTACAAACTATTAGGTATAAAATAAGCTACAAGGATATATTGCACAACATGGGGAATGTAGCTGATATTTCATAATAACTATAAATGGAGTATAACCTTTAAAAATTATGAATCATTATATTGTATACCTGTAACTCATAATATTGTAGAGCAACTATACTTCAATAAAAAAAATGAACTGCTGGAGTTGAAGACGGAGGAGACCAGGCAGCTCACGTGAAAAACGGGGCTGGAGAAAGACCCTAGAAGCCCCGGGCAAGTGTGCCGTGACCACAGGCATCCAGTGCCAGAGTGCGCCCAGCCATGAGGAGTGGCCGGGAGGTTTGCTTCGGTCCCACTGTTCAGCCTTGGCTTCAGTGATGGGCTCAGTTTCAAGGACCATATTTTCAGAGGCTTTGACACCCTGGGTGGTCCAGAGTGGGATGAACAGGAGAGTGATGGGTCTGGAGACCATGAACTGGGATGAGGAGAGGAGACAGTGAGAGAAGCAATGAGGCAGCTTGTTGTGAAACAAAGCCAGGGGCATGGCTGATGTTGTCAGATCTCTGTTGGGCTGACAGGGGCAGAGGATGGACCACGGGGGAGTGTAGTGGGTTGAATTGCATCCCCCCCACCCCTGAAATTCATGTCCACCTGGAACCTCAGAATGTGACCATATTTGGAAATAGGGAGGGTCTTTGCAATGTAATTAGTGAAGGCTCTCTAGATTAAACCATAGCCCTAAATCCTATAAGAAGAGGAGAGGGCACACAGAGTCTCAGGGAGGAGGCCAAGTGAAGAGGGAGGCAGAGATTGGAGTGATGCTCCCACAAGCCAAGAAGCACCAGGAGCCACCAGAAGCCAGGGGGCGCAAGGAAGCATCCTCCTCTAGAGACAGCATGGCCTTACCAGCACCTTGATTCGGACTCCTGGCCTCCTGAACCGTGAGAATTCTGTCCTTTTAAGCTACCGACTTTGTGGTCATTTGCTTCGGCCGCCCTAGGAAACTGATACAGGGAGAATGGATGGGAGGAAGATTTTAGAGTAATAAGAAGGCTTTTCTGCCCTGCAAACTGGTTCATCTGTACCAGTTTTCTAGGTTCCACATATATGCATTAGTATATGATATTTGTTTTTCTCTTTCTGACTTACTTCACTCTGTATGACAGTCTCTAGAAATAGAGACACAGATGTAGAGAACAAACGTATGGACACCAAGGGGAAAGTGGCAGGGGAGGTGGTGGTGGTGGGATGAATTGGGAGATTAGGATTGACATGTATACACTAATATGTATAAAATAGGTAAGTAATAAGAACCTGCTGTATAGAAAAATAAATTAAATTAAATTTTAAAAAGTCTTTTCTAACAGAAAAGCAGATCGTCCTGTAAGGTAATGAGCTCTCTGTTGCCGTAAGGGCTCAGGCCAAGTTCTGTGAACACCATCAGGCCATTGTAGGGGTGGAGGAGCCCACTCTGGAAAGGGTGGGGGCTTCTGGTGACCCACATAGGTTAATTAGACCAAGACCTGGTATTTCTGACCTGGGCTGATGCTTGGCCTGGGAAGGAGTGGGTGGGAGTGGGGCAGGGGAAGCTTGCCCCATACTTTGCATTCTCACTACGCCTGGGCTCCAACGCGAGCAGTAGACACCATAGTCTGTCAGGAAGACCCTTGCCACCTTGCCTCCCAGTTAGAAACTAGTAGAAATGCAGGCACTCGGAAGAGGGGTCTGGAGACAGTGTGCCTTTCTTTGGTGCCGGGCATTGGGGTTTGAGGCCTGCTCCTCACGCAGCCCGGGCGCTGCAACCCCACAGGCCTGGGCGAAGGTCAGCCGGTCTTGCGCCCATGGTCTGCATGACTCAGACAGGCGCCATCTCCCCCACTGCCCCAAGCTGCGCTCAGGGTCACCCACTGCAGGCTCTTACGATGGCCTCTCACAGCCAAGAGCACCTCTTCACTTTTAACACCTTCCTCTGGAAAAGGCGCACCAAGATCACATCTAACTGAGCTTGCTCTGGTAACTGCAGAGAGCATGCAGGCCAAGCGGCCAGAGAGGCGGAGACCGTGCCAGACCAGCCTGGGTGCCGGTCCCTCCACATGCTCTGGGACCCTCTCACTGGCCAGTCACTCTGGGAAGCCCTGCACGGCCCTTGGGAAGATGAGGGCCGGCATGGAGGCAGCCAGGAGGGCTCACCAGGAACCTGAAGGTCAGCGGGAAAGATGGCCCCAGAGCAGGGGGTTTGCCCAAGTGCTCTGACAGCGGCAGAGTCTGTGTGCCACTCCCCCCCGCCAAGAGCCCCGTAGACAGGCCCAAGTCTGAGGGCCTCCACTGACCTTGACTGGGCCCTCAGCTTAGATGACTGGGCTCCATGCCGCGTGGTCTCTCATCTTCCAGGAGGCTGATCTGGGCTCGTTCTGATGGGAAGGCAGGGGAGCAAGAGTGTGAATGGAAGCACACGAGGCCTCTGGAAGCTTCAGCTCAGAAATGACATGAGTCACTTCGAGCCACATTCGACTGGCTGAAGCACGTCACAGGCCAGCCCGGGCTCAGGGGCCGGGAGATAGACAGTAAAGCCACGCTGTGAGGGCGCGGCTACACGTGGAGAGCCCAGCCACACATGGATGCTGAGAAAGCTTCCCAGGTGATGTTGGTAAGACATCCCTACTGCCACCCTCCTGGGAACCCCGGGGATAAAGGCACAGGGATGGAGGGGGGGCAGTGCCTGGCAGAGGATGGCAGTGACAGTGTGAGGGCCGGGCTGAGGCCAGGCATGGCTGGGAAGAATATGAGGGAAGAAAGGTAGGGAATGGGCGGGGGGTGGGCTTGCCACAAGGAGCCTAGGATGGCCTCAGGTCCGATGGCTCAAAGCATCACCAGGTCTCACTGGCTCCACTGCCACTGGGACAGACCCTCTTCGCAGGTGGCTCATCCCAGCGGCAGAGGCTCAGTCAGCAGGAAGTGGGGCCTGGAGCCCCCGGAAAAGCACAACTGTTCTGAGCTGGAAGAGCCCAAGCTGCTTCCCTCCTAGGTACATCCTGGGACTCCTACCTTCCAGCAGTGGTTGTCAAGCGGGGCTGTGACTGTAGCCTCGGGAGCTCAGGGTCCTCCTCTTGCCACCAGTCCAAGCGCGCAGGCCCTTTTCTGGCTCTTAGCCACGAATCACATGCATTCCCCTCCTCCCTGTCTTCCTTCACCCCGGGCTTCTTTACCAATGCGAAGCGATGTAAGCCTTAGAGGTTGCTAAGGCTAATACTTATGTGTGCCTCCTGGCTCTCACCTGAGCTCCCAGCTGCCTCACATTTCAGTTACATGGCCTGTGGGAGGGATTCCAGAGCCCTCTCCAAGTTCCCGTGCCTCTCTCTGCCTCTGGGCTCCCACCGCCTCTCACTCTGCTCTTGGGTCACCTGAGCCCACCTCAGGGGCACTCAGAGCACAGAGCCCAGCCCGTTTGGCTCCATCCCCACCCCTTGCACTCAGGCACCTTGCAAGTCGGGAGGAGGGGTAGATCAATAAAGGCAGGGGATTGAATTAGTCTGCTTGGGCTACCATAATGAAATAACACAGACCATGTAACCCAAACAACAGAAATTTATTTTCTCACCGTTCTGGAGGCTGGGAAGTCCAAGATCAAGGCCCAGCAGGGTTGGTTCCCAGCGAGGGCCCTCTTCCTGGCTTGCAGACTGTGCCTTCTCACTGTGGCCTCATACAGCAGGGAGAGACAGGGAGTTCTCCTATGTCTCCTCTTATAAGGACCTCCATCCCATTGGATCAGGGCCACACCCATATGACCTCATTTAACCTAATTACCTCCCTCCAGACCCCACCACCAAATACAGTCACATTAGGGATTGGGGCTTCAATATATGAATTGGGAGGGGGGATACAATTCAGTCCATAACAGGGATGTTGATGCAGAGGTCACGTTACAAATGGAGGGTTTCGACCATCTCGTGCTCCTCTAACTTCCTCTCTCAGAGCGATGGGCGCGCCTCCCCGACCCCATAACTCCCTCAACACTTCCCTCTGATTCAGGCCTGTCGCTCTCTTCTTCTAGTCAAGGACCCGCCAAGCAGTGTTTTGCAAACAAGTGGAGGACTTTCAACGAATAACATCTTCCCCATCACGTAGCCTAAATGAAATTTCTTAGTGCGTTTCCACAGTCTGTGGAAGATCCTGACGTCCAGCCCCCCTGAGAGTCCACGGCACCTGAGTGCACTTGCAGGGTCCGAGCCTTCCTGAGTGGTTGTGGTTTTAATTAGCTACAGGCTACTATTAATTTAGCTTCATCATTATCCACTCAGTTGCTTGTTGGTTAACCCTGCAATGTGTAGGGATACATAGTTGCAAAAACAGGGTTCCCGGCATAAAACTTCCCACTGCTGAGGGCTGGAGGTGGGCATTCACGTTGGTGCAAACATGGAACATTTCCGTCCTGTTCCTACCTTGGAGGTACACGTTACTCACCATCCCTCCCCACACTGCAGCACAGAAAGAAACTCATTACTGGTAATGAACCCCTAGAATCTGTATTAGTTGAATAACTAGCAGTGCACCATCAAGGTAAGAATAATAGAACTACTGTATGATTTTCAAGTTCACAGAGAATTGTTTTATAATCTGTTTAAGCTTATATTCATTAATAGTAAATATGCAGTTCATACATGCTGCCAGCAGCCAGCTGTCTGCAACTTACTTGAGAATTCTCTTTGCCTAGAAAATGGAAGCAGGTGGGTGAGCCTTGGGGGGAAATTCAGCTTGGAGAACACAGTCCACTGCCTGGGCCCTCGGGCCACTGAAATTTCCAGACTTCCATCAGGACACGTGCACCCCCTTGCTTCCTTCCTGAGCCAGCCACCCATAAAAGTGTCCAGAGAGGCCGTGGGGGAATGAGCAGGGTCAGTGTTGTGGTTCCAACCCAGGCATCACTGAGTGATACCCAGCTGGGGCAGGGCTCTTGGGAACAGGAGTCTCGGCTGAGTCTCGGGCACCTGGATCCTGGGCAGGTGGGGCAGACAGTGAATGTAAGTCATCTGTGTCTGAGCCTGTCATGTGAGCAGCTCAAACCCGTTCCCCGAGGCAGTGAGGGTCAGAGATCGCACACGAGTGTGTGTGTTTGTGGGGTGTTATGTAAAACCTTTAGCCTGAGCCAGGAGAAGGCAGGAAGTTGAGGCACAGTTGAGAGCTCCTTCCTCCCACCTGGGTGCTTACGTCATCAGCTGGGATCTCTGCAAGTGGACGAGGTCTGCCCTAACGCCTTGTCTGGCAGCCCTTGCTTTTCATCTCTTTTAAATAAGCCATATCACGTCTTCTGGCTGCCACACACTGGCTCCTACAGTCCTTGAAGTTCTCAACACTCTGCCCGGGTAGGAAAGGCCCCTCCGTGGCAGAATCTGAAGCTGTTCTGCTAGTGTCTGTTCTCTCCTCCTTGGTGTCCCATATCCCTCGGAACGTGGTCCATTCATCAAAATCAGTGACCTGACTGTGCCCTTTCACACCCTGTAAAATCCTCCATTTTCCTTTAAACATGTCAAATCCAAAGCAAAACCTGGAAGGTAGAAATGGTGTCCTCGTTAACCCAGAATGACCAGTAAATACCCCACAGCCCTGGATTGATGCAGTTGTCCTGCTGCCAAGGTGGGAGCACTGCAGACCCCTTAATCTTCACAAATCCTCTCTAAAAAACATTCAATCTCATTTTAAATCTCTTAACCCCCAAAGGCAGTGATGGGGACCCGTGCATGATTGATAAAGGGTATTCCAAGAAACCCAGGTCAGCTGAGGGTCTCCTGCTGGCCCCGCCCCCTGAGGGTTAGGCTCCTGCTGCAGCCTCGTAGGGAAGGAGGAGGGAAGCTGATGGCTGAGGAGATGCTGGAGCCTCTGCCTGCTCTGCCTGTCCTGGATCTGGAAGGTTCGTCCCATGGGAGACATCCTGAATATAGAGTCCTGAGAGACCACCCAGCTCCCAGCTCCCACTTCCAACTGGGACACCTGCCTGGCTTCTAATCCAGTGGCGGCCGAGCAGCCCTTTCACTGAGCCTTGCTGTACAGAGAGGGGCTGGACCACATCCTACCCTTTTCACCCCAAAGGTGCCTTTTCTTTTATGGACTCTGTGTTTTGAAAGATTTTGTCACCCAAAAACTTCAGGTATGAGTGTGGCCAGAGCCGTTCATCACAGACAGAGATGCTCTCTCCACGACGTTCCTTGACATTTGAAAATAGCCTGCAAATCCCATTACCCGCTTTGGGGCCCAGAAAGGAAGCGGAGCTGTTGTGTGTCAGGATTACCTGGGGCGCCCTGAGGCCTGGGAGAGGGGAAGGCCTGAGAGGTCTCCGAGGGCCCTCCCACCGAGTCCCTCTGTGCACAGTGACCCTCCTCCCACAAACTCCACCCCCTCCCCGTCCAGCAGCTCCCATCCCACATCCCAGGCACCTCGGCACTCATCACTACCCACATCCACCACCACACAAGGCTGAGTCCGCAGCAGGGGCTACACGAGGAGGTGCCCGGGCTGCTCCGTCCCACCACGTCTCGGTGGGACACCTGCGATTTGGGCCTGGCTCTCATCACTTTGGATACATAGCATCTTGCCGGGCAGCGGCTGCCACAGCCCCTGGCTCCCCAGGAGCTGCACAGAAGCTGGGGAAGCAAAAGCCCTGGAGAGAAAAGTGAGGGGCAAGGGCCTCAGAAGTTATGCCCTGGTTTCGAGGGTCACGTCTGAGCCTCTGCTTCAGGCAAAGAGCAGCACGTGAACAAGAACACACGTGAGCAGCCCCAGGAATTTTCACGGAGGTCTGGGGAGGCAATCCTCGGACAAAGACTCAGGTTCCTGCTGGTACCGGGGGGACGGCTCAGAGCCATTTAATTTAGGCACAGATGTTCCTGTGTCCCTGTGCTCGTCCTGTTGGGAGGGCCCGGGACAGGTCCCGTCTGAGGCTGCGAGCCTCTCCTGCCCCACAGTGCCACCCAGTAGTGGGAAGCCACTAACGCATCCTCGGGCAAGCAGCCTTACGATTCAGTTTGCGCCTTCTCCCCTCTCCGTGTAACTCAGTGGGTAAATAGACAGACACTTGAGGAAAGTGAGTCTGTCTTCCCGGCTAATCTCAGGGCTCCGTGCCGCAGACTCAACCCGGGTGCACTCTCTGTCGCTCCCTGCTGGCAGCCCGCTGGGAAGGGGCTCTTTCGTGGTCACCGAGAGTCTGCCACAAGGACATCGATAGGAAAATAAAATGCTTCAGGGACACATCGTCATTAAAGCCTGTCCTAGTAAACTCAAACCAGACTGCCCACAAATCCTTGCTAATAGGAACATGACGGGCCCCAGGGATGGGGGCCCCGTGTCCAGAGGACTGGGGGTGGCAGCCACACTTGGAGGCCTGGGTTCACTTTGGATGAGCCAGAATGAAGGGCCAAGACACATGTCATCTGAGGAGGAGTCCAAGAGAAGTGGAGACATTTAGACTAGAGAAGGCTCACAGGGCTATGGGGATACCTTCAATTCCTAAGGGGCCGTTACGTGGCAGAAGGAACAGACTTTAAATAGTTCCCAGGGGGCAACTAAGGAGCAGGTGTCAGTTAATATGAAGACTCTTCTAGCACTTGTGTGTTTCCACGGTGGAATTCATCTGCCTTGAGACATAGGGAGCCCGTCCATCCCAGGGGGCGTGTCCCCTGAGGCTGCAGGTCGGGATCCCTCCCCTGGGGGAGAGTTGGGCAGAAGAAATAGAGCAGATAGTCCATGATTCTGCAAATTTGGGCTTCAGGAAAGTATCTGGTCCATCATCTTCTCATTCACTGCTGATGGGAGGCTATCGCATGATGATTTAGCTATTGAGGGTGTTACCTATCACTATCCAGATTCGCTTAATCAACCTATAAGGAGGTTTGGCCACATCCCCTAGGGATACTTCTCCAAATGGCATTCATGTCATCCCATTCCATTCTCATCCTTGTTCTTGCCAAAGCACAGTCACTGCCCAGTTCCTGAGCGAGGGACACAGGCTGCTAGGTAACCAAGATGGTGCCTGGATGCCTGGGTCTCCCTTGGGCCCTGGGTTCTGTGACCCCTGCCCAGTGTCCAGAAGCCCTTATGCAAAAACTCACGATTAACTCTGGGTCTCTCTTCACATGCTTTCTCTCCTCTAGGCCACTTTCCCCTCTCTCCATCCACCTTGATCCACTCCAGACTTTAAGTCCATCTCAAGCAGCCATCTCCACTTCAAGGTCTGATGGCCTCTCAGCTTAGCCCTCTTTGGTCCACTGCCACCCCTGACTCGGTCCTCCTCAGTGAGTGAAACCACCATCAGTCTGGTTACTGAAGCCAGAAGTCATTCTTGACCCCCTGCCCCCTTTTCTTCACACTTCACATCTACTCATCATTTGATCCCATCAATTCTATCTCCAAAACATATTTCATATCCACCTATTTCTCTCCATCTTCTCTGCCACCATCTTACTCCATGTCCTCTAACCAATCTCCCACCTGTTGCTCCACTTGAGTCATTTGTTACAGAGAAGGCACAGAGATCCTTTAATCAGATGCCATTCCCCAGCTGAAAACTTGTTGATGGTTTTCTGCTGTGTTGAGAATAAACAGGTTCCTTCCCGTGGCCCCTGAAGTCGTGCAGCACCTGGCCTCTGCCTCTCCCTCACCCGTGTTGTTCTGGCCTTTGGACCAAGTCCTAGAACCCAACAAGCTCTTTCCCCTTTCCTTCTGCCTAAAGCATTCTTCCCTTTAGCCTTCAAGCATCTTCAGAATTGCTCTCAGATAAGGTTTCTCTTCTGTTATTCTCTATTACATTACTCTTTCCTTTATTGCTCTAATCACAATACACAGCTATTCTACTATTTGTATAGGTCTCAATCATCTTTCCCTCCCTCTTCCAAGACTGCAAGCTCGTTAAGGGCAATGACCTTGACAGTCTTTTACATCATTTTCTGTCCAGTGCCTGTCACAGTGCCCGGCCCATAGTAGATGGTCAATAAACACTTCTTGGATGAAGGACTGAGTCTCTCAATCCAATTCTACTGAGTTCTTTGTGCAACTCCTGGTCCTTCGTGCTGGTGCTGCAGAGTGTGGTGCTGGTCAACATGGAGGAAAAAGGAGACGTGGGCAGTGGTCAGACCGCTCTTCCCCTCCAGGCAAGCAGAGTGTACTGCAGGCAAGACATCCCTGCTGAGATTGAATACGGGGGTGGGGCACCCAACAACGGTTCACGGTCAGGGACTGTGTTAAAAAAAGAGTCAGCTGAAAGTTGCTATAAAATTCAAGTGGCTGGACGACTAAGTTCTCTACTGATGGGAGGAAGGATGTCAAGCCACAACCAGGTAACTGCTTCCGGAGGGAAAACAACTCTTGTAAAAAATTACCCATTTCAATGGGCTTTGGGGATCTTTTCCATTAGAAGCCCTTTCTATCAAAGTTCCACAACAGCAATGAGGATCCTGTGTAAGAACTCCCTCTCTCCTCCGGGGACCAGCCGCCGGCAGCAGACTCAGAGATGGGTGGCGGCTGGCAGGTGGCATCACCCTTAGCTGCTGGGCTTCGTTCCAGAGCAGATGTTTGCCTCATCCTGTACCACAGAAGGGGTCCGAGCCTTCAGAAACAGTCTGTGCTCCCTGAAGTAGGGAGCTGTCTGTATGACGAGGAAAATCATCACTCCACCTGGCATTATCTTAAAGTGGTAAGTGATGGCAAATGCTAGAGATACTGGAGAAGGGCGAGGTGGAGAAATGGTCCAGCAGCTGACTTGTGAACTCCATATTTTCACAGCTACACACACTACCTGATGAAGAAATATGGGAAATCAAAACATTTATAGTGATTCTTAACCCCCACTGCCCTGCGATGGGAATTACAGCACTTGGCGCCTGGTAAGCATCAATCTATCATGTTTGCACAGACAGGGCGTGAATTCCCGAGGAGGCAATGGAGCCCCTTTTCTTTCTTCTGTCAAAAACATATTCAAAGGCTTCTAAAGACTGTTCCTGACAATGACCTGTTAGAGCATTTAGAACTTATTTTTATTATGCAAAGTCCTGCAGAATGCAGCTCTCCCTGGCTGCGGGTGGGTCTTACTCAAATTTATTAGCATGCAAAATAATCCTACTCTGTTCCGAAACCTCAAGGCCCAAACTTCACAAAATTACCTCGACTTTTGCTGGAAGACAGAATGTTCAGGAACCACTTGGCCTTTTGGAACTCTGAGATTGAACTTTACAGCAGTCTCAGGCCTGAACTACAAATGCCTGGAGACACACTTGAGCCTGCTGCCTACGTTCAAATCTTGGTTCTGCTACTTCTTAGCTGTGTGACCTTGGACAAATTTCTCAACCTCTCTGTGCCTTAATTTATTCCTCTTTAGAGATAAAAGAATTAGAAGAATACGTGTAAAGGGCTCAGGATGGTGTCTGGCATGTGGCAAGTGCTCTGTAGATGTTGCTGCTATTATTACATTATGACCCTGAAGAGGGGCTTTAGTTAAGAGACAGTGATTGCTTCCACTAATACAGCTCCAAGTCCAGCTAACAAGGGGACTCTGATCTCTAGTAGACTCAGTGTGAACCAGTGCCTGGACCAGGAAATACTGGCTGCTGCCTTGCCCCTGGTCAGACTGGAAATGCCGACTCCTGGGACGGTACAGTTGCCCCGGGGATGGAGACAGCTTGCTGTGCTGATGAGAAGAGTCTCTCCTAAACAACAGGGTGATGTCAGGATCTTGTCTGCAGACCCCGCTGTGGGTGAGAGGGTCAAAGCTGTCTCAGTCCCCCAAGGGCAGGGAGATTTATGTAACCTCTGTATCAATGCCAAGGATATGTCTGGTCTGGAGATGCTGCAGAGTCCACTTAGGAGAAGTTCATGCTGGGGGGAGGGGTCTGCACTGCATCTGTGGGTCTGTCCTCTGTGCCAGGCCAGGAACCACTGCATGTTTTGCGGAGAAGGTCCTCTGAGGTCTTCACCTTGAGTTTGCTGGGTCCCTCAAAGATGTCTGGGGTGGCACCAGGCAACCAAGAGGGGAAGGCTCTAAGAGAGCCAGTGGTGACACTGCCATAGCCCTATTAATCTTCCCAGTGTTCCACTGTCTCCTGTGTGTTGCTGCTTGAAGTGAGGCCACTGGGGCAGTGGTGGGAATCCGCATGGCTCCGGCTGAGGGCTGCTCCGGATAATTTAGGGAACAGAGAGAGCAGATTATACCAGCAACTGAGGAAGGCAGCCACAAAAAAGCAAGACAGACATTGCTTATGGTCTTCCTTTGAAGAACAAAAGCAAAGAAAATTGGCTCACCCGTGAGAGAATGAAGCGATAACCATGTACTGAGCAGAAATCCCAAGCCTGAGCCTGCTCACCCAGGAAAAGTACCGGATCCCGAAGAATAAAACTGAACTATGCGAGGCCTCTGAATAGCGAAAGGTTTTACTTTAAAATGCTTTGTAAAGGGACGTTAGCACTTGTAGAGAAGAAACAAATGCACAGCCCAGGGAGACGTCTTGTCTTCAGGCTGCCTGTGCTTGCCCTGGAAGCCTCTGCTGAGCCCTGAGTCCACAGCCAGGAGACGGCGAGGGTAGCTCCCGTCCCAGCCTGTAGGTCCTCTTGGCTGTTACAAGTCAAGTGTGGCTTTCTTTTAGGCTCCCAGAGGCCATGGTTGGAATTTAAGACCTAAATTTCAGCCTTCTGGGTCCACACAATCTCAGATCCACCTGGGCAATGCTAGATTTATCTCACTGGGTCTAGGTTCCAACCTCAGGAATATCTCCCCTGTCACCCCCTCGCTCAAGCCCCAGTGACCACCCAAGGGCATCAGTTTGTTTCAGGAAGAACCCATTTATGCTCTCTGCTCTTCACTTCACTGTCATTTGGTAGGAGATTGGCAACCATAGACAAAGCTGCCCCAGGTCAAAACAATGCAGAACTGACAAGGGTCTGGATCACCTTGGGTGTCAGGAGGAGACAGATGGTACTCACTCAAACGGGGTAGTTGAGAATCTAACAAAGAGGCTACTGGTAAAGGTACCAGCGAGTTTAGGGAAACCCATGAAGGAAGACACAGTCCCCAGGGCAATAGCCCTGGTCTTAGCCTGAAGGGGCAGGGAACACAGCTGTGAGGGAGCGCTGCCGGCAGGAGCTCAGATCTATAGAAAGAGAATGCAGTGACTTCCCAGTGGCCCAGCACTGGGGGAATCAAGGCCTAGACCTCTCCCCTCCCTGAGTGCCTGTTGGTGTCCCCCACTGACAGAAGCCCAGCGAAGCCAGAGGCCAAGGGAGCCTGTTAATTCACTCCTGAAAGATCACTTCTCTGAGTGGAGAGGGCAGAGCAGGGCAGAGTGGTTCTGGAGGGGCAGATGGAAAATATCCAGCCCAGGGTCATTTCCCAGAGGCCACAGCTTCTTGGTCTCCAGCCAAGTGCAGCCATTATGGAACACAACTTCCCTGGCCAATTTCAAAGCTCTGCTTACTGCTGGGAATGCGTGTTTGAACAAAGCCTTTATTCTCTATTCCAACAGCAGGGCTGGAATTTAAAAAGCTTCATTTTCAAGACTGGCTGCTTTCAATCTTTCTAACCTGGAACTTACATTTTGGAGTCAAACAGAATTATTTAAACAAAGCATTTCAGTGATAAGCACAAAGTGTTTTGAATTTTTTCTCCTTTCCCCTCCCTACGCAGCATAACATTCCTGCTCAAAATGTCAGGACTATTCTGTGGCCACCTCTTACAACCGGCCTCTCTCAGCTTCCATTTCCCCGGGTCTTTGTTCTTCAGCCTGTGTCCTCACCCAGGTGTGCTGCTGTCCAGGCCACGAGAGGCCAGTCCTAATGCAGACTGGCCTAGGACAGGGACCTCTCTAATTACCCCAGGAGCACTTTCGTCCTCTGACTCCTGCTTCCGGGTTTGGCAGAACCATGTGCCGTTATCCAACCAGTCTTCCTTATTAATTACACTTTGTTCTTTTTGCTCCCCTGACCCCAACCCATTTTCCTGTCTTCTGTGATTTAAGTCCGTCTCTGCCATCCTCTTGTTCTCCTCAGCTGAACTTCTCCCCAGCCCCCGGCTGGCATTTATCTTTTATCATATTCCTACTGCCTTGACCTGTCTTTTACTCAAGTCAGAGTGTTGACTGGCATTTGCATTCCTTGGAAATAACACCTGCTCTGCACTGTCCTGGGCAGACTGTGTCCCTGTGGGTCATAACGAAGCCCAGCCCTCCATGCCGTGGTGCACAGGAGGTGTCAGAGTGATTATCAGTGCCCTGGAGTGGGCCTAGCAGTCACTGAAAACACATCTGAAACAGAAGAGTAACTATTTTCACAGCCATGAAAGTAAATGGAGAAAGCAAGGCCACAGATCCCCACATAGTAAAGAGGTACACAGTTGGAAAACAAAGCTCACATATGGCCTGGCCCAAGTGTGTTCCATACAAATAAATAACAAATAGAAATAATACGAATATTCTCTTTAGAAAGAGTGAGCTAAGTCCCGGTCAAAATGATTCCATGTAGATCAAGTGAAGGTCTGCACAGAGGACAGCTAATAGAACGCATTTTCTGGTAGATGGACAGCTGGCCTGGCCTGGTGCTGGGGTGGGAAAAGGTACAGATGTACTAAAACGTTATAAAATGACTTCACCTTTCACTTAGTGCTTAGTTCTGGACCTTTGCTCAAGTTTACTGAGCAGAATCACTAATTTAAGACTGAAGAGAATGGTACAGATGAACCGGTTTGCAAGGCAGAAATAGACACAGATGTAGAGAACAAACGTATGGACACCAAGGGGGGAAAGTGGGGGGTGTGATGAACTGGGAGATTGGGATTGACATATACACACTAATAAGTGTAAAAGAGATAACTAATGAGAACCTGCTGTATAGCACAGGGAACTCTACTTTGCTGTACGGTAGAAACTAACACAACATTGTAAAACAACTATACCCCAATTAAAAAAAACAAAAAGACTGAAGAGAAATGTGGATAGAAATTTGGATACTATTCAATTTAACAAGAGTTCTCCAATACATGATAGAGAAGAAGGTATCACCATGAAAGTAAGAGCAGTTTTGAACACAGGAACTATCCCATTTTCGGGCCCAGGGGAAGGACAGAATCCAAGCCACTGTCTCGGTTGGCTTTTCTGCCGGGAGACCAGTCACCTCACCTCTGCCTCTGGGAGCACCTCTGGGAAACGTAAATCTCCACTCAGCTGAGACTGGCTTCTCTGTAGGTGAACAGAATACGCTCCTCAAAGATGGCTCACTAATCCCGGAGAGATGGTTTACGGGCTCCTGGCAGGATTGGAAGTAATAGTCAGGAAGGAGAAAGACCTTGAAGAAGCTTCAACTCCAGTTTTAAAGTAAAGCTGGCAGATTCCCCCGGGGAAGCACATTGAAGGCACTGAGAAAATACTGGCCAAACTACTCAGCCAGGGGCAACATACGTCAGTGTTATCTCTGACCCATTTGGAGGCTGGACGGTGTCTTCCAAATTGATCACTAGAAGCACGTCTACTACCTTCAGCCATTGAGGGGATTTATGTGCAACTAGGACCTGCTCAGCTGGCCAGGTGTGGGGCATTTTGGAGGCTTAAGTGACAATCCCACGAGGAGCTGGAATGAACCTAGGTTACTTACTTTATAAAGGCAAAAGCAGATGCAAATTGCTTCCTCAGAGCTTGTCTGTGAGGCCAAGGGAAGCATCTCTTCACCCAGTGTGACCTAGAATGACAAAACTATTTGTCCAGCTGCAAAGGAGAGACCTATAATACTAAGAGGAATGATGTACCTTCCCCTGTGTCCAGCCTCATGACCATCCCCAAAGATGTGTGCCTACCTTTGCAGCAGCAGGCCAAGCTCAAAATTTGCTTTTTAGGGCTTAGAGGACCTGATTATAGTCACCTCTTGTTCACGTAAAAATTAACGTGTGTGGGTGACATCTGGTTTTTTATTGATTCGATCGATACGTTGGGAATTTAGCAGCATGTTAATGGCAAACAGTTACAAAATCTATTTTTCTACATTTAAAGTAAGCTGTCTTAAACCATCTACAGCAACCTAAAATTACAAGAACACACGTGAATGGCTGAAGCACTTCTGCTGTTATGCTTATAGACAAGTTTATTAGTAATTTCCTAACAAATCTTCTAGTGCAAAGTGCACATAATCATTTGGAACCTCCACTGAGGTTCTGGCTCTCAGTTTCCCCTACAAATAATTGTGCCTAAATGTAAGAATCTGAAGTACAACCGGACAAGTGTGCCCACAGCCTTGCTTTGAGGGCATCCACTCCTCTGAACAACTCTCGAAAACACCTTGAGTTGATTTCAGCTGCACAAGCCATCAGGCCTGTTGCTGGCTGTCCTTTAACCCCACTTTGGAGTTGACTGCTTCAATTTTAAAACTGGTGCAAACACTTGGCAGGGCTCAGGGTGGCTGAAACGCTGAAAGCTCGGCATACTATTGTCCTTTTCCCCTCCTAAACCCTCATTGCACTAGAAAGAGCAGCTCTGTTTCTGTACTGTTCAGCGTTGTTTGAGTTTCTTTTTGGTTCTAGGCAGGGCAATGGATTTAGCAGTGCCTCTGGGTGCTGTTCCTTGCCCTGAAGTCGTGGGGGGTTTCTCTATTTCTCCCTTGAGTTCAACTGAAGGGAGTCTGCTAGATATGTAACTTGAGTAACTCATGTCCGAGTCATCCATGTTTTCCTTCTTACTGGGCACAGAAGTCTTTTCATAAGCAGTGGGCTAGGGAAAAAAAAAAAAAAAAAAGGCCTGGATTAATTTTGCAGACACAAAGCAATCTACATCAATTCAAAGAAGCGAGGGGCTACAAAGTTGTCTAGGATGTGCAAGTTGGAGCTCTCTTCGGACGTGAGATATAAACTAATCACACTGTGAAACTGTTATTGAATGCCAAAGAAAGCTCCTTTAGCATCTTCAAGAAAACGGAATTGTTTAGTGTCTGGGATAGAGCAAACTACAGGCACAACTTCAAATCCACTGCCCTGCAAAATGAAAGTAAAACCTGGTACCATTCACATAGGCAAGTCCATCTGGACACAGTTGTAATCATTCATCTTTCCAGATTTCTAGATGAGCTTTGACATGTGTGTGGATTCCCTGACAAGCACATCATGATTATTCTTTCTAACCTCGGTATAAAGTTGCTGCATGTGGCCCACTCCTCACATGCTCACCATTCTCTGCATTGATTCCAGGGACTGGCTTCTAACCCCAGTCACACCACTTGGGCAGGTCTGAAGACCTTTTGTAGTCTTGATGCCTCACTGTTAAATGAGGAAAATGGTATTTGCACATTTACTACATGGGCTTATTATGAGAATGAACTAAGGTGGTGGCCACGAAAGTACTCTGTGAGCTTTAAAGCATGAAACAAGTAGAAGGAATTTTAACAGGCAACTGTGTTTTCTCAGGTCACTGCACCCCACAGTGGAGGAAACGGTCTCTAATCCTGCTGTTGTGAGGGAAGCAGAGTCCATTTTGACCTTAGACCCATTTTAGAAATGCTCACTTCCCATTAAATGAAGCTGGGCATAGAGTTCTAAAATAGCAGAGAACGTCTCAGGAGACCGGCACAAGCAGGATGGGGGATGAGACAGGAGCTATAGATGCAGCGAGTTCTCATTTACACAGAATGAGCTCGGAAAGGTCTCATAAGTTTAATACTCTGGTTAACTGAAAGCATACACATGAGTTAATAATCAGGTTAACAATTTTCAAAGAAGGTGAAAAGATTACATATAACACAAAACAAATAAACCTGGTGTGTGCGTGTGTTGTTTTTTGATCACTCTTGTGATACAAGTGACCATGTTTTATACACAGTAGCAGTACGTATTTGTCCAATGAATAAATGAACTCCCAGGGCTGCAGCAAAACCTCAGGTCATTTATGGATTTTTGGTACCTCTATTTCGAGAAAAGAGAAAATTTACCAGATGTTTGCTTACTGCAGACAGTCCTTAAATAGGTGCTTCTTCAAACTATCATTCTTGTATGACCTTATAACAGTATATGCTAATTCTTGAGCTGGTAATTTTGCACATTGAAAAATTAATTTGTATAAATTTGGAAAAGTAAAAAGGTCCTTTTCTGTATAGATGCATTTTCTCAGGAAAATTTCTGGGTTGCTTCTCTGTGTATTCTTTCAAGAAACAGAAAACAAAATGTGTTAGCCTTCAGTAATACAGGTTGTGTCTTCTCCTTGAAAACTCCTTACGTTTAGCAACAGGGTGAGAGTAAAACACCCCTGATGTTCCAGTGTCCAGCTAAAGACAAGCTGCTCTGTTTAGTACAGAACTGGTCCCTAGCTTGGACATTTCAATTCATAAAAATTTAAGTCACTTGACATACAAATCATTTGAAAAGGTGAATCTAAGTTTAACCTCTCTTTTGACATTTCCACCTCTTGAGTTATCACCTGAGTAGTTGAGGAAATGGTTTTCATCATGTCCACTACAACAAATAATCTATAGAATAGGAATAGAGACTCAGTCATTTTCTTTTTAATGTGTTCATATTCATATCTGGTTTAACATTTCCATTCTTCTTCACTGTTCCATTTGCTAATTAATGTACTTGAGTCATTAAAGTAGACTCAGAAGTTGAAGTCACTGGGAAGAAATACTCAGAAAGTCTCTATGGGCAGGATTAGTGATATAGATATTGTCTTCTTTTTTTCAAAAACACTGAAGGCTCTGATTTCTTCCTGGATAAGATATCTTAAGATAATTTGCAGAATCTTCTGGCACAGTGGAAGGAAAAAGGAAACTAAACTAAACTAAGCTTCAGTGTAGGAACATATTTCTCAGTTTCATTCTAGAGCAAGATGAGAAAATGATATTACTCAGCCACATTTATCTATTTTATTTACTTATATATAATTTTTAAGTGAATCAGTTTTTAAATAGGTAGTACATCCCCATGATTTAATATTCACAGTGTTCAAAATCTCCTCCTTGCCCCCTAGTTAACTCAGCTCTGCCTCCCATCCAAGACAACGAATACTATCAGTTTACAGTGCACATTTCTGAAGAGATTTTATGGAACTTCAAATATTAGGCGGAACCAAATGGAAGTCGTCATCATTTTTGCAGGTCAAAACAGCCTAATACTGGCAATTTCATATGGTTCAATGTAATCCATATATTGACGCACTTTACTCTCACTTTTTTACACAAATGGTAGCCCACTGTAAACACTTTTTTACACCTTGCTTTTTTTTTTTTTGCGGTACGCGGGCCTCTCACTGTTGTGGCCTCTCACGTTGCGGAGCACAGGCTCCTGACGCGCAGGCTCAGTGGACATGGCTCATGGGCCCAGCCGCTCTGCGGCATGTGGGATATTCCCGGACCGGGGCACGAACCCGTGTTCCCTGCATCGGCAGGCAGACTCTCAACCACTGTGCCACCAGGGAAGTCCCCTTGATCTTTTTAAACTAACAATTATCTTGAACATCATTCCATGTCAATACATAAAAGAGCTCTCATTCTTCTTTCAGCTATGCAGTGTTCTCTTGTTTGAATGTACCATAATTTATGTAGCCAGTTCCTTGAGAATGGACATTCAGGTTGTTTCCAATCTTAACTAGTAAACATAATGCTGCTGTGAATAACCTTGTACTTGTGTCATTGTGTACATGTGTAAATAATATATCTACAGGATATACATTTTAGAAGTAGAACTTCTGAGTTAAAAGTTGTATGGATTTGTGATTTTGCAAGACATCACCGTATTGCCTTCTACTGCAGTTGTACCAACTTATACTCTTACCAGCAACATTATGAGTACCTATTTTCTTATTTCTTTTTCAGTTTGGTATTTAATACATATTAAAACTAATATAGTCAACCACTTTTTTGTTATTATGAATCTATTTTTTTAATTGAAGTATAGTTAATTTACAATGTGTTACTTTCACGTGTATAGCAAAGTGATTCAGTTATACATATATTCTTTTTCAGATTCTTTTCCATTACAGGTTATTACAAGATATGAGTATGGTTCCTTGTGCTATACAGTAGGTCCTTGTTGTTTACCTACTTTATACATAGTAGCATGTATGTGTTAATCCAAAACTCCTAATTTGTCTCTCCCCCTGCTCCGAGTATCCCCTTTGGTAACCCTAAGTTTGTTTTCTATGTCTGTGAGTCTATTTCTGCTTTGTAAATAAGTTCACTTGTATCATTTTTTTAGATTCCACATATAAGTGATATTACATATTTACCTTTCTCTGTCTGACTTACTTCACTTAATATGATAATCTCTAGGTCCATCCATGTTGCTGCAAACGGCATTATTTCATTCTTTTTTTATGGCTGAGTAATATTCCTGTGTGTGTGTGTGTGTGTGTGTGTGTGTGTGTGAGAACCACATCTTCTTTATCCATTCATCTGTTGATGGACATTTAGGTTGCTTCCACGTCTTGGCTATTTTAAATAGTGCTGCTATGAACATAGGGGTGCATGCATCTCTTTGAATTATGGTTTTCTCTGGATATATGCCCAGCAGTGGGATTGCTGGATCATATGATAGCTCTATTTTTAGTTTTTTAAGGAACCTCCATACTGTTCTCCATAATGGCTGCACCAATTTACATTCCCACAGTGTGGGAGGGTTCCTTTTTATCCACACCCTCTCCAGCATTTATTATTTGCACACTTTTTAATGATGGCCATTCTGACTGGTATGAGGTGATATCTCATTGTAGTTTTGATTTGCATTTCTCTAATAATTATTAGTGATACTGAGTATCTTTTCATGTGTCTTTGGCCATCTATATGTCTTCTTTGGAGAAATGTCTATTTAGGTCTTCTGCCCATTTTTTGATTGGGTTCTTTGGGGGGTTTTTTGTATTAAGCTATATGAGCTGTTTGTATATTTTGGAAATTAATCCCTTGTTGGTAGCATTGCTTGCAAATACTTTTAGTCAACCATATCTTAATTGAGCTTCAAAATCAGCCTAAAACTGGCTGCATGGAAACAAATCACAATGTTCGTTCCTTAACTCCCTGGTAACATCAATGCAAGCCTATTTACCTAAATGCAAATACTTATTGCAAATGCTTAAAAGCTTCTGTGTATATGTGTGTACCTTGTAAAATATTATGTATGTACTTTACCATTTCTCTTTGCTAATTTGCAGTTTCATTAAGTTTAGGGTGCCATTATTTAGGAATCAGAATCCTAAGAGCTTTCCTAAAGACTGAGTCTCCCTTCTTAAATATCCCCTCACTAAAACCGTTCTCTGATGCTAATAAAACACGGATGAAGGCTGGCCCACATGATGCCCTTCAGGCCAAGTTACAGCTTTCTTCACCAAGAGTCAAGCCTCTCATCTCCTTGGAATATAAACAGCCAAGGCGAATTCCAACTTCCAGGCTTTTCTCTAGGATTTTTAAAAGGATTTCTTCTGTAAGTGATAGGCTACCTAAATTTTAAGTTTGTATTTTTCTTCTCTCATAGTTGATGGGATTCTTCAGGGATCTATGCTGTAACTGATGCAATTTTACAGTTTTGTAAGAAATGGAAAGTGAAATTTCCAGAGAAATGGAAAGTGAAATTGCCAAGGCTATAGAAGTTACTAAGATCTTCCAGGTCATGAAAGGCGTATAGAAGGTGATGAGCTCCCATAAGATTGTACAAAGCGGGAGAAAGATGAGAGAGGAATTTCAATATTCAGTTCTAGAGGGAAAGAGTCTATCTAAATGATCATTATCAGACTGTTGGTCATAATTATCAGTCCAAAAGAGGATCTAAAAAACACTGTAGACTGTTTTCCAAGAGAGGATTTAAAAATCATTGTAAACTGTTCTCTAAAGATACTGTTGTAATATACCATTTCACAGTGACCAAGAGAACCTGGCTATCATCAGAAAGCATCTTAGAAATCAAAGAAAAAAATTCTTCTATCCTTATTTATCATGAAGAATTCATATCTGAAATACTGCAACCAGTCTGAATAGATATAAAGGGACCAGAGAAGGTTTACAGACAGGCTACTGATGTGCTAGTGGAGGTTCTCACACACACACACACACACACACACACACACACATATATATAATCACAATTTTAAAATGCAGAAGGGGTAAGATTTCAGCACTGGGAAGCTAGACAGCGTCTCTGAGTGCTACAGTCAGGATGGTTACACCAGGGGTTCCCCCAAGCAGCATTTCAGTTGTTCCTCATCTTTGACAGACTCTTACCATGTGGGACTGCTGAAGAATAGTCATTCCTACTAGAGGCACAATGATAGAAAAGATGACCTTACAAGGTTCCCTCTGGTTCCATCTTTTTGTGGTTTAGCACCCTGGGCCTGATTTCTCCAGATGATATTATTAATCTTGAAATGGGGGTTCCATGTGTGCAAGGGGAGATATATAACCAGAAGAAATGGGCTAAACACACATATTTCATTATTCACTGGCATAACTTCAACTTGATGAACACATCTGGTGATAATGGATGCAAAACCTGTAAGCTCTAGGCATATCCCTGCAAGTTAATACCAGTGCACAATTACTAGAAACTGTTACCATTTCTCTAAATTTTGAGTAAAATACATGCTATTTAAGTCAAGTGGTTTATCACCATAGCAACCATTTCTAGAGTCACACATTCAAATTATAGGCCTGCACAAGGTCCAAGTGACAGAATATTCGGATATAAGTTTTCAGCTATAGTTTTACTTGCAATGGTCACCCACTTTCTTTCACATTCCTGTGGTTTTCGGAAGGAAGAGGAAGGGGAAAAAAAAAGCAAAGGGAAGAAGAGAAATTGACTTCCAAACATAGATTTCTTATATAAGCCTACCCACATAAAGAGCAGGGCCTTCTATGGCGTTAATGAAAACAAAATCTAACTTGTAAATTAGAGAAAGATATAAATATCTCTCTTTTCTTTTTAATTAAAGTATAATTTACATACAGTAGAATGTGCAAATCTCAAAAGTATAGTTTGATGAGTTTTGATAATGCATAGAGCTATATAACCAACACCCCAATCAAGAAATAGAACAATTACCCAAGAAGTTCCTTCATGCCACATTCCAGTCAATTCCCTCCCATCCTGGGGCTATAAGTGTTCTGACATTTTTCAACATAAATTACTTTTGTTTTTTCTAAAACTTCATATAAACAAAATAACATACAGTATGTACTCTTTTGTGCCTTGTTTCTTTTGCTTAACATGCTTTTTAAATTTTGTTTTGTTTTTTGCGGTACGCGGGCCTCTCACTGTTGTGGCCTCTCCCGTTGCGGAGCACAGGCTCCGGACGCGCAGGCTCAGCGGCCATGGCTCACGGGCCCAGCCGCTCCGTGGCATGTGGGATCTTCCCGGACCGGGGCACGAACCTGTGTCCCCTGCATCGGCAGGCGGACTCTCAACCACTGCGCCACCAGGGAAGCCCCAACATGCTTTTTTTAATTGAAATTTTTATTGAGATAGTTATAGATTCTCATAGTATTATACCATTTATGAGATTCATCTGTGTATTAGCAGTTCATTCCTTTTTACTGTCAAGCAGTATTCCATTGTATGAATATGTCACAATTTGTTTATCCATTCTTCTATTAATGAATATTTGGGCTGTTCCCAGTTTGGGGCTTTTTTTATATAAAGCTGCTATAAACATATTCTACTAATCCTTTTTTGAACTTACATTTGGGATTGCTGGGTAAATGCTAAGTAAATGCTTAACTTTATAAGTAACTGCCCAACTGTATTCCAAAAGGACTGCACCATTTTGTATTCCCACCAGCAATGTAGGAAAATTCCAGTTGCTCCAATATTTGCTAAAATTTCGAGTTGTCAGTCCTTTTAAATTTTGGGCATTCTAGAAAGATTGTAGTGATATGTCATTGTAACTTTTCCTGATATCATTTGCATTTTCCTGATAACTAATGATGTTGCACTTTTTTTATATGCTTATTGACTACTGATACATCTTTCTATCTGAAGTGTCTGTTCAAGTCTTATGGCCATTTAAAAAAATTAGTTGTCTTTTTATTATTGAGTTGTAGGAATTGTCTTTATATTCTGCATACAAGTCCTTTGTCAGATATGTTTATTGCAAATATTTTTTCCCTGTCTGTGGCTTGCCTATTTCTTTTCTTAATATGCTTTAGATGAGCTAATATGTTTACTTTTGCTGAAGTCTATTTTATCCATTTTTAAAGGGCTTTCTGTGTTTTAAGAAATCTTTGACTACTCTCTGGTTGGAAGATATTATCCTATGTTTTCTCATAAGAGCTTTATAGTTTAGCTTTTAAACTAATTTCTGTATACAGTGTAAGCTGGGGGGGGGTCAAAGTTATTATTTTCCCATATAGATGTACTATTATTCTAGCACCATTTATTGAAAAAACTATCCTTTCTCCATTGAATGGCTTTGAAAGATCTGTAAAATATCAACTGACCTCATAAGTGTAGGTCTCTTTCTAGACTCTCGATTTTGTTTCATTGATCTATTTATCTACTCTTAAACCAATATCACACTGTATTGATTACTGAAGCTACACAGTAAATGTTGAAATCAGATCATATAAGTTCTCCAACTTTGTTCTTTTCATGTTATTTCGGCTGTTCTAGGTCTTACATATTCCCCAATAAATTTTAGAATCAACTTGTCAATTTCTATCAGAAAAGCAAAAAGCCCTAGATTTCACTTGGGGTTGCTTTAAAGTTATAAATCAGTTTGGGGAGACATCTTAATAGTATCAAATCTTCCAATCCATGAACATGGTATATCTCTCCATATATGTCAGCCTTCTTCAATTTCACTCAGCAATATGGTGTGGGGGTTGGTATATATATTTCACATATATTTTGTTAGATCTATCACTAATATTTTATGTTTTACAATAATATGTTAAATGGTTTAAAAAGCTTTTGTTTTCCAATTGTTCATTGCTAGTATATAAAAATACAATTCATTGTTTTGTATACAAATCTTGCATCTTGCACTTTAAGTTCAATTTCTGAAGATTCCTGGGGATTTTCTATGTACACAACCATGGCATTTGCAGGTAGCCACAGTTTTATTCTTCCTTTCCAATCTATATAATTTTATTTCTTTTACTTGCCTTGTTGCATTGGCTAAGACCTGTAGTACAATGTTAAAAAAAAAGTAGAAAGGACATCCTTGTCTATCTCCTATCTTCAGTGGAAGTGTTCAATATTTCACCATTAAGAATTACATTAGCTTTAGAGGGGTTTTCTTTTCTTTTGGTAAAAATCCCTTAGTATGTAAAAGAAAGTTCCCATCTGTCCCTAACCTGCTGAGGGTTTCTCTCATGCTTGAGTGTTGAATTTTATCAAATGGTTTTTTCAAAATTATTGAGATAACTATATGGCTTTTCTCCTTTACTTATTAATATGGTACATTACATTGATGGATTTTTGGATGTTAATCCAAACTGACATTCCTGGAATATACTATACACTTGATCATAATGTTATGCTTTCCTTATAAATGAGTTGGGAAATAGTCTCAACAGTTTGTGTCATAAGCTTTCTCCTCTTTCCTTCTTAAATATTTGGAAGAACTAACCAGTGAAATCATTTGGGACTGGAGTTCTCTACACCTGCAAGTTCTCAATTACAAATTCAGTTTTTAAAAAATAAGAATAGAACGATTTAAATTTTCTATTTTTGGGTATCTGTTTTGGTGTATTTTAAAGGAATTTGACCATTTCATATAAGTTTTCCAATGTATTAGCATTAAATGATTCATAATATGTTCTTTTAAAAATTATTTCCTTCCTACTATTTTTGTTAGGAGGGTGCTTAATTTGATGTTCTTTTTCTAGCTTATTGAGATGAAAGCTTAGTTCTTATTATTATTGCTACTGTTTTAAACAGTCAACATTATTTTATATTTACTCACATATTTACTTTTGCCAATGCCCTTCATATTTTCCTACAGTTACTTTCATCTGGGATCATTTTCTTTCACCTTGAAACTTTTCTTTTAGTATTTCTTATAGTAAGATAGGCTGGTAAAAATTCTCTTGTCTTTTACATATTTGAAAACCTTTTCATTTTTATCTTTGAAGGAAATTATCACCAGATACAGAATTCCAAGTTGGCAGGTTTTTTGTTTTGTATTGTTTTCCATTTAGCAGTTTAACAATATAATTCCTTTGTCTTCTGGCTTCCATTATTTCTGTTGGGCTGTCCAAAGTTGCTCCTTTGATGACAACGTGCCCCCACCCTCTACCCCAGATGCTTTCACAACTCTCTCTCTCTAATCTAAAGAACTAAAGGATGGAATTCAAAGCAACCACAGACACCAAAGAATAGTGAGCGAATTCTTTAAAGGAGATAGCCAGAAAGGGGGAATCCTAAATTCTGCTCAGCTAAAGATAAATGAACCAACCTAAGATTTGAACTGCTGGCTAAGAGGCAATATTCAGTTTTTATCCAATCAACTAATTGCCTGCTAAAACAGAAAGGTCAACACTTTTTGGAGGAACATAGTCAAATCAAGAGCCGGTACAACACAACTTTTCCAATGTCTAGGATACAATCCAAAATTCCTCAAATTCCTCAACAGAAATAACAATCAATAGAGACAGACCCTGAGATGACCCAGATATTGGAATTAGCAAACGAGGATTTTAAAGCAGTTATCATCACTATTATCAATGATGTAAAGTGAAAATTTATTTGGTGAATAAAGCAGCTCTCCATAAAGAAATAGAAATAATAAAAAAGAATCAAATGAAAATTTTAGAATAAAATATAATATCTGAAATTAAATATTCACCAGATAGGTTTAACAGCAACATGGAGACAACAGAGCAAACAGTAAAACTGAAGACAGATCAATAGAATGTATCCAATTTAAAGAACAGATTGAAAAAAATCAATACAGCCTCAGGGACTTATTCAACAATATCAAATGGTCTAACATACCAGTAATTAAGACTCTCAGAAAAAAATAAGGAAAAAGTAATCACAAGACTTCCTAAACTTAGCAAAAGACAGAAATACAGATTCAAGAAGTTCAGCAAATCCCAAGCAAGATAAACGTGAAGCACATTCCTAGCAATATGATTGTCAAACTGCTGAAAACCAAAGATAAAGAGAGAATTTCGAAAACATTCAGAGAAAAGTGACACATTACATATACGAAAAGAACATTTCAAATGACCAGTGACCTCTTATCAGAGAATCTGGATTCCAGAAGGCAGAAGAATAACATCTTTAAAGTGTGGACCAAAATTACCTGTCAAACCAGAGCTCTGTAAACAGAGAAAACGTCCTTCAAAAATTAAGACAAAATAAAGACATTTTTAGATAAAAGAAAACTGAGCGAATTCATCACTAGCAGACATGCAATACAAGAAATGCAAAGGAAGTTCATAAGGCTGAAGGGAGATGATACTAAATGGAAGCTTAGATTTTCAGAAAGGAAAGAAGAGCATCAGAAATGGTAAATATCTGGGTAAATATAAAAGACAATTTTCCTTTTAATGTCTTGGAAATACAACTATTTAGGGCAAAAATTAAAACATTGTTTTGTAGGGTTTATAATTACATAGATGTAATACATGTGACAATTATAGCATAAAGGCAGGATAAGAGATGAGTGGAACCAAATTAATACATTTGAAATTGAAGCAATATTTTTCATAACCCAACCCAATGGGTTGGTTCTCCACAGGGGAAAATATACATAGCATATACTAGAAGCTATAACCTCTAAGGGGAGCTGAGCAGAAGCCAGGCTTGGGAGAGCAGGGAAATGATTTGAAAGGATTCACTAATATATCCCTTCAACCATAGACGTCTGGCTAAACCCGTGGTGAAACCTAAGCCTTACACAGGAGATTCTACTGGGAACAGAAGTACAGACAAAAGCCTTATTGTTTACGGAAGCCTATGAATCCAAACTAGCAACGGGAATTGCCAATAGCATTAGATCAAACAACAACAGGTCAAAATTCATGTTAGCACAATGAATAACTAGTACCTGTATTAGTCAGCTATTGCTGCAGCTATGCTACTGTGTTTGGGAGGTCCCCAGGTTCCATTATTCACTAGGAGGACTCACAGAACTCAGCATATAGTTGTACTCATTGCTATGATTTATTATAGTGAAAGGATGCAGAGCACAATTAGCAAAGTGAAAAGACACTTGAGGAGAAGTCCAGTGGAAACCATGTTTAAGCTTCTAAGAGTCCTCTCCCAGGAGTCACATAGGATGCACTTAATTACCCCAGCAAGAAGTTACGACAACACATGTGAAATGTTGTCAACCAGGGAAGCTCTAAGAGACTCAGCACCCACGGCTTTTATTGGGAGCTGGTCATATAGGCAACCTCTGCCTAGCACCTAGCAAAATCCCAGACTCCCAGAAGGAAAGCAGGTGTTCAGCATAAACCATATTGTTTGCACAGTTTAGGCACAATTGATCATTCTTATCAGTTAATGGTAGCCACTGTTCCAAAATCTAAGTTCCCAAAAGCCAGCCAAGGGCCAACCTGGCAAGCAGGCCTTTTCAAGGATAGCAGTTTAGGCCTGCTATGTTAACTCTTTTCTGTACAACTACCTAACAAAGAACTGTAAGAGTCTCAGTATGTTATAACAATAAACATTAATTTTTGCTTGGTGGTGCTAGGCTAGACTTCAGGCTTTGTACTGGGTTCAAGTCTGTTCACAGATCTTCATAATTCCAGGAACTGTGGCTTCTGCAGTCATGTTCTTCTCACGTCAGGTGGCAGAAATACAAGAGAGCAAGCTAAATCATGCAAACAATTTTAAGGTCTCTGCTTACATCACACCTCTTAACATTTCATTTGCTAAAGTCAGTCATATAGCTAAGATCAACATTAGTGAGGTGAGAAAATATACATCTACTCTAATAGGGAGAAAAACCACATGGCAAAGGGTATGAATGTACAGATCCCTTACAGAGGTTTTAAATAATTGGGAAAAATAATCCAATCTACCACAGTGCCCTAGGGATCTCACCAAACTCAGAGGGCAAACGAGGTTGGAAGCATCATCTTACCACTTTTGAAAATGATATTTCTTAGTTTGTTCATTAGTTTATTCCCACACCTATGCCCAAAGGAGCCTTAAAGCAGACAAGAAAGAACATGGAATTTTAGCAATATCCTATGCAAGTTCTTTAGCAACATAATAATAAAATTAATAATAGCTAACATTAATGAGTGCTTACTATATGTCAAGAGTGTTACATGCATGATTTCATTTAGTCCTTGGTTGATGTCATTATTTTTCCCATTTTAGATATGAGGAAACAGAGGCCTAGACACTTACCCAAGGTCCTAAAGCTTATAAGTGGTGAAGCCAGGATTTGAATCCAGGCAGCCTAGATCTGGAGCTTGTGCTTTTAACCAGTAGGATATTTTAAATGGAATGCTTGGGCATATATGCTAGATTACAATGCTTCAATATTGGAGTGTAAAAGTGTGCCAGAAACATGGAAGCACCACCAAATTTTCACATGACTCACATGGGCTCGGGGAACTAAGATTTAATATGTTAAGAAAAGAAAATTTTTATCTTACTCAACTAAAATACTAAGAAAACTTGACTTTTTCCTCACAGCAACAGGTCAATATACCACATAGTTCAACTGTTTAATTTCAATCTTATTTAAATTCAAATATTCCTTGACTTTGCAGAACTGCTAATGAATACATTTCATTGATCAAAATAATTTTCAAAGCTTCTAAGCCAGCTTGCCTTTCTACTTTCTAGACTAGATAAAGTATCTGCTACACATACCATCTCCTATGATTCTGTAAAGGCCATGTTTTTTCAGTCAAGAAAAATGATCACAAAAATCTTCCATTTTCACTAAACAAGTATATTCAAGACTGTGTTCAATAAACAATTTAACAACTAAGAAGTTTTTCCTTTATGAAGCAAGAATTCTGTAATGCAAATATACTTCTATCACATCCAGAGTTGCTAGTCCCTCCCTCTATGGTTATGGGGGGGTGCATTTTAATTACAGACATTCACTTCTCTTCAATTGTCTTCTGAGCTTAATGAACAATGAAAGTACCGTACTACTTATCGGAAATCACTAAGAATCGAACGTCGAAAGGCATGTTCCTGCAATAAGCAATGGTCTGCTAAGTGTCTCATTTGAAGATGAGTAAATGCTGCTGTAGGAATTAAGTCTAGGGTCTGTCTGACAGAATAGATTAAGAACCCATTGTAGGGAATTCAGAGGGTTACCAATAACACAAAACGTTATCTAGATGTACTCAGCCTGTAAAAAACACGATATATAAGAGAGAACACTTCTATCTTCAAAAAACGCAATTACCTAAAACAGACTAAAGGTTGAAAATGAAAAGAAAAAAAAAGGACATTAACAAATGTCAACTAGTCAAAAATAAGTTTGAAAAAGTGAAGTGTGATACCTTAGTCCAAACATGAAAAATGAGGAGATACACACTGTATTTTTCCATAATGCCCAGGGCATTTGGAACTAAGGAACAGTTACTCAGAGAAAGAGGAAGGTGCTTAGTTCAACTGTTTTGGTTTTTATTAATTCCTCACTTTCTCTGCTGGTTTTTCAAGTGTTTTGCCACTTATCTAAAAAATATGATGACACTGGCTTGTGAGAAATACAAAATCAGGAGCTCTAAATGGATTTATGAGATTCTTCAGAAGAGAGAACAATGATACAATGGAAAGCAGGAACTGCTGGCAGATTTCCATTTAAAGTAAAGCCAAATTTCAAATATTTTAATGGAAAAAGAGTCATATACACCTCTTTAATTTCGTAAGTATAAATTATTTATCATATCAAATTATCCATATAATCTAATTTTAACAAATAAATTTTTCCCATGAGAAATATTTCAATATTCATAGAGTGATTTTTTTCTCTTTTTAAAAAACTAATTTTTATATGTGTTGGGTTCTTGTTGCTGTGCTTGGGCTTTCTCTAGTTGCGGCGAGCGGGGGCTACTCTTCATTGCGGTGAGTCGGCTTCTCACTGCGGTGGCTTCTCTTGTTGCAGAGCACGGGCTCTAGGAGCATGGGCTCAGTAGTTGTGGCTTGCAGGCTCTAGAGCGCAGGCCCAGTAGTTGTGGCACACGGGCTTAGTTGCTCCGCGGCATGTGGGATCTTCCTGGACCAGGGCTTGAACCCATGTCCCCTGCATTGGCAGGCAGATTCTTAACCACTGAGCTACCTTCATAGAATGATTTTTAATAAAATTAAAATTTCACCCTTAAGAATATTAGTTACTATATGAATCCTGTGTGGACTCAAGACTAAATGGCCTACGCTATTTTCAGTTATCACGTTAGGCCTTATACTCTACAATTTACTGTTAATGAAGATTTGAAAAAAATAAAAGAAGTAATTTCTTAACATAAACTCAACTTCAATATAATTAACAAAGTAATATTTATTCATAAAAATCAGTGAAAAATTTAATATGGATGAGAAGTCTTTCTTTTAAGGGGTAACAATTTTCAGAAAAATTCCCAAATAAGGTAAGGTATTCCTCCCAAGATATCACAGCCAAAACCTAAGCATAGGAAAGTCCCTTAGAGGACATCCAGGGCAAACTCCTACCCGTCTTGGAGAAATTCCTGCCACAGCATTTATAACAAGTAGCTTTCCAGAGTCTGCATGAATGGTTCCAATGATTGAAAGGTAGGGTTTATTATCCATGGCCCAGCCTGTGCTATTGCAGGTGAGCTCTGATTGTGGAAAAGTTCTTCTTGTTGATGAGTAGAAATCTATATTCTTAAATTTCCAATCCACTGAGTATAGTTCTAGCATCCACAAGAACCTCAAATTCCAATTCTTCTGTTCCCTAATTGGAAGTAGCTGAGAACAGCATGGCAAGTCCCATCACTCTGTGACTTGCAGGGGAAAGAGGAGGAGGATGGTGGAGACAAGTGACAGAGCAATGAAAAAGGAGATGGAAGACAACCAAACATTTGGTTCACAAGGATATTTTATGTCAGATTCAGTGCCAAACAGAATCCAAGACTACAAAAGACAATGTGCATATGCATGTGTATGTATGGATTTGTGTTTGTATATATGTGAGTATACAGTAGATGCATGTATGTAATACGTGTAATGTATGTGTATACATGTGTGAGTATATATACATGTGTGTATGTATATGTGTGTGAGTATGTGTACGTATGTGTGCGTGTGCACATGTATATGTGTGTATAAAATGCCAAGTCAGCTAACAGGAAATGCAAACATTGGGTTTTTAGGATATTTTTAACAAGAATATAAAATACACACATCTGCTAAGCACTGCAGGAGTTGTTAACAGACTACAGAGGATGAAAGGGAGTCAATAAACCTATGTTTATATTATGGTAAAAATATGGTTATTTCAAAATATCTGAATAATTAAATGTCAAGCTTATTATCTAGACATTTGCTATCAAGTAGACAAAGAAGTTCCCAATGAGTAAATAAAAATCAACCAGATCACTCTACTGGGTCTCTTTCTGCAAATTTCTGACAGGATTCTTAGCATGGCACGGAGTGGGCCAGCCACGCTGCACCTTCCTGGCTGGGGGTCAGGATTTACCCTCTCAGTTCCTTTCTCCACTTGCCCGTCTCTAGGCCTTGGAGAAAGGCAGCAACTCCTCACAAGAAGTCTGGGCTCTCTGGAGGTAAATACAGCCCCCACTGGCAGCATGTTCAATCATTAAAGAAGAGCGAAAATATGCTGATTAGATCTCAAGACAAGAAAGAGAACAAACATACAGACAATTTTTCCTCAAACACAGAAATGAAAGAAAAAAAAGGGTTTGGGTAAATTGTCAGGATATCAATTTAGCAGAACACAATCTAGAATTAATCAAAATGTTACTAAATTTTATTCACCAAAAATGATAAAACTATATTCAGATCTAATAAGGTAAAATAATAAAACTATACAAACAGTTTTAGCTACCATAAAATTGGAAATGACTAACTGGATAATTTAGTAAGTCTTTTTCTAGGTAATACATAAACCCATTCCAAATTGTGTAGCCTGGTAAAATACAAAAATTATTCATCGTGACTCATTAGGCAAAACTGGCACACCACCTGTCTTTGTAAATAAAGTTTCACTGGAACATGGCCATGCTCATTCATTTGTTGCCTATGCCTATTTTCATGCTATAACATCAGAGTTGAGAAGCTGTGACAAAGACTATTACGGCCCACAAAGCCTAAAATATGTACTATCTGTTCCTTTACAGGAAAAATTTGCAGACTCCTGCCCTATATAATCATGGATCCTAAAATAAGCATGTAGGCCACATTGCTAAATCATGATAGTTTCAAGGGAGGAAAGAACTTTACTGTCTTTATCATGCAGGTCTCCTTTGTTACAAACCATTAAAGACCAACAATAAAAAAGAGTTGCAAAAGAATGTTCCAAGTGTTGTGAAGGTATTTTACAGTTTGGAGAAATGGAACAATTGGTTCTTCCTACTTGTTTTGTTGGTTCTTCCTACCTGTTTTCCTTCCTCTTCATCTGAAGAGTTCCTGACATGGATACTTCTGCTGGGTTGGTAACCTTTCAGCTTTTCTTGACCGGACCAGTTGTTCTTTTGATCTGTTGTACTTTCCTCATCACTTCCTGGGTTATTTTTCCATTCTTTCATCATTTCTAGCACATTGGTTGGTCTCGCCGAAGAAAGTATATTGCCCTAATGTTAACAATGAATTTTTGGTGTTATAAACAGTTTAGAAAACGGAAGACTCTTACATATTTTAGTAATATAGTCTCACAAATTCAGTAAGTCACATGGAAAAATTATAACGCTGAATAAATAGCAAAACTTTGGATGCCCTTTTGAGCATACTCCTTGTACTGGCACGTCTCAGACCTCTTCACTAATACTTTTACAATATGCCAAAATTTAGGGATGGGAGAATATTCTGGTTTAAAAGAATAGTGCAGCATGCTTGTGTGAAAGAACCACTACATAGGGCAAGTTCCTGGAATCCAAAGACCCCCTTACAGTGCCGTTCCTAGAAAATTAATAGGGAAGCTGAAAGAATGAAAGAAGTTGCCCAAAGTCTACTGGGTAAGCCTATATAACATCAAAATGTTTAGGTAAAAAATCTAAATTCAGTTGACTAGTCCGGTGCCGTGTCCAAGAATATAGATGTTTGACTTGAAAGCTCTTGGTTGACTGGAAGATTTCGATATAATGTGGTCATTTGATTATAATGGATTCCGTGCACTGTTTTAACCCCAGATGTGGCTATACCATACTAAAATTGACCATTTTATATTAACTATATTTTTCTCAAATATAATATTCCATTTAATGCCAAGAAATGCATGAATGCATTCTTAAATGCCTCCTGCTAGACTAGGTATGCCTTAAATAGTTTTGCTCCTAACTCAGACTAGTAGAGAAAGTTTGGACAAGAAGTTTGGATCACATTTAGATTAAAACAGGACGTTTAGGTGTGGGAACAACTATGGAGTGATCTAAGTTAATTTGATATGTGGGTGGATTGAAGCATTAAGCAACAGTGATACAGAATAGTACGAGGCCAGGCATCTTAAGGGCAGCCATCTGAGTACACTGTTGAGGATTTGTAGAGTTCAATATATTCGTGGTTAAAGACACAGACAAATATTAAGCATGGAATAGTAATAATTAAATGAGGATCGTTATGCTATCCGTTCCCTGTCGTTCTTCTACGTCATCCTGTTTTAAGAAGGTCTATATTCTCACTACTTTTATAGCATCCTACTTTTTGTTGCACTTCTGCAGCCTCTACCCATTTACTCCCAGAATGCCTTTACTATGCCTTCTGCCAACCCGTAGCCTACATTTCCGTCAAGGCTCAAGTTGACAGTCATCTCCGTCAAGTATCCCAGAACTTCCAAAGATGTTGTCAACTTAAATGAAGCACAGATGAAGTCTCAGAGAGCAAAAAGGAGTTGAAATTGTTTAGAACGGCAGATAGTCTCACAGCTCTCATCTGAATGAGTTCTGATCTTCAGGGCTCTGTCAACAGCCCTACTTGACCCCAGTGATTCATCTAGCCTCTATTATAACCTCCTGGCTTCATCATGACCTTGAACACTAACCCACAGTGTCCAGGCTCCTGGAATACTAGTACACACAACTTTGCCTCAACTTAATTCTTTCATTAGAAAACAGAGACAATCTGACATCTATGTCTGTAATCCCGGTCCTCAATTGCTCTTCCCTGATAAACTCTCTACAAGTTAACTCTTTGGATCTAGAGTCATTTCTTCTAGGCACATGGTAGAATTTTGCTTCTCCACCTCTTTTGGAACATGATGATATGACTTGTTTTGACCAGTAAAATGTGATTTGAAATAGTGTGTATCACTTCTGGGTAGAAACTTGAAGAAAGAGCATGTAATTTACATGTTCTCAATTTCTGCCTTAGTAACTATAGAAGCACAGAGATGGAGCCTCCATCAGCCTGGGTCCCTGAGTGAAGACAAAGTAAAACAGAGCTTGCTCCCCTCCTCCCAGCCAATGTGCAATGGAAGGCATAAACAGCACTGAGATCTGGGGGTCACCTGTTACCACAGCATAATCTAGCCTGTCCTGATATAGACAGAAGATTAAATATTTACACTCTGTAAGTCACCTCCAAAAAGCTTTATAAAGAGTGAGCCCGCTATATAATCAGCATACCCAACAAAGTTGTAATTACTACACAAATCATATGCAATCAGTACCATGTGATAGCCAATTTATGTAGGCAGTCTTTGCTTTGCACAGTCCTGATATGCATGAATTTTACTCATCATGACTTAAATAATATCAGTCCCTCAGCAACACAGTTCAAATTTCAGTCACCATGGTACATTAACTATAATTGCATAAAGTTCAAACTTCACTGCTAGCTCTTCAATCCACGATCACCAGGTAAATTACAGATCTGCATCACAATCAGTGACCAATCACATCACTTCTTTCACAGTCTGTTGGTGATTGGACACTGTGCATCAGCTATTCAGTTCACACACAGACAGCAATGTGTGCAGTTGTGCTGCCTCCTTGTCTCGCAGGGAATTTGCCAACAAAAATGAAACTGCAACAAAGAAATTAAAAGTGATAATACTGGGAGTAAAATTTGAATCAAATGTAAATGGAATAACAGAAGAAATAGCTGACCATGGGAATGCTGCCACTGCCACTGTGAGAATCTAGATGCGCAACCAAAGGAACTTAGTGAAGGCAAACTTATCAACATAAATGAGGAAAGATGAAGATGCTTCAGAGAAAATGACACCCACAAAAAAACTTGACATTTAAAGAATTTTCAGAGATATTCAAGACATTGAAAAGACAAAGGATACAATGTTACAAGTTGATCCAAACTTGTAAAACAGTATGACAATTCACCAAGGCATAAAAAAAATGCTCCCCTCTGTATGATAAGAAGAAGGCAAGCACTGTTTCAACTAATCTTGATAAGTTTTTAACCCCAAAATAAGATACTTTAACTCTCAATATTTCTCTCAATATTAAATTACAGCACCAAAAATTTAGCTTTACTTTTATTTCATTCTCTCTCTGTATTTAGAACCAACAGTTAGGGAGTTTTTAATGTTTAACAAAAAATTTTAAAGGGCATGGAAAAATCACAATTTTTCCCATTGATTATTAAAATCATTTTGCACAGCTTCAGTCTGCACTATTTTTATGGTTCTGCACTCCTGTGCAAAGCAAGGATTACCTGTACTATCTTGAATCTGCATTTCTAGACAGCTTTCAAGTGCTTGGTTCACATATATCAATATATACACACAAAAGCATGGTGACTGACACGCTACAAATGACTCTATTTCTTATTGCAAAGAGACTGGGGAGAAGAGCAAAAGATCTAGAATAGGGTCATTATCCCATCAAAAACACTTTACCATTTATAAATTTTTAACTATTTGCTTCCTATATTCCCTTGTGATATCAAACAGGGCACAAATGTTGGTATAGATTCCAGACTTTCCCTCTTGTCTGAAGTCCAGCCAGTAACTTACCAGACTAGCCCCTTCTTGCCTGCTAACAGTTGGAGGAAGAATTGCATCAGATACTTGGACTGACCAATGAATAAGTTGCCCAGAGCTGTGTGTCATGAGCCTTCTAGGCTCAAGAGAAATTACACATGAACCAACCAAAGAAAAATGGGTGGAATTGTTAGGGCAGACACTGGAGATTGTGGAGACACCTCACCACCAGAACAGTAACCTCTGAACTCCCTTTACTGGCTGTGTTAAGAGGGGTCACACCCTGAACTCATCAACCATGAAGCAGCAAATGGCAAGAAGGCAGCAGTAATAGGCTGATAATCTGAGGCTATCATAAGTAGAAAACAAACCTTTTTGTTAATAAATTTCCACTTGTTTAACTAACAGTTTGAGACGACTTCATTTTGAAAAACTGGAAAAACGAACACTCACAGAGGAGAAGCATTGGTCAAATACTAAGATTTGGATTTAATCTTAGTAGACAGGTCCTGCAAATAGGAACCCAAACATACATCCTCATCTAACAAAATTTGCCTTTTCAAGGACAGTGCCTATCAGTATTCTGTAAACAATAAGTCTTTTACAAGTATTTTTTAATGAACGAATGAATGATATGTATGAGTTGGGGTAAGATAGTATAAAACATAAAATCAGCAAAGCGAAAAGGAAACATTCTGGGTCTTTAACTTACGGTCATCATTTTCTACTTTTCGTAAGTAGCTAGAACTCTTTATTTTGTAATGTTCCGAGGAATAAATTTTTTTAATTAGAAAAATTTTTTATATCTTTATAAAAAAGATATAAAAGGACGCTCAACTTCACAAAATTAATAAAATCCAAATCAAAAACAATGAGTTGGCAATTTTCACCTAATAGATGGACATAAATTTAAGTTTGATAAAACTGTGTTGGTGAGGGTATGGGGAAACAGGCTCTCTCATTTACTTGCTTTTTATGGGAGGATAAATCGGCAATAAACTATCAAAATATGTAATGCACATTCTCCAAACCAGTAATTCAACTTTTAAGAATATATTTTATAGATATGCTGACACAGTATGTAAACATATACTTACAAGAACATTTGTGGCACCATTGTTTGTAACAGAAAAGACCTGAAACAATTTAAATATTCCATATTCATAGGGGCAAAATAATAGTGTATCCATAGTTTTGGATACAATACTGTTTTTCAAAAAAATAAGTGTATCTTCCCAAAATACATTAGATGAAAAAGAATAGTTTGCATAATATAAACCCATTTGTGAAAAGTGAATAATAAAAATGTTCAGAATGTATTTGAAAGAATACATAAGAGACTTAACAATGGTTATCTTTAGTAATTGGGAATGAGGGAATAGAGGGAGAAAGTTATTTTTCCTGCCTTGTTTACCATTTAAATCATTTACTAAGGGTAATGGCAACTATTATATGACTAAAAATTAATATAAACTATGTAGGAAAAGAAATAATGTAAGTTGCAGATACTCACAAAGGACTGATAGCACCCAGTAAGATCACCAAACATGCTCTCATGGGTCTCAGTGAGGCCAAGGCAGCAGCATAGAAAGGTAGTAAGGGCTGCTGAAGTAAGCAACTCTGTACCACTTTAAAATTTTTCCTAACAAAGGCATCTCAGTGATTTAGTTTTCACAAGTATAGCAAATAATGAGAATAGAGAAAATTGGTGTTGATATTCTCATTCTTTAAGAGGAAACAAACTGAGAAATTTAGTAATTTACCCTTATTCCAGAAGTGCATTTCCATTGTCTGCTAAGAATTTCTAGGTAGAGGTGCTGCTGAGCCTTCAATACTGTAATGTATATTTGAAAACTGCTCAAAGAGTTTTTCCCACCACAAGAAAAAAAATTTAAACTATGTGAGGTGATGGATATAGTAACTAAATTTATTGTGGTAATCATTTCACAATATACACATATATTAAATCACTATGTTACACATCTTAAATTTATACAATGTAATATGTCAAATTATGTCTCAATAAAGCTGGAAAAATAAAAACAAAATATATTCCAAACCAACATTCTTCAAATGGTTATGTGTACACCTCGCTGTACACCAAGAACGAAGACTTCCTAAGGGCTGTATGGGCAGGGATGGTTTGCAGGGAGTCAATTTCAAGACCCTCAATTTCCAATGACCTACTCTTTTTCAAAAGTCACCTGCTTGAGCAAGGATCTGCAGTAATTCTTTCCATGTTCTTTTCTTAAGTCAGCTTCTTACAATGCTTGTTATTGTACATATATTATTTGTGTGTGTGTGTGTGAGAGACAAAAGGCTCACATCTAGAATATACAACAAACTTCTACAAATCAATAAATAAAAAAAAAACTAATAGAAGAATGGAGGAAAGACTTGAACAGACATTACACAAAAGAAGATATCCAGAAGGCCAATAAGGATAAGTAAAGTAAAAGTGACCAATTTCATTTGTCATTCAGGAAACGCAGATTAAAACTGGACTTGAGGATATGGGGAGGGGGAAGGGTGAGCTGTGACAAAGCGAGAGAGAGGAATGGACATATATACACTACCAAACGTAAGGTAGATAGCTAGTGGGAAGCAGCCGCATAGCACAGGGAGATCAGCTCGGTGCTTTGTGACCACCTGGAGGGGTGGGATAGGGAGGGTGGGAGAGGGAGATCAAGAGGGAAGAGATATCGGAACATATGTATATGTATAACTGATTCACTTTGTTATAAAGCAGAAACTGGAGAGGATGGGGAGCAAAACTAGAACTCTTACACATTGCTGGTGAGTCATACAGACTGCCAAGAGTCACATGAAAAGATGCTCAACATCACTAATTATTAGAGAAATACAAATCAAAACTATAATGAGATATCACCTCACACTGGTCAGAATGGCCATCATCAAAAAATCTACAAACAATAACGCTTGAGGGGGTGTGGAGAAAACGGAACCCTCCTACACTGTTGGTGGGAATATAAACTGGTACGGCCACTGTGGAGAATGGTATGGAGGTTCCTTAAAAAACTAAAAATAGAACTACCATATGATCCAGCAATCCAACTCCTGGGCACATATCTGGAGAAAACCATAATTCAAAAAGTACATGCACCTCAATGTTCACTGCAGCACAATTTACAATAGCCAAGACCTGGAAGCAACATAAATGTCCATCAACGGAGGAATGGATAAAGAAGATGTGGTACGTATATAGGATGGAATATTACTCAGCCATAAAATAGAATGAAATTGTGCCATTTGTAGCAACATGGATGGACCTAGAGATTGTCATACTGAGTGAAGTCAGTCAGACAGAGAAAGACAGATATCATATGATAACGCTTATATGTGGAATCTTAAAAAATGGTACAAATGAACTTATTTACAAGACAGAAACAGAGTCACAGATATAGAAAACAAACTCATGGTTACCAAGGGGGAAATGGGGGGGGGAGGGATAAATTGGGAGACTGCGATTGACAGTACACACTACTATATATAAAATAGATAACTAATAAGGACCTACTATATAGCACAGGGAACTCTGCTCAACACTCTGTAATGACCTATATTGGAATAGAATCTAAAAAAGAGTGGATATATGTATATGTAAAACTCATTCACTTTGCTGTACAGCAAAACTCACGCAACACTGTAAATCAACTATACTCCAGTAAAAATTAATTTTTAAAAAAGATACTATTTACCCACATCTATTCCAACACCGGCTACTGCCAGACTTCTTTTTTGTGGTACGCGGGCTTCTCACTGTTGTGGCCTCTCCCGTCGCGGAGCACAGGCTCCAGACGCGCAGGCTCAGCGGCCATGGCTCATGGGCCTAGCCGCTCCACGGCATGTGGGATCTTCCCGGACTGCGGCATGAACCCGTGTCCCCTGCACCGGCAGGCGGACTCTCAACCACTGAGCCACCAGGGAAGCCCCAGACTTCTTAATTTTTGGTTTATCTCACTGAGGTCTTGGTTTGTATTTCCCCAATCGCTAATGCGACTGAACATCTTGTCACGTGTTCATCAGCCAAATGTGGGTCCTCTTCTGTAAAAATGCCTGGCCCTAAAGCAACTATACTCCAATAAAAATTAATTTTAAAAAATGCCTGGCCCTGTCTCTTTGTACATTTTCTACTAGGTTGTTTGTCCACTTTTCATTGATTTGTAAGAATTACTGAGATTTCATGATATTAACCCTTTTTTGGTTTTTTGGGTTACAAAAGCCTTCTCCTAGTTTATAACCTATCCCTAAAGTGTTGTTTTATGAACAGAAGTTCTGAAGATTCATATTAAGTCAAGTTTATTCACCATTTCTTTTATGTTAGTGCCTTTGGTATCTTGCTTATAAAATCCTTTTCTACACAGTCCAAGGTCCAAAAGATTTTCACCTACATTTTCTACTAAAAGTTAAATATAAATTTTATTATTTAAGTCCTTGATTGATTTGCAGTTGACTTTTGTCTGCAGTGTGAGATAGGAACCCAATCTCGCTCTTTTTTTCATATGGACAACCATTTATTCCAGCTCCAGTTATTGAATAGTCTCTCCTTTTTCCACTGATCTGCCATACTACCACTGTCATAAAAGTTCCAGATATGCATGGATATGTTTCTGCACCTTCTATTTTATTCTACTGGTCAATTTGCTTATTACTGCAAATGATCACACTATGCTAATACAGCTTCATAAGTCTTAATATCTGGTAGAGCAAAACATTCAGAAATGTTTGGGCTATTTTCCACCCTTTAAGCTTCGATACAAATTTTAGGGTCAGGAAAGTTCGTGGAATTTTGATTGGATTTGCATCATGTATGTACATCAACATGAGGAAATCAGTTTTTATGATATTAAGTCTCCTGACCTATGATTATGGTATACCTTTACACTTTTCTTCAATGTTTTCCAATAAAGTTTCATAATTTTCCCCAAATCTTATCTTGAATTTATTTCTAGAAATGATATATTCTTGAATATTATTTTACATCTTCATTTTTTTACATTTTATATTGTTGCTTGCTAGTGAAAAGAAATACAATGTCAATCTCTTTTTTCCAGGTTTACTGAGATATAATTGATATATAACATTGTGTAAGTTTAAAGTGGACAATGTGTTGATTTGATACACTTATATATCGATGAGTATCAACCTTAAATCCAGCTACCTTACTCAGCTCTTCTATTATTTCAAATAGTTTAATAATTTGTCTAATAATTTGTATATTACTGCAAATAATAAGAGTTTTCTTTCTGTTTTCCAATTCTCATGACTTTATTTTCCTTGTCTTAAGTTGACTAAGATCAACAATGTTGGGAAAAACTATTGAAAGCCGATTTCCTTGACTAGCTTCTTATTTTAAAGAAATGTTTCTCATGTTTCCCATTTAAAACGATATTTGCTGTAAACTTTTATCAGGTTAAGGAAGTTTTCTTCTATTCCTAATTAAATTATGAATGTATACTGAGTCTTATTACAAGTGTTTCCATTAAATTATCATATGCTTTTTCTCCTTTAATATATTAATGTGTGAATTTATATTTACAGATTTTTTTCCAAAATTAAACCATCATTGTATTTTTAGGGAAAATCCAACTAGATCACGACCTTTTTTATAAACACAGTTGGATCCAACTTGCTAACATGCTGTTTAAGGTTTTACATCTATATTAATAAGTAATATGGATCATTTTCCTTTTTCATAGGTTTGGTTTACAATGGTCTAATTTTGTTATACTAGAGTATACAGAATTAATACTAGACTCAAAATAAATCAGGAAAATTCTCTCTTTGGGGGCACAGGAGGAGAGTTATAAATTTGACATAAAAGTTTGGTAGAACTAATCTGTAAAATCATCTAGGCTTGGTGTTTTCCTGGTGGAAGATTTTAAACTACTGCTTCAATTTCCTTAGTAATTATATAGGACAATTCAAGTTTTCTATTTATTCTTTTTTTTTTTTAGTTTTTTTTTGGGGGGTGGACCATTTTTTAAAGTCTTTATTGAATTTGTTACAATATTGCTTCTCTTTCATGTTTTGGTTTTTTGGCCGTGAGGCATGTGGGATCTTAGCTCCCCAACCAGGATTGAACCTGCACCCCCTGCATTGCAAGGCAAAGTCTTAACCACTGGCCCACCAGGGAAGTCCCTTCTATTTATTCTTGAGACAATTTTATGAAGCTGTATTTTTTGAGGAAAATATTTTTTATGAAAAGAAATTTTGTCCATTTTTCCTAAGTTTTTCCCTTACCTTTTTAATATTTATCCTTTTAATTTCTGCTTTATCTGTGCCTGTATTCCCTTTTTCCTATTAATACTATTTTTGTCTTCTCTATTTCTTTCTTATTTTTGCCAAAGATTTATCTATTTGTTGGTCTTTTCAAAGAATCAAATGTTGGTCTCATTGATCTTCTCTTTTCTACCTTTCCTTTCCATTTAATTTATTTTCACTCTTACTTTGTTTTATTTTTCCTACTACTTTATTTGGGTATATTCTGTTGGGATTTTTTCCTGAGATTTTAAGTTGGATATGTAGTTCCTTTTTTAGCCTTTCTTCTTTTCTTTCTTTTCTTTTTCTTTTTTTGCGGTACGCGGGCCTCTCACTTGTCGTGGCCTCTCCCGTTGCGGAGCACAGGCTCCGGACGTGCAGGCTCAGCGGCCATGGATCACGGGCCCAGCCGCTACGTGGCATGTGGGATCTTCCCAGACCCGGGCACAAACCCGTGTCCCCTGCATCAGCAGGCGGACTCTCAACCACTGCGCCACTAGGGAAGCCCTTTTCTTCTTTTTTAATGTGAATACTCCAGGTGAAGTTTCTGCTGAAACACACCTTTACTGCATCTCACAGGTTTTGATATGTTGTATTTTTATTACCATTCAGTTCTACAAATTAAAAATTTGTTCTCATTAGTATTTATTCTTTAACCCATGACTTATCTAGAAGCATGTGATTTAATTTCCAAATATATACAGATATTTAATCTTATTGGCATTGACTTTTAACTTAATTGTGTATTGTTAGATAACATAATCTGTGTGAAAGTTATTGAGACTTGCTTTCTTCCTGGCCAGTTCAATTTTGGTAAATGTTCCTTCCACATGTGGTTAAGAAAAATGTATATTCTCTAATTGATGGATGCAGAATTGTATACATGTCCACTAAAATAAGCTTGTTACCTGTGTTGTTAAAATACCCTTGTTTCTGTTTTCATTTGCTTTACGTATCAATAATTGAGAGAAGTGCATTAAAATCTCCCACTATGATGGTGAATTTTCCAATTTCTCCATGTAATTTTGTCATTTTTGATGTATATTTTTGAGGTTATCTTATTAGTTGCATACATGTTTAAACTTATATATTTTGTTTGGATTGAACTTTTATCATTATAAAGTGACCTTCATTATCTCTAACGATGATTTGTTTGTGGCAAGGTATATTTAATTGATATTAATTCAGTTACTCAGGCTTTTTTTGGTTAGTGTTTGCCTGGTATGTTCTTTTCCATTCTTTTTCTTTCAATATTTGTGTCCTTATGCTTCAAATGTGCTTCTTGTAAATAGCACTTAGCTACATTTTTAAAAAGTCAACCTGACCTTATGTCTTTTAACAGGTATTTCTTTTTTAAAAATATTATTTTTTCACGTTTATTTATTTTTATTCATTTATTTATTTATTATTTTTGGCTGTGTTGGATCTTAGTGGCGGCATGCGGGATCTTTTGTTGTGGCACGTGGGCTTCTCTCTAGTTGTGGTGCGCAGGTTTTCTCTCTCTAGTTGTGGCACGTGGGCTCAGTAGTTGCGGGACGTGGGTTTAGATGCCCTGCAGCATGTGGGATTTTAGTCCCCCAACCAGTGATCAAACCCACATCCCCTGCATTTGAAGGTGGATTCTTTACCACTGCACCACCAGGGAAGTCCCTTAACAGGTATTTCTAACCCATTAACTTATTTGAAACTGTTTCTATCATTTAAGTTTGTTACTACAACTGTCTCACTCTTTGTATCTTTGTTAATCCTTTATTACTTTGAAAATCCATTGTCTACATCTTACATTTGAGCCCCCTCTTGTGTACCTATGTTCTCTCTCCGTTCTCAACACTTGTCATGTGTATATTATCTCACATTTTAAGTCTGGGTTATTATGAATATACTTTCTCCGCTTCTCCTTTGGTCTTTTTCTCTTTTTTTGGACACCAACACACTTTACTAAGGTATTTGAAGACTCTCGGTACACATGGCTCTTGCAGTATCTACTGGATTTCTTTGACCTCCTATTTAATTACTTCTATCAAGTGTTTTAAATCTAGGACTTGTGTGGCAAACCTGAGGCCTTGTATATTTGAAAATATTTTTATCATTCCCTTTCACTTGAATGACAATTTGGATGGATATAAAATTCTAAGTTTAAAGTTGTTTTCCCTGTAACACATTTAGAATTATTACTCCATTTACACTTGCATCCAATGTTGCTGCTGAAAAGTAAGATGTCAATGTGACTCTTGTTCTTTTTTATATGATATTGCTCTTTCTCTCTGGGAACATTTAGAATTTCCTCTTTGTTTTTGATGTTCTTAAATCTCATTATGTCTATTTTGTCAGTTTTTCCTTCTCTCTCCTATTTGGTAGTCTATCATCTATTTAGAGCTGAAGTCTTTCTTCTTTCTTTAATTCTGACGAATTATCTCTATTATTTTTTAAAAGATTTCCTTCTCCCTCTTTTTACTTTTTTCCTGAGACTCCTATTATATGGATTTTGTAACTTTTACTTTCAATTCCTTATAGCTTTTCTTTATTTTTTCAATTTGTTTATCTTCACCTGTTCCCTTCTATAAAGTTCTATTAAAGTCCCATAATCTGATCATCCAGTTTTTTTAATTCATTCTTCAGCTGCACCCATTTCACTACTTATCCTATATAACTGTATCTCTATTTTAACTATTATACCTAAATGGTTCTACCTGGTTTTGCTTTATCATTTCTTGCTTCATATTATTAACATCTTCCCTCATCTCTTGTAGCATGTTCATTTTGTTGACTTCTAAATTCTTGAACTGCCTATTCTAAACTCTCTTAATGGTGTGTGAAATGTGGCCTGTTAGCTCATACTCCACAGGGAGTACTGGCTCCTCAGGAGGACAGACCAGAACCAGGCCTTCAGCCCCAGGAGCTCAAAATCCCTAGGCACCAAAGATCTGCCCCCACAAAGCAACTCCTCAGTTCAGGGTTTCAACCTTATCAAACTTCTCCTCCAAGGAGGAACAACCCAAGGAGGAGGCACTTCTAAAAGTATAACCCACCTGTCCTAGGGTGTGGAGGCCAACAGGTAAGTCAATGCCTAAATCCAATTCGCACCCATTTTCCTTAGCTTCTCACTCATGCAGGGCCTCAGTGCTGCTCTGATTTTACTTTCTACTCCTGTGAGAGGACAGGCATCAGCGTCCCGAGGCAAAGGGGAACTTGGGTTGTTTTTGTCTTCCTATTTTACTTCCTTCCCTGGCTGTAACCTCACTCATACATGCCAGCTCAGAATATCCCCTTATCTTCCCAGGGGTTTTGCACACTATTCTCTGAATCCTGGTATCATGAGGTTTCTCTCTAAAGTTACTCTAGGTTTAATCTTCAGAGAACATGCAGAAGTTTGTGCTAATTCAGTACCTTGTCAGGAACCAGAGCCTCCTCCAGCTGGCCTTTCACTAGGTGGTTTTTGACATATAACCCAAACAGATTTAAAGAAATGAGTGACACTGCTACATCAAAATTCCTTCTACTTGTTTATAAGGTTCTCAGTGCTTACATCTATGGAAACTGAAAACAATAATACAACTGATGCTGAACACTGTCTCTCTCTAACATTAAGTAACATTCAATCATGGATGGATGGCTATTTGGGGGGAAATGTAGCCCTATCCATCCACTAAACAGATATTTTTCCAATACAATTTGACTTATGTTTGATAATTATTAACAATTATAATTACATTCCCTTGATCAATTATAAACAAATAATTAAAGTCACTCTTAAATAATTTTTAAAAATTTAGAGCCCTAGGGTCACGAGAAATAAAAACAAAAATATAAATATATATTTGAGCTGTTTTTTGCAAAATGAAACAAATGATAGGGTGATTAGTAAAAAGTCTTTCATGCAAAAATATATATTACATTGGGATAAATGCGGTGGAAGAAATGCAATACAAAAACAAATTCAAAGAAAAGAATGGATAATCTAAAGTTTCTTTTTTAAAAAAAATTTTTAAATTTTATTTATTTTTTTATACAGCAGGTTCTTATTAGTTATCCATTTTATACTTATGAGTGTATATATGTCAATTCCAATCTCCCAATTCATCACACCACCCCCCTCCCCGCCACTTTCCCCCCTTGGTGTCCATATGTTTGTTCTCTATGTCTGTGTCTCTATTTCTGCACCGCAAACTGGTTCATCTGTACCATTTTTCTAGGTTCCACATATACGCGTTAATATACGATATTTGTTTTTCTCTTTCTGACTTACTTCACTCTGTATGACAGTCTCGAGACCCATCCACATCTCTACAAATGACCCAATTTCGCTCCTTTTTATGGCTGAGTAATATTCCATTGCATATATGTGCCACATCTTCTTTATCCATTCATCTGTCAATGGGCATTTAGGTTGCTTCCATGACCTGGCTATTGTAAACAGTGCTGCAATGAACACTGGGGTGCATGTGTCTTTTTGAACTATGGTTTTCTCTGTGTATATGCCCAGTAGTGGGATTGCTGGGTCATATGGTAATTCTATTTTTAGTTTTTTAAGGAACCTCCATACTGTTCTCCATAGAGGCTGTATCAATTTACATTCCCACCAACGGTGCAAGAGGGTTCCCTTTTCTCCACACCCTCTCCAGTATTTGCTGTTTGTAGATTTTCTAATGATGGCCATTCTAATTGGTGATATCTCATTGTAGTTTTGATTTGCATTTCTCTAATAATTAGTGATGTTGAGCATCTTTTCATGTGCTTCCTGGCCATCTGTATGTCTTTTTTGGAGAAATGTCTATTTAGGTCTACTGCCCATTTTTTGATTGGATTGTTTGTTTTTTTGATATTGAGCTGCATGAGCTGCTTATAAATTTTTGAGATTAATCCTTTGTCAGTTGCTTCATTTGCAAATATTTTCTCCCATTCTGAGGGTTGTCTTTTCGTCTTGTTTATGGTTTCCTTTACTGTGCAAAAGCTTTTAAGCTTCATTAGGACCCATTTGTTTATTTTTGTTTTTATTTCCATTTCTCTAGGAGGTAGGTCAAAAAGGATCTTGCTGTGATTTATGTCATGGAGTGTTCTGCCTATGTTTTCCTCTAAGAGTTTTATAGTGTCTGGCCTTACATTTAGGTCTTCAATCCATTTTGAGTTTATTTTTGTGTATGGTGTTAGGGAGTGTTCTAATTTCATTCCTTTACATGTAGCTGTCCAGTTTTCCCAGCACCACTTATTAAAGAGGCTGTCTTTTCTCCATTGTATATTCCTGCCTCCTTTACCAAAGATAAGGTGATCATATGTGTGTGGGTTTATCTCTGGGCTTTCAATCCTGTTCCATTGATGTATATTTCTGTTTTTGTGCCAGTATGATACTGTCTTGATTACCGTAGCTTTGTAGTATAGTCTGAAGTCCGGGATCCTGATTCCTCCAGCTCCATTTTTCTTTCTCAAGACTGCTTTGGCTCTTTGGGGTCTTTTGTGTCTCCATACAAATTTTAAGATTTTTTTGTCCTAGTTCTGTAAAAAATGCCATTGGTAATTTGATAGGGATTGCACTGAATCTGTAGATTGCTTTGGGTAGTACAGTCATTTTCACAATATTGATTCTTCCAATCCAAGAACATGGTATATCTCTCCATCTGTTTGTATCGTCTTTAATTTCTTTCATCAGTCTTATAGTTTTCTGCATACAGGTCCTTTGTCTCCCTAGGTAGGTTAATTCCTAGGTATTTTATTCTTTTTGTTGCAATGGTAAATGGGAGTGTTTCCTTAATTTCTCTTTCAGATTTTTCATCATTAGTATATAGGAATGCAAGGTATTTCTGTGCATTAATTCTGTATCCTGCAACTTTACCAAATTCATTGATTAGCTCTAGTAGTTTTCTGGTGACATCTTTAGGATTCTCTATGTATAGTATCATGTCATCTGCAAACAGTGACAGTTTTACTTCTTCTTTTCCAATTTGTATTCCTTTTATTTCTTGTTATTCTCTGATTGCTGTGGTTAGGACTTTGAAAACTATGTTGAATAATAGTGGCGAGAGTGGACATCCTTGCCTTGTTCCTGATCTTAGAGGAAATGCTTTCAGTTTTTCACCATTGAGAATGATGTTTGCTGTGGATTTGTCGTATATGGCCTTTATTACGTTGAGGTAGGTTCCCTCTACGCCCACTTTCTGGAGATTTTTTATCATAAATCGGTGTTGAATTTTGTCAAAAGCTTTTTCTGCATCTGTTGAGATGATCAAGTATGGTTTTTCTCCTTCAATTTGTTAATATGGTGTATCACATTGATTGATATGCGTATATTGAAGAATCCTTGCATCCCTGGGATAAATCTCACTTGATCATGGTGTATGATCCTTTTAATGTGTTGTTGGATACTGTTTGCTAGTATTTTGTTGAGGATTTTTGCATCTATATTCATCACTGATATTGGTCTGTAATTTCCTTTTTTCACAGTATCTTTGTCTGGTTTTGGTATCAGGGTAATGGTGACCTCATAGAATGCGTTTGGGAGTGTTCCTTCCTCTGCAATTTTTTGGAAGAGTTTGAGAAGGATGGGTGTTAGCTTTTCTCTAAATGTTTGATAGAATTCACCTGTGAAGCCATCTGATCCCGGACTTTGCTTGCTGGAAGATTTTAAATCACAGTTTCAATTTCATTACTTGTGATTGGTCTGTCCATATTTTCTATTTCTTCCCGGTTCAGTCTTGGAAGGTTATACCTTTCTAAGAATTTGTCCATTTCTTCCAGGTTGTCCATTTTATTGGCATAGAGTTGCTTGTAGTAGTCTCTTGGGATGCTTTGCATTTCTGTGGTGTCTGTTGTAACCTCTCCTTTTTCACTTCTAATTTTATTGATTTGAGTCCTCTCCCTCCTTTTCTTGATGAGTCTGGCTAATGGTTTATCAATTTTGTTTATCTTCTCAAAGAACCAGCTTTTAGTTTTATTGATCTTTGCTATTGTGTTCTTTGTTTCTATTTCATTTATTTCTGCTCTGATCTTTATGATTTCTTTCCTTCTGCTAACTTTGGGTTTTGTTTGTTCTTCTTTCTCTAGTTCCTTGAGGTGTAAGGTTAGATTGTTTATTTGAGATTTTTGTTGTTTCTTGAGGTAGGCTTGTATTGCTATAAACTTCCCTCTTAGAACTGCTTTTGCTGCACACCATAGGTTTTGGATCGTGTTTTTGTTGTCATTTGTCTCTAGGTATTTTTTGATTTCCTCTTTGATTTCTTCAGTGATCTCTTGGTTATTTAGTAACGCATTGTTTAGCCTCCATGTGTTTGTATTTTTTACATTTTTTTCCCTGTAACTGATTTCTAATCTCATAGCGTTGTGGTCAGAAAAGATGCTTGATATGATTTCAATTTTCTTAAATTTACTGAGGCTTGATTTGTAACCCAAGATGTGATCTAACCTGGAGAATGTTCCATGTGCACTTGAGAAGAAAGTGTAATCTTCCATTTCTGGATGCAATGTCCTATAAATATCAATTAAATCTATCTGGTCTATTGTGTCATTTAAAGCTAGTATTTACTTATTAATTTTCTGTTTCGATGATCTGTCCATTGGTGTATGTGAGGTGTCAAAGTCCCCCGCTATTACTGTGTTACTGTCGATTTCCTCTTTTATACCTGTTAGCAGTTGCCTTATGTATAGAGGTGCTCCTATGTTGGGTGCATATATATTTATAATTGTTATATCTTCTTCTTGGATTGATCCCTTGATCATTATGTAGTGTCCTTCCTTTTCTCTTGTAACATTCTTTATTTTAAAGTCTATTTTACCTGATATGAGTATTGCTACTCCAGCTTTCTTTTGATTTCCATTTTCCTGGAATATCTTTTTCCATCCCCTCACATTCAGTCTGCATGTGTCCCTAGGTCTGAAGTGGGTCTCTTGTAGACAGCATATATATGGGTCTTGTTTTTGTATCCATTTAGCGAGCCTGTGGTTTTTAGTTGGAGCATTAAATTCATTCATGTTTAAGGTAATTATCCATATGTATGTTCCTGTTACCATTTTCTTAATTGTTATGGGTTTGTTTTTGTTGGCCCTTTTCTTGTGTTTCCCACTGAGGGAAGTTCCTCTAGCATTTGTTGTAGAGCTGGTTTGGTGGTGCTGAATTCTCTTACCTTTTGCTTGTCTGTAAAGCTTTTGATTTCTCTGTCGAATCTGAATGAGATCCTTGCCAGGTAGAGTAATCTTGGTTGTAGGTTCTTCTCTTTCACCACTTTAAATATATCGTGCCTCTCCCTTCTGGCTTGTAGAGTTTCTGCTGAGAAATCAGCTGTTAACCTTATGGGAGTTCCCTTGTATATTATTTGTCATTTTTCCCTTGCTGCTTTCAATAATTTTTCTTTGTCTTTAATTTTTGTCAATTTGATTACTATGTGTCTCAGCATGTTTCTCCTTGGGTTTATCCTGCCTGGGACTCTCTATGCTTCCTGGACTTGGGTGCCCATTTGCTTTCCCCTGTTAGGGAAGTTTTCGACTATAATCTCTTCAAATATTTTCTTGGGTCCTTTCTCTCTCTCTTCTCCTTCTGGGACCCCTATAATGCGAATGTTGTTGCATTTAATGTTGTCCCTGAGGTCTCTTAGGCTGTCTTCATTTCTTTTCATTCTTTTTTCTTTATTCTGTTCTGCAGCAGTGAATTCCACCATTCTGTCTTCCAGGTCACTTATCCATTCTTCTGCCTCAGTTATTCTGCTATTGATTCCTTCTAGTATATATATATTTTTAAGACTAGTCCTTTGTTTTATTAATTAATTAATTTATTTTTGCTGCGTTGGGTCTTCGTTTCTGTGCGAGGGCTTTCTCTAGTTGTGGCAAGAGGGGGCCACTCTTCATCATGGTGCGCGGGCCTCTCACTATCGCGGCCTCTCTTGTTGTGGAGCACAGGCTCCAGATGCACAGGCTCAGTAGTTGTGGCTCACGGGCCTAGTTGCTCCGTGGCATGTGGGATCCTCCCAGACCAGGGCTCGAACCCGTGTCCCCTGCATTAGCAGGCAGATTCTGAACCACTGCGCCACCAGGGAAGCCCCCTTCTAGTGTATTTTTCATTTCAGTTCTTGTATTGGTCATCTCTGTTTGTTTGTTCTTTAATTCTTCTAGTTCTTTGTTAAACATTTCTTGCATCTTCTTGATCTTTGCCTCCATTCTTTTTAGGAGGTCCTGGATCATCTTCACTATCATTATTCTGAATTCCTTTTCTGAAAGGTTGCCTATCTCCACTTCATTTAGTTGTTTTTCTGGGGTTTTATCTTGTTCCTTCATCTGTTACATAGCCCTCTGCCTTTTCATCTTGTCTGTGTTTCTGTGAATGTGGTTTTTGTTCTACGGGCTGCAGGATTGTAGTTCTTCTTGCTTCTGCTGTCTGCCCTATGGTGGATGAGGCTATCTAAGAGGCTTGAGCAAGCTTCCTGATGGGAGGGACTAGTGGTGGGTAGAGCTGGCTGTTGCTCTGGTGGGCAGAGCTCAGTAAAACTTTAATCCGCTTGTCTGCTGATGGGTGGGGCTGAGTTCCCTCCCTGTTGGTTGTTTGGCCTGAGGCAATCCAGCACTGGAGGCTACAGGCTCTTTGGTGGGGCAAATGGCGGACTCTGGGATGGCTCACACCAAGGAGTACTTCCCAGAACTTCTGCTTCCAGTGTCCTTGTCCTCATGGTGAGCCACAGCCACACCCTGCCTCTGCAGGAGACCCTCCAACACTAGCAGGTAGGTCTGGTTCAGTCTCCTGTGGGGTCACTGTTCCTTCCCCTGGGTCCTGATGAGCACACTACTTTGTGTGTGTCCTCCAAGAGTGGAGTCTCTGTTTCCCCCAGGGAAAAGTCCTGCAATCAAATCCCACTAGCCTTCAGAGTCTGATTCTCTATGAATTCCTCCTCCCGTTGCCAGACCTCCAGGTTGGGAAGCCTGACGTGGGGCTCAGAACCTTCACTCCAGTGGGTGGCCTTCTGTGGTATAAGTGTTCTCCAGTTTGTGATTTGATTTTATTGTGATTGCGCCCCTCTTACTGTCTTATTGTGGTTTTTCTTTTGTCTTTGTATGTGGGGTATCTTTTTTGGTGAGTTCCAGTGCCTTCCTGTTGAAAATTGCTCAGCAGTTAGTTGTGATTTTGATGCTCTCGCAAGAGGGAGTGAGCGCACATCCTTCTATTCTGCCATCTTGAACCTATCTCTCAACTGCATTTCTAAATACTTCAATTCCTGGCTGTGCCTCCCTGGGAGGATCCTGAGCAAACCCAGGTCCTGTCCACATGGATGTAGCCCCAGGTTGTCCTGAAGCCCAAATCCCAGCAAGTCCTATGGAGACTGAACTCCTGTTGCAAGGACGCTGGCCCTTCGAGTCCCAAAGCGGAGGACCTGGTGGTGCTTGAGGAGACAGAACTCTAAAGTTTTTGTTAAAGGATAATTTGCTCATAAATTTTTTAAATTGGATGAGATGGAGGTGTTATATATGTAAAAAAAGTTAGATTTATTTTTAATTACCAACATTTACAATATATAGGAAATTATATCCCTTGTAATTATTTACATTTATGATGAAAAACTTTTAAGCTCAACCTAAAAATATCTGAAGAGATTCGTTACTTTTCAGTCTTTCTGAAATTATTCAAGCACAGACGTTTGAATATACTGTTCCAAAAAGCACCTCATTCTTCTTCCAATCTACAAAACCAGTAAGTCTTCTATACTTTTGTCTTACCCCATTTTCCTAGTCACCTGAAAAAGTTTTTATTCCTTTTACTCTTTCATCTAACATTTCTTCTTAGTTGAAAAATTGTGTTGATTGTCTTTCTAATGTCTATTTCTCTCCTCTCCTCTGTTCCATTCTCACTGCCCTCGTTCCAATCTTTATTATCTCACCTGAGTCCTATTTCAGTTCTCCAACTTTACTTGCCACTCTGCAAACCATATCACACATACTGTTGCCAGATTATTCTTCCTGAAGTTCTGTCTGCCCTGGCCAGCAATACATCCACCAACCCACTAACTGATAGAGTTGACCTGTGAAGAATCTTAGACACTTGCTACTTGTTCCCAACCTGCTCCAATGCCTATCCTGTTCTATCTCCCCATTAAGATCCTGTTTCTGCCCTTCAGCCATGATCTGTGCATAAGGATCCCTCAAATTTATTCCTAGGGCCCTTCTGGCTTCACACTATTTCAGCCAGGATACTGCATTAGAAGAGGAGCTCCCCCCTCAGAATAGCCCACAGACCCCATCCAAGTCCACTCAAATCACTCCACAAGGGTTGAAGGGACAAAGCAGAAAACAAAACTCACATAAGTTCAGCTATGATCTGGTACTCCAGTGCCTTTCAGTAGCAATCCATTGTCAAACAAGTCAAATACAAAGTCTTCTCTATGTAGGCCAAGGTCTAGAGCAAAATAGCCCTAATCTGCCTTTACAGCTTAATTTCCCACTACTTCCCTACGTGTCTTCTATGAGTCTAAAAAACCAGAACTACTAATATACTTCATTTTTTCTTTCTCTATATCTTTGTAAAGTTCTTTCTATCTAGAATCCCCTGCCTTCTTACCATGACTCCAACTTTAATTTCTACTTTTACCCATTTATTTAGAGTCAGATCACATATTACCTTCATTTTAAGTGGTTTTTGTAACCCGCTAAAGGGAATAATAGCTCTCTTCTTAAAAACCTAATAGTACTACTACTATACTATATACTATATAAATACATGTTTTATATATTAAATATAATATACATTTAATATACATTAATAAGTACAAATATGATATAATAAATATTTTATAGAATATATATTTTATACAGTATATTTTATATATATATATATATATATATAAAATAGGTATACACACACACACATCATATACTCATTCTCTGCCTGTGTTTTTGTTTTAAACTTTCCACTATGCTTTGGCAACCTGTAGGAAGGGACTATGCCAGACTCATCCTTGTGTCCTCCACAGCACATAGTAGTTATTCAATGAATATTTGTTTGAATTATTAAGTATATATCAATCACTGAATTTTGAGTAAATGCCCAAGGTTCCTGGTTCATGAACTTCCAAACATAATTCTTATTTATTAAAAAACCTTCATTAAAGAGGGCTTTCAAAGTGTATTCATATATGTAAGATAATTCAGAATTTAAGAATAAGTAAATATATCAATAGTAAAATAAAGGTAAGAGACTTAATATATTTAGGAAGAAAATATACAGTAGGAAAAAAAATAGTTAAGTATTAGAATAATTACCAGTAATTAGTTAGGTATCAGAAAATTCCAATTCTTTTACATAGAGTATACAGGCTAAAGGTTAAAAGCTAATGACCAAAGCCTAAATAACAGTTTGTGAATTAGTGAACAAGGACCCTGTTCACACATAGGAAAGAATGTTCTGAAGTTAGACCCTACAGTTCATTACAAGAGCATTTGTAAAGTGTGACTAAAAAGCAAAGTACACTGTAATTTGTGGTAAATCACTCAATGGGAGAGACTGTGTTTTATTCATCTTTGTACCCACATAGTGCCCGATGAATTAAAATCAAAAGACACTTGTTAAAATCAACATAGACATTTAAATGACTGTTGTCCCGTTTAAAATAAGCCACCCTGCAAGACTGACGCACTATAATAATAATTTCCTTCCGTCAAAGAGCTTGCAATTGTTCCCCACTATCTATGGCAGGAAGTTAAAACTCTTTAGCCTGGGATTCAAGTGCCCTCACAATTTTCTTTCCTTTTCTAAAGTCTTATTTCCCACTTCTTTCCTTCAGGCATCTTATTTGTCAGTCAAATTGAACTCCTGATTTCACACTTGCTTGCCTCTGTATCCCTCTGTTCATCTGGCAATTTCTTATGTCATTTATCATTTTCTTCTTTGCTTTGTATCTTATACATAGCTTGTTTTCCTTATTATATTGTAAGTTCCTCATGTCAGAGACTAGGTCCTATATGTCTTTAACTATATTTTATTACCTAGCACAGGGCCTGGCACATGGTAGGCACACACACAAAGAATCTGTTGAAGGAATTACTGAATAATACCAGTAGAGCTCAACTCCGGAAACTACTTTTTGACAAGCCATAAAAGAAAAATGCTTTTGTTAATTTATGACAGAGTTCTTAAATATAAGCAGGCATTAAAAATACTGGGGAAACTTGTTAAGTATGCAAATTCTTGGTGTTAGTTGTTACCAGGGGACTTAATACCAAGGGGCAACCATAACTATCTAATAAGGAATGAAGTCCTGAACCACTGCTGAGAATGAAAAGGGCAAAAAAGAAGAAAAGGATAAAGAGGATAACAGGCACACTCTTGGCAGTGGGAGTCATCATCAAACTCTTCCTTTGTAGTAAAGTCATTATTGGCTGTTTTTCCTTGCATCTGATCTTCGACTTTTTTTTTTAAATACCTGGGTTTTTGTTTTGTTTTTTATAAATTTATTTATTTATTTATTTTAGGTTGTGTTGGGTCTTCGTTGCTGTGCACAGTCTTTCTCTAGTTGCAGCGAGTGGGGGCTACTCTTTGTTGCGGTGCGCGGGCTTCTCACTGCGGTGGCTCCTCTTGTTGCAGAGCATGGGCTCTAGGTGTGCGGGCTTCAGTAGTTGTGGCACACGGGCTCAGTAGTTGTGGCACATGGGCTTAGTTGCTGCACAGCACGTGGGATCTTCCCGGACCAGGGCTCGAACCCGTGTCCCCTGCATTGGCAGGCGGATTCTCAACCACTGCGCCACCAGGGAAGTCCCGATCTTTGACTTTTTAAATCAGGATGACAATATCTGTTTAAGACCCATTCACTTAAATGTACATAGCGAAGCAATGATTATTTTTCTCAGAATACTTTTCAGATATGTACTGTATTTCAAAATGCACAATATATAGGTAAACCATAGAAACTTTTTATCCAATAAAGCTCTTTGAAAAGAATGTTACTATTTGTTCGGTATTGGAAGATCAGTTCTTCTTATAAAGCAGTAAGGCACTGAGAGAACTAATGTGTTCTCTTTAGATTATTTCAAACAGGATATGAATTACAGGAAGCAAGACTTCAAGTGGTTAAGAAGAAAAGAGTTTTGCCTTTCAGAAGTTTACAAAATGCCAGTATTCTAAACTTCATACACTGAACTCCTTAGGATAGTCTGATATAGTACGCGCTATCTGTCACTTCTCTATCCATTTGGCAAAGACTACATAGAGACAAATGTTACAGAGGCTCAAAAATGGAGACTTCTGGAAAAATGACCAAAGCCAGAAATAAAGTTGTACTAATTAGAAAACAAATAATTAAATGGCCAAACCCGAATGTTGTGTGATGCTGAAAAGAGATAGATTTCTAAAGCATACCATCTGTTTTACAGTTTTTATTTTGCTGTACTGCAAATCTACTCAGTAGTTTTGCAATGATCTAGCTGCTAACTCATTTGCACAATTACTTTAGGCCAGAAATACTTATTGCACAGAATCATTTGAGAGTTCAACACATTCACAGAAGAGGGCAGATATAAACCATTTTTGAGTGAAGACAATTTCTTTAGTCCTTAAAGAAAATGTTATTCAAAAAAAATGATTAGAAATTGCCAAAAGAAAATCAGAATGCTATCACTATAAATTTATGGTATCTAAACCTATCTAGGCCTCAGGGTCACCATCAACCCCTCTGTTGGCCATTCTAATGAAAACTCATTCTCATCTTGACCCCTCGGCAGCGTTTACCTGGGAGCTGACTGCTCCTGCTTTCTCAAACACTCTTCTCACTTAATTTCCTTGGTACCACCCTCCTGACTTTCCTTCTTCCTCATCAGCTATTCCTTTTCAGCCTCCACTGCTAGCTTCTCCTCTTCTAAATGTTGTAGTGTTTAAGGCAGGGTGCTAAGGCCTCTTGTCCTTTCTATCTGTATTTTCTTCCTAGCTTATCTCTTCAGCCCAATGGCTTTACATGGCATCTATACTCAGGATTCACAGATTTATATCTCCAGCTCATTCTTCTCGAGTTCCAGGCTCATACATTCAATGATCTATTTGAAATCTCCACTTGAATGCTACATAGGCATCTCAAATTTAGCATGTCTCATATGGAACTCTTGACTCACCACTCTTCCCCCAGAAAAAAAAAAATCTATTTCTCCTACAGTCTTCCACATCTCAGCAAATGGCACTACCATCCAACCAGCTGTTAAAGCAAAATCTAAAAATCATCCTGATACCTCCCTTATCCTTATCTCTTATCTGATTCATCACCAAGCCCTATCAAATATACCTAAAAAATATATTACATTTATTTCTCTTCAACTCTATTGCTACCACCCTGTCCAAGCCACCATCATCTCTCAACATTACTACTGCATTATAAGCATATCATGTATTTGCAGTACCTAACACAGTGTCTAGCAAGTCATAGATGTAAAATAACTTTCGGCATAGATAAATATTACTTAGCAATATTCCTATGTCTCTAAGACAATCTCTAATTTCCATTCTCAGACATTTTCTGACATACCTACAGATATTCATTTACTGAATCATCTACTCATCCAGCAATTATTTATTATTGTATTAATTGGTATTAGGTTTAACTGCATATTTCACAGTATCTCAAAGATGACAGACATTTGTCTCCTGCTCATATAAAAATGTCTGGAGGTAGGCAATCAAGGGCTGGCATAGCAGCTCTATATGCTAAGAGCCCTGGTTCCTTGCATCTTGTTGCTCTGCTATCCCGTTTATAAATTCCACTCTATGATCTAATATGGCTACTTAAACTCCACCAATCACAGCTGCATTTCAGTCACTAGGGAAGAAGATGGATGTGAGGAAGGCCATACCCCCTCCATTTAAGGACACTTCCCAGAAATTGCTCCTACCTCCACTTAGATCTCATTGACCAGCACCATAACTAGCAACGATGGGGAAGAACTAGCAAAGAAGACAAGATAGCAATGTTACCAGCTAAAAGCCAGGATCCTCATTTCCACAGAAGAAAGAGAAAATAAATACTGAGAGGTAGTAGCATCCTCTTCCAAAGTTCCTGTTGTGACCAGGTAATGTTCTGGGTACAGGGATACAAAGACCAGTAAGACATAGGGTCACAAGGGCTTCCCTGGTGGCGCAGTGGTTGAGAGTCCGCCTGCCGATGCAGGGGACACCCGTTCGTGCCCCGGTCCGGGAAGATCCCACAGGCCGCGGAGCAGCTGGGCCTGTGAGCCATGGCCGCTGAGCCTGCGCGTCCGGAGCCTGTGCTCCGCAACGGGAGAGAGGCCACAACAGTGAGAGGCCCGTGTACCGCAAAAAAAAAAAAAGACATAGGGTCACTGCTCAAGGCATTAGTCCAATGGGGGAAAGCAATATGTAAATGAATAATTACTCAAGATTTCAAGCCAGGCAACAGACACTGTTAGAAGACCTTGGCTTTTCTGAATCCCTGAAGATTCCTTGCATCCAAAGAGTTGAAAGAGAAGTAGATGGTTCCAGTGCTTTACATCACTAAACTATACAGACTGCTTCAATATTCCACAGCTTTAATAATGGACATTTCTCAGCTCTATTTTACTGGATTTGATACAAAAGAAAAGTTCATTTAAACCTCTATAAACATATATAAACAACAGTGGTAGTAGTTTTAACAGTTTGAAAATATCCATTTCAGAAATGTGGCAACACTCAATAATTTTTTTAACTTGTCAGAAGATGAAACTAAATGACTGTTTTAAGAAGACTATATATAAACTACAAGGCCAGATGAGAAGAAATAAGCAATGACGGCATGCCAAAAAGAAAAAAAAGAAGTAATACTGTAACTTACCGTTAACCACTGGTTATCTAGTAGTTCCTTAGCTGTGATTCTATGAGCAGGATCTACTTTCATAAGTTGTTTCAAAACACTTTTAGCTGCAAATAAGGGAAAAATCCTGAAAGTCTTATTTATCTCAACTATAATTAGTACCACACATTTTCCAGTTTATTTAGGATTAGGTCTGTATGATATGAAGGAAACTTCTCAGTTATAAAATAAGTATCATCAGTACCAATGGCTAGTATTAAATAAAGTTTAAGGCCTACAGTGAGGTTTTATTGCCTGGATTACCTGGTTTATGGTCTATAGTAAAAAATTAGCTAGATGATCAGCAAATTTCCTCTTCAATTTTTATTATGCATTTTCTGTTTTTGCTGAAAGTTTCAACTATAACAAGCACAGTGAAGATATCACTATTACCACAAGTAAATAGTGTATTTCTACAAGTAAATTTAATGACTAACCAGAGATCTAAAGTATCTGAGTTACTGGCTGCCTTTCTTATATTATGTATACTTGCTTTAGTAAATAATAACAAATCTATACTTACCAGAATCACTTATGGAATCCCAGACTGAACCTTTAAAATGTAGTTCTCCCTTTCTTATTAACTCAAAAAGCTTCTCTTCTGAGCTTGCCATAAAGGGTGCTTCTCCACATAATCTACAACAAAGACAGTCGTTTTGTTAAGAGTTTTTAAAAAATAATCAGAATGAGGCTATTAAAAATTAAGTTTCCACAGGACTTGGAAGTAGTGGTGCTTCATATTTAAATAAAGGAGAGAAAGAGGTGGGAACTCCTCTGGATGTAGAAATGGAAGCGAAGGGCTTTTGCAAGATCTGTGCTAGGCTCTTGTATACATTGGAACTTCCACATTTGCAAATGACCCAAAGCTCTTCCAGGTGGGGAAACACTAAAGGGTTAAAATACAGAAAGGTGTGTGAGTTTAAGTGCACAGTAATAGTGGTGGATGATAGAGGAGAAACACTTCAACGAGAGCAAAGGTAAGGTAACACCTTAAGGTACATAATTCACATTGGACTTACAGAAAGATATACAGAGTTATCAGAGTCTAACGAGAGTTATCAGACTCTAATGACCATGTAAGAGTTTTACCTGTGGTAAAATGCTACACGAATGTTAGTGATAGTAAGAATGACCCTGGGGTCTACAGGCTCTGAGTCAAAACCAAAAATCCATTAAAATGGCCACAACTCTTCAAAAATGATACATAAAATGAAGAAAATCTGCATGAGGAAAATCAGTCTGGAAGGGTGAAAGCTGAGTATATGTAACAACCAATATCAGTAAAGCCATGTGTATACAGTACACATGGGCTTATTTGTAGATTCTGTAGTACGGGGACTATGAGTCTTTAGAATCTTTTAAAGGAAGCACCGTGCTATACTTTACAAAGAGCATGGCAAGCCTATGCTTCCATAGGTGATCTAGTCCAAAACTACAAGAACATGCTTAAAAGTTGCAAACGTTAGCCATCATCTTTATCATCAACCCCAACATCTGAGGGCAACCCTGTAGACAACAACCAGATTTTCCCAATGACAACCACAGAGAAGTTGGACCTGGACTCATCACAGAGGCAACTCTAACTCTGTATGTCTATTCTTCAACTCTCAGGATTATACTTTTCCACTTTATTATGGAAACAGTAAAACGGCAGAATTCCATTACACTTCCCAAATGCTGGTCTATTATGTACATAAGTATAATGTATAATGATCTCCAGGTCTCTTAACAGATTTTTACTGATTTTTGTTTTTAGTCATATTTTTCTTAAAGTTCTTTAAAAACCTTTCCCACGAATATTTTTTGAATAAGTCTAAATTTGGTAAATATCTTACATGACAATGATTTTCTGGGGGGGGGAAGGGGGAGAGCTGTTCTCATCCTAGTAATTTATCAAACTAGGCTGGATAACACAGCTTTTCATTTACCAATAGGTTCTTGTTAAGTGATAAATATTTATTAAATTGTTCTGCAAACTCTCATTTTAATACTTTTTATTTCTCCAGCTCATTCTGACCCTCCTCTCTCTGATCTTACTTGCCTTACTACTGTTTAGTTTTAAAATGCAATAAAAAAAAGCCCAAAAAAATGGTCTTATGGACAATTACAATCTATTATAGCAAGTACAGGCCAGCAAAAGCCTGGCTCATTGAGTCTGTTAACAACCAGTGATATGCACATTCACCAATTTCTTAGCTGCTCCCACACTGCCTGACTAGCATGCAACTATATAGCTCAAGGGCTACATTTTAAAAATTCCACTTTTTTCTGTCCTTTACAATTTTATTCACACAAAATGTATCTAATGGTTGGTCAATCAGCAGCGTATGAAATTTTATGACAGCAATTTTCTGCACATCCAGAAAAGGGAATCCAAGACGTGAAAAATGCCTCTTAAAGCCTTCCGATTATTTTGCTTCATAGGAATCAAAACAGCAAAAGATAGTGCCCATAAAGAGTATTTATGTCAATTTCACCTTGAGAAAGTATGTTATCATTGTCCAATTAAGTAGCAATGAAACAGGGGTAACTGATAAACAAGAAAATAACCCCCCTGGAGAAGGTAATATGTTTGTGCCCTTGTTGAAGGAAATTATCTGTAAGACCACTGGGCTCAGGCAGATTAATGAATAGGAACTGATTAGCTAAGCAAGAGTCTACTGTAAAGAAAAAAGTATGTCATCATTATGATACGCAGTCACACTCAGAAGCAGAAAAATTAAAATTACATCTTTAAGTAGGAGAAAAAAATTTAAGGTATGTAATACACTATCACTTCCCTTAACACCAAATTCAAACTAAGAAGGCAGCAAATACCACATGAATGGTGTAATAAGAGTTCACATGTATTATGTTTGACTTGTGTTGTCCAGAAAGTCGTGAGAGTATAAAACACTAATTTTAAATAGTTGTATTTTTAATTTAAAACTAAGGCTCAGAATTTTAATATGATTCTAATCAGCACAGAACAATGATCAAAAACTTTGTGAATACATTTATACTTTATGCAATCTAAGCAGTGATATGTCAGCTATCTGAGTTACAACTACGATCACAACATCCAATTTCTACTGCCCGTGTATTCCATTTCACAGGACTGTGAAAATATAACTACTGTGATGTCAATATTTAGAAACGATCTGGAAGAGGTAGTGCACAGTGAAATCTTCAATATGACCATAAAACTCATGTTGCATCAACATAAAAATGTTCATATTCACCAACAGGCAGAACAGTGACCACTAACTTTGCAGAATATCTCTTAGACAATTCACTTTAATTCAATTTAACAAACAAATATTGAGCACTGACTACATGTCTACTATTGTACCAGATACCAGGGATGCAAAGATGAATCATATCGCTGTACTTCATGGAATTTAGAGTAAGAAAAACAGGTACAATACACATAATACAATAATTATATTCCATTATAATCTAGCTTTTAAAAGTGCAATGAGAACACAGAAAAGTGAACAATTTATTCTATCATATTTACACATGTGCAAACTTTCCTGATTAAATATGCTTATTATTTTGTTTTTCTTTCTACATTACTGTTTTACATGCATCTTCGTCTACTGCCTTAAATTCCAAAAAGTATACACATAATGAATGTAGTAACTGCTGGGGTCGAGTAGGACTTAGGGAAATAGAAGTCTTTACTGTGTGAGCTGGACACACCCAGGAAAGAGGTTAGTAGAGAAGAAAAAAGAACATCTAGGCAGAATGAACTGCATGAGCAAAGACCCAGAAGCATGCAATACAGGGTGCCTGAGTCATAAGGAGTGGCCTAGAGTGTCCACCAGCACAGGGTAAGTGAATGGGAACACATATGCAGACCAAGATTAGAAAGGCACTCTGGAGCCAGGCAGTGGAAGCTTTGTGTTACGCCATGCAGGGATGCTCTGAGATTTTTCTACAGCAAGGGAGAATTACCAGAGGTTGTTAATCAGGAAAGTAGTACAATCAGATTTGTGATTTAGAAAGACAACTCTGACAACTGTGTGAAGGATGAACCAGAGGCAGGAGAACCGACAGAAAGACACTGTAATCTTCTAGAAAGGGATTGTAAGGAGAAATGATACAAGTGAAGAGAAATGAAATAATAGGTGAGGACACTTCAAAGGAAAAATATAGGCCATGGGGTTTGACTGAATCTTGAGAGTGAGACAGAAGAGAGAGCAAGAAAGGCCAACATTTTCAGTAGCATGAAGAGAAGTAGAAACAACAGAATACTCTCTGGACCCTGGGCTGAACCTTTATCTGGTTACTGCCCGCTCCTCACACGTGCCCTGTCCATCAGGTGGCTCTCGTGCCAGGTCCCAGGACCTCCCTCTACCTGATGCTCTATAAGTGAATCTCTTGAGAAAATACAAAGAAGCTTTTGTTTTGTAGCAAAGGATCAGGGAGGTGCTGAGGCAAGTTTTTCATGTGGCTCAGATCATACAGTGCATTGTAGCATTTATAGATCAATGAAAAGAAAAGCTGAAAGTTACAAATTGATTGTATTAAAAAAATACCTAATGGATGTACCTGACAACTAATAAGACACCTTTTAGAATGACTTCCCAACTGTTTCTTTAGTCGCTTTCTTAAAACTATATTGTTTAGTTTTAATTTAAAGTCTATGTAATTCTACTGTTAGGGATCATCCATTCATTTTAAGTTGTACATTTAGCAGGGTACTTACAAAATGTACATTATGACACCTATGCTCCAAATGTCACACTGCTGGCTATAGTCGTGGGCATTGATAACTTCAGGGGCTGCCAAATAAGCAGAAATGAAATAACATTAATAATACAATAAATGACTTTTAAATGCTTAAACACAAAGCATGAAAAATGTGCTGATGTGCTGTAATTTATTCCCCCACAGGGAAAAAGAGAACCAACAGCAGATGTTAAGTGAATAATGTATAGGCTTAACAACTGACGTCGCTGTATCCTCACCCCTGCTATTTAGCTTCTGATGGAACAATGGCACACACTGTATAGCTAGATGTACAACTCTTCATCTCTTTCAAATTGTTAAGAAATGATTTTGCAAAGATTGTGTAGTTATAGTAGAAGACAACAATATCTCAGTTCTTTGCCAAAAACAGAACTGAAAACATACCTTAAGTAGATACAATTTAAAACAAGCCCAATAGGTAGAAATCTGGATTTACAGAGAAACTAAGATAAACGGTTATAAATCACTTCAGTAAAATAACAGTAGTAATAATAACATCATAGCACTCCTATGGCAGTATGAATTATCTTCCACATTTTCTAAATGAGAAAACTAAGACAGAGAGCTCCTATAACATAACTTGATCAAAAAGCCAATTAGGTCCAGGATGATGACTAGGATGCAGGCACTCCTGACTCCCCAACTCTGGGCTACTTACTTACAATGTGTCCACAATAGGGTTCCTTTAAACAATCTTCTCAAAGTAGAACTTTTTTTTTACTTTGAGGTAGCACATTTTTTAATGATTAGGTTTTTTATAATGGCTGGCTTTCTAAAAAGTCACATATGATATTCCAGGACTATGTCTATTATACTTCTACAGCTAGGTAGCACCACACAGGGCCGACTGTAAGTTATACGTGGATTCACCCCTGCGTCGTTCAAGGGTCAACTGCGTGTGTTTGAATAGAACTTTAAAATTGACAAAGCACTTTTGTATAGATGATGTTATTTGTGTAAATTATGTTAAGAATCATGTGAGACGGGTATGTAGCCATGACTTACTTTGCCAGCGAGGAAATTAAGGTTCAGGTACACATATGAAGCGACTCACCTAAAGCAACACTGTTACACAGCGCCTCCCATGTAAAAGGTGTTTTTACTTTAGAAAACAGTTTCAATCACCCCCCCAACATACACACAGCTTTTATAACTACTGAAAGCAAATGAAATTTCATTTCCTCTGCCTATTGTTAAAGGAACTAAAAAGCAACAACAAAGGAGTTAAAAGGTAAACAGAAGAAAGAGAACAGGCTCAACTGTAGATAATTAACAAATTGAATAATTCTTCTCTAAATCACTGAAAATTAAAATTAATATTTTCCTTTAAGCAATTACTTGTATTCTTTAACTCTACTTAAACTTTTAAAATATGGAATCATTAAAGCTCAAGTTGCTCTATGGCTGCATGTCTACGACAAGGGCAGATTCCGTGATCCGATTCCCTGACAGACCTCCATGTAGGTGCATCACGCAGCAGGGGCCCGGAATTTGGAGCCCTCACTCCCTCTTTCGGAGTCACCTTAATTATCAGGGGCATTTCTACTTGCACTGTCATCGCAGCTCTCACAGGGAGGCAAAGGCCAGACTGGCTGGGCCAAGAAGCCATTTAGGAAGTCAGCAAAGCTCCACAAACCATCTGCCTTCTCTCTTGTTCTCTCACTTGTCTCACAGTGCAGACAACTAATAAGCAGGCATAAAACTCAGGGTGCTTGGATATATTTTCCCCATGTAACTACAGACCAGATGTCTTTTGCCAACAGGAGGATATGAACAGAATCTAAAGTAGCCTCTTCCCAAATAAGATAAAACAATTTAGAAGCTTTATGCATCAAGCAGACAAAGAAACAATGAACTAGGTATACTGCTCAGCCATAAAAATGAATAAACTACTGATATAACAACACGGGTAAGTCTCAAAATCATTACATGGAACAGAAGAAGACAGACACAAAAGAATATATACTTATGATTCAATTTATATAAATTCTAGACAAGCAAAACTAAACTAAGGTAATGGAAATCATCAGTGGTTGCTGGGGTCTGGGTGAGGAATCGACTGGGAGGGACACAAAGGAAATTCCTGGGGTGATGGAAATGTTCTATATATTCACTGGGGTGGTAATTGTACAAGTATATGTATTTGTCAAAACTCACTAAACTTTACACTTAAAATCTGTGCATTATATTATATGTAAATTATGTTTCAATAAAGTATATTTTAAAGAAATCTACTCAAAGTACAAAAAGAATCTATCAAAGCCCTGCGCTGGTGAGTGACTTTAATAACTCTCTTAGAAATCATCAGAGGAAGCAAGCACGATTAAATTAACAGTATTGACTAGGCGGCCGAGATGGCAGAGCAGGAAGACCGTGAACTTCCACAGACACACCAAAATTACCACCACTTACAGAGCGACTGTCTATAGGAATGACCTGAAAACCAGCAGAAAACAATTTCCACAACTAAAGACATAAGTAGGAACTACAAGAAGATGGATAGGAGGGGCGCAGACACAGTAGAGTTAGGACCTACGCTCTCAGATCGGCGAGCCACAGACAGGAGGAATGTCACGGTCTTGAGGTCCTTCCCAGGGAGTGAGGGCTCTTGGTCCCACAGCGGGCTCCCCAGCCCAGGGGGTCTTGCACCAGGAATACAAAGCCCCCAGAACGTCTCCCTCTGAAAACCAGCAGGGCTTATGTCTGGGAGAGCTGGAGTGCTACAGCAAACAAGAGACTCCACTCTTCAAGAGTGCACACAAAATCTCATCCACTCTGAATCCCAGCTCAGAGGCAGTACTTTGAAAATGAGTCAGACCCACTTGCTGATCTTGGAAAACCTCCCAGAGAGGGAGGGAGCAACTAGGACTCCCCCTGCTGACTGGCAGCAGCCCTTTTGGGGAGTTCATTGTAACACGTGGACACTGGTGCTGGTAAGCACCATTTTGGATGCCTCCCCCTAGCTTATTAGCGCCAGGACCTGCCCCACCCACCAGCAGGCACACACCAGCCCCACACCCCTGGTAGGCAGCTGCCAAGACCTGGCCCGCCCACCAGCAGACTTACACCAGCACTAAGCCCCCCATACCATTCAGACGCCATGTGGGAACCCAGCCTTGCCCACCAGCAGGCCAGCAGCAGCCCCATGCAGTTAACCCTGCAGTAAGCCTACCCCACCTTCTAGCAGGCCCAGAGCCACTGGACATGACACAGCCTCAAAGCCAACCAGGCTGGGGGCCAGTCCCACCTACCAGTGTGCTCACAGTAGTCAGCCCTACCACAGCAGAAGGGTGCATGCAGCCCACATAGGAGTTGCCCCGAGAACATATAGCTCCAGTGACCAGAGAGGAGCATGCTGTTGGGCCCCACAGGACATCTCCTATATAAGGCCACTTCTCCAAGATCAGAAAATGCAACCAACATACCTAATACATAGAAATAGACACAGAGAATTGGGCAAAATGAAAAAAAAAAAAAAACTGCAGAAAGCACAAACACATGAAGTTTAAATAATATACTACTAAACAACCAGTGGGCCATTGAATAAGTCAAAGAGGAAATCAAAAATACCTAAACAGAAATAAAAATGGGAATACAATGATCTAAAATCTGTGGGCCACAGCAAAAGTAATTCTAAGAGGGAAGTTTATGGAGACACAAGCCTTACCTCGGGAAACAAGAAAAACCTCAAATAAACAATCTAGCCTTACCCTTAAAGGAACTAGAAAAAGAAGAACAAACAAAACCCAAAATTAGTAGAAGGAAGAAAAAAATAAAGATCAGATAGGAAATAAAAGAAATAGAGACTAAAAAGATATAGAAAAGAACAATGAAACTAAGAGCTAGTTCTTCAAAAAGATAAAATTGATAAACCTTTAGCAAGACTCATCAAGAAACAAGATAGAAGACACAAATAAAATCAGAATGAAAGAGAAGTTACAACCAACACCACAGAAATACAAAGTATCGTAAGAGATTACTATGAACAATTATATAACAATCAAATGGACAATTTAGAAGGAACAGATAAATTCCTTGAAATGTACGCTCTCCCAAGACTGAATCAGGAAGAAATAGAAAATATGAAGAGACCAATTACCAGTAATAAAATTGGATCAGTAATTTAAAAACTCCCAACAAACAAAAGTCCAAGACCAGATAGCTTCACAGGTAAATTCTATAAAACACTTAAGAAGAATTAACACCTATCCTTATCAAGCTATTCCAAAAAGCTGAAGAGGAAGGAGGATTTCCAAACTTATTCTACAAGGCCAGTGTCAGCCTGCTATCAAAACCAGGTAAAGATACCACAAAAAAGAAAATTATAGGCCAATATCACTGATGAACCAGATGTAAAAAATCCTCAAAAAAATCTTAGCAAACCAAATTCAATAATACATTAAAAGAATCATATACCACGAGTAAGTGATATTTAGTCCAGGAACTCAGGATGGTTCAATATCTTCAAATCAATCAATGTGATACACCACATTAACAAATTGAAGGGTAAAAATCATATGATCATCCTAATAGATGCAGAAAAAGCTTTTGACAAAATTCAACATCCATTTATGACAAAAACTCTCCAGAAAGTGGGTATGAGGGAACATACCTCAATATAATAAAGGCCATAATGGCAAACCCACAGTGAACATCATACTCAATGGTAAAAAGCTGAAAGCATATCCTCTAAGAGCAGGAACAAGACAAGGATGTCCACTCTCACCACTTTTATTCAATATAGTATTGGAAGTCCTAGCCATGGCCATCAGATAAGAAAAAGAAATAAAAGGAATCCAAACTGGAAAGGAAGAGTTAAAGCCATCACTGTTTGCAGATGACATGATACTGTATACAGAAAATCCTAAAAATGACAACAAAGAACTATTAGAATAAATGAATTCAGTAAAGTTGCAGGATACAGAATTAATATTTAGATATTTATTGCATTGCTATACACTAACAACAAATTATCAGAAAGAGAAATTAAGAAAACAATCCCACATATGGATCAATGGAACAGAATAGTGAGCCCAGAAATAAACCTACACACCTAAAGTCAATTAATCTTTGACAAAGGAGGTAAGAATGTACAATGGAAAGAAGACAGTCTCTTCAGCAAGTGGTGTTAGGAAAGTTGGACAGCCACATGTAAACCAACGAAGTTAGAACACACCCTCTCAACATACACAAAAAATAAACTCAAAATGGTTTAAAGACTCAAATATAAGACATGATACCATAAAACTCCTTGAAGAGAATATAGGCAAGACATTCTTTAACATAAATCATACCAAACTGTTCTTAAGTCAGTCTGCCAAGGCAACAGAAATAAAAGCAAAAATAAACAAATGGGACCTAATCAAACTTACAAGCTTCTGTACAGCAAAGGAAACCATAAACAAAATGAAAAGATAACCTACAGACTGGGAGAAAATATTTGCAAATGATGCGACCAACAAGGGCTTAATTTCCAAAATATACAAACAGCTCATACAACACAACAACAAAAAAACAAACAACCCAATAAAAAAATGGACAGAAGACCTAAATAGACATTTCTCCAAAGAAGAGAGACAGATGGCCAACAGGCACATGAAAAGATGCTCAACATTGCTGATTATTAGAGAAATGCAAATCAAAACTACAATGAGGTACCACCTCACACAGGTCAGAATGACCATCATTAAAAAGTCTACAAATACAAATAACAAATGCTGGAGAGGGTGTGGAGAAAAAGGAACCCTCCTACACTGTTAATGGGAATGTAAATTGGTGCAGCCACTATGGAAAACAGTATGTAGGTTTCTCAAAAAACTAAAAATAGAGCTGCCATATGATCCAGCAATCCTACTGCCAGGCATATATCTGGACAAAACTCTAATTCAAAAGGCTACATGCACCCCTATGTTCATACTAGCACTATTCACAATAGCAAAGACATGGAAACAACCTAATGTCCATTGACAGATGAATACATAAAGAAGATGTCATACATATATACAATGGAATACTTTGCAGCAGTAAAAAAAAGAATGAAATAATGCCATTTGCAGCAATATGGATGGACTTAGAGACTATCATACTAAGTGAAGTAAGTCAGAAAGAGAAAGACAAATACCATAGGACATCACCTATATGTGGAATCTAAAGTATGACACAAATGAACCTATCTACAAAACAGAAACAGACTCACAGACATAGAGAAGAGACTTGTGGTTTCCAAGAGGGAAGGGGAGTAGGGGAGGGGTGGATTGGGAGCTTGGGGTTAGCAGATGCAAACTATTATATATAGAATGAATAAACAACAAGGTCCTACTGCATAGCACAGGGAACTATATTCAATATCCCATGGTAAACTATAAAGGAAACAATATAAAAAAGAATGTATACATATGTATAACTGAATCACTTTGCTGTACAGCAGAAATTAACACAACACTGTAAATCAACTATATGTCAATTAAAAAAAAGACAACAATCTCATTTACAATTGCATCAAAAAGAATAAAATACCTAGGAATAAATCTAACTAAAGAGGTAAAAGACCTGTGCTCAGAAAACTATAAGACAATGATGAAAGAAATTGAAGATGACACAAATGGAAAGATATACCATGCTCATGGACTGGAAGAATTAATATTATTTAAATGACCATACTGCTCAAGGCAATCTAGAGATTCAGTGCAATCCCTATCAAAATAACAATGGTATTTTTCACAGACTAGAACAAATAATTCTAAAATTTGTATGGAAACACAAAAGACCCTCCTGAATAGCCAAAATAATATTGAGAAAGAACAGAGCTGGAGATATCATGTTGCTCAATTTCAAACTATAATACAAAGTGACAGTAATCAAAACAGTATGGTACTGGCACAAAAATAGACACATAGATCAATGGAGCACAATAGAGAGCCAGAAATGAACCCACACTTACATGGTCAATTAATCTATGACAAAGGAGGCGAGAATATACAATGGAGAAATGACAGCCTCTACAATAAATGATGTTGGGAAAACTGGACAGCTGCATGGAAAAGACTCAAAATGGACTAGTTTCTCATACCATATACAATTTAAATAATCTCAAAATTGATAAAAGACTTAAATGTAAGACCTGAAACCATAAACCCCCTAGAAGAAAACATAGGCAGTACGCTCTTTGACACAGGTCTTAGCAATATTTTTTGGATGTGTCTCCTCAGGCAAGGGAAACAAAAGCAAAAATAAGCAAATCAGACTACAACAAATTAAAAAGCTTTTGCACAGAGAAGGAAACTATCAACAAAGTGAAAAGGCCACCTGCTAAATGGGAAAAGATATTTGCAAATGATATATCTGATAATGGTTAATAACCAAAATATACCAAGAATCATACAACTCAACATCAAAAAACCAAACAACCCGATTTAAAAATGGGCAGAGGACCTGAATAGACATTTTCCAAAGAAGACATACAGAGGGCCAACAGGCACGTGAAAAGGTGCTCAACATCTCTAACTACCAGGGAAATGCAAATTAAAGCTACAATGAGATACCACCTCCCACCTGTCAGAATGGCTACCACCAAAAAGACAACAAGTAGCAGATGTTGGTGAGGATGTGGAGAAAAGTGAACCCTCATGCACTGGTTGGTAGGAATGGAAATTGGTGCAGCCGCTCTGGAAGATAGTATGAAGATTCTGCAAACAGTTAAAAATAAAACTGCCATACGATCCAGCAATTCCACTTCTGGGTATTTTTCTGGAAAAAACCCCCTAGAAAACAAAAAACCAAGAATTTGAAAAGATGTCTGCACCCCTATGTTCAATGCAGCATTATGTACAATAACCAAGATATGGAAGCAACCTAAGTGCCCATTGATAGACGAATGGATAAAGAAGATGTGGTTTACATATACAATAGAATACTACTCAGCCATAAAAATTCAATCTTGCCATTTGCAACAACATGGATGGTTCCTGAGGTTATTATGCCAAGTGAAATAAGCTAGAAAGAGAAAGACAAATACTGTATGATCTTACTTATATGTGGAATCTAAAAAACAAAACAAACGAACAATGTAATACAAAATGGAAACAGGTTCATAGATATAGAGAACAAATGGGTGGTTGCCAGGGGGGTGGGGGGATTAAATTTTCTAGGTGGTTGGGATGTGTTTGATGCTCATGTGAATGTGTGTTAATTTATCTAGCCTTTTGGTTTTTCTGTCTAGCTTTCTTCATTATACTAGGTAATTGTGACTTAAAGGTTTCCAATTTTTAGGAGTTTTCTCTGTGACTGAACACAGGATTCATTTTTGCAAATGTTACACTGGATATTTTGAAATTTTCTGAAAAACATAAATTATCAAAATGACTCAAGAAGATGTGAAAAACTTGAATAACCTAATATAAATTAATAATAGAAACTTTATCCCCCAAAGGGTATCAGGACCAAAAAATTTTAAGGGGAAATTTCATCAAATAATTAATGAACAGGTAATTTCTATTGCTTAAGTGGTTCATGAGCATAAAAAAAGTGAAAATATTTTATTTTTAAAATGAGGATATTATAACCCTAACATCAAAATGACAAGGGCAGCTGAAAGAAAGAAAGCTACACTCAAAGTTCCTAAATAAAGTAGTGACAAATTGAATATGGCAGTACCTTAAACCAAGTGGGGTTTAATCCAAAAGTACAAGGATGGTTCAACATTTTAAAAATCTATTAATGTAATTATTTCATTAATAAACTTAAAGAGAAAAAATATATGATCATCTCAATAGGTACAGATTTGAATAGAAATTTCATCAGAGAAGATATATGAATGACTAATAAGTACATGAAAAGATACTCAACATCATTGGTCATTAAGGTAACGCAAATTAAAAATCACAATGAGATACTACTTCATAACCACTAGAGTGGCTATAATTAAAAAGATAGGTAATATAAAGAGTTAGCAAGGATGTGAAGAAACTGGAACTCTCATACATTGCTAGTGCAAAGGAAAATATTAGAGCCACTTTGGAAAATTGTTTGGCAGTTTCTTACAAAGTATAAACATAAATAATATATGACCCAGCAATTTCACTCCTTGGTAGTTACCCAAGGAAAATGAAACCACACATCCACAAAAAAAACTTGTACACGAGGGACTTCCCTGGTGGCGCAGTGGTTAAGAATCCGCCTGCCAATGCAGGGGTCATGGGTTCGAGCCCTAGTCCGGGAAAATCCCACATGCCATGGAGCAACTAAGCCCATGCACCACAACTACTGAGCCTGTTCTCTAGAGCCTGCGAGCCACAACTACTGAGTCCGTGAGCCACAACTACTGAAGCCCACACGCCTAGAGCCCGTGCTCTGCAACAAGAGAAGACAACACAATGAGAAGCCTGCGCACTGCAACGAAGAGAAGCCCCCCCCGCCGCAACTAGAGAAAGCCTGTGCACAGCAACGAAGACCCAACATAGCCAAAAATAAATAAAATAAAGTAAATAAATTTTACAAAAAGCTTAAAAAAAAACACAAAACTTGTACACGAATGTCCATAGCAGGATTATTCATAATAGCTCCAAACTGGAAACAATCCACATGCCCATCAGCTAATAAATATATAAACAACATACAACGGACAACTGTTCAGCAATATAAAGAAACAGACTGCAACAGGGATGTACCTCAAAAACATCATGCTATGTGAAAGAAGCCAGGCGTATAAGCCTACATATTGCATGATCCCATTTATATGAAATGTCCAGAAACAGCCAATCTAGAGAGATAAGGATTAGTGGTTACCTGGGGTTGGGATGGGAATGAGATTGAGTGCAAACGGGCATGAGGCAACTTTTGGGGGTAGAACTGTTCTAAAACTGGATTGTGGTGATGTTGCACAGCTCTGTGAATGTATGAAAAAAATCACTGAATGGTACATTTTTATGGTATTTAAATTATACTTCAGGAAAGCTGTTAAAAATCACATTTAGGAAAATGGGCAACTTGGTTTATAAAATATATTTAATCAGTACTCTCTGAAAAACCACTGGATGGCAATGAAATTGGATAAAAAATGGAAAGAAGCAAAACATACTCATGATTTTAGCATGAATTAATAAAACAATAATTAAGTTTGGGTGTATGATTACCTAAGAGACATAAACAGCTATAAGAAGAGCCCAGAGAAATAATGAAAACTATAATCTTTGAAGATAAGAACTATGAGAAATCTGCTAAAACAATTAAAATTATTTGACCTAAGAAAAGGTAGCTTGATCAGGGCCATTAAGTCATGACGTGAAATTGAACTGCTCAAGTTTTAATCCATACTAGTTGTTCTACTTTTTCATATAGAAAAAGAATCATTTTAAGTCTACTAACTTACCCATATAGATAGGTGTCCCACATGTGGTCTGCAACATGGCTTCACTCCTTCCTTGCTTCTTCACCGCTAAACCAAAATCAGTCACCTAAAAGAAGAAACTCATACGGAGTTACCTGTGTTCCAGTTCCAGAATTCACTCATTCTGCAAATGGGACTTTCACCGCATTGTATTGCACTTAATTCAGGGATTCTTGAGGATGGAGGGGCTTTACTTGTATTACTAATAAGGACCTTGCTTCCCCTCTCCACCCACCCCTCCTTTTGAAGAAGAAACTTGGTAAAGAGAAGCTTGGTTTGTCCAATCTTGAGAAAACACCCATGACGTTGATTGTTCATTCCTTCTAATTAAATTCACCAGTTCAACATAGGAAGTTGTTCTTGCAAGAAGGCATTTAACGTTTTTTCAAATAAAAAAGTTATTTTTATAAAGTTCTTTCACTGTAAAATACATGCTGGCCTTAGTAAGTTTATCATCTATTTTTCTGATGCTCAAGCTATGTTCCAGTCTAAAGTGCTGTTATAAATGCAAATCATTATCCTTGTCAGCACTCAAGGAAACTCCCCCCTTTAATAATTATTTACAAAACATTATCTCTAGTAAATGCTATCTTTTCTTTATTAATATTTCCTTTGTTTTCTAGAGTATATTAATTTAAAAAATTATTACACTATTAAAAACTACGAGAAGCAAATTAACAGGAAAAAAACCACAATATAGCTACAAATACACAGGAGGCCTACTGCTGCAACTGCAGGCTCTCTGCTCAGTTCTAAATCTTGGTCATTAAACATTTGGTTATTAAATATTCAGTACGTGCCCTTGGTCTTGTCTCCCAAGTTGGAACAGCCTTGGGCTGAAAGCAGAAAAACAGGCACATTTATTGATCACACAATCAAAGATAGGCTTTTGGTCCACAGACACTGAATGGAAAGTTTCCAGTACTGCATGGAGTAAGAAAATATTCCTATCAACAATGTAATATCATTATTTTTCTAAAGAGATTTATAAATTTCTCCAGGAGTGTTCACAACGATCCTACTTGGAACATTATGATACATATCTTTCTCCACAGAAAATTTATACAGATATCAAATATATAAAAGCTTTCATGATCCAATTCAGTTCTTTGGAGAGCATTTATTCCTTTATGCACCAAATATTAATTGAGCACATACTATGCTTCAGGCACTACTCCAGGTACCAACAGTGAATGAGACACACAGAATTCCTGTTCTCGTAGAGTTTACGGTGGAAATATTTAAGAACATTTACTTTACTTGGGTAAAACAACAATGCTGTTAAACCTATTTAAAGGCAACAGAGCAAGTTATTCACAGACAACATTTTATTCCTAAATTAACACATTCATATATTTTGAAAGCAGCCACTTTTAAAGTGCTAAGTAATAAATAATGTATCCTATCATTTATTTGACATTAAGGAACACTTAATTTGAATAAAGTCTTCAAGAATAAATACTTGGCACATTAATTTTTCTTAGGACATAAATATTAATACCCAACTTATTAAGTTTGGGTATTTTTAAATGAGAAATACAGACTTTAGCATTAATTTAGTATCAAAGGCACAGCCAAGGTGCACTTTTTCTCTAGATCTGCAACACATTTACATCAAATTACCAGGCATAATTTTGAAATTAATTAGAATTCAGAGCATCTGTTTGTTTGCTATTAACTAATGATTTAGAACTATCAAAATGAATATGTACTTTAGAAAAATTCAATAGCACCACTTAACTTGTAAAATTATTCTTGTCAGTCACAACCTCTTTTGTGAAATTTTAATTTTTTTAGCACAAGCACTTAGTTTTGGCTGTTTAAAAGCTTTCAAAATGTATCTAAAAAGAGGATGTACTTTGCCACTTCGCTATCAAACTGTTTATAGGCAAAAAATTACGACCATTTCTAATATCTTACCTTTATGTTTAAGTTCATTTCATCATTAGCATCAATAAAGCTGCTTTTAACCATTATGTTTTCCAGTTTTAGATCTCTATGTACTATATCTACCAAGAAAATAAACAACAAATCAAATGAAATAGATAATGAAAAAATAGAGAGGACACAAATAGAACAAATAAATATACTTGACCAGTTAACATCCACTGTTGAAAAATTTGAGGAGGGCCAGGTGTAACCCTGCCCTCTTCTATTCCCTGATATTCAGATCCCTTTTCTCCATGTTTCTAACCTTAAGGAGCCATTTTCTTTGGCTCCCTCACCTCTCCCCAATCCCCTGCTGCTCCAACTGGCCGCTCTTCATGACAAGTGGCCTGGTAAGTATGGAAGAGGATCCTGTCCAAGGTTAGGTATTCCCTGGAGGAGGGAGACACGTATACTTACAAGCCTGGGAAGGTTTCCCATGTCCTTCGCTCTTCAAACAGAGGATTACTTCTTTACTTCTATGCATATGTTATTGCCAGTATAAACATTTAACATACTGCAACCTGGCAACACGTATACAAACTACACTTACTTCAGTATATTTTTCTACAACATCAGTACCACCTTCCTACTCTATACATCAAAATTAAAAACAAAAACCCCTGAGACACAAAATCTCCAGTTGAACATGTCAGAGCTCAGGTAGGACTTTTATGTACATGCAAATACTCTCATGTACCAAATATTTCCTTTGCAAATAACTGATTCAGTTCATATCCATAGCAATCATTTCCCTAAACTTAAAAAGTTATAGGCATAATTTCTGGAAAAATGAAGCTGAATGAGCCCTGGACTGGCAATTATACCTAATTAGTTACAGTTCCCTTACCCAGTTCCAGCCTGTGTTGGAATTTTTATTGTTTCTATTGTTCTCCTTATCTCTTCTTACATAAATACCACAAAATTTTAATATTAATTTATCTTTATGTTTTAGTAGTTGGCAGGGCAAGTCTCTCTGCTGCCTCCGCTGTTCTTCTTTTTCATTGTTTTCTTTACTAGTCTCACCCATTTCAAAATAATTTTATCAAGTTCCAAGAAAAATCCTGTTAAGATTTAGTTTGAAATTATACTGAATTTACAGCTTAATGTGGGAGAATCGACATTAGCATAATATTAAGCCTTTGGTTTCCTGCCCTTGCAAAAATTGTTGCCCTCTGCCTGGAAAGCCCTCCCTTTTTCGTCTGAGTTTGTATTCCTCAGCTCAGGTTTTGCTTCCTCTGTGAATTCTTCCCTGACTTTCCAAATCAAATGAGGCGCTTAATATACCTATGCTCCTTGCACTTTATATGGCTTTCAGAAATTATCATGTTGCATTACAGTTTGTTTTCTGTACTCCATCACCCATCTGCCTCTCAATTTCCTTGAGGGGCAGGTGCCTTGTCTTTTAACTTCTGTAACTCTAGAACTAACCACAATGCTGTAGGTGCTCAAGAAATATCTGCTGAATGAACCCCTGGGTTCCAGTACCGGATCTGCCACACCTAACCATGTCACTTCACCTCTATGGAACAAAGCTTTTTCTCATCTATAAAATGAGAAGTTTCTAAAGTCACATGTAAGCCAAACTAACACTGAAGAAAAAAAAGCAGGAGCACGAGGAAAAACAGTAGCAATAACACCAAAGAACAGTAAAGCAATTAGAAGAATTTAATATTTAATGTGGATTTTAAAGTAGTGAATATTTAAATGTGGATTTTAAAGTAGTGAAACGATTCCCATATGGTACTATACTGGGGGATATGTATCTTTATACATTTGTCAAAATCCATAGAATTTTGGATTCTATGGATCCAAACTATGGATTTTGGGTGATAATGATGTGTCAGTGTAGGTTCATCAATTGTAGTAAATGTACCACTCTGATGGGGGATGCTAATACCGGGGCAGGATGTGCATGCACGGGCAGAGGTATCTGGGACTCTCTGTAACTTCTCCATTTTGCTGTGAACCTAAAACTGCTCTAATAATTAATCTAAAAAATTTTAAATGCCTAGAATATATAGACTTTTAACATTATTAATATATGTGTTTTTAGAAATTTCACTTTTATTATTGATTTTCTATGTTTGATTTGATAATATTAGCTTCTTTTCAAACTGTTCTGTAGAAACATTCATAATTTCATCTTGTCTGTGTACAATGTAATTGCATACCTGCCTTGCTTCTAATTAAAATATATTTATAAAGTTAAAAAGGAAAAATTTTTTTAATTTTTAAAAGAATATCTTCCATATTAGTAGGCATTATTTCTGTGACTATGAACCCTGAATACAATTGCCCTTAAACAAAAGTGGTGTCTGCGCTCATGGAGTCAGTGAGCTGGATCCTCTTCTTACCCTTATTGTGAAGATAGGCTATAGCTGAGGCGAGACTTCGAATGATCCACCTGGTCTCATTCTCTGAGAAATGACCTTTCCTATTCAGAATTCCTCTGAGTTCTCCATCCTCACAAAGCTCCATCACAAGGTACATTTTCTGACATTATAAATTTAAAAAGAGAGACAGAGAGCACAAATTATTTAGCTGAGGATCTTTAAAATGTTATATATGGTATACGTATAGCAGAAATATGGTTACAATCGATCTTTTCATTCAAAACTATTTGTTATCTATCATGTACAAGATACTATGCAGGATACTAGAGGAAAAAGGAAGCATAAGACACATAGTCTTTACCTTCAAGGAGTTCAGAGTTTCGCTATAATCACAATACCATGGGGTAATGGCTAACAGAAGAGGAATGTCCGAAATGTGATGAGGTTACAGAGGAGGGGAGCCTTTGCCTAAAGAATGCTCACTGAAGAGGCAACATACAGGCACGTCTGGATGACTGAATAGGGATTTATGGGTAGAGAATATGGGCAAGAACAGGCATAGCACATGGCATTTGCAGACTCCAAAGCTCAAAACAGCACTGGTGGGACTTCCCTGGCGGTCCAGTGGTTAAGACTCCGCCCTTCCACTGCAGGGGGCGCGGGTTCTATCCCTGGTTGGGAACTAAGATCCCGCATGCCAGCGCTGCACGACTAGAAAAAAAGAAAGAAAGAAAGAAAGAAAGAAAGAAAGAAAGAAAGAAACCAGTGCTGGCAGTTAAAGAATAACAAGTATCTCAGTGTTAATAGCACTGGGAGTTTGGTAAGTCAGAGAAGACTGAGATGGTGAGGGGTGAGGCCAGAAAGAACACGTTGGTGTCAGGCTGTAAGGAGTCTTGGATGTCACACAAAGGAGCTGGGATTTTTTCTTTTTTCCCATATGCAATAAGGAGCCACTGAAGATTTTTTTTTTTTTTTTTTTGTGCGGTACGCGGGCCTCTCACTGCTATGGCCTCTCCCGTTGTGGAGCACAGGCTCCGGACGCGCAGGCTCAGCAGCCATGGCTCACGGGCCCAGCCGCTCCGCGGCATGTGGGATCTTCCTGGACCGGGGCATGAACCCGTGTCCCCTGCATCGGCAGGCGGACTCTCAACCACTGTGCCACCAGGGAAGCCCGCCACTGAAGATTTTTAAGCTGATGTCTGGAGTGGGGGGAAAGGTATGTGCTACTATCAATTCTGCATTTCTAAATGAACACTCTAACAGTAATGAGGAGCAGAGTTCAACAAACTTTTTTCTGTAAAGGCCAGATCCAGGTAGTAAACATTTTTGGCTTTGAGGAACATACACAATCTCTTGCAACCACTCAGCTCTGCTGTTACAGCATAAAAGCATCCATAAACGAAACTTTATTTATGGACTTTGAAATTTAGCTTCATATAATTTTAACATGTCATGAAATTTTACTCTTTTACGTTTTCTCCAACCATTTAAAAATGTATAAAACCTGGCTTATGGGCCATAAAAGAACAGGCCACATGCCACTGGCTCACATGCTGCGTAAGCTGACCTCTGATTATAAGAGGGTAGATGTGAGGCACAGAATGGAGAAAAGAAGGAAGAAGAAAAAGATGTGAAAATACCTGGAGGGAGAAATAGTGGGACTTAGTGACTAATTGGGTATAAATCGTAAAAAGCCACAAATGAAACGCCTCTTCCATATTTCCTGTTTCTGTGCATACATATTAAGATCACCTTAGGTATTCCGATAGCCAAGTCATCTATTAAGTCAAAAAGATTCACAGTCAACTAAAATGCGTGTCTTTTTCATACCTATGCTATTCAGACACAGACTACCCTCCATGTCTCCATTCTATCCTATACCACATTTTCACTGCTGTTTTTAAGATTCTGGAATCTGATCCTATTCTATTACCACTACTAGTGCAACTTCTGTGTTCAGTCAGCAAGCACGAATACAGGAGGACAAGGCTAACAACCTTTCTTCCTATAGTCAAAATTCTGACTCACTCAAACTCAAGATGTTTAGAATTTCAAAAGTAACTACAGAATGCTGCAAAGTCTAACACGTAAATAAGTTTTTGAACTAGGCTGTAGTTTTTCCACTGACAACACTGTAGGATCATGAAATGAAATGGTAAGTGAACTATTTGGAAGGCAAAGTTATATTAGCAGTGCTTACAATATAAATTGATGTCATTTTAAAATGTGTACGTTGATAAAAGTTATATCAACAGAAGTTTTTTACAACTCTTTATACAATTATTAAAAGTAATTGTGTAGAACATTTGGACTCACAAGAAACCATACATAGTCAAACTGCATGATCAGCATTACTATCTTAGCCTAACCCTTCAGGTAGCAATTTCCATTCATCCTTAAGATGGCTTCAACGGAAGGTCTAGGCATTTGTGTGAGTTGGGAAGATGGGGAGTCAGATGTGACCTGTGTGAATCAAGCGCAAACAATACATAAAAAAGACAATCACAGATGATGGTTTCTTTGGCCTTCAAATTATCCTAGATTTGGACTCCCACTTGATGAAGTAACAGATCAGACTTACCCTCCCCCCTGAAACAACTTAAGAAATGGACAAAATACATAAAATAACAATTTTCAGACATTAGACATCAGACAGCATAGGGCAGTGATCCCTGAGAGAGGGGAAATCTATGAGGCCAGTCCCGTGATTATCCTAGCTTACTGTCTGGAGAGTTTCCAAGCCACAGAGAAGGGAAAAGGAACCCAAACAGAGCCCAGCAGTCTACATGAACTGAGGAGATGGTGCTGGGAGTCCCTGAAGGCCAAGACAACTGAAGTTCACAGAGAAGATTACCAAAGAGGAGAAATCTATGGAGAGAAGGCTCCATAGATTTGCAGACAGCCCCCCCTCGACTCTTCAGCGAAGTACCAACTAGCACATATGTATGAGGAAACTACCCAAAGCTGGGAGAAGAACCATGTGAAAAGATCAGAAGAAACAATCACTGGCGCTTACACATGGCCAGGAAGGGTTTGTATTCCCATTAGCCAGAGTGGAAAATCTCATTATTCATGGGGTAGAATACTCAAAAGGGTCTTCCCTCATTAGTCTGGAAAAATTAGCCCTAGACCAAAGGCTGCTCTGGTGCCACCTAACAATGCTTAAAGCAAGCTTGAAAAGTATCAAACTATTTCCGATAACTTAACTATGTCCCAGAATAAAGCTCAAAAATAGTTGTAAGAGTATAAAAAATAGCCAGCACCCAATCAACAATTAACAGGCATCTAAAGAGGCAGGCTTATAACGAAGGGGAAAAAATCAATCAATTAAAACTGACCTAGAAATGGCACATATGATAGAATTAAGAGAAAAGGACATTAAAGGTTATTGTAACTATATTTAAGGAGGAGGAAATAGTGAGCATGTTAAGTAGAAACATGGAAGATAGAAAAATGATCCAAAGCAAATTTCCATTGGAAGGGATAAACAGCGCATATGATGTTACAGAAAAAGAGATTACTGAATCTGAAGATATCACAATAGAAACTCTGCGAAACTAAACAGGGAGAGAAAAAAGATTGGAAAAAAATGAATAGAGCATCAGTGAGCTTTGTACAATGTCAGGCAATCTCATTTGTACTTGAGGTCCTAAAAGTAGAAGGCAGAAAAAATATTTGAAGAAATAATGGCCAAGATGTTCCTTAATTTGATGAAAACCATAAGCTCACAGATTTAAGAAGTTCCATGAACCCCAAGCCAGGATACATGAAGACAACTATACCAAGGCACAACGTAATGAAATTGGTTAAAAGTGATGATAAAGAGCAAAACTATTCTAAGCAGATTTGAGGATAAAATAAGTCACAACTCTAAAACTGAAAAGGTAGAGAAGCCTTCTGGCACCACTGCCATATACTGCTCCCATAAAAGGTAACTGTGGTCGCTAACATTTATCAAGCACTTCTAATGAATCAAGCATAACGCATAACGCAAGTTGACTATTGCTGCCTTAGAGACTGTCAAAGGAAACAAAGAACAATAGCTAACAGTCGATGAGATGTATGCTTTATATTCACTTTCCCGTTTAATCCTTCAACACCAAATGAGTTTGATACTATCATTAAACCAATCTTACAGATGAGGAAACTTAAGTATAGAGAGGTTGAGTAACTTGTCCATGGTCTCAGAGCTAATAAGTGTTGGAGCCAGGATTATACTGCACAGGCAATCTGATCCCAGAGTCCACGTGCGTAACCACTGTATCATACTGCCTCCGAGCAGAGAAATACCCAAGCCCACGTGCATAAACAACTTGAAGGCAGAATGGCAATAACCCAGGCTTCAGAACAACTCTAAATGGAAATTAGAAGCATTGAAAGACAAGAATGAAAACATCTAGGAAAGAAGGAAGATTAAACATATTAGTTTAAGACACAGATGACAAAATATCTTCTACATAGTGTCAAATATGCCCATACCAACTCTACTATGAAGCTAGACTTGCAAAATTATGACAATATTCCAAGAGACTCCAATGGAGAACCAAGGACCAAAGCAAAAAGAAAGACACTTCTAAGGAAGCTCTGGTCACAAATGGGTTATATCTGAGGTTGTTTCAATTTTAAACATTTGTTTTCAACATGCCACCAGAAATTTCACTAAAAACGTCAATCTAATCATCAGATACCTAACTATAAAATCAACAATAAAAAGTCCTCCAGAATGCTCTCATCAATCTCCAGTGACAGACTCATGCCAAGGACATGAGCCACTGTGTCCCAAAAGGATTACTTCCCAAGGGAATGATGTTCATTTTGTAATAACAACAATTTTCAAAATGCAGCACCTGACAAAGCTTTACCTTAGGCGTCTCAAATACTTGTTCTAGATGTATAATGTGTTTGTGTTTCACACTTTTTAGGATGGTCACTTCCCGTTCAAGCAACTTCACAGCAGAGCTTCCAGCCTTCAATGATGAGGAAACATAGATTTCACATATGAATTTCATTACTGCATACCTCAATATAAAAGTTAAAGTTATTTAATATTTTTCCTACATTTTCTTTAGAAGTTCCTTTTTCAAAAGATAACATGCAACTTACCTATGTGTTAAGATTAAAGTATGCCCCATCTTATCCTTTGTCCAATTTTAAGAGATATATAATTTGGCCTCAAACCATGTTTCTTGGACTGTTTCTATAAATTAGCTACAACATGGTCTCTGTCATGTCACAAAATTATTGCAATTTTTAATAGCCTTTTTGGAATTTCCTTCAAAATCGTATTGATCCTTTGATGTTAGCATAATAAAAACAAAATCTACTTTCCCGGGACATCAATTAGAAAACGGATATAAAGCATCTGTCTCATTAAATGTTAGAATTGTTAAAATAAAATGTTTTTGTTTTATTGTTGTTTTGTTTTGATTATATTTATATACATATCAAAAGAAACAACAGGCAGTGAGATTCTACACTTAGCCCTGCATTATATTACTTCCTAGTCCCCCAGCCTCAAAAATTTGAGAGAGAGAGAAAGAGGAGAGAGAGCACACTCGATCAAGATGGAGATGGAGATTTTGCCTTCAGACCAACCTAACTCCAATTTATCTCCTTACATGTAACCCTTAACCACACCTGACCAGGCCTTCATTCAGGGTGTAAGTAACTGTCTACAATGTCATCTAAGAAATTTCAGAAGGGCTTTCTCCACCCTAACCACCACTACCACCAACCCAGTCATCACCCCTCTTGATATCTAAATTACCATCATTATTCAAGGATAAACATTGTCCTCATTCACATGAAAATATCCCTGAAAGGGATAATAAAGTTCTTATTCCTCCCTCCTTACCCCTAACCCCTGCCCCCACCAAGTTTGGGAGAGACATAATAGTTCCTGAAGGACTGGAAAGGGATTGATCATAAGGCAAATTTTACCTAGTTAAAATTTTTCCTAGTGTCATCCCTGCTTCCAATTACCTTTACCCTTCAACCATTACCATCTCAGGAGGGATAGGAAACTGCCCACCCTCTGTGCCTCACCCATGGAGGATGAAAGTCACAGTTTAAGGTTATCCTAGAGGGTCAAGAGAAATAGTGATTGTGAGGAGTGAATTCCTATACAGACTAGATATGGAGAGTTATAACAATATCCATCTCAATCCTCTTCCTACCTCCCTCCACAAATGATTTGACCTGTATATAATGCAGTAAGATACTGTCCAATTCATATACTGACTATATAACTTTATTTTACTTAGTGTCCTGAAAACTCTCAGCATCAATAGGTATGTGCAAGATTATGAATTCCTAAAGTTGCAAGCAGGCATCCTGACTATATAACCCTAAAACCTAACCCCTAACCCAATCTGGGATAGGAGCAAAGCAAAGGAAATAACATCCCATTTAGTTTTTTTTTTTTTAATAAATGTATTTATTTAATTTATTTATTTTTGGCTGGGTTGGGTCTTCATTGCTGTGCGCAGGCTTCCTCTAGTAGTGGCGAGCGGGGGCTACTCTTTGTTGTGGTACGTGGGCTTCTCATTGCGGTGGCTTCTCTTGTTGTGGAGCACGGGCTCTAGGCATGTGGGCTTCAGTAGTTGCGGCACGTGGGCTGTGGTCATGGCTCACGGGCTCTAGAGCACAGGCTCCGTAGTTGTGGCGCACGGGCTTAGTTGCTCTGTGGCATGTGGGATCTTCCCGGACCAGGGATAGAACCCGTGTCCCCTGCATTGGCAGGCGGATTCTCAACCACTGTGCCACCAGGGAAGCCCCGACAGTTCATTTAGTTAATTCTAAAGATTTCTAGAAGGGCTCTGGATCTCCCTTTATTTTTTTATTTTTTTGGATCTCCCTTTATTAAGATTTAATGTTACTGTATTAAACTTTAGGGGAAAATGGTATATAATTTCCTATGGCTTGTTTTAAAGAATACATAAAACCTACTATTTCCTTTTGTAAGTGTAATATTTATCATCGCAAATCCAAGGGGAAAACACCTAATGTTGTCTTTTGTTTTTCCTCAGGCATAGAAAGTGTTTTAAAGTTGATGAAACGATCAGATATAAAGCTTGAGGACTTAGATTCTCCCTTAAAAAGAAGCCCAGTTGTTCTTCACTCCAATGAAATCTAGTGAGACATACAGTGATTACAAGTAAACAGTACAGAAGATAGTTGGGGGAAAAGTGGTTCAAACTGAAAGAGTAGGTAGGATGAATAAACAGAGTTAGCTACCAATGAGGAAATAGGGAATCAAAGGAAAGGCAAAGATAGGGACAAAGTATATCAGAACCACATCGGGAGAGACTACCGGGACCCATTTCTCACTAAGACATCACTAGCCCACAGCCCTCCATCTACACATACTGATGATCAGCCCTCACCTTCAGCTCACTCTGGTAAACTTTACCTATATTTGGTTATGCTGGTTATGTTAGGTAATCCTTTCATTTACTTTTTAGTACCTGTCTACTTGAGTTTAAGAACTGGTCCCGTCCCAGAAGGCTAGAGAAATATCCACATTTCTCCAGGGGAACAGCCTAGGCCCTGGCCCTCAGGGTCAGCTGTGTTAGTGTGAAAAACTGTACTGCCTACCCCACCCTGCACTGGCACTGTGCTCTCAGTAGGACGCTGCCGATATGCCTTACCTTTTCTTTGCTCACTCTTTTAATTGCCCACTTAGTTTCTGTCTCCTTGTCAATAGCTTCAATGACCATTCCAAAGCTCCCTTTTCCCAGTATTCTTCCAAAGGTATAGATTTCCTGGATAAAAAACATGAGTTCCTTTGTCTCTCTCTGCCATTCATCAGGATTACAAATAAACATATAATACTGACAGATATCCACCCAAGGGAAGAGTGATTCTGCTCCAGGGTAAAATCAAACAGAAGACACCCCATATTTGCTTCAATATTAATAAACACATCTTAATTAAACAAAAATAAGTTTTGATGAATTTTATTAAATATCCTTTAGAAGAAAACCATAAAAATCCTTACAAAGAAATGTAAAAAACTTCAAAAGCATAAAAAATGAACCTCTTATAAACTACAATATTAATGAAATGTCTTCATAAGAAAAAGGAGGAATGGAACATTCATACATGCAAATATATATGTGTGTGTATAAGATACATTCAACCAAAAAATTATCACCAAACTCTGAGAGCTACACTATAAAATCAGCACATATTAACCACTGAACAACTGCTCTCCTGTTTACCAAGTAACCCTTTTTCTTTATCTTCACTGTTTCTATTAAAAAAATCACTTTTGTTGTTTTATTTCCTTTTGTTTTAGGAAAAGGAATATATGACCAAAATATTAATATAAATCAGCACTGTAAAAAAAATGAAAACCTTCCACAGTAACACTATCCAGACCAAGGATCCTTCTGCTTATCGTTTTACTCCTGCTTACAAAGACAGAATGCGTGGTCTTGCAACCAGCATTCCTCTTCATGTCGTAAAATAACAAGCAGGTAACTCATTTACACTTTCATTTCTTGTGAATTTGGTTGGAGGGAGTCAGTCTCCTTGATCTGAATCAACTCCAGGGCAGTAGCAAGAGTTTCTCGACCCATGATGCACAGGGACTAGAACAGGAGAGAACACCTGAGCTAATGCTGCTCGGGGAAGCCCCTGTTGGGTTAGCCAGCCAAAGCCTGCCTTAGAGATGCCATGTTCCCTCTGCGTGACTACTTTCATCTTCACCATGCAACAGGTAAGTTACTGCTAGACTTTATGTTTTCTACTGCTTACATTCCTTTCTTACTTTTGTAAAAGAAGATCCATATCCAACTAATTACTTACCTCCTTATGAAGGGCTTCTCTGCCTAACTCTGCACCATGGTAATTGTTTGTTTGACTTCCTTCAACATGTATGCATTGGTCCTCAAACACTATTATTACTCTCTTGCTTACAAACATTTTGGCTCATTTTTTTCCTTCCAAGATGGTCTAGAAACACCTTATGAAGAAGCTGTTTCTTTTGTATCCTTTAAAAAGCCTGCCTGAAACCTTGTAGGCAAAATATTCATGCTTAGTGCATGGGAGGAAAAGGGAGAAGGAAGAAGGGAAGGGAGGGGAGAGAAGGGGAAGGGAGGAAGAAAGGAAAGAAGGAAACAGAAAGAAAAAAGAGACAGAGGGAGGGAAGGGGAGAGACAGAAAGGAAAAGAAAGAAGAGAAGAGAAGAGAAGAAAAGGAAAAGAAAAGAAGAATGTTCAGCTTCAACATGTTAGATTTTCCTTGGATATTTCCTTGTGATACATACTTTGGGGGCTACAAAGATGAATAAAACATAATTACTGTTTTCTCATAATTTGTAGTCTACTCAAAAGACAAGATTATTACTTAAGTCATAAAATCTTAAGTTAAAAAAAAATACAAAATGACACTGGGGCCAGAGACCAGAGCTAAAATACTGGGAGAATAAGGGAAAACGTTATGAAAGACATGGCTTCTGAGATAGGCATGTGAGGGAACAAAGGCAAAAAAAAATAACTGAGAATATTTTTCTCTAATCCAATCACAGCAAGGAAGGCATTTCAAAGGAACAGCAGTGCAAATGTGGAATGAATGAGTGAGCTGATAAATGAACTGAATCAATAAATCAATCTAGTCAGCAAGCCAGCCAGTCAGGAACCTTCTATACATATGCATATTTGAGAGAAGTGAGAGACTGGGTACATGGAGTTGAACCCTGGAGAAGGAACTCCAGATCTGAGGTCTTGAATGTTGTGAATGGTGACCCCCACTCAGGCAGGGCACATCCTGTCCAGGCGATTGTCCTCAGGACACTGCCTTCTGATGACTTATAATTACTTTGGCTTTTCCCTCTTCCCATTACCACTTGATAGTGAGAATTAAAGTCAAAAAACTAAGATGATTAAAATAAGACAAAACATTTTATTATATGTACCTACAACTCCCAACTATACACTATGTAAAATGAGTTAAATCTCCACTTAAACCTTTTATTCCCACAGAACAAAATAATCTCAATAATCCCTAACCACTTCCCCAACTTTTCTTGTCCTTTAAAAATTAACCTCTCATTTCATCTCTAGACATATAGAACCACAATTTGGACACAGTATTTTAATACTGTTTATAGGATTTTTAAAATGAAGAATGGGTAGAAAAATAGTCCAACTGCCCAACTAGTTGTTTATAAATTAATCATCTTCTTCAACTAACTGCTTTGGCATCATTACATAGTGATGACAATAAGGAGAAAATGACTTCTTGTTTGTAATCATTTTAAGAGGATGCTATTACAATGGTAACGTAGATCTCTTTTTATTGACATATAAGAAGTCCATGATATAGTATAGAGTGTGAAAGCATGCATGATATGATCCCATTACGAAAAATCTGTATATGTGGAGGTGCTTACATTGATGTCTGGAAAGTTGTTCATCTAAATATTAAGAATAGTTATCATTAGGTAGTAGAACTTTGGATGACTGTAGCTTCCTTTTTTATACTCTTCTGAAATGTTTGATATCTTTAAAATGAGCCTGTCTATTTAATAGGGGAAGAGAAACTTCCACTATACCATTTAATGTTATTTCTTAAAAATATGTGTATATTTGAAATATTTTACAATTTAAACCAGGAAAAAAACAAAAACAAAAAATAGGGTAAGACTTATACATGCCTAGAAAAATGAAGTAAAGACAATAAATGTTAAAATTGGTTATGTCTGGCTCATGATTTTTATCTTCTTCACTTTTCTATCTATATTTTCCTAATTTTTCAAAACACATACATTTTGCTTTTATAAAAGCTCTTATGGTTAAATTTAAAACTCAGTAAATTTGTGGATTTTTTTAAAATTCAGGTCTTTTGTTTACAGGGGAAGATTTAAACTTTTCAGGTCAGAAGTTCTCAGAAAGTTTTTCTGATCTCTTCAAGTAAATTGCCAAATATTTCTTAAAGTAATTTTTTAAAGTTATTTAACATTAACACAATTTTCTTCTTGTTGTTCTTGTTGCAGTTCCTTTAATCTGGTGTTAAAGGAACACATTTTAATTTCTAAAATGGTACTAATATTTAAGTCATATTTGTATATAAGAATTAGAATCCTGGGAAGAATAATATTGGTATTCACTCAGTCACAGGCTGGAAAAATATGGAGGGGTCCATGAGGGAAATTCTAGCCTCACTACTGGTCATCAAAGAAGTGAACAGCCAAACCATCTAAGTCACCTGGTCTCTGTCTGCATCCTGAATAGGTCTATACAAAGACTCCACAACTGCCCTCAGCAACAGGCAAGACCTGGAGACCAAAATGTTCTCATTTTGTCTAATAAAAATGCTCTCCACTTTAATTATTAAAGTCCATTTGCACCTCTATGAACAGAAAAAATAATTAATCTGCATTTTCTTTAGTAAAGACTTTGACATACTTAAAAATGGTAAGTTTCCTCTTTCCTTTCCTTAGAGACTTACTTTTAAATCATTTTTGCCATTAACACTGACTTAGAAGAAACTGGAAAATTTCTAGTAGCTTCAGTTTGCTCTCTATATACCTGAATAGCAGCTCCATTGTCCATCCTTATGTGAGGAACTTTTCCTTCTGTAAAGTTGCCTCGACCCCACTGTTGTTGAGATGATTTTCTCTCTACACTTGAGGTTTCTGAGGGCTTGGACCAAAAAGAAATTTTAATATTAACTTTAAGATATAATAATCTGACAAATCTTTAATGTGTGTCAAGATATTTATTGTGTACAAGACAGTTTACTGTTTTTTTCAAATTCTAAGCCCTATATAATTCATTCACTCATTAGGCTAAAAGAGGCCTTAAGAAGTTATTCAATCTAATCTCCTCTATCCAGGCAAGTCTACATGATGACTTGCATAGAAGATAAATCAGGACTTAAAATCTTTAACACCACAAAAGAAAGCAACTTCACAGCTTTCTCAATCACCCTTGTTTCAAGACATAACAGTCATCTCAAATAGGTTATACACAAAAAATTACTGGCCATTCACAAAATATGCTTTGAATGAAGATAACATAGCAATAATTCACTCAGAGACACCTATATGGAAAAAACTATACCATAATACAAATCAGAAATAACAGTTTAGGGTGAAAATGTGAAAAGGGTACAAACTTGAGGGCTGGGAACCTAACTTTTCTTAAACTTACTGCTCTCTGTCTCCAAAGTTGTGCTATATCAATGACAATCTTCCATAGTGCCTCTCCTCTATAAAAGGCGAATATACCAAAACCTGTCTAACTGGGTAGTCATAGATTGTAACTAATGCAAGTCAATTTTGTAAGGTATACTTGATATTCCATCTAGATAACCAGGAACTGTCTTAAGTAATAACCACCCTATATTTAACCACAACCATAAATCTCATTCTGCATCAGTTGAAGAAAATGCCCCAAAATTCAGATTGAATTCAATTTGAAAACCAGTTCATTTCCATATAAACCATTTTTTAAAAAAGAAGCTGGAATAACATTCTGAATTATTCATAATCCTGAGAAATCATTAATTTGGGCAGTCGTTGGAAAGAGCATAAAAGAAATTACCAACCAACTTTTCTCACCTCTTATGTAAGAAAGAAATGTTACTTTAATAGTTAAGAAGGCAATGAATTGGCTGACAAGGGTCCATGGGATATGGATGAATCTAGGGATGGGATCAGGGAATGGGACATCCACTTGTGTTGAATCTTCAATATTTACCAAATCTTTTCCAGAGGTACTATCTTTGCTGGCTTGTCTTTCTTTTTTTCTCTCTGGTGAAACTGTAAATTCTGAACTACCAGTGCTCGATGTCTGTGACATTTCCACCACTGACATTGGAGAAAGCTTTGTTTTACAAGAACATACACAAAGCACATTTCTCTGAGAAGCAGATGAACAGTTGGGGCATTTTGTGGATTTTTTACCACAGCTGCTATCAGCCATTTGCCTAACTCTTCAACAAAAGCAACTTGAAAGAAAGATGTTTCCAGTGTTTGAGGAAAACAACCAGACCAAAAGGATAAGGTAAGCTGATGACGAAAACTGTAACTTCCAAGTGGTGAGGTCCTTAGGTTAACGATGCACTAGACTTACAGTCACACATGAGAGCTGCAGGTAGAAAAGAAATCACCATTTAGAAAATTCTTTCTTATCCAATCACCCTTCTAGAAATCAAAGAAAAACTAGCAACTAGCACCAAAAGCATCCTGCCTATACATGAAAGTTAATATTTACAACAAAATTAGAACATATTTCTAAAAACCAATACATTCTCATCTTCCAAAATTGAATTCTTGAACTCCAGACATTTTAGTTACTTAAGAGTCGAAAGAATCACCCTCTGTACAGAATCATAAAACTGTTAAAAAAGCATGGTCTAAGGAAATTTGGTGGGTTGATATCAATTTTTTTTAATGAAGTAGAATAGAATAGATATATATGAGAGTATTTTGCATAGATCCTTGGTAAGTTTTGTGAAACTTAAAAAAATTATAGATATGAATGTACAGAATGTGTGTGTGTGCGTGTGTGTACACTTGGTCACAGTTTAAAATGTATTTCTTAGTGTGGGTTGTGGTAAAAAGAAAAAAGACTTAAAAATATTGATATAAAACATACACTACTGTGGCTTCAGAAGTTAATAAGCCTTAGTCCACTTATTATCAGAGCAAAGCCATATCACACACTTTACAAAGGAGTAGATAATTTGATTTTATAAAACTATCTAATTCTAAAAGTTCAAAGGCAATATTAGAAGTATCCTCATTTTTATTCTCAAACAGAAAAATAGGAACGAGTGGGTACTATTTTCCCCTGAGTGAAGAACAGGTACGCCCATCATTCTACCTAACTAGAGTTACTGCAGCTGTATGGTGGCAAGTCAGAGAGATGTGAGCTGAGGAAGGAGGGGGATGTGTTCTGCAGCACATGAAAGAGAATACTTTGAGACACTTCCAGAAGGAACTGGGAGTACATCGTTATGGTTTTGTGCCATCCTACTTCAGGTATTACTTAAAAGTGTATTTTGAAGTCATAGATTGATAAGGCTGGGGTATATGGACTATACCTTTGTTCTTTGTACTGGAATAAACTTGACCAGAATAGGAGTTAGATATCTTTATTTCATTAAAGAAATATATTTCCAGTTTTAATTGTCTAAGACTGATTTTCTAATCAGAAACAAGGGCTAACGTTGATCAAATCTTTATCTATTGCGATTACCATATTTTTTCTTATTAGATCTTTTGATATGCTGTATTGAATTAAAAGCTTTCCTAATATTAAAGCATTCTTACATTCATAGTATGAACCCTACATGATCATGATGGATGATTCTTTCAATGTGCTGAAAAGTTGAAATGTTTGTATCTTGACTTTTCACAGTTATATTCATAAGTTAAACTGGTCTATAATTTTCCTTTTCACTCATCTTTGTCAGGTTTTGATACAAGATCCTGGCAGCTTTATAAAATAAATTGGGTATCTTTCCATCTCGCAATGCTTTGTAACAATCTGTATAGCATGGGAATCTACAGGAAAATCTCCCAGGCCCTTAGGATTTTATGAAAGATACTGCTAGTAGTTTATCCAATGTTTATTCCCCCATTCTTCCTTATTAACAGAATCCTCATTTTTGTCTGGGACAGCAGTATGCTAATTAAAATCGTCCATTTCCTAGCATCCCTTGCAGCTTGCAGATGGCCATGTGACTTTTGACCATGAACCTTACAGAATGAAAGCAAAGTTGTACTTAAAAGAAAACTTTATTAAACTTTATTAAAAACAGAAAAAAAAACTTTATTAAAAACATCAAAAAATAGTTATCTTTTTCTCTCAATTTCTCACTAAGTCATATAATCACTGTATCACTGACATTGACACAGATTGCCGAGTACTTTTTTTTATACTGTCCATTTTATTATTTTTTAACATCTTTATTGGAGTATAATTGCTTCACAATGTTGTGCTACTTTCCACTGCACAACTAAGTGAATCAGCCATATGTATGCATATATCCCCATATTCCCTCCCCCTTGCGTCTCCCTCCCACCCTCCCTATCCCACCCCTCCAGGTGGCCACAAAGCACCGAGCTGATCTCCCTGTGCAATGCAGCTGCTTCCCACTAGATATCTATTTTACATTTGGTAGTGTATATATATCAATGCTACTTTCTCACTTCGTCCCAACTTAAACTACCCCTTCCCCGTGTCCTCAAGTCCATTCTCTACATCAGCATCTTTATCCCTGGCCTGCGCCCCTGGATTCATCAGAACTTTTTTTTTTTTCTGATTCCATATATATGTGTTAGCATATGGTATTTGTTTTTCTCTTTCTGACTTACTTCACTCTGTATGACAGACTCTACGTCCATCCACCTCACTACAAATAACTCAATTTTATTTTTATGGCTGAATAATATTCCATTGTATATACATGCCCCATCTTCTTCATCCATTCATCTGTTGATGGACACTTAAGTTGCTTCCACGTCCTGGTTATTGTAAATAGTGCTGCAATGAACACTGTGGTAAATGACTCTTTTTCAATTATGCCCAGGGTATATGCCCAGGGTATATGCCCAGTAGTGGGATTGCTAGGTCATATGGTAGTTCTATTTTTAGTTTTTTAAGGAACCTCCATATTGTTCTCCATAGCAGCTGTATCAATTTACATTCCCACCAACACTGCAAGAGGGTTCCCTTTTCTCCACATCCTCTCCATCATTTATTGTTTGTAAATTTTGGGATAATGGCCATTCTGACTGGTGTGAGGTGATACTTCATTGTAGTTTTCATTTGCATTTCTCTAATGATTAGTGATATTGAGCATCCTTTCATGTGTTTGCTGGCAATCTGTATATCTTCTTTAGAGAAACGTCTATTTAGGGCTTCTGCCCATTTTTGGATTGGGTTGCTTGTTTTTTGATACTGAGCTGCATGAGCTGCTTGTATATTTTGGAGATTAATCCTTTGTCAGTTGCTTCGTCTGCAAATATTTTCTCCCATTCTGAGGGTTGTCTTTTCGTCTTGTTTATGGTTTCCTTTGCTGTGCAAAAGCTTTTAAGTTTCATTAGATCCCATTTGTTATTTTTGCTTTTATTTCCATTTCTCTAGGAGGTGGGTCAAAAAGGATCTTGCTGTGATTTATGTCATAGAGTGTTCTGCCTATGCTTTCCTCTAAGAGTTTTAGAGTGTCTGGCCTTACATTTAGGTCTTTAACCCATTTTGAGTTTATTTATTTTACATCCTCCACCCCCACCGCTTCCCCCCTTGGTGTCCATATGTTTGTTCTCTACATCTGTGTCTCAATTTCTGCCCTGCAAACCAGTTCATCTGTACCATTCTTCCGGGTTCCACATATATGCGTTAATATACAATATTTGTTTTTCTATTTCTGACTTACTTCGCTCTGTATGACAGTCTCTACATTCATCCCCGTCTCTACAAATGATGCAATTTTGTTCCTTTATATGGCTGAGTAATACTCCATTGTATATATGTGCCATATCTTCGTTATACATTTGTCTGTTGATGGGAATTTAGGATGCTTCCATAACCTATATTGTAAATAGTGCTGCAATGAACACTGGGGTGCATGTGTCTTTTTGAACTGTGGTTTTCTCTGGGTATATGCCCAGTAGTGGGATTGCTGGGTCATATGGTAATTCTATTTTTAGTTTTTTAAGGAACCTCCATACTGTTCTCCATAGTGACTGTATCAATTTACATTCCCACCAACAGTGCAAGAGGGTTCCCTTTTCTCCACATCCTCTCCAGCATTTGTTGTTTGTAGATTTTCTGGTGATGCCCATTCTAACTGATGTGAGGTGATACCTCATTGTAGTTTTGATTTGCATTTCTCTAATGATTAGTGATGTTGAGCAGCTTTTCATGTGCTTCTTGGCCATCTGTATATCTTCTTTGGAGAAATGTCTATTTAGGTCTTCTACCCATTTTTGGATTGGGTTGTTTGTTTTATTAATATTCAGCTGCATGAGCTGTTTATATATTTTGGAAATTAATCCTTTGTCTGTTGATTTCTTTGCAAATATTTTCTCCCATTCTGAGGGTTGTCTTTTCGTCTTGTTTGTAGTTTCCTTTGCTTTGCAAAAGCTTTTAAGTTCCAATAGGTCCCATTTGTTTATTTTTGTTTTTACTTCCATTAGTCTAGGAGGTGGATCAAAAAAGATCTTGCTGTGATTTATGTCAAAAAGTATTCTTCCCATGTTTTCCTCTAAGAGTTTTATAGTGTCTGGCCTTACATTTAGGTCTTCAATCCATTTTGAGTTTATTTTTGTGTATGGTGTTAGGGAGTGTTCTAATTTCATTCTTTTACATGTAGCTGTCCAGTTTTCCCAGCACCACTTGAAGAGACTGTCTTTTCTCCATTGTATAACCTTGACTCCTTTGTCATAGATTAGTTGACCACAGGTGCATGGGTTTATCTCTGGGCTTTCTATCCTGTTCCATCAGTTTGTATTTCTGGTTTTGTGCCAGCACCTTGTCTTGATTACTGTAGCTTTATAGTATAGTCTGAAGTCAGGGAGTCTGATTCCTCCAGCTGTTTTTATCCCTGGTTTGGCTATGTGGGGTCTTTTGTGTCTCCATACAAATTTTAAGATTTTTTGTCCTAGTTCTGTAAAAAATGCCATTGGTAATTTGATAGGGATTACATTGAATCTGTAGATTGCTTTGGGTAGTATAGTCATTTTCACAATATTGATTCTTCCAATCCAAGAACATGGTATATCTCTCCATCTGTTTGTATCATCTTCAATTGCTTTCATCAGTGTCTTATAGTTTCCGGCATACAGGTCTTTTGTCTCCCTAGGTAGGTTAATTCCTAGGTATTTTATTCTTTTTGTTGCAATGGTAAATGGGAGTGTTTCCTTAATTTCTCTTTCAAATTTTTCATCATTAGTGTATAGGAATGCAAGAGATTTCTGTGCATTAATTTTGTATCCTGCAACTTCACCGAATTCATTGATTAGCTCTAGTAGTTTTCTGGTGGCATCTTTAGGATTCTTTATGTATAGTATCATGTCATCTGCAGACAGTGACAGTTTTACTTCTTCTTTTCCAATTTGTATTCCTTTTATTTCTTTTTCTTCTCTGATTGCTGTGGCTAAAACTTCCAACACTATGTTGAATAATAGTGGTGAGAGTGGGCAACCTTGTCTTGTTGCTGGTCTAAGAAGAAATGGTTTTAGTTTTTCACCATTGAGAACGATGTTGGCTGTGGGTGTGTCATATATGGCCTTTATTATGTTCAGGTAGGTTCCCTCTGTGCCTACTTTCTGGAGAGTTTTTATCATACATGGGTGTTGAATTTTGTCAAAAGCTTTTTCTGCATCTATTGAGATAATCATATGGTTTTTATCCTTCAATTTGTTAATACGGTGTATCACATTGATTGATTTGTATACACTGAAGAATCCTTGCATTCCTGGGATAAACTCCACCTGGTCATGTGTATGATCCTTTTAATGTGCTGTTGGATTCTGTTTGCTACTATTTTGTTCAGGATTTTTGCATCTATGTTCATCAGTGATATTGGCCTGAGGTTTTCTTTTCTTGTGACATCTTTGTCTGGTTTTGGTATCAGGGTGATGGTGGTCTCATAGAATGAGTTTAGGAGTGTTCTTCCCTCTACTATATTTTGGAAGCGTTTGAGAAGGATAGGTGTTAGTTCTTCTCTAAATGTTTGATAGAATTCGCCTGTGAAGCCATCTGGTTCTGGGCTTTTGTTTGTTGGAAGATTTTTAATCACAGTCTCAATTTCAGTGCTTGTGATTGTTTATATTTTCTATTTCTTCCTGGTTCAGTCTCGGAAGGTTGTGCTTTTCTAAGAATTTGTCCATTTCTTCCAGGTTGTCCATTTTATTGGCATATAGTTGCTTGTAGTAATCTCTCATGATCCTTTGTAGTTCTGCAGTGTCAGTTGTTACTTCTCCTTTTTCATTTCTAATTGTTGATTTGATTCTTCTCCCTTTTTTTCTTGGTGAGTCTGGCTAATGGTTTATCAATTTTGTTTATCTTCTCAAAGAACCAGCTTTTAGTTTTATTGATCCTTGCTATTGTTTCCTTCATTTCTTTTTCATTTATTTCTGATCTGATGTTTAAGATTTCTTTCCTTCTGCTAATTTTGGGGGATTTTGTTCTTCTTTCTCTAATTGCTTTAGGTGTAAATTTGGGTTGTTTATTTGAGATTTTTCTTGTTTCTTGAGATAGGATTGTATTGCTATAAACTTCCCCTTAGAACAGCTTTTGCTGCATCCCACAGGTTTTGGGTTGTCCTGTTTTCATTGTCATTTGTTTCTAGGTATTTTTTTTATTTCTTCAGTGATCTCTTGGTTATTTAGTAGTGTATTGTTTAGCTTCCATGTGTTTGTATGGTTTACAGATTTTTTCCTGTAATTGATATCTAGTCTCATAGCATTGTGGTCGGAAAAGATACTTGATACGATTTCAATTTTCTTAAATTTACCAAGGCTTGATTTGTGACGCAAGATATTATCTTCCCTGGAGAATGTTCCATGAGCACTTGAGAAGAAAGTGTATTCTGTTGTTTTTGGATGGAATGTCCTATAAATATGAATTAAGTCCATCTTGTTTAACGTGTCATTTAAAGCTTGTGTTTCCTTATTTATTTTCATTTTGGATGAGCTGTCTATTGGTGAAAGTGGGGTGTTAAACTCCCCTACTATGATTGTGTTACTGTCAATTTCCCCTTTTATGGCTGCTAACATTTGCCTTATATATTGAGGTGTTCCTATGTTGGGTGGATAAATATTTACAATTGTTGTATCTTCTTCTTGGATTGATCCCTTGATCATTATGTAGTGTCCTTCTTTGTCTCTTGTAACTTTTTTTTTTTTTTTTGCGGTACGCGGGCCTCTCATGTTGCGGAGCACAGGCTCCGGACGCACAGGCCCAGCGGCCATGGCTCATGGGCCCAGCCGCTCCACAGCATGCGGGATCCTTCCGGACCAGGGCATGAACCCGCGTCCCCCGCATCGGCAGGTGGACCCTCAACCACTGTGCCACCAGGGAAGCCCTCTTGTAACATTCTTTACTTTAAAGTCTATTTTATCAGATGTGAGTATTGCTACTCAAGCTTTCTTTTTTTTTTTGCAGTACACAGGCCTCTCACTGTCGTGGCCTCTCCCATTGTGGAGCACAGGCTCCGGACGCACAGGCTCAGCAGCCATGCGTCACGGGCCTAGCCGCTCCACCGCATGCAGGATCTTCCCGGACCGGGGCACGAACCTGTGTCCCATGCATCGGCAGGCAGACTGTCAACCACTGTGCCACCAGGGAAGCCCCCGAGCTTTCTTTTGGTTTCCATTTGCATGGAATATCTTTTTCCATCCCCCACTTTCAGTCTGTATGTGTCCCTAGGTCTGAAGTGGGTCTCTTGTAGACAGCATATATATGGGTCTTGTTTTTGTATCCATTCAGCCAGTCTATGTCTTTTGGTTGGAGCATTTAATCCATTTACATTTAAGGTAATTATCGATATGCATGTTGCTATTACCATTTTCTGAATTGTTTTGGGTTTGTTTTTGTAGGTCTTTTACTTCTCTTGTGTTCCCTGCCTAGAGAAGTTCCTTTAGCATTTGTTGTAGAGCTGGTTTGCTGGTACTGAATTCTCTTAACTTTTGCTTATCTGTAAAGGTTTTAATTTCTCCATCGAATCTGAATGAGATCCTTGCTGGGTAGAGTAATCTTGGTTGTAGGTTCTTCCCTTTCCTCACTTTAAATATGCCCTGCCACTCCCTTCTGGCTTGCAGAGTTTTTGCTGAAAAATCAGCTGTTAATCTTATGGGGTTTCCCTTGTATGTTATTTATTGCTTTTCCTTTGCTGCTTTTAATATTTTTTCTGGTATTTAATTTTTGATAGTTCGATTATATGTATCTCGGCATGTTTCTCTTTGGGTTTACCCTGTATGGGACTTTCTGCACTTCCTAGACTTCACTGAGTATTTCCTTTCCCATGTTAAGGCAGCTTTCGACTATAATCTCTTCAAATATTTTCTCAGACTCTTTCTTTTTCTCTTCTTCTCCTGGGACCCCTATAACTTGAATTATGGTGTGTTTAATGTCATCTCAGAGGTCTCTGAGACTGTCCTCAATTCTTTTCATTCTTTTTCTTTTATTCTGCTCCCTGGCAGTTATTTCCACCATTTTATCTTCCAGCTCACTTATCCATTCTTTTGCCTCAGTTTTTCTGTTATTGATTCCTTCTAGAATTTTTTTTTTTTTTTTGGTATGTAGGCCTCTCACTGTTGTGGCCTCTCCCGTCGCGGAGCACAGGCTCCGGATGTGCAGGCCCAGCGGCCATGGCTCACGGGCCCAGCCACTCCACGGCATGTGGGATCCTCCCAGACCAGGGCATGAACCCGTGTCCCCTGCATCGGCAGGCGGACTCTCAACCACTGTGCCACCAGTGAAGCCCCCTTCTAGAATATTTTTAATTTCAGTTATCGTGTTGTTCATCACTATTTGTTTGCTCTTTAGTTCTTCTAGATCCTTGTTAAATGTTTCTTTTATTTTCTCCATTCTGCTTCCGAGATTTTGGATCACCTTTACTATCATTATTCTGAATTGTTTTTCAGGTATGTTGCCTCTTTCATCTTCATTTATTTGGTCTTGTAGGCATTACCTTGCTCCTTCATCTGTAACATATTTTTTTGTCATTTATTTATTTATTTTTTTGATGGGTGGGCCTGTATCCCTGCCTTACTGGTTGTTTGGCCTGAGCCACCCAGCACTGGAGTTTGCAGGCAGTTGGATAGAGCTGGGTCTTGGTGCTGAGATTAGGACCTCTGGGAGGCCTCACTCCAATTAATATTCCCTGGGGTCTGAGGTTCTCTGTTAGTCCAGCAGTTTGGACTCAGAGCCCCCACCATAGGAGCTCAGGTCCAACCTCCGGCCTGGGAACCAAGACCCCGGAAGCTGCGTGGCGTGGAAAAAAAAGAAAAAAAAAAAAGAAAAGAAAAGAAAAAAGGAGCGGTACAATATCAAAGAGTAAAAAATAAAATAAAAGTTGAAAGATAAAGAATATATTAGGAAAAGTAAAAGTATAATTGAAACAACTGCAACAAGGTAAAATAAAACCACAACAGAAAAAAGAAAAGAAAAAGGGGGGAGGAGTGGGGGAACAAGCCAAAAGGAGAGAACAATAACAAAGTATAATGAATAAAACAAAATTATAAAAATAAAAATTTATTAGGAAAAATAAAAATATAAATGAATCAACAACAATGAATCAAGATAAAACAGAACCCCAATCTAAGAGGAAAATAGAAAGAAAAAAAAAGTCTTAGCTACAGGGGTGGAGTTTAGGCTGGGGGGTGGAACTTAGGCAGGGGCAGGGTTTAGGGTGGGGTGGGACCTAGGCCGGTCGGGGGGGGGGGGGGGGTTGATATTTGAGCTTGGGGCGGGGCCTACGCTCAGGACCCACGCAGCCGAAAAGGCCTTGGGGGTGGGGCCTAGGCGGGGCAACATTGAAGCATGGAGCCGGGCCTCTGCCTTGGACCTGCGAGGAAGGGGAGAGGCAGCATGTGGAAAGGAGGGCCTCTGGAGTGTGGAGTTCCGGAGTTTGGAGGTAGGGCCCTGGGTGAGGGCGTAGGGGCGGGGCTTGGGCTCTGCACGGCAGGAGGGAGGCTCTGAGGGCAGAGGATTAGGCCTGGGAGCCCAACAGGCTCCCCAGTGCCTAAGTGGACGGGGAAAGCACTGGCCCCTTCCCTTCCGTTCCTCTGCGCCCCTCCTGTACCGTCTCCCCCTGGGTCTCCCCCTACTTCACTAGGCCCCTAACCGTGGGTGGGTCCCGCTGGCCATAGGAACTCCTCCCCTCCCCCAGCCGCCCCTCAGGGGTGCTGTCCCAGAGGTCCACCCTTTACTTTTGCTCCCCCTTCACTCCCTCCCACTCCTTCAGGACGCACGTGGCTAAAAGGGGCCTAGGTGGTCAGGGGAAACCTGGCCACGTTCCCTTTTGATCCACTGCCCTCCCAGTGGTTACCCAATTTCCCCCTTCGGGCGTGGGATCCCTTCCCCCCCCCCCAGCCGCCCCTCAGGGGCGCCAGTCCCGTCCCGCCCCCACTTCTCCTCCCCCTTCACTCCCCCCACACCCCACATCCTACCCGGTCACTGGGGTTTCCTCCTGTCCCCTTAGGTGTCCGTGGTACCCCACCGGTGCCTGGTAGGTGCCCTAGTTGTGAGGAGACGCGAATTCCGCATCCTCCTAATATGCCATCTTGACTCCACCCTCTGACAAGTACTTTCTTGCTTCAGTTTCTGACATATCCATTGCCCTAGAAGTATTTGGTAGCTATATTCAGAAAGCATAGGAGTTCCTGGTACTCACTGACAAGCTACATTTCTACTCTCCAACTTACTATTACATTTGCCAACGTAATGTTCTACTCTCTTACCCCAGCAGGTCTAAAACAATAGGTTGAATAGCTGCATGCAAAATTTCTTGACAAGGATTGGATTTCGAATTTAATTTCTTTTTGGCTGCCTGAATTCCAATTATTTTAGCTTAAAAACCAAAATAGAACAAACATTTACTCACATTTCTTTCTTTTTCATTTATGAATTTATCTGAAAGATTTGTTACTAAAATAAATCTACTGTCTAGCAGGCCAAATGATGTCATTCATATTTTAGGGGCATAAAATGAATCAGGTATTGCAAACCTAGCATATCTTTATGTAAACACAAAGATGAATAGCTCTTCTTCTATAGAATCATGGAATTACATTTAAACAGGACTTTTGATATAAAAAATATATCAGAAAACCAAAGAAACTTCTAACATAATAGTGTTTCTTTGTGTCTCCAAATACTGGACATGCATAGGTATTAAACATATGCAAATAAATAAAATAAGGTCAAATCATATCAATGCTTAACTAACATGTGAGCTCTCCTTTGGCTAAGGTTTTCATTTTATTTTCAGGAGTAAGACAAGTCAATGGAACAACTCTGATATGGAAACTCTCTGAGCTTTCATTTAAGCATAAAAAGGTCTCTTATGCACTGGCCCTCTAAGATACACTTACAGTAATTTCCTCAAGAAAATGAACACAAGAATGGTTTTATGAGATATAACTAGCTACAATTTTCTTCCCCAAAAGCAATTTTTTAGTTTTCTTTGCTAAGACTGTGTCTACAAGGAACCTAACCGTCAGTCAATTCATTAAAAAATGTGTTCTATTCAAGTGAAGAAAAAAACCTTATGGATTGTCTGACGATGCAGACCAAGCAGAATGACTGTATATTCACTTTTCAACTACTTGTTTTCATAACATGCTTACAGGACCGAAAGAGGGGCCAAGTGAGCTTTCTAGATCATAGTGTTGTTAATTTAAAATGAGACGAGCACTTGTTTACTATTTCCATTAAGGTCATGATTAGGGAAACCGGTCTGTGTTGTCTTATGAAAGGATCTACAGTATGTTTAAATTTTACATTATTTCAGACATTTAAAAAATGTTTAACAGCTAATGCATGCTATCAGTTTTTAAATTTTAATTTGCATAATATTCCTCACTGATTAAGCTCTAATCTGAAGGGACAATCTTAAATGTGGTCCCCATCCTGACAGTTTAAGGTAAGAACAGAGATTTTACCAAGAAAGTTTGGCTTAAAGAGGCTGGAGAGGGCTTCCCTGGTGGCGCCTGCCGATGCAGGGGACACGGGTTCATGTCCCGGTCCGGGAGGATCCCACATGCCGCGGAGCGGCTGGGCCCGTGAGCCATGGCCGTTGAGCCTGCGCGTCCGAAGCCTGTGCTCCACAATGGGAGAGGCCACAACAGTGAGAGGCCCACATACCGCCAAAAAAAAAAAAAGAGGCTGGAGAGACCCTCTCCCTGATTCTTTCCTGTTATTATCCAGTATCTTTTCCCCATGTATTGATACATTATAAGCAACCTGAAGTCAGGGACATTTATGCAGCTCAGAATTATCCTTGTACATAATAGACACTCAACGAAAATTTCTGAGTGTTCATTTTATGGGGAAGAGCCAGAATCACAAATCACTTAGGCAGAAAAATAGGCAGGTGTACAGAAGAGTTATCAAAGAAAGGAGGGGGTCATGTGGAGGAGGAAAAACTCAAAGGGAATGTCAGGGTTCCCTTCATAGATGTGAAGAGGGTTAGGCACAGGAATTAGAGTTCTGCACGATTCAAAGAGCCTGCATGCGAATTTAAGGCTGATACAAAGGACTTCCTAACATTTAGAACTGTCAAAGATAAAAGGAAAGACTATCTCCATCACTACAAGTGTCCAGGTAGAGGTTGGAAGGTCAGCTAGCAAGAAACCATAGATGATATGTAAGCATAGACTAGGATGTCTTGAGGTTCCTAGTCCTAAAAGTCTACAAAGATGAATCACTCCTTCTAATGATCAACTGAGGTGGATGGAGCAGACATTTAAAGGAACCGAAGTGATAGTTGACCTCACCTCTACTGTGGAGGTTTCAATTTTATAATGGGGATCCCGCTTTCCTACCGCAGAGCAGGCCAAACTGGTTACAGCCCCAAAACTCACCTCAGCCAATCTGAATTTCACCTTTAACAGAGCAGCGCAGCCAAGCTCTACCACAGGCGCAGGGTGATAGTGAGGAGGAGGAAGCGGATGAGGCGCCACGCTGGAGGAGTAGTGCTCAGCTAGAAAGGAAAAAGCTAAATTAAGTGAGAAAGAAAAGACACTGTAAGAAAACAGAAGTAAGTCTATCTTCCCACTCATTAAATCAGAGGATAATAGGTGAAGAGTGAGTAAATGGGCCCACATGTAGCTAAGGCAGCCAGAAAACACAACATTGCCAAGAAACTCTAGGAGAGAAGAAGAACCACTCAGAGAACTGTGGCATGAACACTCAGCAGTGCTCCATCCAGGAGCCTTAAAAGAAAATACTCCTCTTTTCCCACTTTACTGAGGAAAAATTGATAAATAATAGTTTAAGGTACTTAAAATACACAACATGATAATTTGATAAATGTATATACTATGAAAGGATTCCCCCTCATCAAATTAACACATTCACCATCTCATGTATTAGATACAAACTTTCAGTTATAAGATGAAAAAGGTCCAAGGATCTAATATATAACATGGTGACTACTGTTAACACTGTGTTTATTACATAATTGAAATTTTCTGAGACTAGAATTTAAATGTTCTCACACACAAAAGGAATCTTAATCCAATTAGCAACAGATCAATAAGTTTAAGAGTTTGACGGCAAATCTGAAAGTTATGCTAGCTTCATTTATCAAGCACCGATTAATAATTTTGGATTGATAAGATCTATTAATGTAAAACCGTGTGGCCAGAGATCTTTCTTGTATGTCAAATATTCGCAGGAGTATTGAAAGAGAGGAACTGTCCAAAGCCAGCAACTTCCATGAAACTAGTTAGTTAGCTAAGCAAAGTGTGATATAATGCTCCAACCCAGATGTTTCATACCATATGAGAAAAGGCATTCTGACCCCCAAGGTCATTGCAAATACTGGGAACACAATTTAGAGGTATCCAGGCAACCTTCGTCTTGTGGCCAGATGTCTGAAAACTTGACAACTCCAAAGAGTCAGCAACAAAACACCAACAACAGATTCCATGATCCCCGTTTTGAAGTTTCTGTATAAGTAATATTAAGAAAACAGAAAACAACAAGAAAAGATACTTCTCTTAACTGTGAGCCCCTCCAGGACAGAAAGTATGTTCTATTCACCTTGTCGTCTTGTATCCAGTAAAGGCCTCCATTATTAAATAAGGATTACTGATTGAAAATCATTCACTGATTGATAGAAACAGTATTTTCAAACCTACAAACATAATATGCAATATAATTGCCTAGAGTAAGAGAGCCAGTGGTTTATCATGTAAATAAATAATATCCTTGAGGAAGTCTCCTGGCCAAAAAACTGCACTACAACCCAACCCTCACTCTATCTTGAAGCTCTCATTCTAGAGCAAAACACCAAAACCCCCATACCAAGCCTGACCCCAATCCTGTAGTCTAAATTTCCACCTACTTCTGAAAGTTTCCCTATCAGACAAGATGTTATAACTACACTCCCAAACTTATGTTCTATTCCAGACTTTTCGTTTTCAGGAATCTCAAAGGATGCATAGACACAAATATTTATTTCAGTGATAAACCATATTATCAAACTCTAAGGGTTTCTGCTCAGTCTCCAACAACTACAGGCCTTGGTCATAAACCTTATTATTACTCAGATCCTCATATTCAACAAAAGGTCACTATTTTTGGCAGATGATGTAACCAGCAATAACTGGTTCATGTTTCTTTCATGTAAAACATGCATGTCATAGACAAGACCAAAAAAATTCACGTGATACATATGTTAACTTTCTCAGGCTCCCTAGTCAAACCACCTCAAGTAAGGATACTTATTTTTGGAAAGAGCCTGTTTTCTTCACTCCTAATGATGAGCCATTTATCTGCAGCACACAAACCCCAGACTTATAGCCAGAACAAAAGCATTTAGAGTGTCATATCTCAGGTGTCAATGTGGCATGCCTGTTAATTACAGCAAGACAGGAAAGACAGGGGAAATAAGCCTAAAAGGCACTTACTGGCAAGAGTTCTGTACGACTGGCCAAGAAGAGTGTCCAGAGGGCAGTAATGAGTTAAGCAAAGAGCACAAGAGGTCGAAGTAGAACAGACCAACTAAGAATCCAGCCATCTAACCGTGTATGTATGTATTCAGCAAACATTTTCTGAATACCTGTTATATACCAAGGATTGTATTGGGTGCTGGGAATAAAGAGATTATCAAGACGTGGGCCTTACTAATAATGATTATGATAAAGATAATGATCAGCATATACAAAGTACAAAAGTGATATAAAAGAGGAAGTAACCAGGGAAGTAATATAATCAGGTGGGAAACAAAATTTTAGAATGATAGAGATCAGGATTCAAATTCCACCTCTACTAACTAGCTCTGTACAAATCGGGATATGTAAAGAGGAGTTAATAGTAACTATCTTAAATGATAATTGTGAGGTCTAACTACAAAACATTTGTAAAGTGCCTAGAACTTTGCCTGGTACATATTATTGCTTTAAAAAATCATTATCCCTCACTTGCTGAGGGAACGGTCACAGGTTTCATGGGATAAGTGATATTCAAACTAAGTCTCTTTTTTCGTTCTTTTTTTATTGAGGTATAGTTGATTTACAATTACTATAATTAGTTTTTATAATTATATTAGTTTCAGGTACATAATGATTCAAAAATTTTATAGATTACACTCCACTTACACTTAAGATAAAATATTGCCTATATTTCCTGTGCACTACAATATATCCTTGTAGCTTATTTTATACATAGTAGTTTGAACCTCTTAATGCCCTAACTATATCTTGTCCCTCCCCTCTTCCTTCTATATCTGTGAGTCTCTTTGTTTTGTTATTTCATTCATTTGTTTTATTTTTTAGATTCCACATATAAGTGATAAAATACTGTATTTGTCTTTCTCTGTCTGACTTTTTTCACTAAGCATAATACCCTCCAGGTCCATCCATGTTGTTGCAAATGGCAAATTTTTCATTTTTTTATGGCTGAGTAGTATTCCATTGTATATATGTGTCACATCTTCTTTATTCATTCATCTGTTGATGGACACTTAGTTTGCCTCCATACTTTGGCTATTATAAATAATGCTGCTACAAACATTGGGGTACATATATCTTTTCAAATTAGTATTTTCATTTTCTTTGGATATACACCCAAGAGTGGAATCACTGGATCATATGGTAGCTCTAGTTTTAGTTTTCTGAGGAACTTCCATACTGTTTTTCATAGTGGCTGCACCAATTTACATTCCCACCAACAATGTACAAGGATTTGCTTTTCTGCAAAACCTCATCAGCATTTATTATTTGTGGCTTTTTTGATGACAGCCATTCTGACAGGTGTGAGGTGATACCTGATTGTAGTTCTGATTTGCATTTCTCTGATGATTAGTGATGCTGAGCATCTTTTCATGTATCTGTTGGTCATCTGTATGTTTTCTTTAGATAACTGTCTATTCAGGCCTTCTGCCCATCTTTTAATCAGATTCTTTTTCAAAAAATTTATTTATTTTATTTATTTATTTTTGGCTGCATTGGGTCTTCATTGCCACGTGTGGGCTTTCTCTAGTTGCAAAGAGCAGGGGCTACTACTCTTTGTTGCGGTGCTCAGGCTTCTCATTGCGGTGGTTTCTCTTGTTATGGAGCACAGGCTCTAGGCACGCAGGATTCAGTAGTTGTGGCACACAGGTTCAGTAGCTGTGGCTCGTGGGCTCTAGAGTGCAGGCTCAGTAGTTGTGGCACACAGGTCCAGTTGCTCCATGGCATGTGGGATCTTCCCGGGCCAGGACTCGAACCCATGTCCCCTGCATTGGCAGGATTCCTAACCACTGCGCCACCAGTGAAGCCCTGTTTTTTAGATATTGAGTTGTATGAGCTGCTTGTATATTTTGGGTATTAACCCATTATTAGTCATATCATTTACAAATATTTTCTCCCATTCAGTAGATTGTCTTTTCGTTTTGTCAATGGTTTCCTTTGCTGTGCAAAAGCTTTTAAATTTAATTAGGTTCCATTTGTTTATTTTTGCTTTTGTTTTCTTTGTCTTAGCAGACAGATTTAAAAAAAATGTCACTACAATTTATGTCAGAGTGTTCTGCCTATGTTTTCTTCTAGGAGTTTTATGGTTTCCAGTCTTAACATTTAGATTTTTAATCCATTTTGAATTTATTTTTGTATATGGTGTGAGAAAATGTTCTCACTTCATTATTTTCCATGTAGCTGTCCTGTTATCCGAGCACCACTTATTGAAGAGACTGTCTTTTCTCTATTGTATATTCTTGCCTCCTTTGTCACAGATTAATTGACCATAGCGTGTGGGTTTATTTCTGGGCTGTTTATTCTGTTCCATTGATCTATGTGTTTGTTTTTGTGCCAGTACCATACTGTTTTGATGACTATAGCTTTGTAGTATAGTCTGAAGTCAGGGAGCATGATACTTCCACCTCTGTTCTTCTTTCTCAAGATTATTTTGGCTACTTGGGGTCTTTTTTGTTTCCATATAAATTTTTAAATTATTTGCTTTAGTTCTGTGAAAAATGTCATTGGTATTTTGATAGGGATTGCACTGGATCTCTAGATTGTCTTGGGTAGTATGGTCATTTTAACAAAATTAATTCTTCCAATCCATGAACATAATATTTCTTTCCATCTATTTGTGTTGTTTTCAATTTTTCATCAGTGTCTCATAATTTTCCAAGAACAGCTCTTTTACCTCTTTAGATAGGTTGATTCCTAGGTATTTTAGTACTTTTGATGTGATGGTAAATGGAACTGTTTCCCTAATTTCTCTTTCTGATAGTTCGTTCTTAGTGTATAGAAATGCAACAGATTTCTATATATTAATTTTGGATCCTACAACTTTACCAAATTCATTGATGAGCTCTAGTAATTCTTTTGGTGGCATCTTTAGGGTTTTCTGTGTATAGTATCATGACATCTGCAAACAGTGGCAGCTTTACTTCTTCCTTTCCAATTTGGATTCCTTTTATTTCTTTTTCTTGTCTGATTGCTATGACTAGGACTTCCAATACTATGTTGAATAAAAGTAGCAAGAGTAGACATCCTTGCCTTGTTCCCAACCTTACAGGAAATGCTTTCAGGTTTTCACCGTTGAGTATGATGTTAGCTGTGGACTTATCCTACATGGCCTTTATTATGTTGAAGTATGTTCCCTCTACACCCACTTTCTGGAGAATTTTTATCATAAATGAATGTTGAATTTTGTCCTTTTTCTTCATCTATTAAACTAAGTCTTAGAGAATGAATTGGAGTTCACTTGGTGAACAAGTCAAGGAAAGGCTCTCTAGACAGGGACACCAGCACATGCAAGGGCTCAGAACCTATGGTTCAAGAAGAATGGAAGAAGGTGATTTCCATTTAAAGGCAAGAACAATGGGAGAGAGAAAGCCAGGTCTGTGCTAAGATAAGAAGAGGGAAGAAGCACTTCCAGGAAGTATCAGGGTTAACAAGAGTGTCTTCACTGAAGAATAGTGGCTCCACTAGGCACAAAAGACAGATGAAGGAGCGTGAAACGTGAGGTTCTCGTTCTGAGAGAGCTTCCAGAAAGAAAGGGCTGCTGCAAGTAGTTTTAGGTGAGACTTCCAACCCTGACACTAATTAGCCACAGATTTGGAGTGAAGAGAGAGTAGCCACCAAACTGCCAACACTAAGTCCTCCAGCAAGCATTTGCAGCTTAGGCATGGAAGGGACAGAGGGCTTCAACGTATGCTGAAAATATAAACTGTAAAGTTCTAAGGTATGCAGAATAAGTCCTAGACAGTACAATCAATCCAAATCTACTGCCGTATGAACGAATTAGAATTTAGTGACAAATTAACTACAGTCAGTGTTTCAATGTGATGGAAATATATGGCTTATTTCTAATTAGTTCCAGAATAACAAAAAATACCAAGGGAGCCTTCCCACTATAACTTCCACAGAAAAAGAAAAATAGTAAGTTATTTATTTTATACACACACGCATACATCCCTCCTCCAAATTCAGCACTACTGCAAACAAAGCTACATCAGTCCCAAAAAACAGAACAGCAGTGTTCTACCATTTGGGTATAAAGACCCCAAATTTCTAAACAATTTATGAGCATTTAAATCTCAGAAGTCTTCTCAGACAATGGTTCCATTTTACACGTACAGAATATTTTAAATGAAATTTGTTTGCCCTTGGTAGTCAGAAAGAACCTGAGCTTTACCATTAGACCAAGGTCCAGATTCCTCATCAGTGACTTAACCTATGTGGTCTCACCTTCCTTATATGCAAAGTATATAGACGGTGTCTGTATACCTACATGGCAGAATCGTTATAAGGATAGGATATAATGTATGTAAAATCCTGATACATTGTAAGCTTTTAATAAGTGGAGGTTTTTATGATTATTATGAAACTCTGCCAAAACCCAATAGCAATAGATGGTAGCATCAGAAAATTATTTTATCAGCCATAATCTCTCAATCTAATGCTCCAAATATTGTTCTACATGGTTTCCAAGATACAAATTGCCATCAAATCAGCTCGTAGCTTAGAATGTAACCTCATGGGAGCCTGCTCTAGATATATGCAGTTGAGTTGTAGAGGGAATGGCTTGCTAGATTAGCCTACAGGCAGCTTGTTAAATGTTAAATTCTGAATGCTACAGGCACTCAAATATCATATTTATAAGAATTTTATTTTTAAAATATGTAGTGCTGAATATCAAGAACGTTTTAGCCTAGCCAAGACCACAGCCTCTCAAAATATTACTACTCTGTGTTATACCTTAGCAACTGATCAAGAAGGAATAATATATAATTGGTTAGGTTTTCAGAGAAAAAAAAGAGGTGTCTGTATCCACAGATTTATTTACTTGGTGAGTTTCCCAAACACTGCAATGGAACTGTAAAAACAATGTGATTAAAATCGATAGAGCACATCATTTGCTGATACTGTTGCCCAAGAAAAGGCAATAAGCCTTAGGCATGTTATTACTAGATTACACAATTTCACTGACAGGTTCAAGATTTTTAAAAGCAACTGAGAATACAGAGTATTTCTTTTTTGGAGCCAAGGGATTTTTTGTCTTCAATTAAAAGAAAATCATCATTTCTCTCTTTTTTTATCATGAAGATTTTAAATGTCCTCTATAACATTTAAAAAATAATATTAATATTTCACTTATTTCCAAAAATAAAAATAGATTGATGATCCTGATTAAAATTAAACTGAAAGCTACTTTTGTTTAACAATACCATATCCAACCACACATCCATTTCACAAATATTAGAATAGTTCAGGGAATAGTGGTTATAGGAGGATTATTATTTCTTCAAAGTCCATGCAGAAGAATATGAACGTCCAAATATATGAATTTCCAAACCTCTTCTGCAAAAATGATCAATGACTCTTTTTTCAGGTCTTAGTGATGAAATGACAAACTTTAAAACAGGCCTTCAAATTCAAAGAATGCTACATTTCAAAGTATGCTTTTTAATCAGATAGCAAAAGTTAGTCATGTAGACATAAATTCATTTGGTAAAAAGTGACCAAATAAAACTGAACCTAAAATCAGTAAGACTTTTACTCTAGTCAGATGTTCTACTATACTACAAACAGAAAACTGCAAAAGTTTTTGATTGCTTTATACTGAAAATTCCAAAGTAGAAACATTCTTCTGTAGCATGGGAAAGCTGATGGTATCAACTATGTAATTTTATCCTTATGATAAAAAAAAAAAAGTTGACCTGAAATGTTGAGATAATTTTAATCATGAATCCTGATAGGATATACAGTGCTAGGCTCACACAAATAAATTGACCAGGCATTAGGTCTACATTTACCAGCTTTTACCAAGTGAACAGTAAAGTCTATTCAGGGGAGCTTAGGTCTTAGACTTATACCAGATGTAGATAATTTTAAGAAGAAAATCTACAAAACACCACATACTTTCTTGTCACTGAAGTGCATACATATATAAAAGCTTTATGTTCTAAGGTACATTAAAAGATGCTCAGTATTGCTAATTATTAAGAAATGCAAATCAAAACTACAATAAGGTATCACCTCACTCTGGTCCAAATGGCCATCATCAAAAACTCTACAAATAACAAATGCTGGAGAGGGTGTGGAGAAAAGGGAACCCTTGTACACTGCTGGTGGGAATGTAAATTGGTGCAGCCACTATGAAAAACAGTATGGAGGTTCCTTAAAAAATTAAAAATAGAGCTACTATATGATCCAGCTATCCCACTCCTGGGCATATATCCAGAAAAGATGAAAACTCTAATTCAAAAAGATATATATACTCCAATATTCATAGCAGCACTAGTTACAATAGCCAAGACATGGAAGTAACCTAATGTCCATCGACAGGTGAATGAGTAAAGAAGATGTGGTATATATATAATGGAATATTACTCAGCCATAAAAAGAATGAAATATTGCCATTTGCAGCAACATGGATGGACCTAGAGAAAATATCATACTGAGTGAAGTCAGACAGAGAAAGACAAATATTATACCACTTAAATGTGGAATCTAAAAAATAATATTAATGAATTTATTTACAAAACAGAATCAGACTCAAAGACATAGAAAACAAACTTATGTTTACTTAAGGGGAAAGAGGGTGGAGAGGAATAAATTAGGAATATGGGATTAACAGACACACACTTCCATATAAAGAATTGATTAAAAAAACAAGGATTTACTGTATAACACAGGGAACTATACTCAGTATCTTGTATTAACCTATTATGGAAAAGAATCTGAATATATATATATATATATATATATATATATCCATATCAGAATCACTTTGCTGTACACCTGAAACTAATACAATATTGTACGTCAACTATATTTCAATTTTTTAAAAAAGCTCTATGTTCTAAATAGCTATTGGAATAGATAGCTTTATTAACTGAATAATACAATTTTCCTTAGTTCCTCTCTCTCCCTTGGTCTCCACATTCAACAATGCTATTTCCAAAACACTTCTCAAATCGATCTGACTTTCTCCATTCCAAATGTCTACACCAATATTATCTCTTGCCTGGAATACTGCAAGAGCTTCCTAACTGGTCACTCTGATTCCAAGTCAACCCTCTCATGCAAAGCATTCTCCATACTCTAGCCAAGATGCTTTTTCTAATATGCAAAACTCATCATGTTTCTTCCCAACAAAAATCGCTTCAGTGTGATATGGCCCCAGTTTACCTCTTCAGGCTTAACTGATTCTACTTCCTCAATGTAAAGTTTTCCAACATACAGAACTTCTTTCATTTCCTGCAATTCTGTGCTTTCTGTAGGCCTTCCTACATGCACTCTCAGCCTGGAATACTCTTTCCCATTCTTCCCTTCATTGTTAAAATTTCTGCTCTACCTGCAGATCTCAGCTTAGACATCATCTCCTTTGAAATTTTCTTGATGTCTTGAGTCTCAGTTGAGTGTATGCCTCTCCTTTGTGCATGTACTTGCTCTAGCATACTCGGAACTGTATGTGTCTGTGTCCCTCCCTATACCCAAAGTTCCCTGAAAGCAGGGATGGTGTCTATATTGCTAGCTATTGTCTCCCCAGTGAAGGAGTGACAAAAAGAAATGCGCTTTTTAGAAAGCATGTTCTACCTGCAGTATAGAAAATGTATGAAAGGCAGAACAAGACTGGAGACATAGAGACAAGAAAGTATTACAATAGTTTAAGCAAGACAGAAATGTGGTCCTAATTAGGAAAGCAGCATCAGGGATGGGGAAAATAGATTCTACAGATATTCAGGAGGTAGAGTGATCGAACTTGGTAACTGATCACCTATGACCATGCTAAGACACAAAGTCAAAGAGGACACTGAAGTGGAGATGTCTAAGAGGCAGTGGTTACATAAGTCCAAAGATAAAAAGAAATCTGGATTTAAAACTTGGAGTTAAGAGTTATGTCACAGAAGAGGCAACTGAAATCACTGGTATAGGTGAGATCACCCAGGAAGGATGTGTGGAATGGAAACATAAGAGAGTCAAGGACAGAACTTTCAGAAACATCAAATTCTAAAGGATAATCAGAGGAAGAGAGTCCACTGAACAATGGAAAAGAGTATCCACAGAGGCAGAAAAGAGGGTATTTAATGAAGGAAAGACTGGCAAAAGCCAGGTGGCTCAAAACTTTCAAGGAAGATGAGGGCTGGAAAGTTTTATTTTAAAATTAAGTTATGGGGTATTGTTGGCAAAAATGGCAGATTAGGGACCTCCAAAATTTTGTTCATCCATAAAAGCAATGAAAAAGCTGACAAAATTATTAGAATAAACTATTCCAGAGCTCTGGAAATTAACCAAAGCCTTGCAGCAACACAGGAAGCATTTATTTTTAAGTCAATAAATAGTTGTATCTCAGGAAGAACAAGAAGCTTTGTGACATTTTAACTTCCCTTGCTCCCATCCCCCATTCTCATCTCTGCAACAGTCTTGAAAAATAATAGCCCACATTCCTGGTACAGCCTAGGAGTCACTGGGTAGAGCAGAATGGAGCTGGAGCCCTTTCAAATCCTCATTCCCAAAGAACTGTCATTATTTGATCTTTCTGATGGTTCCCTGGAAGACCCCACTTATAAGTCAGTTTGTAATTGACCTGACTCAGAACTCACCTAGTATAAAAAAGCCTTCTCCCAAGGGGCATTTGTTGAAAACAGTTACAAGCAAGTGTTCTAACTTCACAGCTGCCTGAGGAAGTAGTTACTACTTGGAGCAACAATAGACTAACCAAAAAGCTTAAAAGAAACAGCTGAGAAATATTCACCCATAGGGGCTTTGAAAAGCTTCAACACAGAAGAGGGTGTGGAGAAAAGGGAACCCTCTTACACCATTGGTGGGAATGTAAATTGATACAGCCACTATGGAGAACAGTATGGAGGTTCCTTAAGAAACTAAAAATAGAACTACCCTGTGACCCAGCAATCCCACTACTGAGCATATACCCAGAGAAAACCATAATTCAAAAAGATACACGCGGGCTTCCCTGGTGGCGCAGTGGTTGAGAGTCCACCTGCCGATGCAGGGGACACAGGTTCGTGCCCCGGTCTGGGAAGATCCCACATGCCGCGGAGCGGCTAGGCCTGTGAACCATGGCCGCTGAGCCTGCATGTCCGGAGCTTGTGCTCCGCAACGGGAGAGGCCACAACAGTGAGAGGCCCGCGTACCGCAAAAAAAAAAAAAAAGATACACACACCCCAATGTTCACTGCAGCACTATTTACGATAGCCAGGACATGGAAGCAACCTAAATGTCCATCAACAGAGGAATGGATAAAGAAGATGTGGTATGTATATACAATGGCATATTACTCAGCCATAAAAGGAACAAAATTAGGTCATTTGTAGAGACATGGATGAACCCAGAGACTGTCATACAGAGTGAAGTAAGTCATAAAGAGAAAAACAAATACCATATATTAACAGATATATGTGGAATCTAGAAAAATGGTATAGATGATCCTATCTGCAAAGCAGAAACAGAGACACAGATATTCAAAGGTATGGATACCAAGGGGGAAGGGGAGTGGGACGAATTAGGAAGAATTCATTTTGCTGTACAGTAGAAACTAACACAACATTGTAAAGCAACTATACTCCAATAAAAATTAATTTAAAAAAGAGAAAAGAAAAGCTCCAACATAGTCTTGGGAATCTAGGAGACCACACACACACATAGGTCTGTACACATGGAAAAGGAAAACTTGAGAAGCCCCTAAGCTCTCATCTCTGTCTGACCTTGAGGCTCTGCACAAGCAGGAAGTGAAGGTTAAGACAGAGCTGTCATACACCTTGCTAAGTGTTGACGGTGCACCCCAACACTCACATAGAGCTCCTCAGCAAAGACTGGTGATTTGTTGGTCACTCTTCCAATCACTAGCTCACCACTAAGCTAAACAAGTAGAGACATCAGTGGCCACACAAAGCAAGCAATACAGACTTCACATAATTAGTTCAGAAAAGTCACTAAACAAACAACTACTACAACAACAACCAATAGAAAAAAAAAAAAACCCTGGGGATGGGAGAGTATCTGATTTCCAAAGTTGCCACATTATTTAAAATGTCCAGTTTTCAACAAAAAATTATGAGCCATGCAAAAACAAACAAACACACAAAAAACCCAAGAAAGTATGGCCATATAGAAGAACAAAAGCACTTAATAGAAACTGGCCCTGAGGAGGCCCAGATGCTACTACACAAAGACTTTAAATGAGTTAATTCAAATATGTTCAGGGCTTCCCTGGTGGCGCAATGGTTAAGAATCTGCCTGCCAATGCAGGGGATACGGGTTCAAGCCCTGGTCTGGGAAGATCCCACATGCCGCAGAGCAACTAAGCCCATGCGCCACAACTACTGAGGTTGTGCTCTAGAGCCCACAAGCCACAACTACCGAAGCCCACGTGTCACAACTACTGAAGTCCACGTGCCTAGAGCCCATGATCCTCAACAAGAGAGGCCCCAGTGCGCTGCAACTAGAGAAAGCGCATGTGTGGCAACGAAGACCCAATGCAGCCAAAAATAAATAAATTAAATAAATAAATAAATATGTTCAAAGAGCTGCAAGAAACCATGTCTAATGAACTAAAAGAAAGTATGTGGTTATCTCCCCAAATAGAGATTATCAATAGAGATATATAAATTATTTTTTAAAAAATCAAACAAATTCTAGAATTGAAAAGTACAATAATTGAAATGAATATTTCATGAGAGATGCTCAATAGCAGATTTGAGCAGACAGAAGAAACAATAAACTTGAAGATACATGTCAATGAAGATTATCTAGTTTGAGAAACAAAAGTAAAAACAATAAAGAAAAATAAACACAGTCTCAAAAACCTGTGGAGATACCATCAACTGTACTAATATAAGCATAACGGGATTCTCAGAAGAAGGGGAGAAACAGAAATGGGAAGAAAGAATACTTGAGGAAATAATGGCCAAAAACTTCCAATTTGATGGAAAACATTAATCGCCACATCTAGAAGCTCAAAAAACTCCAAGGAGGATAAACTCAAAGAGATCCACACCTTGACATATATTAGCCAAACTGTCAAAAGACAAAGAGAATTTTGAAAGCAGCAAGAGAGAAGTGACTTATCACATTCAAGAAATGTTCAGTAAGATTAACAGCTGTATTCTCATTAGAAACAGAATGAAGGAAATGGAATGACATATTCAAAGTTCTGAAGAAAAAAAAAAAACCTGTCAATCAAAAATTCTAAATCCAGCAAAAACTACCCTTCAAAAATGAAGTGAGTAGCCTAAGGCCAGAATTATATTGATAACAAAACAGTCAGAGACATCACATAAGTGCACACACACACACACAACTAGAGATCAATATTCCTTATGATTGATGATAAATGCAAAAACCCTCAACAGAATACCAGCAGCATATACCACCAAAATACTGAATCAAGCAGCATATGAAAAGGATTACACAATACTATGAGAGGAGGTTGATCTCAGGAATACAAGGTTGGTTCAACATATAAAGTCAATGTAATACACCATATTTATAAAATCCAGGGAAAATAAACACATGATCATCTCAATACCTGCAGCAAAAACATTTAACAAAATCCAACATTCTCTCAAGATAAAAACATTCAACAAACTAGGAACAGAAGGGAACTTTTTCAAACTGACAAAGGGCATCTACAAAAAACCCATAGCTAACATCATAGTTACTGGTGAAAGACTGAAAGCTTTTCCCCCAAGATGAGAAACAAGTCAAGGATGCCTACTCTCACCACTTCTATTTAACACTGTACCGGAGGTTCTAGCCTGGAGAGCACTAAACATGAAAATAAAATAAAAAGCATCTAGATTGGAAGGGAAACTGGAAAAGATTACCTCTATTTGCAAATGACATGATCCTGTATATAGAACATTCTAAGGAATACATAAACACACACGTGCACACACAAGCTAATAAACAAGGTTAGCAAGGCTGCAGGATACAAGATCAATATACATAAATCAGTTGTATTTTTATACACTAGAAATGAAAAATTAGAAAATAAAATTAAGAAAATGATTTAATCTAATAATATCAAAAAACAAGAGTAGGGGCTTCCCTGGTGGTGCAGTGGTTGAGAATCTGCCTGCTAATGCAGGGGACATGGGTTCGAGCACTGGTCTGGGAAGATCCCACATGCTGCGGAGCAACTGGGCCCATGAGCCACAATTACGGAGCCTGCGCGTCTGGAGCCTGTGCTCCACAACAAGAAAGGCCGTGATAGTGAGAAGCCCGCGCACCGCAATGAAGAGTGGCCCCCACTTGCCACAACTAGAGAAAACCCTCGCACAGAAACGAAGACCCAACACAGCCATAAATTAATTAATTAAATAATTTTAAAAAAACAAGAGTAAATAACAAAATAAGTACAAGACCTGTACACTGAGAACATAAAACTCTGTTATAAGAACTTAAAGAAAAAAATGAAAAGACACTTTGACTTCATGTGTTGGAAAACCTAGTATTGTTATGATGGCAATACTCCTCAAATTGATCTACCAATTCAATGCAATCACTATCCATTTCCAAGTGTCTTTTTTTTCTGCAGAAATTGACAATCCTAAAATTCATATAGAAATGCAAGGGACCCAGAATAGACATAATAATATTGGAAAAAAGATCCCTTCAATATAAAAGGAAATAACATGGAATATTTAAATATAATTTCAATGCAAGGCAGAAAACAAACGTATAAAGCACAAGATGGAAAGAACAAGCTCTTCCAACTTGGGTAATCAAAAACTAATTTATCAAAGAAGATATACAAATGCCGATAAGCACATGAACAGATGCTCAATTTCTTTAGTCATTATTGTAATGCAAGTGAAAACCACAATGAGGGACTTCCCTGGCAGTCCAGTGGTTAAAGCTCCGTGCTTCCAGTGCAGTGGCTGCGGGTTCAATCCCTGGTTGGGGAACTAAGATCCTGCATGCTGTGTGGCACAGCCAAATTAAAAAAAAAGGAAAAAGAAAACCACAGTAAGATACTAACTCACACTCACCAGGATGGCTACAGTTAAATAAACAAAACCAGAAAATAAGTGTTGGAGAGAATGTGGAGTAACTGGAATGCAAAATGGCATCACTGGTGGGAATGTACAATGGTGTAGCCATGAAAAACAATTTGGTAGCAATTCCTAGGTATAGACCCAAGAGAATATGAAAACATATTACACAAAAACGTATACACAACTGAATAGAGCAGCATTATTCACAGCACCAAAAAAGTTAGAAACAATCCAAATGTCTATCAACTGATGAACGGATAAACAAAATGTGGTATACATATAATTTATATATATTTATATATATAAAATTCAGCCACTAATATATGTACAATGTGGGTTAACCTTGAAAATATTATGCTAAGTAAAAGAAGCCAGATTCAAAAGGCCACATATTGAATGACTCTATTGACATGAAATGTCCAGAATAGGCAAATCCGTAGAGACAGAAAGTAGATTAGTGTATGTCAAAGCCTGGGGGGAGGGGAAAGGGTGACGATGCGAAGTGACTGTCAATGGGTCTGAGGTTTCTTTTTTGGGGAGAAGAAAATGTTCTCAGATTAGAAGGTAGTGATGGTTGTACAACCATGGAGTAGTACACTTTAAAGTGGTAAATTTTTAAAAAATTAAATTGTCCCTGAAAATTTGCCAAGATTAACTTAAGTAAATTGATGGGGGCAGACTAAATATGAATTTTTCTTGAAAGGCAAGGCATTTGGCCACTTATCTCAAGCTTTGTCCACACAGCATCAAATATTAATTGAAAAGTAGGGGAATTCCCTGGTGGTCCAGTGGTAAAGAATCTGCCTTACAATGCAGGGGGCATGGGTTTGATCCCTGGTCAGGGAACTAAGATCCCACGTGCCACGGGGCAACTAAGCCCATGCACCACAGCTGCTGAGCTCACCTGCTTCAACTAGAGAGGCTGCATGCCGCAAACTACAGAGCCCATGCACCCTGGAGCCTGCATGCCACAACTAAAGAAGAGAAAACTCTCATGCCACAACTGAGAGAAGCCCGCATGCCGCAAGGAAGAATCTGCGCACCACAAAGAAGATCCTGCGTGCCTCAATGAAGATCCTGCGTGCCGCAACTAAGACCCAACACAGCCAAAAATAATTTAAATAAATAAATAAATCTTTAAAAGAAAAAAAAAAAAAGAAAAGCAGGAATTCAGTCTATCTTACAGCTTTACCTAGTTTCAGGGCCCAGTCATACCTATGTGAGGTCTTCTGTCTAGCAGCCCTGCCCAAAGAAAGAGCCTTACTGAGCAAAATTCCCTAGGCCAACTAGCCCTCCAGCTTAGCTCTCTGCCCTTGAACAGTGCAGTGTTCTTTCCATTACACCATGGACTGCCCAGGTTCAAGTCCTGGCCACTTACTAAATCTGTGATTTAAATCTACTTAATCTACTTTTGTGCTTTAGTTTCCTCATTAGTAAATTGGGATAATAAAGCATCTTCCATAGGTTATTATGAGGATTAAATGAATTAACCCATGTAAAATGCTTACACTAGTGCCTGATAAATTGTAAGCACTCAACACACGTTGTGGGGTAATGGAACAGGGAATGAGTCTAAATCATGACCAAACCACTCACGTTATGCCCCCAAGATTCTTTGATAAATTCTATGGTAAAGGTAAAGGTAACAGTGAAGGAGGAAAGATAGTACATATCCATGTCAAACTCATTTGACCTGATACACAATAGCAAATATATTTTTACATTATGACCCAGTACACACACACACGCATGTATATATACAGTGAAATTAATGTTTAATAAAAATACCCTTAGTATTTATAATACACTCTACTTGTTATTCTTGTCTATTCTATTCCCAATTTTTAAAAAATCTTGTCACAGCACCCTACTATCACTCCACTAAATTGATTTTACTACCCAGTAAAATTTGGTCCAAAGTTTGACCAAATTGTTATTGAAAAATATGAATATGGACATGTGACCAACTAACTTTAACACAAAGAAGAATGAATTAAGTGCCCAGTTAAGGTTGCTATTGTGGGAACACAGAAGAAGTTAGTAATTTTGACTGGGCCATCCAGGATCCACTGCATACAACTATGGACACAAATGGAAACTCAAATAATAGGAATTAAGGATTGGTCATAGTTAATCTCCCTTACACTACTATTTTCCCAATCTGGGTGGAAAACAAGCTGCTAAAATATTCGATACACTAACTAATGGCAAAGCTTAGACATAAACTTGAGAGCTGTTATCTGATTTGTCAATTAGATAATGTTGTTTCTCTTGTCCCTTTACTCTCATCCTCTGGGATGAACACCCAACCCCATGGAGTCCCCAATGCCCAGTCACTAGTCCACTCACTGTCCAAAGCACCTGCCTTTGCCCCTATCCAGATTTCCAAGGTGCCCGGGTGTTCTCCAGTCCCCAGCTTTGCCTCAAGTCTACCACACAGTTTCCCCACTTCCCCACCACTATATGGCATTGGTAAGCAGTATCAAAACTTAGCCAAAATCTGTTCTATATGCTTTGGAGAGGCAAAAGGAGAGGTACTAATTTACCACATATGCAATTTCCATCTGCAATGAATGGGTAAATTACTGCTTAATCCATTGATCTTGCCATATCCAGATGCTGAAAGAACTATCAAGTATCTAAAGATTTTGAGTTTCACAGATGAATAGGCTTCCCAGAATTCAGCTTTGTATGTACTATATGTACTGTGTAGTATATTTTGATTATATCCAGAAAATAATTTTGCTCTAACAGGATAGTCTATATAATTTTTTTTAAAAGTTACCATGGTAAATTTGTAGGACCACTACTAAAATCACTTTACTATTATCACAATGGCAGTTATATCTATTTATTCAATCATTTATTTAATAATGTTGGTCAAGTTCTACTATGTGCAAGGAATTATGGGCCCTATATAGGAAACAAAATAGTGAAGTCCTGGATCCTTTCAATCTAAAAGGAAATATCAATAATACGGCATATGTACAAATAGTTTCAGTGCAAGGCACAAAACAAAAGTATAAAATACAAGATGGAAAGAGCAAGCTTTTTCAACTTGGGTAATCAAAAACTAATTTATCAATTCCAAATTATGGTTTACCAAAGTTTAGATCACGTTTAACTAGTAACAAATAGTTTATATACCCTTGAAATAAGAAAACAAAATGTCTGAACCGGGCAATTCAGCAAAAATATGACTTATGATGTGGGAAAGCATTTCAGCCCAAGGCAATAGGAAAGAATATCCATTTCACTCCAGAAGAGGGCAGAAGTTTCTACACAGGAGGTCAGGAAATGTGGAGAAAAGATTCCTCCCTAAATAGGAGCTTAAAATGAATGAGCATCAAGACCCCAACCAAGTTTACTATTTACTACAACATATTCAAATATTAAATGGCATGAACTGATCTACACTAAGTATAATTCCTATTTAAAGGATAAGGGTTTAGTTATTAAATCTTATCTTTTGGGGGAAATCTATAAGAAGAGACATTTTTAATGAAAAACTTCCATGTAAACTGTAGTTGATTTCCATTCTTTATATGTGTAGGAATATTTCATTCCAAAATTTTCAATGAAATCAACACTCCAAGCAAAACAGTTAAGCCATAAAAATACAATAGGGGTAGAGTTAAAATAAGCATATTATTTATTAAGCATTTTCCATTAGGTCCTGAGGCTGGTGAAAGTGGGGGCTGAAAAGGTGTGCTACATCCCTCCTGCTCCCTAGGATGGAAGAAAGCCTTTGCATCCAAGGAGACAAGACTGTGGGTAGCATCATGGTACCTTGAAATGGAATGAGAATGTATAATAATCAGCACTAAACAAAGAATAAAAAGCTAATCATAGTCTGAAACAAGTATTACTAAACTATTTTTTTTTTTAAAGCAACTTAGGTTTGAGAAGGTCAGGCCTGAGGAGACAGCAGAAGGAAAAGCATTTAAAGCACTTATGTGGGGAATCAGTAAGTAAAAGCACCCTAAAGTAAAAAGCAAACTTACTGGTAAAGGAAGAAGAGAGGGTCTTGGTGTGGAAAATAGTTAGAATTTTATTTTCTTATAGTAGTAGAGAAATATGTACTTATTATATATGTTGGAAAAATGAAAGACCCTCCCTCCCCACCAAGAAAAAAACTTAACTATTTGGAAATTTAGAAATATTTTCCAAAATGCTTTGATAAAACAAAAATCAAAACTGAAATACAAACTCTCAGGAAAACTGTGAAGAGGAAAATGTTTCCTACCAAACTTACGAGGAACAGTGAAGGTTATACTCAGAAGAAATCTGATGGCTTCAAATGTATTTCTTATACAAGACGAAAAATGAAAAAGAAAATTAACCTAGTGCTCACGTTTAGCAACTAGGAAAAGAACAATTAAATAAACAAAGTAGGAAGAAAAGATGAAAAAGGGTAAAGCTTCAATTAATGAAACAAATATCTCACATAGTAGAATGAATAAATCTAAAGACTGATTCTTTGACATGATTAATAAATAAAATAAAATTAAAGAAAATTGAGAGCAAAAATAAATATATAAGATTCAACTTGATCATGGTGTATGATCCCTTTTATGTGTTACTGGATTCAGTCTGCTAATATTTTGCTGAGGACTTTTGCATCTATATTCATCAAAAATACTGGCCTGTAATTTTCTTTTTTGGTAGTATCTTTGTCTGATTTTGGTATCAGGGTGATGGTGGCTTCACAGAATGACTTTGGATGTGTTCCTTCCTCTTCAATCTTTTGGAAGAGTTTGAGAAAGATAGGTATAAGTTCTTCTTTGTATGTTTGGCAGAATTCCCCCATGAAGCCATCTGTCCTGGACTCTTGTTTGCAGGGAGGTTTTTTAAATTATTATTACAGATTCTATTTCACTTCTAGTGATTGGTCTGTTCAGATTATGTTTCTTCTTGGTTCAGTTTTGGCAGGCTGTATGTTTCCAGAAACTTGTCCATTTCTTCTACATTGTCCATTTTGTTGATATATAACTGTTCATAATATTTTCTTATGGTATTTTGTATTTCTGTGATATTGGTTGTTATTTCTCCTCTTTCATTTCTTATTTTATTTGGGTCCTCTCTTCTTCTTGATGAGCTTGGCCAGAGGTTTGTCAATTTTGCTTACCCTTTAAAAAAAATAGTTCTTGGTTTTATTGAGTTTTTCTATTTTTTTAATCTTTATTTTATTTATTTCCTCTCTGATCTTTATTATTTTCTTCCTTCTGCTGACTTTAGGTTTTGTTTGCTCATCTCAATAGATGCATAAAAAGCATCTGATAAAATTAACCATCCATTCATGATAAAAACTCTTGCCAAAGTGTGTATACAGGGAACATATCTCAACATGATAAAAGCCATTTATGACAAACCCACAGCCAACATAACACTCAACGGTGAAAAGCTGAAAGCCTTCCCACTAAATTCTGGAACAAGACAAGGATGCCCACTCTTACAACTTCTATTCAACATGGTATTGGGAGTCCCAGCCACAGCAATCAGACAAGAAAAAGAAATAAAAGGTATCCAAATCGGAATAGAAGAGGTAAAATTGTCCTTATATGCAGATGACATGATACTCTATACAGAAGACCCTAAAGACTCCACACAAAACATATTAGAACTGATAAATGAATTCAGCAAGGTACCAAGATACAAGATTAATAAACAGAAATCTGTTGCATTTCTTTATACTAACAATGAAATATCAGAAAGAGAAAGTAAAAAAAAAAAATCACATTAAAAAAAATACCTAGGAATAAACCTAACCAAGGAGGTGAAAGACTTATATGCAGAGAACTAAACATTGATAAAGGAAATCAAAGATGATTCAAGGAAATGGAAAGATATCCCATCTTCTTGGATTAGAATAATTAATATAGTTAAAATGGCCATACTACCCAAAGCAATCTACAGATTTAATGTGATCCCTATCAAATGAAAATTTTCACAGAACTAGAACAAATAATCCTAAAATTTATATGGAATGATAAAAGACCCAGAATTTCCAGAGCAATCCTGATGAAAAAGAACAAAGCTGGAGGCATAATGCTTCTGAATTTCAGATAATACTACAAAGCTACAGTAATCAAAACAGCATGGTATCAGCACAAAAACAGACATATAGATTAATGGAACAGAATAGAGAGCCCAGAAATAAACCCACACACCTATATCAATTAATCTTCAACAAAGGATGCAAGAATATACAATGGAGATAACACAGTGGTGTTCAGAAAACTGGACAGCTGCATGTAAATCAATGAAGTTAGAACACTCCCTCACACCATACACAAAAATAAACTCAAAACGGCTTAAGGACTTAAATGTAAGACATGACACCATAAAACTCCTAGAAGAGAACATAAGCAAAACATTCTCTGACATAAATAGTAGCAACGTTTTGTTAGGTCAGTCTCCCAAGGCAATAGAAATAAAAGCAAAAATAAACAAATGGGATCTAATCAAACTTATAAACTTGGAAACCATTAACAAAATGAAAAGATAACCTATGGACTGGGAGAAAATATTTGCAAATGATATGACCAACAAGGGCTTAATTTCTAAAATATACAAACAGCTCATACAACACAACAACAAAAAAACAAACAACCCAATAAAAAAATGGACAGAAGACCTAAATAGACATTTCTCCAAAGAAGAGAGACAGATGGCCAACAGGCACATGAAAAGATGCTCAACATCACTAATTATTAGAGAAATGCAAATCAAAACTACAACGAGGTACCACCTCACTCCAGTCCGAATGGCCATCATCAGAAAGTCTACAAATAACAAATGCTGGAGAGAGTGTGGAGTAAAGGGAACCCTCCTACACTGTTAGTGGGAAGGTAAATTGGTGCAGCCACTATGGAAAACAGTATAGAGGCTCCTTAAAAAAACTAAAAACAGAGTTGCCATATGATCCAGCAATCCCATTCCTGGGCATATATCTGGAAAAGATGAAAGCTCTAATTCAAAAAGATACATACATCCCAATGTTCAAAGCATAACCATTTATAATAGTCAAGACATAGAAACAACCTAGGTGTCCATCAACAGATGAACTGATAAAGAAGATGTGGCATACATATATATATATATATATATATATACACACACACATATACGTACAATGGAATATTGCTCAGCCATAAAAAAGCATGAAATAACACCATTTGTAGCAACATGGATGGACCTAGAGATTATCATACAAAGTGAAGTAAGTCAGACAGAGAAAGACAAACATTACTGTATATGATATCACTTATATGTGGAATCTAAAAAATAGTACAAATGAACTTACTTACAGAACAGAAACAGACTCACAGGCATAGAAAACAAACTTATGGTTACCAAAGGGGAAGGTGGGGAGGGATAAATTGGGAGTATGGGATTAACAATGCATGCTACCATATACAAAACAGAGTAAACAACAGGGACCTACTGTATAGCTCAGGGAACTATATTCAATATCTAATAATAAACTATAATGGAAAAGAATCAGAAAAAGAAAAAATATACATATAAAAGATTCAGAGTATAAAAGAAATCATAAGCACAGATGAGAAAGCGATTAAGATAATTATAAAACAATAGTACTTGCAATTCTATGGTAATTTTCCTAGTTACAATGACTGCATAACAAACTACCCCAAAATTAGTGGCTTAAAACAACAGTTATTTTATTATGCTCACAGATTTTATCAGTCAGGAAGTCAAGGAGGGCTCATCTAGGCTAGAGTCTCTCATGTGACTGTACTGAGATGCCAGCTGGTTTGCAGTCCTCTGAAGGTTCAATTAGACTGTGTCCAGAATGGCTTACTCAGCTGGCTGGCAATAGACGCTGGCTGATAGCTGGGAGCTTACACATGGCCTCTCCGGTATGGTAGGCTCAGAGCAATCAGACGTTTTACATGGCAGCAGACTTCTCCCAGAGTGAGCATCCCTGAGAACTGGATAAAAGCTGCATGGCCTTTTCTGAACCAACCTTGGAAGTTACCTAGTATCACTTCCACCATACTCTATTGGCTGAAGTAATCATAAGCCTGCCTAAATCCAAAGGGAGTGAACATAAATCCATGTCTTGATAGGAATGTCAAAAAACATTGCAGAAATGTTTTAAAACCATCACAGCAACAAATCTGAATGCTAGAGGAAATCAATAAGTCTGGAGCAAAACATGAATTCCCAGTCATGACCCAAGAAGAAGTAGAAAGCTTGAACAGATCAAATGCCATAGAAAAGACAGGAAAAGGGATTAAAGATCAGCCATTAATTAAATGCATCAGGTAGTTTCACACTTGAGTTATATGTAACTTTTAAAGAGAGAAGTGCCATGTTATTTAAACTAGAGGATCTCAAAGTTTAGTGAGCACCAGAATCACCTTATCAACTGGTAAACATGCAGATGCCTGGGCACCATCGCCAGAGATTCTGATTCACTTAAGTCTAGAGTATGGAACAAGGATCTGCATTTCCAACAGCTGATGTTGATACCATTTTTCCACAGATAAATTTTGAGTAGGAGTGATTTAAACCAGTTAGCAAACTATGGCTTGTTGACCAAATGTGGCCCACTGCCTGTTTTTATAAATAAAGTTTTATTGGAATACAGCCATGCTCATTCATTTACAAATTGTTTATGTCTACTTTTGCACTACAGTGAGAGTTGAGTAGGTGCAATAGAGACTGACCCACAAAGCCTAAAATACCTACCATCTGGCCCTTTGCCAAAAAAGTTTGCTAACCCTTGCCTAAACCACTGTATTATTCTACCTCATTATATTTTCCCTTTTCCAAACTTCAGCAGACTTTTGGTATCTTCTGTTGATACTAAAGGTTAAGGTGCAAAACAAATACAACAAATAGCTTTCATGTCACATGCATTCAGTTCACGACCTGGATCACCACGTTGAAGAGGATGTGAAACTGTCCAAGCTCGGTGAGGAAGAATGTTGTGATTGATTAGCGATGTCTTCCATGGGCATCTACTTGCTGAGCCTGATTATAAAGTATACAAGTTTTAAGAATCTTCTAAAAAAACTGTTGGATAACAGCAACAAAATTTGGAAAGAATGCACACATTTTTAACTACACCATTAACAATGTATCAGATTTTGTTCCAACTGCTGTGGAAGTTATTGTAATAGTATTAAATATTTCACATTCATAAAAAAGTGGAGAAATAAAATCACTTTGTGATTTTATTAGACTGTAATACAGACCAATTTTGTCATTTTTGTACACAAGATTTCTGAGATTGATGTCTGCTCTTGGAAGAATACTAATACTGTTTCGAATGCTATGAGCCTATATTTTATCAGTTGAAAAATGTTCCCGTTATTAAGATACCTTTCAAAGATCCTCTCAACTTTGGGGGTGATTTTTGCACATTAACACCATTTTCCCATGATGTTATTTCTAAAATAGTGACCCAGAACATACCAATAAGGGAAATGACATTTTAAAATTTGCATATTTACATTATTATTTTAAAGGAAAATGTGTATTTTTTTTGTTCTAGGCAAAAGAAAAACTGTACAAGAAAATATATGTGTATGCTTGTTGTTCTAGGCAGGAAAAAAAATTGCAGATGAAAATTTCCAATGTGGGCAAGAAACAGTTAAATACTAAACCCCAATAAAGCAGGAAGTAAGCAGGGCTGCCATGAAGCCCAAGGATGGTGGCACAGGAGAACTAACCACAGAGCAGAGGTCCTAGAGGAACAAGGCAAGGGTAACCAGGCATACCCAGACGTGAGTTTTTCTTACCACTGTATTATTCCTTGCATTAACAAAGCTTGGCCCACAGAAAAAAACTCAATAAACATTGGTGGCAGGAAGGACAGAACGCATGAAAGGTGAAAGGGAGAGAGGGCAGAAGTTCACACAACAAAGCTGCGGCTCCATTCGAATTACCAGATGGTGGTTATAAAGAACAGTTGGGGAAGGTAACTGGTAATAAATAAGTTTCTCCACTAAAAATGAAGACGGCCGGGTAATCAGCCTCCAGTTGCTAAGGGTCTGATGTGCTAAGATCCTAGCGAAGAAGCAGCTCTGCAAAGGACACAATGGCTCCTGACATATCAGAAGCAAGTGTTTCTCTTTCCAGTTCCTGTGCACTGACTCTAAATACTATAAAGACAACTATATACCCAGGAAGAATAAGGATCCTCTGGGACTTTTAACCTTGATATGCAAGAGGAAGTTTTATTTATTATGTGGGGTCTCTGGTCTACAACACTGTATTAACAATACCTAGCAAGATAAAGCGAGGAAGGGCAGAAGATCTACTGTGTAGCTGATGATATTTGGTATGCTGGGTGAAATGTATCAGCAAAACTAGATAACTCCAAATTTTATATGGCATAGAAGTTTTTAGAACTGGGAAGTCCATGTATATGCCTAAAGACTGTGAATCTCCTGAAAATGTATACAAAACATGTGTATGTGCATTTTTCTGAGAAAAGAGTCCAATACTTTTACCAGAGTGCCAAAAGGTCCACAATCTACCATACCCCCTTCCCAAAAATATTAAGAATCACAACTGCAGTGATTCACAAACTAGATCATTTGTGGGACACAACATTCTAAAATTAAATATAAAAGAATATATGAGAGTATAACACTTGTCATAAAGGTATTATTTCTTCAAACTTGCTTCAGGGGTGTGTGTGTGTGTGTGTGTGTGTGTGTGTGTAGCAAGGTAAATTTTTTCACACTGAGGTCTGGGTCAAAATGTTTGAAAGCCACTGCTCTAAGGCATGAGAAATGTATATACACAACTCTGTAACATACTAAATCATCATCCGTTGAAAACAATTAGGTGATCTGTGGTTCCAGTGGGTATTCTACTGTTTTGAGCGACACATGATCCACCAAAACAAAATTACTATTATTAGAGAACTGCAATCTGCAATACTCAGAAATGAAAGTATATCTTACACGGTCCTATTGATCTTAAGGAGACCAAGGACTACAAAGAAGTTGCCTTTGAAAGGATCCTGCACACTGGGTGTTTCTGAGAAAATGTGAAAAACTGAATTAAGTGTTTAGGAATGAGAAAAGTGCAAATATTTTCCCTGGGATGACAGAATCCTCTAAGCATCTCAGAAATATATCAGGGAAGGGAAGAGTATGGAAATTCATCCCTAAACCTGGTACAGCAATGAGATCTAGAAAAATTATTATTCTTTTATACAAAAGAGTATGGTAAATTTGCCATGACAGCTTGGGTTTGGGGATGTCACTTTAGTCCCAATTACCAGTAACTGGTACTGTCCACTATTCTCTTCTAAGCCTCAATACAAGAAACATAAATGGTCCAGGTATTGAATTACTTGGCTTATTGTCTAAAATACTACTAAAGCAATTTGTAGATTTGAGTTGTCCCAATCAATGCAAAAATTTCAAAAGTATCACTAGATTCTGCACAGCCAGACCACTACCTTCCTCAATCTACAAAAGACTAAAAGTTACCCCTCTCAGATAGGTTCTGGCTTGTGGTTCAAGCATACCTGAAATCAAAAGTGAAGTACCATACTGAGATACTCCATCCCTCTTCCCCTGCTTACCTCCCAGAATGCTTGGAGCCAGGCTTATATCTCCTGGGCAGGAGACTAGAGCCAGTGAGGAATCACTGGAGAAACTGCCTGATATACGTGAAAAGGTGCACAGGTACTGACATACTGGGATTCTTCCCCTAATCCCAGCAGCCCCCAGGAAAAGAGCTTAGATCATTACCAGGTCACCTTTACAAGTTGACACAGAGCTTGTGATGCAATTTTAATACCTCACTCTCAAATAGGAAAACATACACAAGGATAGTTAGACATTTTATGAAAGTCTCAAATGTGAAAGAGAACAAAACAAATGGAGGAAAAGGAACTCAAAAAAAAACAGAGAGAAGGCCAGGAGCAAAATTATACCATATATAAAAAAAAAATCCTCTGAGAGTTAAAAGATATCGTATCCATGAAATAAGAAGCTACAATAAAAGAACATTCAGAAACCAGCAGGAGTCCTTCAAATCTAAAAAGTTTATTTTAAAAATTAAATAAAGGAGTTAGAAGATAAATTTGGAAAATGTCTTAGAAAACATACCAAAATGACAAAAAGATGGAAATGGGAGTGAATAGGTGAGAAAATTAAGGATCAGTCCAGGAGGTCCAACATTTGAATAACAAGAGTTCAAGCAAAAAAGAATATAGAACATCAAAGAGAAGAAATTATCAAAGAAATAATACATATAAACCTTCCCAGGAGTAAAGAACATGAATTTCCAAATTGAAAGAGCCCACAGATTTTACAGAAAAATTAATGAAAAATGATCCACATCAATAATCATAAAATTTCTTGGAGGCTTCCCTGGTGGTGCAGTGGTTAAGAATCCGCCTGCCAATGCAGGGGACACGAGTTCCAGCCCTGGTCCAGGAAGATCCCACATGCCGTGGAGCAACTAAGCCCACGTGCCACAACTACTGAGCCTGGGCTCTAGAGCCCGCAAGCCACAACTACTGAGCCCGCGTGCTGCAAATACTGAAGCCCGCGCACCTAGAGTCCATGCTCCACAACAAGAGAAGCCACCGCAATGAGAACCTCGCGCACCGCAATGAAGAGTAGCCCCCGCTCGCCACAACTAGAGAAAGCCCACATGCAGCAACAAAGACCCAACACAGCCAAAAATAAAAAATAAATAAATTTTTAAAAATAATAATAATCATAAAATTTCAGAAAACCAAGAATAAAGAGAAGAAAGATTGGTGAGGCACCTTCACAATGGGGGGGGGAAGGGGTCAGGCTGGTACCACCTGAACCTATTGATTAGTATTAGTCTCACTAAAAGTGGGAAAACCAGACACTACATGTCTGATGATGTGATGCAAAGCTTAAGATGTGAGACAATAGAAAATATACAGCACCACTTATGAAGTATTATTGTTTAATAACTGAACTAGAACTTAAGCATAAATCTAAATACTAGTGAGGTTTTTTTTATTTCAACTGTTGTATTTTGGAGTACTAAAATATCATTTGGTTATTCTTATATCTTCCATTTCTATGCTGAGATGTTCTATCAAGGGAAACAGTAAGAGTGAATCTCGTCATTTTAGCAGTCATAAGTATATTTTTATAGAGTACTTTGTTGCCACTAACTAAAGAAAAAAGCCAATAGCAAGAATTTTTGGAAAAACAAAGAGCTCAAGAACACAGGCAATTTCCCACGAATTTTGCAGAGTGACCCAAACTGACAAGATGTGTCCTGCACAAATGTCTGGTGTTCAACAAATGATGAATGAATGAACACGCATGTATGCACATCTTTACAGATGTTGAAAGAGGAGCAGAATGTCCAGCCCTTTTAAAAGGTGCTACGTATGGTCACCTTATCTTTGATAAAGGAGGCAAGAATATACAATGGAGAAAAGACAGCCTCTTCAATAAGTGGTGCTGGGAAAACTGGACAGCTACATGTAAAAGAATGAAATTAGAACACTTCCTAACACCATACACAAAAATAAACTCAAAATGGATTAAAGACCTAAATGTAAGGCCAGACACTATAAAACTCTTAGAGGAAAACATAGGAAGAACACTCTATGACATATATCACAGCAAGATCCTTTTTGACCCACCTCCTAGAGAAATGGAAATAAAAACAAAAATAAACAAACAGGACCTAATGAAACTTCAAAGCTTTTGCACAGCAAAGGAAACCATAAACAAGACGAAAAGACAACCCTCAGAATGGGAGAAACTATTAGCAAATGAAGCAACTGACAAAGGATTAATCTCCAAAATATACAAGCAGCTCATGCAGCTCAATAACAAAAAAACAAACAACCCAATCCAAAAATGGGCAGAAGACCTAAATAGATATTTCTCCAAAGAAGATATGCAGACTGCCAACAAACACATGAAAGAATGCTCAACTTCACCAATGATTAGAGAAATACAAATCAAAACTACCATGAGGTATCACCTCACACAATTTTGGCCATCATCAAAATATCTATAAACAATAAATGCTAGAGAGGGTGTGGAGAAAAGGGAACCCTCTTGCACTGCTGTTGGGAATGTAAATTGATACTGTCACTATGGAGAACAGTATGGAGGTTCCTTAAAAAACTAAAAATAGAACTACCATATGACCCAGCAATCCCACTACTGGGCATATACCCTGAGAAAACCATAATTCAAAAAGAGTCATGTACCACCATGTTCACTGCAGCTCTATTTACAATAGCCAGGACATGGAAGCCACCTGAGTGTCCATCAACAGATGAATGGATAAAGAAGATGTGGCACATATATACAATGGAATATTACTCAGCCATAAAAAGAAACAAAATTGAGTTATCTGTAGTGAGGTGGATGGACCTAGAGTCTGTCGTACAGAGTGAAGTCAGTCAGAAAGAGAAAAACAAATACTGTATGCTAACACATATATATGGAATCTAAAAAAAATTAAAAAGGTTCTGATGAACCTAGGGGCAGGACAGGAATAAAGACACAGACATAGAGAATGGACTTGAGGACACGGGGAGGGGGAAGGGTAAGCTGGGACAAAGTGAGAGAGTGGCATTGACATATATACACTACCAAATGTAAAGTAGCTAGTGGGTAGCAGCTGCATTGCACAGGGAGATCAGCTCGGTGCTTTGTGACCACCTAGAGGGGTGGGATAGGGAGGATGGGAGGGAGACGCAAGAGGGAGGGGATATGGAGATATATGTATATATATAGCTGATTCACTTTGTTATAAAGCAGAAACTAACACAAAACTGTAAAGTAATTATACTCCAATAAAGATGTTAAAAAAAATAAAAAGATGCTAAAGAGGGGAGGAACTAAAGCTATAACTCCTAACAGGGAGCCTCTAAAAGTTAGGGGTCAGGAACTATTTCAGGTGATAATGATAGGACAATGAACCGCTACTGGCCAATTAGCCATTCTGACAACAGGAAGGTATATAAAAGCTAAGAGAAATGTTTCCAAATATACTGATGATATAAACTGGTATGACTGAGTTTAAGAGTTGTCCAGGGACTTCCCTGGTGGCGCAGTGGTTAAGAATCTGCCAGCCAATGCAGGGGACACGGGTTCGAACTCTGGTCCGGGAAGATCCCATATGCTGCGGAGCAACTAAGCCCGTGTGCCACAACTACTGAGCCTGCGATCTGGAGCCTGTGAGCCACAACTACTGAAGCCCGCGCACCGCAACGAAGAGTAGCTTCCGCTCTCCGCAATTAGAGAAAGCCCACACGCAGCGATGAAGACCCAACGCAGCCAAAAATAAATAATAAATAAAATAAATAAATTTTAAAAAAAAGAGTTGTCCAAAATCCGTTCTCCCTTTGATGTTCAGCCATATCCAAGAAATGTCAGATCTAGGCAGAAGGATTTCACTACTGAATGATATGGCAAGTTCACAGAAAAGGCATTCTTATATTGATATCAAGCTCAGTCCTCCAGGGGCTAAATGATAATCTCTGGACACTATGCTGCATCTCAAAAATTTTTCTTTCAGTGGAGGTGATGGACCTTTCTGTCCCAGTCTAATGAGGACATTAATAATCATTTGGGAAACAGGGTATCAGTGAATAAGGTGGACTAAGACAGCTCGCCAATATGGTGGAGATTAAAAAGTGACTTGGAGACTCACCAAACCAAACTCTCAGCAAAAACGGGTTACATTCCACAAACAGGCGAGGATATTTTCACTTTTAGCCTAAGCAATGGAGCACCCGTAAAACATCAGTACCAGTAAGGGCAAACTACCCTAGGTTTGGATTACAACAGGACAGCAAAAGATCTGAAGAATCTACCTGCAATTGTTTCTTTGTCCCCTAGCAACTCATGCAAAAATTACTTGACATTAATACAGTCATGTGATTTATTTGGCACTTAACTAACAGGAATATGTATAAAACAACTCAGGGAGGTTACCATATCTCTTTTATAGCTAACTCATAACTAAAGTAATACACAAACAAAGGCTAATATAAATTTTAAGCTTCTATAGATTAATAAAGAATATTTGATATATCATCCTTCAGTGAGCCATAAACTAAACATTATATGATCAATGTAGGTTCTAAACAACGTTTACAATGGAAAATAGACAAAGCAAATCAGGGCCCCAAAAGAATTCAATTCAGCTTTACACCTTTAAGATAGGAATGGGATTCAATTATATCAATTACTTGAGAAATGTGTACATTTTTCAATGAGCATATTATTTTAAAACTAACCTAATTTACTAATGAAAGAACAAGAGGCTTTTCATCTCTCCTTTTCCATAGAGGGTTTTTTCTTAACTAGTTTTCAGTTTCTTGACTCAGTAGTGTAATACAATTTTACATTTCCTGCTTTATCTGCTGAAGCAAGATAACTCACTAGCTATTGTCCAGATAGATTTTCATTTCACCCAGTCCATAGTTTTATACAAAGTGAATTTCCTAACTTCAGAGAACTTAACAACTATTCCCAATGAGAAACTCTTTAGGCAATGCCAGGAACCCCATGCAACCCCATGAAAGAAATTCTACTCAACTACAGTATGAACAACTCCTTACTAAATAGCTTTTTTCACAAACTTCAGTGCATTAGGTATGTTCCATGCATATCTTTCTATCATTGTATATTTTGAAATAAAAAAATATATAAAATGATACAGCCCTAAGTCAGTTGCTCTTTTACTTTCCATTTGTTTCAAATGTTTCACAACTTAAGTTTGTGATATTACAATCCCCTCCAGAAGACTTAAATAGTATTAAAATACTGCTTTCAATTTAAAGGGCTAAATATCTGGAAAATTAAGGTCACAATGTTAGAGAGTCTAATGGAGTATGGATTTCTGCTTGAAGTACTTCAACCAGAAACCTCAGCAATCTTAAATCTGTCTCTCCTGGATATAATAAGTTTTAAAGCTTTGAATGAAGTTTCGGAATATGTTTCACATCTTTCATAACTTTAGAAAAGGATGCTGCAGAGAAGCAAAGGGAACAGTTTCTACAATAACAGAATTTTTATGCAGGAGCAATAAGCTACAGAGCCTTTAAAACAAAAGATGAATAGGATCATTTTTAAAGGAGGAAAATAACAAGCATTAGAAGGTTTCTTTGTAAGAATTTGTTTGTAGGTACAAAGTACTTTTTAAAAGATCAAGAAATAGTAGATTATTTGATCCCAGGTGTCATAAATCCTATAGAATCATGATTAAATCAAGTGTTAATTTTAAAATATATGGTTTTTATTTCAGTTATTTCTATAGGTAATACGGCTAGTTTCATATTCCATTATAAAACCTAAGTCATTTTTCCAGATAGGGCACTACCTGGGAAGTATTGAAAGACCAAATCACATGAAACATGTACAACATTTGAAATAGGGAAACAATGCAAAATACATTTCAAAAAATTTGCTTTTAAAATGTTCGTTTAGAATAGTGGTTCTCAACCAGAGGTGATTTTGCCTTCCTGGGGACACTTGGCAATACCTGGGGATATTTTTAGTTGTCACAACTAGGGGAGTGCTACTGGCATCTAGAGGTTAGAAGCCAAGGATGCTGCTAAACACCTGCAATGCATGGGACAGGCCCACAACAAAGAATTATCCAGCCCAAAATGGCATTAGTGCCAAGGCTGAGAAACCTTGACCTAAAACAATACCAAGGACACTATCAGATGTGCTTGAACAATGAACAAATATTTGCTGAATGCATGAATGAATCTTAATAAGCAAAATTTCTTCATTTCTACTTTTTATAGCTTCTTATTATCTCTATCAATCTGATTCTGCCTAATACAGACTCTATTTCTATTCTCAAGATCTTTACCTACTCATTCATCAGATTCCCCTGTGATGTCAAATATGATGAAATGAAACCACATGTCTATCAAGGATCTTGCCGTGTGATATGGTTCCAAGGGAATCCAAAACAGGGACACTATACTGACCATTTAATTGTCATTCAAATTAGCAGATGAAAACATTTTCAAATGCTTTCAGTGATTAAGAGCTCAAAAATACATAGTTTTTAACTACGGGAATTAAAACACTATTATTTTATTTGGTCACATTTGTTGATAAACCAAGGTATTTCAAATTTATATTTCAAGACTAAACAATCAAAACAGTCTTCAGCAAAAACTCATCATGTGAACAGTGTAACTAGGAAAGGTTAAAAGGCCCATATGATCTTCCTAAATAGTAATTCACAATTCCCAGGTCAAAACAATCTTAAAGAAAAATTTTAAACTCTAGGGTCCCGAATTTAATCTAATATGAAAACTGCATCCAGAGAGGAAATCAGATTTTTAAGTTTTTTTAATCCAGATTTATATGTATCCTTAACTGGTATTTATTTAGAGATTTCTTTTTATTAACAAATACCTAGAATCATGATTGTATCTGAAAAGAAGAAGTACAGATATTTTTTTCCTTATAACTTAGAAAATTTTTGTTTTACTACACACATAATAATTTTGTAAGAAAAGTAAATGATATAGTCAAAGAAAAAGAGCCTTTGATAATTCACATACACGCCTCAATTTATATAGAATCATATTATTCAAGGGTTAAATTTTAAGAATAGAGTTAATCATAAAGATATGAAATTTCTAAATGATTTCTTTTTAATGAATGTGCCACTTATATAAGGGGGAGAAGTGAATAAAACTGAAAGAGACTTATAAAGAAATGCTTCTAGCCAAAACAATAATGTTAAATGAATTACAAATACTAAATCAATCATAAATATTTACACATTATTCTGCAACTATACTTTGTTTTACTTGTCCTTGGAGACAAATGTTTCTATGAGAAATCCTGTATATTTAAATATTGCCTGAGATAATGTTATTTCAAAAAAAAAAGCCCAAGAATTACATCAACTAAAGCCATGACATGGTCCTATAGTCACAGATTGAAGAGCAGTCTAAAAGCTGTTCAAATGTTTATTCAGACAGAAATAAAGGGCACAGCTTCTCAAAGGGAAATGGCTTTTAATAAAAGCTTATAAACAGAAAGTTGTCCACCAGAGGTATAGGTCCAAATGAACCAATGAAAAAGGAAATTCTATGTGGGATTATTCCAAACTCATTTAAAGTCACATGCACTTGGAAAACCCAAAACAATCAAAATAAGTACATTATCTAGCCATGCTTTCAAATCTATTTCTCCCCGCTGGGTACCAACAACTGGAGAGGGTGTTCATTTGTTCTTTTCGTTCTTTTTTACAGCTAAATGAGCATGCAAACCTTCAAAAGAGTGGCAAAAATGGAAATGACAGCACCATTTATGAATCTAAAATAATCTCTGTGAATCAGTGTCAGTGAAATGGGCAAAAAGACATATAAACATCCCAAGTGAGTAGTATCTCTGTAAGAAAATCAGAATTTGGGATGACCAACGTTACAAAGGATTTTTGTATATATCAATCCCTTGAAGCATTTGTTTAGAGGCCACTAACAACTGTCTAAGAGCAATCTAGCAATCAACAACTAACTCATAAATCCCTTCCAAAATTTTTTATTTAGACCCTACCATATGCACGGGACTCTGTTAGGCACAGTAAGAGAAGCAAAGACTTGTCCATCACAGACTGGCCTCAAGAAGCTTACAAGTCTAGTGGGGAAGATAAGACATGACTAGAAAGAACTTCAAAACAAAATAAAAAGGGTGAAGTGCTTAAAGAGCAGTAAAAATAAAGTGTCTTAAGAAGTCAGAAGAAAAAGAAGTGACTTCCAGCTGGGGTGATCAGAGAAGACATTAAGATTAGGTGCTAACATCTGTGATAGGCCTGGAACTATACATGTGATTTGGACCATCTCAGAAGGAGGTAAACATTGTAAGGGAACAGAAACAATACAAATGAAGGTGGACCTATGAGAAAGCATCCATGCTCATCCAGAAATTCTACTGGCTAACAGAGAGTACTGCAGAAAGAGGAGTAGTTAAAGATGCAGTAGGACATTGAGACTAGGACCAGTTTGGGAGGGCTGAGAAGTCTGAACTTTGTTGGGTAACTGGGAAGCTGGTAAAGACTTCTGAGCAGGAAAAAGCATCATCAAAGTTGTGCTTTAGAAAAATCAATCTAGCTGTAATTGATGTAGGTGAACATCAATCAAATGCAGACGATATAACACAGTGAATATAATGTAAGCCTGCAGGAATTCAGGAATTCATTTATAAAAATGTAATTTATACGCATCTTTTCAGTAACACAGCCCTATAAACTGTCTTGCTCATAGACTAGTACCTAATTATGTAAGCATCTAAAAAGGTCATAAGTACTATAAAATGATATCACAAAACCTCTTGCCTCTGCCTGGAAAGCCTTCCACCCCCTTTCCCTTCCGGTAAACTCCTTATCCTGTAGGTCTAGTTTTAATGTCACTTCCTCAGAAAGGCCTTTTTTAATCACTTATCCAAATTAGGTCTCCCTGTTTTTTCTCTTTCTAAGGAATTTGTACTTTTTCCACACAGCATTTATCACTATTTATATATTTTGGTCAGTAATTGATTAAAATCTCTCTCTCCCACTAGATTGTGAAAGGAAGGACAGTACTATTTTTGCTCATCATCATATTCTCCAGAGCCTTAAACAATATAACACAAGGTAGGCATCTAACAGATATTAGGTCTATGAAGAATGAATGAATGAAAAAGAACAGATTTTAAGGTCACTACTGTAATGCCCTTCTTTGCTAAATGTGCTCTTGGCCAAGATACTTTCTTTCAAAGGGAAAATTTAAAGAAATCTTAAATTTCAACTTAGAAGAATGCGAAATTCCTATCTTCTAAAACCAGAATAAAATTTCTGTCTTCTAAAATCAGAATAAAAGTCTATACTTCTATAAGGAAAACCTTAAACCAATTATTCAAGCCAGAATATACATTTCTACTTCTTATATCCTTACAGAAATAATTAATAAAGCAACTACTAAATGAACTGGAATAAGGAACAGAATCTGAGTACAAAGTAAGCATTATAAGTCATGTAAAAAAGGTGATCATATACTTGAGGTGACTCCTTGATCCATGCATATCACGTCAGAACCTCAAAGAGAACTTCAGCATTCAATAGGAAAGATTTTATGTTAACCTAAATAATCACTGGAGTAGATAAAACCCTCAAAAACAGATGGCTAAGCTTCTTCACAAATAATTCATTTCCACATTAATAAATACATGGCTTTGAATCACATGCTACTTGTACCTTTGATCTCCAGGCCATAAACATGGTATAATGTTTTCTTCATATAATAATAAACTCATAGAAGATTAGTAATGTAATGAACCTTGAGTCACAGAGGTCTAGAGAAGTCCAAAGGAGTTCAACATGTGGCATTTGGGACCTAATGACAAGATGCAGCCCTTATAAAACTTTAGAAAAATCATCCAATTCATTAGTATACGTGAACTAGGAAGGCCTAACCAACTATCAGTAAGGAACTAAAGAAGTTGGCTGAACTCTGGAAATGCTGAGCTAACTTGGTACAATGGAGTACCTAGAACAAAGGGAAAGCATGATTTCCATCATTCTTTTGGGGCTCTTTGTGCAACTAAATTTTGCAAACCAGATGCACTATCCAAACTTAAAATGAAAAAAAGATCAGCAGAGATTTGTTCAAGGAGGTAGTTTTGCTATAAAGAGACACCTGCATTCCCCAAAATCACTACACTATGTAAAAATCACAGAATAGAAAACATAGGCCTTACGGAGAAAATGCAGTTAGGGACACAACACTCAAAAATTTTGTCAGAGACATACACACACAAGATAGGAACCCAATACAAATGGTAGCATAGTTTCACTCATGTTAAAGGGTTAGGAAAATACATAAATATGGCAACTTATCTTGAAAAAGACCTGAAGTTTGCTTGTGGATGTGAAGATTTGAAAGGTTGTAGCTTGTGAATTAATTGTTAAGTGGTGGAAAGAAGGTTATCTGAAATCACAGGGAAAGGTGTAATGCCAGCTGTGGGTGGGTGTGGCCCATAGCACACAGTGAACTGAGGGAGCTGGTAGATATTCCAGGTGTGTGTACCTGTGTCCATTTTGTGTATTCCTATATGGCTCGGTTCAACTGGGTGCAATATTCTGTGTTCACCTGGTGCTTCTTGCTGACAAAAATCATACATAAGCAAACATGAAATTCACTTATGCTCCAATTGCTTCCTAATATATCAATCGTGTTGCAACAAATTCAAGTTTTCAAAACAAGCATTAATAGCAGAACTGACTTTATGGGTATTTAGAATCAAACAACCAATGCCAACTTGATACTGCAATCATTTCCCCATTGCTCAAATGTCTTGAGCTCACAACATTTTGAAGAATCACAGAGTCTCTAATAGAAAAAAGTCACAATCCCTAAATAGATCTGTATAAATCATATGGCCAAACTCTAGAAAACGTTGGAGTCTGCTTGGCTCCATGAAAGTACAATCTTCTTCATAAAATCATTGCCTTTAAAGCAATAAGTATATAGTGACATAAAATCTAAACATCACTGGTAAATATAGCATTTGATCAAATCTAGTTTTTACTCAGAAATTAGGATCTTCTTTTCCTGTCATCATCACTATTATCATTAGCACACCTTCTCACGTTTTTCTCTCGGCCTTCAGCAGTCACTACTATGATAACCAAGGCACAAAAGCCAACACATTGGCATAGTTCACAAACCTTAGCAACAGCACTGTTCTTGTCCCTGGTGCCAGTTTCTAGCTTGGTATCATAACAATTGTCATGTAGTGAAAATAGTATCTGTGAACAGATACCATTTCACTTTGTTTTAATCAGGAAAACCCAACCTCCAGGAGGAATGTCTGAGCCTCTACTTACAGCATTTATAAAGCATTATCTATTCCACAGGCTTGTGAGCATCAAGAGCACTCAGGTCAGTGCTTCACAAAAATCAGGGGCTTACTTAATTTTCATTAAATAAATGTTAGTTGAACTTACTTGATTTGTTTTGCTATTTACCCAAAATAATTTTAGTCCCAAAATATTAAATTCCAGTTTCAAAAGCAACATAGTCACCAGTCACCACTAGTCAAAGATTATTTTTGTTTGTTTTTAATTACTATAAAATTAGAAGATAATTGCTGTAAAAAAAAAATTGGAAGAGTCAAGAGTGTACCAAAAGTCCACAGCATCTCCATTCCTCACCTGAGAAAGAACTCATTTTAATGGCTCTCATGTAATATTCTAGAAATTTTCTATGCATATATGTAAGAATAAATTACGTATTATTTTTAGCAAATAAGATCATACTATATTCTCATATAACTTACTTTTCCCCTAAGTATTATAGCCCAGCCATTTTTCCATTATCAGTAATATACATATACAACTTTCGTTTTAGTGGCTATATAATATTCCAAGGTATACAAGCACCTAAAATTATTTAACAAACCATATCAATAGTCAAGTAAATAGTTCCCACATTGTTTCTATTATAAGCAATGCTATAAAACAACATCTTATTACATATACCTTTGTACTCTAGGATAAATATATTTGTAGAATATATTCTTAGAAGAACTGCAGAGATAAAATATATGAACATTTATAATTTTGATAAATGCCAAATTGTCTTCAAGAAAGGATATGAGAATGCCTATTTTATGACATCCTTTTCACCATTATTTTCAGTTTTTCACCTTTGTCAAATCAATAAATGAAAAATGGCATCGCATTTTCATTTCTACCTCTTTAATTATAAGTGAGACTAAGTACCTTCTCAAATTTTTAACATTTTTATTTTTCTGTAAAATGTTTGTTCATATCAATTACCCACTTTTATACGGGGTTGCTCATATTTTCTTGTTGACTTAGCAGTGATCCCTGAACATTAACAACATCAATCCTTTTTCTGTCAAATATTTTGCAATTATTCTTCCCCACTTGTATATTTGTTCATTGATTGTTATCATGGTGATTTTGCCATGCAAAGGCCCTTACTTTTTATGAAGTCAAATTATTAATCTTTTCCTTAATCGTCTCTGGGTTTAGAGTTATACTTAAGAAGACCTCTGTCCTAAGATTATAAAACTATTTTGCCCATATTTTCTCCTTAAAATAATTAATAAGTGATTTTTATTGAATGCTTACTCAGGCCCAGGCACTGTTCTAAGCACTTCGTATACATTATAGCATTTAATCCTCACAACAAGCTAAGTAGGTGGGTAGTGTCATTATCATCATGATACAGATGAAGACTCTGTGACTACAGATGAGGTTTAAACTTATCTGAGGTTACACAGCTGGTATGTGGCAGTGTCAAGATTTCAACTCAGACCAGTAAATTCATCAACTTTAAGCTATATCTACTGATTTTCTCTGTCTCTCCACTAAGAAAAATGAGTTCACATACACATACCTTTACCTCTTCTTTCTTCCCCACCTTATATTTATTATTTAATTCCTTTTTCATTAATAATTGTACAGCCTTTACATTTACTTCTGTTTTCATAATATGCAGTTATTTAGATTTGACTTAGTTCCATATTTAAAGTTCCATATTTAAATGGATTCCACATACCCTGCCAATCCTTTAATAGATCTGCTTCTCCACTCCCAAGTTCTTTTTCCTTATTTATCACTTAACAGACTAATTTTATTCATGAGGCAATTTGTTGGGAACTAGATCCTTGAATGGTTGAAAATATCATTTGTTACCTTTATACATAAACCACTGCTTGACTAGGTATCAAGTCTGCCCACATGTATCCCACCAAGCTCTAGAGACATTGCTCCACTGCCTCCTGGCTTTAACTGCTACCTGAGGCCAATGTGATTTCCCCCCTTTTGGGTAACTTGCTTTTTCTGCCTGTAAGCCTATAATATCCTTTTCTTAACCTTGTAGTACACTAACTTTACTATTATATACTTACTTGGTATTGATCATCCTGTCTCAGTTTTTCTTGGAACTGTGTGCCCTTTTGATCTACAAATTACAAATTTCCTTCATCTCTGAAAGTTTTTTTCCTCCATTATACACCTAAATATTTTCTGTCCATTTGTTCTGCTTTCTTTATTAGGCACACCAATAATGCATATGTTGGATCCTCTCTGTCTATCTTTATTATCTGTATTATATTACAAATTTTAGTTGCAAGCCTATGGGAGAAGATTAACTTGAACTAGCCTAAATAAAAGGAATATACTGAAATGACACTAGAGTACCTCATATAACTCCAAAGAGCAGCTGGCCCTCAGGGATAACTAGAACCACAGACTTGAACACCACCACCACCAGGCCTATTTATCTACCAGGAGTGTCTCAGCTTTTATTTCTTCTTATACGTGTTAACTTGGCTCTTACCACCACAGACAGACTCGCTTCCTTCACGAGGCAGGAAACATGGTCAACAGCTCCAAAATCTCACATCCCATGATTCTCACTAGTGAGTGACTGCCCTGCTTTCCTTAATCCCAATTGTTAAAAATCTTATGTTCCCTTCAAATTATTTAAGTGACTATAGATGTATTTTTCCAGAATTTCTGTTTCCCAAAATAATTCTGAATCTGAAATGTATGCTTAGAGAAAAGCAGTTTAGCCAACTTTGGTTTGCTAATTTATTGCTTATTCATTTCTGTTCATTTGATTCTGGTCAACTTCTACAAAGCTCACTGTCATTTCTTCCCCCTCACTTCATTATACCTTAGAAGTCAAGTATAAAAGGGCACCATTCCCTTAGCCTTATTTCTCCCTCTATTCTAAGATATGGAACTGGTTCCCTTGAGGATTTTCAATTTTTCACATGGCCTGCCCCAAAGTGTAAACCTCAAAGGATGGGGCACTCAGGGCCCTCCACTGACTTTCTGAATTTTTAGAAGTAATAGTTACTATTAAAATTCTACTTTGGAAAATTTACAATCCATTCACTCATCAAACATGCGTGGAATGTTAACTATGTGCAAGACACTCTGAGAGGCGCTAAAGACACATCAATGAAGAAAGAAACAGTTCTTCCCTGTAACTATTCCTTGTAAATAGTTACAGCGAGGAAGACAAACACCTAAACAAATAATCACAAGGGTAATAGATCAACAAGTGAGTAAAAAGGTGGTTGTTAAAGCAGAAATTAAATAGAGGGCCCAAGAGTTATGGATTAAGTTATTTAGCTAGAAATTCTCCAGGACTTCCCTGGTGGTCCAGTGGTTAAGAATCCGCCTTCCATATACAGATTGCCAACAAACACATGAAAGGATGCTCAACATCACTAATCATTAGAGAAATGCAAATCAAAACTACCATGAGGTATCACCTCACACCAGTCAGAATGGCCATCATCAAAAAATCTACAAACAATAAATGCTAGAGAGGGTGTGGAGAAAAGGGAACCCTCTTGCACAGTTGGTGGGAATGTAAATTGATACTGTCACTATGGAGAACGTATGGAGGTTCCTCAAAAAACTGAAAACAGAATTACCATATGACCCAGCAATCCCACTACTGGGCATATACCCTGAGAAAACCATAATTCAAAAAGAGTCATGTACCACCATGTTCACTGCAGCTCTATTTACAATAGCCAGGACATGGAAGCAACCTAAGTGCCCACCGACAGATGAATGGATAAAGAAGATGTGGCACATATATACAATGGAATATTACCCAGCCATAAAAAGAAACAAAATTGAGTTATTTGTAGTGAGGTGGATGGACCTAGAGTCTGTCGTACAGAGTGAAGTCAGTCAGAAAGAGAAAAACAAATACTGTATGCTAACACGTATATATGGAATCTAAAAAAAAACAAAAAAAAGGTTCTGAAGAACCTAGAGCCAGGTCAGGAATAAAGATGCAGACGTAAAGAATGGACTTGAGGACACGGAGAGTGGGAAGGGTAAGCTGGGATGAAGTGAGAGAGTGGCATGGACATATATACACTACCAAATGTAAAACAGATAGCTAGTGGGAAGCAGCCGCGTAGCACAGGGAGATCAGCTTTGTGCTCTGTGACCCCCTAGAGGGGTGGGATAAGGAGGGTGGGAGGGAGACGCAAGAGGGAGGAGATATGGGGATATATGTATATGTATAGCTGATTCACTTTGTTATACAGCAGAAACTTACACACCATTGTAAAGCAATTATATTCCAATAAAGATGTTTAAAAAAAAAGAATCATTAAAAAAAAAAAAAGAAAGAATCCACCTTCCAATGCAGGGGATGCAGGTTCGATCCCTGGTAGGGGAACTAAGATTCCACATGCCGTGGGGCAACTAAGCCCACGTGCTGCAACTACAGAGCCCACACACCCTGGAGCCCGCTCACCACGACTAGAGAGAAGCCCACACGCTGCAACGAAGGATCCTGTGTGTCGCAACTAAGACCCAATGCAGCCAAAAATAAATAAATATTAAAAAACGAACGAAAGAAAGAAACTTCCTGCGTTGCTTCTCAGTATGGGGAGAGTCAAAAGCCTCCTTGCGGCTAATTTTATTTATTTTGTGATGTCACGTAAGTTGCTTCCCTTAGTGACAGATTGCAAGATGAGGACGTACCCTATAACTGGGTATAATAGGACCTTTCTTGGGGGGGGGGGGTCCAACTTAAAAATAACTACCTTTTTTCTTGGTGTGCAAAACCCACTGGCCTTGTGGGAGTATTCCTTGGTATTCAAAGTTAGGGAAAACTGTTGGGATAAACCTGACATGGCACTTACCAAAGTCTTCTGTCAAGAAGGGATGCAAATGTCACCAAAAGAGTACTTGCTAGGCAGGAGCTGTCTGAGTTGGTGACCCAAGCTCAAGCCAGCCCAAGGGTTTATGGAGGAAAGGTGACTCTAGCCCAGCCTATAATCACCATGATACAAGATTATGCTCAGAGGAACAATGGGTAAATGAATGTAAACTAATGATACATTCTACAACCTGAGCAGGTCACCACAGTGCAGTGGATAATTGTGCAGGACCATCTTCAACATCAACAGTCTTTTTTAGCAACAGCTATATTGCACTTACCAGATTTCCAGTTCACTCCCCAACTGTTACATGAACCTTTAGGTTCTTAGACAACACACAAAGTGAAGGAAGAGTCCTCCAAAGGGAGACACTGATCTTTCTGGCAATAAAAGCATGTAGAAAATAATGCAATTAACTTAATAATTAAAAGAGATTTGACTACATTGGGATTTCTCTGAAAGAGTGACACTTGAGCAGAGATCTGAAGAACAACAAGCAGTTATCTCGTTGTAAAGAATACATTCCAAAAGAAGGATCAGGAAGAAACTTGGAAGATCTGAGGAAATTAAAGAGGGTCAGTATGGCTGGACTGTGAAGAAGGGCTACGCTGTTGACAGCCAAAGATGGTGAGGTCGGCAACGGGCTGTCTCCCATAGGGCTTTGTAATCTACCTTAAGTATTTGAGGCTTTATCCTAAGAGCAATGCGAGGTAATAATTAAGCTTTAAGAGTGACATGACCAGATTTGTATTTGTAAAACATGACTTTCGTTGTAGGATGTAAGAGAACAAGAGTGGAAACGAGTAGGAAAGCCAGTTGGGAAGTTATCTCAGGAAGAATGGGCGGGTGCAGGTGCAAGTAGGTTTACAGATTTAGTTGTAGGGAATTCCCATCAAATGTCTTCCTTCTCTATGATATAGCAAGCTGAAGAGAGAGTTGACTTTGGGCATTCATAGGATTCAAGGGATGAGTAAATTCAACCCCAAAAGTCTCTTGGAAGAAAGCAGACACGCTGGCCTTACAGAATTCTGCTAAAGGCTTAGAAGGGAATTCTGGCACTTATGGATTTAGTGTTACATTATACTGCTAGGTTAAGGATTCTGTATTATTTTGTCAAAATAAATCAAAGTTTTACCCAAGAGATTAAAAGCTATATAAAGAAAAGAACTTTCCATTTGCTTGCCCTTGTACAGCAAGTGGAGGTACTCTTCCTAAGCATCACCTTCAAGCAACTTCAGATGAAAAAAGTGAGAGAACTTAGGAAATACTTTTACAGTTGACCATAGATAGACCCTGGCTAGACCGTAAGAAAAGAGGGCTTTATTAAAAGCGTTCTTAGCTGATGGTCCTTTCACCATTTACCAGTCACTTAGGTCAAAAAACAAAAGATAAATGCTATTCCCCAGGTCTAGCGCCACCATCAACATGGAGGAAATGATGAAAGCCCTAGATTACAGGGGAAATTCAGCAACGGGTGCCTTTGGGAGAAGAAAGCTGACATTCTGTCCTCATCCCTTCAAAAACATATCCCAAGCAGAAAGAGATCTAGGATCAAAGCTATCTTTAAAGGACTAAAAGGTCTCAGAAGCACTGCTGCCTGCAGGTGTAAAAATAAAGTGACAAAAGTATACTGACAGACCAAATTAGTGATCCCTAAACTTCCTTTTAGGTTGGCCCACTGCTCTTCTTATTAAGACTCTAGAAAGTCCTTGAGAGGGCACCTCCAGGAGTGTCATTTGTGAAAAACCAAGGCAACAAAAAGAACACCTAGTAAGATAATTAGTGGATTTTAGGAGAGGGAAAAAAAAAACAACAAAGTAGTGAGAAGTACAAAGGATAGATTCTCCACCATCTAATCACTGCCACATAAAGAATATAGGTTTTACTGTGATTTCCAGGCAAAGGTTAAAAAACTTCACATTTTTAACAAAAATATCCCCACCCCCATCTCCCTGGAAGTTATAACCCTCTACTTTTGTTGTAATTGGGGTTTACCTGTGGGGTTAATTTCCCACTGGAAGTAAGCCTATGAGCATCCCTACACTGCAGGCAGCATAAAACTGGGGCAGAAAAAAAAAATACCTTCTGCATCAGGAAGCAGAGTTTCATAGCTGGAGTCACAAAGCCCTGGGTTCAAATCCCAGTTCTACTATTTACAAGCTATATGTCTCTGGGCAGGTTACTGAAACTCTTTGAGCCTCAGCCATCTTGTTTGTATAATAAGATTATTATAAAGAGAACATGAGACATAAAGTGTCTTAGCACAGTATCTGACACACAATAGTACACAATAAGGGAAAGGTACTGTTAGAATTAGAAATCATAAATCCTTACCTCCATGTTCTTTCGTTCTTCTCTGCTGCCTTTGAAGAAGTCTTTGGTCTCAGATGCAACTTGTCTACCTGGAACCCCAATATCCTGTCTGCTTCTGCCTATTTATCTCTACCTACAGGACTCTGTTGTCCCTCACTCTACCAACAATCCCTGGACTTAACTTATTACCTATCCAGACCTATAAACTCTGCTGACTCACCCCTGCTGTGTATTCCCTCCCCAGCCTCCTCTTCTGCATGTTGCCTTTCATTTCCACTGTGACAAATCTGAAGTCAAGTCAGATTGTTTCCATTACTTTGAAGGCTGCCTGAAAGGCTTTATTTAACCTACAGTAGCCAGAACCATTAACTTACATATAACTAACATCATTGATCAACTGATAAATCACTCTGTACGCAGGACCACACTAAACTCCCAAAATAACTATATTTGATCCCTCCAAAATGTGACTCTCCCCTTTTACAATCACAGAAGTTGCCACAAAATGTTGCTTCTAAATGAAGACTCTTGGTTTCTGCATCTTAACTCAATATCTTAACTATTTTGAAAACTAGAAAGATGAGAAACAAAAGTCTCTAGGCTACTTTAAAAAAAAAAATCTTAAAAAAAAAAAAAATCTTAGACCTATATTGCTTTAAAATTACCAGAGAGTGTCTATTAGGGAACATTAAATAATTTCACTATCTCATTACTCTCAGGTTATAGTCTAAGTCCTTGATTGAATTAAATGAATCAAGAAAAGGAATTTGGAGTACTAGTAACCCAAGTTTGGTTTAATGTTTAATGTGTGGTTAGTTTAGAGGCAATAAAGAAAGGTCAAGGTCATTAGCCTTTTCTATGCTGGATATCATCTCACAGGACATCTTGATTAAATTCTGCAAATACAATCTATTCAGTCAATACTGGGTCTTGTAATAGTCATGTATGCTTTTACTACTGCAAAGATGACTCTTTGATTATATTTATAATTCAAAAATTACTCTATTGCCCAAGTCTCTTTCACAGCATAATTCTTTAACTTAGTATACTTGAAATTTTGTACTTCCAAGAACAGAAAGTACTGATAGATAATATACATAAAAAAACTAGGTGACAGACTGCCCTCTAGTGGAAAGTAAAGAAATTACTGAAGATGCTTCTTTGACAGAGCTCTAATACAGATACAGCTGTCTAACTTATGACATTATTTAAATGATGTTTAAAACACTGAATAAAATTTACTTGGGATTTATTAATCAATTCAAGCTATGCAGAATAGAATAGACTAAAAGCAGAGACTGGTTCATAGCTCATCTCCGTTACTTTCTAGCTGTGTAATGTTTGTCTCAGTTTCCTCACCTGTAAAATGGGAAAAATAATATTACCTACCTCGTAGGGCTGACATGAGGAGTAAAGGAGTCAACATATGAAAAGTATATAGAACATTGTGCTACAAAGTTAAGTGATATAAAATTATTGGTCATTATTATCTGTAGCTATTATAGGAGGGATTATGGCTGGAGGCAAATCATAATTTCAGAGGATATGAAGAAAAGTGAAAGAGTCCTGGTAGGAACACACTTCTTTAGGGATTAGGCTGTAACATACTAGTAGAGCATCAGCTCAGTTTGTCCTCCCATTTGCAGAAATCCATGAGCTATGCCTGTATATAACAGAACACAGGGGGAACTCAGAAGCAAGTGAACTGTATGTGGATAACATTTTGTGGGAAATACAGGGAAGTTTTTTTGTTGTCCCAATGCAAACACGATGAAGAATACCACATACTCTTTTAAACCAAAAACACTTGCAGATTCAGCCCACCTGGATCTTTCAGGCTTTGGACTCCTTTTGTACCTAATGTCTACAGCATATACAATTAGTACCTTGCTGCACACTAATCATTAGTCTCAGATTCTCTGAATCACACATGTAGCACTTTTCTACAATCAATTTATTCACTGATTGGGCATATATTACAGAATTCTAACTTTTAAAAATAATATTCCGCTGCATCTAGAACAACATATCTAATTAACGACTAAAACAAAGTTAATAATATAATTTCCACCTCTTTTTCCAAGGAAAGCCCAAATCAGTAATTATTTTCAGCTGAAAATAATGCCCATAAAATTGAAAAATGATCTATAATTTCCAGGTACTTCTTTACCACAAATAATTGTCATCCAGAGCAAAATGGCTTGTTTTTCTCATAAAACAATATGATCACTCTAATAAAATCAATATAGTTCTTAGTTATTTCCATCACTGTCCTGAGGTGCCCTAATTCATTTAATTCAAATTTTTTATTCTGTGAACACTCCAAATTGAAATTAAAAGTTGCAATTCAGTTATTCAATACAAACACGAACCCATTAAAATGACATAAAAGTTCCTCTAAGATCTTATTCATAACATTTCCATGTATTTACTGCAAGCGAGTAAAAAGGACCAATGTATGTAATTGGAGTAATAAACTGCAGATAATGTCTTATATATGTAAAACTGCAACTCAGAAATAATTACAAAAATGAATACTACAGTATGGTTAGGTAAATTCTAGAAAACTTCACACCTACTGTAATATAATTCTCTCTGTAATTTAAAGTCACTAAGAAATGTAACACTATTAAAGCATATAGTATTTGAAGATAATTGCAAAAAATAGGCTGTTTGAAGTTTTTGGAAAATTCAAGTCTATTTGGAAATATAAAAGCAATAAAGCTACTCCATTACAGTATTTGATATTTCACTAAGCACAGTGCCATAAAAATTGTGTCCCTAAATATGTCCCTGATACCTGTCTAGAATATATAATGTAGTAGAAGGAAGATCAATTCTGATACTACAGAGGAAAAAACTCATTCTCTTACATATCCTTTGTAGACATACTTAATCAATGATGTGCCTGCTGTGTTGTCTTATTTTTCTTGTACTAAGAAAAACACTTTTATTTCTTAAGACTGAAACAGTGACAATACAGTTCTACCAAAGATGCCAAAACACACAAGGCAACTATGTACCCAAAGACCTAAAGAAAAGTATTTATTAGTATAAGTTTCCTTTTTAGAAATTAAAAGATTTTAAAGTTCAAATAGAACAAAGCCCAGTTCTCCTAAAGAATATTTTCTAGAGAAGGCCCACAGGATGACTTCTAAGAAACATTACAAGGCATAGATTTACCAAGGTTTGTTCTGTGAGTCTCAGCCTTGCTGCACATTCTATAGAAATTGACAAACGGATTCCAGAATGTGTTTGTAAAGACAAAGGTCCCAGAAAAGTCAAAACAATCTTGAAAAAGAAAAAAGCTGGTTTCAAGACTTGATATAAAGCGACAGTAGTCAAGACACTGTGGTATTGGGGTAAAGATAGACAAACTGATGGAACGGAACAGAGGTCAACTAATTTTCAACGAGGGTGGCAAAGTAACTCAATGAATTAGAAAAATCTTTTCAACAAATGGTGCTGAAACTGCATATCCATATGGAAAAAAAATTTTAACTTCAATTCCTACCTTCCACAACATACAAACATTAACTTGAAATGGATGATATGCATAAATGCGAAAGTTGAAACTAAAAAGCTTTTAGAAGAAAATAAAGAATGTTTTCATGACTTTCAGATAAGTTAAAGATTTCTTAGAAAGAATATAGAAAACATTAATAATAAAAGAAAAATTGATAAGTTAGACTTCATCAAAATTAAAAACTTCTGCTCCTCAAAAAACACCAATAAGAAAATGAACACACAAGCCACGGACTGGGAGAAAATATTTATAATACATATATTTAACAAAGGACTTATATCCAGAATTATAAAGAGCTCCTACAACTCAATTATAAAAAACATAAATAACCCATCACAAAAATGGTCAAAAAACCAATACCTTACAAAGGATATATGAATGGCCAATAAGCATATGAAAAAATTCACAAAATCATTAGTCATTAGATGGATGAAAGTGAAAACCACAATGAGATATTCCTACACACCCTTCAGAAAAGTTAAAATTAAAAAGACTAACAAAACCAAATACTGGGGAGGATGTGGAACAACAATAACCTTCTCATGCTGCTGCTGAGAATGTAAAATGGTACAATCACTTTAGGAAACAGTTTGACACTTTCTTATAAAGTTTAACATACATCTATCCTATGAACAAGAAATTCAATTTGGTACATCCTAGGTATACACCAAAGAAAAACAAAAACATATGTCCACAAAAAGCCTTATACAAATATGTCTTCAGCAGTTTTATTTGTGATGGCCAAAGACTGCACACACCCAAATGTCCACCAACAGGTGAATGGGTAAATAGATTGTGGTACATCCATACAATGGAATACTGCCCAGCAATAAGAAGGAATAAATGATTGATACAGACAACAACATGGATGAATATCAAAGTAAATACACTGAGCAAAAGAAGGCAGACCCAAAAAAAGCATACTATATGATTCCAATTACAAAAAGTTCTAGAAGATGCAAATTAGTCTTTAGTGACAAAAAAATGATCAGGGGTTGCCTAGAAATGGGGATTTGGCATAGAGAGGCAGGAAGAAGGTGTTAAAAGGGGCATGAGGGAACTTTTGAGAGTGATGGATATGTTTATTATCTTGATTGTGGTGATGGTTTCACAGGTGTGCACATATATCAAAATTAATCAAATTGTACACTTTAAGCACATACAATTTATTGTATGTCACTTATATATCAATAAAGCTGTTAAAAATACACACACACATATGCACACACTGGAGATTTCTACTTCCAGTCAAGATGGAATAAGAGGTGACATATTTACCCTTTTGCCTTAAACTGCTAGAAAACTGGATAAAATATGTGATACAACAGTTTTCAGATATCACACAACAGAAAACACAGGGTTGTGTTAGCTGGGAGAAAGAAAACAAACACAGTGAGTTCTACAATTGTACCAGCTTACTGCCTAGAAGCAGTTTCCAGAATGCAGTACAAGGAGGAGGAACCTCCACTGCCCTCCAACCAAAAAAAAAAAAAAAAAGCCCAGCAGTCCAACTTAGTTGTAGGAGGAAACTCACAAAAAGAGAGCTCCAGAGATTTACAGAAAGGTGCATGTGAGTCTCTGGCTAAGAGCTGACATGCACATGTGTGAGACCCAAACTACCCAATATAGATAAAGATGGAAGACTTTATGCTATGTGAAATAAACCAGATACACAACGACAAACATTGTATGATTCTACTTAAATGAAATACCTAGAACAGGCAAATTCATAGAGACAGAAAGTAGATTAGAGGTTAGCAGAGACTGGGGGAAGAGAAAATGGGAAGTTATTGCTTAGTAGTTACAGAGTTTCTTTGGGGTGATAAAGTTTTGGAACCACATGGCAGTGACAGTTGCACAATATTATAAATATAATTAATGCCATTTAATTGTATGCTTAAAATGACAACTTTTATGTCATATGTATTTTACCACAATAAAAAATTAATTTTTTAGGACTTCCCTGGTGGCGCAGTGGTTGAGAGTCCGCCTGCCGATGCAGGGGACACGGGTTCGTGCCCCGGTCCGAGAGGATCCCTCCCACATGCCGCAGAGCGGCTGGGCCCGTGAGCCGTGGCCACTGAGCCTGTGCGTCCGGAGCCTGTGCTCCGCAACGGGAGAGGCCACGGAAGTGAGAGGCCCACGTTCCGCAAAAGAAAAAAATATAATTTTTAAAAAACCTTACCCAAGGCTGAGGCAGTGGCTGGGGTTGGGGGATGGAGGGGAGAGGCAGCCTTGAGAAGAAAAAGCAGAACAACTCCCAGAGCTCATACGGGACTGGGAGCAGTTCCCGTCCACCCCAGCCAGAATGGAGAGACCTCAAAATACACAGAGCAGCAAAGAGCATTCTCAGAAGGGGCTCATCTTAGTAATAGAGACCAATCAGCCCTACACTAAAGGCTGCTCTGGACTTCCCTAATTAAGCTTAAACGCAAGTCTCAAAAGGCTTCAGCTGACTCCAAGCAACTTAACTGCATACCAGAACAAAATCCAACACTGTGCAAGGAAGTCAACTAAATCCATCAACCAACAGCATGAAAGTCACAATGTCTGCCATCCAATTAAAAACGGGCAGGCATGCAAAGATTCAGGAAAATGTGGCCCCAAAATGCAGAGATCATAGAACTAGCAGACAAGAATGTTAAAACAACTGTTATAAATATGCTGCACATGTTTAAAAGGATAGAGAAATACATGAACATGACTAAGAGAGAAATGGAAGATACTGTTTAAATGATCCAGATGGAATCTCTACAGATACAAAAATACAAGAAATGAAAAATAGGGTGGATAGGATTAACAGCAGATTAGACACTTACAAAGGAAAAATCAGTTAATTTGAAGACACAGAAAAAGGAACTACCCAAAACAAAGCACAGAGAGGGAAAAAAAAAAGGCCACAAAAAAACACAGCTTCAGTGATCTGGGGGACAATATTAAGCATCTAGTATACATATAAATGGAGTATCAAAAGGAGAAAAAGGAGGGCAGAAAAATAAATAATTGCTAAAATTTTTCCAAACATGATGAAAACTATACACCACAGAACCAAGAAATTCAACAAACTCCAAACTGAATGCCAGCTTTTTCAAAATAAAACAGATAAAAAGAAAAAACTGATATATTAACTTCACCAAAATTTTTAAAATTTTGCTCTGTGAAAGACCCTGTTAAGGATTAAAAAGACAAATTATAGACTAGGAGAAACTATTTTTGCAAATCACATATCTGACAAGGACTTGTGTTTAGAATACATAAGAGCTCTCAAAACTCAACATTAAAAAAAAATCCAACTAGAAAATAGGAAAAACACGAGTAGACATTTCACCAAAGAAGGTACACAAACGGCAAATAAGAACATGAAAAGATGATCAACATTATCAGCCGTTAGGGAAATACAAATTAAAATCATGAGAAATCACCAATCAGAATGGCTAAAATAAAAAACAGTGACAATACCAAATGCTGGCGAGAATGTGGAAAAATTAGACCACTCATACAGTGCTGGCTACTAATATAGCCACTCTGGAATATAGCTTGGCAGTTTTTTTAAAAACTAAAAATGGACTTACCATACAACACAGCAATTGAACTCCTGGGCATTTATCCCAAAGAAATGATAAATTATGTTCACATAGAAACTTGTACATGAATGTTCATAGCAGCTTTATTAGTACCAGTCAAAAACTGGAAACCACCAATGTCCTTCAATGGGTGAACCACTAAACATCCATACCAGGGAATACAACTCAGCAATAAAAAGGAGACAAACCTCAAGGGAATTATGCTGAGTGAAAAAAGCCAATCTCAAAATGTAACATACTTTATGATTCTATGTTTATAACATTCTTGAAATAACAAAATTATAGAACAAATTAGTGGTTGTCAGGGGTTACAGAGCGGGAGAGGTGGGTATGGCTATAAAGGAGTAGCACAAGGGACCCTTACGGTGGCGGTATAGTTCAGTATCTCGACTGTAGTGATGGTTACACAAAACTACCCATGTGACAAAAATGTCTACAGAACCATACACACACACGCACACACCCAATAAATGTACAGAAATTTCCTGGTATTGATACTACACTACAGTTATAAGATGTTAATATTGGAGAAGGATGGGTAAAAAGTGCATAGGAACTCCCTGGACATTTCTTTGCAACTACCTATAAATCTATTATACGGGGGGGAGATATTACAGAGACTAACTCAATCTAAAGAGTGAGCCAATCAGTAACAAACCAACATTTGCAGATGGCGGAGAAAATGTCTGTAGGATGGTGTACCAGAAGGCAGCAAGCAGCAACCAGGCATGTGAGATAGAGAGGATGAAGAGAGAGCTCTGAGAGGAGGGCTGAAGGGGAGCTAAAAACAAACAGCAGTAGCTTCCTAATCCTTCTCATTCTTTATCGGCATTTAACCAATGCCTGGCAAATTCACACTAGTGATCATAATTTGCATGGACAACAAAAGAACAGTCTATATTCTGAAGCGATCTCTCTCATTCAAAGCAAGAATTACAAGCAACAATCAAGAAAGTATGTTCCTAGGCTTTTAAGTTTTCTTTTTTTTTTAGTACTTTCCAAATTATTTGATGTCCATGAAACCAACTGATGTTACAAGAGGAAATAAACCTGGAATGCATTTTCCAATTATAGATAAAACTCTTATGATACATTACTATATGACTAAATGTATGCCACAGATTAGTGTTATTTCAACTGCTTGATATGTGAATAAAACAGATATTAACTTTCTCATACTGAATAATAATAGCTAACATTTATTAAACATGTTTTATGTGACAGGAACTGGTCTAAATACTTTTGGAACACAGTCTCACTTAATTCTTATAACAATTCTATAAAATAAGCTCTAATGTTATTCCCATTTTACAGATTAGGAAACCAAGATATAGAGAGGTTAGGTAATTCGCACAAAGCCACAGAGCTAATAAATGATAGAGACAGGCTTCAATCCCAGGAAATCTGCCGCCAGACCAAACTCTTAAGAGTAATTCGATAAAATGAAGCCAGTGCTAGATGTTCTAGAATTCTATCAATTCACAAAAGACTATTGGATGACTTTAAACAACCCTGAATAGGATTTGAAAGAACTGCTCTACCTCCCTTAGATTTAATGTTCCAAACAAATCATTGGTGACTAAATTATCATAAAATGATTCAAACATTTCAGCAATGTACACCTAAACTCAGGCAGAGTCAGGGCACCAGAACAAATTAAAATTTATCATCAAAGTAAAAAAACAAAACAAAACATGGGCTTAGAATATATGTTTTCAGACTCATGAAATGCATTTCATACCATAACAGCATTTTATGTACAGGTACCACTCTGGGCACTGGAAACATGAAGGGGAAAACACAAATAAGGTCCCTACTCTCATGGAGCTTATATTTTAAGAGGGTAGAAAGGGAGAGAAAGACAAATAAGTAAACAATAAAATGAAAATAAGAGGACAATGAGATCAAGAGTAACTTGGGGGCCACCTTAGTTTGAATAATCAAAATAGTCTCTCTGAAAAGGTGATAGTTAAGTGGAAAGCTGAATTAAAAGCATTTTTTAATGTGTCAACTACACAGATTTAGTAACTCAGCATTTTAGTATATGAAAACTATAATTTATGCCCAGGGAAAGTAATCTACCTAGAAAACATTAAAGTGATTATTTTCCTATCAAAGAGAACCTTAGAACATCTAACAACATAGAAGCAAACATTAAGAATCCTTTGCCCTTTTTCTTGTAGCTGTTCTTATTTTCAGACATCATGCATATGTAGGGAGAAAAATAATAAGGGACTTGTATATAACATTCTTGAAGTGACAATATTATAGAGACTAGATTAGTGGTTGCCAGGGGTTGGGCGAGGAGAGAGGGAGGAGGTTGTGGCATGAGGGATCCTATCTCACACACACACACACACACACACACACACACACACACGTAAAACTGGTGACATCTGAACAAGGTACACAGATTGTATTTATGTCAATTTCCCAGTTGTAACATTGTACAATGATTATACAAGATGTTATCATTGGGCTTCCCTGGTGGCACAGAGGTTAACAATCCGCCTGCCAATGCAGGAGACACGGGTTTGAGCCCTGGTCCGGGAAAATTCCACATGCCGCAGAGCAACTAGGTGCCTGCGCCACAACTACTGAGCCTGTGCTCTAGAGCCCGCGAGCCACACCTACTGAGCCCGTGTGCCACAACTACTGAAGCCCGCACGCCTAGAGCCCATGCTCTGCAACAAAAGAAGCCATGGCAATGAGAAGCCAGTGCACCGCAACAAAGAGTAGCCCCTGCTTGCTACAACTAGAGAAGGCCCGCACACAGCAACAAAGACCCGATGCAGCCAAAAACAAATAAATTTTTTAAAAAATGTGATCATTGTGAGAAACTGGGTGAAGACTCCAAAAGAATTTCTGTATTATTTATTACAGCTGCATATGACTCTACTGTTATCTCAAAATAAAAAGTTTTTTTAAAAATATAAGGTGAATGTCAGAAACATATTTAGGAAGCAACAGAATACTGCAAAGAAACAGCTTTCAACAAATTTCATGCACTAATCCATTGATCTAACTTAAGAACTAATCCTCACATCCATTCTCTACATCTGCCTTTCTATTCCTGCCCTGCAAACAGGTTCATCTGTACCATTTTTCTAGATTCCACATATATGTGTCCATCAAAAAGAGTAAATTAGACTTTGAGGCTTATAGACCAAAAGTTTAGAAAATATGCATTTTTTATATGAGGCATCTGTAATCTCAAATTGTGACCTAACTGTAAATGTACTTTAACCTTCATCATTTTCAAACCAGGACTCAGAAAATAAACTTATACAGTTAAAAGTAAGCAAGTCAAATGCACTAAGTAAATAGTGGCAACAAGAATTTCAAGTTTCCTGTATTTTGAAATTAAATAATGCTAATAATACATTTTTTGGGGGGAATACATTCTTGAAACTAGAAATTAAAGAGGATAATTTAATTTTAAAGTGAAAATGTTTTCCAAATTTCAAAAGTAAAAGCTAATATTCTACATTCTTTTTTTTTAACATCTTTATCGGAGTATAATTGCTTTACAGTGTTGTGTTAGTTTCTGCTGTATAACAAAGTGAATCAGCTATAAGCATAAGTATATCCCCATATCCCCGCCCTCTTGAGTCTGCCTCCCACCTTCCTTATCCCACACCTCTAGTGGTTGCAAAGCACTGAGCTGATCTCCCTGTGCCATGCAGCTGCTTCCCACTAGCTAGCTATTTTACATTTGGTAGTGTATATATGTCAGTGCCACTCTCTCACTTCGTCCCAGCTTACCCTTCCCACTCCCCGTGTCCTCAAGTCCATTCTCTACATCTGTGTCTTTATTCCTGTCCTGCCCCTAGGTTCATCAGAACCTTTTTTTTTTTTTTTTTTTAGATTCCATGTATATGTGTTAGCATACGGTATTTGCTTTTCTCTTTCTGATTTACTTCACTCTGTATGACAGACTCTAGGTCCATCCACCTCACTACAAATAACTCAATTTTGTTTCTTTTTATGGCTGAGTAATATGCCATTGTATATATGTGCCACATCTTCTTTATCCATTCATCTGTCAATGAACACTTAGGTTGCTTCCATGTCCTGGCTATTGTAAATAGTGCTGCAATGAACACTGTGGTACATGACTCTTTTTGAATTATGGTTTTCTCAGGGTATATGCCCAGTAGTGGGATTGCTGGGTCATATGGTAGTTCTATTTTCAGTTCTCTGAGGAACCTCCATACTGTTCTCCATAGTGGCTGTATCAATTTACATTCCCGCAAACAGTGCAAGAGGGTTCCCTTTTCTCCACACCCTCTCCAGCATTTACTGTTTGTAGATTTTTTGATGATGGCCATTCTGACCGGTGTGAGGTGATATCTCATTGTAGTTTTGATTTGTATTTCTCTAATGATTAGTGATGTTGAGCATCTTTTAATGTGTTTGTTGGCAATCCGTATATCTTCTTTGGAGAAATGTCTATTTAGGTCTTCTGCCCATTTTTGGATTGGGTAGTTTCTTTTTTGATATTGAGCTGCATGAGCTGCTTGTATATTTTGGAGATTAGTCCTTTGTGAGTTGATTCGTTTGCAAATATTTGCTCCCAGTCTGCGGGTTGTCTCTTCGTCTTTTTTATGGTTTCCTTTGCTGTGCAAAAGCTTTGAAGTTTCATTAGGTCCCATTTGTTTATTTTTGTTTTTATTTCCATTTCTCTAGAAGGTGGGTCAAAAAGGATCTTGCTGTGATTTATGTCATAGAGTGTTCTGCCTATATTTTCCTCTAAGAGTTTTATACTGTCTGGCCTTACATTTAGGTCTTTAATCCATTTTGAGTTTATTTTTGTGTATAGTGTTAGAAAGTGTTCTAATTTCATTCTTTTACATGTAAGCTGTCCAGTTTTCCCAGCAACACTTATTGAAGAGGCTGTCTTTTCTCCATTGTATACTCTTGCCTCCTTTATCAAAGATAAGGTGACCATATGTGCCTGGGTTTATCCCTGGGCTTTCTATCCTGTTCCATTGATCTATATTTCTGTTTCTGTGTCAGTACCATACTGTCTTGATTACTGTAGCTTTGTAGTATAGTCGGAAGTCCAGGAGCCTGATTCCTCCAGCTCCATTTTTCCTTCCCAAGATTGTTTCGGCTATTCAGGGTCTTTTGTGTTTCCATACAAATTGTGCAATTTTTTGTTCTACTTCTGTGAAAAATGCCATTGGTAGTTTGATAGGGATTGCACTGAATCTGTAGATAGTTTTGGGTAGTTTAGTCATTTTCACAATGTTGACTCTTCCAATCCAAGATCATAGTATATCTCTCCATCTGTTTGTATCATCTTTAATTTCTTTCATCAGTGTCTTATAGTTTTCTGCATTCAGGTCTTTTGTCTCCTTAGGTAGGTTTATTCCTAGGTGTTTTATTCTTTTCGTTGCAATGGTAAATGGGAGTGTTTCCTTAATTTCCCTTTCAGATTTTCCCTCATTAGTGCATAGGAATGCAAGAGATTTCTGTGCAGAGTAGAGTGCATCCTGCTACTCTACCAAATTCACTGATTAGCTCTAGTAGTTTTCTGGTAGCATATTTAGGATTTCCTACGTATAGTATCATGTCATCTGCAAACAGTGACAGTTTTACTTTTCTTCCAATTTGGATTCCTTTTATTTCTTTTTCTTCTCTGATTGCTGTGGCTAAAACTTCCAAAACTATGTTGAGTACTAGTGGTGAGAGTGGGCAACTTTGTCTTATTCCTGATCTTAGAGGAAAAGGTTTCAGTTTTTCACCACTGAGAATGATGTTGGCTGTGGGTTTGTCATATATGGCCTTTATTATGTTGAGGTAGGTCCCCTCTACGCCTACTTTCTGGAGAGTTTTTATCATAAATGGGTGTTGAATTTTGTCAAAAGCTTTTTATGCATCTAATGGGATGATCATATGGTTTTTATCCTTCAATTTGTTAATATGGTGTATCACGTTGACTGATTTGTGTATACTGAAGAATCCTTGCATCCCTGGGATAAACCCCACTTGATCATGCTGTACGATCCTTTCAATGTGCTGTTGGATTCTGTCTGCTAGTATTTTGTTGAGGATTTTCACATCTATGTTCATCAGAGATATTGGCCTATAGTTTTCAATTTTGTGACATCTTTGTCTGGTTTTGGTATCAGGGTGATGGTGGCCTTGTAGAATGAGATGGGGAATATTCCTCCCTCTGCTACATTTTGGAAGAGTTTGAGAAAGATAGGTGTTAGCCCTTCTCTAAATGTTTGATAGAATTCACCTGTGAAGCCATCTGGTCCTGGGCTTTTGTTTGTTGGAAGATTTTTTTTGTTTATTTTTGTTTTTTTTTTTCTTTGCAGTACGTGGGCCTCTCACTGCTGTGGCCTCTCCCATTGCGGAGCACAGGCTCCAGACGGGCAGGCTCAGTGGCCATGGCTCACGGGCCCAGCTGCTCTGCGGCATGTGGGATCCTCCTGGACCGGGACACGAACCCATGTCCCCTGCATTGGCAGGCGGACTCTCAACCACTGCGCCACCAGGGAAGCCCTTTTGGAAAATTTTTAATCACAGTTTCAATTTCAGTGCTTGTGATTGGTCTGTTTATATTTTCTATTTCTTCCTGGTTCAGTCTTGGAAGGTTGTGCTTTTCTAAGAATTTGTCCATCTCTTCCAGGTTGTCCATTTTATTGAAATATAGTTGCTTGTAGTAATCTCTCATGATCCTTTGTATTTCTGCAGTGTCAGCTGTTACTTTTCCTTTTTCATTTCTAATTCTGTTGATTTGATTCTTCTCCCTTTTTTTCTTGGTGAGTCTGGCTAATGGTTTATCAATTTTGTTTATCTTCTCAAAGAACAAGCTTTTAGTTTTATTGATCCTTGCTATTGTTTCCTTCATTTCTTTTTCATTTATTTCTGATATGATCTTTATGATTTCTTTCCTTCTGCTAACTTTGGGAATTTTTTCTTCTACTTTCTCTAATTGCTTTAGGTGTAAATTTGGGTTGTTTATTTGAGATTTTTCTTGTTTCTTGAGGTATGATTGTTTTGCTATAAACTTCCCTCTTAGAACGGCTTTTGCTGCATCCCACAGATTTTGGGTCGTCGTGTTTTCATTGTCATTTGTTTCTAGGTATTTTTTGATTTCCTCTTTGATTTCTTCAGTGATCTCTTGGTTATTTAGCAGCACACTGTTTAGCCTCCACGTGTTTGTTTTACAGATTTTTTCCTGTAATTGATATCTAGTCTCATAGCATTGTGGTCGGAAAAGATATTTGATACGATTTCAATTTTCTTAAATTTGCCAAGGCTTGATTTGTGACCCAAGATATTATCTATCCTGGAGAATGTTCCATGAGCACTTGAGAAGAAAGTGTATTCTGTTGTTTTTGGATGGAATGTCCTATAAATATCAATTAAGTCCATCTTGTTTAATGTGTCATTTAAAGTTTGTGTTTCCTTCTTTATTTTCATTTTGGATGATCTGTCCATTGGTGAAAGGGGGTGTTAAAGTCCCCTACTATTATTGTGTTACTGTCAACTTCCCCTTTTATGGCTGTTAGCATTTGCCTTATGTATTGAGGTGCTCCTATGTTGGGTGCATAAATATTTACAATTGTTACATCTTCTTCTTGGATTGACCCCTTGATCATTATGTAGTGCCCTTCTTTGTCTCTTGTAATAGTCTTTATTTTAAAGTCTATTTTATATGATATGAGAATTGCTACTCCAGCTTTCTTTTGATTTCAGTTTGCATGGAATATGTTTTTCTATATCCTCACTTTCAGTCTGTATGTGTCCCTAGGTCTGAAATGTGTCTCTTGTAGACAGCATATCTATGGGTCTTGTTTTTGCATCCATTCAGCCAGTCTGTGCCTTTTGGTTGGAGCATTTAATCCATTTACATTTAAGGTAATTACCAATATGTATATTCCTATTACCATTTTCTGAATTGTTTTGGGTTTGTTTTTGTAGGTCTTTTTCTTCTCTTGTGTTTTCTGCCTAGAGAAGTTCCTTTAGCATTTGTTGTAAAGCTGGTTGGTGGTGCTGAATTCTCTTAGCTTTTGCTTGTCTGTGAACGTTTTAATTTCTCCATCGAATCTGAATGAGATCCTTGCTGCGTAGAGTAATCTTGGTTGTAGGTTTTTCCCTTTCATCACTTTAAATATGTCTTGCCACTCCCTTCTGGCTTGCAGAGTTTCTGCTGAAAAATCAGCTGTTAACCTTATTGGGATTCCCTTGTATGTTATTTGTTGCTTTTCCCTTGCTGCTTTTAATATTTTTTCTTTGTATTTAATTTTTGATAGTTTGATTAATATGTGTCTCAGCATGTTTCTCTTTGGGTTTATCCTTTATGGTACTCTGTGCTTCCTGGACTTGATTGACTATTTCCTTTCCCATGTTAGGGAAGTTTTCGACTATAATCTCTTCAAATATTTTCTCAGAACCTTTCTTTTTCTATTCTTCTTCTGGGACCCCTACAGTTCGAATGTTGGTGTGTTTAATGTTGTCCCAGAGGTCTCTGAGACTGTCCTCTATTCTTTTCATTCTTTTTTCTTTATTCTGCTCCCTGGCAGTTATTTCCACCATTTTATCTTCCAGCTCACTTATCCATTCTTCTGCCTCAGTTATTCTGTTATTGATTCCTTCTAGAGTATTTTTAATTTCAGTAATTGTGTTGTTCATCACTGTTTGTTTGCCCTTTGATTCTTCCAGCTCCTTGTTAAATATTTCTTGTATTTTCTCCATTCTATTTCCAAGATTTTGGATCATCTTTACTCTCGTTACTCTGAATTCTTTTTCAGGTAGGTTGCCTATTTCATCTTCATTTATTTGGTCTTGTAGGTTTTTACCTTGCTCTTTCAACTGTAACATTTTTTTTTGTCATTTCATTTTTTTTTTTTTTTGATGGATGGTCCAGCCCTGGAGTTTGCATGCAGTTGGATAGAGCTGGGTCTTGGTGCTGAGATGAGGACCTCCAGGAGGCTCACTCCAACTGATATTCCCCGGGGTCTGAGGTTCTTTGTTAGTCCAGTGGTTTGGACTCAGAGCTCCCACCACAGGAGCACAGGTCCAGCCTCTGGCCTGGGAACCAAGATCCCACATGTTTCGTGGAGTGGTAAAAAAAAAAAAAAATGAAAGAAAGAAAAAAGGAGCAGTACAATATTAAAGAATAAAAAACAAAATAAAATTAGGAAGATAAAAAATATATTAGGAAAAATAAAACTATAATTGAAACAATTGCAACAAGGTAAAATAAAACCATAGCAGAAAGAATAAAAAAAGGGGGGGGGGAGGGGCAACAAGCCAAAAGGAGAGATCACTAACAAAGTATAAAGAATAAAATAAAATTAGATGGGTGCTTTGTGACCACCTAGAAGGGTGGGATAGGGAGGGTGGGAGGGAAACACAAGAGGGAGGAGATATGGGGATGTATGTATATGTATAGCTGATTCACTTTGTTATAAAGCAGAAACTAACACACCATTGTAAAGCAATTATACTCCAATAAAAATGTTAAAAAATAAAATAAAATAAAATTAGAAAAATAAAAGATTTATTAGGAAAAATAAAAATATAAAAGGATCAACAACAATGAATCAATAACGTAAAACAGAACCCCAATCTAAAAGAGGAAAAAAGAAAAATAAAATAAAGCCTTGGCTATGGGGGCGGGGTTTAGGCGGGGGTGGAACTTAGGCAGGGGTGGGGTTTAGGGTGGGGTGGGACCTAGGCAGGTGGGGGCTGACGTTTGAGGGTGGGGTGGGGCCTAGCCAGGGCGACATTCAAGAGTGGGGCAGGACGTCTGCTTACAACCTGCCCAGAAGGGGAGAGGCAGTACTTGTTCCAGAGTTTAGAGGTAGGGCCCTGGGGGGGGGGGGGGGGGGGGCGGGGCTTGGGCTCTGCACGCCAGGAGGGAGTCTCCGAGGGCAGAGGATTAGGCCTGGGAGCCCAACAGGCTCCCTGGTGCCTAAGTGGACGGGGAAAGCACTGGCCCGTTCCCTTCCATTCCTTCATGCCCCTGCCCCCCCCACCCCGTCTCCCCCAGGGTCTCACCCGTTGCCGCTGGACCCCTAACCATGGGTGTGTCCCGCTGGGTGTAGGAACTCCTCCCCTCCCCCAGCCGGCCCTCAGGGGTGCCGTCCCAGAGGTCCGGACTTTACTTTTGCTTCCCCTTCCCTCCCTCTGACTCCCTCAGGACCCGCCTGGGTGGAGGGGGCCTAGGTGGGCAGAGGATCAGGCCTGGGATCTCAATAGGTTCCTGGGGGTCCAAGTGGGCAGGGGAAACCTGGCCACGCTCCCTTTTGATCCTCTGCCCTCCCAAGGGTTCCTAATTTCCCTCTTTGGGCATGGGATCCCTTCCCCTCCCCCAGCCTCCCCTCAGGGGCGCCAGTCCCGTCCGCCTCCACTTCTCCTCCCCCTTCACTCTCCCCACACCCCATGTCCTACCTGGTCGCTGGGGGTTCCTCCCATCCCCTTAGGTGTCTGTGGTCCCCCACTGGTGCCTGGTAGGTGCCCTAGTTGTGAGAAGACTCGAATTCCGCCTTTTAAAAAATTATTGGGAAAAAAACAGAAATTAAATAAGCCTAGAATCTCCTTTAAAAAAAAAAAAATCCTACCACACCATTTTGGCAAATTTATGAGCAGAATGTACCATGCAGGATAACTTTAAATAACTAATCAACTATTTTTATATAATACAAATCACTATCATCCATTACCACTCCTTGATTAACAATAAATGACCAAGAACAGAAGAACAGACTGCTGTAGCATCACCTGAAACTACTTAATCAGAAAGACTCAGAGAAGTATGATCCCATTGGTGGAATAATACTCAGATCCAACTCCTACTGTGCTACTGAACATTCAGTATTCCTGAGCAAGCTATTTAACCTCTGCACCTCAATCTTCTGAGCTGTAAAGTGAGAATCATCATAGCTGCCAATTCATAAACAGGGATGCTGAAGCTTAATGTAAGATGCTGCATCTAAGCTACCACAACCCAACAGATTCCAGCAGTTCTTGCTCAAGCAAAACTTCCAAAAGTGCCAAAGTGAACCCCAAACTCTTACTGCTTTCCGTTTTATCTCCAAATATGTGGATGAACATCATGAGAAGTTGAATATTATCACTAGAACATTTAAAAACCAATGCCTGACTCAGAGACATAGTAACTTTATAACAATAGCTGATTTAATGGTTATTTTATAAATGTATTCATTTGTTATATCAGACTAAATATAAATATAAGCATTCCACAGAAGTGTCACAACCCATAAAAGAATGAAATAGTAATAAGATATATTGTATCACATCACAAAATTTGTTAATTCCTATTTTGTTTCTTCCTTCTCTAGCAAAGAGAATGTGCAGAACATACAAAGTGAGAGGTGAAGATGCAGACAGATAAAAAGAAGGGTATAGCCACTCTAGGCCCCCCTGAACTATACGCTAAAGAAAAGCTGCAGGTGTAACCTCAGAGCCAATATTGATAGACTTTGAAAAAGTGTGGGAAATAAGAGAAGTCCTTAGATATTGACAGTCAAGTGTTATAAAAATGAGAATATCTGATCATTTCACCTTTACATACCAAGGAACACAGGTCATACACTGCTGGAAAACCTAAGTATCAAATCAATTAGCCATCTCTGGTCTAATCACACTTTCAGGGAGGACAGTTGGCTATGCCAAGAACTCAGATGTGTCAGCACAGAGGCTGTAGGACAGGAAGATTCATTTAGAAAATGCAGGAGGACAGGAGCCCAAAAAATCTAGTACAGAGTTAACAGAGAGTACTATAATAGCTTACATGATACAACTACAAAAATATAATAGCATCACTCTGTTACATGCAATAATTATCTATGAAACACAATACAAATAAACTAAGTTATATTTCTGGATAAGAGATTTTAATTTTTTCAACAATTAAAGTGACTTTAGTCTGCATTCTAAAGTTCATTAACTATAGATTCTAGAGCTAATAGCTAAGAAACAGAAAACAGCCAGAAAGAAAAATCAACAAAGATATTCCAATGCATAATTAATAAATTAGAATATTACAGAGCAAATCAAACTCAAGTCTTGCCTCTAATTTCAAAAGCCTATATGACTTTTCACAAACTTCATTTATTATTTACTATTTATCATGCGCTACAAGCAGAATAATCTTAGATATGTTTCCTGATTCTACCATGTCACCCTCCTTAAACTTGTTTATCTGGGCATATTAATATATTTCTATACTCTTCATGATTATTTTAAAATATCTAGTACCACTCCTGAAAAATAGTAATTGCCTACTCAGTAGCAGAAAAATAAAAGTACTGTGTAATATTACTGTTTATCTTCATAGTCACTTTTTTTGGGGGGGGGCTGCTTTGGGTCTTTGTTGCTGCGCGCGGGCTTTCTCTAGTTGTGGCGAGCGGGGGCTACTCTTTGTTGCAGTGTGCGAGCTTCTCATTGCAGTTGCAGTGTGCAACTCTTTGTTGCAGTGTGTGAGCTTCTCATCTGCTCTTGTTGCAGAGCACGGGCTGTAGGTGCACAGGCTTCAGTTGTTGTGGCACTCGGGCTCTGTAGTTGCAGCTTGCAGGCTCTAGAGTACAGGCTCAGTAGTTGTAGTGCACTGGCTTAGTTGCTCCGCAGCATGTGGGATCTTCCTGGACCAGGGCATGAACCGGTGTCCCCTGCATTGGCAGGCGGATTCTTAACCACTGCACCACCAGCGAAGTCCCCTAGTCACTTTCTATTCTACCAGTGCAGAAGCTATGAAGATGTGAGTATGTATTCCACTCGCACGCCTCTCCATCTGACAGCTCTGAAGGTCTTTCCACACAAGCTTACTTTAGTTCTCTTCATTTCACATACGAATCTTTAAAATTCCCTTTTGCCCATTTTCTGGATATACTCAATGGCAACAGACCCATTACAGCCATTTTTATATGGCAAATTTCTTGAACAAGAATCATACCATAATCCTACCATAATCATAAAGGTCAAATGCATCAGTGCTTCTCCAGGGAAGTCTTTCCATGCAGTAATGAGCCACTTTTCTTTAGGAATCAAAGTTTCACTCTGTTGAGTAAATGACTGCTCACATGCAGACGTTTCTCACTCTAAGTCAGTCAACTATGCCATAACCTTCTCTTTTCTCATTTTTTTTTGAAATCTGCAAGCTTTTACATATATGTGATTGCAGTGCTTGATGTAGAGCCCTGCTGATGGAAAAGCACTCACATATTTGTTGATTTATCATACATCTGTACTTGGAATTTTAAAAACTTCCATATTAGTAATAAATAGAGCTCTTCCTATTGTGAATTTCACCATATTCAGAGCAATCCCTTCGGTTCTTGTTTATCAGGCACAGTGGACTCACGCATGTACAAAATAACCTAAATTCAAAGTTATTTATTACAGCATTGCTAGCAAAATATTGGAAACATTCAAATGCCCTTTGATAAAGCACTGGTGGTACATCCATACAGTGGGATACTATGCAACAATTGAAAAATGAAAAGACTTTTTTTTAACTGGAACAATCTCCTAGATATTGTTAGGCAAAAAAAATCAAGGTATAAAAGAGGGGTGAAATTATATTTATATATAATATACTAAATGTTATACACTAAATATATTTATATATAATATACTAAATGCTATATATGTATATTTTATATATTTAATTTATACAGACTCATACATCTCTGAAAGGATAGTCATTGTAGGAAAATAAGTGTCAAGAGGACAGGGACAAAAGGAAGACTTTTTCACTATATATCCTTCTATTTTTAAATTATGTACCAAACACAATTATTATCTATTCAAAAAATAATTAACCTTTAAAAGAATATATAGTGTGGTAGTTACACGCAGAGGCTCTGTAGATAAAAAGACCTGAGTTTAAGTCCCAGCTCTACCATTAACTAGTGTGTGACCTTAGGCAAGTACTCCAAGCCCCAGTTTCCTCATCTGTAAAATGGGGGTAATGACAGTTACTGTGAGAATCAGAGCAAATCAAGTATATAAATCACTTAGCACAGTTCCTGGAAACTATTATTATTCAATGTTCTATTTAAATGGTACTGTAGACTTGAAAGTCACAAAGATCATCAATCATTTTTTCTCTTATTCTCGGTGAGCAAATTTTGTTAGTTCCTCTTTCAAAAAGATACAGCATCCAACCATTTATGTCCATTGTATAACCACTAGAGATTGGCCCAGACACTGAAGTATTAGCTAAAGACTTTGAATTTCATAAGAAAGTCAGTTAGAAGCCCCTGCACATTTGCCACTATATACAGACATGTCCATATAATCTCTACTCTACTAAATACCAAATGCCATCAATTTATATCTGTATTCCCACTTTACTGTTTATAAAGTATTTTCAAACACTTTAGCTCAATTCCTGGAATTGCATCTTGGAAACAGAAGGTCCATTAAAGGACATTCTAATTTTTCAACAACTATGAAACAAGCAGAGCAGGCATTTTTGTTCCTCTTTTGTAGATAAACATTTTTAGTTGACGAGTAACCTATTAAATATGAATTTAAATGATTTTTAAATAATAAATTAATTAAATGAAAGCCAAAGAAGAGGAGTGACGTGCCAAAGGCCACATGCTTTACAAGAAAAAATAAAAATGCCTAGATTTCAGATCTTCTCATTTCAGCACTCATTTCACCTACAGTCTTGACAGGAAGTGTGTCTCTTACCAGGACGTCATCAAGCATACTGTTCTTCCCTTACCTAGAAGGCTCTTACCTATGCCAACCAAGACTTTGTTCACAGCAGCTTCCCTGGATCTGGTAGCCCCAGGTCTCTGAATTCTATCTACTGCCATAGCAAACAACTTAGGCCCACACTAATTGTATCTACAAGGATGACCTACAAGCACCTCAAATTCAACATGTTCACAGCAGTAACATATTCACGGCAGTAACTACCTTGCCTCGTTCCTCCACCCTCAACCCTTGCCTGGACTTGCTCTTCCACCTCCACCTCGTGGGACCCCTAGTTCAGTGAATTGTCCCACCGTCACCCACATGGGAAACCATACATCTAAGAGTGATGCTACTCTCCTCCCTCTCCCTAAATCCACCAATCCTGCTTCTACCTCTAACTATCTATAGAATGAATCCGCTTCTCTTCAGAATGGATGTAGAGTAGGAGAAGAGAGAGAACTGGAGAAGAGGGCCCATGCCTAGTCCCCCAGACTTCCAGGATTGGAGAGCAGTGACTGAGAGGTCTGACCCAGGCACCAAAATAGCATGGTTCAAATCCCAGCTTAGGCACTTACCAGCTCTCTGACCTTGGGCATATTACTGAACTTATGTCTCATTTTTCTCATCTGTTCAGTTGAGAAAATACTAGTAGCTATCTCATAGGATCATTATAAAGTGCAAAAGAATTAATATAAAGTGCTTAGAATAATGTCTGGTACACTTTATAGTATACACTACTATTTCCAACAGAAGCATGTTTTTTTTTTTTTTTAATGTCATAAGGTATTTGTTCCACAGTGGTGTAAAATCCAAAAGTTTTTCATCAAGACAGAAAATCAAAACAGTCCAATGTCCAATCAATCTGATTCTCCATCCCACTTAAAAGTTTTAGTCACGTTGTGCCTATGGCTATTTCCCTACTGTACAACTGCAATACCTCTTACCTAGATTACTATACCAGCCTCCAATTAATTGATCTCTTTATTTCTAGCCCTCTCCAATATATTCTCCAAACTGCAGTCAAAATGATTTTTCTAAAATGTGTATCTATGTATGCCGTTCTCCTACTTAAAGCCCTTCAATCATTCCCTATTACTTTGAATTAAAGTCTAGATTTTTTTTAACATGGCTTAAAGAGCCCAATATGATATGTGTGATATGGTCTCAAGCTTCATTCTTATCTACCTTCCCACCCCGCCATCTAGGCTCCTGTCATCACTCTTTCCACTCCTAAAATTCTTTCAGGTCCCACACCTCTCAGGTCCAGGATTTTAGATATATTATGTCCTCTGCTTGAAACACCATGCCCCATCACTCTACCTCTTACCTGGATAATTGCTACCTACCCTTCAGTCTTAATTTAGATGCCGCTTCATCCAAAAAACACATCTCCTGGCCCCCAAATCTGGATTAGGTGCCCTTCCTATGATTCAAGCAGTACCATATATTTCCCCTATCAGAGCATTTTTCTCAACTGCCTATTTGCTTATCTATATTCCCCCGTCAAACTATAAGCTGTACAAAGGTAGAGACCACATCTTTCTTTTATCCTAATGCTCACCACAATGCCTGCCACGTGGCAGGTGCTTCATTAAATATCTGTTGAATAAATTAATATCACACATGGGGCTCCAGCAGGTTCATGAATATTTTGCAAGCAACATTAAGTGGAAGGATTTTTTTAAACTAAAGTAAATCAAGTAAATAAAATACTAATAAATACAGAAGTTGAAAGTCTTACGGAGACACTCAATATGACATAGAATCTAATCATTATGACTGTCCAGTGACCAGGTCAGAATCTTTGGGAAACAGCAAAAGAGACCTCTCTGAAGAATATAGGTAGAAATAGTTTCCAGTAATACAGAGGCAAGAAATCATGAGCAACAATACATCTCCTGCTAAGCCTCTGGAAACCAAAAAAAAAAAAAAAAAAAAAAAAATCTATCATAGGAAATCTTTTAAAAATATAAAATACATGCTTCAATCTCCTGGCCAACTGTAAGTTCTACCACACTGAACTGAAAAATCAACGCCTAAAATCCATGCAGATTAAACACACTGACAAGTAAAAAATTAATAAATATTCAACCTCACCTCTACCTTAACAGTCAATTTTCAATTCTCTTATTTTTCCCACCTCCATACACAAAGTAAGATTCTCCATCCTCTGTACCTGGAAGCAATTTATACACAGCTCTGGTATTACTTTTATCACACTCTATCGTATTACTTAAGTACCTCTCCTCCACCAGACTCTCAGGAAGACAGAGGTGGTATCATTAATTCATCATTGTATCTTTAAGGCTATAACTGCACATAGTAGGTTTTTGGTGTTTGTGGAAAGGAGAAAAAGGAAGGAAGAGAAAGGGAGAGAAAGAGCAATCTATTTATTCAAGTATGTCGAAAGGTAGTAGTTGAAGTGGTAGAGAACTCCCACAGATGTAAGGAAAAGAAGCCTGAAAGAAGTTAAATTTCTAAAAGTTAACATGCAGATAATTCAGTGAACTTTAATATTAATTAATAACAGAAATAAGGACTACTCATTCTCATCCAATGGCAGTCTACAAGAAAGCTTACAGAGTAAGGAGCTCCATGTAGACTTCTTTATGTAGCCTATGTAGAAGCACAGAGCCCCCCCCCAAAAAAGAAAAGGAGGAAGAAGAGGGGGGAAGAGCAGAAATGGGAAGAGAAAAATAAAAAAATTGTTCCATGCCCCACTCGGTGTCTAAGAAGTCAAAGTGATTCAAACACTTCAAAAATGGTTGTCCATGACCAATATTATTAATATTTTGAGAAAGATGCATGAGGATGTTTTACTATTGGGGGAGAGAAAAATGTTGGATATTCTCAACAGAAATTCATTGTCATATTTTCACTTAGTGACATGACTCTAAAATGTTCAAACATGAAGTGAAAAATTCATTTGTCCAGTGTTTGTAACAGATACTCAAATATTTGAAAAATCATTATTTCAACATTAAATATCACTATTTACATTACACAGTATGCAGGCTGGAGTTAGAAGAAAAGACTATCATGTGGAAGATTTGCTTTTAACAGAGTCAGACAATCTGTTCATTCCCCGAGATGCCAAGAATTTACCTTGCTCCCCAATAAACTTAAAGACATTCCCCATATACTCTAATACCAATAGCCTGGGCTGTGTAAGAGTTCGTGGAAGAGAGATGTAATCTGCTATCATCACATATGCAATGAAAAGTACAAAAGAATTCTAAAAGTCCTATAAAACTTGTATCTTTCCCACCAGGGAAACTCTCCCAGCACAGTGACTTTCTTTTTCATAATACCAAATCAAAGCTTTAATAGCATCCACGTTGTGCTTAGGTTCAGCCCAGAAAACAGACTTCTCTAAAGACTTTGGAAAAGAAACCCAACACTTAGATGGAGCCTTCTCACTTCAGAAGAAGGTCTATTCCAAAAGAGAACCATCTGTCCCTGAAGGCTGAGCTCATTCCAGACAGAAGATATGTAACTTCCCCTTTTTTATTAATTTATTGGCATGATAACTCACATCAATTTAAAGGCAGTTCATCCACAATGAGCAAACTGTTGGAAAGCTAAATGCATTAAATCTTCTTTCACGGGGCCTGTAAGTATTTTTTGAAATCTTAGTGGTTTGCACTTAATGCTTTATTTTTTAAAATCAGTTTAATCATATCCTAAAACCAGTATTTCTTCAGGAAGATGGATTTCATTTTACCTCCATATCTATTACCCCAGGTCAGAATTGCAATGAATTGTGATTCCATTTGAAACCACTAATACTGCACTCAAAAATCCAATCAGTAAGGGAGTCTGAAAACACAATTTTCCAAAATGACTACAGTGCTCCTACTTCCTATTCTTAAATATCTAAGACACTAATTGAATGTCCATACTATTTTATTTATAGATCTTTCTCAAATACTCTCACAATAAAATCACCAGTTTTTAATTACCACTTCCACAAAAGCTCTTTTTTTTGGCTTTATTTTGAAGACTTAACAACTGTATTTTTTAAATCAGTTTGATAAATAAATGTTCAAAAAACAAAATGTTCTTATGAGACTCAGAAGTCTCTACAGCATATAGCTTGATACGCTTTATAACAGTAGGAACAGAGGACAAAACTATGAAAGTATAGTAACACTCAATTATACAAAACAGATGTATGAATATGTGTATAAGTATACATGCACATGAGATATATATCCACTTTGTGAATTATCTACAAAAGCAATTTAATGTCAGGCAGCTTTTATCCACCATGTCTTCTTGGCTATGGTATGATCATGAATCTAAAATCAATCATATAAATCACTGAAGCAAACCTAGAATGGAAAAGTAGCCATGTCATAGTATCAGGCAATCACAGAATCCTGGAATTGGAAAGAACATCAAAGGACATCTGATACAGCATGGAATTTCTTTCATAGATCTAATGGATGCTGACATGGACATTGTTATAAGTTTTCCAACGACAGGGAGCCCATTCTTTACTTTCCCCAAGAAGCTCATTTCATCAGACTCCAGTGACAGGATGTTTCTCCTCATATCAAGCCAAAATTATCTCCCTATAAATCCTCCTGTCAGGTAGTACCTAGTCTGTTCTTCCAGATATTCCTAGTCCATCTTTAACAGGTCTCTGTGTTCTAGATATGAAGGAAATGAACATGTTCCCCCTGGTCATATTTCCTAGAGGCTAGGCATCTTTTCTACATCCCCAATACCCTAAGCTGTCCTTTATATCATTTAAAGACCCTTAACCATCCCAGGCACTTCAGTCTCCTCTTGGTGAAATTCAGTTTGCCAGTATCTCTATTAAAAAACGGCATCTAGAACTAAAAATCATACTCCACAAATTATTACCAACATTTATTCACTAGGAAATAGATATTTGGGAAAGAGTCAAACCAAAGAACCCTCTGCTTCCTAGGGAGCAAGTCTTAACGTATACAATGGAAATGGCTAGATAAACAGAAAATATAAATCAATGCGATCCAAAAACAGTGATGAGAAAAGTGGGGGGGGGGGTTGGAGTTTAAAATAGAGTGTCATCAAGCTATTCATTCTGAAAGAAATTAAACCTCACTATGTGCTAGTCCACAACCTAAATTACCTGAGAACTGGTAATGCTAAAGTAATATGACCAAAACTTTCTAAATTTGCAATAAGCACGGTTATATATAGTCATAGCCTTTAAAATAAATTACTTTTAATCTCATCTAAAGAATCAAATGAAATCAAAATACTGGATGTAATTAAGACTGTTTAGTTTCCCTGGAGATTATACGAATCAGACATGTTAAGCATTCTAGGAATGAAACATTTGATACAATTAAGAAAATCCTATTGAAAAAAATTAGTCTGTAAAACAGAGATAATATGGGGCTAAGGAATGGCTTATTAATTACTTATTCAATTCTGAGTATAATAAATACAGCTATTACCATTTCAATTCACTAGTGGCTGAGCTCAGAAAGCTAAAACACTGCCACTCAATCTGCCTCCAGAATCTATTGATCTAATCAGTATAGTCACTGCCTGCTTCATTTATTGAATCACAGAATTATTTTAGGCTGAAAGGAATTTAGATGAAAAAAAAATGCTAGTAAGAAGGAGGACCAAAATTAAAGACCAAAATCTGGTACCTTGTCTTCTATACTTGAACAACCCTTCAAATACTTGAAAGAAGCTGTCATACCCTCCTTTCCCGCCCTAACCAATCTTCTTTCCAAGGCCAGTTCCTTCAATGACTTATAATATAGGGAGGATCTCAGAACAAAGTCCTATATAAGTGACCTCTGGAAATTCAGACATGTTCTTTCATGTCTGACGGGCCAGCTCAGACTGTGTCTTGAGGGGATAAATGAGTGGCTATCGGGAGGAGGCTGCCCCCAACAAGATGAAGCCTCTTGAGCCCCACTCTTCAACCCCTCAGTTACTCTGCGTAAGTCAAGCAAGAGGGACCTGAGAGCCACAGCCCTGGCGCAGAGCCAATCAGTAAGTGACTATGGAAGAAGATCAGAAGAGAGGCTATGACTATGCGAACATCAGAAACACCAGGGGACAGCACCTCCAGTTCAGGGGCCTTCCCCTATACCTGGCCTTTCTCCAATAGCGCTCTCTCCACTAGGTCTCAGCCAACCTAATGGGTCTTTCCTGTTTCTGACTAAGCCCTGGGGCAAACAGGACAGAGACTCCTCCAGAGAGTATATAGCCACAGCGGGAGCTCTCCATGAGGATAAGATCATAATCCCAAAGTAGACAGGCAAGTAACCTAGGATGATATTAAAGTGGCAGGATGCTATAACAAGAGAAGCAAGATGGCAAAAGCCCAAAATATTAGATGCTTGGGGGAAATGCTAAAGACAAAAGACAAAGAAAAGGAATTTTTTAAGCTAGGCTTAACATAAGAAGAATAAAGCCAAGACAGTTGTTAATTCTTAACTACAAATTATGCTTCTGTCTTCTCCATCCAAACTGACCTCAAATCTCAGCCCAGCATAACAGGCTCTTTGTAAAGCTGGGCACTGCTGGCCTGTCAGTCATTGTCTTCTACTATTCCCCTGGATATCAGCTTCCTTAAAGACCTACACTCTTCCCCACCTCCAGGCTTTTGGGCCTGCTGTTCATCCGGCCTCAGATTCCTTTCCCCTTCTGCTCATCCTCCCTTGACTGCCCCAAGCAGACCAGGGAGTACTCTCCTCCAGCTCCGATAGCACCAATCCATGTGTCTCTTCCAGCACCTCCCATGGGATATGATCATTTCTTGGTTTGCTTCCCTCCAAAACAGACTGTAAGCTCTCAAAGACTGTATCTTCATATTCCAAGAATCTAGCATAGTCTGGCTCTTAATTTAGTAAGTGAATGAATCAAACATAGGGAAGTAGGATAAGTAAGGTGACAATCATGTGCCAGGCTTTGTCTCATGTATGTCTTTTATCTCTTCTCTACTGACTAATGACAGACATACAGAGAACAGTGCCTGAAACACACGAAGTGTCCAATGAAAACCAACTGAATAAATCAAGTGAATAAACATGAAAAGAGCTTTGACAGATTCAGCAAAGTGATATAGTCATGAGTATGAAGGTCCCTTCCAGTGCTAAGATTCTAAGGAGTTTTAAAAAACTGTACTTATACAAATTTCCCAGAAGATTTGGAAAAGAGAAAAGGGAAACTAGCATTTATTGAGGAGCTACAAATTTGTTAGGCACTTTATATATGATATTTGATTTGCTTTTCATAATAATCCTGGGAAATTGGGATTATAATCCCCATTTTACAGATAAAGAAACCAAAGATAGAGATGCAGAGACAAAATTTGAACTCAGGTGAACCTGACCCCAATCCTAATCTTTTCCCACACTGCACACATGAATCCCTGGGAGAAACACAATTCTCCCTTCCCTATCACTCCATTCCAAGGAAAAGGAGTTCTGAAACAAGCCGAGGCTCAATCAGGTCATGATTCCAGAGGGTAGAGCTTTCAATGGGAAGTATGAAGAGGTGAAAAAGCTCTACCTTCCCTTGAGAATACCCCTCTTTTCCTTGTCGAAAGGTTCACAACTCTTCCCATGTTCCTCCCATGAGTCTGGAAGGAAAATTGTAGGACCTCTCCAGCTTATAAAGGGCCTCTCCAACGCCCCTTTTACTCTTCCCGTTCCCCAACAGGTCAAGTGGCAATCAAGTTATAATTCAGAGGAATGATGGCAAGGAGAGAGCTATGTGGGTCTACTTGAGAGGCCTTAGATTAGAGGGGGAAGCAGCCCTGAAGCTTACACATCCCCTGCAAGCCTATTCACCAAGTTATAAGCCTACATACAAATGGTAACCAAAGTCCTAACTAGCAATACAGGTATTTCTTTGCCTAGAATGTCTTCTGTGTAGGATGGTGGCATCTAACTGAGGTGACAAGGAATCAGCCAAATTTTGTTTCCCCAAAACATGACTCACAAGTTGACTTAAACAAATAACGTGAGGTGTACAACAAATGGTCCTGGGACAACTGGTTATCCTCATGCAAAAGAATTAATTTGGACACCTACATCACACATATATAAAAATTAACTCAAAATGGATCAAGGCCTAAATACTAGAGCTAAAACCACAAAACTCTTAGGAAAAAAACATATGAGTAAATCTGACCTTGAATTAGGCAATAGTTTTTTAGGTATGTCATCTAAAGCCAAACGACCAAAGTAAAAATAGATATATTGAACTTCATAAAATTAAAACTTTTGTTCCTCAAAGGACACTACCAGGGACTTTCCTAGCAGTCTAGTGGTTAAGACTCCATGCTTCCATTACAAGGCGCATGGGTTCAATCCCTGGTCGGGAAACTAAGATCCCACATGCCACAGGGCGAGGAGGCCAAAAAAAAAAAAAAAAAGACCCTATCAAGCAAGCAAAAAGACAACCTACAGAATGGGAGGAAATGTCTGCAAATCATATGTCTGATAAGGGTCTAATATCCAGAACATATAAAGAACTCTTCCAACTCAAGAATAAAAAGAGAATCCAAATTAAAAAAATAAAGGAGTTAAATAGATACTTCTCCAAAGAAGATATACAAATGGCCAAAGATGTTCAACATCATTAGTCATCAGGAAAATGCAAATCAAAAGTATAATGAGGTACCACTTCACACCTACTCAGATGGCTATAATCAAAATGATAGACAATAACAAAGGGTTGGGGATGGTATGGAAAGACTCCTCATACATTACTGATGGGAATGGTGCAACCACTTTGGAGAACAGTTTGGCAGTCTTCAAAAAGTCACACATAGAGTTACTGTATGACCAGCAATTCTACTCCTAGATAAATACTCAAGAGAAATAAAAAGATATGTTCACACAAAAACTTACACACAAATATTCATAGCGGCATCATTCATAACAGCAAAAAAGAAAAAGAAGAAACAACCAAAATTGCCATCTACTGAGGAATGGATAAAAACAATGTGGTATATCCATATGATAGAATTTTATTTGTTTACAGAAAAGAATGAAGGACTAACACATACTACAACAGAAATGATGCTTGAAAACATCATGCTAAGTGAAAGAAGCCAAATGCAAAAGGGCCCATACTGTATGATTCCATTTATATAAAATGCCCATAATAATAGGCAAATCCATAGGCAAAGAAAGTAGATTAGTGTTTGCCAGGGGCTGGGGGAGGGGAGATGAAGAATGACTGCTAACGGATGTGGGGTTTCTTTTTTGGGGGCAATGAAACATTCTAGAATTAGATAGTGGTGATGATTGCAAAACCTTGTGATATACTGAAAACTTAATTTTACACTTTAAAAGGATGAATTATATGGTATGTTAATTATATCTCAATAAAAAAAGGTGAGCTGCAAGTATAAAAATGAGCTAAGTGTACACATTATAACATGTACCATCAAAGAGATAAAACAGAAAAGCAATTAAGTTAACTTGAAAATCACTGCTGGACATTGGTGTTTACTTTCATAATAACAAATATGAGAAGTATTACATTTTATTGCCATAAACTGCACAGCAACATAAAGAAGATTGAGAGGAAAAATTAATTTGATTCCATGAAAAACGTCCAAGGATAAATATTTGCTTTCTTCCCAATATCTCAGCTGGTTGTAAGCTGAGCTCCCTGGAGCAGATATAAGAGCCTCTATGTTAGATTTGCTGACAGCAAACAGACTTGAAAGAATTCAAGTATAAGAAACTGAGCCTCAGACGCCCTGCCTTTGGTAAATGGTAAATGGATTCTCTCCCAGCAAGCTCTGTCACTGCAGACAAGCATTCCACCATGATAACGACAAAGTAACAGAGTAGAACTTTCAATTACCAGCATCTCAACCTTAGAGACTGGATGAACATCTTCCATAAGGCTTTTCTCAGATTCTCTGAATGAATGTGTGAGTCCAAATGACCAGTTTTTCCAGGTGAACACAGTTCATGTCAAGAATATTGAATCACAAGCAAACTTTGTACACATACAATGTAAAAGTAAAAACATAAGACAATATTCTAGAACTATGCCTGGAACATCGTAGGCACCCAATAAATACTTGTTGAATAACGTTTATATAGTTAATAATATCTACTACATAACTTAGATCAAATACTAAGGCAAACAGTAGCAGTATTTCTAAATCAACTTATCTTCATTAATAAAGTTGTTTTTTTCTTGCTTTATTCCTGATGTTATACCACACCCTTATTGAGAGTCAAACTGAAAAGTCAATGGTTATTAAGAAAGATAATTAGTCTATCATAAGTAGAAAGGATATTCTGATTAATTCTAAAAGTTACTGCCTCTCATCTTACAAACCTTCCTGAAATAAAACAACTTCGGGTTAATAAAACTGCGGAAATTTGTGACGTGGTTAATCTTTCATGCACCCTAAGATTTATTTTAGTTAATAAACTAAGAAAAAGATATATTGATACAGTTTAATAATAAGTTGTTTACTCTTCACATTCTGGAACCCTAAGACAGATCAAGCAAAACACAATTCACCTCACTGATCCCTATTGGAGCTCAGTAGGAAGGGAAGTTCTTTCTGAAGCACATATTAAAGCACACTAACTTACCAATGCCTAGAAGGTCAGCAATTAATTCTACATTACATTTTCCCTTTTTTAAGCCTCTTTTAAAAACAGGGAAATAATTTCTCAGAATGTAACAACTGTGGGTGCTTGAAATACTATATAGAATCATCAGATGGGTAAAAGAAGTAGAAAATCTCTTCAGAGATCACATCTTTTCCTCTTTCAGGACACTTCTGAAAGTCTCTAAGGATACCATTCTACAAGTTCACGATCTACGACAGACTGTCAGAAAAAGTCTTCGTCAGTTTCTTTTACAGCAGTATAAGCTCTTTTCTTCTATCTTCAAGGAGACATAAAGATGACATGAGTATCACCCTTTACATCATCATCTTTTAGGTTTTTTATTGGAAATCACACTACTCAATTCTCTCTCACTTTCATTAACTCTTCCTTGATTTGCTGACATCACAAAATAACATTTTTAAAGAAAATGTAGTTTGTTAACTGGTCTCTGCATGAAAAAGACTTTCTAAGCATAAAAAGCAATGAATCAAAAAAGAAAAGGTTAACAAGTAAACAACATAAAATTGTTTTAATTTCTATAAATGAAAAGCCATCATAAATTAAAAGAAAAGGCAACTGTAGGAGAAATGCCCCAATATGACAAGCAAGGGATAATATTCTTACTCTATAAAAAGTTCACACAAATCAGCGTCTGGCCAAGACAAGTGCCCCCTACCCTGTCCCGCATTCCCCTCCTCATCTGTACAAGAAATTGCTAGGTCCCTACAAAAAAAAAGAGGTTACAGCTTCTTTCTCCCAGCTTTCATGATCACTGTGCCTTTCTTCTGCCTTAGTCCTTTGCCTCCTACCCGGATGCCCTTTTTCTTCTCAGCCCTGTTAGCCAGGAGATTCAGATAAACAGCCTGATCTTGATTTCAGATTTTCCCCAAGATCCAGCCTCTGAAACACTGCTTTCTACATTGCTCTGTAACCTGCAGGCAAGTAACAACTCACCCCAGGCTCCAGGGATACCTTATCCAACTAATTCCAGCCAAAGCCCAACATATTGGCTTCTGCCTGCGCTAGGGAGGCAGAAATCAAACAATTAAACAATTAAGAAAAAAACTGAGACTCCAATATAAAAACCATCAAAGAGCTTGCGCAGGCAATCTAATAGCTAATAAGATTTTTAATGCTGTAACACATTAATAATGGAAGATGTGAGTTAAAATGAGGTACTATTTTTAATCTGTGAAATTTGTGAAGATTTTTTTAAAAAATAATAATGCTAACACAGGTGTCATAAAAGTGATAGCAGGATGGTAAACTGGTATACTCTTTCTAATGGTGGCAGCATGTGTGAAGAGCATTCCTCTGCCCTTTGACCCTGCAATGTCATTTTTAGGAATTGATCTTCAGTAATCAAAAATCTAGTCAAAATATTTAAGTATAAAGATATTCATCTCTACATTTTTGTACGTGAAATGTAACTATCCAACAGTAAGTAAACTGCAAATAAATTATGCTTTGTCCACAGTGTGGATTATTATGGAGCCAATAAAAATGATATAGTAAGAGCTGACTATTCTATAGCACTGATTAAGGACCACTGACTGTCCTAAGCAGTTAACATGTATTCAGTCATTCACTCCTCCAACAACATAAATGGAAACTGTGAGGTATGTAGGTGTTAGTATCATCTCCATTTCACAGCTGAGAAATCGGAGGCACAGAGAAGTTATGTAATTCGTTCAAGGTTACACCGGCACAGACTCACATGCCCTTTTCTGAAATTCTAAAATCCAAAAAGCTCTGAACACCACGTGTTCTCCATAAATTTGTGGCAAATTCATTTGTTGGCAAAACCTGACCTGAACTGAAGCAAAAGTATGTATAGTCTTTACTTACCCCACTTTGAGTGAAGTTATCTTGCTAAAGAAAACTTAATGCATTTGATTAGAGAGTGCTGCCCCAGACCCCACTAGAAGGGATGCAGTTTATACACCATGTTGCCTTTCTATAATCTGAAAAATTCTGAATTTTAAAGCACAGACAGCCCCGCGAGTTTCATATAAGGAATTGTGGCAGAGCTGAAATTCAAATCTATGCATCTGCTTGGCTCTGGAGTCTGTGCTCTTAACCACCATGGTTATTTTGAGAGCCTGTTTAATGGCATGGGGAAATTCTTATAATTAAAATATTTAAGTATTTATTAACTACATACTATGTGTCAGACAAAATTAAAATTGGGACAATGCTACTAAGGACAGATAACTGGTGTCAGAAGAGCCTATACCCTAAGGGGGCTTATCCTAGACAGACTGGTCAGTGGCAGTTTTCCTGAGGAACCATCTGATCTGAGAAGTGAAGAATGAGCAAGAGTTAACGAGAAGAGGGAAGAGCATACCTGGAAGGAGAAGAGCATGCGCAAAGGCCCTGTAGTAGGTGGGAAAATGGAGACAAAGGATTCAGAGTCAGTGTAACTGGAACACAGAGAACCAGGAGAGCCTAGTGTAAGATAAGGCTGGAGAGGAGGTAGATGCTACAGGACCTTATAGGTGGAGTAACCATTTGCCCCAGTTTGCCTTAGGAACAGTCCCAGTGTAAATAATAGCACTCTCCTTTACTGTCAAAGGTATCCTGGTCTATATGATAAAATATATGGCCATCCAATTTATCGGCCACATTAAAGAGTCGTACTTTTACCCTAAGAGCGATAAGAAATCCTGATGGATTTTAAGCGGCAGGGGGGCAGAAGAAGGGTATCGTAATGAAATTTTAATTTTCAAAAGATTAGTCTTGCTACAGGGCAAAGAACAGACAAGAATACTGAAAGGATAGGGTGAATACCTTTAGACCAGTTTGGAGGCTATAACAGGAGACCAGGCAAGAGACAATGGCAGCTTGGTCCAGGGTGACAGTGGTAGAGACAGAAAGAAGTGGATGGAATTGAGTTTGGTTTGAACGTAAAATAAACAGACCTTGATGATGATTTCCACACAGAAAGAGTGTCCAAGACTTCTGGCTTGCAAACTAAACGGATGGTGTTGTGATTCACTAGAGATTTACATGAGCTAGAAATTTAAATATGTGAGGCATCTGCATAGCAGCTGTAATTTGAAGCGGGGGAGCCTGTAAGAGTGTCTAAAACAAAAAAAGTTTAGGTTCAAAACCTGCTGATGTTTATTTCCATTGGCAGAGCCCTCTTCCGATGCAGGACCCCATTTTCCGGTTGAATACTGGAGCTGTTTGGTGATTAGACAAAAGAGAAGGTCCCCCTTGCCTGGTGATATGGGACAGGAGGAATCAAACCACGTGCAGCATGTAAACACCCGTTACAACTAAACCCCGAGTGCTTGATATTTACTGTTCACAAAGCAGTCTCACATACAGGCTCCTTGGAGCCCACAACACTTGGTGAGAAAATGTGGTCTGCATTTACGGATGAGGAAACTGAGGTGGAGCGCTTAAATTACCTGTCTACACAGAGGCTGCTCTTACGCCATACTATCTCCTCAAATGTGCCATCCACTGTGTGCAAGCAACTACACTAAGTGCTGTAAGAACTACCAAATAATGAGGTCCTACTAGGTGCCAGGCTCTAGGAAATTAAAAAGAGAGAGAGAAAGGAAAAACAAAAAACGCAACTTCAGAACTTTTAAGGATGTGTTACACTTACCCTAGAGTAAATTCGCTTTAAATTTCAAAAAGGTTCACGTCCCAAGGTGGGGTCGAGGTGAGAAGGTGGAGATGAACCGGGCAGCCAGGGACCACCCCAAACACCGACTCAGGGGGAAATGAGGTCCCAACGTCTGGGCCCCGGGAAACACTAGGAAGGGACGGCGGGGTCCACCGGCCGACTGGTCAACGGAGGCCCAGCTGCCCGTTCGCCTGCGCGTTGCCATAGCAACGGCCAGGTCGGCTTTACCCCGGAGCCTCCCGCCCACTTCCGCGGGGTCCGCCCTGCGCCGCAACGCCAGGGGCCACTCACCCAGGCCGTCGGGCGGGCTGGCTCCCAACTGGCGCGCACACTCCGCGCTGGTGGTCGCCAAGTCCGGAATTCCGCACCTGGAGAAACTTTTCGGCCAGCGGGGCAGCCTTAGGGAGGTGGACGGGGGCCGCGTTGGGACAAAGCGCGTCGGCTTGGCGCGAAGCCCTTCTCCGTGCGATGGGGCTGGCGAGGAGGGTTCTCCCAGGTGCGTTCGGAGGCGTTTCCGCGAGCAGCTCCTCTTAGCGATGGACCTGAGAAGCCTGTCTCGGGGACAGAGAAGCAGACCTGTTACACTTTATAACAGTCATATCACACTACTGAGGTGATGTCCAGGCTAGTATTCTCGCTCAGGCCCGAGGCCTCGTGGTCCAGCTGGTTGGAGCTGGGGCTGTAAGCCTCGCACTGAATTGGGTTCCGAGCTGGCCTAAAAGTGAGGGAAATGAGTATCAGTGCTGGGGGGAAGGCCCCCGGAGTGCAGGGTGTTTGTCCCCACGGAGGCGCTGAGAAGGCTCTTGAGAGATCAAATGACAATTACCAGGAATAGGTTTTAGCCACAAATCTCTGTGGAACCATCTGAATGCGTGCCCCCCTGCAATAGAGGCTAGAAATGCGGGCTCCAGCTGTATGCTAATGTATTTCTGACCTGAACTAGGAATGGCTTCTGTGGACACGGGTCTTGCTCTCTAGCAGCTGCCGCGGGGGTGGGGGGACGAGGGGTGGGCTCAACTCTCCAGATACTAGCCTAATTATTCAGGCAGATGTCCTCTAAAATTTATTTGATTAATAGCCAAGAACTTGGTACAGCAGGTCGATTCATTTTATTGCTTAGAGGTAGAAGTCCACCTTTGGCAACGGGTTCCTCCTGTCAGCTTCATCTGAAAACTCATAATGGCCGTGGTAAGCAACCGGTAACTTCAGTTTTGCAAATTTTCCGAACACAAAAATAATCCCCACCATGTCCTGTACTCTAGAACTTTGGGGTATTGGCCAGACTTTGTTTTGAAGAAGTACAGAACTGTTGTCTAACAAGGGTCTGGAATAGCCTGCAAGAATTTTCTCTCTGTCTCTCTCCCCCAACCCTGCCTCTATCCAAACATGAGTGTTAGTGCCACAATGTCCAACAAAAGAAGATAAACTCTACCATCTGCTTCATTGAGCTGTGAAGTGTGTGGATCTGCCTTTAGTCAGCAGCTAGGTAGTCTTACACGCCACAGCCTTACCAAGAAATAACTTGGAACTGTCCACTTTCTCATGCCTGTGAAAAGCCTGGTGGAGAGAAACTACAGTGCCGGAGAATTGTTTGAAAGGCATGCAGATGACCCCCTCCTCTACATAGTCTCTGGGTCAAGTGAGTTCCAAACCTGCTACATATCAGAGACATCCGGGGAGTTCTATTTGTTTTGCTTTGTGTTTAAATACAGATTCACAGGACACGCTTCCAGAAATTCTGATTAAATAAATCTCATGAAACCATTTTTAAAAGATCTTCATATGAGCTTGATACAAAGCTAGATTGGGAACCACTGGGCTATGTTTTATCCTGAATTAAGCCAGACCATCAAAAAGCTGTTTGTACCACTTTTTTTCACCCTTACAAAATTGTCTCTACCAAGTCATGCTTTACCCTTATGCCATCTGCTTATATTGAGATGCTATTAAAAAAAGATACGCATGACACCTCTGAATTTACTGGAGGGATTATTTTAAGAATGATGTTTTTTACATCCCAGTAGCAGAATCCTACCATATTGCCCAGCCCAGGGTTTTTCAAGTTTTTTGGACGATAATCCACCAAAAGAAATATGTTTTACATTATCACCCAGTACACAGGTACCTACACATTTAATAACTAAAACAAGTCTTATAAAATATTACCCATTCCACATGCATTTTATTGCTTTTTAATGCTGGCTTCCACCCGTTAAATGATTTATTGACCCCTAGATGAGTTGCAAGTTGCATTTTAAAATCAGCAGTATAGGGACTTCCCTGGCGATACAGTGGTTAAGACTTCACCTTCCAGTGCAGGGGGTGCGGGTTTGCTCCCTGGTCGGGGAGGTAAGATCCCACATGCCTCGCGGCCAAAAAGACCAAAACATAAAACAGAAGCAATATTGTAACAAAGTCAATAAAGATTTTAAAAATGGTCCACATCAAAAAAAAATCTAAAAAATTAAAATAAAAAATCAGCAGTATAGCCAGATATCTTTTTCTGGAAACTAGCCCTAATCCTCAGACAAACTAGGCCACCTGTCCACAGTCTATTGCTCCAATAGCAGTACCAGAGCCAACGCAATCACATCTTTCTCCCAGGAATTTGGAATTAGGACTGAGAGATTTTAGTTTTTCTAAATCTAGGTAGCTAACATAGAAACATAGAATGCTGTAATATTGAAAGTCAGAAGCTATCCACAGACATGCCTTCCCATCATGTGGCCTGGAGAAATGCAGAAAACCAAGTTGCAGGAAAAATGTGAAAAGAACAGGAAGGATGAAAGAGATTCACAAAGAGGAGAGAAGAGACCAAAAGTGTTGTGACAGCTTTCCATTCCTGATCATTTTATTTCTTGAAATGAGCTGCATTCCTGCCTTTGAATTCCACGTAATATTCCAAATCTTTACAATAAGATGCACTCTTTTGCTTATGCTGGTTCAAATGGTTGTTTCTGTTATTGCAACCAAGATGAACCTAATTATATTGGTTTTATATGGCTTTTGTAACAAATTACCACAAACTTGGTGATTAAACAATGTAAGTGTATTATCTGGCAGTTCTATAAGTCAGAAGTCTGACACAGGACTCACTGGACTAAAATCAGTGTCAGTAGAGGAGAATCTGTTTCCTTGCCTTTTCCAGTTTCTAGAGGTTACCTACATCCCTTGGGTTCATGGCCCTTTTCCTCCATCTTCAAAGGCAGCAATATTGCATCTTTCTGACCGTGCTTCTGAGGTTACATCTCCCTCTGATTCTAGCTAGGAAGGTTCTTAGCTTTTTTTTTTTTTTTGCAGTACGCGGGCCTCTCACTGTCATGGCCTCTCCCGTTGTGGAGCACAGGCTCCGGACGCGCAGGCTCAGCGGCCATGGCTCACGGGCCCAGCCGCTCTGCGGCATGTGGGATCTTCCCGGACCGGGGCACGAACCCGTGTCCCCTGCATCGGCAGGCGGACTCTCAACCACTGCGCCACCAGGGAAGCCCAAGGTTCTTAGCTTTTAAGGACCCAAATGATTAGATTGGGTCCACCCAGAAATTCCAGAATAATCTCCCCATCCCAAGGTCCTTAGCTTAATCACCTCTGCAAAGTGCTTTTTGCACAGAAAGTAACGTTCACAGCTTCCAGGAATTAGGACATGGACATTTGGGGGAAATGTGGGGGTGGATCCACACTAACATACAATCACTCTATGCCTTAATGTATTTCAATCCTAAGTGTCAGGGAAAAAAATCTTTTTCTCCTTGAAAAACTGATTTCCTTATAAAGAAAGAAAACCATGAAATTGATCACTTTTCCCTTTTCACCTTCGCTTCTAGGAAGACAGGAACCAAATTTGCAGCTCAACATTAATTTTGTCAAACTCTACTGCTTGCATATCAGTGTTACAACTTTCTTCTGTTCTCTCTCTCTTCCCTCATTTCTACCTTTTTTCTTCATTGTATTGACTGTATTATTTTAAGCTGCTTCAGATATTTTGACTTGTTGTTTCCTCTGCCTATAAGGCTCTGCCCCCATACCTCCACAAGGCTGGTTCCTTTTCATCATCTATATCTCAGCTCACATGCCACCTCCTCAGAGAAGCCTTCCCTGATCCCCCTATCTAAAGTAGTCCCTCCCACAGTCTATCACATTACTTTACTTTGTTGTCCTAGAGCACTGAACACCATCTAAGACAAGCTGATTTATTTTCTTTCTTCCCTCACTGGAAGTTAAGCTTCAAGACAGTAGGGACCCAGCCTCTTTGTTTATTGCTTTGCTCCCAGTACCTGGAACAGTGGCTGACAGTTAGTAGCTATTTAGTAAAAAAACCATGGCATTAGTAAATGAAAGAATGAATAAAGGAAGCGCAGGAAGAAGGAAAGAAGAGATTTTGTAGAACATGTTAATATATAGACGGATAGATAAATAGGTAGATAGGTTGACAGATAGACAAATATTCATTTCTGATGTGCAAATGTCACCAATATTTATAGGGAAGAATCAGAGAAATTACACAAGGAAGTAAAACATAACTCCCTACAATATGTTCATAGAGCTACTGGGTTTTCTTGGGGAACCCTTTATGTAAATGCCTTAGACAGAAAGTTTCTTGAAGTTTTCCAGTGGCTCAAGGCAGCTACCTTAAATATCCCGGCTGGTTACCATGTCTGAAGTCATCAGTTCTCAGTGAGGTGATGGATTGCAATACCATGACTCCTAAGAACAACAAACTCTTGACACTGCCAAGGGAGCTCAGTCTATTCCAGGGCTCATTACTGCACAGCAATCGGCTCTCATTCTAGTCCAGTAATTATCAACGTCACCACTGGCAACAAGTGTTATATGCTGTTTACTTAAACACTCTATGGTAACGTCATTGTTACAATGCAATATCAAATTGCTTGACATTTAAGAGAGATCAGAATCGAAGTCTGTCAATATAACAAAACATAGAAGCAATTAGATAGTTTGTTCCAGGGTTTGTTGACCCTGTTAGTAAAAATACCAAAGTCTTGGAGGGAAGAGATGGACTTCAGTTTTCATAAGTCAAGAAGCAGTTGATTTACACATTAATTACAATTTATCTGTTATTCAAAAGACTTTTAAAAGACTCTATATCACAAAAACATCACTCCATATTTTTTCTGTTCTATAAGATAAGTTATGATATTTTTAAATCATTATGTGTTATATTAAGATTTCTTAAATTGGGGGACATGTCTTTGAAAAGTGTATAATGCAAAATGTAACTTTATCCTAATGATAGCTCTTTGATTATTGGTAGGCTCTACCAATTTATACAAAGTCTTTCCACTTTTCTCTTCTCCTACCTTGACAAAAGTAAAACTGTACCTTATCCCCACAGCTCAAAAAGAAATAAATATTTAGCAATTAACTCAGTTTTTCTGATCAACTGTGGATGTCTGACCCAGCCCCCTTTTCAGATAAAACTAATAGAGTTCAGGTTAGTACATGCCAAAACTAAATTAATGGTTCATAGAGTGGAAGACTTGATATTGTTTAGATGGAAATACTCCCCACATTGATCTACAAATTCAATGCTATCCTTATCTAAATTTCAGCTGCCTTTTTTGTAGAAATTCACCATCTGATCCTAAAATTCATATGGAGATGCAAGAAACTCAGAGGAGGCAAAACAGTGTTAAAAAGAAGAACAAAGTTGGAGGACTCACACTTCCTGATTTCAAAACTTACTACAAAGCTTTAGTAATCAAGACTGTCATATTGGCATAAGGATAGACATATAAAACAACAGAATAGAATTGAGAGTCCAGAAATAAATCCATGCATCATTGAACAACTGATAAGGGTGCCATGGCAATTCAATGGGTGACAGGATAATCTTCAACAAATGATGCTAGGGAAACTGCAAGAGAGTATATTTGAACCTGTACCTCACACCATATACAAAAGTTAACTCAAAATGGATCAAAGACCTAAACATAGGAGCTAAAACAATAAAACTCTTAGAAAAAACACAGTTATAAGTCTTCAAGACCTTGGATTAGGCAATGGTTTCTTAGATATGGCATCTAAAGCAAAAGCAACCAAAGAAAAAATAGATAAATTGGACTTCATCAAATTAAAACTTGTGCTTCAAAAGACTATCAAGAAAATAAAAGACACCCACAAAATGGGAGAAAAATATGTGCAAGTCTTATAAGTGACAACAGTCTAGTATCTAAAATATATTAAGAATTCCTACAACTCAACAGTAAAAAATCAAATAACTCAATGTAAAAGTGGGCAGAGAATTTGAAGACATTTTTCCAAAGAAGATATACATAAAGCCAATAAGCACATATAAAGATGCTCAATATCATTTGTCATTGGGGAAATGCAAATCAAAACCATAGTGGGGTACCAATTAATACCCACTAGGATGGCTAGAATCAAAAAGACAGACAATAATATAAGCTGGTGATGATGTGGAACAATTGGAACCTTCATACATTGCTGGTGGGAATATAAAATGGTAGAGCTGCTTTGGAAAATAGTCTGGCAGTTTATTAAACAATTAAGCACAGGGCTTCCCTTGTGGCGCAGTGGTTAAGAATCCGCCTGCCAATGCAGGGGACACGGGTTCGAGCCCTGGTCCGGGAAGACCCCACATGCTGCAGAGCAACTAAGCCCGTGTGCCACAACTACTGAGCCTGCGCTCCAGAGCCCATGTGCCACAACTCCTGAAGCCCGGCGCCTGAAGCCCGTACTCTGCAACAAGAGAAGCCACTGCAAAGAGAAGCCCGCGCACCACAACGAAGAGTAGCCCCCACTCACTGCAACTAGAGGAAGCCCACGCACAGCAACAAAGACCCAATGCAGCCAAAAATAAATAATAATAAAATTAAAAAAAAAATTAAGCATAGAGTTACCATATGACCACTACCCAAGAGAACTGGAATTACATGTCCACACAAAAAACTTATATACAAATGTTCATAGAAGCATTATTCATAATAGCCAAAAATGTAAACCCAAAATGGCCATTAAATGATGAATAGATAAACAAAAAATGGTATATCCATACAATGGAATTGTATTTGGCTACAAACAGGTACACGCTACAACATGGATAAACCTTGAAAACATTATTTTAAGTGAAAGAAGCCAGATGCAAAAAGCCATATCTTGTATGATTCCATTTATATGAAATGTCCCAAATAGGCAAGTCTGTATAGAGAAAAAGTAAATTAGTGGTTGCCAGGGACTGGGAAGAGGGAATGGGGAAAGACTGTTAACAGGTATAGAATTTCTTTTGGAGGTGATAAAAATGTTCTAAAATTAGACAGTGGTGATGGTTGAACAACCTTGTGAATATACTAAAAACCATTGAATTTTACACTTTTAAAAAGTGAATATTAGGTATATGAATTATGTCTCAACTTAAAGAGTAAAGTAAAAAAAACTAAATAATACTTTATATTTCATGGATTCTAAAACCCACACTGTTTTCACTTTTTAAACTTCTTTGAAATTGGGTTGCATAATTGATTACATATTACTATTGCTGTCAGCCAGGTAGCAGTCCTGACGTGTAAAAGTCTTCCTGAAGGACCAAGAGAGTGCCAGCATCTTGGTGTCTTAGTTTTCACAAAATACAGGTGATATTCACTCACCTAATGTTATCAACTCTGTTCCAGGCACTGTTCCAAATGCTTTCTGTATTTTAACTTATTCAACCCTCACAACAGCTCCATGAGATAAGTACTGTTATTATCCTTATTTTACAGACAAAGAAACAAAAGTATAGTGTGCTGGAGTGATTTGTCCAAGATCACACAGCTGGTTCGTGTGAGTCCCATCCAGGCTGTTCTGGTCCAGAGTCTGTGCTCCTAACCATTAGGCTTCACTGCCTCACTTACCTGTGAGTGCAAGACAGCCATTACTGTCAACGGTCTTCAAGGATTCCTACCAAAGTTGGCCAAAAGAGTAACGAAAGCTAATAATGAGTCTTGCAGTGGTTCAGTGACTAAAAACACCATTCATTTGGAAGTTTGACTGGTTCATTCAAACATCTTTTGGCTATGTCTAAGGGAGTTCACAGCCTGGAACTTCATTTACAGAGCTCAGATAAGAGGGAGTAACCGCTTCCTGCTTGACTTACAAGGTGAGTAAAGGGAGCTGGAGCTTTAGTCCAGACCCTCCTCATTTTTCCCAGCTGACTGCAGAGACTGACCTCCTTCTCCTATGAGCCTGACTGGGTAAGGGACAGGGCAGACCAGGTCCCAGCACGGGGATGGAGGGATGAAGTCTCTAACTCATGTGCGAAGGATGTGGAGCCAGAGGAAACACCACCAGAAGCCATCTCAGGAAGAAGTGCAGGATCAAACCTGAGGCAAATATTCCACCTCCCTATTACCTGACATCCAACCTTGCTGATTTAATGCAAAGTCAATCGTTGGAAGATTGGAAGGACTCCTGAGGATTCAAGGGTGTATAGCATTCCAGGCTCAGGAGAGAAAATGGATTGTATCACTTCCAAGAAACTATAGGCAGAAAGAAAGGATAGCTAAGCCCTCCCTGTCCCCATTCTGCCAAGGCTCTTGCCACACCCACCCCAGCTGAGCCCCTTGGACACCAGATGCCTCTTTAAGATGACTGGGGAAACCTAGCCGAAGCCAGATTGCTTCCAACAAGCTGACCCCACAGACACACTCAGTTCCTGGAGGCCAGAGTGAGGATGGAGACTAAACTCAACGCCCTTCACTGCCACTCCACATCCCCTTACAGAGGCTAGCAGTAGCATTTTCCAGCCATGACGTAATTTCACCTCCTCCAGCTTAGGCCTCGGCCTCAGAGTCCGGAAGCCAAACACAATCCTTTCAGTAGAGAAAAGACGGAAGCAAAGAGGACAACAGAAGACACACCCAAATAAGGCAGGGTACCAGCTCTGAACTGTTGCATAATGGAAAGAGGAATGGGTGGGCAGAGGAGGTGCCTGGAATCACCATCCTTTAATTCATTGTTTTCTCTTCTTAAATTTTCATTTGGTAAAAATTTCAAACTTACAGAAAAGTTGTGAAAATAAAAATAGAAAGAATACCCATATACCCTCTAAACCCAGATTCACCTATTAATATTTTACCCCATTTGCTTTATTTGTATCCTGTATATATTTTTTCTATTTTTTCTAATTAGATATTTTTCTAATTAAATATATAAATATGTTGAAAAATACAATGTAGATAAATTATATTAAAATATATATTTACATATTTAAATTATAAAAAAAAATATTTTTTGCACCATTTGAATGTAAGTTACATACACTATGGCCTTTTACTCCTAAATACTCCAGTGCATACTCCTTAAAAAAAGGGTAATTTATTATATAACCACAGCACAGTTATCAACTGTAGTATATTTAGCATTGATAAAATACTGTAATCTACTGTCCATATTCCAATTTTGTCAGTGGACCCAATGATGTCCTTTAAGCACTTCCCCCCTTCCACTACAGGACCCAGTTTAGTCCTGGATATTGCATTTAGTTCTCATGTGTCTTTAGCCTTTTTTAATGTGGAACATTTTCATAGCTTTTCTTTGTCTTAGTGACATAGACATTTTTTTAAAATCCAGCCCCCTATCCCCTGACTTTAACATAACGTTCCTCATTTTGGGTTTGTCTGATGTTTCTCCATAATTAGGTTCAGAGTATGCATTCTAGGCTGCGATATTGGATGGGTGATGTTGTGTCCTTCTCAGGGTATCACTTCCGGATGCACGTGTCCACCTGTGCCTCACTGGTGACGTTATTTTGATCACACAGTCAAGGAGTTATCTTATTTCTCCTCTGTTTAATTACTGTGCATTTTTTTCTCCCTCACAACTAATGAGCCATCGGTAGAAAGGCAATTTAAGGCTGTGCAAATATCCCGCTCCTCATCAAAATGTCTCCCTTGCACACTTTCCTGACTTTGCCAGAGAGCTAAATGAGCACCGCTGGCGCCACCTATGGGGCTTCTGGCACACTGCAACAAAGGGAATGGGCTGTGGATCCTCCCTCACTCCTGCCACTTGTCTGGTGCCCAGGAGCTTTTTTGGCCTTAGACATTTTGAAAGAAGAGCTTTTTGAGACTTGAGTCACAAGGCTTGAGTTCTAGCTCTGACATCGCCACCAACTCATGAGGAAACTGGGACAAGTCCTTCCCCTTCTCAAGACTTCAGTGTTCCCAGTAAAATGGGAAGTTGGATGACAAAGACCTGATTTCATTCATTCATTCAACAAATATTTGTTGAGCAACTACAGGCACTGTTCTAGGATCTGGGCAAGATTTCTGCTTTCAGGGAGCTTACACCATATGAGGGGTGACCTAGACAATGTAAGAAAACAAATTAAGGAAATGGATAAATACACATAGTAGTAAGTGCTATGCTGACAATAAAACAAGATTGTGAGAGCGAGTGCCTGGGGTCCACTTTAGATTGGGTAGTTAGGAAAAACTCTCGGAAGAGGGGTTTTGGCTAAGACATAAAATATGATATTTGAAATATACCATGATAAAAGTTTAAAAATACATATAAAAGTATTTGTATAAGTATAAAAGCAGTACAGCATTTTAACACCAAAGTTTGGGAAAAAGAAAAATTATGCATAATGCTACCACCCTAATATATTTTAGGATAATAACATTTTATATATTTGTATTTGTATCTTTTTTCTTTTATTTTACATATAATTCTGTTTTGCTTTTTTCAATTTAGCATCATCTCCTAATTATTTTCCATGTTGTTATTCTAGATGCAAACATTGCATGCCTCATATTCCATTTGTTAAAATTATTTGCTCTTTTTCCCTCCCAAGAACAGTTCAATAAACATCCATGTCCCCTTCATCTAGATTTACCAATTGTTAACTTTTGGCCACATCTGTTTTACTTCTCTCTAATAACGTAATATGTAGTTTTTCTACCCCTGAGAGTTAGTTGCAGACATCATGATCCTTTGTCCCTAAACACTTTAGCACGTACCACCTAAAAACAAGGCCTTTTTCCTCTGTAACCACAGCTCAAAGTATCGCTCTCAGGAAGCTTAATATTAATACAAATTATCAGCCCGTATTAAAATCTCCCCACTTGTCCCAATAATGTCTTTTCAAATGAGCTCGATAATTATTTTAACTGATATCTCTGCTTTCTGAAATACTTGAGAGGTTTCTCAAGCCAGAAGAAGTTTAGAACTTCTTTCTCCCTTTATGTATCTTCTGACTCTGTTGGATTCCTAATTCAAACAAAGGCTTTGAGAGTCTTTGTCTCGGTTCAAGTATGCCTATAGACTCTTTAAATATCATTTTTAATTATATCATATTAATTATTTAACCATCTTCTATAGGCTTTTCATTGTTTCTAATATTCTACCATTACAAATCTTGATCATACCTAAAAAGTAACATAAAAATTAAAGATAAAAAGTAATAATAACACTAAAAATAATAAATCCTAATATCATCAAATATCTTGAGTTTTCATCTTTTCCCAATCATCTCATAATATTCTTTAAACCAGGATGCAAATAAGTTGCATACTTTGCAATTGTTTTATATGCTTTTTTAAGTCTCTTTAGTCTGTAGGTTTCCCCATCTCTTTTTTTTTTTTTCCTTGCAATACATTTGCTGAAGAAACCAGGTCATTTGTTCTGTCATTGCTCACAGACTGGATTTTACTGATTGTATCCTTGTGATGTCATTTTAAATGTTCCTCTGTTCTTTGCTTTTCCTCTCAATTGGGAACTACATCTGTAAATTGGTAGTTAAATCTAGAGACTTGATTAGATTCAGATTCTATTTGTTTGGAAACACTTCATAGATGATGTTGTGTATCAGGAGACACGTAATGTCTGGATGTCTCTGTGATATGGGACACCTTGGATGGTCACTGCCTAGATCCATTCATTCACTGGGGGTTGGAAAATGGTGATATTCCAGTTTACCAACCCTTCCATTATTAGTCTGAAAACTTCTGAAAGAGATACTTCCCCTTGCAAACAAAGAAGAACAAAGAGCATTGCTCACCACCCAGCTGGACAAGGATTAAGCTATCAGCCACAGCATTCTTAAGATGCTTTTCCCCCTAACTCTCCTTCAGACTTGCTGCCTGTATTTTAAAGAACAGGATGTGTTCATGCAATAAGAAGCAGAGAGCTGAGTTCTTCCCTAGAGAGAAAGCTCCCCAATCTACTCTTCCCCACCTTGTGTCTTAACGATGTTGGAGTCTGGGGGTGAGAAGACCATGAAGCATGTTCAACCATCTCCACTCAAAAAACACTCCAGGACACAATTACTGGTAAAGAAAAGTGCTATCTTTTAATTTGTTCTAGAATGTGTAGGTCCTATTAAGATCAGTGACACTTCCCCTTATCATGTTCCTCCCTCATGCCCCCAACCACTTTGGATCCAATGGCCACTTCTAGAAAAGGCCTAGGAGGAACTCGCCCTACATAGCCAACGAAGGGGTGCAGTTTGAGGAATGGGTATATGGCTCCAGAAGCAGCACCAGCTACTAAAGACTTTCCTCAAAGCAGCTCATTTTGGCCTGTGAGTCCCTTTGCCCTGCCTTGGTCAAGACTCCCTAGCTGTGAACTGCTCCAGTGTTCCCTTGTTCCCTGTGTGGCCTGAGCTTTAGAATTAGAATCACCATTACCATCTTTAGAGCTGTAGAGCCTCTGAGAGGGCACTGTTTTCACCATCCTTCCTCCCCACAACTTTATAGATGGGGAAACTGTACCCAAGGTCACACAGTTCACAACTGGCAGAGCCAAAATTTTGATGTTCAGCATCTCAAATCAGATATCTTTCTACCATACCCTCCTGCCTCCAAGAAAACAACCGGCATCTGCCTCTAGCTCCAGGAACAACTGGAGCAAGCAGGTGGTGGTGACCAGAACAGACGGGAAAGATCCGGCTAAAGGGGCCAGGCTGACCCCAGCTGAACCCCAAGCAAGTGATGAATCACAGCACTGCCCAGTTTCCCTCCATCAGAATGTTATCAGTGGCAGACACCCACCCCTGCCAGGATTCTCCTCCTGGCTAGCAGAACTGAACCATGCATGGAAACATGCTTACTGAGATTCCAAGACCTTACCGACCAAGGCAGGCTCTAACTGGCATGAGGATCCTGGTGCTGAGCTGCCCACCAGCTGGGTAATCCAGCTCACCAAATTCCTTCTTGGTAAGATCCAATCCACATTCTTGGGCTGATTTATATAGGGCCTCTTAGCAAACATGGCTAAAATCTGTCTCTGTGCTGCACTGGGAGAGACGGACAGAAAGAATCACAGATGGTGTCCTCCCAGCAGAGCTCATACACATGCTTGGCATGAGGAGAACTGAGTCCAGGAGAAGAAATGAACTCAAAGAGAACAGGCAGACACAGAGGGCAGGGAGCAGGGGCAGCTGTGCTCCCTCCTGCCTATCCTACTCCTGAAGAGGAGAGACCACAGAAAGCTGCAGATGTGTCCCCCTGTCAGTATTTCAAGGAAGGCTCAGCCTGTGTGGCTGAAAGGTAAGAGGAATCCAGAGAATTGTGGAGTCATGAAAGCCAGGTGAAGAGGGTTTTTCAAACAGCAAGGGGCAGACGATGTGAAATGCTGTAGAGAGTTCAAGACAGTTGAGGACAGAAAGGTATTCACTTGATTTGGCAACTGGGTGGTCACTGGTGACTTTTATGAAAATCTATAGAGGATTGGAAAGTGATGAAGAAGAAATCAATGAACAGATTTTTTTTTTAAAGAAACTTGGCTATTGAGGAAAAAACTGTAAGTGCAACAGACTCTAAGAAATTCTGTTTTAATCTTGGGGAAAACTTTGTTTGTTTGTAAGCTATGTGGAGGTAACCAATGGAGAGGGAGTTTGAAGACCCTGGAAAATGGGAGCTGTGGGATATGCAATGGAGCAAAGTCTTGGAAGACATAGAGCAGGATTCAAGAATAGAGCACCAAACAGGAGCAACTGGAAAGGCGCTGAGGAGGGATACAGACACAGAGGGATGGGAGGGGGAGAGGAGCATACGGACAGCCAAGTTTTTGCTTTAGGGCCTCTCTTCTGTGAAGCGGGCAATGAGGCCAGTCATTTGCTGACAGCAAAGATGAAGGGCATGGATAGAAAGCAGAGTAGTAACAAGTCAGAGACACACCAATCAATACTGAGAGCCCAACTGAGACTGTCAACTCTGAATTTTTCATGCTTAGGAGCCCAGAAAAAGGGAGCAAAAAATAGGTTGATGCAGAAAATGGAGAATGGTTGATAGTTTCAGCAAGAGTTGGAGGAGATGAGGAAGTTCAGGATGCTGACAAAACCATCAGTGTGTCCTGGGCCATGGGTTTAGGCTCAGGAGAGGAAGAAGTCCAGGAGAAAGCTGAAAGACTGGGAGAACAGAAAGCTAAGGTCTTGGAACTGGGCTAAAGGAGCAAGCAATTTATTTAATAGCAGTGGAGGAGTGGGAGAAGAGGAAGCATAGGGGATGGTAATCCAAAAAGAGCAAAGTCTCAGTTCAGGAGTTCAGAAGAGAAGACTATAGGTGACACCATGGAGTGAGACAGAAAGCAGAGCAGAGCCCAGGAACAAACAAGGAGAGGTGTAGGTCTTAGAGGCAAGGCAAAGACCTGTTGCCAGAAATGGGTACAGAGAGCCAGAGTCCGCCAGGGTTGATGGTAGGGTCTTCTGTGGAGCAGAGCCTACAGAGGATCTGGTGGCTGCTGTTAGGGAGGGGGTACCTGCAAAGACAGGCAGGGTGTGTAGTTGGCAATTGCTGGAAGTTAGGCAAGGCCAACCTACCCGTTTTCTAGAAGAGTGCACTAAAATCTCCTTTGCATCAACTGAAGCCACTCCATTCTTCTGTTTCTCAGTATACCCAAGAAACCCAATTCCTCTTCTAGGACTGCATTCTGTACCATAAGAATCCAGAATTCATTGTATTTCCATTTCATGACTTTGTCAATGACCAAAGGACTTAACTGACTCCACAATGGGGCCATTATGGGAATAAGTCAAAAACGGGATTAGCTCAAATGTTAGCAAAGAGCCAGTGAAGTCAGTCACTCAGCTAGTAGCCTTTTGTTCAACTTCTGAAACATCATGTTGTTTTCTGCATGCAAAAACAAAACAAAACCAGCAGTTAAAACACTGGTGCTAAGTACACAGGAAAAGCCAGGGAGAGGGCACTGTTGTGGGGTAACCAACGTAGGGATGGATGGTGGGCCGGGGCTTCACACCCTTGGAGGAAAGGACACCCTACCTCCCACCCCTCCCCCACTGCTCAGGTGCCTAAAGGGAGCTTCTCAGCATGCAGGGTCTCTGCAGTGGGAAGGGAATATGTGACTCTCTACCACATTACTAAGGTCCCCTGGCCCAGCAGGCTACACTCAAGCTGGGAACTTCACTGATAGAAGTGAAGCCAAGCACTTAACTAGGTATTTTCCTTCACATTTGTGGTTTCTAGCTGGTCTTGGGGAAAGATGTCAGTTGGGTTTGAGCCTGTCATAGCCCTCACCCAGCTGCCCAACACAAAACACTGGTGAAGCTCATTCAAAGAAGGTGTGAAGGTGGGCCACACAAAGGAAAGATGACCAAGAGGAGGAATTAATGAGGTAATTACAGAGAGAACCTTGCCAAGCCAACTAAACAGAGAAAAAGATTTGAAAATTGAAAAGGAAGTGGTCAGAGCCCAAACCGTAAAGTCATGTGAGCTCCAAAGAGTAGAGGGTTACATGCAAAGATCGCCTGGCTACTGGATTATTCAAGACCTAGTTACCCCAAACTAGAAAACAGGATTATGGAAGTTCATCTGCTTAGGAGAGCTTGGCATGTGCTGGTGAAAGAATGGCAAGTCAGTGGGCACAGTCTGCTTTGAAGTGAAGATGCTCTCTCAGCCTGGGTGGAAAAGAAACGAGCAGTTCCATCCACTCACAAGGAGAGAAGAAATGTTTTCTCTGATCAAAATTATCCCATTAACAAGGGCCCTACAAATAAACTGCATCTCTTAGCAAAAGTAAAGCCATGACCTACGGCTCCCTTGAAATTAGCTAAGCCATGACAGGACCAGGGAGAGCCGTCCCCAGGCCAAGCCAACATCAGCAATAGGTTCCCTCTCAACCAAGCCCTTGCTCGTGAAGTGGCCTGACCCCCAGCACCTGCCTATGCCTTTTCCTCCCAAACACCTTGCACAGACCACACCAATCCATCCGAGATGCAGCCTGGAGCTCCGCTCCCATGCCTGTGACCTCCAGAACACTTCTCTCTGCATTCTAGGAGAAATAAAGGCCTGAAGTTGCTTCAGGGTCACCAAAGGACACCAAAGAGCCTTCTCGCCTCTCAGTTTTCCCCTTTTCCACGCCAGATAGAACTTCCACGAATGCTTAGGTCTGGCTCCTGCTGGTCCCTCTGGCCTTCTCCAACCTCCAGCAAAAAAAGGGCTGCCAGCAGAGTCTTGGCTTTTTCTGGGCAGTGGACAGCCTGAGGGCAGGCGAGTCAGAGGACTCACTTCTGATCTTTGGCTCTGTGAAGTGGAGAAGCTGAGAATTAGGATCTCTACGCAGGAGGAGAGACCCAGCAGAGAGAGCTGGTTGTGGGTCATTCTCCTTGGCCTAGAACCTCTGTATGTGAAGCAGACAGCAGCTTCCTCATAGTTTTCCCAAGCAGAACTCAGGGTCTGGACCTCTGAATGGACATAATGAAGGGGTGGCCGCCAACAATCACTTCTAAGAAGCAGGTTCTGACACCAAAGCAGTGGCACAGATGGCAGGCTCTGAAGTTAACATCTTCTTAAGCCTGCCAGTGAAATCGGAGCCTAAAGATGTAAGTGGTCTCTGCACAGCCACCCAGCCCCATCAAGAATGCCACACCATCCAGAGCTTCACAGCGGCCACCTAAGTCAGCATCAGGAAAGGGGGCATGAAAAACAAATACCCTGAAAACCGTTAGAACCCGAATAGGCACCAGTTGAGACCTATGGCCTCTAGAAGCCTCATTGCGCTGTGCAGGGCAGGTGCCTCTGTCCGAGCAGGCCAAACAAAGGCAAACAGTGACAGTCTTTGGCTGTGCTGGGCCAGGGATCACAGGCCTGCCATATGTCAGAACCTCTCTCCCTTCTTTTACCCTCTTCTGGGCCCAGGAGGAGTTCAGATATATACATTGCTCCTGAGCCCTGCACACTGAAAGGTGAGAAATGTCGGCCTTCCTCAGCAGAAAGAATTCACCAAGGAAGTTTGGTCCTTCCGAGCCTAACTGGGCTTGGTCTTGTCAAGTGGACCCTACACGACTGATCGTTCTGGTAATAGGGAACACCCCCCTCTTTGCTGTTTACTCTCTGTAGTGGATGCACTACGGCTCCCAAATAAACGCTGTAAGATGCAAACGGCAAAGAAGGGCACTACAAGCTCAACAAGACTTGTCTCACATCCACAATCCAAAGAGAATGAGCTGAAAGGTGGGGAGGAGTGGTCAACAGGACGGGGCGCCAGCTGCCGGAGTACTTGGTCTCCTTCCAGCCCTCACACCTGGGAGATGCTGTTGGCCAGGCGGAACGACACTCTTTTTGCTCTTTCATTCTCCTGAAAGAAGAAAAAAATATTTGGCATCAGAATGGCCCAGTGTAGGGTTTATCAATGTGAAAAGACCAACTGTCCAGACGGGGATTCCCCACAGCCAAAGTGTTTTATTCCACCCCAGGAATGCAACAGCAAAACTCACTGAAGCCACTAAACACTGTGTGCCAAGTGCTGCAAACCACCGGGGATGGCTAGTCAGATCCTGGCACACAGTGGGAAGGCAATACATTTCAGCAGAATTAAATAGCACTGAATCGACGTTTCAGGTCTGCACAGGTGAGACCAGACAAAAGGTCAGATTAGATGTCTTTCCTGCAAGCAAAACCTCTCCTTCCTTCTCTACACCAAGGGGCTGAAAAGACTCTCCCTTTCTCCCAAACCCAAGTTGAGATCAGGTACTGAGACCAGGTCCTTCTCTTCTTATGGGCATCACAGTGTGGGGTAATCACTGCACTGAGCTGGTCCTGCTGCACTGGTCCTGCTGCTAATTTTCTGGGTGACCCTGGGCAGGTACCCCCATGTCTCAGGGTTCTGAGCCTCAGTGGTCCTTGGAGCTGATGAGCCCTGCACTGCCTTGCCTTTGTCTGAGGCTAAGGGGTTGGAAGTGAGGGCTCATTGTCACCACTCTCTTGTGCCACCTGAGCAGCTTCACTTCAGGTTACTCTGTACATGCTGCGTGGGTGCCCCCTGCCAGCCCAATCACCCACCCACCTGCCTGCCAGCTGGCAACACCTCCTTACCATATGTCGCCGCCGCCTCTTGGGCTGGATGCCCTCCTGCATGCAGTGGGGCCATGGAAAGCCCTGGGGAGTGGAATACCCACTCTCACTAGACACCTCTTCAGAGTCTGAGTCCTCCTGCCTTGGCTGAGCAAACCGTTTCTCCGGGTAGATCTCCTTCAACCAGCCCTCAAAGAACACTTCCAGGCAGCGGCCTGCCTCTGCAACCTCTGAGTCGGGCTGAAGGGGGAGGAGAGCAGTGATGGTCTGGCCCCCTTCCACCAGCCCATCTCTTCCTGGCCCCTCAAGAGCTATACAGAGAGCGCAAAGCCTGGCTGGGTCTCTGGGATGTCTGGAACTTTACATTTTCTCCTCAGGGCCCAGGATAACCAGTTTAGTATCAGCTCTTAAAGCAGACGTGACCCTGACAGTTACCCACAGATGGCCAGTCACTAGCAGCCCCCATATTCCTCCTGAGTCCACGCTGAGGCCCCGATGTGGGAAAGAGCTTATAAACATTCACTGCAGTAGGCCCCAGGAGGTCTGCTCCCAGCTCCTCCTGGCAGCCCAGGCCCGAACCAGACACTTCTGTCCAGCCATGACAGTCTTGGGGTCACTGGAAATAGGGGAGAGGGAAAACAGGGAAGACATACATAATTGAACTTAGCACAGTTCCAGAACATGAGGCGGACGTCTGATACCACCTCCTCCGGGGTGGTGTAGTGGGCTGGGTCCTTCTTTTGCAGCTTCCTCCGGATGATCGACAGGTCCATGGGTCTCTTGATAATCTGGTAGTAATGCCGGGCCTTGCAGGAGGAGAAGGGGAAGCAAATAGGAAGAGAGAAGTAGAGGAAAAAGCGAAGGATAAGAAGGAAGGAGAGATAGAGAATGAGTTGGAATGGAAATAATAGAACATAAGACAAAGGCAGCAAGAAGAAACATGTGGAGGGAAAAGACAAAGAGAGAGGGAAAAGGAGGAGTGGTTTACATGTCAAGTCAGGTCTGACGCAGCAGCAGCTGTTGGTTGGGGGGCTGTAGTGGCCATGGCCCCCGGGTCCCCTACGCCATGCACAAATTACTCCTGCGTCCAGTGGCCACGCTCTGAGCCCACCCTGGGCACCGCCATGATCTGCTCCAGGCCCAGGGCGCTCTGAGCAGCAAGTCCAGTAGCCGGCAGAAGCAGTGAGGCTTTCCTTACCAGCGGGCTGACAGGCTCGTGGAAGGGCAGGCTGAGGCTGTTGCAGCACAAGGACAGTACCAGCTTCTCACACTTCTGCAGAAAGCAGAGTTGGCAACCGTGTTACTTTGTTCTGGCCCCACCTCAGTAAGGACTAACGATAGCGACCCTGATGGCTCTGTCCCACAGGGTACGAGTCGCTATACTAACGCACAGTTCAGCCTCCCAGGCCAGAGGAAAACAGCTGGCAGAAGAAAAATCGTAGTGAGCCCCCATAGGCACAGCCCAAAAGAGAGGTATCCAGAGAGGCCTCTCACCCCCTCAGAAAAGACTCAGCTCCCATGGGCACAGGCAGGCTGCCCCAGAGACCCCTCCCTACCTTCTGGTCATACGCGCTCAGGCCAGGAGGGGCCCGCACTCCAGGCTGGTTATAGCGGGCGTTCTCGCAGTCGTACTCCATCTCAGGCTGGCTCAGGCTGCGGCACAAGGTACACACCCAATCTCCCCTGAAGAGGCAAGTGAGGCCAAGTTAGCCCTCAGCACATCACCCAGAGCCCCCTCCCTTGTCCCACTACCCTAAGACAAGCTTGGGGAGTGGTGACATGAGAAACTGAGTCCCTAGCCCTGCCCTGTAGAGAACGGCTTCCTAGCCACAAGCTTGAAAGAAATTTAGTAACTCAGGATTTAGTGAATCCAGAAAACTAGGAGTTACAAGAGGCTGGGAGAGGGGTAGAGGGACAAATCTGGACAGGAGGAAGCTGGGAACAGAGGAGGAAGGGAAGCATCCACCTGTCTGTGTGCAGAAGACACACAGCTATAGCGCCACGAAGTCACAGACCCGTAATTCATGCAGGCCCAGAGAAGGGAGGAAGCCCACCTGAGGGAGCTCTGTGGGCCTGGCCTGCGGTTGGCATGACTCACCCTGGGAAGCTGAGCAAGGCTGGCAAGTGGCAGGAAAGGTGGTACACTTTGGGGCAGCGGTCACAGCACAGCAACTCTCCCCCGTTGAGGCACACAGCACAGAAATCCTCATTCTCTATTGGTACTGGGGGTCCCTTCTTGGCTCCAGGGGGTCGAGGAATGAGCCTGTGTTCTTCAGGAGATGCACTCTCCACTTCTGGTGGCCGCTGCCCAGCCAGAGATGTGACAGTGACCTTTCTACCCCCCAGGTTTGGGGCCTGGATGGCATCAGACAGGTGGTCCTGGCTGACCTTGGGGAAGAAGTGAGTCTGAGCAGTCAGGGCACGGCACCAAGTTGTGGAGGGAGGGAGAGGAAAGATGACAAGCCCTGGGTACCGACTTATTCCAGGACCCCAAGACAGCCAAGCCCCTGGAACACCAGGACAGCTCACTCCTAGTGCGCAGCTCACAGACCACTTGTAGCAGGGTACAAGGTCTGGCCAAGCTACAGCCCCATTCAGAGACTCAGAACAATGCCAGAGCCAGAATTCTCCCAGTAGCAGAGAGGAAAGAGAGGCTCCTAGGCTGGGCCAAGGTTCAAGGAGAAGGCAGAGAAAAGTGGTACCTTAATGGACATGCTGGAGGACTCAGCACCACATTCAATGATCAGCAGGAAGCTCCCATCCTGCTCATTCTTCTGTGGCTTCAGCTTGAACACAGGCATCTCTCCTGAGGAGGCAGCACAGATCTTGAGCCGCTCCAGTCGCACATAGGGAATCTTGGGCTCACTATTGAAGGGTCTAGGGCAAGAACGACATCCCTGGGTCTCGGTGGGAGCCTCCTCTGGCCCCAACCTCTAAGTCAGGCTCATCCATGATCCTACAACTGAATTGCTGCTCAAGATCTCCTCAGTCCAACCCTCTACAGGCCCCTATTCCACCCTGCTACCAGCTCTGCCTGGCCGGGTCCTGCCAACCTCTGGGAGCCCTTTGATCAAAGAAGGGGGGTCCCCGAAGAGGGAGGACTGCACACAGACTGCGTGCCTCACGCCGCAGGAGCCAGGACATCCTCCCACAACCATCCCAGACGCCCAACCACACACCCGACCCCAGGGTCTGGGGGTTGAAGAAGACAGCTGCAGGCAAACGTCTTCTTCTAGTTAAGTCATCAAGGATGCTCACTTCCTGTGCCAACCTCCCAGGACATGAGGTTGGAGGGTGAGAGAGGGAGGGTGGGCCCAGCGTCTGTTACCTGATGCTCTGGTTCCCTTTTGTACCCAGGCCTAGGGCTCCTTGTTCAAAATTCTCACACTCTAAGGCAAAAGACAAACAAATACACTTATGATAACACACCCTGTCACCCACACCTTCTACTCATATCTGCTACTCATGCTTTGGCCACACACCTGTCACACCATTGTTACCAACACTGTAATCACTCATAGTGGTGACAATCCTACCATATCTCCCCCTCCTGAGAGGGCAAGAAGGCCACTTTCTTTTAAAAAGATAAACACAGGTAACACTCAGAGGCTGCCTGGGGGTGAGGGCTCGGTCAGGTGCCAAGGGGCCAGCTTCTCACCTTCAAAATGAGCTCAGGAATCACTTGTTCCCCATACATACACTGGTGTCACCTGCTCTAAGGAGTCATTCTGTCCAACCCCTGCCTTTTCAGCACAGCCTGAGAATCCAGCTCACCCTCCAGGGGCAAGAGGCTCCCAGGAACCCTCCCCTGAGAAGTGCAGTCTGTGGCGATGGGCAGGGAGCAGTGTGGGGAAAGAGGAGGACACTAGCATTTACTGAGCGCCCACTCGGCACCAGGCACTGTCCTGAGCACTTTCCATGGGCAAGCAGGGTTCAAAAATTTAAGTGCTTAAAATTCAGGGTTACATTATTGTGTAGTTAAGAAGAACCAGTATGAGGAAAAAAACAGAAAGATTGCTTCATTTTCATCTATTAATTATGTAGGAAATAGACTGATCATTACACACTAAACATTTATGAATCATACACTGAAATGAGAAGGCCCCCAATGCTCACTAGGCAGTTGCTACTTCCCAACTCCCTCACTTTCTCCAGAAGGAAGGAGCCTTAGCCTAGCCGCATTTGAGAAGGGGTGTGGGTAGCTCAGAAGAGAATCAGAGCCAACCTCCACCAGTCCACATTCCCTTTACTGTGAAGCACAAATCTACATTAATGCCAGGTGCAAGGCAAATTCTTGTTACTACAGAGTAAGTCATCAAATGATTTCACTGTAGTTATTTGTCCCAATAGCCTATGAAGTAGCTATGATTAGCCCCATTTACAGAGAAAGAAACTAACTCAGAAAGGTTAGGTATCTTGCCCAGGTTCAAACATAAAGAGATAGAGCAGGTCTGCTAACTTAGATCTATCACACTCCAAAGTCAGACATGCTCTTTCCCCTAAAATATTTTGCCAAGGCTAGCCCTTCTGGAATGTGCTTTTCCTGCTTCCCCTTACCTATAACCCAGACCCCCGAAATTCTGCATGGGGAATTTTACAAGGAGGCTGATTTCTGGCCATGCCTGGATCAGTCATGGCTACAGTGAGGGAAACAGAACAGACATCAATAAGTCAGTTCTGGGGGAGAAGTGAATTTAGCCCGAGAGAAACACTGCTCCCTCAGGCTCAGAGCAGCTCTGCTGACCTCTGTCTCACGGCAGCGCTGAGCCCATCTGCTCAAGTGTGTGGTCAGCACGAAAGGCAGGCTGCTGAGTCTCACCTTCTGGGCTCCGGTACTGCTGCAGGGCCACGGATTTGCTGACCACTGGGACCAGTGCAGGTTTTTTCACAGAGAGGTTAATTGGCTCCTCCAGTTCTGAGGGGATAGCCAAATCCTTGGAAGTGTCCGGACCAGGGGCTGTGGGGCCTTGTCCCAGAGAGTCAGTGAAGCGGGTAGAATCCTCACTTTCCATCTTTCAAAAGTGAAAGGCCAACAAGAATCAAAGAAATCAGACGTTTTTCCTGTTGGTGGTCACAGAGCTGTTAAGCTAAGGCCAGAATAAAGCCTTCAGGGGCTACCCTTTTGCCCAGCGATGAGCAGAGGAAGTTGAATGGCATCTCCCCAAGACCTACCTTACACAAGGCATTCCCCAGGGAGGGGTCAGCCCCATCCCCAGGGCGCAGGCTCCCTGCATTTCGGCCAGAGCCAGGACTGCAGCTGGATCCGGTTTCCGACTGCATGTTAGAAGCCGGAGGCACGCTCTGCAGAGGACAAGTTGCCAGGCTTGGTACAGTGTGGGTGGGACCAGACATCAGGCTGGGCCCAGTCTGAGAGTGATCATTTGCCAGGCTTGTGATGGCCTGGGAGGGATCACTCATCAGGTTGGGCATGGAGTGGGGTGTGCCACACACAAGGCTGGGCATGGTCGGCAGGTGACTGGCTGTCAGGCTGGGCATAGCCTGGTTCTGACCGCCCACCAGGCTGGACACGGTTGGTGAGGGGCCACTCAGCAGGCTTGGTACCACCTGGGGTGGGGCAGCTGTCAGGCTGCTCGCACTCTGGATCTGTGGCTCTAAGGTCCTCGCCAGCCTGGTAGATGACAGTTCCATCTCCAGTGTGTTGGAAAAGCCCATGATGCTCACAGAAGTGGAGTGCTGCAGGAGCGAAGAAGACAGGGGACAGTCAGGCTGTTAGCTAGGAATGGTGGGAGGGAGAGGACAGATGCAGCCCACAAGAGTTCCATGCTCAGATCTCACTCTGCCTCAGTCTCATAGCTGCAGGGAACGCAGACAGCACAAGAAGTCCTATTTCCATTGCCCTACACCAAGGAGGTTGGTGGGCTATGACACAGAGGCAGGCACGGCTGAGGACACTAGTGTGCATGCGTGTGTGCATGTGTGTGTGTGTGTGTGTGTGTGAGAAAGAGAGAGAGACAGACTGACAGACGATGAGAGGGAGAGAGAGAGGGACAGCCTACCACCTGACCTGAGGGTGGTACACACTCACACATACACACACACACTATCAACCACACCCTTCACCCCCTTTCCAGTACCTAAGCAAAGGGTCAGACTGTAGGACTACCCTCCCACTTCACATTCCCCTCTGACTACAGCACTAGTGGCCTCTCTTCCCTTCTGGGGGTCCTACAGGATAGTTTCTGCTACATAAAAATGGGAGGAAGTTCAGAAGGCTCAAACCCTGATCTGCTGCAGACATTCTCTGAGATAGTGCCAAGGCTTGGGAAGCCCCAGTCAGTCCTGGGTAACCTGGGTCAAACTCCAGAGCCTTCTCACAGCCTTGTTCAGATCAATTCCAGCACCACCAGCATCAGATTGAAGACTTTGACCAAGAGATGTGAAGGTCTTTTCTAGCCCTGCTATACCTGCCAAAGACATTCTAAACCAGATGCAAAGAACATCAGAGCAGCTAAATCTTAATATGGACAATCTGGACAATCATTGGATGAGGCAATAATATTCCAACCCCCATAATTCCTTTCTCGTTTCTAACTGCTTGGTGACCTAGGCAGAAGAGACTTAAAAGCTTGATAAAAAGAAGTTAAAGACATAGATACTGCACTGAATCCATTTCAGTTTTTCATGTTGGAGAAAGAGATTTGATGGAGGGGAGACGGTGGGAAGACCTGTTCTAAATGCAACATTCAGGAATTTAAAAGTTTGATATCTTTGCCTTTTTTTAAGACAAAAGATATAATAATTTGACATCTTTTGAAAATCGAAGGGGAAACAAGGAGTAAATATCTCTAAGTTTCCAAAATCAGTGTCATAAACCTGTCATTCTTTTTCCCATGAATAAGACATTCAGATTTCCACAGGAAAAGAAATACTTCAAATACCCTCTCAAGTTTCCATATTAAGTTAGTAAAGCTAATTAACAGTGAAGAAAAGACTGTCCTCACATCAGTGAATGTCACCCTAGTCACCCAGTTCTTCAAGCTGAATCCTAGGAGGAAGACAACAGTAGAGCATCCTTCCTCCCTCACCCAAGCTAATACCAGACCTCATCAATTCCACCCCTTAAACATCTCTCAAATATTCCCACTATTCCTCTCTGCTGCTGGTGTCCTAGCCTGGGTTACACATTCATATTTTTCCAGACTACAGTAGTGGTCTCCTCAGTGGAGAAATAGTTTCAAAACACAAATATGAGCACATCAGTCCTCTGCATAAAACTGTACTGCGCTCCACTGAGAAAGTGCTCAACAAGGCTCCTAAGGCCTTGATGACCTCTTCCCTGTCCTGCTTTGCAGCCACAGTCCATACAACAGCTCTCTCCTCATTCTCTGAACTCCAGCCACTCAGACAATTTTTCAGTTCCTGAAACATGCAACCTCTCTCTTCAGACAGACCGCTTCTTCTGCATGGAACATTCTCCTAGCCCTGCCCCTGTTCCACTTACCTTCTGAATTCAGCTCACCCGTGAATTTTCGCTCTAACCCAGACCAGCTCCCCATTTTATGCTCTCATAACTCCTGGACCTTATTCTCATAGCCCAATCTGTGATACCATTTGGTTAATATCTATTTCTCCTACTAAACTGTAAACTCCATTAGAGTGTGGACTTTGTCTGTTTTGCTTATCCACTGTATTTCTAGACGCAAGAGCAGTGCTTGGCTGAATAAATGAATTAATGAGCTATTCACTAAGCTCAAAATGGATTAAAGACCTAAATGTAAGGCCAGAAACTATCAAACTCTTAGAGGAAAACATAGGCAGAACACTCTATGACATAAATCACAACAAGATCCTTTTTGACCCACCTCCTAGAGAAATGGAAATAAAAACAAAAATAAACAAATGGGACCTAATGAAACTTCAGAGCTTTTGCACAGCAAAGGAAACCATAAACAAGACCAAAAGACAACCCTCAGAATGAGAGAAACTATTTGCAAATGAAGCAACTGACAAAGGATTAATCTCCAAACTTTACAAGCAGCTCATGCAGCTCAATAACAAAAAAACAAACAACCCAATCCAAAAATGGACGGAAGACCTAAATAGACATTTCTCCAAAGAAGATATACAGATTGCCAACAAACACATGAAAGGATGCTCAACATCACTAATCATTAGAGAAATGCAAATCAAAACTACAATGAGGTATCACCTCACACCGGTCAGAACGGCCATCATCAAAAAATCTAGAAACAGTAAATGCTGGAGAGGGTGTGGAGAAAAGGGAACCCTCTTGCACTGCTGGTGGGAATGTAAATTGGTACAGCCACTATGGAGGACAGTATGGAGGTTCCTTAAAAAACTAAAAATAGAACTACCATATGACCCGGCAATCCTACTACTGGGCATATACCCTGAGAAAACCATAATTCAAAAAGAGTCATGTACCAAAATGTTCATTGCACCTCTATTTACAATAGCCAGGAGATGGAAGTAACCTAAGTGTCCATCATCGGATGAATGGATAAAGAAGATGTGGCACATATATACAATGGAATATTACTCAGCCATAAAAAGAAACAAAATTGGGTTATTTGTAGTGAGGTGGATGGACCTAGAGTCTGTCATACAGAGTGAAGTAAGTCAGAAAGAGAAAGACAAATACCATATGCTAACACATATATATGGAATCTAAGAAAAAAAAAATGTCATGAAGAACCTAGGGGTAAGACGGGAATAAAGACACAGACCTACTAGAGCATGGACTTGAGGATATGGGGAGGGGGAAGGGTAAGCTGTGACAAAGTGAGAGAGTGGCATGGACATATATACACTACCAAACGTAAGGTAGATAGCTAGTGGGAAGCAGCCGCATAGCACAGGGAGATCAGCTTGGTGCTTTGTGACCACCTAGAGGGGTGGAATAGGGAGGGTGGGAGGGAAGGAGACACAAGAGGGAAGAGATATGGGAACATATGTATATATATAACTGATTCACTTTGTTATAAAGCAGAAACTAACACACCATTGTAAAGCAATTATACTCCAATAAAGATGTTAAAAAAAAAATGAGCTATTCACAATTTTTTTAAAACAACAATGCATGACTGTTTATTCCACAAATTGTAAGCCAAATGAATAGCAGCTTAGTTCTACTAACAACTAAGTCTATAAGTTTCTCTAAAATAATACCTATTTTTAAAATAATTAGTTAATTAATTTATTTATTTATTTTTGGCTGTGTTGGGTCTTCGTTGCTGCACATGGGCTTTCTCTAGTTGCAGCGAGTGGGGGCTACCCTTTGTTGTGGTGCGTGGGCTTCTCATTGCAGTGGCTTCTCTTGTTGCAGAGCACGGGCTCTAGGCACGTGGGCTTCAGTAGTTGTGGTGCGCAGGCTCTAGAACACAGGTTCAGTAGTTGTAGCGCACAGGGTCAGCTGCTCCGCGGCATGTGTGGTCCTCCGGGACCAGGGCTGGAACCTGTGTCCCCTGCATTGGCAGGCGGACTCCCAACCACTGCGCCACCAGGGAAGTACCTGCCTATTTTTATATAGCTAAAATTTATTGAGAATTTATTATACACAAGGCAATTTGCTTAGTGTTTTACATATATTTCCTCACTTAATCCTCACAACAAACATTAAAGGGTTGTGAAGGTTAAAAGAAATAATCCATGTAAACATTTAGAGCAATGTCTGGCAGTAGGTACTCAATAAATCCCAGCTGCTGTTGCTGCTATTATTGTTATTGCTATTATTGTCGTAGCCCTAATTTTATACCTGAGAAAAAATGAAGCTCAGAAGGGCATCTGCAGTTTTTTATGTTATTGAAAACATAATTTTATAAATCTCCATTTCTCTTTGTTTGTGTTCATGAACTTGCATCCAGGGACCTTACTAAAGTCACTCTGGGATTTTCTGTGCATATAAATCATGTCGCCTGTGACTACTGAGTTTTATTTCTCCCTTTGCTTACATTTGGTTTTCTTGCCTTACTCCACTAGCTAAGACTTCCAGTATGAGGTTGAATAGAAGTAGTGACAGTAGCCATCCTACTCTCATTCTTAATCTCAGGGGGATCCTTTCACTATTCGCCACTAAGTACGATATTTGACATAGGATTTTATAGATTTAGAATCCAGATCTCTGGCACCAAAGCCACACTCTTCATTCTGGTCTGCTTGCCTCTGCCCCTCTCTGTGCTCACCCCCTTCCCTGATCTCTCCCACATTCTGTTCTTCCATCTCTTTGTCCTTCCTTCACCTGCCCTTTGTCTCTCTTGACCTTTTCTCTCTTCTTCTCCTCTCTTTTTCTTTCTTCTCATCTCTTTTTCTTCTCCCCCAACGCTTTCCCCTTATTATTTGTTTAACTGCTTTAATAAAGCTTATATTTTCTATTCTTAATTTTTAGTTTTAAAAGTAGATGAGCTAAATACCCTTTATTTCTCCAAAGAAAAGTTTGCTTTTTATATGTTTCTTGGTATTTCAATGGTCTTCAATAAAAAGCCTTCAATTTGCTGTATAGTCTAAGTCCCAAGATAAGAAAGGTGAGGAGAAAAAGCAATGGGGGGGAATGCTCAAACCAAATGGAATAAAGTAGGCATAGAGCCCAGCTTAAGGGACTGAGGCCAGAGGCCAAGGGCCATCTCAAACATGCCCTGGCCTGCATCCCTTGGCGTCGTCTTGTTGTCCTGGTAATGCACTAACATAGCTCTCTAATATACTGTATTTCCTTATCTTTGGATAAGAATAACCAACGATCATTGTATTCCCTTTTGTAATATAGGACTGTCTAATCCTTTGAGCTGGACTCTTTCACCTTGTCCCTATCTGACATGTATATTTAATGCAGTCATCTCATCTACATAGATGACTCTCAGTGAGGTCCTTGGTGCCAAGCAGTAAGAGCACCAAAATCCCTCTGGGACCATTCTGAGTAATAATAGTCAGATGCTGTATGTCACAAGACATGCACAAGATTAAATCCCCAAACACAAAACTTTCCAGATTAGGGGTAGAGATCACATTTGTATGATACCGACTCCCCTTTCCTGATCACTTATTGCACATCATGAAATGTGAGTTAATACAGTGATAGAGAAGAGAGGGCATGCAGATTGAGCCATGGAAGAATTGTAGAAACTCTGTTGCAGCTTATTTTGAGTTGCGCCTGCTGGACCTGCTCCCACAACACCTAGCAGATGGCACGAGGTCGGTAACATGTCCTAAGATACTGAAGACTAGACTGGTCTCTTTCCTGTCCATATCTACAGCCAATCTCAAGGAGGCCAAGGCTATCAGTAAGTGGTGTAAAGAAAGCTCTGGTAACAGTAACAAGAACCTGGGAAACATCTATAGGGAAATTCTGAGAAGGGACTCAGAGAGACTGCTATGAGGAAGCCGGCCCCAGTCCCATATCTATAGGCTATGCAAATACAGTGGCATTTCTGGAACCCATTATGCTGTGTGTTAGTTATTTCTGATACTTCATCTGGCTCTCTGGAGTGAAGAGCTACAAAATACTAAAACAAAAGGTCCTTATTTCATGTACAGGAAGAAAGAGAGGAGTTGAGACCCTCCATCCTACCCTGCTACAAGGTGAGTAGGGGCAAGGGGAGGGGCCAACTTTCAGGGCCAGGAAAGCAGGCTGAGTCTCTAGGGCCTGTAAGGAAGAGTCTTCTTGAGAACATACTAGGGTTGGAGAAGGACTTGGGAATGTGACCAAGTTGTCTGACATTTGGTGCCTCACACACAGGAGGAGCTCATATGTCAATGGAGATGATGCCACCTGCCCTCTCCAACACCCAGGATTGTTCAGAGGTCAAATGAGAGAAGGTGAAAGCGTATGGCCAGCTGGAAAGTCTGTATAGGGCAATCACTGACACCGCCAAGCTTAACTGGCACCTTGACTTCATCTTCACATATAAAACCTTCAGATTTCATGAGGGAAAATAAGTATTTTGAGGTTTGCAAGTAAAAATAAATTATTTTCTAGTTCAGGGAGGAAGAAAAGTCCAAAATGCAAAAAACATACACTGGTCATCAGCTCAGGTCATCTTTGACGTATGAAGGGAGCTCCCTTTTACCTCCATGACCTAGTATCTCCTCACTTGCCCCTAATTTTCTCTCCTCCCAAATTGTATGTCCCTGTCCCTTTGTTCTCCTTGTCTCTTATCTCTTTATCTCTGTTTGCCACCTGCCTGACCTGTGACCTGTCTGAATTGTATGACTTTCAACCTTTTCTCCTAGTCACCTATGTAGTCCTTTACCCATCTAATCCTGTTGATCTGTGCTCTGTTACCTGCTGCCTTTCCTCTCCCCATTCTCACCACCCAGATCTTTTTCTGGAGTTCAATGTGCCTAATATTGCCATTCTAATGACTGCCACAAGATGTTGTCAAAATTCAGAGAAAACATTGTTCTTTCATTTTAACAGGAAGGGAAATTGAGACACAGAGTGATTACCCAAATTTTCCAAGCTTATAAAGGAATCCAAGACTGGGCCCAGCCTTAGAAATCTGCTGGCTGGTCTTGATTTTGTGCCATTAGGTAGAAAGCTAGTGCCCTAGTATGATGTGATTAAGAAGTCAATAAACAGACACTTGGTGCACATACCCTGAGTTTAATACAAATTTCAGGTTGTTACAGAAAGATAATATTGCTGAGGATAAAGTGGCACAGATAGGGTGGTGTTCCACAGAAGTCAATTTTCCAGATATCTGAAACATATCTCTTTCGATAACAAAATGCAGTTAGCTTTAAAATATTATTTTGAAGGGGAGTATTTTTCAAATGCTTTGCACCCTACCCTGTCTTACTAAACAGAGCACATGATGCCTAATGAGACCAATTCTTAGTGATGTAAAAGAACTTTGATGAACCTCTATTGCTGGGGTGTTCTGCAGTTCATTGGTGCTTTAGGGAACTTCTAGGAATGTAGGGCTTAGCTTGTCCTTTCAGTGAATGACTTCACATCATGGCACATTTCCAGGTGAAGTTTCTTGTCTTCTCCCCTGTTGTTAGCTGCCATTATAGAAGTTCTGCCTTCCTGCTTTTACTCTGCTTACTGCTATAATATAGGAAAACTAAAAATTTCCAAAGAAAACCATATAACTAAGCTTGCTAGATCAAGAATGATGACTGGGGGCTTCCCTGGTGGCGCAGTGGTTAAGAGTCCGCCTGCCGATGCAGGGGACACGGGTTCGTGCCCCGGTCTGGGAAGATCCCACATGCCGCGGAGCGGCTGGGCCCGTGAGCCATGGCCGCTGAGCCTGTGCGTCTGGAGCCTGTGCTCCACAACGGGAGAGGCCACAACAGTGAGAGGCCCGAGAACCGCCAAAAAATAAGAAAAAAAAAGAATGCTGACTAGATCAGGCTTATAGTCGCATATAGAATATAATGAGTGAGGTTTGTGACATCTGTTCTTGTTGCTGCTCTGAAGCTTTGCCTGCTCACTTCTGCTTTCAGGTTTTTGTTCTAGAAGTTAAACTCGTCAAAAACTCATCACCATGTAAATGTACAGTAGAAGAAGAGACCAATGTGTCATGTTTTGGAAACATACTGAAGGCCTTCACCCTGGCTGAAGAAACAGATAAGGAGACAAGGATGGAGGTAAATCGATTTGTGAATTAAATCCTTGAGATATTTGAGAATTTCAACAGCTTCATATAAAGTAGACTGGTTTAACAGCAGGAGATCTTGACACAGCTGAATCAGACAGCTGAGGGGGGAACTAACTAACTTTTCTTGCAAGTGGTTTCACAAGTTGATTTTCAATAGGAAAGTTGCTCTTGCTGATGGTGAGTGCCCCTCCGGCTCAACAAAATACTCTTGTATGAAGTAAGGCTATTGCTATAGATGTAACTATGTTGATATCTGCTAACTGACCAAAGTCAAAAGGGAAAACAATCATGGCTGGTGAAGAGAGAAGAAATGAAGACTGCCCAGTGCCCTGATGATACAAGAAGATGGAAAAAGCAAAGAGGATCCCAGAGTCTGAGGTGGAAGGAAGAGGAAAAGAATAAGTGGATTCCAGTAAATCTGAAGTAAAAGCCAGAATGAGTAGAATCGTCAAAACCCAAATTTTGGAGACTAGGAAAACTTAGGCCAGAGGTATTTTTCCCAGGCTGGGTTAAGGAAATTTAAGGCCTAGGAACAAGAACCTGTTTTCACATGAACCAAGAGATAGACAAAGATCTTGGGTTTGGTCTGTGAATAAAATCAGGTTAGAATGAAGGAGACAGGCTTCCTAGAGAGTACAAAATTCAGGGAGCCAGACCTGGGGAGTGTTAGCTCTGTTGGACAGAGCACATCTCTGTACAGTTCTGCACATGTTAACTGGACACAGGCTATGCCCTAAGAAAGCCACACCAGGCCCTGGGAACATTCTGAGAAACGCTGCTGTCAGTGGCAGACTATGAGGAAAAGAAGGTTGCTAAGGCTGAGAACCCATGACCTGGTCCGTAGTAGTGTATTTGGAGACTGTGAAGGCGGGATGCCTAGTATTCACTTATGTCAAGGTTTAGAGTATGTATTTAAGCAAATCATTTTCCATCTCTGGGCTTTAATTTCCTCCTCTAGAGGTTAATGTAAATCTCACTGAGTTTTAAGAATCAAATCAAGAGCTCAGGCATCAAAATGCTTTGATAATGGCATAAACGTTATTCATCTGAGTCATTATCCTTGACTCTTCTGCATCACTCTTAATAATCTGGACCACAGGAATGCCTACTACTTCTGTATCATTTGCTGAAAATACATCAAAGACTCCTCTCAAGCCTTAAGCAGCATCTTGGTGGCCTCAAAGTCCTTTGTTGAAGATCTGGGGCCACATTATGAGCAGAAAAGAGGTCCCTCTTGCAAGTGAACTGGGGTTCAGATAGGGCTCTCTGTGACGTGCACAGCCTTGACTCCATGAGTGTTTTGAGGAAAGGAATGTGTGTATTTTTCAGCAGTTGACTAGTTAAGTTTGAAATGAAGCCATCAAAACGGCTTCCAGTTTCACTTGGAATTTAAAGGGGTTCTGTTGCAGAGTTGTCTTTCTTCATCGTCTTTCTTCAGGGTGGCTGAACCAAGATTAAGAAGCATAGGCAACAGCTAGTGCCAAACAAATGTCCAAGTTCATACAAAAACATCCTGCTGGAGGCAGGGAAGGTGGTGGGATAAAATGTTCCCGAGACTGCAGAGCTCAAGCCGCTAGAAAACCCATTCTAGAACTTTCACTTCTCATTTTCAGCAGCAATCTGTTTTCACCATCAGCTTATTTAGTACCAGCTCCTAGGTACTTGTGCACAGCTGCTCAGCTGTAACAGAAGTCCTCCATGTGGTGACACAAAGCAGCTCTGAGCATGACTAGGTCCCTGTGGAACACAGAGTGGTGCCTGGAGCCACAGGTTCCTCTCATCTGTGGCCTCAGATAGACTTCTGACATCCCCCGGCACTCACAGGCCAGTACAGGCTGAGGAGTCGGCTGGGGGCTAAATGCCTTTACCAGATAAAGATAGCCAAGACCAAACTAGGCTGGGTCCTAAGACCTCTCCCCAGCAAGGCCTCAGGCTACTTCAGAGAGTATAAAGATAGGAAAATCCAGCAGGTGAGAGACCACATGGAGTCCTACTTCTCCCACTGCAGTGCACAGAGAGAGGCAATTTAACCTAATCACTGAACACAGGGCTGAGGCAGGAACCTGTGCTCTGGTCCTAACACTGCCAATCGTTGGCTGTGTAACTCTTAGGTGATCACTGAACCTCTCTGTGTCTCAGTTTCCACATCTTTCAAAGGGGAGTAAGAAAGTGGCTTCCTCATAGTACTGCTAGGATAAACAAAGAGATACAATGGAATAATCCTTGTAAAAACCTATGAAAAAAGTAGAAAGTGCTATACAAAGTATTATCAATCAATGATAAGATGCTCAAAATGTTGTTTGGTAACCTTGACCTTCATACCCCCACCCTGCCCGATCCCAGATTCAAGGCAATGAATTCCCTCAAAAAGAAAGCCCTTCTTCTTATTTCAGGAGCTTTGTGTATAAGCAGTACCCCTCTCAGTCAAGTAGACCCAAAGGTTCCTCTGGGCCAGGATGGCAACCTTGAGGTTCCTTTTTCTGGGAGTCCAAGCCACAAAGAAGCCTACAAAGCATCTGAAAAATGTCAGGCCACTTGCCCCTCCACACCTCTGCACGAACCCAGGTTAACGGCCAGGGGCAGCTCAAAACGAGAAGTTAGAGTTCTTAGGATCTTCTTTAACCCCACTGCCACCCTGCAGCCACACAGGAGGGCAGCATCCCCCTCCCCTCACTGCTCAGAGCACCCTGTGGGCCACCCACACAGGCAGCACGGACTCCATGCTTGCATGTGGCTCACCTCCTTTCCTCTGTACTGGGTGGAGGAGCAGAACTGAGACTCATTAAATAAGCAGAAGCATTTTTAGCATGGCTCCCACTACCAGTTGAGCACTGGCAGTGCCCATGCTTCCTACTGACCTCTAAAGCTAGCTGCCTTCCATTCATCTTATATTCATCTTATAATGTAACTTCCACAGGAGAGCACCAACAATTCAAGACTTAACGTTTTCCTCCCCCCCAAATATGCTTTTCTTCCCATGCTCCCAGCTCAGGTGAATGGCAACTCAGTGAGCTAAGACACACCTCGGACTGTCTTTCCCTCACTTCCCATTGCCAGTCAGACTCCAAGCCCAAAAGCTCCTGTGATCTGATCTCTTGAAGTTCTTGCTGCCTCATCATTCCCATCATTACCTGATTTCATTCAACTTCTCCTATTTCTCCTCTGTACTATTTTGGTCTCTCTTACTACAACTAAAGTGACCTTTCTAAAATTTAATTCAAACCATGTCCCTCCTTGCTAGAAATCCTTCATTCACGCCTCGCAACCCCCAAGACTGAATCCCAACTCCAGAGCATAATTTACAAGGCCTTCCAACCACTCTGGTTTCAATCACGTCCATTCTCCAGTACATCTCATGTTCCTACCGAGCCAAATCATCTGAAACCCCCTAAGTACCCCAGGCTTTCTCTCACTTCTGGACCTTCCTATTTGCCATTCCCTTTGACTATTTATTCTATACTTTCCCCCTTCCTTCCTTTACCAGCCTAACTTCTCCTCCTTCAAATCTCAGCTTAAAATCATGTCCTCTAGGAAGTCTGTGAACAGTCCCTTCTCCCAGAGTTGGTGCTTCTTCTATACAACCCAATGACTATCACAGCACTTTATCATGCTTTATTGTTGTTGCTTGTTTAACTCTCTCTCCCACTAGAATATAAGCTCCAGTGTGAGACTCTTATTCACCAATGTGTGTCTGACACGTAGAAAACTATTTGGCATATAATAGGAGATTAACCTATATTTTTTGAACATTGAGTGAATACACAAATGGGTGGATAGATGGATGGTTGGATGGATAGGTATCTACCCCAGGTGTAAGAATGTACACCACTAAGAGCCACAAAGGACCAATTTACAGCATCTCTATGGCCTCTAGGCCAGACAATTTTCAAAAGGATGGGGCAGGATGGGCATAGACAAAAAGCCATTAGTACCAGAGGCCTGCCCAGACTTCAAGGGATTTCCAAGTTAACACTTCATTTTTGCCATCTCTTACTTTTTAAAATTCTCTTCTCAAGTATCATTGAGTTAGACTGATCTAAAACATATATGGCAATGGTGCTACTGGGAGAAACATGATGAAGGGTAGGTACACAGAACAACTAGTGGAACTGGAGTTGTATAGCCTAAGGGATGCTGCAGGACCGAGGGTGCAGGCTGGAAGGATACAGAATAGCTGACAGAGCTTCAGGTACAGGGCTGAGTGGAAGTACCAGGAAGGTTGAGGGGACTAGACCAGAAAAGGCAATTGGATAAGTGGAGCAGGGCCAAGGAACACACGGAGTGCTGATGGGAAGGCATGGCACAGCACTGAGGTTCCAGCTAGGAGGATGACCAGGGTAGGGATGAAGGGCAGGGGTTAGAGTAGGACAGCTGAGGAGTCGTGGGATTCTGGGTTATTGCCATGAACGCTTCCACCAGCAGGTAGGTAGATGGACAGGAAGGGCTCCAATAGCTTATCTCCAAGAGATCCCAGTGCCCCTAGATGCTCAGCTACCTCTGCAGGATATCCCTGTAGAGCACTCACCCAATAAATTCCATTAATCCAAATTCTAAGGCCAACGAACTTTGGATTGTGGGACCACATAAAACATTTTCCCCATTTTCATTCATTGCAGACAGAAGAAAGTTCAGGCTTTGGATTCTCATTTTAAATAAACCTTAGCCCTCTTATGTACTAGCTGTAGGACCCTGGATCTCAGTTTCCTTAGCCATAAAATTGGGGTGCCCACCTCACAGTACTGTTGGGAAGGTTAAGTGAAATCACCCTGTGAAGCACCATGCGCAGTTCTAGGTACCGAGTGAGGGTTCAATAAGTCGGCTTTCTTTCCCTTTCCCCTTCCTCTCTAAATGAAGCTCAGTTGCTCCCATTTTTACTGTATGTGGGTGGAAATGGGGTAGAGGAGGACCTTGCAGACTCATTAGGACAGAAGGCATGAGTCAGGGTTGTGTAACATCCAGGGATGGAACAGGGACACTCCTCCCCCCACCCAATCATCCTCATCCAGGTCCCTGGGGTCTTGACAGGCAGTGGGTCCCGTATGGTCAGCAAAAGCAGGCTCTGTTAGTACCTTTCTCACCACATTCGGAGAGGAGTGCTGGATGGCGCTGTCCAGTGGGGGAACACTGTGAGGAGTTTCTTCCCCAGATGCCTGGGGCAAGTTAGCAGTTGTATTCTTGTCAAGAGGGAGAATTGGCTTTGGGCCTTCAGATGCTGGGGACTCATCTGTAGCCTGGAGAAGAAAATAAGAACTTGGGTGGGTTTTACCGCAAAGAGTAGCAGCAGCAGCAAAGGCTAATGCCCACCCTGCACTGTCCGTTGTTACCACCTACACATTGTGAACTGCTTGAAACTTTTTCAGAAAGAAAGATAGTCTTATCTAAATTCTTCCTAATATGACAATCTTAGGACAGAACCCAAACCAAGAATTATGAGCTAACTCTGTCATATTCACCTTAGCAATCATAACAGTTTTGACTTACATTTAAAGAGTTTATGGTCCTCTATAAACCCTAGACCCTTCTCTGCCATCATAAGGATTATTCCATATCCCCTCAAAGGAACTGAGCCTCAGAGGAAGACATCTGAAGCATGATCTGAAGCTGTCAGTCCTGAAGCATAAATGTGAGGCCTTATATTTTGTAATATAGTAAAAGTCTGTAGAGCTGCTTTGAAGATATAAATGTGGTTACATGTTTAAAGGAGACACCACTATGAAAAAAGTGAGAGGGGAGGAGGAAGGGGCTGGAACAGGAAGCTCTGGGGACAAAGAAAAGCAAGAGTTAAGGATGAAGATGTGGAGTGCTGCAAAAATCCCAGAGGCACAAACTGCACCTCTTCAATTGTCTCTTAGCTGAAAAAAGAGAGGAGCAGCCTTCAGAATCCCCCTAGGGAGAGAACAGGGCCTCCTCTGTGGCATTTCAGAGTCAGCAGCCCCGGATCCAAGTCTTTGCTCTACCACTCAATGTTTTAGGATCTCTAGGCAAACTGCTTGCCCTCTCTGACCTCCACTTCTGCACCTAGAAAAACAGATGGTAATGCCTACATAACAACATTGTTGATAGGACAAATGACATAGTGTATACAAAACATTCCTAGCTTAGTAGGCTTGGAATAAACTCTAAGTCTCTTAGTGTTATGAAGTGTTATGAAGTTGCTGTCCACTAGCATGTAGGGCACACCTTCACTGCCCTTCCCCCTGTCTGGGATATACAAGTTACAGCAAGGCAAGTGAGGTTACAAAGGTAAGAGACAGCCTCCCTTCTGCCCTGGCGCTAGCTAGAATCCAGCACAGCTCAGGAAGTTCCATTCGTGGACAAGGTCCCTAGTGTCACCCAGGAGGACAGGGCTAAGCCAGGCCACTCTGGACAGTATCAAGCCCAGATCTATGTTGGGGCTAAGTACTCCGTTCTCTGGAGCTTTCCTGAGATGGGAGGTGGAGCCCAGCGCAGTCTTGAATTGTGAGGGCTGAGTTCAAGGCCACCCTAAAATGAAGAAACTGTGCTCTTGTGCCACCCTGTGACTGGGAGGCTGTGTTTCCTGCACTGTCCTAGGGAGAATGTGTGTTCCATGCCACCCTGAGGCTCACCTGCACTGTGTCCTCCTGGCTCTGGGACTGGACGGGTGCCGGCTGCCTCACAATGTAGTTGATCTGCCCCACGATGGTTTGCTGAAGATGCTGCGGCGATTTGGCCTGACTCAGCTGCAGGCTGGGCTGTTGAGCCTGAAGGAGAAGCTCCAGGTCCTTCTGCATTTCCTCCAGCTCAAACTTGTGGTGCATTATGTCCACATTCTGGGAACAGGCAGGCCCAGGAGGGCTCTCGTGCTGACTAGAAGCCAGATGCTGGGATGGAGGGAGAGGTGGGGGTGGCTGCTGTTGGGGCGGAGGCGGCGGCTGCTGCTGAAAGTGGCTGAGCTTCAGCTTCTGGTGGTGGCCCAACTGCACCTGGACAGACGGTGTCTGAAAGGTGGGCGGGGCGTGGGCTCCTTGCTGAACATCCTGCGGAGGGACGATGCACACGGGCTGGGAAGTCAGCTGCTGCCCCAGCCGCTGGGATGTGCGCTCTTGCTCCGCAGGGGGCTGGGTTTCCAGCCAGGGTTGAAGTAGCTTTGGTGGATGAGGACGGCAGGGCAGTTCTTTTTCCCTGGGCAGCAGTGGGGAGCACTGCAGTGACCTCAGCTGTTGGGGCACCGTCTCGGAGGGCTGCCTAAAGCTGTGGGCTGGGTGTATGCTGGGCGGCGGGACCTGGCCTTTGAGGGAGGGCAAGACTGGGGAGCAGTGGGAGCAGCACACAGAGGAGGAACACAGTGCTGGAGGCTGGAACTTGCGTGAGGGATGGCTGAGAGTCTCCTGCTGAGCCCCTGGGGACTGGTGGCTTTGATAAAAAGATGATGGTCCCTGTAAGCTTCCATACGCAGGAGTATCTGCCGGGGACAGTTGTCCACCCTCAGTAGTTATACAGCCTAAGAATTCAAAATAGAGAGTGTTTCCAAAGGTAATCTGCAGTTGTTCCCCCTCTGCTACCTCCCACTCCTGGGACCGAAGGATAGCATTCAAAAAAACTTGTACCAGATGCAGAGATTAAGAAATTCAACCCCTGATCCCCAAGACTCAGTCTAGAATGCTTCCAGCAATTGGACCTATATAGACCTGCTTTTGGGGCCTGGGACACTTAGAAATTAGCTCAGCTTTTACCAGATGCTCAGTCCTGACTCTATCTCACTAGAGAAACCACGGGCTCCCTCAAAGAGCACCTACTTCTTTTTTAACAGAATAGCCCAAGAGAGACTCAGACCAAAAAAAAATCAACACTGGGGGAGAAGAAGGAGTGTGTTGGAAAGTGGCAAAGGAGATTCATCCCCAGGACAAATGAGCAAGTCTTCAAATATGGTTCTGGGGAACTGTGTGTTGGGCAAGTAGGATGGAAGAGAGTGGGGAAGCTCTAACACCAGGGTCAATGCCAGGCGCCAGTGCTGCGGACTGAGGCCCCTGGGCCCTCATACATGAGTAGATGATATCCATTGCTGTTTCAGGCTAACGGCTCCTTCAGCTCATCTGAGGCTTATTTGGGGAAGACCAAGTGTCTTGAGGGCAGGAGGTGTGTTTTATTCACCTTTGGTCACTTGGTGGCCAGGGTGGGGCCTGACTCAGAGCAGGTGCTCACCAAAGGTCTGTTGAATTAAATCAAAAGGGTAAGGGAAGCAAAAAATAAACCTAAATATATCATTTATCGCTCTGTTAAGTTCAAAACACTTTCACTGAGAATAACAGCCCGGATGAAGGTAGCAGTTGGCCATTAGTTTAACAAACCTACCATTAGGTTGTCAACACAGGCACAACTTCAAGTTGTCTACATTCTGCCTAAAGACTGAATGCCAGCAAGTTATTGCAGCAGGGAAGAAAAACGCACAAGGTCATGAATTATCTGCTTATATCTCAACTCCAAAGGACATGTGTGACACTGTCTGTCTGTCTCCTCTCTGTGTTGCTGAAATATCTCTGTTTGTGCCCACACACATGTGCACTGCCATACAGCATTCTGGAGAGTAGGGCCACTGTCTTGTCTCCTCTTCTAGCAATGAAAACAAGGGAAGAGGGACATTCATGCAGAATAGGAAGCTCAGATCTCAGCTGGTCCTGTTACAGAAGTCCTGTATTGCCATTGCTATTTACGCTATCAACTCTCCCCACCCCCCACCCCAACCCTACCCTCATCACCCCCAGTCATTCAGGTTTGCTCTGGCAGTCTCAGGGAGTGCTTTCTCTTGGGCATATGCTGATCTAGCCAGTAAGCTAAGCAGATGGTCTATATGTGTTCTTAGCAATCATGCACAGGCCCACAGAGTAGGCCCTGGGCTCACCAAGGGAAGCCAGCTGCTTGGTCCAGAAGTTAGGCTCCCAGGTGAATCTGATACTCCAAGGGGAACCAGGGTCTGTGTTACAATTGGTCTCCAGCAATCGCTGCATCTGAAACACAATCTGACAACAGCACCAAAGGTCATTTCTTTGGGCATCTTGCGCCTGAATGACAACGCCCTCTCCCTCACTCTTTGGACAAGTTGAAGGCCAAAGTCCTGGCTGTTTAGCCTGTGGTCCTCCCCCATATGCTTGCTTATTTCCTTACACGTTAGTATCTTCACATTCCTCCGCTTTCCCCCACCCCTACTGATCCCCTTCTTCTTACTGAGGCTTATGGAAAGCCTACATTCTTATCTCTTCCAGGCCTCGAATGATTTTAATTCTCCCTCAGAATATCACTTGGCTGGAAGCCTCTCAAGAGAGTTCCTTTCATTCTACCATAATCTCACATGAAAAGCCAATGGGGGCAGACATTCTCTGAGTTCCCCATAGCTGTCCTTCCATCGGCTTGTAAAACTCCATTACATCCTAGTCAACTGCCCTCTTCCTCCCTCATTCCTTTCATCTATCTCCTATCGCTAACTCTCCCATTTATCTAGGACTTTGGCAAGTATCCAACTGCCCTGACAACATCTAGTTAACCAATGTCCTAATCAGCATCTTGGCCTCTTACGTCCTTGATCTCTTTAATGTAAATCACCTTCACCTCTCTTTTCAGTTCACTCACCATATCTAGACCATTTTCATCATCTAGAACCATTCTACCTATGAGACCTTAAACTCCAACAACCCACCCCCTGATCATAACCAGCTCTCACTCTGAGCATGCTCTTCAGCCTCATTGGACTCCCCAAGCCCTGCTCCCTTAGTCCATAGGGTCGTCCCAGCTTTCCATCATTTTCAGTAACAATGTCACTAGTGCCCTAGTTCCCTTCCCATCCCCAATGTCTGACCTTGGGTCAATCCAGCCATCCCAAAGCCATGTTATCTGGGGTCACTACACTGATCATTACCCTCAGGGGTACCCTTCAGTCCTTCTTCTTGTCACTTCCTATCTTGTCAGCTTCCTCTACCATGGTCCTTAATGACTATCTAAAATTTTTACTTCTCTCCTCAATGTCATTTACCCAATGACTAACCCTCTCATTATCACCTCCAACTTCACAGAGGGTGAAAAAACCCATAAAAGACAATTTCCCTCAAACTTGTATCCCTCCTATCTCCAAACTTAACTACATTATATTGACACCTTCCTGTCCTCTGATCTCAGAGGAAAGGAGTGCCTCTTGTTTAAGGTCAACCAGTTCACTCTAGGTCCCACTTCTTTCTGCCCTTCCAGTATGCTTCCTCTACCACACATCTCTTCTACCTTCAACCACTTCTCCCAAATAAAGATGTGCAAATGTCTTCCTTACTTTAAAAAAGTATTCCAACCCTGTCTCCTTCTCAAGCTACCTTCTTACTTCCCTTCTTTTCACTTCTGTCTCTACTTCCTCACCTCCCATCCTCAGCTTCCTCATTCTAGCTTTTGACCCTTCTACTTTGTGGGAATGTCTTCCAAAAGATTACCAGGGACCTCCTGATTCCCAGACCTCAAGGCTTCGCTTCACTACTCATGCCCCTTCACCTATGTAGCAATGATAACATTGATTACTTAAAATGTGAAACTCTGTTAATTTCTGTGCACCACACTCTCCTATTTCTCCTCTCACCTCTGATGCTTGCTTCTCATCTCTTTCACTCATCTTCTTCCTCTGTCTATGTGAAAATGACGGCATTTCCTTGGGCTCCAGGTTTGTTCTTCTCTTCTTCCTTCACACACTCTTCCAATATCACTGATATCCCAGTGACTCCCACATCTCTCTCTCTCTAACCCTGACTTTTCTTCTGACCTCCAGACCCATCTATCAAAGCAGGTTTGGGACAGCTCCCTTTAAATGCCCTATAGGCACCTTCACTTCAACATATCCAAATATAAACCCCATCAACATCCTTCAAAATTCTTGCTTCTTTTCCTGGGGATCATCACCCTCCCAAGCCCAACACTTCAATGTCATCCTCAACTCCTCCTTTCCTCTTAGGTCCCATTTAAATCCAAATAACTTCCTATGGAATGTTCAGCACACTGCTAGTATTAATGCCTGGATCCATGACCTAAGACAGAACTACAGAACTTCCCAGCTGAGTTGCTTGGAGGAAGGCAGGTCTATTCCAGCACCTGGGTCCTTTGCACTGTGGGGTTTGGTCAAAGATGGTTTTCACTTACTAACCCAAAGTCAGTGATTGAGGAGTGGGAGTTCTTCTTACCAGCTCTTTGCTGAAAAGGAAAGGGATGCTGGTTTTGCTGCAGACAGCCCAATTAATGAAATTCTGCACATGCTCAAATTGACGGTTGAGAACCATGATGCTCTGCAACTGCTGCTCCAGCTTCCGCTTCCTTTCATTAGTAATGCCCTGGTTACGAAGAGAGAAGACAGAGTCCCTGATCCTGTTCTTGGACTGCAGGCCACATGCTTGGGAAGTCTGGTGGTCTGTGTGTATCAGTGTAAACACAGATGGAATCAGATGAAACTGCACCCCTGAGAGGAGGACATGGGCTGCTGAGGGATGGATGGAGGGAGGGAGGGAGGGAGGGAGACAGGGTAGGTAGATTTTATAGTACAAACATGGAATGGCTAATAAATGAATGAGAAAATGAATGAATGTCTGCATCTCTTGGGCATAGCTTGTTTCATATCTCTTTCAAGGCTATAACCCTGCATAGTCCAGGAAGGCAGTTGCCTTACTGCCACAGCATTAATGGGAGTTTGATCTGATTCTCTAGCCCTTAATGAGCCAACTTCCCAAAATTAGACTGGACATTTTAAGATACAGGGAGCAGCAGAGAGCTATGGAAACTACATATCTGAATTCTAGCCCAGGCATCTCTGAGCCCTGAGACAAGGTTGATATGTGCCTGGTTTCTGCCCCAGGGAAAGAACAGAACCCATCCATCTGCTCACATATACCTCCAGCTCCTCTATGAGCCCACTGGCCTGTTTGTTCAGCTCGTTCATCAGAACCATCTTGGCCATTTTGATCTGGTTTTCCACCTTCCTGTGCTGATGCTTCACCTCAAAAATCCTGTAAACAACAGGATGAGACAGAGCATGGTGAGACCTTCCCCCCAGGCCAACGAGAGCCTACAGACAGCAAACGTAAGAGCCTACAGTGTGGAGGCTGCCTACTGAGATCAGGGCCCACCAGGTACCAAATGTAAAGAAACAAGAACCTTCCTCCACCACCCATCCCACTCTTTGTACAACCCAGCCCACTTGATCTAAGTGGGACAATGGCCCAAAGTTCAACGCAGTTTTCTCTAGGTAAACTGCAGGGCCACGCCCAGGTCAACCCAGTAGCTCACCAGTTCACACAGCACTAGAGGCAGGACAGAGAGAGTGAGTACAGTTATGACTTCATGTAAACAGCGTCACTAAACACCGTCATGCAGTAAAAAGAGCACAGGTAGAGACAGAAAGTAGACTAGTGGTTGTCAAGGGCTGGGGATGTTGCACGGTGAATGGGGAGTGACTACTAATGTGTATGGGGTCTCTTTTTAGGGTGATAAAAAGGGTCTTTCAAAAGTAGACAGTAGGGGACTTCCCTGGTGGTGCAGTGGTTAAGAATCCACCTGCCAATGCAGGGGACAAGGGTTTGAGCCCTGGCCCAGGAAGATCCCACATGCCGTGGAGCAACTAAGCCTGTGTGCCACAACTACTGAGACCGTGCGCCTAGAGTCTGTGCTCTGCAACAAGAGAAGCCACCACAATGAGAAGCCCACACACCACAACAAAGAGTAGCCCCTGCTAGCTGCAACTAGAGAAAGCCCATGAGCAGCAATGAAGACCCAACACAGCTAAAAATAAATAAATATATTCATATATTAAAAAAAAACATAGACAGTAATAATGGTTATATAACTCTATGAATATGCAAAAAAACTCACTGAATTGTACATTTTAAAAGGGCAATTTTATGGTATATAAATTATATATAAAGTCATTAAAGCCATTTTAAAAAGCCATTAAAAAAAAACAAACATGGGCTTTGAAGCCACATAGATCTAGCTTCCAAACCCAGCTCAGTCTCTGACTAGCTGTGTGATCTCAGACAAGTCACCTAACCTATCTGAACCTTAGCCTCCTCATCAGTAGAATGGAGATAACCCCAACTCAAAGAATTATAAGAACTGATCAAAATGATGCATGCATGATGCCCAACCCAGTGCCTGTCGTGATGATCTCTCAGTACATACTTGTTTCTCTTTCCACAGAAAATACAGATGATTTCACGTCATGTGTAGGTCTATATGGAAAACACTGGGAAAGGGGTGATAAAGGGTAGATTGCCACTGACTTGTACCCACATGATAAGCAGCACTCTTCCCCAATATCTACTCTGTGCCCTTGTCCTTAAGCACCTACCTTTGGCTACTTCATGGCCACTTTCAGAAGGCATGTACTTTAGCCCAGGCTCACTGTGATCATCCTGACCTAGCTTGGCCCCATGCACCAAGTGATGACCCAAAACCCCCTCCCTGGCCCTGAGACCTCTAAGGCCAGGACATATGCCAATGTCTGCATGTCTTCCTTATAAGTACTCCATCCTAGTACTGTGACCCAGGATGAGAGGGAACAGTGCATTTCCAGTGCTGACAAGGGGCTAGCCGATGTTACCTGTCCTCAATTTGCTTTGCAGATGTCTGTAGATTAGATTTCTTATGTGCCACCTGTGTAGTCACACTTTCCAGAAGCATCCTCTGGTTTTGCAAAACTTCTTCAAGATGTCTACACCTAGAGCAGGAGGCAGAGAAAAAGCTGAGGAGGACTGAGTCTTATTCTGAGCACGCCAGCCAAGAGAGAATCCCCACAGTGCATTGTCTCAGCCAGGTCCATGGAGGCTGGGGTTACATGTAGTGAGTCAGAGACTCTTGGCCCTTCAGGCCCTCTCCAGAGAAAGCCCACAACAGGAACAGGGAAAAACTTCAGCCCAGGGGCTGAAGGTTGGCTTGAGCAGGGAGAGGATTCTGAAGTACTGGGAGCCCAGTGCTCTCATAGGTAGAGTCCAGAGCCCTCCCAGTTCCCCTTTGGGCAGCCCGCCGGCCCCACCTGTGCTCTTTGTGTTCCACCATGAGGCAGCTATGGCATGTGAGCACATCACAGGTCTCACAGAATAGCTTGAGCACTTCCTGTGTGTGTAGAGGACAGTACAAGGCGAAGTCTCCAGAACCACCATTCACTCCTGCCAGAGAAGATGGAGAAAGTGGGCTTCTCTTGCTCAGGAAGACCTCTTAGTTTAAGTTCCACTGAGCATCCCTCAGCCATCTATGGACACAGGGAAGACACAGAGCTTGGAGGGAAGGTGGTACAAAGTAAGAGAGGCCTCTCTCTGGACCAGTGAGGTTCCAGGAACACAAGGAGGAAGGCAGGCTTAGACTGGCTGGATTTGCCCATCTGTCCAGAAATAACTGGCCATCAAGCCCCAGGCACCCCACCACCTGGTGAGCCTGAGGAAGGGGCTTGCTACCTGCTGTACACGGATCTCCTGCAGAATAGTGAGTCCTCTAAAACTCAACCTAAATCTCCTCATTAACCAGGATTCTGTTATGGTGAGGCTGAAACAAGCTATCCAACCTTGCCAGGCTCCAGACCAGATCACATGGGTCATGAACTTTGGTTCCTGTCTGACGAAGGTAAAACCCTTCTCAGAGTTCGAGGGCCTTGAGAAAAGACTTTCAAGAAGACTGCCACTTAAAACAGATGGTGCTGGATGGATAAATGGACAAACCCTGATCCAGTCTGCTGAATTAATCAAGTAACTAAACAGAAGTGAGGGCCGTTTGCTTGAAACAGAGGTGAAAGATAGGGAACTCAATTACCTTCTGTGGTAATTCGAGACTATTCCTCCCTGCACTGCCTCACCCACCCTCACCCACGCCCCCGCTGCTCCCCCCAGCAGGGAGAGCCTAGAGTGAGTTTACACTGTGATGTGACTCTGCAGGGGACAGCTTTCCTTCAGGAAAGGCTCTGAGACCACCCCTACTCTCACCCCCAGCAGGGAAACGAGGTCAGAGAGCTATTCTCCAAAGATTCTATGGTTTGCTACTACTTAAGTGCATGTGAGCTAGTGGAGAGGGTGAGGAGTGATACCTGGAGATCCCTTCTGGGTCCGGGGAAAGAGTGGGCCCCCAGGGGCAGGGCCGTGCCGGTGCTCCTCCGTGCAGGAGCTGCACAGCCAGCGGTTGCAGTAGGTACAGAGGATGTGTGCCGCCCTCTTCTCCTTGCACTCGGAGCAGTTCTAGAGGTAGAGAGTTCTAGAATTACTGACGTATCTTCATCACTTGGGCCTGCTTTTATGAGTGGTAAATACTCTAGGCACTGGGGTCCTGCAGGGCTGTTCCTCCACTGTTTTGGAGTGCAGTCAATTCTGGAGAGCTGCCTGGGAGTGACATGCAGGGGCGTGTGAGGCATAGCGCCCTTTGTGACTAAGCGTACTGCCCTCGGGAGCTATTCACACAAGTCCCGTGCTGCAGCTGAGGATACGCAGATGAATAAGGCAAGGATCTGCTCTCAAGGTACACACAGCCTGGACGGGGTGGCAGACATTCAGTGGGTAATGCTGTGATGAAAGGATGCACCAAGTGCTAAGGAAGCAAAGAGAGGTTTCCAGGAGTTCCATCCAGGAGCAGCCAGGAAAGGTTCCATAAAGAGCTGACATTTGAGTTGGATATTGAATGACAAGTAGAAGTTCACCAGGCAGACAAGGGAGAAAAATGGAAAGCACAGGCGAGAGCGAAAACTGTAATGTGCCTATGGAGAGGAAGAAGCTGCAGCTGTATGAGTACACAGAAAGATGATCATACACAGCCAGGAAAAAGTGAGATGGACCAACTCTCAGAGCTGTGTTTCCACTGCTGCGGCCTGCCAGGACCAAGAGTCCCTAGCCTTCTTCTAGTACAAATGTTCATTCATTGGTCAGCAAACATCATGCAGGGCTGATATAAAAGGTGGAGAAGAAGAAAAATTAGTCTGTCTGTGCATGAATAATACAGGCCACCAAACTGATGTGGATCCTGACAGCTTTGTCCTCACACTGGGATCTGACAAACCCACAGCAAGAAAAAGAAAAAAGAGGAGAAATACAAGTTTTACTGACCAAACTATGAATTCTTTGAGGGTAGAGACATGGGTCTCTGTCTTCCTAGCACCCAGGCCCTGGCATATCAGACATTCAGTAAGAATTTAATACAGGTGCAAGTAAGTAAAACGGCAAATGAATAAAATGTAGTGGGCAAGGATACCCCAGTGGAGAAAGGAACAGAAGGGATACCAGTCAGTAAGTGATGTGAAATTTCAGAAACTCACGCATTAGTTGTTAAATATAAGCATAACTGATGAACCCATTTATCCCAGGCTGGTGCATGAGTTTCAACTCAGTGTGCCGGGGTGGGTGGAGGGTGGGGAATAAAAGCTTAGTACCCATAGTTTTCAGTAAGAGCTATAAGAGAGAGAAAACACCCCAATTTTGCTTCCCCAACTGAAACATTTTGGTTCTCTTCTGGATAGAAGTATGGATGGATGGATAGATGGATGGATGGATGGATGGATGGGTGGATGGATGATTAGGCAAACTGGTGGAAGGGTAACAAGTCAGATGGAGTGATGGGTGGACAGACAGACTTATGGACAGGGGTTCCATAGATTTCTGAACAGGATCAGCTGTTTCTTTGCTTGTCCTGACTTACCCTGGCCATCTTGGATTGCTCAGAAGGAAAGCACTGCAGCAAAAAAATGTTCAGTTACATCCCTGGTAAGGTATACTCGCTTACACCCAGGACAGGAGATGAGCTCTGGGAGAAGGTGGGAAAGATAGCAAAGTCAGGGCAACACTGCAGATTATACATAACATAGGACCTAGACACAAGGCTTTCTAATACACAACACCAAGGTATGTACCAATACCACTTGTGCCAAAATGAAATATGTTTGATGCCATAGCCTGCACTTACCATCTAGGTGCTCCGGACATGACCATCCAATTAGCGGCCTGCCCTACAGAACTTCCCACATCCTCATCTTTGCCTGATCCTACATTCCTTTCCTCCCTACAAGCCATGTTACTAGAGGCCCAACCCTGCTCCACTTCTGATAATCAGGTGCCTTCCTGCTGCTCCCACTCTGCATTCCACAGTCCTGAGAGCCTGGTTCCCACTATTGGCTAAGTTCAAAGGGGTCAGTTTAGCCCAGGGCACAGCTCCAGCCATTTACATTACTGTGTAGTAGAATTACTTTAAAGATCTCAAAGCTAGAGCTTCCAAGAAGGTTCTAGCCAGAGAAAGGCAAGGACTCCCTGCCTGCTCATCTAGGAGGTATTCTTCTCTTGTTACAACCAATACCAGTTGGTCTGCCTCTGGGGCTCAAAGAGGTTTTGCTGGGCCTTCTCCACCCAGTCCATGTTGGGTGCACCACATATATGTGTGTTTCACCCGTGAACATGAACATCTTGTCCTACTCCCCTCTCCCCAGAGAAATGCAGCAGTCTCCAACACATTCATCAGCATGGTGGACTCCTGAACTATATAAGCAGCATGACACTGCTGCCACCCTGGAGATTGTAGTACTTCAGGTCCACCCCACTGGCACTCAGTCCACTGGGTACAAGGAGATGAGCTTCCTGAGGAGGTCCAGGTGCCTGCGCCCAGGGATGAGGACACCCTGAAAAGCGGCTGGCTATGCCAGTGCATGCAGCAATACCACCACAGTCTTCTCTGCCCCATATCACCAAAATGATACAATGGCAGTTGCTCTAGACTTGCAGGCAGACAGACTTAAGCCCAAACACCACCAAGGTCTACCACTCAGCGACCTTGGTTGGGCAAGTCACTTAGTCTCACTTAACTCCTCTGTGCCCCAGATGTAAAATAGAAAGGAAAAACAGGAGTTGCTATGAGGACTGAATTAAACAATACTTGAGAATTCACATGATCCTCCATGAATGTTGACTTTGAATTCAAAAGATTTCTCATATCCCATTCATGGTAGGGCAATAACCTCAATTATCAACTCTCCCAGGTGATGAAAGTCAGATAGTCTGAGAGGGAGATTGAAAAAGTGGTCACAAATTCTCCTCCCTGTGTCCATGCCTTGCAATCCTATCCATTAAAAGTGGAGTCTTCTCTATCCTTTGAAGCTAGGCTGCCCTCATGACCCGCTTTGGCCAACAGAATGTAGCAAAAATGACACTAAGTTCTAAGCCCAGGCCTCAAGTGGCTTTATATGACTCTGCTCTCGCTCTCAAAACTCTAAGACTGCCACGTGAACAACCCCAGGTTAGACTGCTGGAAGATGAGAAACCATGTGGAGAGAGGCCTCAGTTGTCTCAGGTATCCCACCTGCAGCCGTCACAAACCAGGTAGCCCCAACTGACCCACAAGCTGAACACAGACATGGGTAAGCACAGCAGAGATTAGCCAAGCCCAGCCCAGCCCAGAAGAACTACCCAGAGCATCCCAGCCCAAACCCTCAACCTGTAGAATCATAAATAAAGCTTGGTTGTTGTTTTAACCACTAAGTTTTGGAGTGGTTTTTTATGCAGCAAAAGATAACTGATATATTCTGGAAAAATCAAAATCTACAAAATCATGCAAAATAATATTTTAATAATCTTCTTTCCCCCACCTACCACTCCACTCCCCCGCCCCGCAAAAAACCCCTCCCCTAGCCTCCACAGAGCCATGGACTTTAATGACAGAACTGGATCTGCAATCTCCTAGATACTCTCCTGCGTGTCAAGAACAGTGGCCCGTGGTAGAGAAGGATGCTCTCTACAGGTGGCGTCATCCAGGGGCATCACGTGACTGTCCCTCCCTACCACCTGGCTGCCCAGGGAAGATCCTCCTCATCTACTCCCAGGTCAGAAATGCTGTTCTAATTGTTGGAAATAATTTCCACAAGGTTTCTGACTCCCTGGTACCAGATGCTCAAACATTTGTCATAGTCATACAGCCTCATTATCAGCATGAGAAAGAGAGAAATAACTGAATAGATCAGACAAGGCCTCATCACACATCCTGTACCTCCCCTGGCCTTAAAGATCGAAATCTTCAGCTTGTCACTCAAGGCCCTTTCTGAGTTGGCCTTAACTCTCTCTAGTCTCATCTCTAGCTTCACCTGCCACACACCCTATGTCCTTGCCATGCCAAATACCTCTGCTATCCCTAAATGCACCAAACCTTTGCATAACTCTATGTTTGTGAAAGTGAATGTTCCCTCTCCCTAAAACACCCTTTCTTGCTGTCCCACTCCTTTTCAGATAAACTCCTATTCAACCTTCCAAACTTGTTCAAATGTTCTACCTTTGAGAAGCAGTGTTGATTTCCCTTAGGAAGAGTTAATTATTCCCTCTTCAGGGTTCCCACAGCATCCTGAACATCCTTCTAGTACAACAAATATCACATTGCATTTTAACTATCTGTTCATATGTCTACATACAAAAATAATCCACAATTTGATACTAAAAGATATTGCATGATTTTTATGTTTCTTGTGGGTTTGAGTATTCCAGGTGTGTTCCTTGCACTCACAGCCAATGAAAGTAGTCAAAAGCCATTTGGAAGTTTTCGGGGTGGTGGAAAAAACCAGCCCAGGAAAATAAAGGAATCAGGTCTGATCCAGAGCAGAGGTGTGGGGCTTGGGAAAGGCTGTGAACTGGGAGATGTGGGTTCCAGGCCCAGGACTGTCACTAACTGTGCAACCTTAGGTAAGCGACCCCTTTTCTCTGAACTGTACTTTCTACACCCTTAGATGAGGGGAATGGGAATAGAAGGGAAGTATGGATTATCCAACCCTCCTCCTCTGCCTACTGCAACCAGGCTTCAGAAATATTCCCCTGGGCAAGATGGGAAGGGACAGCCAGCCACCCTTGTCAGCAAGTCAGGGACAGGCTTGTGGCTGAGGGAGGCCTGGATCTAAGACCTCCTCCAGTCTGATCAGGGGCTGCTGCAGCAGACAGCAGGGCTGGAGAACCGTGGCAGTGATACACACAGGTACCAGGGTGACTGTGGGGACCAGAGTGGACACAGAGGACATGGGCTCTCTTTGTGTCACAACTTTTGCCCAGAAATTCTTATCTTCCCTCAGAAGGTCCCTAACCCCCCTAGAGCTGTGTCAACCTTGAGCTCTTTGTTTTTTAAAGAGGATTCCCCATTTTTCAATGAGGATATCAAAACAAAGTTTTTTTTAGACAATTGGAATACATGAACTCTTAGGGCTGTGGATATATATAAAATGACCTAACATCAGCTTACAATATTTAACATTAATTTAGTTTTTAATACATATTTAAATCACATATTACATAAAATATTATTTAGATATATTGCTTTTTTCTTTCTACTTGAATTATTCAAGCAACAGCATTGAGCTTTTATTTCATACAGAAGAACATCAATTCTGAGAAATGCAGGACCAGGGCCCAGGGGCCACACAACCATCCCCAAAGGGGGTGGGCTTCTGCTTCCAGAATGAAGAACACACAGGCAGCAGAGGTTCTCTGAAAACTGAAGATGTTCAATCCATCTGTCACAAGAGTGAGCACTTCTGGTCCCTGGGAGGTATGGGACAAATTATTCTTTTACCACCACTCCCTATATTAGGCACTTTACATGTCTTATATAATCGTCAAACCATCTCTTAGAGGTAGGCATTGTCCCCATTTCATAGTTGGATAGACTGAGGCTCCAAGAAGTTGTCACCTACCAAAGATCATAGAAAGCAGAGGCAGAGCTACAATTGGAGCCCCAAGTCTGTCCACCTCTAAAACTCAGCCCTGTCCACTATGCTATACTCTTCTCTAATTCAAGTGTAAATAAACAAGGTAATTTTATTTTAATTAACTAAATGATTTGATTTTAAGTAAAATATTCCATAATAATGATCAGACTCTAATGATGACCTGGACCCAGCTTTGAACTTGGAATCGAGAAGGAGCTGGAAGCCAGCCCCAGCTATGCTTAAAGTTTTAAGAAATATGATCTTTGAGAAAAGGCAAATGAAGCAGAGTTTTTCTGCCTAGAAAAAATAAATCTGGGGGCAGTTTCATTCTACAGATCAGTGGTTCTCAAACTTTGTTACATATTTGAATCATATGAGGTACTTTTAAACATCCTGATGTCCAGTCCACACCCCATATCAATTAAATCAGAGTTTCAGGAGGTAGGAGCCAGGCATCAGTATTTTTTAAAATTCCCCAGGTGAGGGGACTCCCTGGTGGCGCAGTGGTTGAGAGTCCGCCCGCCGGTGCAGGGGACACGGGTTCGGGCCCTGGCCTGGGAGTACCCCACTTGCTGCGGAGCAGCTGAGCCCATGCGCTGCAGCTGCTGAGCCCACACGCGTAGAGCCCAGGCTTTACAAGAGAAGCCACTGCAATGAGGGGCCCCCGTACCTGTTCGCTGCCACTAGAGAAAGCCCACACCCAGCAATGAGGACCCAACGCAGCCATAAATAAATAAATAAATTTATTTTTAGAAAAATTCCCCAGGTGATTACAATGTACAACCAAGTTTGAGGACCAGTGCCAAAGAGAGAGTACCCCTTTCCCCTGTGGCTGAGCTGGATAGACCTGCCCCCTGTATCATGCAGCTGAGAAAGGCAAGCTCACCCAGTTTTAAAGAGGCTCCAACAAGTTAAGGAAGACTCTGAATGCAGCCGTCATGTATTTCCCCTCTGGCAGAGAAGAGAAAAGGGCAGATGCCCAACAGACAGAAGGGTGTCCTGATACCTAGGTACCCTGGGGGTTGGTGGGGAATTGGAGGACACCTTTTGCGTCCCCTAACTCCCAGCTTCACTGAAGGACCCATGAGCAGGCTTAGGGTGCAGCCTGAGGTTCGGCACTACAACGACTGCTGCTGAGGCCTAGAGAGTGTGCTGAGCCCAGGACTTAGTGAGGCAGCAAGGGAGGTGGGTCAAGACTAGGTAGTCCACCCTTAGACATGAACGGCAGTGCCAAGGCAACCTGGGCATGGGGCTGGGGTGGGAGAGAAATCCCAAGGAGGTCTCAGAAAACTAGCATGGGTCAGCTCAGCACACCAGGTCGGGACACATGCACATAAGCCCGAGCTCAGTGCTAAGCAACACTCTGAGGGTTAAAAAGCCCTTCATTCTAGAGCTCTTGTCCAGGGCTCCGTGAAACTTTGCCGCTGGGGCCCAAGCTCTGACTCCAGTAGAGCAGTGGCATCATCTGGAGAAGACTGATGCTCCACTGCCAGCTCTCACCTGTAGAACCAAAGCTGGACAAACCCAGCTTCCAGACCTAGCTTTTTCCACTGTTCATCTACCCAGTTCCCTCATCATAAAGATGGTGACACAGAGGCCCAGAAAGAGGCAGGGACATAGCTAAAAACCACAGATCCTTGTAAATCACAGGTGGCACCTTGAAACACTGAGCAGTCCCTGATTACCTCTGTCAGGGGTATGCCTCTATCAGACACTATGCAAGGAGAAAAAACACTCCAGTTACATTCTCTGGCAGGCTGGCCATCCTCACTAACCATTCCTGCCCTCCCACCCAAGGCAGCCCCAGGGTACTGGGCATCAGCTAAGGCCCCCACCACACAAGCCCCCGAAGCCTTCCTCTAGCCCATAGCTCAGAGCAGCACCACCTTTGAGAAACACGCTGCACCCACTCCCCAGATGCCCAGACCCTGCTAGAAAGACAGATTTCGATCCTAAGGTGATTCTGCTCCTGCCCCTGGCTGCCAGCAGGCTTACCTGTGGGGCCTGCTGCCCTGTGATTGGAGCAACACCTGGGGGAGAAGTCAGAAGAGCGACAGGTGAGACCACCACAGGTCCCAGAGGATGGTGCTCACCAAGTGCCCAGGAACACCCACCCTGCACTCTGCAGCCAGCTGGGCTGCAGGGCCTAAGCCTCAGGGAGCTGGGTGCAGGGTGGGGAAGGGGGAGCAGCCTGGGTCCTCTCCTCCTGTCCCTGATGCATCCTCAGCCAGGGCTGCATTTCTCCAGCTCACCTGAGACGCTTCTGCAAGAAAGGGCTTGGTTGACTCCTCCTGTTCCTGTTTATCTCGAAGGCTCTGCAGTATTTTTCCCAAACTGAACAGCAAGAGGGAGACCTCAAAGAGGCGACTCTTCCTAGCTGCATCTCCTTCCTAATCCTCTGGGTGCCTTGGAACAGAAGCTCAGAAGAAAGAAAACGAGATTTTCAACTTTCAGGAACTAGCTCTGTCGCCCTCTGCATAGCTCAGGAGGCCATCACTCTCAGCCTTTTAGGACTCGATCCAAAAATCCTTCAGCCCTCCATGTTCCCCAAAATGACACTGCTCATGTGTGGCTGGAACCTGCCCCGATCCGGCAGCTCATTTAAATAGAGCTCATCACAACAACAGTGTTGGTAGAGAAGTGAGTAGCTGCAGGGCCCTGGGGACCCCTTGTTTATACGTAGGAAGAATGATGCAATCTGGGTATCAAAATAGCAATCCAGAATGGAATAACAGGCTCACGCAGCAGCGGTGCCTGCACAGCCAGAGCTCAACTTGACACACTCTGTCAGCCCCACACTACTGCAGCACGCAGATGCCAGGCACACACTCTCACCACAGCATTTTAAAAATCAGCAGGAGCCCGAGAGAGCCCTCCATGCCCCCGGCACTAAAGGAGGGTGGGGGTGAGGGGGCTTCGACAGACATTAAAGTCTGTCTCCTACACACTCACCTGCTCCTGCCACTTCACCTGAAGTCCTTATCCTGTGATGTCACAGTCAGTTGCCATAGTGACCAATTGTCCGTCACAGCGGAGGATTAGGACTTCAGATGGAGAAGACACATTTATAATGCACAACGGTCCTGAGAGGTGTCCCTCGGCAGCTAACTCTACCCCTCCCCCCAGGGGGATACAGTCACACACAAGCTGGGAGAGAAAGAGGAAGGAAAAACAGGGTTAGAGGAAAGATATTAGGATGGGGCAAGACTACGAGTCCAGTATAATTGCTAAAGCCCAGAGTACAGGCAAATTTCAAGAGCACAGAGGGGAAGTGACAGGGAATGAACTTGGAAAGACTGGCAGTAGAGTAAGTGCCTGAAGAGCCCTGGATTCTAAGCCAAGAGGCTTGGCTTGACATTTATCCTAAAAGCAAAGGCCACCCAAAAAGGTTCTGGCTTTATGACTATCTTGATGGACTGGAGATTGGGGGTGGGGGTAGGGCAGGGAGAAGGCTTGTCCAGTTAAGGATTAATGGGATCCTGAATGAGGGTAGAAGTGGAAAAAAAAGGGACAGAAGAGTTGTTTCAAAGAGAACCAAGAGGACATGACCAAAGTAGGATGCTGAAGGGAGTGGTGGTGTGTGAAGGAAAAAGGGTCACATGGATGGGCTGCCATGAACAGAGATAGGTAACAGGAGGAGGAAGAGGGCAGTTGCCAAATCTTATCGTACCTGTATCCTACTTTCTCTGGCATCCGTTCCTTCTTAAAAGGATCAGGCCTCATTCTGCCTTGCTGGACCAATGATTCACAAATCTGTAGGGTTTGTTAGAAATCCCAAATCCAAATCTCTTGGGTGTGGGTACAGGACCAGGAATCTATGTTTTTAGCAAGTTTCCCAAATAATTCTTAGGCATCCAGACCAGCACTGGTTCAAGGACCAGTAATCAGGAACCAGTGGCCTGGACAACTACAGTAGCTTCCTAGCAGTTCTTACTGCATCCAGTCTTGTCTCCTCCATTCATTCTTCTCAGGAAGCCAGAAAGACTTTTCAAAAATACAGATTTGATTATATTCCACTGACCCAAAACTTTCAATGGCTCCCCACTGTCTACTGAGTAGCCTAAATTGGTCAAGACCCTTCTGTTTGGAAAGGAAATTTGGCTCAAAATTTCCTTTCCAAACAGAGTTCCTACTTCTCTCCTTCAAGCAATCCTATATTCCAACCAAAGTTCACGCCCTTCTGTTCCTCCTGCCCTCTCCTCCCTGTGCCTCATGCTAACACTATCCCCTACCTGTGATTCCCTTCCATATTCTTCTGGCCCTGCCTGGCTCCTACACAGCTATTCCTGCTTGATGCCACCCACAGGTTCAAATCCACCCAATTTCCCCAGGCAGAGCCTAAAACAGGGGTCAGAAAACTATAGCTCACCTGTTTTTGTAAATAAACTTTTATTAGAACACAGTCATGCCCATTCATTTCCATATTGTCTTTGACTGCTTTTGTGCTGCAGTGGCAGAGTTGAGTAGTCGTAACAGAGCCTCTATGACCTGCAGAGCCCAAAATACTTTCTATCTAGTCCTTTACAGAAAAGGTTTGCTGACCCCCGAACTAAAGCAACAGCTACTTTGTTTAGTCTCTCCCTTTGAGGTTCCCTTCTGGTAATGGGGATCCTGCTTATTCCCAAGTCAACTCCCATCCCTGTGTGCTCTAGTTCTGCTAACTGGGTCACATTTGAGCTAGAACTTCAGTTTGGGGTAGGATGTAACAAACAAGGAAAGGACATTTCAGAAGGCGGGAACACCATAAACAGAGGATTACAGATGACAAAATACGAGGCCCCTCAGGGAATGAGTGATGAAGCTAGCCCATGCAGAGGAATGACAGATGAGGCTCTAAAGTTAGCACGGGGTCAGACTGGGAAGAGCCCTAAAGGCCATGCTAAGCTTCTGTTCTGAACTGCAAGCAATTAGGAGCCCTTTAGGTAGCTAGAAATTCAAGCTCAGGATAGGAGAGAGTGATCAGAGTTGAAGCTAGAGGATTTGGGAGCATAATCCACAAAGGCAACAGGTGAAGTAAGGTCAGGTAGGGGGATCCAGGGACTGTGGGGCAGGGCCAGGTAGCAGATCTGAGCCAAGAGTCAGAATCTGGGCATAAGAGCCAGGTGACAGATTGAAGCTGGAGATGGGTTATCCACAGCCTTCAGAGTCCATGCTCCTAGGAACCACCTGACTGTGAAGTAAGCTTTCTGTGTCAAGAAAGTACCCATAGTGGAATGCAGAAGGTATGGGTAGGATGACCCTGGATTCATCTCTTCTGATAGAGTGGCATCTTTATCTCTTTTCACTTCCTATCTCAAGAGTCAATCCAAGGGCTGATGCATTGACATACTCCATGCAAAGCCACTGTCTCCATTTCCAACTGGGCCTGGACAGAGGACCAGTGGGGGAACCAAGGGCAGCACCCTACTCTAGGTCTGTGGTTCCTACTGTCCCTGAAGCCCAGACAAGCTCCAGATTGGCAGGCAAGGGAGCCGGATTTTTTTTCTGGCTCTCTGTAAGTGACCAATTACGTGACATTCAGCAGAATTCTAGAACTTTCTGGAATCCTGATGTCCCATTTATTCAATGAGGGGTCAGAGATATACTCTTAAGGGCCTTTCCTGCTCTCCAGCCGTCATAGCAGTTAACCAATGACTGGTCCCTCTTGAGTGAGAGTTCCCGCAGACAAGAGGCCCCTCCAAGACCCTGTCCATCAATCACATCTACATTGAACTCCCTCCCTAGCTATAGCTTTCCAAGTAGTGCCAGCGGCAGCAAGCACATCCCCCAAAACACTGCCTGCCTCCTTCCCGTCACCAGGGGAATTGCTCTCCCAGGAACGGCTCTGAGGTACCAGTGCTACTCCCAGGGCCCTAGAGAGCCAATTAAGGTGGGGAAACTGTTCATGAACTGAAAAACCATCCTGCTGATAGGCTCTGGAGCTCCAGCTTCTGCACCTGCTGCACACCCAGCTCAGCCCAGCTCAGCAACCTGCCCTCCACCTGGGAAACTTGGGGCACTGCCCACAACAGATCCCAAATAGTTGCACACACTGTTCCTCACCTGGAGTGAGCAAATAGCAGGCACCTCGCCTGCCAAGCTCCTGGTTCTGAGATCTCATCCCCTCTACCTCCCACTCTCACCCCAGGCCATTAGAGCCCATCCAGCGGAGCTGCTCATTAAGATAAGTATCATTTCCCTCTCTGACTCTGAGGTTGTAGCATCGTGCATCGGGTCCCTCTCTTTGGATCTTCCCAAATCCCCAAGGCCTGCCCACTGAGGAACAAAGATTGCTCCCCATTTCAGCATTTGTACTTTTCAAGGGATATGCTGTTACCCATCACTAGCTTCAGGAAGCAGGAGGCTATGGTGGTTATTTGGTGTTCTTAGAGCTCTTCAAGTCCAGTCCCAGAGAATACCCAGGATCACCTAGTCAGTTAGTGCTAGAGTCCAGACCGAGCTCCAGGGCCCCTGACTTCCAGACCAGGGCTCTGCCCATATGTAGACTGCATCATCCACACTGAGATTGGGAAAATTAAGATACTAAACAAAGAGATTCTGGAATCTGGACCTCGGAATCAAGGTCTCCCATCTAGGATATGTCTTTTAGTAGATTTGAAGAGAAAGAATAATGTTCCTTTTATTCACATGGGGAAGGAAATATTCAAGTAATGGCCTTCCTCCCCTAAAACAACACATAAAACCATAGGCGCCCTGAGAATTCTGAAGACAGATCCAGCACATAGTAAACAGTTTCAGGCATGCCAGCTTCCTTCAGAGCTTGCTACACTTATTTAAAGTATCACTTGGGGACTCAATGGCCAACTTTCCACGTAGAATTTGACCTGGGACCATTTTCAAATAGGCTTAAAAGCAAACAGTCCCAAGAAGATATTCTCATTGGCTGAGTAGATCCGTTTCCAATATCCAGCCTTTCTGGAGCCTTCCACTCCAGTCATCCCACAGCACAGCTAAGACATTGTGTGTTCAGCATACTACTGCCTTTGCTTTGGTCCCCATCATCAGCTACCTTATAGGGTTGTTGTGAAGTTTAGAAAAGATAATACAGGCATAAGCACTAGGTACAGCATCTGCCAGCCAGAAGGTGCTTGATAAATGTGATTTGCACCTCACAACTTGAGGACTAGAAAGGGGCAGTGTCTTAAGTGAAAAAAGTTTTCCTTCCAGGCAAGAGCCATGGGAGATCTTTGTGGATCCACTGATTAAATCATTTGTTCAACAAATATTCACTTAGGCCCTCGTCCTGTGTCAGGTTCTATGTTGGGCTGTGGCATTGTAGAGATGAAAGGCACAGCCCAGTTGAATGAGATGCCCACCTCACTCCCTCCCCCAGTGCTGAGCCCCACTGCAAACATGCAGGCCTGGTGAGGCTCCACTGAGGGATCAGAGTTGAAAACCAGCTGGACAGACACTGAGCCCAGGCACAGCCCCTCTTCCACTCAACTCAGCAACTTCTCAGTTCTGCCCAGCAACCAGCAGGAATAGATTTATGGAAATGGACTCATCCCCATGCAATGTGGCCGCAACTGGATGGAAGCGTTGATGCTAAGGACCTATTTAATTCGTCAGCCTCTATCCATCTCCCCTGCCAACCCTCTACCTATTCCCATATTTAACTTTTGAAAGCCCCAGATTGGCAGAAATAGGATAAGCCTTTTAGCAAGTCTGTACTCCTACTCTGCTGGATAAAGTGGCAGTGCTAAAAGCTCTTTCCAAAGAACCAAACTCCCAAAGCATGGCTTCTCAAATTACAACAGGAATCTAAGTTCAGGTACTGGGTATCTCACTGGACTTCCCAGAGATAGGTGACATCTCTGCTTTTCATCAGCGTGGCATTTGAGTGCCATTCTTTTAGTCCTTCAGAAAACATTCAGTGAGCAACTGATATCCACCAGTCCTTGTGCATGGAAAATCTCCCAGAGGTATTGCTCCTTTGCCTAAACTTTAAACAGTCTTCTCTTCACATTCTTACCACACTGTATTATTGTCATCTGTTTAGTTATCTGCCCTTCAATAAAATATGAGTTCCTTGAAGGCAAGGGCCCTGTCTTTTCATCTCTGCACCCTAAACGCCATAGGGCCTGGTACATAAAAGTCAATAACTACCTGTGAAGGAGACTGACATACAAACCAACAAATACCACACAGCATAGAATCCTAAAACCTCCAAGTAGCAGAGGAAGCTTATTCCACTCTGATCCACAAATGCAAATATGGAAGGTAGCAATAGCCTGGCCAGACTGCAGGACATACTAAATAATGTAAGATGCCACATATTCAAGAAATTGCCTCTCTGGTTCCAAGTCAAGCATGTTTGCATCTAACAGATTTTTTTCCACTTCAGTTTCACAAGTTCTAAATAACGGTATTTCTTCACATTTCTTGGTCTCTTACTATATCCTAAGCACAGTACAGAATGTTTTATGTGTATGTTCTCATTTAATCTTCATAACAATCCTATAAGTTAATTACTACCATCATCATCCCCATTTTACAGGGAGGAAAACTTACCAAGCTATACAACTGCTGTATTAAGTGGCAGGTAGATTAGGACTCACACTCTGATGCCCAGATATACTGACACCAAAGCTTACGTTTTCATTCTCCCTTGCACTTAGAATAACCTGGCAACAAACACTATGATTCTAAAAATTGTCATTAGTATGAATTTAGTTTTCTGACTTTAGAGTCAAACATATCCTTGAAACATGCATAATTAGTTCATGTTAAAAATCTTTTATTTTTTTAAGGCATTCTGTTGTTTTTTTTTTTAATGTATTTTGTTTATTTATTTGTTTAGGCCGCACCAGGTCTTAGTTGCGGCATGCACGCGGGATCTAGTTCCCAGACCACGGATCAAACCCAGGCCCCCTGCATTGGGAGCACCGAGTCTCACCCACTGGACCACCAAAGAAGTCCCTAGTTCATGGTAAAAATCTTAAGTGAGGGGCTTCCCTGGTGGCGCAGTGGTTGAGAATCTGCCTGCCAATGTAGGGGACAGGGGTTCGAGCCCTGGTCTGGGAAGATCCCACATGCTGCGGAGCAACGAGGCCCGTGAGCCACAACTACTGAGCCTGCGCGTCTGGAGCTTGTGCTCCGCAACAAGAGAGGCTGCGACAGTGAGAGGCCTGCGCACCGCGATGAAGAGTGGCACCCGCTCACCGCAACTAGAGAAAGCCCACGCACAGAAACGAACACCCAACACAGCCAAAAATAAATAAATAAATAAATAAAATTTTAAAACATTTAAAAAAAAAATCTAAAATGAGATTAAAGACCTAAACGTAAGAATCAAAACTATAAAACTCTTAGAAGAAAACATAGGGGAAAAGCTTTATGACAGTGGATTTGGCAATAATTTCCTGGATATGACACCAAAAGCACAGGCTTTTGGAAAAAATAGGTACGTTGGACTTCTTTAAGATTTAAAACTTTCACTATGTTAACAGGACACTATCAACAAAACAAAAGGCAACCCATGGAATGGGAGAAAATATCTGCAAATCATTTATCTGATAAGGGTCTAGTATTGAGAATACATAAAGAACTCAACAACAACAGCAACAACAAAAACCTGATTAAAAAATGGGAAAAACTTGAAACTAACAACACTGTAAATCAACTATACTCCAATAGAAAAATTAAAATTAAAAAAAAGGCAAAACTGAAACTCTATATCATTAAACAACTCCCCGTTCCCTCCTTCCCCCACCCCTTGGTAACCACCGTTCTACTTTCTATCTCTATAAATCTGGCTACTTTAGGTACCTCATGTAAGTAGAATCATAGAGTATTTGTCTTTTTATGGCTGGCTTATTTCATTTAACATACTGTTCTCAAAGGTCATTCATGTTGTAGCATGTGTCAGAATTTCCTTCCTTATTAAGGCTGAATAATATTTCATTATATGTGTATACCACAATTATTTATCCATTCATCTTTCCACGGATTCTTAGGTTCCTTCTACCTTTTGGCTATTGCAAATAAGGCTGCTATTAACACAGGCATAAAAATATCTCTTCTAGTCCCTGCTTTTAATTACTTTGGGTATATATCCAGAAGTGGAATTGCTGGTGATTGTATATTTAAATTTTTTGAGGAATCACTTTACTGTTCTCCGTGGAGTCTGCACCATTTTATATTCCCACCAACAGTGCACAGGATTCCAATTTCTCCACATCCTCGCAAACACTTATTTTCTGTTCTTTTTTTTAATACTAGCCATCCTAACACATGTGAGGTGGTACCTCATTATGGTTTTGATTTGTATTTCCCTGAATATTAGTGATAGTAAACATTTTTTCATGTGCTTGCTGGGCGTTTGGATATCTTGTTTGGAGAAATGTCTATTCCAAGTTCTTTGCCCAGTTTTTATTTGGGTTGTTTGTTTGTTTTTATTCTTGAGTTGTAAGAGTTCTTTACATATTCTGGATAATAACCCAACAGTGCTAGAACTTTTAAGACATATTTAAGATTCACCTTATTTATACATTTAACTTACTGTATTTCCAAGAGTTCTTTAAGTAATTTAGAATGCTTATTTGCTGGACAATTGAATTATTTTTAAAAATTTAGTTTATAAAAGCAAATATTAACTGTAAATATGTTTAAATATTAATGAAAGGCCCTTTAAAAGTGATTGTTAAATTTGCTATATTTATAAATAGAACAAGATTTGTAAGTTAAAATTAAAAGCTTAAGGAAGAACAAAGTCTAAGTAGTAAGTTTAAAAATCATGTATTAATTTAAAAAATCAAAGTATACAATACCTTTTCTGTACTCTGAACTCTCAACAGAGACTCAGAGAGCTTAGGTAGCTTGCCCAAGGGTTTAGAGGCCTTGAAATTCAGATCTAAAGACAACTGCAATACTATAATGCCTCAAAAATAGCCTAGACTTGTGCTACAAATCACTTTGAAAAAACTGCAGACAACAAAACAAACAACAATGATGATGCTTCTAAATGCTGTCAACTTATTTGGCTTTTTCATCCCACGAGTTCATTCAGCAGACACTCACTGCATCTCTGTTACATGCCCTGTGCTAGAATACTGAAACGAAGGGACTTGGCTCTTGTCTCCAAGGACTTCACAGTTCTCAATGAGATTGTTTCCTAGGAAACCTGACCTTCAGAAGAAAGACAGAAGCTCCTCCCTGCTGGAGGAGGGAGCAGCTTAGATGGTGAATGGTTCATTAGTCAGTGTGAGTCTGTTCAAAATCTGTTCCTGAATGACCCTAGGAGCCCAGCCATTCTCCCCCCGCCTTGGAAGTTCAGTGGGTCAGGACATGTCCTCTTCTTCTGGGGAGTCAGCCAAACCTTGAATCAAAATCTTCCCAGGTTTCTTAGCCTGCCACCAATTTAAGGAAATCCCAAACATGAAAAATCCCAGTTTACAAAACATATATTAAGCATCAGGAGGATTTGCTTTGTCTCACAGATTCCCCAAAGAGTTGCTTTCAGCAATGAGTATCCCTGGGCTCTTACATTCTGATTCTTTCTACACCTGAAATTCAGTACCTATGAAATGGGAAGAGATCTGTTATATAGAAGGAGGTGAACCTGTGGTATTTTTGTACTTACCATCTGGGACAGTCCCATGAAGCCCAGCAACCTGCCCTAGCTCCTGGATCAAGCCCTGGAAGCAGTCCTTACAGAGCAAATGCTGACAGGGTAGGAGCCAGGCACCTATATCTTGCACGTCCTGTTGGCATAATGAGCAGATCAGTACCGCCTCTATCTGTCCACTTCTGTGTTTCTGGTCAACTAGAGGTCGCCCCATAAAGCTCACACTTATATCCATGCCCATGCATGTGCCCAGAACCGGGGCTTTTCCATTAATATCCTCAAGCGTGAAGCAGTGTGTAGAGTGAGCAAGCTCCACTCCCTGTAAGTGAAGCACAAAGCAGAGTGATTTGCTTCTCTGGGGAGACAGATACTCCTGGACAGGCCAGAAAGGACTCAGAGACCAAGGCCTCAGAAGTCCAGGCTATGTCCCTCTCCAGAACTGGAGGCTCATGCCCTACAACAGGGCACAGATTCAACCTCTCACTTGGGCCCAAAAGACAGTCCAGCATCTCTGCTGTGGAAAACAAAGCCTGGAGGGGTCTGCCAGGTTGTGTGTTTATTACAGGGTTTGTTTGCCTTCAAGTGTCCCAGATCTACCTGTGCCTCTCTTTGTTAGTGGACAAGCTTGATCCAAGAGTTCATGTTGGAAAAGAGAAGGAAATGTATTAAATGCCAAGTTTATACCAGGTGCTTTACATACTTTATCTCCATCCTCACAATTACCCTTGGAGATAGGGACTATGATATTTTAAAAAATTAAATAAAACCATCAGAGACAGGATGAGGAAACTGAGGTTCAGAGAGGTTGGGTAATTGCACAAAGACAGACAGTAAACAGCAGAATTCAAATTCAAATTCAAATCCAGGTCAGTCTGATTTCAGACTCCATACTCTTAACTGAAATGTTTCTCAAGCTGAGGTCCACACACATGTCCTCAGGAGCTCTCTCCACCAACATTTTTAAATTAGTGTTTCATTCTGATGAGTTTTTTAAAGTATAAATATTCTGGATCATCTATATATTCATCATGATGAGATTTTAGAGGCAGTGTTGAGAGTTAGGATCTAGTTCTTACCAAGCAGTATTACTTTGTCTCAGGGTAATGAGAAGAGAAGGGAGCAGACAATATGTAAATGATGCCCTCCTGCCCCATGAAGCTAAAATGAGATTATGGCACACAATGATGAATGTTTCACAGTACCTGGAATAGACAAAGGTGGGAGGGAAAGTGGGGCACCATCACTGCGGCACAAGTTTGCTAAACTTAGCCACATCAGGGTGCACCACACTTAAGCTGTAGTGACAGTTTCGTTTAGCAACACATCATCTGCAAATGAAACTAACATTGTTAATTTGATTGTTTTGGTTTTTTATAATTTATAAACTGTATTAGGTTTTGTAATTGTATAAGAGCAGAAAGAGTGCACCTAGTTTTATATTTGTACTTATTTAAGAAAAAAACCAAAGATCATTTAATTCAAATCCGGAGCTCTGTAATTATGCAAATTTCAGAGAACTTTCACTTCAATCCACAGTCTTTCAGAACCAAGCCCATTAAGGACAAAGGACGACGGGGTTGGGGGAGACCAGGCTTCTTGCGGGCCCAGCAAGATGCCACTAAATAAAGCAATGGGGGGGCTCTCCCCTCTAGTTCATTCTGAGGCTCTAAGGGCAGTTATTCCCCAGACAGCAGCCCTAGTAGGCGAGGTGAGGGCAATCTCTCTTAGAAGGTTTAAATGTGGTAGAGTTTATTTCATTAGACTTTGAGAATACCAGACCTTTTAGTCTTAGAACTGCTTTACATATTTTAATTATTGAGCACCCCAAAGAGATTTTGTTTATGTGGTTATAGCTACTGCCATTTACCGTATTATAAAGTAAAACTGAGATAATTTAAAAATACTAATTCATTAAAAAACAATAAACCTATTATAAGTCAACATGAATAACATACTTTTCAGGAAAAATTAACTACTTTCAAATAAATTTAGTGAGAAGAGTGACATTGTTTTTCCCTTTTTGCAAATTGCATTAATGTCTGGCTTAACAGAAGACTTAATAGAAGCTGGCTTTCCATACCTGCTTCTGCAGTTACATGTTGTTTTGTTTACAGTATATGAAGAAAAGCCAGCCTCACACAGCTATACAGTTGGAAAAGATAGGAGTATTTTAGTAGCCTTATCAGATAATTGTGGATATTCTTTGATACTACTGCAAAATTTAACAAGCGGTAGTTTCTTAAAGGTTAGTTGTAATGTGGAATCTGAAACTACATCAATGAACTTTTCTTACTCTGTTATATTAACATCCACTGGTCTGTATTACACTTTGAACTGCTCTTTTACTCAGGCATAATTTTTATAACACCAAGCACTGGTGATTTGGAAAATATTGGTTCAATGATTTACACAGATGCTCCAAATATTGACATGTTTCATTATAGAAAAAAAATCACACTCTTTAATATCACCTCTAATTGCATCAGAAAATTCTGTAACTATTATGAAGTTGTCAAACTCATGGAGGCAGCTATAACTTTACCCAAATTCTAATTTTTGCTTGCAAACTCAAATTTTATCATTGGCAACAAATACTGTCAGTTTTCTTTCTTGAGGTGACAGGCTCACTTCATTCTTTGAGAAAATATCTGCCAAATTCTCAAGACTGAATAATCACAGTTTGTCTGTCAGTTGTTCTTTCAAATAAAACTATTGTTCTACAATAATAATAATATAATAATATAATAATAAGGCTAGTGCAGCGTGCAACTCAAATAGTAGCACAAGTGCAGTTCCTCACTTCAGTTCCTACTTAGTTCCTCACTAAGTAGCAGAGGTGCTTTTTGCATACTTCTAATTTCTTCACATAGAATATTAAAAAGACTTGTATTCAAGAATTGAAATTTAATAAAAATGGACATTCTTCAGTGAAACTGGCTCTTTTCTTTTTCTTTTCTTTTCTTTACAAGCAAATGCCTGGCAGTGAAGAACACACTGACTTGTCTTTGGCTTTGGCTTTGGCACCATCAGTGCAAATGTCAACCCAGTGAAAAGGGCAAATAACATCTTAGTATTACTATGAAAATTGTTTGACCTTGTGGAACCCCTGAAAGGGTCTCAGGGACCCCTGATGGGCCTTTAGACCACACTTTGAGAACTGCTGCACTAGACTCTGAAAAACAATTCTGGGCATTTGGGGGCGTGGCATAGCTTTCCAAACCAGTGGGCACTACCCAGGGTAAGAATATAAAGAAATAAGTATTTCATTTCTGTCTTAGAAGAGCAATTGAATTAACTCTATGAGGGTAAAGGTTAAATTAAAGGCACAGCAATGGGTCTCTGACTTAAGGAGAAGGGGGGAAGGTCAAATGATCTCTTTTTTATCCCCTTCCTCCTTCTCACCATAACTTACCTCTTCCCTCTCCTTCCTATCTCCCCTGACCTGGGAGAGGGAAGGGGATAGTTTGGCAGAATGTACTTAAGCCAGGAGTAGCCAATTCAAATGCCTCCAGGGGCCAGCCATATAAAGACTGTGGGTTCAGTGTTGCCAAATCTTAGTTTATTCAAAACACCAGAATTCCGGATTTTTATTTAAATTTTTAAACGTTGGCAACCAATTAAATTTTAAAAAAACATAAGAAAACAGCGTGAGTCAAACAAAATATACCAGCAATCAGCTCTGCTTTAAGTCATGAAGAGACCTGAACTAAATGAAACATCAGGTGAAGACTGGAAGGACGCACAGGAAACCGCACCTATATTACCTTGTTTACAAACCACCTCTTTTAATATCCCACACCCAGATGTGAGAGAAGGGAGATATTAACTGGGTTTCTGTAACCTTGCCAAGGAATAACAGAGCAGGTCATTGCATGCCACATTGGGAGTTAGAATTTCAAAGATTGTTTGCATGGGTAGTACAGAACAAATTATCATCAAAATAGTATACATTTTCCGGGGAAAAAATGGGAGGGAGAAACACCAAGTAATGAGAGAGCACCTACTCTAATGCTAGACTGTGTTGAATGTGATATATTATTTATTTGTTTACTTGTTCACTGTTTGTTTTAGACACAGTCCTAGGCCAGGACTTTGTCTTTCTTGTTCACCATGGTACCTTCCCCTCTTTGCCTGGCACCTATATATAGTGCCTGAACATAGCACACACTCAATAAATATTTCTAAAATGAACAAATGAATCTCAGTAATTTTTCACTATACAGACAAGAAAACTAAGACTCAAAGAGAATATGCTACTTGTTCAAAATCATTCAGCTAGTGAAAACAGAGGTAGGAAATGAACCAAAATTTTTGTGTTCTTTCCATGAATTTTATCATCTAAAATTAAATTAAAACCGAGGAGCAGTTGAATTTGTTGTGCTATTGGATGAATTGCCCTCAAAGATCCTGGCATTCCTCCCTTCACATTCTGCTATTCTGAGTTTAATGGCAGCGGGGTTTTCCATCCTAGCTTCCAACAAAGCTGTTAGGAAAGCATTTGCCACGTAGTATAATGAGACTTTTGAAAATCTATCCAGCACAGAAAGGAAGGACACTTAGTCCTCGAGTTATATTTATTTTTACTTTGTAATGAAGAAAACCTTGTGTGGTCCTATGAATTTTCCCCTAAATGCCATATTGTCGTATATCAAAAACTACTGATAAAAGCAAAAACAAAACAAAACAAACAAAAACCCTGAACCTGGTGTAGTTTAAATTGGAAACTATACATGCTGCTGGTGCATAAATTCGTACAGGTACAATCCATTTGGAAAAAAAAAAAAAAATATATATATATATATATATATACACACATATAGCAACATAAAATGAATCATAAAAATGTTTATACCCTATAATACAGCAATCTCACTCCTGGGAATTTATCCTAGACAAGTTATTCAACAGAAGAAGAAAAAAGCCACATATACACAAATGTTCACTGCATCATTTTCTCCAATAGCAAAAAACACAATGAGAACAAGGAAACAAAATACATGAGAAAATGGCTTAGTAAATTATAGTATGTGCTGAAGATAAATTACTCTTCAGCTGTTAAAAATAATAATCATGGATACTGGGTAGTGATACAGAAAAAATGTAATAGTATTAAACGAGAAGCAGAAGACAAAAGGATTTGCATACTATGATCATCAGCTTTGCAGATAGCTATGTCTAGATGTAAATAAAAACTGAAAGGTAATATTCAGACATGAAAACAGCATTGTAAGGTATTATAATTTGAGATGTTTACACTTTTTTTAAAAAAAAATTTTCTTTCATGTTTTACTGTCTTGTCTATTACATATAAGTTTTAAAATTCTTTCTGAAGTAAATTTGGATTTCTGAGTTTTTCTCAAATTCTCACTTAGAAACGACATCCTGACTCTTCCCATCTTAAATTGACAATCTTCTACTTGAAAAAGGAAAGCAACATAATATTTCCAAATGTCCAAGTCTAAAGGTGGAGAGCAAGAAAACAAGGCTGGATGCACCCATGCTGTTGTTGCTGTCTGAAGGACTGCTGATGAAATCAGGCTCCCAGAGAGGAGAGGAAGAGAGAGGGACCACAGGGCCCTCTTCAGGGTGGCAGTATGTTTACAAGGCCACCTGGAGAGAGGGCTGAGGGAGCAAAAAGGTCAGCACTGCATATACCTGCCTCACCAGGCGGCTGTCTGGCATCCTCTCCCTTCTGCTCATTTCACAGGCATTTTCTGAGGCCCTGACCCTCTGGGGGAGCCCAGATGTCTGAGATGTCACAAGGCCATGTTTTACTTCAGAAGAGATGCCACAGAGAAAGAGGCCTCTTACGGGTCAGGTCCACCATCACGCCCCGTGTGCCTGGTGAGGAGGGACAGATCACCTAGTGCCTCATGTCTGGCTGCTATATACAGAATTCAGCTTTGTTTGCTCTCTCAGAGCTGGCCGACCCACAATGACAAATCCCACAGGAGCCTTATGTTAAAGCTACATGGTTTCCTTGGGAAGAAGAGGGAGCTGGCTAGAAAACCAAAACCAGACAACTGTCCAGGGCACTCCCCCTACCCTGGAGATCAAACCACCAATGAGGAGAATGTTAGGTGAGCACAGAACCCAACACAGAGTACTAGTCTGCTCAGGGAGGCCTTCCATTCAGAAGGATGGCCTGAAGGATAGGATGCAGCCCCTCTGTAACCAAGGAACCTGACAAAACTATCCAGAAGCAGTGTCCCATCAACCAGACTCTACCTCCATGCCCTGGGCAGTCTTGGTCCTTACTTCGGTCCCCATTTACTAGACACCTGAAGGTAACCTTTCATTCCCAAAACTCTGCCCAGCTTACCTCCATTCACAGACCATCTTCCCAAGGGTAGTTTCTAGGTAGCTCAGCTCATCACTTGTGCACTTACTGGCCAGTTTTGATGTCAAATAGAGGACGATCTCTTCTTAGGCCTTGCCGCCAACTCTCAAGGCCTCTCTTTCTGCTGGTAACAGACAGTATGTGATTAAGGACTGAAAGAGTGATGAAGCCCATAATGCTGTGAGGTCAGAGAGGGAGGAGATGCTAAGGTAAAAGCAGGAGATTTGGAGAAAAAAGACTAAAGGCTAGGCCCAGGCTCTATATCTTAGCAGCTCTATAGCCTCTGGCAAGTCAGTCAACCTTCTGTGCCTCAACTCTCTCATTCATAAAATGGGACTAGTAGAGTTGACCTCTCAGGCAGACACATTTTGTAAACTGCAAGGTATATTTGGTTATTCTCACTGTGGGCTGGAGTGTTCTGGGAAGAGCAGAATGTAAGGTAGGGCTTAAAGGTTGAGGAAGCTTCAGGACATCTGGTCAGAAAGAAGATGAGTACTCCAGGCATGAGAAATGGCACTAGCACAGGAAAAAAGGTAGAAGGGATGTACCAAGTTTGGCTGCAGTAGAAAGCTTGTGCAGGGAAGAAGCCGAAGTTAGTTTGGAAAGGCAAGTGGGCTGTATTCTGCTGGTAATAGGGAGCTATCACACTTTTTGATCAAGTAAGTGAAAGGATGAGAGTCACGTTTTAGGAAGATCAAACTGACAGGGGTGTGAAGGATGGACGATTGGAGGAGGGTTAGAATACAGGCAGGGTGATCACAGGAGGGTGCCGAACTCCAGATAAGACAGAAGATGAGGGCCTTAATGAAGGCCATGGCACGAGGGCTAAAGAGGAGAAAGCAGATTTGAGAGACAGGTATAGAAAAAAAGACACGGTGACAGCGTATTAGAGGAAAAGAATGCTTGGGGACAATTTTCAAGTCTCCCTGACATCACTATCTGGGTGGACAAGGCTGCTCACCAAGCTACAGAATAAAGAAGACACCAGAGAACCGGGAAGATCAAAGTATTTGGATATGTCTATCTAGGATGTCTTAGAATGTCCAAGGGATACTAACCAGAAATTAAGTGAATATATGAGTCTGGAGCTCAGCAACAGAGATGTGAATTGAAGCCACCCAAGATGAGTTCACCCAAGAACACTGTGTACTATGAAAAGTTAAGAGAGGCAAGGACAGAAGGCTGAAGACACCAATACTTAAATGGTGGACAAATATAGAAGAACCTGAAAGGAAGACAGAGAAGTAGCCAGAAAGATAGGAGGAAGGCAAGAGATTAGTTAGAAAAAGAAGTCAAATGGGTAAAGTACAACAAAGAATAAGTGGTATGAGGAAGAGTACATTCAGGTCAGTGTTTGGTTAATTGATGACCTCCATAAGAGCAATTTCATTGAAATAATGGGGCTGAGAGCTAGACTGCAGTGGATTAAACAATGAATGGGAAGCTAGCAAATGGACAGGATTTGTTGACTATTCTTTTGGGGAGCTTGGCTGAAAAGGAAAGAGCAAGGGTAATAAATAGAAACAAGGAGAATTTAGGATATTTTAGCTAAAATGTATTTTAGCTGAAGGGAACAAGGCACAGAAAATACACCCAAACACACACTGAGTGACTGAGGGAATGTGATCTTGAACATTGGCTGAGACTTAAGACGGAAAGGATGTCTCTTGCACTTTAGTTTAGAAAGGGTGGTGAGGGTAGGTGCATTCATTCACTTAACGATCATTTGTTGAACATGTACTACATGCCAGGAGCTAGGAGTCCATGGATAAAAGAAAGTAATCCTCCAGCCTTTAAGAAATTTGGTCTAGTAGGAAAGACAAATGCGGATCAACAATTACATAAGAGCTCTGTACTAGATTTTGAGGTGGCACAGTGGGGGGAGGTGAGCAACTATGGCTGAATGGGTCAGAGAAGTATTACAAGAGGAGACCCTTGCATAGGGTCCAGATTGAGCAGGGGTTCTCTGGTCCAGGAGAGGAGGGGGTCACGGGCATGCAGTAAAATTAAAATGTGGCGGGTAGAAGATTTACAGGGTCTGGAGAATAAAGAACCCTAAAGCGACCAGGCGTTAGAGGTCCCTGAACTCAGGTTGTTCCAAATGAGGACGACCGGGACGATAGCACAAGGGCAAAGGAGAAAGGAAGACCTTGAGCCCACTCAGTAGTGTGGGCGAGAAGGTCCCGGAGGGTGGTAGAGACATCTAGAAAGACTTTAAAGGGAGCAGGAATAAAGGGAGCAGGAAGAGACATCGGGTGGGCACACAGGGTCAAACAGGACCTTGCGATTTCTCACTGCGGCCAGGGGACAAGCAAGCAACCGCTACCGCCCGAGCCGAGCCGACCACCAAAAACAGCGAGACGCATGGGGCTGCTCAGGATGGGGCGGTTGGTGAGCAGCAGAGAAATACAGTGGCCCCAGCAGGTTCCTGGGCCATGTCCCTGGGAAAAGCGCCCGGCCCACCTGGACCCCAGCTGCGTGCACTACAGCGTCCCAAGCCCCGCCTTCCGCGCCAGCGCTCCGCCTCTGAGCCCGAGCGCACGCGTGACAGCACGGAGAAGGCTCTCGGCCCCCGCAGCCTCCGGAACAACTCTATGACGGAGAGTTCACCCCACAGGAAGTGGAAACAGCAAAACCCGCAGCAGCTCAAGACCCGCGACGCCAAAAAAGCTCCGCCCACGGCCCGGCCTCCGGACCGGAAGTGAGGCGTTGGCTCCGCCCCCGAGCTCGATAGCTCGCGAGACTTTACAGAGCCCTTCCTTTTTCGTCTCGGTCGCTGACATGGTAGGTGATTTTTCTGATGCGTCCGCATAGTTGCTGGCCTAGGCCGCGATCTTTACTCACCTTGCACCCCAGCCACCTACTCCCGAGCTTGGCCCGGTCCTCCAGGCCGCGCATGGCCAGCCGCAGGGCGGGGTAGCCGGCGTGGGTCCGGGGCGGGGCGGGGAGCCTGGGGCCGCGTGTTCATCCTGCGGTTCGGTTTCTCGAGACACGCGGTCCGGGGTTCCCGGGCGCCTCCCTGATGAGGCCGCACGGCCCCGGGCCAAGCCGTAACCTCGACTTTGCTGAAGGTGCAACAAAGCAGATCCTTGACCCCCAGGCCTATAGGCCTCTCACAGACTGGCAAGCTTCGCCCCCTGCCCCTCTTCCCTTAGGCCTTATCACCAAGCACCTTTTCCCACACAGCCATCCAGACTAAGGAAGACCCGGAAACTTAGGGGGCACGTGAGCCACGGCCACGGCCGCATCGGTAAGTACTGTCTCCACATCCTGGTCGTCCTTGGGCTATCTCTGCATGGTGCTAGCTTGTCAGGAAGTAGGTAACTTAGAGAAGTGGGTTAGTTAGAGCTCTTGGCGGTCGAGTCGGATTGAATTTGATCATTAGCTGTTGGCTTTATCTTTGAGAATTCTCTAGTACTCCAGTTTTAGAGAATTTCACGTCAGTTGGGGGGTTGGAAATTGAGCGGGGTCCAGTATTGAATTGGTTGAAGGTATGGACTACTGTGCTAGTGTTGTGAGGTGGAACACTGCAAAGTGATGATTATCCCAGAGTCTTGAAGGAACAGCATTGCTGGAAGAGGGGTATTAAGCAAAGGCACAGAGGTATGGGGAAATGCTTTTGCGAGAAGTAATATCGAGGGGTTGGAGAAGGCTATTTTAGCCATGTAGCTTTGTGTTTCTGCAGGCAAACACCGGAAGCACCCGGGAGGCCGCGGTAATGCTGGTGGCATGCATCACCACAGGATCAACTTCGACAAATAGTGAGTGTTTTTCGGACTCTGCCTTTCCTGACACTGACAGCTTTGGATTTAGGGGTAGAGGGTAGTTAAGAACATCTTCAACGGGAAGCAAGGCTCTTACCACTCAGAAACCTTGCCTGTGGCTGGGTTTCGTCAAGTTAATATTTGATGTGAACTGAGAACTTGTCACCGAGGCTAGAGTCACGCTTGGGTATCGGCTATTGCCTTAGTGTGCTAGAGTCCTCGAAGAGAAACTGCTGACCTTATTCACTGGCTGTGGCCCTCGTGGCATAGTCAGTCACCGGGTTAGTGACATGCATCAGATTGACTTACACAACTGTTAGATCCGTTTAACGCCCACAAATTAGCGGGGTTGTGTTTTAACTATTTGTTTAGGAGACCTGTGTTACAGGAGTGTGGGGAAGCTGTCAAGTGACCTGAATCCTAGTCTTGGCACTGCCTCTCACTTTCTCAGTGACTTACTTTGGTTCCGTGAAATAAGGCTAGTCTTTTCCACCCGATAGTCTTTGGTGGCTTTTTAAAGATTTGTTTTATTCAAGAAGTGGAGTACCTGCTTTGTCACTCTTCTGCATGAGTGCACACCTTACACTGTAATGGGGGGAGATGGACTGTGGAGATGGTAAGCATAGCTTTTTAGTTGGAGTGAGGTAATGGAAATGGTTGCCTTCTTTTCTCAGTCACCCAGGATACTTTGGGAAAGTTGGTATGAGGCATTACCACTTAAAGAGGAACCAGAGCTTCTGCCCAACTGTCAACCTTGATAAATTGTGGACCTTGGTCAGTGAGCAGACACGGGTAAATGCTGCCAAGAACAAGACTGGAGCTGCTCCTATCATTGATGTGGTGCGATCGGTGAGTGAATTGAATATTTTTTGCCTTTCAAAATTCTGGATAATATACTTGCACCTAGAGTCTATACCCAGATACCTACTAGACAGTTACACTTTCCGTAGCATTTCCACGGGTACTTACTGATCAAAATTGAACTCTTGTTCAATTGTGATTCATGCAAAACATTTGAAGAGTAGTTCTTCCACTCCCTCATTCATTTACTTCATTTTTTACTTGAACGTTTTCCGATCGGTTATCTTATTCCTAGTGTCAGTGCCCTGATTTGTACGGGTTTCTCACCTGAACTATTGGTAGTAATTTAGGTCAGCTGGCTCTGGTCTGTTTTACACAAGACTGCATGAGGCACAGCCCTTGGCTCTTTATGTTTCTTACAGAATAAAATCCTAATATGTTCAATTGTTATTTAAGGCCTGACATTATCTGAAGAGAACCCCCGCCCCCCTCCCCAAAAAAAAGCATTTTTGTATATCATTAGGAGTTCTGGTCCTTGTGTCAGTCTTACCCACTGTGGGTATGGAGGTGGTGGGAATCCTGAGGGGGCTTTCAGTAAAGTTTTAAATTTCCCTTTCTCAGCCTTTTCTTTGAGCAATTCTGATGACCACGACTTGGAGCATTGCTGGAAATGTGATTTTCCTTTTTTGCTTATCAAGTCGTAATTGAATAGGAGAAAGGGTTTGAGCTCTGCCCGAGACTAGAGTCACATCCTGACAGCTCTTGTCCTGGTGTGCTAGAGTCCTCGGAGAGAATCTGCTGGTCTTGATTCACTGGCGAGGGCAGTCAGTGCCCCCGGGAGTGCCCAGATCAGAAACATGCCCTCCCTGGCCCCTAGATGGAGTGGATTGGTAGGCATTTTTCTTCGTACCCATCACAGAGTTGGTGACTGCCACGGTGCATTATAAACCCTTTTCTCTGTTCTAGGGTTACTACAAAGTTCTGGGGAAGGGAAAGCTCCCAAAGCAGCCTGTCATCGTGAAGGCCAAATTCTTCAGCAGAAGAGCTGAGGAGAAGATTAAGGGTGTTGGTGGGGCTTGTGTCCTGGTAGCTTGAAGCCACGTGGTGGGAGATTCATTAAATGATAACAAGTGCTTTTCTCTTCTGGTCTGAGTGAGGGTTCTTTGGCACTTCTACCTCCCTACCTGTACAGAAACCCACCTAACAGGTTCTAGGAGTAAGGGTTTGAGGACCTGGGCTCTTCCACCAGCTCCCCTCAAAGTATGGAAGAGATGGCACCAACACTGAGAATAAGGCCTTGGCTGGTTACCTAATTTGAGGCTTCTCACTTACAAAGCGAGAATGATACCTGTTGGTGCCGTCATACCATTGAAAGGCCTGTTGGCATTGTGTGCTCTGACTTTATAAATGAGTGGGACAATGTGCCCTTAATTGTTCCATGTCAAGGGGGAAAACTCATGATCTTTACAAGATTTTGATGAGTCATGTTGGAAAGATGGGTCAGTGGTAGGATAGAAGTGGTTCTTTGGGACTTACTTCGTCAGTTTAAGGTTCTTACACCTGGCTTCCTCATCTCAGACCAAACCATTCTGTTGATAATCAAAATGTTGGAATGGGGCCCAACAGTCTGAATTTTAAACACACCAGGGCTTTTACACATCAGAGTGGTTTAGATTCTAGAAAGCAGTTGTCAGGATTTATGGGTCCTTGTGCATAGGAGTCTTCATGTTCAAAGAAATAACATCATGAAATGCTAATGATTTTCCTTCCAGCGTGAAATGTATCTAATAGAGAAATTTGGGGAATGCTAAAAGGCCAGAAACCAGAATCAGGTTTCCTAGGGTTTGTTACCTCCTGCAAAACCAAGAAGATGAGCAATGCTTGTGTGCAGATAGGACCCTCTTAGATCCTGGTAAATTATAATTTGGTATAGTTTTCCAAGATTTTAAAAGTTTTTTGGCCCATAATAGAACTTGCAGTCTAGAACCCTGACCAAAGAATAGTTAAGATGGCACTTAAGCCCCCTAAAACTCTACTTACATGTTTAGTTTGGTAGAGGGTGGTTTCTGTATTGTTTTGTGGGATCATAAATAGACTGGGAACTATGACTTTCTGTGAGACTAATTTGTCATGACAGCCTTCAGAAGATATTGGGGATGGTCAAATGTAAGGAAAGACAGGGGAGGAAATGTAATTGATTTGTATAATGGAGAGTTAAAGGTGTCAGGAAGGCACTCAGCTGGATAAGCTAATAACGATCATTAACATCTTCTGTTGGTACTGGTGGAGAAAGGTAAAAATCGGGTTTCCCTTAATGTCTTTTGGAGGACTTATAATAGGGAAGCTTCAATGCCTTCTAGACATTGAAGGTACATAAATGTGTAAATACAGTGTCTTAAGATTCAGGCCGGATTTGAAATTTATATCTAAACCTAATAGCTGTGTGACTTAGGCTTAGTCCAGTTTTCTCATCTTTAAATTTACGTAAACGTACCTACTTGAGGATTGTGTGGATTAAGTAAGATGGAAAGCATTTACTAAATTTTTGTGTTTCGCTCTTAGTAACCAGCATGTAAGTGAACCATTATTACCCGAGCAGACAAGTCAGTTAACCTTGGTGTGATTCAGTCAATGGGAAAGTGGTCTAAACACAGGAAAGAGCAAACATGCATTTAGGAAACCCAGTTTGGAAAGGTTAGGCAAGTTGGGAGGTGTTATATGGGAGAGGAGCATGGAGCGAACAGTTATTCTGGCCCGGCTGTAGTTTAAGGGCACAAGGCTACAGTGGAAGGCTGGAGGCGGGACCATGAGGATGGAAGACAGGATTCAGAAGACATAAGGGACAGACAGGACTTGGTGACTGAATTGGGGTGGGGCTGGCAGCAAAATATGGTTTAGGGGGAGGATAGGTGGTCAGTAGTCCCTTTATGGCTAGCTTCCTCCAAGGTTTCATTGCTAGAACCTTGCAGTATAACTGTCCTGAAACTGGGTGGGATAATGCTCATCCCAATCCTATATGGAGGTGCTGCTGTTGGACATGGATGCTAAGTATGAAAGTCAGTCACTAGTACAGCCATTCTGAATAGGGAGGATGCCTCAAGAGTATAGCTGCTGATCTGTGTGAGCTGCCATGTTCTGGCTTGCTCACTCACCATTATCTACAGGTAATAACTGGGGAGATGCTCTGATTACTCCCAGGTAATACTGTTGCCAAAGGAAGCTGGGTTACTGGTGAAAAGCCAAACATGTTCAGGATAATGGAGGACACGGACCTAGAGCAAGTGCTTATCTTTAATAGGACCAAAGGCAAACCTTACGCTTTGGTTTTATATCTGAGAGTGAAACGTGCCAATGCTGAGATACATAATATAGCCGATGCATAGGAAAAGTTCATGCATTAGATTGTCGAGCTTTGATTAGCCTGTCCGGTAGGCACAGAGACCCATACTGCCACTGCCTCTTTAGTGGCCGATGATAAGTGCACGGTGTTGATGAGATTCTCCCATGTAGGGGGAGCAGGTGCCCCATTACTTAACAGGTGCCCCCTAACTCAGGTTAACGGCTAAATTCTCTATCAGCTTGAATTGCTAAGTATATTTCTAGCCTAATAATTAATGTATGTGCTTTAAATACATTGTTATTCAAACCTCGGAGCTGCCACTGTGACTTCCAATTTATGGGAAATGTCCGCCACATAATTTGCAAAAGCCCTCATTGTCAAAACCAGCTAAATAGGATTTTAACTTTTCAATTCAAATAAATATTACTATGCGATGGCTAACTAGCCCAGTAGCAGCCAGCCCGGGATGAAAAGCAGCCAAAGGCGTGCACCACCGGCGAGAGGCAGGCAGCGCTCGCGTACCTGCGCTGCGGGGTGGGAGGTTACCGGGATGCCAGCGGCTGGAGCCCTGTGGAGGCTGGCGCCCTAGCAGCCGCTCTCGTTGGTCCCTACCGCCCGACGTCCTTGGCGCACTCAAACCGTCCGCACCGCACAGCCGCTCTCCTCTCCCTTGCCGCTGAGCCACTTCCTGAGGGTGCGAGGTTCTGGTTCCGGCGTCACTTTGATCTCTGTCCCATCCCACCCCAGGGCCGGAAGCATGATAGGCGCCGATCCGCCATTTCCGGCAGGGGGCGGGGCTGGCCCGTGGCGCGCGGACGAGGCGGGAGGTTTAACCCGGCCAGTGTCCAAGTGCGGCGTGGTGGGCGCACAGCCTAGGTCGCCTGCCTCGCCGCACTCAATTTCCGCTTTGGCTGCGCGGAAGAAGAGAAGCTGTGGCCTTTTGATGCACTTTCAAGATGGGAATTTCCATATCTCTCAAATTACGTTGCCATTAAAAGATAATGAGAGTTCGACGTACTTTGGGATTAAAAATAAACAAAACAAAAGAAAAACTTGTACGTGCATGGGAAGGTTCTGGAAGAACAATGCAGAAGGGATTTTTTTCCTCATGAGTTTTGGGAGGTGAGGAAGATGATGTATGCTTTGGTAGTTTGTTTCTTCCTTAACCAAATGCATATTACTTTCACGTTAAAAAGCAATATAAATAGACAACTTTAACTACAAGTTATGGTAGCTTGTCAGTGCTGAAAAGTAATATTTTCTCTTATTCTAGAACTTCATGACCTTTTAAATTACACCCACCCCCACAGCCCATAGGCAAGTAAATTCAAGATGTTTTGGAATGCCATACTGTGTGGCTCTAGAAACTAATTTTGTGTGTCGCCCCTAGGAAGAATATAGGTTAAGTGTATGTTTCATTTCTGGCTCTGTTTTGCAGCCCAGTTTTTGTTTTACTTTCATTTCTACTTAAAGTTGGTTTAAAAAAAAAACAAACCCCAATTTATGTATCCTTATAAATCAGTCCTTTGGGGTACAAGGTGAGTTATAAGTCTTATTTGCAAAACAAAGGGTATTATTTTTAACACAATTTAAACTGATCTGTGATATAATTAGAATAATTTTCTTGGGGTCCTAATTCCACATACCATCCAGCGTGAACCACAGTTGCTTTCCAAGAGCATTCCAAAATATTGCCTTTAAAAAGCCCATACTTCTCATTTCAACATTGTGTTTACCAGAGCATGGTAATTTACCGAAAAGAGCATTTAGAAAGATGTAATAGCGCAACCTGCCCTGCTCTAAAAGTTAGCAGACCGATTACTGGAGAAAACCCCAGGGCCTTTCTTAACTCCAGAATGGAGGAGGGCTGACAGTTCATAGGCACTGGGACTTCTGGTAGAGGAGACAGCATTGCGCTGCCCCTGAGCAATTTCCCAGAAAGGCACTGTCTAAGCACTGTTATTTTCAGTAGTGTGGACACCATCCTCGGGGGAGTGGGGCGCATTTTGTAAAGGTACGGGAGCATTTTTGGTCACAATTATGGAAGGGAAGCAACCAGAGATGCTTGATGTCCTGCAATGTATGGGTTGATTCTAAACCAGGGGTCCGCGGTCTGTTAGGAACTGGGCTGCACAGCAGGAGGGGAGCAGTGGGCAAGTGAGCAAAGCCGCCTCTGCTGCTCCCCATCGCTCACGTTACTGCCCGAGCCACCCCCCAGCCCCACCCCTTACCTGGAAGAACTGTCTTCCGTGACACTGGTCCCTGGTGCCAAAAAGGCTGGGGACTGCTGCTCTAAACAGCAAAGGAAAACCTAGCTTAGAACCTACCTTCATTTTACACACAATCAGAATCAAAAAGATGTGTTATTGGTTTTTTGTGTTTGTTTTGTTTTTGTTTTTTGCAGGTTTCATATACTTCTCGGTTTTCCAGGATTCCAACTATTGTTTAAATCAGGGGAAGCTCAAAATGTGTTTTGTTTAAAATATTGCCAAAAATTGTTCATTTCAGAAAACTCTCTTACTAAGTGGTTAACACCCACTTAGTAGAATCTGAGTTGCTAATTCAACACTTCTTCTGCATGTGTAGCTGTTGCATTCACAGTAATTCTGTGTACGGGCGTAAGCATCTGACTTATGTCTTATAATACAGTTGTGCCCAAGCATTCACATATTTTAAGTACATGTTATTTTATGACAAAATACTTTTCCTTTTATTTCTCCCCTTTTATATTATGGTTAAGACTATATTACAGTTAAGATGTGTTTAGGTAGGTTACATTATCTATGAATTTCATTTCAGGATAATAAAAGCGAGAGTTAACAGTATTTGCTATAGAGAAAGAGTGTTGCATCTGCTAGGATTGAGAACCATCAGTTTAGGTGTCCAGAGATCACGTGAAAGCAGAACTTGGAAAGAAGCCCTACATACTTTTTGTCAACCCCAAACCAGGCCCCCTGGACACACCCTCCTCTACCTTCCAGATGAGACTTCTGGGCGAGGCACAGAGCAGTCACTGTACGGGCCCTTGCAGCCCATTCCAAGCCACTGTGTACCAATATCGGTTTTCTAGATTGGGATGAGAGCTGTGGCCATGGGAGGAGGCGGGAACCCCTAGGGTTAAAATGCACTGTACTTTAAAGCTACATACAAGTTACAGATTTTTAAAAATAATAATTTACACCTATATACCTTGTGATCTGATCACATGTCGAGGATTCTGTGGAGGCACATTAAAAAAGAGAGGGAGAGGAAAGGAGAAAGAAATAGCACCTTTTGTAAACTTATTTTATTAAGGAATCCACTTCTATGACTCACGAAGCCCAGGATGAGTTAACAGTGACAAGTTCTGGAGGTAACAACACCCTACTCTGGACTTTCCAGTTATAACCACTGTCCTCTCTCTACCTCAGCTGAAAACCCAGACTCATGAGGCCTCAATCCCTGCCCTCCTATTCCTGGAAGATGCCAAAGCCAACTATGTAAGAGGCTTTCTCAGAGGAGAAGACGAATTTGTCTTCCTAGAAGACAAACCTTCTACTTTGCTTTATGAGGCAGACAGCAACCCCAAACTATGGACAGGTTGGGACCTGTGCAGGGCTCAGTGGAGATGGGGAAAAGAAGGAAAGGGGATTCAGGAAGGGATCATCTCCTGTTTAACAAGCAGGCTAAGGTGGAAGGACAGGAAAACTTCACTCTATGATTCAAATCCACCAGACTCAAAGCCAATACCAATGAAGAGACTTCCAGCTTAATGCCTCATCCTGGGAATTTTCAAGGTCTCAGCTCTGTGAAGGCCTTGGGTGAGTGGAAAGCCTAAGCCACCCATATTCCCCACCTTGCTTCTCTCCTTGCTTTTCCAAGGAATATAGCAGAATTTTCTATATGCACACCTAGACTTCCAATGGAAAAAAAACTTCACAGAGTGACATGGAAGAGCCGTAGACAATGGGCCAGGGCTATAAGCCAGCCCTGGATTGGCTTTAGCTGGGCTTGACTCCACCAATGTTAAGATACCCAATGATGTCTTAAGGGCTTCATACTGAATAGGAAAATGTCAAGATTCACCTAATAGTGGAGCCAAGGGGCAATGAACATTCTTTCCATCACTGGAAACACATAGGATCTGAACAGTTAGCTGTTGGAGAGGGAAGCTGAGCTAGAGCAATGATTAGGTATCTTCTAAGAGCAGTCATACAGCTCGGGCCAGAGAACTCAATTTCAGGGGAGGTCAGTGACCCACACTAAAGGTAAACTCTTAAATCAAGTACTCAGTTCCCTGCATGAAGGTGTTTCATCCCTGATGGGCCTGCCTCAGCCCATTCCCCTGGAGAGAGAACTCTAGATAATAAAGCCAAGAAACACATGGGGCTCTGGGCCCAAACAACTATACACTGTTTATTGAGAACACCCGTAGATGACGGGAAGGAGGGGTGCCCTGTACCGCATCATGGCTACCACTGAGTGGGAGCCGGGCCCAGAGAACACTAGCAGAGCTGGGGGGTGGGCTTCCCATGACTCACTGACCATCACAAAGGTGGGAGGAATAGGAGAAGGCCAGGCCCAAGAGCCTGGTACCATGCTGCAAACGGGGGTTGATTGGTCTTTGCTTTTCAGAAACAGAGGATTAGGGGAGGGGGACTACTAGAAAAAAATAGAAACTCTAAGATTAAAAAAAAATAGTCCTGTACATAACAAGACAGCATCTGCTCTCCAGGGCCCGAGACTGGCAGCAGGGGCCTTAGGCAGGCAGGCCAGGAGCCTCCAGGGGAAGATCAGTGGTTCGGCTGAGACAGTCAGCTGCACATAATTGGCCAGTCGCCAGCACCCAGCAAAACTTCATCCGTGCTCGGGCAGGGCAGGAAAGCACCCGGCCTCTTGGGAATACACAAATATTTACCGGATTCTCTGCTCGTTACAGAAACAGATAAGAAAGCTTACAGCAGATTATTTACAAACAGTATCCTGGGATATTGTGAAGGCAGAGGTGGGCTGGCTTGGAGGGTGGGGTCTGTGGGGGCAGAGCAGCCATAGCAGCCCAGAGGGTCCAAGGCTGGGCCCCCTCCCCAGGCTCCAGGCTCTGCAAGGCACTGGACTCTGTTACTGGGAAAGGGGGCTTAATTCTTCTTGTGGAGGAACTTCATTTTGTTGCCTGTGGGCCAGAGGAGGGCAAGAGTGAGAATGTTTCAGTATCATCTCTTCCAACAGCCCTAACCCTCTCAGTGGGAGAGAAGGATTAGAAAGACTGGATTACAGCTAGGTATGATCCAGGATGGTGAAAACACTCTAGAGCTCTAATCAGAGCACTGGTATTAATCATGTATGGATTTGGGCAAGCCATTTAACTTCTTCAGTCTCAATTTTCCTTTTAAAGTGAGACATGCTATGATGCTGTGATTTAGTTGGCTCAGCTCTTTGAAAGGCACTCTGGTGCTGCCACTTTTGTAGTTAGACCCCTTATAGCCTCGAGGAAAGCTCACTGGTCCTAATGGCCCTTGTGCTCACTCAGGAAGGAGTGCACCCAGGAAGACCTGACCTAGGTGAGGCTCTATGAGATCTCTTCCTGTTCTGTCTACAGCCCCGATATAAATACTGGCATGGGTTTAGAGTAGTTTGGGGTACAGATTCCCCCAGACCCTCCCTTCTTGCTGAATATGTCTCATTAGTGACAAAGCTACTTACCCAAACCACGGAGAAACTTGTTCATTCCACTCTGCTCAGTGTCTGGCAGTTCCTCTAAATACTGCTCCACTCGCTGCTCAAAGAGGCCTGGGGAAGAGGAGAAACAGGAACAGAGAAGAGAACAGTCATTGGAGGAAGGGAAGGGGAGGCCTCCTGGAGGGAGACCAAAGGGCACAGATCCCAAAAAGGGGGAAACCAAAGATCTGCAATTATAAGAGCATCCTACCAGAATTCAGACTGGCTCATCCATTCAGACTGGGCTTATCAGACTGGCCCATGTTCACTGCTGATGGCAAGAGCCCCTTGCCTCCCAGTGCACGTTCCTGAGCTGCATTATGGTGAGGATGCCACTCCTCGTAACAGAGCTGCCCCCAAGTGGACACCTTCTCCAGCTCCTTTTAGACCACACTACCATGTTGTTTCAAAAGGTTTGTTACACTAAATGGACAGTATTAGTGGGCAGAATAAATAATAACCCTGAGGTTAGAAAGGTCTTGATGAGATGAAAAAGCCCTAGGGTGGGCAGAGCTGATGAAATAACAGAGATAAGATAACCTTTGTGCTCTGAGGGCAGACTGTCACCAACCTAAGACAGTGAGCTAGCTCAGTTCTCTTCAGGGGCTTTCTCAACCCTGGATTCTCAGGACTCCCTAAACTGCACAGTCTGGTCTTTTTCTCTGAGTAAGGAAGGACCTGTGAATGCTGCGGGGATAGGTGGAGATAAGCCCCACTCTTGCCACGTGGCTCCAGCCTGTGCCCAGGCTTGTGAATGCACGTACTGGGGCAGGAGGAGAAGGTGCCCTTGGCAGTCTCTCTCAGAAGAAAAGGGATGTTAGGAGGCCTGCCCTGGCTAATAACTCAAGAGCTTCCTGATGGAAGCTCACCAGTGCCTGGCTACTCAGCCCTGTGGGTAGCAGAAAAGTTGGAGGACTCCTGACATCCCCCCAGAACACCCTACCCCAGGCTCTTCTGGCCTTACCCTTTGCCCGACACTTTCTTAGCTCCCTGTCTTGGATGAAGCCAGCAAACATCTGAGACTCCATAAAAACTTCAAGAAAACGGCGGATGCTTTTGGAGGCCACAGACTTGCGGAAGGCCTCTCGCTGAAAGGCCCGCTCCCCCTTCTCACTCTGGGTCAGGAAGAGGGAGTAGTGCCCAACAGTCTCCACAAAGAACCGGATAAACACCTCTGACACCAGCCCATTGAGGGTATTACATTCTGGAAGAGAAGAGAAAATCTTTGAGGTTCAGGTCAAGAGCCTGCATCCCCAGCCTCCAGCTGGTGGTGTCTCCCTCTCCTCGACGGAACTCCAGCCAGAACCACTTCTCTGTTTTTGAAACCTTAGCTCTCGTGCTCCCAGGCTTGTAACTCGTTCCTGAGCCAGGAGATCGGAAACTGTGCTCTGAACACGGAAGCTGGGGAATACTTGCTGGATGAATGAAGATGGAGATTAGGGACCAGAGCGCCACTCCCCACACACCCTCACCCTCAGTGGTTTCCCTGGCTTCACAGGAAGAGGAAGCTCCCTCCATCTCCTGCAGTGGCTCGAGGCAGGGCCTGAGAGGGAGGAATAACTAGTGTCCGGTCAGCGAGAAGAGTCTCTGCGGTTGCCAACTGTCTTCAGGGTTTTTCTCCCCAAACTTCCTGAGGTAGAGAATTAGAGGCAAGAGGTAGCTCTGTAGCCTGGGCCACCCTAGAAGCAGCCCCAATGTTTAAGTTTCTGAACTCCCTCTGATAAAATACCACACTATTTCTCTCCCCTGAGACCCAGTCAAGCCACAACTCCTAGAGCCACACTAGTGGGGCTAGAGAATTCTAGGCTAAAGCGAGACCAAGGTCCTATACCTGAGCTTCACTAGCCAGAAGGGTCTGGTGCATAGAATCAGGGTCCAAGCCCCATGAGGCCCAGGCCCAGGCCCAGAGCAGAGGGAGTCTGGGACCAGAACTGATTCTAACTGGGGCAAGCCTCACTCACCATCATCGGAGTCGCTGTCAGAGTCCTGGGAGATCAGTTCATTCTTCCTCTCTAGAGCCTGCTCCAGAGCCGCCTGCAACTTCCTAGGTAACAACGTGTCCTCGTCATCCATCTGCAGGAGAAGGAAACCACACAGTGACACTGACTGAGCACTTAACTTCGTGCCAGCCCTGTTTGAAGAGCCTGAATATATAATCTCGTTTCATTCTCCCAAGAACCCTGATACTATTATCAACCTCATTTTAAGATGAGAAGCTGAGGCTCAGAGAGAGGTTGAGAAACTTGGCCAGGGTCACAAAGATAAAAAGTGGTGGAGCAGGTGGCATTCACTGCCCAGGACCAACAGGGCTTCCTACCCCAGCACCACGATGAAGTCTCCCCAGTTCCTCCATCTTCGGCTCCAGGGGGGAAGCACGGTTGGCTGGGGGAGGGGAGATTGTGGCCCAGCCTGTGTCTCAGGCGTGAGGCGAGGCTGTTGTGCCTGTCTCTGTATTCTGGTTCAGTGTCTGCATCGTGACGTTCGTACCCAGGAGTCGTAGCTCTGTCAGTGGTGTGTAACAGACTACATTCCCAAAGGCTATGGCATTGGGTTGTGTTCCTTTATAGAGAGCTAGGAGGATTTCCACCACCAACAGAGGCTTTTTGAAGTTGACAATGATTGCAAACCTTTACATTCCACTGCATTCTGTGTGTCATGTATAATCCTCCAGCAACATTTCAAGGCAGGTGTTATCACCATGCGTGTTTTAGAGATGAGAATTCTGGTTCAGAGAAGTTCAGAGGCCTGTTCAAGATCATGTGTCTCAGAGGGGGCAGAGGGCAGAGGTCAAGCCTTTGGATCCAGGCCATGTTCTTCACACACTCACACTGCCTTCCAGAAGCTGACGATGCCGACCAGAACAGCAGATCCTGCTGAGGTCAAGACTTCTCAGACCAGCTTCTTTCTACCCTTGTCTGTTCTGTGAATGTGGAACCCAGAGGGCTCAACAATCAGGCTGTGAAGGTGGAGTCGTGTGTGTGACAGTGTTGGGTGCTCTGCATCAAACAAGCACCCACCCTGGGTCAGGCCATGCTCTGCAGCATCCCACTCTTACCTGTCGGATGAATCGGTCAGACCCCAGATTCACCATCAGTGCCTGAGAAAGAGTCACGAGGGACAGTGATTCACGATATGAATCCCTGTAGTGCCCTTCCCAGGCCTCCAGCCCTCCTGGATTCCCAGGGTCAGATAACAGGAATAACTCCAGCCAGGGAAAGACCTCCCAAGGAGAAAGGATAAGAGCTGGGTACACAAAGAAGATCCCAGCAGCCTCGGGCCCCCACCCCCACCCCTCCTGGGGGTTTCTGTTCCTTCTGTCCCTTCTGTCCCTTCCTTCCTCCACACCAACCTCCCCCCCACCACCCCCCGCCGCTGGCTCCCCAGGTGGCCCACCTCCTCCACAGGCAGCTCCTTCAGTTTGGGGAGGGAGCTGGAGAGCAGGCCAACCAGGAAGGGGGTGGGACAGCAGACGATGTCAATCATGGAGGCCGGGAGGACAGGAATGAAGGTGTGCTGCCAGGAGAAGGGGTAGAGCAAGGCCACCACCGCATGGGAGCAGCTGGATAGGGTACTGGCAGACAGACAGACAGACAAAGCACTGAGCCCAGGCCCAGCACCTTCGGGGAAGGGGCGTTACAGCCTGCTGGGCCAGGCTCAGGACATCCTTTCATGTTAAACCTCCCAGTGCCACAAAAATGCTAAGGAGTCTTGGGCCTGCCTGGGTCTGACCTTGCGGACTGGTAAAGCTCCCACATTGCCACTTCTCGGGACCTCAGGGACAACGGCGCTACCCTCTTTGGTGGCTCTACCTAGGAACAGTCATAAAGGTACACAGCAACACTTGAACACACATATACACCCCCAAGAGCCACCCAAATGCACAGGTGGGCCTGCCTTAGTGTGGGAGTATCAGCTCAGGCCAGGGAGTACAAAGGTAACCTGAGCAAGGGCTGATCACAAATTCATAGTAAGAGCTGGAAGGTCATCTTATCAGGTCCACATTTTACAGCTGGGGCCATTGATACCCAGGGTCAGTCTGGTCATAAGTGGCACACCTGGGACACAACCAGCTCTCCTGTCTCCCAGCCCAGTGTTACTTCTACCATTCTTCTTCTCTATCCATTCCTCCTTCTCCTAATTGGAAAAAGTGGTCTGACTGAGGGCCACTGACTGAGGTGAGGCTGGCACCATTCTTAACCACTCCCATCTGTCCTCTCATGCTCCAGGACATAGCCAGAGGCCTCAGTGGGGCCATCCTTCTCTTGGCCTAGAGGGGGGCTCCAGGCCTCCAGCACCACAGGGCTGGGTGGCCAGGCAGAATGACCAGTGGGAGACTGGAAGGAGGATCTCCCCGATGCTAACTAGAAGGCACAGAAGTGAGTGCTGAGGGACAGTATGGGTCACCAGTCAACACAGGAGACACACCCGGCTTTAACCATCCACCCGTCAGGAAAGGAGTCGAAAGCACTCCCCTAAGGGCCATATTACATATGAGGAGACAGAGGCCCAGAGTCAAGTTCCTTCTCAAGCCTGCCTTTCCCGCCCTGTCTCTCCGCATCTATTGGCCCCACCTATTAGCTATGAAAGCCCTGGGCTCCACTTGATCAGCTCCAACAGGGATTCTCTCACCCTTTCATGACTAATGCCCACCAGTCAGAGAACATGGTTCCAATCCATGACAGAAACAACCCCTCCTTTCCAGAAGGACCTCGGGGGACGTTCACAAGCGTTTTGGCAGCCAGTGCCTTGCTTGGCTGTCCTACCACCCCATGGACGACTAAAATACTGCTGGGCCTTGAGGCAGAGACACAGGTATCCTGGCCCTGAGAGTCCTTCCCCTAAGGACAGCAGCTCCCCACACCCCAAGGACAGCCATCTGAAAAATATCTGGAAAGGGGCTGTCCAGGGTCAAAGGAAACACAGCTCCACAATGCCTTACAGTGGGCCTGGGACTTGGGAGGCAGAAGGCTTGTACAACCCTTAGGGCGCACACACACACACACACACACACACACCACACACACACACACACCACACACACACACACACACCACACACACACACACACACACACACAACACACACACCACACACACACACACACCACACACACACACACACACCACACACACACACCACACACACACACACACACACCACACACACACACACACACACACACACACACACACACACACACACACACACACACACACACACACACACACACACACACACACACACACACACACACACACACCCTAGGCCAGAGGGACCAAGGACTTGTGGAAAACCTAAAAGGTGAGCAACGGAACAAGAGCTGGCTGGACTTACTGAGTCTTGACCCCAGTCCAGGCCTGTGTGCCCTCACTGGGCTGCCTATTCTGCCCCTTTTCAGTCAGAGGCAGACCCCAAGCAGGGAAGACATCTTTTCTAAGACCCAAGATTGGCAGGACTTGAATGCTGAGCCAGGCCAGATCAGGGCCCTGGGGTATTTTCCTCCCCAGATGGTCCAGGAGTGTGTTCAGAGGCAGCTGAAGCCACAGGAAACGATCACTGTATTCACAGCCCTGTTGGAGCCAGGCTGAGGGCCACGGGGGTGGCCAAGAGGAGGCTCTGTCCTGGGTAAGGGAGTGGAACTTTCAAGAAAAGAAACCTCGGGGTCCAGGCTCTGCTAGGGGCATCAAGGTCTGACCAGACCAGAGCCTCACAGCTGGGTAGCGGGGGCTTTGCTGGCAGACAGTGAACACGGATGGCAGAAAGGCACAGACGGGGCCCCAGGGAGCTGCCATAGCTGGCTAGTTCCGGTTGCCGGCTCGGTCCCTTCACAAGGCCTGATGGGCCCATGACACACACAGAACTGTGGTGTACAGAAACACTGAGGCTGTGACGGGAAGTGGAGAGCAATCTTCTTTTCTAAACCTGGCTCTCTCTGGAAAAGCCAGAAGCTCTGGGTTTTCCTCCTCTTTACTTCTTCTGGGCTGAGGGTGGCCCTGAGTTCCTGCGCCAATGCCCTGTGAGGGCATTTGGGAGTCCATTTCCTCATGACCCTCTCATACACACAAAAGAAAGACCCCAGGGATCGTGGGCTTATTGGGGACAAACCAGGACGAGGATTCTTCTTTTCTGCCTCTCATATCAGCGCCTAGCGTACGTTATGGCACATAGCTTAATAAACGTCTAAATGGCTAAATTAATTCCACCACTCTAAAGAAACTATTGCCCCCCGTGATGGGTTCTTTGATGAAAAATTATACAATGTGTTGCCGAGATCTCATCCTTTCCCTGCCTGTCCCATCCCCTACATATACCCTTTGCTATGGTCTGAATGTTTGTGTCCCCCCAAATTCTTTGTTGAAATCCTAACCCCCAAATATGATGATATTAGGACATAGGGCCTTTGGGAGGTGCTTAGGTCATGAGAGACCTCATGAATGGGATCAGTGTTCTTATAAAAAAAGAACCCCCCTTCCAGCATGTGAGGACACAGAGAGACGCCAACAGCTATGAACTAGGAAGAAGGCCCTGACCAGAACGTGACCAGGCTGGCACCCTGATCTTGGACTTCCAGCCTCCAGAACTGTGAGAAATAAATTTCTGTTGTTTATAAGCTACCCAGTCTGTGGTATTTTGTTATAGCAGCCTGAATGGACTAAGACGCTCTTTTTTTTTTTTTTTTTTTTTGCGGTACGCGGGCCTCTCACTGTTGTGGCCTCTCCTGTTGCGGACCACAGGCTCCAGACGCGCAGGCTCAGTGGCCATGGCTCACGGGCCCAGCCGCTCTGCAGCATGTGGGATCTTCCCAGACGGGGGCACGAACCCGTGTCCCCTGCATCGGCAGGTGGACTCTCAACCACTGCGCCACCAGGGAAGCCCTAAGACGCTCTTTTAAAGAGGAAAAAAAAACCTTGGCTGCCTAGAAGAGCTCGGCCTCTTCCAGAACACCTCATGTCCAGTGACGTTTCTGCCGCCCCCTCCCATGGCCACAACCATCTGGACCTCCTCTGCCTCTAAAATCATAAATGCCAACATTTCAGACTAAGACTTGTGATCTGTTCAGCTCTTTTCTTATTCTTCTTAATCCAGCTCCCCTGCCTCAATGACCTCTCCAGTCCCTGGGCTTCTTTCTCCCTTTCCTAGTTTGGCCAACCTCCCTACAACCACTCTCCTCCCCAGCACTCTCAAGACCCTCACCTGGTCCTTCTCTGCAAATCCCCACATGCCTGGCCCTGGGTCACTCCATCCAGTTGCCTTCTCCAGGTGACACCCTCACTGGCCCCCTCACTGGATGGCTCAGCACCCCTCATACTATCCCTAGTCATGCCCTTGCCCCTTCCTCACTGTGGCTCTTCCTAAAGTTCATCACTCTCTTATAATTCAGCATCCCACAGAGGTGGCCTTGCCTCCCCCTCCAGAGGAAATGTGGCCATAAGCTAGAAATCTTACTTTCTTACTTCCTTCCTCCACATAAATAGATTTGTACCTCTACAATCTTGGCTGTTGCAAAAGCAGCAGCGTCTGTCTTTTTCCCTCCAGCCAAGTCCTCCATTGGGTTCTCAACCCTGCCATCTTGTGTGCTCGCAAGCCCTGCTCCCTCAGTCATCCTCTCTGCCCGGGTCTGCTAACCTTTCCTCTCCATTTGATCTTTTTCTCACCACACACAGACGCACACATACACATACACACACACTCTATGCACAAATACGACTGGCTGGCATATACTAGGGCTCGTAAATCACATTGGATCAATTAGTGGATGTGCCTCCCCCCCTTCTTCACTTCACCTGCTGGGCCCTACCTGAGCTTATCTGCTACAAAAATGACGCGGCGCTCCAGCAGCAGTGAGGCAAAGATTCGGATAAGCTGGCGCACACTGAGGCAGGTAAAAAGGCACTCGAAGTCCACATGCTCCAGCCGGGAATCCATGGGCCGCCGCAGCTCTAACACCTGCAGGAGAACAGTGGGGCAAGTGGGGCAAGCCAGATCAGGTGGGTGCCACTCCTGGGTCATACACAAAGCGACCGGAAGCTGGCTCCCCTTCCCACCTGCTTTCCCAAGGCCTCTAACCCACCCCACTGTGTAGTAAGACCCAGTCTCCTCCTCCACTCAGACCACAGCTCTGCCCCCACAGTACTCAGACGCCCAGCCTGTGGGCAACAGGGCTAACTGAACATGGGGGAGGCTCTGGAAGGAAGGAGCTGGAGAGCCATGTGCCAGGCTCTCAGGAAAGGGGGGAGGAGAGCTGGCTGCTCTTACAGATGAGGGAGGCAGGGAGCCACACAGCTTCATCTGCACTGCCCTCCCTGCCCTCCTGCCCGTCTCCCCAAGGAAAGGACTTGGCTCTGCGCTGCCCAGCTCCACAGCTGATCGCTGCCCCTCCGCGCGGCTCTGCTCACCCATCTCTGGACAGACAGTGCCAGTGTCCTTGTTGCCATGCCCTCTCTCTTTCCTGCTAGGAAGAGTTTCCTTCCAGAGGCTCTGTCCTGGCCTCTATCTCTATTGGCTTGTCTAATCCCTGTGCCAGGGACAAGGGAAACACAAGCTGGCCATTCCACAACCTTGCCAGGAAGCAGGACTCTCTTTATCAGGGCCAGACCTAGCAATCTTCCCTCCGGAGAGGTTGCAAGGCCACTCTGAAGGTTGGTGCTGAGGCGCAGGGACCACTTCCCTGGGGGCAGTCATGAGGGTGGAGGGTGGCAACTGACCCTGGCAATGAGAGCAACAGGAAGTGCTGACGCTCAGGCCAGGCCAAAGCAGCTCTCACCCGGGCCTGCCTAGGCTTCCCCTCGCTTCCTCAGCGTATGTGGGCAGCACAGATGTGTAGGTCTCCTGAGAGCCAGGAGGGAAGACGCATGCCCTCTTTTAGCCCTATGGTATCAGAGCCCTCCTCAAGAGGCTTCACCCTGCCTTATCTCATTTGTTCCTCAGAGTCTAAACAAGTGAAGCTCTAACTCCTAGTTCAGTAGTCATCCCTCTGGGCCCAAGGGAAGCAGCAACATGGGCACAAGTTGCCCTAAGGATGTGTCTCTTTTATAGGGTTCTGTTTACACTCTGTCTCTCCCACCGGATGGCGAAGCCCCAGAAGGCCCAGTGATTAGCAGGATGTGGGGTACACCCAAAGTGCTCAGTGAACGTGCGCTGAAGGGATCCCTTACCACAATCACGCCAGAGGCCTCTGCACCCCTCCTGCCCTTGCCCCACCTGGAAGAAGTCACAGTGAAGCTCCCCCAAGCCTCCCTCCTGAGAGCCTGCATGCGGTCAGCGCCCCACTCCTACTACCCCGAGGGTCCGGGCTCCTCCAGGGAGTGAGGGTTCACACAGGAAGCTCACAGGACCTGGGCCTCTCTTCATTCACCTGCCCTCAAGGAGATCACAGTCCAGTGAGGCTGAATGAGCCTAAACCATCACAGCCCACCAGCTACGTGTCAGGATAGGGGAAAGGCGTCATTAACATCTGCACAGGGCGCTGAGAGGGCTGAGAGGTCAGGGCAGCAGCTCAGAGCACAAGATGCTTAACTTGGTTGTCCAAGGAGAGAAGAAGGGAAGTGTCTACTAGGCAAAAGGAAGCAGGGTTCAGGGACAGTAAGCGAGTCAAGTCAGAGCGTTGAGACGAGGCTGGTGCGTGGGCTGGGCCCCATCCTGAAGGACTGACTCCCAGGCATGCTACTGGGCTCTCAGGGTAGGGTCGGTGGTCCTGCCCCCAGGTCATGCATGAAGCAGGAAGTCCCTCCAAAAGAGCGTGGGAGAAAAGATGCTACAAGAAAGGCCTTAAATGGCATTCGCCACTCCCAGCAAACCCAATGTTTCTTTAGTCAGACCGTCTCCACTCCCTGCAGCAACTAAGTTATTTCTTCTTCCCTCTCCTCAAACCCAACATCCACCTCTGACTCTCGGAGGATGACCTTCTTTTCCATTGTGAGAAAACTGCAGCCATCAGATGAGAATCCAGAATCTACAAGCCATGGCCCTTCCTTGCTGTTACACAAGGAAGTGCCCTTCTCTCCTGAAAAGCCAGTCTCTCCCTGGATCCCACCGCCCTGCCTTCTCACTGACAGTCTGACTGTCCCTTCCCTCTGCTGCTGCTTTAACCTCTTCCTCCAATGGGCCACTCCCACCAGCACCCAGACAACCACCTTCAACAGACTCTGCCCTGGCTCCACGTTACCCTTCAAGCACTGCCCCTTCCCCATTTCTCCCCACAGCCAAACCTCTTAAAAGCTGTCTCTACAGGCTAGTCCCCCTCCTCAACCCCATTCACTTCTCAGCTCTCTCTACTCAAGCTTCTCGGTCCCCTGACCGCCCCCGTTTCTGAAACTCAAGGCGTCCCGCCACATCTCATCCTGACCTCGCCTGAGCCCTCCTTCCTTTCTTGAGAGGGCCCCTTCCTTGGCTTCCTGGGACTCCTCCTGTCTTAGTTTTCAGGTCTGCTGCTCCTCTGCTGCAGGCCCTCTAAATGCTGGAGGCCCTCGGGACTATCTTCTCTTCCCTGTCTACACTGTTTGCTACTAAACATCTTCTCCGGGATGTCTCGCAGGCATCGTGAATGTAACGTGCACGGAGTCAAGCTCTTCCTCCTCACAAACCTCCCTCAGGTGCTCCATCCGCTGACCTGTTGCTCAAGCCAGAAAACTGGGAATTCGCCTTCAAATCTCCCCAACACTATTCCCTATTTCCAATCAAACACAATGTGCTATTGACCCTAATTCTAAGGCACATCTCCAGTCCATCTATTCTCTTCACCTTTTCGTCCACACCTTAATCCAAACTCCGATCATCTCTTGCCTGTACTACTGCAACATATCCAAGCTGGTCTCCCTGTTTTCACTCCAGTCCATAATCTACACAGCAGCCAGAGTGAGCTTTTAAAATCACATCTCGGATCTCATAACCCTGCTTTAGAGACATTCCAAACCCTGAACTTGGCCTACAGGTACCTTGTGATTTGGCCCTGCTGTCTATCCACCCTGCTCACTCCCTTTTTCAACCATCCTGGCCTTTTTACCCCGTTCCTTGGCAAGCGTCCACACTTTCCCAACTTTTGCTTTTACATGCTGTCCCTCTACCTGGAATAATCCTCTCCCGCCCATACCCTTCTCTTTTAGTCTCCCTCCTCCCACTTCATCTGGTTGACTCTACTCACCTTGGGTCCCCAGTAAAATGTCATTTCCTCAGAGAAGGGCTTTCCTGGCCCCTAATCTAAAGCACATCCCGTTACACACTCTCACTCTGTGCTTTCACTTGGCACCTAACACTTTTAGGGGTTATCTGTTTCTATGTACAAGTATTTATTTAGTGTCCGTCTCTCCCACTAGACTATGAACTCCACAAGGACCAAGCTGTGCCCCTCTTTAACTATATGACTCTGCCTCAAGGTCTGCAGGAACCCTGACTGTGAGAGAGCACATATTCTGTCAACATTTGATGAATGAATAAAAGGTGGCCTGCAGTTTAGTCCAAACAGGTCAGGGAAGGCCCCTAGAAGCTGCAGAGAGTTGAGCAACGATTACAGTTCTGTCATTCACTCTTTTTAGTCCCTGTTGGTGAGGTGTGCAAATGTGCTGAGCAAGGAAGGGGCCGTGCTCGGCACCCCCAGAGACTGAGCTTGGCCCAGCAGGTCCCACGCCAGCCCCAGTCCATGGTCTGAGAGAAGAGGCAGCAGAAATCCCTACCTCATTGCCAGCCCCCGGCAGGAATGTCTTCACTTTGATGGTCTTCCCTGGGGCAGGGAAGGGTGATTCCATGAGACTTCTCATGAAGGGATAGACCAAAGCGGCGGAGATCCCACGCCGGCGCTCCACCTCATCTAGGACCTGTGCCCACCGCCAGCAGCCCAAAGAGGAAGGGTGTCAGGGCGCCACCCTCCCCTACCTCCTGGGCAGAGAAGAGGGCAGCCCGGCATCTGACCAGCCCGGGCCGAAAGCTGGGAGATGATGGACTATCTCGCCAGGAGCTTCATACCCTACCCTTCCCGTCTCCCTGGCCACTCGGTGTCGGCTCTACTCCCTAACTAGTCCTTGCCTCAGACTCCAAGATCTGAGTAGCTGGGCAAAGGAAATACCACTTGAGGTCGGGTTCCTGGGCACTTGGCTTCCCGCAGGGTCTCTGTCCCCAAGGACTCAGCTCCGCCCACGGCCCAGGGTGAGCTGTGACATTAGCAGACACTGCCGGTGCAGGAGCTGGTATATGGGGAGGGAGTCGGAGAGCTCGCTTGCACTTGCCCTTGCATTCTCGCCTTCTCTCACCCTCTCACACACAGACAGGTGGTTTTCTCATCTAAGCCACATGCAGATACTCCTATGGGAGCTGTCAGCTGGGGGAAGGGGGAGGGAAGTAAGCCAGAGCCCTCTTACCTTGGAAAACAAGCCGAAGCAGCCAAGGCGGCTGATGACACAGTACACCTCTGGCAACCGAGGCCCCTTCCCACTTGGCTGGGCCAGGACAAGGAGGAGAGAGACACAGACACAGAGGACGCATGGTTACTATATCTGACTCCTTTTCCTTGGGAACTGAGGACGAAGCACCAGTCTTCTAGTGAAGACTCTGGGCCTCTTCTAAACCTCTACTCAACCAGGCCCCCAAGGAAAGGGCTGTCACTCTTTGGGGGCAGGCTTCAGCCTCTGCTGGGCCTTCCAGCCCAAGGTACCAGACTCCTGCCAAGCTCTACACAGGCTCCGCCCTTCCCCCCCAGGAAGACACTGATGGGGGCTGGCAAAGGACAAAGCGGTTGGGCAGAGGCTATAGGGTGATTGTGGATTTATATCCCTAAATCCCCAGGCCCCCAGTGGTAAGGGAGGGACTTGTGTACATCCTTAGGAGCAAGCCAGGCGGTCTTCTGCCTCCCAGAGGGGACATTCTGCAAAACATTCCTGTTCTCAGTTGCTCTTTTCTCCCTTCCTTGATCCATCCCCATTCTAGGAAAGCAAACTGACACCAGATAAGAGAAGCAAACTACTATTTATTGAATATTTACCGTATCCGAGTCCTGGGCTTGGAACTTTCCAAAAACTTGTTAGATAGGCATTATTATCCCCCTTTTATTGATGAGGAAACTGAGCTCAAAATTATTAAGCCATTGTCCAAGGTCATGTATAGAAGTCATGGAACCAGGAGTCTGTTTCTGCCTCTGATTTGCTGTATTACCTCTAAAGTATGCTGCCTTCTGACAGAAAGGAAGGGAAAGAAACACAAAGAGACTGGGCAGAGGCATGTACAGAGTAGAGGAGAACAAAGTAAAAGGGGGGTTTAAAAGGTAGGCAGCTGAAGGAGATGTGCACTGAGAGCTCCCCAGGCCTGGAGCCCCCAAATGCAGGCTGGAGTGAGTCCACAGGAGTTGACTTCTCCAGCCAGGGGCTGGCAGGGCTCTGTGGCTGCCTCTGGCTCAGAGGCCTGGAGTGCCCAGCAAGGCCGAGCGGGGAGGGAGCAGAGCAGCAGGTGCTGGCCCCTCATGCAGGCTGCTAAGCAAATGCAGATGGGCTATTTCAGTCTCCAAACCTGCTGGCCACACGTCACAGATCTAAAGAGAAGGCAGAATCTGTTTTTGTCCATATTAGGCCTGAAACTCACTCCTCTCTTCTTCTCTCTCCCCCGCCTCCCCTAAAGCCCCAAGTGATTAAAACAAGTATGTGGGATTTGGGTTAGAATCATTGTGTCCAATCTGCAGGAATGCCGAGCTAGTGCCAGCCCCCTTGGCAGGGACCCAGCCCAGGCCCTCTCTGAGCACGCCAGGACAAACATGCTCTTCCCTGGGGGCAGCAGGCCCACTGCAAAGGAGCAGCTCTGCTCCATCTCTGCTCCTGCAAAGGCAGCCTTTGGAACGCTACCCGCCCCCCCCAGGCCCAGGTAAAGCTGCCTGGCTCCCCACCTGGCATCTGTACTGCTCTACCTTCCCTTAGCCCCACTCACCAGGCATTCTATCTCCAAGTACTCCTTCTCCCCAGACTACCCTTTGGGGTGATCCAGGATACCAGACTTGGTGTTAAAGGACTTGGAGTCAACCTGGCTCTGGCCCTGATTGGCTGTATGACCCTAGGCAAGTCATTCTACCTCTGAGTCTCGGTTTCTTAATCTAAAGAACATATATAATAATACTGGGTTGGCCAAAAAGTTGGTTTGGGTTTTTCCATACGATGCTATGGAAAAACCCAAACCAACTTTTTGGCCAACCCAATGCCTCATGGGCTATTATGAGTAATAAAGAAAATGACATACTTAAAGCATCTAGCCTGGAACATAAACAGATCCCAAATCACAGTTCATTCCCTTTGCCCTGCCTTCTACATTGAAAGTCCTACCTCCTCTACTGGACTATCTAACGTTCCTTGAAGATAGGTGCCATGTCTAGCTCATCTTTATGTGCCTTTAGCGTATGCTGCCTAACCCTCAGCAGGTGTATGCTACATGTTTCTGAATGAATGAATGAACAGCCCAGAACCCTTCACCTGGAGTCCCTGCTATGCATCACCTTTGCCGAAGATCCCCCTCATCTGCCCCTTCTCCCACTAAGGCCTGGGAACCCTGAAACTCTGTCAACAATACCCCTGGTGAGCCCCAGGGGAGTGTGTGACAGGACTCTCTTTACCTTTACCTCAATCTATTTCCCAGGACTAATGAGAAGAGGGATGGTGTAGTGCTTCTCTCTCTACAACATGGCTTATATTTTCAAAACCCTCCCTTTCCCTTGAGTTCAAGGCATCTCTCCCAGAATCCCACAGAAGGTACTGCTCTGTCCCTGCTCAGCCTCCAGCCCTACCAGACCATGGACAGGATGCACATGAGGTTGTCCAGGTATGGGGGTGAGGAAGGTTGTCCTCCACCCCAATCTGATGCACACACACATACTGCTGGGTTGATGTGATCCTGCAATCAGGATCAGCAATCTGAGCCTGTAAGCCCAAAGTAAATGAACAAAAAGAAAAAGTATAGAAGAGCTAAAAACATATGACAGCCCAGTAGAAAGTGATCCAATCTCTTCCCTTATTGTAGATTATCTTAGATCCTGGGGCCCAATCAGAGGGGAACTTTAAGTCCTGCCATCCCAGGGAGTGCTTCGTGGAATGTGTGTGCGTCTGTGTGTGTGTGTGTGTGTGTGTGTGTGTGTGTGTGTGTCCGTCCTCAGGCAGCATACAAGGAAGCAGAACATAGAACAACTTGAGTTTCTACCAGCTCAAGTTAAAGAAGAGCGTACACACATACAAACACTGTGGCCCAGTCCCTGAGGACCGAATGGCCCTACTTACTAGTAAGCGCCTGCAGTAGCCAAAGCGTCTGCTGCCATCCTCCCCAGTCAGCATGAAAGAGAACGTCTCACTGGAACAGGGAGAAGTCTGGCATCAGGGAAATATCAGAGGACCCAGGAAACAGCCCCCAAGAAGAGGGACCGCCCAGGAAGGGGGTGAAAGACCAGGCTGCGGTAGGAGAGGAGGCTGGGACTAGGGTGGGCCAGAGTCAGCTGCCCACTGTTATGGGGGTAAAGGAGGCTATGCTAGACCAGGCCTCACCTGCTGTACTCTGACACAGGAAGCCAGTCCTTGGCATCAGGGAAGCAAAACTGGGGAATGGCCTTGAGCCTCTCTTCTGCCTCCCGCATCTGCTTGGTGGGTCGGTCCAGCTGCAAGGAAGAGGAATATGGGGAGAGAGAGATAAGAGAAGACGTGGAACTTGGAACTGGTGGGGGGTAGCTGACAAATATCTCCTCCCCCGAGAGTCCTAGGTGGCACTTGCCCAACTGGCATGCTTCTCAGCAACCCTACCCTGACCCCACTCCCATTTCTCACAGAGAGGTCCGGGTGTGGGCTGAGTCATCATTTATTCATTCAGTATATGCCAAACTAGCACTTTCTATGTGGCACCTGGCATGTGCTGGGCTACCAATAGAAAACCAAGCGGACAAGGTCCCTGTCCCTGTGCATTCTGGTCAGCAGAGTGAGACAATCGACAACAAAATTTCAGAGGGTGCACGAAGGAAATACACAGGGCGATATGACAGAGATAAGTGGGTGGGTGGGGCTACTTTAGAGTGTCTAGAAAGATCTCCTATTTGATCGGAGAATGAAGAATGAGAAAGAGCCAGCAGCCAAGTGAAGAGCTGGGGAAAGAAGATTCCCGGCAGAGGCAATGGCAGAGAGAAAGGGCCCGAGTGTTACAGGAAGAGAAAGGAGGCCAGGCGGGCTGGCTGGGGGCAAGCAGGGAAGGAGTGGTAAGAGCTCAGGTACGTGGGGGAAATGGGGAGTGAGTGCTAATGGGTACAGGGTTTCTTTTGAGGGTGATGAAAATGTTCTAAAATTGATCACATAACTGTGACTATACTAAAAGTTATTGAATTGTATGCTTTAAACAGGTGAATTATATAGTATGTGAATTGTATCTCAATAAAGTGGTTAAAAAAGAGAAAAGAAAAGTAATAAGGTAGGAGAAGTAGCTGGGGGCCCTTCCTCAGGACCCTTGAAGTCCTGGAAACAACGTGGATCTCATTCTAGGCACGCTGGGGGGTGTTCTCTCCGCCCTCATCCTCCGAATGCTCACTGGCCCAAACCCACCCCCTCTCCTCCCTCCCGGCTACAGGCAGACACGCTCAGTGCAGTGAGGTGAGTTGCTAAGGCAGGAACAGGATCTCTCTTCTTCCCCAGATGGGCCAGGCAGAAAGGAGGAGGCAGAGGAAGGGGCAGGGAAGGAGGGAGGCGGCCTCACCTTGGGAAACTGGTAGGAGACCTCAGGGAGGTACGTGTTTCGGGATGGCTTCCTCTTGAGCGACACCACCACGAAGCACTCGAACAGCTCCCGTTCCTGCCACTCGAGCAGCTCCAGCTCCAGGGTCCGGTAGCTGGGTGCGCGCTTCAGCATGGACTGGATGTGGACCAGGCGCTGCGTGTGGGCTGGGGGCAGGTCACACGTCAGGGACGAGACCCCCACGTTAGCCCCCTCCACCCCACGCTCAGGGCTCCATCCCCAGGGGTCACCTCTAAGTGCAGGAGCCTAGTCTGACGGCCTGACACAACGAGGTCTGGGGGAGAAGTGGCAGGAGCAAGGTGTGTAGCCTGTCTGCCCTGACACAGTCAGGGCGTCCTGGAGCCTCTGGAGGCTGAGCTGGGGCCAACAGACTGCCTGAGCCAGGCACATCCAGGGATGCATCAATGGCACCCAGCCACCCCTGCCCCTGTGCCAACAGGACTAGAAGATATGAACATCCACGAAGCCTTCACCCTAGGGCCCCTATCAGTCCTTGGACTTGGACCCTTTTTCCCTGTCCCCAGGCACAAAGTCCACTTGCCCACTTGCCTGGGGGACCAGCAGAGGAGGGAAGGAGGGAGCTAGTTCCCACATACTTTAATCATCCAGGAAGGTCTAGGCAGGGCTTCCCAGTAGAGAAGGAACAGAGGTTTGCCCAAGGCCCCCTGGAACATGAAGGTCCCAGAACCTTTCCAGGGAGGTGGTAGCTCCCCTCTCTAGGGAGAGGGAAGGTGAGTGGCCTCAGGGCCTCCAGAGTACCAGTTTCCTCAGACTTTGGCACACTTCTTACAACCAGAAGAGGTACTTGTAACCTACCGAACCCATCTCTGACTCTCCAGATTCACAAAACTTACCAGGCAAACCTAGCACCCAATTTTCATGGACAACAGCTTGGGAAAGTAAGGCAGGGTCACCAGCCTTAAATTTGGGAAAAGGAGATGGTTGCATTTAATCTCTCAGGGTCGAGCTCCATGACTGTAGGAATGGACTCCCCTAGAGCTCCTTGCTCTGTTGGCCTCGTATCCTGCCTGCCATCGCCTCTCCAAATGGGGCCACTCTGGGATATTGGAACTGCATGTGCAGATAAGGGAAGGCTGATTCCCCACAGCCAGGGCAGGAAAGGGGTCCATGCTCTTGGGGAGCCATGCCTCACCTTTGAACCTGTCGTCGGAGTCGCTCTCGCTCTCACTATTCTCATCTAGAAAAGTTAAGAGCAGAGTGCATGCTTGCTGAGCCATTGCCCCACAGCAAATGTTTTCTGTGCCCCCCACCCAGCTCTTCTCATGAGGGATGTACCTCGTCTGGGCTCCAGTGGGCCCCTGGCTAGGTGCTGCGTGGCCCGGGGCCAGGGTCCCTCAGAGCTCAAACTGCAGGTGCTAATCTATATCCAAACCCCTATCCACCCAGTCCTGGTTCGGGGCAAGCTGAGGGCCGAAGTTGGAGGCTGAGCCAGCAGAGAGGCCTATCAGCCTGGAACACAAGGGTCTTGCCTCCAGGAGGCCAAGATTTGAAATGGGAAACAGACCACAGTGCTCAGTAAGTCTGGCCTTTCCTTTTGCCAGATGCAGATTCCCACACCCACTTTCCTATTCAGGGCCTCACAGCCCAAAGTCTGCACTAACCCTTCCCAAGGCTTTCTTCCCTCTTTGGCCCTCCCCTCCTATGTGGCCACTTTTTCACAAGGCTCTACCCTCCTAGAAGACAGGAGGATCCCACGATTGCCCCATGGAAGGGTAAACTGAGGCTAGTCCATGCCTCTCCCCACTTCTAATGCCCAAGGGCCCCAGAAACCTGAGCCAGCTCAGGCATCCAGGCCTACCTCTCAGTGATGATGTCTCAATGCTGGACATGGACAGCTTTTTTAACCTCTTCTTTCCCCGCTTGGCATTGTAGATGGAGTTAATTCTTTGGACAAGCTGGGTGAGAAAAGCAGGGAGGGTGAGGCAACCCTAACACCAACTGCCCCAGCTCCTCAGAAGGCTGATTTACAGAGGCCGTCCATTCCCTTATTGGTACAAGCCTTCTGCCCTCTCCGCAATGGGCCCAGTACTGGTCTCCCTCCTGCACTGGCCCCAAGGGCAGACTGGTGGCTCCCCATCTACTTGTCCCCTTAGTGGTCTCCTGCCCCCAAGACAAGGACTTTACACTTAGCTCCCCAGAGGAAGGAACTGTGATCAAACTAGACAGGATGGGAGCTCCTGGGTCTCAAGAGTCCCTGAACCAAGTGAGACAAAGAGCTGCTCAGAGGCAATAACAGGAACAAGGATTGAGCCTTTCTCCTCTGGGCTACAACCTGGGGCCCTGGCAGGAAGGAGCTAAATTCCCAATATACCCAAGCATTGTTTGCAGGCTAAAAATACCACTTGGCTAAATCCTGCTGCTTTGGGCTGGGGATTTGGGCCTGGCTATCTATGTGTGCAAATCATTGCTGAAAACTCTCAATTCTGAGAGTTATAGAAAGGAAGACCCATGTTTGGGTCCTATGTCCTTCAAAGCCTGGAGATGTCTCTGCATACACAGAGACTTCGTGCACCCCACACTCACTAATGGGGAGCTTCTTAAGGACTGTTTCCATCCACCCAGTGGCGTAGAGTACTCCCTGGGGGCCAGGCTAGCCTGTTTTCCCCTAACATCTGCACAGCATTAATCACTTAGGGCATCTTTATTGATAAGAAAAGGAAATAAGCCAGATGAAAAAGAAAGGCCAGTGCCTGGACCTGAAATTGATTTCAGGAGAATTGAGGAAGCAGGCCCAGATTAGGGAGGGAGGGAGGGAGGGAAGGAAGGAAGGAAGGAAGAAAGGGAGGAAGGGAGGAAGGGAGGGAGGGAGGGAGGGGGGGAGGGGGGAGGAGAAAAGAGCCACTGCCTGCCTGCCCACCTGCCCAGCCCCAGCCAGCTCCAGCTGGGGAGGCTACCTTGGGAATGCGGCGGGCCCGGCGGCTGGACAGCAGTTCACTCGTGGTGCTGAGGCTGTCCTCATTGAGGCTGGAGGGTGAAGATGGCAGGCTCAACTGAGCCAGCAGCAGCATGTCGTCATGGCTGTGCCTCTTGGGTAATCGTGGCAGCCGGTGGCTCTTCCTTTCTGACCAGTTCCCACTGCGTAGGGACTGGCTGCCGGGTTTCAGGGAGAGCTGGCATGGGAGAGGGGACATGGGAGAAGGACTCAGCACAGATGCCTTGGCTGGCACCTGTCTGCTGGGACCTGGACAGAGAAGCCACAGGCTGGCATCCCAGACTCCTCCAAATCCCACCTGGAATTTCCATCTACCAGGGTTTCCTCTTTTAAGAGCTCAGCTGCTGATCAGCAGCTCAGGGCTAGATTCGATACTTGCTTCCACAAAGGAAGCTTAACTACTTCTTCCAGAAAAAAGAAAGCAGAGACTAAGAAAACTGGGCTGTCTATCTGAGTGGAAAAAGAAGACCAAGTGAGAAATCTGCGGGCCCCTCCTGAGCTCTGGGACACGGCTTAGACTCTGCTCATTACTGGGTGTGGTCGACGGAGCCAGTCTCCCCCACTCAGCCCCTGAGTTAGTCCTAAAAGGCTTCTCTAGCAGAGGCCAGAATACATGTCAACCCAGCCCTGCTCACTTCTTCCAGGGAGAATACAGGGCTCTGACCACCAAAGCCTGGCAAGGCAGGCCTCGGAGCCAGTGGCTCCCTCACCTACATGGTCCTGGACTGCTCCCATCCCTGCCTGGATCTACTTTCTGCCTCCCTCTGTCTAGACTGACACCCTTCAGCACAGGGCACCTTACTCTTGGCGGATCCGGCTCACCACCAAAAAGCCAGCACCCCCGCAAACTTGGCATGCCTTCCACCTGCCGTCTGGTTGTGGCATTGCCTCTCATCACTCTTCAGCAAGTCCTCCTTCCCTCCCATCCCCCAATTTCCCCTTCCCACCCAATCAGTCTGGAAATACAAATTCAATGGAAGCTTATTTGAACAGAGCACATTAGAGAGGTAAGTCTTTTATAAAAAGTCACATCATTCCAAAGCCAGAAGAAATAATTTTTATATTCTCTAGCCAGTGTTATAAAATATCTAGGAGAGGGGCTTCCCTAGTGGTGCAGTGGTTAAGAATCCGCCTGCCAATGCAGGGGACACGAGTTCGAGCCCTGGTCCGGGAAGATTCCACATGCCGTGGAGCAATTAAGCCCGTGCGCCACAACTACTGAGCCCATGTGCCACAACTACTGAAGCCCGTGCACCTAGAGCCCGTGCTCTGCAACAAGAAAAGCCACTGCGATGAGAAGCCTGCGCACTGCGACGGAGAGTAGCCCCCACTCGCCGCAACTAGAGAAAGCCTGCGCGTAGCAATGAAGACCTAACACAGCCAAAAATAAATAAATAGATAGATAGATGAATAAATAAATAAATAAAATTTATTAAAAAAAAAAAAAAGTCTAGGAGAGTTAGAGTTGCTTGGGTAGGTCCAAGATAGGATCTCTATTCTCCTGCCTCCTGTCCACCGTGGACAAGGCCAGAATGAGCTATAGTCTAAGAGCTTCCTTCAACTCTTCACCTTTCTTCTCATTCTGCCTCTATCAGTCCATTCCTCGGAGATTCATCCATTCAACCATTTATTCAGTGGGAGTGGTTCCAGGTCCTGGAGACACCTGTCTAGTTCTCCAAATCAGGTTCTTGGGCCTACGCCTGGCCCCTAAATGCCAGTGCTGAGATCAGTTCTGCCAGAGCTGCAGAATACCAAGACTCCAACCTGGGCCCTGTCTTCCTGTTTCCAGGAAGGGGAGGAGAAATAATGATTAGACAGGAGACGACAGGGGCTCCTGCCTCAGTTTTGCAGCTCAGAGCTCAAGCAGTGAGGGGAAGAAGGTGGGACAGGGTGCCCCTAAGAGCACATCTCGATTGGCCACAAGCATATCGACACGGCAGAAGTCCCTGAGTGCAGAGCTCTTCCCTGACGTCACCTTCGCCTAGCACTAGTGAGGCAAAAAGCCTGAGTGGAAGCTGGCCCACGCCTCGTGCTGACCCTCCAGGCCCAAGTCAGGGCTGCTGTTACCTGAGCGGGTGGGTTGTTGTACTTCCTGTCCTGAGGACTCCACATCCTGTGCAAAGAGTCCAAGGAGTTCTCAGACAGTTGCTGGGATTTTCGTCCTGCTCTTCGGCTCTTTAAGTCCACATCCTCATACGGATTCTCCTTGGGCAGATCTCCTGCAGAGGAGGAAAAGTTAGAGAAGGGGGAGAAGGCAAGAAGGAAAAACACACACACACACACACACACACACACACACACACACACACACACACACACACACACACACACACACACACACACACACACACACACAAATAAACAAGCAGAATTCCTGTGAGCCAAAGAGAGTGGCTTCTGCCTGGCCCTTCAGCTCATGAGTCATGCAGCTGCCCGTCTGCAGTGGGGAGGCTACAAACAGATGCTGGCTCCAAGTCCAGAAGCTGAACCCCCCACCTCCAGTTCAGTTCAGCCTTGCCTGGCCTCTGCTTTGTAAATTCAGGGACTGCACAAGACTGGCTCAGCCACCCATGCCTGTGCCCAGCCAGAGGACAAAGCCAACACCAGGCGTCTCTCCTTGGCTCCAGTCCCTTTGCTGCAAAAGCCCCAGAGATATACAGTTCAAGGTAGAAAAGGCTTTCAGAGGTCACACGGCTGTCCCTTCACCCACTGCTCCCTGAGGACCACTTCTGGAGATGGGCATGGAAGGGCGCTGCGAACTCTAGGGTGCCGGGCTTCACCAGCCCTCCCTCCTGCCTGTACGCTGTGCCACAGCTCTCTCAGGACAGGGCTTTTGCCTGGTACACCGAAGTGGTGAGCGCTCAGTATTATTTGTTCAATGAACCGCTCTGACTACAGCGTCACTCCACTTCCTCCACCACAGACCTCAGCAAGAAGACAATGGTCAGCAATCCCCTTTTGGAATAAACTCTCCTGCTATGACACATGGGAGATGTGAAAGGCTTGAAAGGAGTTTGGGCTGGAGGGGTGGGGTTGGTGGGGAGTTCTTGTTTCTCTTCTCAGGACTCAATTCTAAAACCCCTGGCAGTAGGCACTGTATTGGCACTCAAAGTCCAAAGCATAGTCCCTGCCCTTGAAGAGAAACCCCTTCCCACAAGCCATGCCCTCCTGCCCCTTTCCTGCCAACACATACCTGGACTTTTCTAAAATATAATAATATCATGAGCAGGGTCAGTCCTAGAATCACAGTCGTGCAGCAGAATCACAGTGGTGACAAGGTCCACGGGGACTGTGAGGAAATACTGCCCTCTACTGCCCTTTGTCTTGTCTTTCCTTAGCCTCCCCTCGGTATCAAGGCCACTGTTTGGGACGCAGGTACTAGTGGCCAGAATGCGGCTTTGCTGGAGGTGGCACACAGGAAGCTGCTAGCAGGGCTCACTCCAGCTTCTCCAATCAGCAGCGGGATTGAGCTTGGGTGATCACTGAGCCCCAGGGATGCCTGCCCGTGCCTCCCACCATAGAGGAGTTCAGACGTCACTTCTCAGGGAGCAGACAGAAGAAAGAGCCATAGACTAGACACAAAGGCCACTGGGTGTGTAAGCTTTCCTAGGATAGGACACAGGAGAAAAACCAAATCCCTACATGCTTCTTTCAGATTTTTCCATTTCCAAAACCAAGATCTCCCCCCGTTGTGGTATCTACTTATTACTATCATGGAAAACCACCATGAACTTAGAAAATGCCTTTACAGAGGTGTAGGAGGAGGGATGGGGGGGGCTGTGAAGGGGGGATTTCGGTCACAGCTAATTAGACTGCCATGGGAGCAATACAAATCTCTGTAAACTTATGAGTCAAAGATGGGTCAAGGAAGGATTTGGGACTGAATTAAGTGATTCCCAACATCAGCAGAGTCCCCAGCAATTGAACAGACGTTTTCCTGTAACACAGTCATGCTATGAAAATGACTTGTCTCCATTCCAGAGCCCTGACTAAGCAGAGCTGGCCCAGCAACCCTGCCTCCAGAAGCCAAATATGAAACCTGGCATCCCCTGCATGTTTTCTCCAGCCTACCCCACTGTGGGCACTTTGGGAGGAATCAGGATAGACTCTGTATGTCTTGGTCCCTCTCCAACATATATCCTACAGCAGTGAGGTTGGGGGACCAAGGACTGGAGAAAGCCAGGACACAGTCTTCCTGATCCTGTGAAGCAGGACAGAGCTGAAGGGGTCAGGAAGAACATTTATTCTAGGCTCATCAAATCTAAACTGCTTTGGGCTGGATGACCAGCCAGAGTCCTTATCATCATGCCCCAACCTACAGGATGACCCTGTCTCAACTCCTTTAGAAGAGTTGCTCCAAACTACTGACACTTGGTGCTGGATAATTCTTGTGGTGGTGGACTATCCTGTGCATCTGTAGGATGTTTAGTAACAACCCTGGCCTCAATCCACCAGACAGATGACAGTAGCATCCCCTCAGTTGTTACAAACAAAAAAATGTCTCCAGACACTGTCAAATGTCCCCTGAGCAGATGGGTGGATAAATGGATGATGGGTGGATGGGTGGACAGATGGACGATGGAAGGAAGGAAGGAAGGAAGGAGGAAAGGAAAGGAAGAGAGGAAGAAAGGAAAGGTGGATGAGTGGATGGGTGGACGAAACTGTGCCCCCATTCCCACTCACCCCATTAAGAACCACTGCTTTAGACAGATGTTTCTAAACTTCCTAATAGCTTCTGAGTGCCATGACGTGAGTCCCAAGGCAAACCCTCTTTTCCTCCCTCCTTCACTCCTTCTCTTCTCTCCCTTCTTTCTTTCCCCACAATCAAAGCTGTGAACATTAATATAAAATCCAAAGTTCCGGACTTCCCTGGTGGAGCAGTGGTTAGGAGTCCATCTGCCAATGCAGGCGACCCGGGTTCGATCCCTGGTCCGGGAAGATCCCACACTCCACGGAGCAACTAAGCCCGTGCGCTACAACTACTGAGCCTGCGCTCTAGAGCCCGCGAGCCACAACTACGGAGCCTGCGTGCCACAACTACTGAAGCCCGCACGCCTAGAACCTGTGCTCCGCAACCAGAGAAGCCACCACGATGAGAAGCCCGTGCACCGCAACAAAGAGTAGCCGCTTGTCGCAACTAGAGGAAGCCCGTGCGCAGCAGCAAACACCCAACACAGCCAATAAATAAATAAGAATTTTTTTTTTAAAGTTAAAAAAAAAAAAAAATCCAAAGCTCCAAGAAATAGATGTAGGAGACTGAGGCCCAGGGAAGTAATAGATGCACATCAGTGATAACCTGGGAACTGAGAACAGTTGGGAACACCAGGGTCTCAAGCCCAGTATTGCCTCTGGAAACTAAATTTCAGGAAAGCCTTAAACGCCTGCTCCTCCCGACTGTTCAGCCCTAACGTCAGCCTCTTTCTTCTCCAGCAAGGTTAACATCCTCTCTGATATAACCAGGCCACTAATCATTTCTCCAGGAAATGACGGCTGGCCCTGGCCCAAGCCCTGCCTCCCAGCCTTAGCTTGGGCCCTTCACAGCCCCCGTTCACCTATTACTCTCAGCTTCCTGGACTGTTCTGACTACCCTTCTGGAGCTGCCTCATGGAGACACTCCCAGCCATCTGTCCAGGGAGTAAGGGTGCCCAGGGGATGGGGATGTGCAGAGACCAAGCAGTCCCCGAGGCCTAGAGCCACTAAACGGAATCTGCTGAGAGCAAATCAACCCCAAAGCAATGGCTCAGAGCTGGGAGAGGAGGAGGGCTGGAGAGCCGGGCTCGGAACCTTCTCTGGAGGAGCAGAGCCACAGCGAAGCGGAAGAAGCTGGAGCCGAGGGGAGAAACCTGGGGAAGCTTTGGCAGGGACATGGATGGGAGACCGGAAGCCTGGCAGACCTCAAGACTTTCACCTGCATTCTTGCCCACGCAGCTTCCTCGAGGGTGCTCCACGCTGCCCTTGGAGAGAGAGAAGAGGTAGGCCCTCCTCCCCCGAGGCCTGGCCTGAGCAGCTCCATCTCATCAAGCCCAGCTGTGGAAGCCAGAGGTCTCAACCTTTCCCAGCTTTGCTGATGAGACAAGGGACAGGGGCATCGCCAAGAATTTCTGCTTTGCACTCTTTTAAAGGCGCTGGTCAGAGCCCAGACTTATCACATGGATCTTCTTGAAGGAAGAACCCAGTCCCACCTAGCCCTGCCCCCACTCCTCCCCACGTCTCCTTTGGTCACTAACCACAGGTGCCAAGCACCCCACCCCCCAACAAATGCACAACTGGAAGAACCAGTTAGAGAAGGGGTGTGTCTGTGCACAAGCACTGAGAATTTCCCCGAACGGAATCTTAAGCTTCCCAGACCACACCCATGGCTAGGGCCGTGGGTCTGCAGATTCCCTCCCCAGCCCTCTCCTGCTTCCAACCAGCTGTTTCTCCTGGTTCTCAGCCTCCTCCCCACCCTCGCACAGTGGAGACAGGGCCAGATTAGGGGCCCAACTCCCGCGACAATACATAGCACATCAGATGGGGAGCTCTAAGGGGCCAGTTGTTACCACCCTCCGAGGCTGGACAACATTTACCAACTGCCCGGGCACCGTTCCCTGGACCGCACCTCTGGGCGGCAGCCTCTATGCTGTTAGATGTCTCTGTTTCCCAGCCTTGGGACAAATGAGAGAAGAAGGCAGAAAGAGCAGAGGCTCAAAAAGCTTTGCAGTAAGGCTGACTGGCTCTGTCCCCAGCTCCCACCCCGCTCAAGTTCCTGGAAACTCTCCCTCAGCCCCAGCTAGCTGAGGGGAGTGGGAATCTCTGCAGGAATGCAGCCCAGGCTCCTTGGTCAGGCGCCGAGGCCACTCCACATAACTCTCTAATAAGCTGCTTCCTTGGGTGCATTTTTAACTGTCAGGCTCAGAACGCAAACGATTATAAGGCTTTGTAGGATAGCAGCGTCTTCCAGAGGCAGACGTCAAATTGGACAGGCGAGAATTAACCAGCCCCACGAAGCAACATGGCAGTAACTTTATTTCTGAACCACTCTATTGCAAATTAGCAAGATAACCTCAGCCTGTTTTGGAGTATTTCACCCCAGTTCCCAAGGTGTCATGCCTGGTATGGGCAGGAGGCTAGCACACTCCCCAGGGCCCCTCGTTCAGGTCCAGGGCTCACGGAGAAGACGTGTTAGTCTCTGGGCCAGCTGGCCCTCAGCCTCTTACAGACACGGAACTCCAGACCAATGGGCTGGTCCCCGAGACAAAGACTCAGCACGGGAGCTCTGGCCCGTGCCCACCTCCCGCCACAACCCGATTATCACACCCCCAGAACAAAGCTCCGTCTCGTCCTGGGCAAGGGAGGCAGCACAAGAAAGAGCTGGATAGTCCAAACCCGAACACCTCAGCCTCGCAGAGCACAGGCTGGGCCAAGAAGACAGAGAAGGCTCCCAAGAAGTCAGGCACTGGTCAGTGGAAGGCAAAAGTGAAAGTGACATTCAGAGTTCAGCAACAAGGGCCCCCCACCAAAGCCTTTAAGGGTGTGGGTCCAAATTCTTGGGCCTGTCGCCAGGGAAGGAGAAAGGGTAAGTCAACCAGAATCTGAGAGAAAGAGAGAGATTCTCCCTTGTATTTCCCTCTGGCCTCCCTGGTCAGGTCGAGAAGTTCAGGCGGGGCTGCTCTGGGGATACTGAAGGAGGAAAACGTGCCCAGGGCACTGAACAACCGGAGACGCTGAAACCCACCCTACCCTCACACCACAAGGGCGACGCAAAACACCCAGGTGCCCTCCCTCCTCCCTCCTCCCCATCCCTCTTCCCCCACTCTCTACACAACGCTCCAAAGACCCAGAAGCTAGTGGAACAGCTAAGGAACATGCCCCAGTCCCAACCTCACCTCATACCAGCCCTCGCCCCTAGCTTCTGGCTCGTCCAGCTAAGAAGCATGCAAGCTGCTCCTCTATCTTCTTGCCTCCTTGAGCAACATCTCGCAGTGGCCGCAAGCCCCCTCCACTGAGTGAGGCTCAGACACACTTGCCTCCCCGTTCCTCTGGACAGGGAGAAATGGTTGAAGCAGCCCTTTCTCTATTCCAGCTCAGCTGATGCAAGAACATTCCCCTGCATGAGATCCCCGGGCAGCACAGAAAGGCTGCAAAGCCTCCTCAGAGAAGAGAGGCCAGCGAGGCCCCAGCGTTGGCAGCGCCTGGATCCTGAGCAGGGGGGCAGCTGAAAACTGGAGTCTGCCCTGTCCCCTGCAGCAGCCACACTGGGTGCTCCCAAGGGCCCTGGGCAGCAACGACACATGACAATTCCTCTCAAACTAGAGGAAACAGACTTGTACCCTGCTCAGGGCCGGGAGGCAGATGGGGCTGTGCCCCTGATCCCCACAGCTCTGGACCTCAGCTCTGGGCGACCGTGTGTACAAAGCTTTTTCCCAGTAGTAAAGGAAGAAGCCTCCCTCCCCAAACCCGTTTGCTGTTCTGGAGAATCTCGTTCCCACAGTCCTTCTGATATGACCGAATTTCGGACGGCTACATGCTATACACTCCCATCCTGGGAAAGCAGTGCCTGTGTGGACCTGAGCACTGCTGCTGGCTTCCCAGAAATCCTGGCCCAGCAAGTTGTACGGAGAAAACTGGGAAACCGATGGCTCCCATCAAATGAGGGAATAGAGGACCCTCTCTTCCGAAGATCCCACAGTCTTATCTGGAGGGTTCTCCACTAGGGCCACTCCTCTCTGTATCATGTTCACTCACTAAGACTATGTCCTTCAGCCCCCCACCCCGGCCTAAGGCAGAGATAACACAGAGACAGAGACAAGGGTGGGAGCGGTCAAGGGCAAGGGCACTTGACCTTCCTTTCTCTTCAGAGACCTACGCTGAGACACACGCTTTACTTGAACAAAACTGAAGCCCCCACTGAAGAGAATGAGGCCAGAATTAAAATAAAAGGCAAAAATAAACCCAACCCAGCCTAGACAACTGGCCTTTTGCTGTTGCTCAAACACAAATTTGCCAACGCAACATCCTCCCAGTTGTTGGAGGGCCGTTCTCCACAGTGTCCTACATTTCTGACCTTCTGAGCAAGAGGAATTAATGGTTCCAGACTATCTTTTCAAAGATGTTTATAGAGCAAACAGCCTTGGAAGACATGTCTCCTTGCAGGGCAGAGGCAGATTTGTTTGCTGACCAGAATGAAAAGGATAAGTCTCCTCATGGGGCAAAGGTTTGCTAGCAGCCCCTTGAAAAGCTTGGGGTTTCTTAAGCTTGAGGTTCCTCAGCTGGGCTGCAGACCCACCACGTGTGCAGCCTCTACCTGGACCTCCTCCCCACTGCCGCATGGGACTGGGGAGCAAGGGGAACCCATGTGAACATCAAGGTCACGTGGCCTGCTGTGCCATGAGTAACAAAGTCCTTTGTCTGTGATCCAAGCGTCTGTGTCTTCTGCCAGCATCTGTGAACTGGGGCAGGCTAGACTTGTTAGCTTGCAAGCAGAGTGAAATCTCAGATACTTTCACAGTTCTTGACACCACTTACTTTAAGGGAAGAGTAGGAGAGATACATATTAAGGACCAGGCATTGTGCTAGGTACTTTGATATATATTTTATCTCATTTAATCCTAACAATAATCCTGTGAAGTGTTATTACTATTATTATTGTTGTTGTTACCATCAAAATATCATCATCACCATTTCATAAGAGAAAAGGTTTCAAAAAAGTTAAGTGATTTGCCTAAGGATACACAAGCTAAGAAAGGGCACCTGTTGGACTCCAAAGCCTTTCGAAAATAAAAGGAAGGGATGATGTGGTTTCCCCCTTCTTGTGGTCCCAGAAGCCCTTTGGGTTCCAATTCATTCAAGGCCAGGCTTTAATCTCTTAGCTGCTCAGTCTTTTAAGCTGCTTTCTCTGATGCCCGTTTCCTGAAGAAGTTCCAGAAGCTGGGCCAGGTCTGCCCACAGCGAATGAAGTGGAACCTGGAAGTGCCCCTCCTGTAGCCATTCTTTTGCAGCACCACAGACGAGCCAGCCCCCCACTCTACCCCTGCTTACCCACAATATCTTCATAGGCATTCTCTTCTAAAGTGCTTTTGGATCCAAACTTGGGTTGGCTCTCAGTACCATTCTCAGTGGGAGAAGAGGGGTACAGGGACTGGAGACTGGATGCATCCTCAAACTCAAAGGATTTTCTGTGGATAACAAAGAGTTTGAGTCATTCCGGCGGAACCCGACTCCTGCTGCCCTGGTGGGGAATGGCTGAGGGCAAGAGCAAAGACCGGAGGTCCTCCTCACAAAACCAGCTACCGAGCAAAGCATCAAGATGGGTCCAAACTTGCCATCCAGATGAAGAGACAGATGGTCTGAAAGGCCCCAGCCCTGGTGCCTGCAAATAATACCAATAACAACTACCACAGCCGAAAGGGATGTTATGTGTCAGATGCTGTGTCATATGCTCTACACATGTTGGCCCATTAATCTTCACAATGCTGCTACCAGGTATCGTGCCACTTTAAGACTGATTAGCTGGAGGCTCAGGGAGATGAACTGATAGAGGTAGACTTGCCCAGGACGTCTGACTCCAGGGTCTGAGCTTTTGACTTGGGCCTCCAAGCCCCGGAGAACATCATTTTTGAGAAGTACCTGCCATTACCAGAGGAATTGAGTGCCTCACCTGCTCTTAAGAGTCTCACATCCTGCCGGTATCCGAGCAAGGTCTCTGGCACTGAGTAGGCAGCAAGGGCTCAACATTGGATGGGTGATGCTCACGGCTGTTTGGGGGTTGGGGAAGCAGCTGGTGGTGGGTGGTTTGTTGAAACATGAAGGCGCTGAGCCCTCAAAACAAATCATACCACTTCTGAGGTAGAACTAGGAGGGGGCAGTTGCAGCCAGCAGCTACTTCCCTGACCCAGCTTCCCTTCAGCTCGTCACCTGCTCCTTTCCATCCCCCAAATAACCTTCCCTTCTACTGCAGAACTTCAAAACCACAGCTGGTTAGCTTCTCAGACACCCTGAGCCCACAGTACCTGCTACTCCTCCCCTTCATCAGGGAGGTTCTTCCCTTCAACGTCTAAGGCTTGGTCCCAGCTGCATCCTCTCCCTCTCCAAGGCAGGTCCCTCCCAGGGAGGGAGAGAAGGAAGTGCACTGACTGAATCCCTCCTCTCACCCATTAACACCTCCCTCATCTTTGGGAACCATCAGATCTTTCAGCTGATGCAGTCCTTTCTCTCTCGTTTAACGAACAACACCCCAAGGGCCCTGGGGTGCAAGTCAAGGACTAAAAGTGTCCTAAAGGCTACATCTTGTTCTCAGCTTGCCCAGCTACTGTGCAGTCCTCGACACAGCCAAACACCTCACGTTGGCCCTCTCCTCCCTCCTCTCTGTGACACGGTCCCTCCTGGTTTTCAACCGCGTCTCAAGCTCCTGTGAGGCATCCCCTTTTCCGCTGGCCTTTTCAATGCCACGGTCTCAGAGTCCTGTCTTCAGGACTTTCTCACCCTGCACTTTCTGGGGCCCCAATATTGACAACCATCACCATATCTACCATTTCTACCACGATGACTCCCAGATCTCTCTGTCACTGGCCCAGACTTTTCAACCAGCTAAATACCCAATGGCTGAGCACAGTGGTTCCTGAATGTTGGCCCGCAGACCACTGCTGGTATGAGAGCAAAAGCTTTCACTGATGTATACAGTGGAGTCAACATCTTATGCAGGCAGTTCTCAAATCAGCAAATGACACAAATCACGTTCAGGCAAATTATCCTTGAAAATCCCTCGGAAAGGTTCCATGTCGAGGACCAACACACTGTCTTTCATTATAACTGATATAGTCAGTTAAAAACAGATTTCTTTCTCTTTGGTTGAATAGGAGAAATATATGACTTGTATTTTTTTCTTAAATAAAAAAGTATATTAAATACAAGAATCATACCTGGCACAACAGATACAAACTTACTATTTCATGCTCCTCAGGGGAATATGCTCACTGTGTGGAAAGGCAAATAAAACAGCCTGTGCTTTTTGAACTGTTTTTCTTTATCTGTTTTTTTTTTTTTCCCCAAGAGCACAGATTTAAATTTGCTGTTAATTCTTACCGGAAGTGACTCCATATATGGTATATGTGTGTGTATATATTATAAATGTAATGTGTGTGTATGTGTAGAACCTTCAGGTTGATGTAACCTCCTCCCATCCCCTTTTTTTCACCTAGCTAAATGCTTCTTGCTCTTCTAAATTTAGCTCAGCGGACTTCCCTAGTGGCGCAGTGGTTGAGAATCCGCCTGCCAGTGCAGGGAACACGGGTTTGAGCCTTGGTCTGGGAAGATCCCACATGCCGCGGAGCAACTAAGCCTGTGCGCCACAACTACTGAGCCTGTGCTCTAGAGCCCGTGAGCCACAACTACTGAGCCCAAGTGCCACAACTACTGAAGCCTGTGAGCCTAGAGCCCGTGCTCCGCAACAAGAGAAGCGACCGCAATGAGAAGCCCACGCACCGCAACAAAGAGTAGCCCCGCTCTCCGCAACTAGAGAAAGCCTGTGCGCAGCAACAAAGACCCAATGCAGCCAAAAATAAATAAATAAATATATTAAAAAAAAAAAATTTAGCTCAGCAACTCCCTCTCTGAAGAGCCTTCCCCCACTCCCCACTCAGATGCCTCTTCCTCTGGGTTTCTGCAGCATCCCACCCAGACGTGGATCAGGGCACGCAGCACAGCATCTACGATTTATTTATACATCTCCTGCACCAGATCACCAACTCCTTGAATGGAAGAGCCACATCTTATGTGCCCCTGTGTCCCCTTGACCAGCACAAAGCCTTGGTGCACAGCACGCTCTAGACAGGTATTTCTAGAAATGGATGACTAAAGACAAAGCAAACACTCTTGGCAGGCTTGACATGAAGAGTCCGTGAGCATGCTGAGGTGGGCCAAAACGTGGGATTACCTTTAGCCAAGGGCTCTTCTGGCTCATGAGTCTGAACCTTTGTGATGTCTTCCTCTCTGCACATGGCAGGAAAGTTTCTACATGAGATGGGATATGCTGGATGGAAGCCTGAAGTATGGGGTCAGATTGAAGAATCCCCAGAAGCCAAACAAACCTGAATGCCCACCTGACTCTGGGTTAGAAGAGAAAGGCAGTGAGGGGCAGGAGGACAGGCCTTCCAAAGGAAGCTGGCTCCCAGCCTACTCCAGTTCAGAGAACAAGATGCCTGTCATCTTGCACCAACTCCAGCTGCTCCAGCTCCCAAGTCACTATAATTGTGGAGGTGGCCCGGGTACTCCCGTGTCAGGAGACTGACCAGGAAACCAATGTGACCAGGTCCTTCTTGGACATGGCCAAGAAGCAGATGAAATGTTCTCTCTCTCCTTTTTCCATCAGTCTCCCCTTTCAGGATCCAAAGATCCCCTCTTCATATAAGCCCAGAGTTCCTGTATGGCCAGGAAGCCCTCAGGAAAGAGGAAATCATGTTAAATGTGTCAACACTTCTGTGTTCATGGTAACATGCAATATTTAGATGATGCTTCAGTCAAAGAAATAAAACTCTAGCTGGCATTTCAGGTAGTTACGAGGCTAAGATCTTACTAGTCCTCAAGGGACTGCCAATTCTATCTAAAAGTAAGGTGGCCCTACCCTTCCCACAGAGGAAGTTCCATCAGGGCTCTACTCCAAAGGCCAAACCCAGCCAGCATGTTCAGTACACAGCATTTGGAAGAAGCGCTTTCACCCTCCCACTCACGTTTAAGTATCCTTACCCTGCAAGAGCAGAAGAAAAATCAATCTTTCTCACCTAGCTCATGCTTCACCTAACATTATTTGGTGCTCCAGAACTTATAAAGCACTACTGACTGTGACCCACAACTAGAGTCTGCTTCTGCATCCTCCACTGACAAGAAAGCCGCTGTGCCCAGCTCTACGTCACCGGAGGGGCATTCGTTACCTGCTCTGGGACTTGCGGTGACCACGCATGTCCTTCTTGGGTCTCCGGGTGACGGGTGGGGCTGGGGTGGAGGGCAGGGGGGGTGGAGCAGCAGGTGTGGGTGAAGGAGGTAGACCATTGCTTGGCTTACTCTTGGGGTTCTTGTCAGCCTCATATTCAAAGGTGCGCTTGGGTTTGGGGACAGGGTTCACAGCGGGATCAGGGGAGCTCTTCGATGGCAGCAGCTGGGAGGTCGGGCTATTATTTCCAGGGGTCCCCGGCTTAGTGGAGCCACTACCTTCCCTCTCCGGGGGTGAGCCCACCTCCCCCCCAACTCCAGCCACTCCTCCTGCCCGGCTGCCAGCGCTCACACTCGCGCTCCCCGTCGGTTCCTCCAAGGTGCCCAAGATCTCAGTCTTCCTTCTCCCTCTGTCTACACTGTAGCAGCTGCTGGGGAGCTGGGGAAGCCCCCCACCCGGCTGCTCCTTCAGGGCCTGTTCAATTTTCTGGATCCGACTCAGCACCGCTGAGCTCTCCTTCCTGCTGCCGTGCCCCCTGAGGAAGGCACTGGGCTCACTCCGGCCTGGCCGTTTCTCCAGACGGTAGAAAGAGTCCCGGACGGGGAGTGCCTCTCCCTCCTCCTCGGTCTCAGGGTAGGAACACTCGGAGAAGGTCCTGCTCATCCTCCGGAGGCCCTTGAAGTCGAAGGTCTTTTCTGAGCTGCAGGGGGACGGCACCACACTGGGACAGCCCACACTGGGGCAGCCCTCACTGGCCACCCACTCGCCCCCAGAGCCCTCCCGCTTCTCTCCACAAACGCTCATCCTGGGCGAAGCCTCTCGGCGACCCTCCCATGCTGAAATCTTCTCCCGGATGCCCAGGCTGTGGGCACGGGGGCCGGTGCGGTTCAGAAAGATGCTCCGTGGGCCTGCTGCTGACCCCAGGGACGGAGTGCTCTGGGCGAGGGGGAGGCAAGCAGCTACTCCCTCTACATCCTGGGCTGCCCCCTGGACATTCTCCTTCTGCTCCTCTATCTTGCACACTGAAGGGCTTCTGTCCAAATAACCGAAGCTGGTGGCCTTGAGGGGACAGATGGGTGGTGAAGTGTCTGGGGAGGGGGCTTGAGGATTTTGGGGTGAAGGATCACGGGGATGCCAGTCCTTGAGGAGCAGCCGGGAACTGCAGCGGCTTGGGTACCTGCAGGCTGACGTTTCACTGTCACTGAGCGGGTAGATGGGACTCCTCGGTGGGGAGAGAACTGGAGGTGGAGAGACTGACTGAGACCTAAGAGGAAAAAAAAAAAGAAGAAGAGAAATGGCAGTGAGTGGCCTGACAACACTGTTTCATTCTTAAAGAGCTCAGCATCCCTTTCCTATAGGACTCGCAAGCTCAAAGTACTGTATGCAAGTAACGGACCTTCCAAGGCTGTCCTCAAGGAAAGAAACAGCTCCTTATCCACAGCAGGCTAAACTCAATGGTCCTCTCTGCCCAATTCATCCCTAGAGACCCTGAGTACTGTCTGCAACAGAAGCCAGTTCTACGACAGGCCAGGGTATCCCCAAAGTCCACATCTGCCAATCAGAGAACAGTAAGATCAGTGGTGTGCTGCTAAATGTTTAACAATCGGCTCCTTGGGCGAGAAAGCATAGATATGTAGCATCTGCCAACTTCCACAGCATAAATATTCCTACTATGGCTGATTTCAAACCAGCAATGTGACCTCATTGGATGTGGACTTGGGAAGAAACACTAATGATCAACTCTCATGAACTGTTACAAAGCATCTCCAGCATGCCACTTCCCAGAGGGGCCCCAAATATGCACTCAAGCCCTTTGATCTACCTCCTTGACAAGCCCCATCTCCCCCGAGGCTTCTGCTACTAGACGCGAGATACCGCACCTCAGCTCGGGTCTTGATCAGAACTCAGATTCTTGAAGGTCTCAAAAGGATCAGGAGGGCCCTTAAAGAAAGAATCCTTTCCACGCTCTCAATGAGAAGGCTAACAGGGAGGGGAGACCAGCTCCTTCGCAGCTCTAGCCTCTAGCAGTGGCATCACATCAAACAAGCATCAGCCATTCCCCAGCTCCAAATCAACACCCTGGTCTTAGCAACTATCGGGAATAGTTCTAAATCAATGTTTTTACCTATATTTACTCACTGAATCTTCACAAAAACTCTGTCATATTATTATACTTTATTATTATCTTCATTTTGCAAATGAAAAACACTGAGGCATACAAAGATTAAATATCTCATTCAAGGTCTCTAGCTGGTACGTGGTGAAGCCAGGACTACACTATGTTGCTGCTCTGAAGAGGAAGCAGTGGCCTCTGTCACCTTTGTGAACTGCCTGGCCCCCAGACATAGGTCAGCAGAAATCCCTACAGCACTGAGCACAGCCCTGTCTCCAATGTAGCGTTTGTAAGTATCAGGGAACCTTTTAGTCTTCGCTACTAGACCACGATTTCTTCCAGGTAGAGGGACACATATTCAGTGTCTAGAAGGTGCTCAGTAAATGATGAACAAATAAAGACAAGAAAAGGTAAAGGTGAGCTTACCGAAGAGAACCATGGGCATACGTCCTCTTCAGCACACTTTTCTAGTTGTCTACTAGGGTCATCACTGTCAACTTTCAGAATTTTTCCCAAACCGTTTTAGTTCAAAGACAGCAGGGCTCTGCCAACACTGCATGCTACCAAGGCCTACCTGACCCTAATGCTGTGGCCCTCAAAGCCAAGCGGTCAGCCTCGCAGGCTCCAGAGCGCCACGCCATCCACGGAACGCAGCCAGCTGCCCCTGAGCCAGGCTGCAGTCACTGCTCCATCACACACAGAAAACTGCAGCTCGGGTGAGTCAGGGATTGGCCAGCAATTCCCTGTTGGGTCATAGCCTCTGGCTGCCCCCGATCAACAGGAAACCTCAACATGCTTAAGTTGTTTTTAAAAGGGCAAGTCAAACAAGAGCCCTCCCACGTGTACATGGGCACAGATGAGAGAAATTCGGTGCCCAGCCAAGCCGATGACCAAAGACACTCTGCTCGGCAAGGAGGTGTGAAAAGAGTAAGCCTCGGTACTCCCTAGGGTAGGCAGTGGTAGGGCAATGAGCCAAGCTTGAGCCTGGGGAGAGCCCAACCTACTCACAGTCGAGAAAAGCCCAGGTCCCTCACTTTTTTCACAGAACCATGGATGCAAAAGGTCATCAGTCCAGCCCTGTAAGCCAACAAGTGTCTGGGCTACACAAAGGACTCTACGTTTCAGTTATTCTCAGTTGGAGGCGGGAGAAGATGCCTTTTATAGAGGATGACCTTATCATGTGTTTATTCATTTAATAAATACTTAGTGAGCACCTACTATGTGCCAGGCCCTGTTCTACATGCTAGATACAAGAATAAACAAGAGACAAAAATTCATGTCCTCATGAAGCTTGAATTCTAGTCGGTGATGGCCAGTACCCAATGAGATGCAGAATCTTTTAGGAAGCCTTTTCAAACTACATATGCCTCATTTCTCCAGACATTGTGATAAATGCTCCCCTAGCGATGTATCTCTTTAATCCTCAAGGTGAGAATTCACCGGTCCATGAAGCCACCTATGGTGGGGTGGAGGGGCGGGGGGTGGCTCCCATAGGGGGACAGAAAAACAGTGAGAACCTCTGGTCTGTTTGATTCCAGCATGCTTCCAATGATTTCAGAAAGGATAATTCTGTAACTTCCCTCAGTAGTTCAAACATGGAGAAATTCCCACAAGTTAAGACATTCTCTCAATGCCTAGTCCACTTTAACCGAGGTTTAGTTTTTCTCCTCTCGTGAAGGATAAAACAGAGAAGAGACTGGTCCTTTCCTTTAAAGGTCCTGGTCTTCGGATCTTTGCTGATCTGAGGCCCAGAGCTGCAAGCGCTCCTCGCCCAGCCACCCCACACAGGCCAGGCCCAATGTGCTCCAGCAACTCGGGGTGAAAAGCGGGCCTGCCTATGCTGACCTGGAGCCCAGGCGTCCACTGGTTCATCACAGAGAAGGCAATGTTTGCTCACTCCACGATCATAGATTAAGGCCCTGCCCTCATGGGGCTCCGGATGCTCACCTGAGGGTAGAACTCAAGGTATCTCTCTACATGTTTCTGATGCTACCTGTTATCAGGAATGTGACCGTGGGCAAAGCCACACACTCCCTTTGAGCTGCCAGTTTCAATTCCTCAGAATTGTTCCAACTGTATCACAGGGTTGTCATAACGGGCACATGTGACTATGGATATGAAACGATGTCATACATTGTAACTCATTATTACTGTTAATTATTAGTAGTAAGTTTTTCACCAGGTTATCTAGGCCAGTTGTTCTCAGTAGAGGGTAAGAACATCACAGTTGCTGGGTTTAAGTTCCAGCACAGCCACTAACAAGTTACATGACTTTGAGCAAATAACTTTCTCTAAGCCTCAGTTTCCTTATCTGTAAAATGGAGGTTAAAAGGACACATATCTCAGAGGATTGTTGTAAGGAATAGAGACAATACGCATCAAGTGTTGCGCTCCGCGGCTCACACTAGTACTCAATCTTAGCTTAATAATTACTAATATTAACAAGGAGCTGCCTAATCAGAATAATCACTTGGCAAACTTTTTAAAACAGTTTACCTCTATCCTTGGATTCTAAACATTTGGGGTGCGAGGGGAAAGGAGTAAATTAAATATGGCCATAAATTCTTTGCAGCTCATGCTATCAAAAGGTTGAGTCTATTCTTCTGCCCCTTGAATCTAGGCTGACCTTGTGATTTGCTTTGATGAATAGAATATGGTGGAAAATAAGTTGTCTCAGTTCCAAACTTGAGGCCTCAAGAAGCCTTGCAGTTTCCGCTTCACGCGCTTGGAACGCTGCCCTGAGACTGTCACGTAAGAAAGCCAGTCTAGTGTTTCAGAGGAAGAGAGGCCATGCGCAGCATCACTGCAGTCCCTCAGCCGACAGCCAGCCACCACATGGGCCTGACACATGGTGAGGTCATCTTGGACCCAACTGAACCAGTTACATGAGCGAGCCCAGGGGAAGCCAGTAGAGGAACTTCTCAGTGAACGCACAGAAACACGAGAAATCATAGATTGTTCTAGCCCACTAAGTCTTAGGGTGGTTTGCTACAATGCAATAGTAAAATGATGTTGTGGGAGAGGCACTGTGTGTAACTGGCCCTCCCCACCCCAGTGCAGGACCAGGGCCCTGGGCCTTCCAACCCCGTGCCTCTCTCTTCCTCCACTTCCCTACAGACCAGCTGCCAAGGTCTGAATGTTTGGACTGCATCCCTCTCCCCGGCTCTCTCTCACCCTACTAGAGGCTCTGGCACTCTTTTGGGAGTCTCCCCTGAACACTCCCTAGAAATGAAGCTAGTCCTGCAATCCCAAGAGTCAGCTTCCATCAGTCCTTGCTCCCAGGTTGAGGGAGGGCTCAGGAGAATCTGTTACCTAAGAACAGGGAGGCTTAAGGAGGAACACACTGGGGGCTAGCAGTCAGGATGCGTGTGTCCTTGTGACAGTGAGTTTACACAACAGGTGGCACGTCCTTGGCATGGATGGGAGAGGGTGCTCGCTCTTGGGCTTCAGTTTCACTCTCTAGTTGTTTCCCGGTTCCTCAAACTGAGGTTGGAAGTGAAAGCAATTCTCCCCCTGTTGGACAAGGAAAGGCTACGGCCAAGAGAATGACAGTGCTGGGACCCGGGCTGCCTTAGGAAGCCAAGCACCTGAGCAAAGCCTTCTTTTGGGTCTGGTCTCCCATCTCTGCCACTGACCGTCTCCAGCCTCACTTCTTCAGGGCTCTTGGACAGCTCCTTGCCACCCTTCCCTGAACCCTGAACAAGAGAACAAAGGAAGCCACCTACTCCCCAGGCCACAGTGTGCTAACTGTACCAGGCTTAAGACACACCTTGGTTCTCCATTCAACCAGTATTTACTGAGCACCAACTATATACCAGGTACTATTTTAGGCATTAAGGACTGGCAGAGACTAAAAATAGACAGTCTCTCTCTACAGGTTACATTCTTTTTTTTTTTTTTTAATTTATTATTATTTATTTATTTATTGGCTGCGTTGGGTCTTCATTGCTGCACGCAGGCTTTCTCTAGTTGTGGAAAGCAGGGGCTACTCTTTGTTGCAGTGCGTGGGCTTCTCATTACGGTGGCTTCTCTTGTTGTGGAGCACAGGCTCTAGGCGCATGCGTGGGCTTCAGTAGTTGCAGCACGCAGGCTCAGTAGTTGTGACGTGTGGGCTCTAGAGCACAGGCTCAATAGTTGTGGCACACAGGCTTAGTTGCTTCGCAGCATGTGGGATCTTCCCAGGCCAGGGATTGAACCCATGTCCCCTGCAATGGCAGGCGGATTCTTAACCACTGCGCCACCAGGGAAGTCCCTCTACAGGTTACATTCTGGTGGAGGGAGACGGTATGGCTTTAGTTGTCTCGAGTGAACAGACAATAAAGAAACCAACCCTGTGAGATGGTTGTGGGGCCAGTGAAGAAGAATAAAGCAGGGTAAAGGGGTAGAGCTTAACAGTGAAGCAGATCAGGGGAGACCCCTCTGCCAGGGAACATGGGAACAGAACCTTGAGGAAGTAAGCAATGTGTATATCCAGGGTGGGGGAGGGGGGCAGCGGGAATGTTCCAGACAAGAGCAGCAGTAGGGCAGAGGCTCGAGGCAACTGCAAACTTACTGTACTCTGGGGGCAACAAAGGGGCCAGCGTGGCCAGCGTGGAGTAAGAAGAGGAGGAGTGGGCTGGAGATCAGTCAGAAGCACCAGAGAATCCCATGGACCGACAACGAGGCTTGGGCTTTTACTCTGAGAGAGAAAGGAAGCTCTTGAAGGGATACGAGCAGAAGAATGACATGCTCTGACTCCATATGAGAGAATGAAGTGTGCATGAATGCAGGGGTGGCCACAAGGAGATTACTTAAAGGCTACTGTAACAATCCAGGCAAGAGGTTACAACTGCTTGGATTAGAACGGCAGGTCTATCAACATCTATCTTGAGGGCTGTGCCAATCAGAGTTGCAGAGGAAGCGGATGAGAGGTATGAGAGACAAAGGGAAGTCAAGGATGAATCACAGTTTCTGGCCTGAGCACCTGGTAGAAAGGAGTCAAGGTTACAGCTTTCCATTTCGGATTCATCAGTAGTATATAGATACTATGTAAAACTATATGGCTAGATGAACCATCAAGGGAGTCAGCCTATCTAGAGAAGTCCAAGGGTTGAACCCTGGGGCACTCCAGCATTTCCGGCTTATGTAGAGGAGGAACAACTAGCAAAGGAAACTGACTGGAAGAGCACGTAGTGAGGAAGGAAGGAAACCACGAGGAGGGATATCCTGAGACCTTTGAGAAATAGGGAGTGATCAGCTGAGCCAGATCTGCTAACAACTGAGCAAGGGGAAGACTGCAGAGTGATCCCTAGATTTAGGTAGTCACTGGGACCTTGAGAAGAGAGGTTCTGCTGGCAAGGTAGGGAGGGAAGGCTGACTGGAAGGAATTCAAGAAATGGAAGAGAGAAAGTGGAGATAAAGAGCCCAGACAGCTCTTTCAAAGGGTTTCCCTAAAGGAGGAACAAGGCAACGAGGTGGCAGTTCGAGGGGAACGTGGGGTACAGAGCGTTTTGTTGGTGGGTTTGAGCTGAGTTATTAGAGCATGCTTAAATGATGACTGGAATAATCCAGTAGAGAGGGAAAAAGCCGTTAATGCAGGACAAGAGTATAAGTGCAGGCAGTGAGCAAAGTGAGCAGGCAGTGAAGGGCTGGGGACCCAATGCCCATCTACAAGGGGCGCCTTAGACTGAAGAACCCCATTTGCTCTCATTCCCATGTACCCAGGCTGAGCGTTTTCTCACACGATCTCATTCCTATGTTGCTTTATGCTTCCTTCACCATGGCTTTGACTCCTGCATATATTTCCAATTCATTCCACAGAGGGAAGAAAAGATCCAGAGATGTTCTTTCTTCCTGTCCTTCAAGCATCTGGATCCAGCTTCCTCCCCAACCTCAATGATCTACTCAATGCCTAAGTCCTATCAATTCTACGTCCTTCATATCTCTCAGATCTGTCCCTCCTGTGCCATTCCCACTGCTACTGCTGCTGCCTTGATTCAGATCTTATCTACCGGGACCATTCACACAAGCTCTCAACTTCTCTCTCTGTCTTCCGTCTTAACCCAGTTCCAAGTCCATCCTCTCGTCTCCTGACATCTTTCAAAAATACAAAACTCATCATGCTTCAAACTCCCCACTATATACAGAATGAAATGCAAATTCATTGGAATGGATCACAAGGCCCCCATGATGTGGTCCCTATTTTTCCTTTATCATTTCATAACTGTCTTTTCCTCCAAACAAATCTGCATCCCACTCTTAGTCACATCAAACTCCTTGCTTTTCACAACTTTAGGCCTTCATGCATTCAATATTCCCTTTGCCTGCAGTGCTGCCTTGTGTCCACTTACATGTCTCTGTAACTCCTCTATGGGATCTCTCTTCACCCTACCCCCTCACCCAGGTGGAGATGTCTGATTTTTGATGCCTCCACTGTGCCTGGAAAAATGTCTACTACGGTACTTGTAACACTTTACTGGACTATATTTTTCCTCATCTGCCTCCCTTACTAGACTATGAGTGAAGTACTTGAAGGTGGTGACAGGGTCTTATTAATCTTGATATAACCTGCTCTTTGTACTGCATCTAGAATTTAGTAGGAATTAATGCATTTGTGCTGAGTGACTAAATGAATGAATACAAAAATAAATGATTAAAACCTAGGTCTCCTTATTACTCCTCAGGGCACTGTTTACAGACTTCACTGCCTCTCTCTTTGTGCCATATGACCTGAAGAACAACACAGAAAGGTACATAAAGCACTTAGTGCAGCCCAGCATGGCTGTCAGTCCCTAAAGCCCTCTCCCATAAGGCAAAAATCATACCCTAGACCAAGAGTCTAGAGACCTGGGTTCTGCTCTGGTCCTGGTTCCATCACTTCCTGGATGGGTTCATAAGCAAAGTCACCTGAATTCTCTGAGCCTCAGGTTCTTTTTTTTTTTTTTTTTTAAAGAATGGTTAAATACATGTATGTACGTATGTATGTACATATGTATGTATGTATGCATTTATTTTTTACCACACCACGTGGCTTGTGGGATCTTAGTTCCCCGACCAGGGATCAAACCCGTGCCCCCTGCCTTGGAAACATGGAGTCTTAACGACTGGACCGCCAGGGAAGTTCCCTCAGGTTCTTTATCTACAAAACAGGAGGAAAACACTTGCTCTGAGTATCCTCACATACTAGCTGTGTGACTAAAATGATGTAAATTTTAAAAATGTTTGAACACCGTTAAAAGTTCCGTGAAGACAGGAGAAATATAAAAGAAAAGTAAATACACAGCAGCTAAGACACTTAATATGCTGCTCTTATCACCTCTTTACTGCTCTTTATTCTAAAATCTCAGAGCTTGCCCCTGGGGAGGCAGACACTGTGAAACTGGGCCCTTGTGCCACCACCTTGTCAGCAGGCAGCCAGCTCTGCTCCTCAGCAAAGGCGTGGATGCCAATGCTGCAGCACATGACTGGCCAAATCCAACATTTACAAGAGAGGGAGTAAGATAAACAGATAGAAGGAGAAAGAGAGAAAGGGGGCGGGGGAGAATGCAAAGGAAATTTAACAGAGGAGCATAAGCACACACACACACACATGAACACACACACACACACACACACACGCACATGCACACACACAGACAAACGTATAAGACAAGTGAGTAGGACAGAAAGGCCATGAACTAAGGTAGAATGAGAAACAAACTTAAAGAGAGGGCAACGTGTGTGTGCTCATGCCCGTGCGCATGTACAGACAGAAAGTGAGAGTTAAAGTGCAAAATACGTGCCCTTCCCTCCAGTACTGTTTCACAAGAATACAACCTAACCCTTGGGTTAGTGACCTGGGCATCCTCCAGTAACACAGCAGGAAGCATGCATGCCAAGGGACACCCCATATATTGTCAAGGTCACCTAGGGACCTTTTGGGAGGGAAGGCTGTCTTTAGTCCTTGATGACAAGACAGTTCTGAGCTCAGCATGCTCTGGCCACAGAGCTCCTGAAGTGTCAGTATCAGGAAGCAAACCAAATTGGGGCCAGTTGGAGAAGGCTCCTGGGAGTCCAGGAAACAGCCCCAGAGGCACCAAGATGGGCTGTGGGCTCCATGAAGTGAGCCTGTCCACAGATTAAGGTTACACAGGGCCCAGCTTCCAACATGCCTAGTCCCTACTGAGTCGGTGTCTAACCTGCTTCCAAATGAAACTGCCTGGGAGTTGGCCAACCACCATCCCAGGGCTGCTCAACTAAAGCAGGTCCTGGTGGCTCAGTGGGCAGCAGCATCCTCCCATCACTATGTGACCGCCCCAAGTCTGGAGATGGCATGCTCACTGCACTCCCCTAAGGCCATATTCTGAGGCATCCAGAAGGAGAAAAGGGAGGAAGTCTGCCTGAGTCCTATCAGCAAGTCCAGAAGTTTGTTCCCCAGGCCAGAGCAGGGGCTCAGTTCAGTAACGGACACCCCACTCTGGGACAAAAGTCAAAAAGTCAAAAAGAGAGTGACACTCACAACTTGACCATCTTGCTCCCAAATGGCTGGAAGCCCTCAGTAGGGTCCAGGACAGCCTCATCCTCCAAGTGGGGCTACATCTGGACCACTACCTACAGAGACTCAAAGTCAATCACAGCTTGTCAGGGTAAGTAGAACAGTAGCTAGGGTCAGAGCAGAAACTGAGTCACCTTGTCACCTCCAGAAAGCACATCTACCTGCCTGTCATCTAGCTGATTTCTAGGGAAGCACAAGGAGAATTGGTGAGCTCTTCTCTGGGAAGGAACCCCAAGTCCTCTAGGAAGTAATGGCAATGAACATAAAGAGAGCATTTATAAGACAGACGCCTTCTCTGAGACAGGTAAAAAAATGACGCCTTATGGGAACGTCCCCAATGCCCTAGGTCCAGCAAAAATGGAACTGCTGTATAAAGCAGAACCAGGCGCTACGCAAAGCCAAGAGGGAGAGAAAGGTAGCTGCAGGAAACCATGCTAAAGACATTTGTGATGGTTTCAAAACGTGGTCCCCAAATTCTTTGACATGCCTGCTGCCAACATGACCACTTCTCTTGAATCTGGGCTCTGTGATTGCTTGACCAATGGAATATGGTAGAACTGAATCTGTGCTACTTTTCAGGCCCAGGCCTCAGGAAACCAACAGCTTCTACTTCCTGTCTCTCAGGCTGTGAGAGAGCCCAGGGCATGTGGAGAGGGTAGGTGTTCTGACGGACAGTCTCAGCTGGGGTCCCAGCAACAGCCAGCATCAACCCCCAGACAGGTGAGGTAAGACGCCTCCAGGAAACACAAGCCCCTAGCCACTGAGTCACCCTAAGCCTTGAAGTCTTTCCAGCTGAGGTCCCAGACATCATGAGCAGGGAGCAGCCATCCCTGTGGTCTCTGTCTGAAATCCTAAACTACAGAGTCTGTGAGCAGAATCAAATGGTTGTTTCACACTATAAAATTTAGGATAGTTTTATAATGGTAGATACCTGACACAGATTTGGGTACCTAGAAGTGGAATGCTATTGACACAAAGTCCTAAAACATTGACCGTGGGACTGGGTGATGGTTGTTGGGGGTGCTTAAGGCAAAAATAAGGAAAACGTTAGAAGCTAGAGGAAAGGGGACCCTCATAATGTTGAAAAGTTTGGCAACTCTGTCACCTGTGGTAACATGGAAAATAGGAAGTATATCTAATATATTAGATGAACTAGCCAAAGACATTTCCAGGCAGAGTGCCAAAGGTGCCCTCTGACTCCTCGCTGTCTCTAGTGAAAGGAAAAAGAGATGAGCCAAACAGGGAACCGTTTTCAAACAAAATTTAAAGGAAACATAAACGAGAAAGGGCTTTCTGAGTTAGAAAATAAAACTTGTTTCAGTCTCTGTCTCTCTAGACAAGAAAAAATTCTCAAATTAAAAAATGGTTTCCAGGGCTTCCCTGGTGGCGCAGTGGTTGAGAGTCCGCCTACCGATGCAGGGGACACGGGTTTGTGCCCCGGTCCGGGAAGATCCCACATGCCGCGGAGCGGCTGGGCCCGTGAGCCATGGCTGCTGAGCCTGCGTGTCCGGAGCATGTGCTCCGCAACGGGAGAAGTCGCAACAGTGAGAGGCCCGCGTACCGAAAAAAAACAAAACAAAACAAAACAAAAAAAACGGTTTCCAGATTGTGGTGACAGTTACACTCCGTGGGTGTGTGTATGTGTGTATATGAACTCATCAAATTGAAAACTTTATTCTTTTGTTTTTTTGTTTTGTTTTGTTTTAACATCTTTATTGGAGTATAACTGCTTTACAATGGTGTGTTAGTTTCAAACTGAAAACTTTAAATTGCATTTATGGTACTTTAATTATCCCTCAATAAATCTTTTTAAAAAAATCTAGAGTGGGACTGAAAGATCCTTTGCCAAGACCTAAGGAAGATTTAAAGTACTGCCTCACAGACTCTTACACACAGACAGACAAAAGGCCTTCTAAGGACCTTAAGGGTGAGCCCTGAAGATCCTCTGTAAATAATAAGGCCTCTAAGACTCTTAACAACCAGTGTCCCATAGCAATCTCACAGGGAAAAATCCACTTATCCACCTTCTGAGGTACTACAAGTGCCATGTGGAGGCTCTAAACCAAGGGCTCTAAGAGTGAATACAGAGAGGGGAGGGGAATCCTTCCTAGCTGAGTGGTCAAGAAAAGGACTGGGAGGGAAGTAACATCTGCATCCAGACTGGCAGAAATGTAAGGTTTGCATTAGAGAGCAGTGCAAGATTAAGACAGAAAGAAAAACCAGGGTTTTTTATGGAAGCCTTACAAAGCAAGCCAAGTTTGACTGTATCATAGATGACAGTAGTTTTTGAGCAGGGAAATCCCAGTCATGTTTATAGGGAGGTGAATGTAGAGGTACAATAAAATAACAGAAGGAACAGGAGAGCTAGGCTTGCGTTCTTCCCCCCATTAGCTTTGTATCCTTGGGGAGTACCTCCTCTTCTCTGTGTCTGTTAGTCAAACTGTCAAACAAGTGGGTGAGACCAAATGAGCTCCAAGGTTCCTCTTCAGCTCTGCCTTTCTCAGAGTCTATGGACTGAATGGAAAGGGAATCCAAAGTTAACAAGACCTATCATGGAAGATACTATAAAGAGTCAAATAGTACAAGTAGCCTATGCTCTAAGAGGCTGATCTCCCAGCCATCTAAACAACTGGTCAACCAACAGTTAGTCTTCTAGGTACCAGGCACAGTTCCAGGCTCAGAGGAAACAGAAAGCAGTCAAAGTCCTTGACCCCAAGAAGTCTACACTTTTACAGGCACCCAAGTTTCCCACACATACATCCAGAGGTAAGGTTTCCAAAACACAATACAGACAGCCTATATTTGCAAGTCACAATGATCCAGATGCTGGAGTTTCACAGTGAAGAAGCTGTTGAGGAAATAAGCAGACATGACAAGTCTTCTGAGAACAGCCCCTGCTGCCTGCCAAGTCTCACAGTACAAGTGAAATCTCCTGAGAGCAACAAGTGGCAAAGTTTACCCCATCTAGATGGCCGAACTAGCTCTCAACATAACACTTTCTTAGCAACCATTAGCATGACCATTTCTTTTTTTTTTTGGCTGCATTGGGTTTTTTGTTGCTGCATGCAGGCTTTCTCTAGTTGCGGTGAGCGGGGGCTACTCTTGGTTGAAGTGTGCGGGTTTCTCATTGCGGTGGCTTCTCTTGTAGCGGAGCACGGGCTCTAGGTGCATGGGCTTCAGTAGTTGTGGCATGTGGGCTTCCGTAGTTGTGGCTCGCGGGCTCTAGAGCACAGGCTCAGCAATTGTGGCGCACGGGCTCAGTTGCTTTGTGGCATGTGGGATCTTCCCAGATCAGGAATCGAACCCGTGTCCCCTGCGTTGGCAGGTGGATTCTTAACCACTGTGCCACCAAGGAAGCCCAGCATGACCATTTCTTAGCAAGCAAGTCACTAAGCTGCTTCTGGTCCCACCCAGGTCATCAACACCAACATCATAAAGCCTGCCCTCTGGAATTCAGAGGAGCTTTGAGAATCTCACCTCCCACCCCCAGAAATGGATGCAGCCAAATCTAACGAGCTGGAGTGGGAACAGCCTGCGGGGAGGTGAAGCAGCTAAGGGTGAAGCAACGTGACCCTTTGTCCTCACTAACAGAGAGAAAGGGAAGCCTGCTCCAGGAGACCAAAATATAGCAAAGAACAAAACTTTGGTGGTAAAACGAGAGGTTCACGTTTCCTCCTCCTGCATATCCTGCCAAATCAAGAATGGGCTATAAAGGAAAAGGAAGAGAATAAACTAGCAAAACACTCCTAAGAACCTAATAATGGAATGGAATCTAGGATCTTTACCCCAAACTAGCTTAGTGGTGGCACCAGGTGAAGTCTTATTCAAATTAAGGATATGGCCTTGCAAATACATATCTTGGCAGTTCCACAGGGTCCCATTTGCCCGTCCCCACCAGTTTTCCATGCCCCAAAGTACCCCTGCCCCCAATGCTAGATACAAATGCCTCTCAGTATCATCAGCTTCCTCTGCCTCCATGTGGATGATGTGGAGGTCCCCAAAGCAGCCAGGGTTCAAAGGTCCAGCTTTCCAAGGTCCTAGCACCCCTGCACTTCCCAACCAAAGTTCCGGTCATACCTGGGAGTCTTTTCTCACTGGAACTCCTGGACTGGCAATGATTAAAGGGCCCCAGGTCACAGGCAAATGTCTATCGAAAGGTCAGACTAAGAAATCTGGGTGCCAAGGTCATCAATCCAAACTGTAAAAGCCTTGAAAAAAGAGAATGGATCATTCCCCCCCCCTTTTCCCCTTTTTGTTTTTCAAAATTGTCATCTGGTAGTTTCTCTGTCCACCAAAGAGCCCAGCACCTCGGAGGAGAGCCCTCAGAGTTCACTGACAACTTCCTAAGAACAGTCCCAGATTTGGCTGGGGGTGAAAGCAGCCAGAGAAACCACCAGATGACAATTTTGAAATAATAACAACTACCGTCCAGCAGTAGCCTCTGAGAGAAGACTGTAGCTAGCCACAGAGGCCTGTGACTCCATGCCAAGGAGAGGAGGGAGGGAAGCGGAAAGGTGGCAGGAAGGAAGGGAAGTGAAGACTTGGCAGGGAAAAATGCCTTTTTTTAGGCACATCAGAGGCTCAGATATTTACAAATACCATCCGTCATGTTATGATGGCAAGCAGGCTGGGAAGCTAAAGGAAGAGCAATTTCTAAAAATGTTTAAAACATGTAGGTATATACTCCAAATAGAAACTAGGGTGCCTGTCAGCAGTTCTGATTCTGCTTTGTCACTTTATATAAACACTGCATCTCCCATCCCGGTCCCCACAAAGCGGAAATTAGAAGAAAAAAAGAATACTTGAAGGAGCTGAGGGCTGCTGGGTACAGTAATTTCTAATTCAGGTTCTAAATATACTATTTCTTTTAATTTAAGAATAAAATGGTAAAATCACACACAATGCTTATTTCACCCATACAGTCTCATATAAAAAAGTTGGGAACCTTAATTCCCAGTCTCTATCTGCCAACTCAGAGGCAGACTGCAGAGTAAGAAATGCCACCAGACTCGGGGGGGAGGGGGGAGCCCAGCAAAGTGGTTCCTGAAAAGTAGATAATGGGAGACAAAGACTCTGAGATCTAGACCTGTTTCTGCCTTGGCCACCGACACACCCTGGGATAGGTCAGTTTTTCTATCTGCTTTACCCAAGAGTTTGTTGGTGCCTGCCATCCTCAGCCTCACCTAGTTCAGGGAAGCAAGTACGCAAGTAACTCTAGTCCAGGTTAGACGGGGTGCGTGCGCAGGGGGTGTTCTCACTGGTCTTGCTGCCATAGAGTAGATATTCAATTTGTTTGTCTAAGCCCCAAGCTCTAACAAGTCATAATCTACCAATTTCTGTTTGGTTGGCACAGTCAATCCAGACCATTTCCACTGGGACCAAACTGCACATATGGTGTACAGAATTCCTCTTGCCTCATTCACGCCAGTCACTCCCCAGGGGCCACATCCTATGCCCCATTCTATCAACCATACCTGGATATTAGCTCTGAGTGAACCAAACATCTACCACTACCTCTGGCCAGACGTGACTGTGTGCCACACTCCACTGGACTCAGCCTGGTAACGCACAGCCCAGACCTCCAGGAAGGAACTAGCCCGATCCCAGGGTAAGATGAGCATCCTTCTCATCACTATCCGTTCTAGCGGCTGAGGTTCCAAAGGCCAAATCTGCCCAACTGAGATTCAGCAGAAGGGGCTATGAAGGGTATGTGGCTTTAATAAAAGAGGTTCTTCTAGGACATCAGCATCCAGCCTTGGCCAAGACCTGAGAAGCCCTGGTGAGGGTTGTACAGCTATCTGCCAGCTCTGGAAGCTTCTACCCCACCCCCGGGAGGAAGCTAACATTTACTGAGTGGCTTTTTGCCAGGCACTATGCTAAGCACTGACATATATTATCTCATTTAATCCTCACAGAAACTCTGTGAGATAAGTACTATTATTATTTTACAGATGAGTAACCAAAATGTTAGAGGGCATAAGAAAATGCCCTGAGATCTCACTATTTGGTAAGCAGTTAAAGTTTGGCCCAGATTGTGCACCTCTATGACTGTCAGAATCATGATGATAATCATTGACATTTGGCAGGAATCCTATCCAGGACACAGGTCACTAGGTGTCCTTTGATGTTACCTTCCAGTGAGCCCCATTCCCTTAGCAGTGCTCCCCGACTCACCTGCTCAGGGTCCCTCGAGGGGCCTTAGTGCCTCCAGCTCCGTGGGTGATACTGGAATTCTTGTTGGCAGTCATGGTCATTTCTGCTCTCTGCAAACACAGAGCCCTGCAAAGAAGACAAGACCTATAAGCCAAGTTTCCATGGGCAGCGAAAAGCACCTCAAACATTTCCAGATGACCTCCAAAACTGCCAACAGGGTTTCTGTGGTGGTTAGCAGGAACCACTTTCCCACATATATTTAATTTCATGTGTTACAGATTAAGAGCCTCAAGGGATCCCTGATCTGGGTTGGGGAAGAGTCTGTGAGCTAACAGATAACTTATCACTTCACAGAAAATGATTTTAAAAACTCCATTTCCATCCTGCTTCGTCTCATTTCTTAAGTTAGAGTTTCCCAAACTTCTGGCATGCCATACAGCCTTTATGAATTTTACCATATTTGCTTACCTCCTGAACAATCATTTATTCAATGTTTTTCTTTAATCAACTTGAAACTGACTTACTTTTCTTAAAATAGTTAATCTTGTTCTAAACAATTAATCATTGACAAATATTTACTGAGTGAGCACCCATGTCCTAGGCACTGCCATCCAGCAAAGAATGAAACAAAGTCTCTGCTCTCATGAAGCTTACATCCTTATGGAGGGAAACAGACAATAAGCAGGCACAAGTCATGTGTGTGATACATAAGTGTACATTTGTGTATAATATGTATAGTGATAAGTGGTAGGAAGAAAACATGAAGCAAGGTAGAGGGAGAGTGAAGAAGATTTGTTTTTTAAAATAGGATGTTCAGGGAAGAACATCCTGATAAAGTGACATCTGAGCCAGAAACCACAGTTATGAGTTATCATATTTTTAACATTAAAATATGATAAAATTAATATACTTTAAGGTATTTAAGTATTTACAAAGTGAAAAATGTCTGTACATGTACCATATACAGTTAGCTAATATAGTAACATTATTTTATGCTAAAATAATAAAAGGAAGAAAAATGTTAAAACTTAAGGGTACATCCAGACTGGAAATTGTCTCCTATTTGCAGATGGTATTATCCTCCATGTAGAAAATCATAACAATTCCACTAAAACACTCTTAAACTAACGTATAAAGTCAAGCAAGTTTGCAGGATACAAAGTAATATTTAAAAAATCAATTTTCTTTCTACATACCAGCAATGAACAATCTGAAAATGAAATTTTAAAAATTCCATTAATAATAGCAGCAAAAAGAATAAAATACTTAGGAATAAACTTAACAAAAGAAGTGCAAGACGTATGCACTACAAACTACAAAACATCACGGAAAGAAATTAAAGAAGATATAAATAAATAGAAAGGCATCCCAGGTTCATGATCAGAGAACTCCAAGTTGTTAAGATGGCAAGATTCCCCGAATTGATCTACAGACTGAACAGAATACTCATCAACTGCAGAAATTGACAAGCTGATCCTAAAATTTTGTGGCAGTGCAAGGGACCCAGAGCAGTCAAAACCATCTTGAAAAAGAAGAATAAAGTTGGAGGACTCACACTCACCAATTTCAAAGCATACTACAAAGCCATGGTAATCAAGACAGTGTGCACAGATGTAAGAACGGAAATAGAAATCAACAGAATAGAATTGAGAGCTGAGAAATAAACCCATACATTTACGGTTAATTGATTTTCAACAAGGATGCTAAGACAATTCAAGAGGGAAAGAAGAGTCTGGTTTTTTTTTTTTTTGCGGTATGTGGGCCTCTCACTGTTGTGGCCTCTCCCATTGCGGAGCACAGGCTTCGGACACGCAGGCTCAACGGCCATGGCTCACGGGCCCAGCCACTCCGCGGCATGTGGTATCTTCCCAGACCGGGGCACGAACCCGTGTCCCCTGCATTGGCAGGCGGACTCTCAACCACTGAGCCACCAGGAAAGCCCAGAATAGTCTTTTCAGACAACTGGACATTCATATACAAAAGAATAAAGCAGGACCCTTATCCTTATACTATACAAAAAAAAGTAAAAATGGATTATAGACCTAAATTTAACAGTTCAAATGACAAAAGCGAAGCCTGGAATACAACATAGAGGTAAAGCTTTATAACACTGGATTAGGCAACAGTTTCTTAGATATGACACAAGCAACAAAAGAAAAAAGATATAAACTGTATTATACTAAATAAAAAACTTTTGTGCTGTAAAAAATACCACAAGAAAGTAAAAAGACTCCCACAGAATGGGAGAATTATTTGCAAATCATATATATCTGCTAAGCAACTTGTATCTAGAATACATAAAGAACTCTTCCAACTCAATAATAAAAAGACATAATCTAATTTAAAAGTAGACAAACAGAACACACCATTGTAAAGCAATGATACTCCAATAAAGATGTTAAAAAAAAAAGTAGACAAAGAATTTAAACAGACATTTCTCCAAAGATATAAAGTTGGCTAAGAAGCACATGAAACAATGTTCAACATCACTAGTCATTAGGGAAATACAAATCAAAACCACAGTGAGGTATTACTTCACACCACCAGGATGACTCCAGTCAAAAAGATAAAAACAAGTGCTAGTGAGACTGTGGAGAAACGAAAACCTTCATTCACTGCTGGTGGAAATGTAAAATTGTGCAGCCACTTTGGAAAATACTTTGGCAGTTCCTCAAAAAGGGATACATAGAGTTACCATAAGACTCAGCATGATTCACCCCTGGGTATACAGCCAAGAGAAATGAAAACATGTCCACACAAATACTCATACCAATGTTCATAATAGCCAGAAAGTGGAAACAACTCAAATGTCCATCAGTGGACGAATGCATTAACAAAGTGTCGTATATCCATAAAATGGAATATTATTCAGACATAAAAAGGAGACATTCCACAACATGGATGAACTCTCATGCCATTTTTATGAAATGTACAGAATAGGCAAATCTGCAGAGACAGAAAATAAATTAATGGCTGCTTAGGGTTGAGTTGAGGGTAGGAGAATGGGGAGTGACTGCAATGAGTATGGGTTTTCTTTTGGGGGAGTGAAAAAAAGTTCTGAAATTAGATAAACAGTGGTGATGGTTGTATAACTGTGAATATATTTTAAAAATGAATTGTACACATAACACAAGTGAATTTTATGGTATGTGAATTATATCTCAATTTAGATGTTAAAAAAAACTTAAAAAAAATTTTAAGTCCCTTGGAGAATAGATGTGAGAGACAACAGTAATTCACAGTATCTCTAATGTGAATGTGGACTCTGTTCTGGGCCAACAGCACCTTCACAGACGCTGAACAGTTCAGGAACAATAGTTCTCTCACTCTGATTGGCATTCTCATCACACTGACCAAAATGAAGTATGTTTGGATGTGGAAGTTAAACATATTTATTTATGGCCACTAATGACCTTAATCCTGGAGGCCATCTTACTTATTATCTTGGTGCAAATAAGTGATTGGTTTCGATGATAAAAAATAAGCCAGACCCTAATTCTTGATATCATTTATAATTCTTTCCTAATTTCAACATGAAATGCACTCTCTCTAATTTCCTTACCTGTATACAATCTCTCAAGGTTATCATTTTGGTGATGGTAGTGGTGAGTGAAGCGGGAGCTGGAAGGGAGGAAGAAGCCCGTAGGTGCTAGCAATGGTGATAGCAATGAAACATCCCCCACGATGCTTTTAGAGAAAGAAAACAAACCCTGAGCCTCATTTTTATCCTTCATGAAAAGCCTTCCCGGGCTTCCCTGGTGGCGCAGTGTTGAGAGTCCGCCTGCCAATGCAGGGGACACGGGTTCGAGCCCTGGTCCAGGAAGATCCCACATGCCGCGGAGCAACTAAGCCCGTGCGCCACAACTACTGAGTCTGCGCTCTAGAGCCCGTGAGCCACAACTACTGAGCCAGGGTGCTGCAACTAAGGAAGCCCGCGCACCTACAGCCTGTGCTCCACAACGAGAAGCCACCGCAGTGAGAAGCCCGCGCACCTCAACGAGGAGTAGCTCCCGCTCGCAGCACGCAAAGACCCAATGCAGCCAAAAATACAATAAATAAATTTAAAACAAAAACAAAGAAAAGCCTTCCCTACCTATTGAGGAAAAAATCTTTATAAACTTAAGTATATAGCATAATGTTAGTATGAGGAGAAGGAAGAAGGGGAGTCAATCCTGCCACCAGAGCACCTGTGCACGCCGGCTCTGGTGAGATATTCTTTACCTGCACCAGCCAAGGGCCAAGTTAAGTGCTTGGCGTATGGCTGTGTGTGTTAAACAGAAAGAAGGGAAAGGAGAGGCAGCCTCTGGAAGCTTTCCCAGACCAGTTCTCAGGGTCCTTAGGGAGCACAGTGCTACAAGGAATCAACTTGCTAAGCATCAGCTTTCAACTGTGCCCATGGTAACAACGGTCACAATAATCATCAGAACCCATCATAACAACACTGGACATGCTCTACCAGCTCCAGGGCAGGCCCTCAGGGAAAGGAGAGAAGATTTGTGGAAAGACCAGAAACTGAAATATATTAAAAGAACATGATGAAAAATATATTCTTTCCTTCCCTGAATTTCTGATCTAAAATGCTCTGAAATGCAATCATATACTTGAATATGAGAACACAGAGCCAACTTAGTCAGAAGGAAGAATGTAGATAGCTGTGATTTTTGCTTAGGCCAAGAAGAAAAATCCTGTGAAGATGCAACCAAGAGAGGAGTGGGTCAAAACTACCAGGCCCACGGCATTAGCCCTTGGTCACACTTCTGCAAGAACACAGCTGCTATTCTCAGCAGTGGCCCAGGAGTTGAGGCATCTTGGGCAGGCACTGCTGAGAACCCCAGGAGAGCCTACTAAGTCAGAGATGCTTACTTGCTGTGCTCCCTCCCACCTGCTCTCTCTAGCCAGGTCTACCAGGTTCAGGGAATAATCCAGCGGCCTGAGGAACTAAGGACCAGGCTAACCCTTTACACCTGAAGCGCAGACTTGAGCACTCTGCATGGCAGGCTTCCTGGGGGACACTGCTTCTCCCAAGGCCCTAAGCGCCGGCCCAGGCTCCCATCTGTGCTTTCAGCCTGATTGCTTGGCTAGTCTGGCTGCAAAGAGAGAGACACTCCCAAGGAAAAGAAACACCCACCGGGAATAGAGCAGAGAAGCCAAGAGGATGAGAGGTGTTTTGCTAGCTCCCAGGCCCATCAACGGCAAAAACTACATGTTTGGAAAATGAAATTGTTCAATTAGCATCTACCACCGATCACGAATTGCTCAAAACCCCAGCTCTGACAAATTACAGGCAACTATCTGAAGAGTTACAACCCAGAGAAAGGAACAGAATAAGGTACCACTAGAACTTCTCTACAAACTCTGCATCGAGACAGAGACCACAGTCCCAGGTTCTCAAGGTGCAGTGAGAAGGACACCCAGCCTGGAGTCAGCCCAACCCTGCCTCTAGCAACTGCTGGCCAAGGGTCATCGTACACGTGAGTTTCGAGGACTCAACATTCTCGCTATAAGAGCAATAATAATGACATGACCTACCTCACGTGATTATTATTCTGGCACACTGAAGCTTAATAAATCATTTTTCTTCCAGATCATGCTTCTCTACGTATTTGGAAGACACCCTCTCCATTCCCAAGCTAGATTCATTTTTCAGACTCCCCGGCACTGCCATCCAATCCATTTACTCTATGCTAGGCACTGTGCAAGGTACTAGGATATGAAAATGGACAGATACAGTCCCTGCCCTGGAAAAGCTAACTGTAAAGGGAGAAAAGTGAAGGAAAAAGTGGACTCTATGAAGGCCTTATAGAGAGGTGACATTTGAAAGTAAGCCTTCACCTGTTTGTTACCCATGGTAAAGAGGACTTAAGAAAAAAAGCAAAGGCACATTTATTATCAAAGGTGCTGCTAGATTCTTTATAAAATTATAATAGCTAAAATTATAAGCATTTTAAAGGATTAAATCATTTAATCCTTGTGACAACCCTACGAAGTGGGTACTATTATTATTTACACGTTACCAAGGAAACCAAGGTACAGAGCAGTTAAATCGCTTGTCCCAAGTCACACAGCTAGAAAGTGGCAAGGCAGGAATTTGAGCCCAGGTGGCCTGCACCAGCGCCCTTGCGGCTCTGAGTCAGCACTCTGCATGGCCTCCAATCATCTTGCATTTCAGCTCTCACCATCCCATGACGTAGTGATAATACAGGCCCAATTTTCCAATCAGGAAATTGAGATTGAGAGAGATTAAATGATTGGCCCAAGATCACTCACCTAGTGAAGGAATAGGGCAGGACAGTGGACTCAGCTCTGACTCCACTGTCCACTTACTTTTCTTAACATTGATGGGGCTGCTTGTTAAAAATGCAGAATCCCAGGTCCCACCTCCCCCTCTTGAACGGAGCCTAGGAATTTGTATGTTCAGGAAGCACTTCAGGCTAGTGTTACACGCCTGTAAGTGTGAAAACTTGAGTACCACAATGTGCTGAGGACTTGTAAAGGTATGAAGGGTCACTACTGACCATCCTCCCAAGAGTCTGCCCAGCTGTGAGCAAATACAAGATGGACACTCGGTCCTCTTCCTCCTCCCACCCCCCCAGCTTCTTCCACCTGCACAGACCCACCGACCCTCAACAAAGGAGAAGGCATGTCACAGGATCCAGTGAAAGCATTATCAATGTCTGCTCTAAACAGTTCCCTCAGTCTTTGTTGTACTCTGAGTTCTTGTATCTCAAAACAGCTCTTCCTGGGCTTCCCTGGTGGCGCAGTGGTTGAGCGTCCGCCTGCCGATGCAGGGGACACGGGTTCGTGCCCCGGTCCGGGAAGATCCCACATGCCGCGGAGCGGCTGGGCCCGTGGGCCATGGCCGCTGAGCCTGCGCGTCCGGAGCCTGTGCTCCGCAACGGGAGAGGCCACAAGTGAGAGGCCCGCGTACCGCAAAAAAAAAAAAAAAAAAAAAAAAAACAGCTCTTCCTGCCACCCACCCCTGGTAGCTAACAACCGCTTTCCTCACTTTCCCCTCACTTCCAAACTCCTGGGAAAAAAGAGTTTATACCCGAAGATATTAACTGGTGGTTTGCAAGAGCAAAAATATGTTCCATTTGGTTTTCCCTTCATTTTTTTAAAAAAAGTTGAATTGGTTATCAAACGTTTTAAACATTGGGTGAGTATAAATGAAATGCAAATAAAAATTCAGATTCTGGCTTCTCTTGAAAAATTAGAAAACCTGCCATCACCGTCTGCATTTCTATATGGCAGCAGTTGGCAGTCCAGTTAGATGTAGCAAGCTCTCTCCGAATTACCACTGTCCCTCCCCACCCAACGCCTACAGGTGGCCAGCTTTGCTCAGCTCTGTGGCCTGACTCTCCCAGTCAGCAGGTGAGTGCTGTGTCCCACGTCCCGGCAAGGAAGGGGTAGGGGGCACTGCCCTGGGAGCAGCCACACAAAGCCTCCTGGAGGGCTGGGCTTGAGCAGTGCAGGGAGGAGCCTATGCCGGCCGCTTGAAACCCTCCATCTACTGCCCTCGCTGCCACTGGAGGAAAGACCCTCTGGAAGGCTCCCTGCTGTCACTCAGGCCAGCCTGCATCTTGCAGTTGTCTCTCCAGCTCCCTCAGTGCTCCCTCTCCCTACCATCCAGTCTCATCACCCAATCCACAGATGCTCTGCCCGGGTCTGAGAAGGGATCCCTTAGAGGTCAGTCTCTGAAAGGAGCTCCTTCTGAGGGGTGCCCAGCCTCTAAGAATGGACCTTACTATCCTAGAGCAAAAAACTGTTTCCCCTCGTTAAGTGACATTTCTAAACGTCTGTGTGGTACTTTTCCGCAGGCCTAATTTCGGACATGACAGTATGCCTCGCCCCTGAGGAGGAGACATTTGAGCCCTGAGAGCGCTGAAGAACAGATGCAAGTGTTTGGAGGGAAGCCTACCGTTCTGCTGGGGTTAATAAGGTCGCCACTGAGAGGAAACACAAACACTGCCCAGCACCCTACTTGTCTGGTCTAGGTAAGAAGTCAGGAGCCACCCCCCGCCCGCCGCCGGCAAAGGAAACCTCTAAAGCACATGAGAGAATTTCTGCCCACGTCGACATTCCACTGATCTCTTAAGCAATCTCTGGTGCGGAAGTAATAGCTTAGGAAGCAGCCCAGAGGGAAGGAGAAGGTGAGAAAGGGAACGGAACTCTGTGTGCCCCGAGAACCTGGCTTCAGCCCAGTCCGGCTCTGTACAGCTGTGGTCTGACTGCCCTGGAGTCAACCTGCTACTCACCCTGCCCAGGGAACACCTACCAGACTGTCCTCACCCCCTCACTGACTCCCTCCTGCTGCCCTTGGTCATCTAGGCCCTGCGGCAGGCCGAGCAGAAAAGGATCAGACTGGCAGCTCCCCCAGAGGAGGGCCTACGTCTCTCATTTCTTCCTCCAAGAGTCTCGGCAACCAGCACTGGCACCGCAAGTTTCAGGGAGGGTCATCATTAGAGAGAGTTCCTTTTAAGTACCCAAACCAGAGTTCTCGAAAGCGGGAGCGTTTGATTCTCCCTTTCTCTCCTGCAGGTGTCCTTGGACTGGGCCAAGGCGGGAGGCGCCTCATCTACCTTTCATAGCTCTGCCTGGACTGACAGCTCAGGCTCTGCTGTCGCGGCTCACCTGCACAGCCTTCCTAGGAAATTCAGCCATCCCACAGGTCCCCTGACATCCTGGCCCGCTCTGTCCCCACGCGGCTGAGAAAGCTGTAGGGCAGTGCTAGCTAGTTCTTCGCCATGTTTTGAACAATCCTCAGTACTTGGCAGAGACTTCTGCACATAAAAGACAGGCAAATAAACGTTAACTGATTTGCCAACTGATGGCAAAAGAGGGCCCCCAAGGAGTCAAAGGCCAGGAAGACAAAGGGCCCTAGAAATTCTAGCACTGGCCATATCCTTTAAGGTGCACTCTTCCGCTCCCCGAAGTCATGGCTGCAATAAATCCAATGAAAGGGAGGTTTCCAGCTGTAGGTGCCACCCAGTTGGATTGTCACCAGCAGGCCTTTTCCTCCCAGCCCTCAGCCAATCCTGTCTACCTCAGGAGTTTCAATCTCCTCACAAGTGCCCCTATTATCTTCCAGGGTCCTCCTGCGGTAACAGTTCTCATCCAACACACCCATGAAGAAAGGCTGCTCCTGGGAAACCTGCCTTCACCTCCACGCTGGCTTTCTCCTCCCCCACCCCTCTTTTCCCCGCTTCCTTTCCTGACTCATTTCTCACTGGTTATCTGCCCACAACCTTGTCTTTGGTTCTGTTGTGCCTAAAGTCAAGGGGTTACACAAGGGAAAGGGGAGAAAGTGGGCTCAGAGGTTGGGTGGGTGGGTATCAAAAGCTGTAGAAAGGGAGCCAGGAAGGTTTTTCTCAAGTCTGTCCCCTAATTCCCTCCAAAGTTCCAGACCCCTTTTCTCCGTCGGCACTTCTACATACCTGGTACCTTGGATCTTTTCCATTCCAGCCCCAAGCTCTGGGGCTCTAGGTCCAGAAAGCCCTTTGAGCAAAAATGTTGAGGGGATTATGAGCCTGGTCAAGTGGAGAGGAACCAAGATTTGTTTTGCTGGGAGATCAGAAGAATTGCTGGGGGTTTTTACAGGTCCCTGTGAGGCTGAAATCTGTCTCAACCAGTCACAAAAAAGATGATTTTTGTTGTTGTTGCTGAATAACAACCAGAAAAAAATTAAGCTCTCTTTCCATCTCCTGACTGTCCACTTATCACTCCCACATCCTCTTTCCCAACTCTCCTCCCCAAAGAGGTCTTTAAGTTTGGGTTTTCAACCTCAACCATTTTCAATCCCTTTTCCTGCCAGATGGTCCTTCTCCAGTTCAGTACAGATTCTGTGGAGGTTTGAAGTTGGGTTTAAATGTTTCCTGAAAGCCTAAAATGGGGTGAGGGCTTGTTAGGCAATTCCAGGCCAAAGGAATCCTGGTTGCTTCCAAGACAGTTTTAAAAATCTAGACATGGCTGTTTCTGCCAGTCTGGAAACTCAGCCTCTCAGCGAGCGGCTTAACCCAGCTCTGCCAGGACGATGGAGCCCGCTCTGTCCATAGAACGGAGGCCTGCCCCACAAAGAGCCCTGCCCTCTTTCACCCTTGGCAAGAAGAACCTGGTGGGTCCTGTACACATGATGATGATTCCAAGGCCACAGACCTATCTCACACCAGTGCCTTCCCTCTGCCAGTCACAGCAGACTAACTGCCATTTCCTACACATGCCAGGAGCGTTCATGCCTCCAAGCTTTTATTCAACCAATTCCTTCCATCATCAAGTCCTCCACCACCATTCTTTCTTAAATATCCAGTTCAAATGTTGACTTCTTTCTGAAGCCTTTCCCAATCCTACGTCTTGACCTCATTCTCACCCTTCCCATGCTCTCCAGCCTAGCTGAACTCAACCTGACTGATGGCAAGATGCCTGCCCTGCTCCAGAAAAACACACCACCCACAAGCCAACTTTCTCAGAAGAGGACTAGGAAATAGTAAGGGCTAAAGGGACTGGGCAAGCCTCAATGCCTCCGTTTTCCTACCTGTAGTATAGGAAGAATACTCTACCTCTATAATGAGAACTTGAAGACCAATGAGAAGCCATGTATAAAAAACAGAGGATACTCAGAACCAAGAGGGAACATACTTGAAGTCTCTGGCTTTCCCCCAACTCTCAGCCTCAGGACCTCTTCTCTTGTCCTCACTCTCTTAGCTCTTACTCTGTTTCCTATTTCACTGAGAAAATAGAAACAATCAGAACAGACCCTCAATAAACTACCACCATCACATTTACCCACCACCAGCAACAGGGCAGATCTTGTCACTACTTCTGCTCAAAACCCTAACATGGATCCCAATCACTAAAAGTAAGAGCCAAAATCTTCACAATGACCTACAAGGTCTTCATCATCTAGGTCTCTATGAGATCTCTGACCTCATTTCAACTACTCTTTCCCTTTACGTTTTCCCCACCAGCCACACTATCTCCTTATTATTTCTTCAAATACACCAGGCACATTCCAACTCCGGGCCTCCACACCTGCTGTCCCCTGTAACTAGAACATACTCCCCCAAGAGAGCCTGCTCCCTCATCTCCCAGGTCTTTGGTCAGACATCATCATCTTAGTGAGGCCTTCCCTGGATCACACTAAAATTTAGTGTTAAGAAATTACTACTAGGGACTTCCCTGGTGGCGCAGTGGTTAAGAATCCGCCTTCCAATGCGGGGTACGCAGGTTCGATCCCTGGTCAGGGAACTAAGATCCCACATGCCGCGGGGCAGCTAAGCCCATGCGCCACAATTACTGAGCTTGCGCTCCTCAACTAGAGAGACCACGTGCCGCAAAACTACAGAGCCCACGCACTCTGGAACCTGCGTGCCACAACTAGAGAGAGAAAACCCACACACCACAACTAGAGAGAAGCCTGCACACCACAACAAAAGAGCCTGCATGCCTCAACGAGGACCCCGTGTGCCGCAGCCAAAAATAAATTAAATAAATAATAAATAAATCTTTAAAAAAAAAAAAAAAAGAAAAATTTTTTTAATGAAAAAACATTTGCCACCATTTCAGAGTGGCTCTACCCGGACAGAGTGAGCAGGCTGGGGGCTTCACTGTCCAGGCCCATCTTCCAAGCCCACCAGCCTTCCCAGTTCAGAGTCTGACCTACCTTCAGCAAGCACACCCACTCAGAAAACTGAAAAGTGGGCCACATCCTATGAACACCCAAAAGATTCAGGGCAGGGGTGGCTGCAGCCCCAGAACAACTGAAGTTGCTCTCTGCAAAGATTGCAATGATTTTCCTATTATAAAATGCAAAGATCCTTTCTCTGGGGCTTAATGAATCAGAGGACCTTCCTTTCCTCGTGTCTACTGTTTGGGACACTACTGATCAGCCCTCTCTGAAGCACTGTAATGTAGTTAACTCTCAATCTGGAGTACGGTCTCTGGCGGTAGCATTTTACCATCTGCCTGGAGGATCCTCACGCTCATCAAAAGAGGGCACAGGTTAAGAAAGGTTGGGGGAATACTGTCAGAGAAGTAGAGACAGGTGTGGCACCTAAGACTTCTATTTGTTTACGTACTTGAAGCCTCTGAGGGCATCTTCCCAGCCAGGCCCCCATGCTACTGTGCTATACTCTGGTCCTTGCCCTTGAGCAGCTCCCCATCCTGCCTGAGAGAGACAAGTAAAGAAAAGATTCTGGCACATTGTAACAAGAGCTGTGATAGATGTATGCACACAGAGTTCTGAGAGCAAGGAGAAAAGACACCTAATCAGATGGACAGGACGGAGGTAGGGGAGGGTTTCTGGAGGAGACAAGAAGTAACACTGGGCTGAGTCTTGCAGGACTTGTGGAAGATAAAGAAGGCAGAAGAACACTGCTGCAAGCAGAAGAAAAACCATGAACAAAAGCCAAGGAGATCTTAGAGCAAGAACAGGACACAAAAGGCAATAACCATAGTGGAAAACATTGATAAATCAGACTACACTAAATAAGAACTCTGTTCATGAAAAAATGCCACTTAGAGAGTGAAAAAAGAACCTTTGGAGTGGGTACACAGGTTACAGAACTCAGCAGATTAGGAACATTAGATACACAGAGGAAACTTATCAAGAAGTAGAGTAACTCTCAAACTGCAGATCTTGGCCAGATCATTAGGGCTGAATTTCCCTTTGGATAAAAGTCTCAGTTTTGGAAGGGAGTAGAAGAAAGTGCACATACACAGCCAGGCTCTGCTAGTTCTAAGTATGCATTTATCTCATTTAATCTAGCTGTCATTATCTCTATTTTACGGATGAAGAAACTGAGGCTCGGACTTCCCTGGTGGCGCAATGGTTAAGAATCCACCTGCCAATGCAGGGGACACAGGTTCAAGCCCTGGTCTGGGAAGATCCCAGAGCCACTACTACTGAGCCCGTGCACCACAACTACTGAAGCCCACGCACCTAAAGCCCGTGCTCCGCAACAAGAGAAGCCACCGCAATGAAAAGCCCGCTCACCGCAACAAAGAGTAGCCCCCGCTCACCGCAACTAGAGAAAAGCCCGCACGCAACAACGAAGACCCAGTGCGGCCAAAAATTAATTAATTAATTTTTAAAAAATAAGGAAACTGAGGCTTAGGCTAAGTAATTTGCTCAGGGTTTCACAGTAAGTGGCAGACCTCAGAGTCTAGAGAGGTTGGCACTGAGCCCTCTAATTGACACCAGAGCACATAAGTCCTCCGGTCTCTGTCATATCTTGTGACAGGAAGCCATCCTCCAACCCAAGCGTGCCCCTGCAGCCCAGCTCTGTCTGTAAAGAGTTAGAAACGGATATTGGCAGTAGTCTCATGCCTGGCCCCCAAATGCTTGGTGTTAAAATCCCATTTTTCTTTAAGCCATCTAGTTCAGAGGGCCCTGAATCAATTAAAAATAAATGTAAGAGATGCTCCTCTCTTGCTGTTCTTCAAGCCTTTTCTCCTTATCATTCTTCCCCACCTAGGGGACCCTGGTCAAAGAAAGGCCTTCCCCTAACAATGCAGTCCAGCTGGAGCTGAGACTGAAGGTAAGGGGCATCTGTCTGTCCATCTATCCAACTTCTTTAAGGGTTATGATGGGGACAGAATTTGCCTTTTTCCTTCTTTAAATAAAGCAAGTGTTACTTGGCTTCTGTGGTTCTCAAACTGTGTGCTGAGGTGCCCTAGAGCACCGCAGTGAACTCACGGGGGTGCCGCAAGATATATATTTTTTAAATTAATTTCTTTTTTTATTGGGGTATAGTTGTTTTACAAGTTGTGTTAGACGATATTTTAAATTTTTGAGGGAAACAAGACCAATATCCAACATTTGTTTGGACACCCCGCGAGTTCACAGTTTTAACATTAGATTGCACTACATTCTTTTCGATGATGTCATTTCTTTGTGAAGCTGGGTTTTCAGCAGCTGCTGTGATTAAAAAGCAATAACCGTGTGAAAAGCAATGTGGAACAGGAAATGGGATGGCAGTATTCAATCTGATTCCAAGATGTGAGATGTTGTACAGTGCCCAGTACATCCCATAAGTTAGTAACTGTGGTTATTTTAAGAATGAAATAAAAAATGTTTGTAATTGAAATTGACGTACAATATTATGTTAGTTTCAGGTGTACTACATAGTGATTTGATATTTGCATATATTATGAAATGATCACCATGATAAGTCTAGTAACCACCCGTCCCCATACAAAGTTATTACAATATTATTGACCATATTCCTTATGCTGAATATTACATCCTCGTGACTTATTTAATATATAACTAGAGGTCTATACCTCTTAATCCCCTTCACCTATTTCACCCATTCCCCCAACCCTCCTCTAAAAATATTTTTCCTTTCAATTTATATACATATATTTTTCAAATGGCTACTCAGTTATCAGGATATAAGCACTTACTAAATTGTTTACACCTAAACACTTAATAAAAATAAGGTATCTCTTTTGGCCTCTGGGCACTGTGAAAAATTACTAAAACACTAAAGGCCCACGAACTGAGAAAGTTTGGGAACCTCTGGTAGCAGGTGTTTTTTTAAGTCTCTGTGTCAAGGAGTCAAGGAGGAGCTCCCAGGGCAGGCCCAACCCTGCCCCAGAAGCCGGCGGGCAGCTAGCACTCAGGCCTATGGACGGCACACCCAGGCTTTCACTGCAGCTGACAGAAGAGCTGCCCCTCTGCCTGAAGAGATGAGGCTGCACAGTAGCTCCCTCTCAGCCCAGAGGCTGTGCACATCTGCCTCAGCTGTACCCCAGGCTCCCGGGCTCCCCTCTGAACTCCCTCCCTGAAAAGCTCTATTCAGTATGGACCTCATGAATAAAACCCAAGCCAGCCCAGAAGCCAGCAGGGGACTTCCACACACACTCAGACTTGGGCAAAGTCCACAAACCAAACCATTAATCCACTGAGGGAGGGAGGGATGGGAATCTGGGAGACAGCTTCCACTGACAGCCCATCCACTAAAAGGCCAACTGGGTTTTTTGGGTAAAGATTTACATGAAAATAACGCCTTTGTTCCCCAGGGGTTTCTGGCCCTATATACTCCCTCCCTCCATTCTTCCCTGAAGTCATAATCCTCTGTTGGTGACATCACAGCTGTTGATACAATAGCCAACTGTTATGATGTCACAAGACTCAACTTTTGTCATTTTCAGTGGGGAGTGGGGTTAGAGAATGTGACAAAGGGCTGGAATTGAATAAGGTTATAGAACTGGAATTTGCTTTTTCATGCTAATTTCCCTGGTAGCGAAGGGCAGTGACTCAGAAAATGAAAGGCAAGCAAGCCACTGGCAGCAAGGCTGTGTGTAGATTCACCTACACCAAGGGGAGTTCGGGGGCTAGGGCAGAAAGGAGACAGAAGTTTTCAATTCCAGGATTAGCCAAATATGAAGATGTTCTCAGTCTGGCCAAGTTCAGGACTTTCTCTTTCCATTATCCATCATCTGAGCCCAGGGTAAGCAGAGAAAAGCTGAACTGCAGGAAAGGCTCCAGGCTGGAATGTTCCCTGGAAATTAATGTTTGGGATACTGCATTGGGTTCTGGACTCTACACTGTCCAAGGGATAGGCTCTGTTTGGACTGCATCCTGAGGACAGTGACCAGAATGGAGAGGGCACTCAGAGGCATGTCACAGGAGAAATGACTACAGGAACTGAGAGTGTTTACCCTGGAGAAGAGAAGGCTGCGGATGGGGGAGGCGGATAATTGCCTTGAGAATTCTGAAAGGCTCCCATGTGAAGAAGGGACTACATATGCTATTTATGGTCCCCCAAAGAGACTTCAGACAATGAGAAGATCCAGAATGGCCAATATGAGAGAGAACTTTTTATTCTTAAATTCCAGTTAGAGACTATAAGTTTTTTTAAATTCTTAACTTCTTACTTACAGGCGAGGCTCTTGAGGACAAGACTGTCTTGGTCACTTTAGTGTATACCCCAGAATTTAGAATAAGTGGCACATAGTAAGAGCTTATTAATATTTGTGAAATAAATGAACAAACGAAGCAAGGACAATGGTCTGCTGAAGTTGGTGCTTACTCATTCAATAAGTAGTTTTGAATCCCTACCACATGCCACTCACTCAGTTAAGATGCTGGGGATACAAGGGTGAAAGAAGCGGATAAGGTTAGTCTTCCCTCTCCCCCTGCTTTGTAGATTAGCACAGATGGCACGTAAGGTCCCTTCCAATATTGAGACTCCTTGATTTTTAGAGATGACTAAAATATTTTAAACTGAGAGCAAAGAGGACCCCAAAGGCCATAGATAAACCCTACCTACCACCGCTGCTGTTATTCACAAGCCTGGAAATCTAGACCAAGCTAAGGTTGCCTTCTCGACTGGGGAGGGGCCTGATGCTGAGACAGCCCTGTGCTGGGCCAGACCAGACCAACCAGACTGGGCGTTTTATCAAAGCCTCCCAAGCACCCTAGACAAGACACAGTAGGCTCTCATGTGAACCTGGGCTCCCTCAGCCCAGCAATAAGTACGTATAGTCCAGTTAGGTAATATGAGGTATTTCAGATACCCTCACTTCTCTAGGGAACTTAAAATTTCCCCAACAGCCTCAGGGCAATTATCCTTCTAGGGGCCATCTGAATGACAACATAGTCACTACAGAACAATTTTCAAGGAGATAATTCCAAGATCTTCTAGGCTGTGCTAGGGATACAGGCTTGGTTCCAACTTCTGAGGGCATAAGAGTACAACTAGAGGTAATGAAACAGATGATTTAACAATAACGATATACAATATACCAGAGACACAATACACACAGACATTATCCTCTTCAGGGTAGTCCTTAGAGGCCTGAATGTTTATTCCAATACATTCTCAAAACATTCCTGAAATTCCTGTTTGGAAATTGCCCTCAGAGACTTTGGAACATTATCTGAATTTTCTCTGAAGGAAAATCTGCATCCTTCAAGGGTGCTAACTCATTCAGAGCCATGTGGCAAAAAGGGTGCAAACGAGAGAAAAGCATCCTGGGTCAGAATAAGCAGTATCTGTCAAGTATACTGTGGAGCATACTGTATACTGATCTCAAAGGGGATGCATACCGACACTGTCCCAAATCTCCACTTTTTAGAGTACAGCTGTATGAGTTCACAGAGCTCTCTGAGTATCTAATAAACCCCAAGAACATCCATAGAAAACTTCTAAGAACATGAACTTCTGTCTACCCTTTTAGGATGTTCACAAGCTCCCAAAGTTCCTCCATAGACTCACTGTAAGAATCCTTGTCCTGGGCTTCCCTGGTGGCGCAGTGGTTGGGAGTCCACCTGCCGATGCAAGGGACACGGGTTTGTGCCCTGGTCTGGGAGGATCCCACATGCCACGGAGCGGCCGGGCCCGTGAGCCATGGCCACTGAACCTGCGCGTCCAGAGCCTGTGCTCCGCAATGGGAGAGGCCACAACAGTGAGAGGCCCGCGTACCACCAAAAAAAAAAAAAAAAAAAAAAAGAATCCTTGTCCTAACCCATTTTACCTGCCCCATAAGTGCACAGGTAATTCTGAATGGAGGCCTACAGAGCTCAGCAGGTATGCCAACACTGGGCACTGAGAGAGTGGCAAAAAGGCACCCTGCTTCCATGAGTCCTTGCATCATTTTTTCAAACCTGGATGTCAGCAATTTACAAACTACTACACATCACAGGCCTTCAGGAGTGTTAGAAATAGTTAAATCCCAAAATATCAGACTTACAAATGCCAAAGATCCTGAGACTCAAATGTGACATTTTCTAACGTGGTTTGTAAACTGGTGCTGAAGACAATTCCCAAAGAGGAATCAAATCTACCTATGGTAACCACAGGTGTTTAGCCGTGTAAGTGCACATATGAAGAGCAAGCTATGGTCACAGCACAGATTTTCTCCCCTTCCCTAAGTCCCCAGTCTCCCTGTGAAGCACCGGGAATATGCCTCCTGCCTTCTTCTGGGCCGGCCAGCATGCCTACCAAGCAGCTCCCGACACACTAAAAGCCACCCAAGTCACATCTGGCTCATGCCATTGCTCTCTGTAATGAGGTATGACATGTATCTAAAGCTCTTGTATATTTTCAGATTTGTAGCCTACAATTAGGCATTTTTGAGGGGTGTAGCTAACTACAGTTCTGTTCAGTGACCTATAATTATTCACACAGGCATCACGGCCAATCCAGGCAACTATCAGGCTGAAGGAAGGCACTCTGAGCTCAGACCTCACGGAAGAGGCTGCTCAGCTCTAAGGAGGCCCAGAGAACACTGGTTAGTGACGGGCCTCAGGGGGCCACATTGCTCTTCCTTGGCTATACACAGATACACTGTCCTCTCTGTCCCCTACACCAGTCTTCCTCATCCACTGCCTGGCTCAGCACAGCTCAACCCCAAGCCCAAGGAATGGCACAAAATTGTGCCACAAAAATGTACCGCTTTGCCAGACACAATCTCCATTACCAAGGCAATAGCAATTTAAAGCAATTTCTCAAACTCCCTACAAATCTCTCACCTGAGGAAAAACGGGTCACACCCACCAGGCCACAGAATCCTGCCGTCCACTGCTGTGCAGCTGGGCTGTGGCAGCTGACATGGGCCACCTCTCTGAGCCAAACTCTCTGCCACCCGTTGCAGTGGCCTCACTGCTCCCAAGAGCCCAACAGAATAATTCTCCCCCTTGCAAACGCCTACCACCATGCTTCCCCACTGCTTCCCTGGCTAGAAGGGAAGGCTTGGTTAGCCCTCAAGATCTGTCTCTAGTGATATTTCAGATATATATTTAGCTCCATTAAGAACTGGTTTCTTGATTCTTTAATGGAAGCTCAAATCCCGATTCTAAATATAACCAAAGATACTGCCACTAGCCAGCCCAGTGCGCTGTGAAGTACGACTATGGCCCACACTCAGAGCGGCATGCACGTTAAGTATGAGCCCAATAGCTCAACCACAATTCCTATGCAAGTTACCCTTCTTCCACAACGCTGGCTCCAAGTCCTTCAGCGTGCTTTATACTTTTCAAAAATACTTTCACATGCCACCTCATTTGAGTCTGCCAAACAAACCCCAGAAGTTAAATGCAATAGGTATTTTCTCTCCTTTTTACAAAGAAGACAGGCTCAGGGAGGCTGTCTTGCCCCAAGGTCACTCAGCTAGTAAGTGCAGAACCAGGTCTAGAACTACTTTGTAGCTGTGCGACCTCAGTTCTTCATATGTCAACAATTAATAGCGGCAAACTCATAGGGCTTACTGTAAGAATGAAAGGCTCAAATACGAAAGGTGCTTGGAATGGTGTCTGGTCCACCGTGAGGACTACGTTATTACTGTTGCTGTTGTTGTTATTTTTAAGAGTACTATTACCACCACCACCCAGAACCCCCAGTTCAAAACCTAAAGCTCTTTCCTCTCCCTCCTTCTGCAACTTTGCAAGGATTACTCAGGAGGCAGATTCATCTAACCTTGAGTGAGTCCAGACCCAGTCCCTGCAATTTGCCTATGGAATCTGGAACTCACCGGGCCCTCTATCTTACCACTCCACAAACTTCTCCATGCTTTTGGGTGCATACGCATACACACATATACCACCTTTCTGCAAATCTGACTCTCTAGTCTCCTGGCCTCCGATGTCACGTATGCTATGTTAGCCACCATTCTGTGGCTCACCCTGCCTGCAGTACCCAACTTTTCATTCACTTGGTTCCTCCCTTCAATAATCAATAACGAGAACCCGACTCTCTACCAAGCACTGAGGGGAATATACCTTGCCCTCCAAACACACCAAATGAAAAGTGCGGGAAGAGTGGGGTGCACAAGGGGAGTGACAGCACAGAAGTGCCAGAAAATAACTCTGAGGGCAGCACAATAGATTTCAGAACAGCAATGCTTGAAATGCGTTTTAGAGAGTGACTAGAGTTTTCTGGGCAAAGGGAGAGAAGGACATTCAGAGCTAAGAGAACAGCATTTACACAGGGTTACAAGGCAGAATCATACAGAATATGATAATCTCACACTGCCACCATGCAGGGGCTGTATGTGTGTGCCCTCCTGTGTGTGTGTGTGTGTGTGTGTGTGTGTGTATGTGTGAGAAAGAGAGAGAGAGAGAGAGAGAGAGAGGAAGACAGAGAGAGGGAAACAGAAAAAGAGACAGAAACAGAGACAGAGAGAGACAGAAAAAGCGAAGAGAGAAAAATTAGATGTAGGTGGGTGAACCCATACTGCCTGGGGGTGGCAGGCAGCCGGGACAACAAGCGTCACGTCTGCCTTTCCATAGTCTGAGTGGCAATCTCAACTCCCTGGTATGCTTACAGTGCACCAGTCTTAAATGCAAAATCCTCTAACAACTGTTTTCTCTTTCCTTCTGTCTTCCCTCCTTCTAAAGATCTGTTTATCCCAATTCTCATTTCTGCCCCGCTCTGAGCCTGACTTTTAGTGCCAGTGCTTTTACACAAATCCAGCTTCACATCCTGAGTGAAATATAATTTCATAGGAATGTAATTCTGGAATGATCTCATTGAAAAAGCACACCCAGCAAAGGCCATGAGCAAACTTCAGGCCAGCCCATTCACACCCAGAGCCAAGGAGATTGCAGACCCCTTTCCCTTAAATGGACAATGTGCCTGGGGCCCAAGCAAAGCACACCAGCTGCCCACGGATATTATTCTGCCCACAGCCAGCCTGCCTGCTGGCAGACCAAGGCCTGGGCCCACAGCAGTGACCACCACAAACCATTCTGCACCGTACAAGGACAGACCCAGGAGAGCATCCAAGCAAACGGGCCTTACTGCACAGACGTTCCCCATGCCCCCTTGGGAGGGCTCTGGCTCCAGGCCAGGAGACACCAGCTAAAACTATTAAGACCCCCACTCCCCATCACATCCATGCCAGGCAGAAGAAGGCCCAGAAGCCAAGCTGGTAAGGATCCTCTCCACAGCTATCTGTCTTCCCTACCTCTCTGAAACTCAGCTGCTATCCAACTCTATGGAGACAGTCAAGAAAGTAGGGCATTTGACTCTGGAACCAGATGGCAAAGCCAGGTCTAGCCCAGTCCGGCAGGCTGAGACAGGGTAGAACTGGGGAAGAAATAATATACTCTGACGGACTTTCAAAAACTCTAGCTGAAAAATCACTAAGTTGGAGTCTTTGGAAAAAATGTCCTTACTCCAAATCTGTACCTCACCCCCAATGAATCCTCATAAAATGGACCAGAAGCAGAGGAAAAAAATGAATGGCTTGCAGGGTCTACAGGAACTCTATGTACTATTTTTGCAACTTTTCTGTAAATCTATAACTCTTCTAATATAGAAAGTTGATTAAAATTAATGGTTTGTCATGCTTTCCTCTGTAAGGAACAATGGGAGAAGAGAAGCGCTGGGTATAAATTCCAACTCTACCTCCACCAGCTACGAAGCTGTGGATGAGCGTTCTAGGCCTCAGTTTCCTTAAGGATGAGGTGGAGATGACAGCGTTCTCGTGCAGGTTCACTAAGGCCTGCAAAGGCCTTACCACTGCCCAAAATGCTTTCTTCCTGGGCAGTAGCAGTTCCTCAGTTCAGTCAGCCTTCACCGTGGGTTCTCGGCGACTGCAGTAGGAGGCCCTACCTCCACTCCACGGCCCTGTGGTCTTTATGATTTACAGCCTCTTCCACACATGGCATCACACTTTAAGCCCACAGTAATCACCCAAAGGGCTGAAAGCCACCTTACAGCGAGGTCCAACTAGTGAAAGCTCCCCTTTGTTGACAGAAACATGTTCTCCTTCCTGCTTTCCCTTCCTCCAGTAGGATCCAATGTCACTGCCAGGAGCTGAACTACCTTCCTGCGGTTCACAGGGGTCAACCAGAAGGAAAGGCAGATGGTGACAGAGCTGGGCTCCCAGTTCAATCAGCCATCCTTGGCAGAGGGTGGGCAGGGGAAGAAGTATGCTCTCCAAGTTGCCACAAAAGACTCTGCACCCCTCAGCAGCACCACTACCCCCAACAGCTCCCACACCCTCCCTGCCCCGTGCTCCCCACTAGGCTCCACATGAAGCTGGGTTGATAAACTACAAATCCGCCAAGTTAATGGGCACAGCAAGTTCCCCAAAGCCAAGAGATAAGCCCCCAGGTCAGGCGTGAAGTTGCGCCCAAGCCCTGGAGCCAGGTTCTCAAGCCTCAGCCACCCTGACTCTTGGCTCCATGATGTGCTGTCCACTTTCCCCCAGCAAGACTGCGGTGAGTGGACAGAGGCCCCATCCTGGTCTCATAAGTGGATGGGCTGGAGGCCAAGGAAAGAATCAGGTGAAGAAAGGTATGGCTCTGATGTCACATTATCTCTTTAAAAATCACTCACAAGGATATCAGGTCCTTAAAAACTCTCCTAAAACAAAGGAGAAGGCTAATCTCACCCTGAAATTTTAGTGTCCAAATAAGGGAGCAGTCAGTGCTAGAACTGTTAGCTTGCTCCAACTTTGAAAAGCCCTGTGAGAGAAGCAGTTCCGAGGCTTGAGATTCCACTGACAGGTTGCAACCCCTCGAAGCACTAATGGGTACATTCTAGTGGCTAATTTCTCTGACCTTCCAGATGGCTGTACTGGGGACACACCCCAGCTGAGGCCCAAGGACATTAGTTCCTGGCAAGGAGTATGCAAAAGCTCAGCAGCCCAGCCGAGCCAGATAACAGCCCCAGCTCCAGCGGCTTCAAGGACACGTTTTGGGAAGCAGAGCTCAGGAAGAAGATGTCCTTGGAGCTATTTCTTATTTAACCAAATAAGAGCCAAATATAGCCAAATATGAAGAAGCTAACTATGTCATCTTCTGTGCAATTTTTCTCCAGCTAATCACCTCTTATCAAGCTTACTACGATGCTCTCTGATTACACAGAGCTCTTTATCGAGTGCCAGCCCATGGAGGCAGTAAATAAATGTGAAGTGTTACTATTATCATTACTAGTTCTCCTTTCTTCTTCCATCTCTAGTCCTCCTTCTCGTAAATGACAGACTAAGTGTCCTCGAATCTCAATATCATCATGTCATTCCTCTGGGCTCCTTAACTGCCAAGTCCAGATTCTTCCGGTTCCTCCAGAACCTTGTCAAATGCTACCAACCAATCTGGCTTCCCTCTTCTTCCTTCCGCCTCGTTCCACCATCCCTCACCTTACCACCACCATTCCCCTACCATCCTCCATTCCCCTTCACACAAAGCCACACAGACTTGCATAGACACACACACACACACACACACAAATGCACTGAACTTCTCTCTCCAGGCAGGATGCCTCCCTGCTCCATACATATCCATTTCTGCGCCCATCTTTTTATGTGCAAACCATTTCCAGCCTGGAGTACTCCCTTTCCTCCCTGCTATCCAAATCCTATCCATGCTCCATGGCCCAGTCTAAGGTCCCTCTTAAACTGAAGTTGGGAAACCATCAGATCCACAAACAATGACCGAGCACTTCCCCTGTGCCAGGCACTACGCCACTCACTAAGGACACAGTAAGGAAAACAACACAGTCCTCCATGCTCCTAACTGGTGGGAGCGGCTTCAACAAGAACCTCCCTGGGGGCCTCCTTGGTGACACAGCGGTTAAGAATCTGCCTGCCAATGCAGGGGACACGGGTTCGAGCCCTGGTCCGGGAAGATCCCACATGCCGCGGAGCAACTAAGCCCGTGTGCCACAACTACTGAACCTGCGTGCTAGAGCCCGCGAGCCACAACTACTGGGCCCGAGTGCCACAACTACTGAAGCCCGTGCGCCTAGAGCCCATGCTCCGCAACAAGAGAAGCCACTGCAATGAGAAGCTTGTGCGCTGCAACGAAGAGTAGCCCCCGCTCGCCGCAACTAGAGAAAGCCCGCACACAGCAACAAAGACCCAACGCAGCCAAAAATAAATAAATAAATAAATTTATTTTTTTTTAAAAAAGAACCTCCCTGCTCACCTGAACTGTGCAAGTAAGAGAGTCAACAACCAGACCTCAGAGGCAGCTTGTTGTGACACTTGTAGGGGCAAAGGTGGAGGCGGGAGATGAAGCCCCAGTTGGGTGAGGTCTTCTTGCCTCTCCTTCAGCCTTTCTACGAAGCCCCCTAGGCTTGGTGGTTTAGAATGTATTCTATTACAAGAATCATCGTTCTCTCTGACCACCTTGTCTCCTGCCCTGCTTTGGAGTTTATCAGCTTCAGAGGTCGGCTGGGTCCAATTCCATTCAATAATAACCCTAGCCAATACCCCTCCTAAGGACCAGATACACAGCTTCACAACCCCACCCTAAGCCCGGGAAAAGAAAGAAAACAACCAACCCTTTCCTCAGGAGTTCCCAGACTTTGTGTCACCGTGACTGCATAGCTATTGGAGGCCACATGGGAGGAAACTCCCTTAGGCCTCTCCAGGGTGGTAGACAATTCTCAGACCCTAATAATAACTTCACTTCTCTCTCTCCTATTCAAGAAGGGTTACTGGGATAGGAGTCAGATTGCTATTATTACAGGAATAATCCTGCATACCTTCTAAATTGTAAAAATGGATAACCTATTCACATGTACCTCGGTCCTTTAACTCCTGTAGTAACAGATGTAATAACTCTACATGTCATATCATATCAATGCAGTTGCTCTTTCCCCCTGAATCAGAAACAGAAGAGGCCCTCCAGAAGTAATCTTAGATACCTTTTAGACTCAGGGAGGAAGGAGGAGAGAACACCTAACCCATCCCAATTTATATTTCCAGCAGTGGAGACTCACAGTCTTCCTCATCACAACCTATCTGAACCTCAAGTCTCTGAATAAGCTCATGCCACGTGAGACTCAACCATTACTTCTTATTACAGTTAACGATTCAGCCTCCTGCTAGTAAAGATCACCCTTCCTAGCAAGGCTGAATTGGTCTCAGGAACCATTCTAAGGAATGGAAGCTCACAGCGTTCAGGAGCTCGCCCAAAACGCCAGTCGTGTGTTTAGGTGTGCAGACCTCAAGGGGCTCTGATAGGTCAGGGCTGCCAGAAAGGCCACAGCTGCTGCTGATCAATGTACACCACATGTGAGCAATACAAGGGATCAGTGAGGAAAGCCTTACAGAAAAGGCAGCACGGAAGGAAGAAGCTGCCGTCAGCCCTCAGATCACTAGCACCTAGCTCAGAGGAGTGTGTGCCTGAGCGAAGCTATGCACCCAACCGTAACAAGCACCCAGTCTCTGAAACCCGTGGCGTCCAGACAGTATCATCTCGTACTCGACCGTGCAGGCTGCCCCCACTCAGCTACCCTGAGGGCGGCCCGTCGCCAAAGGCTGGAGGGAGGGCCCAGGGCACGCTAAGCATCTTCAGAGCTACACATTCAGTCTCCTTCCATCTCAGCCCCTCCCCCTGCCCCTGCAACTCAAATTTTCAGTCTCCACATATGTGTGTCTGTGTGTCTGCGTTTTATTTACACTACCCATGTCTGTTGTTAGCAACAGAAACAAAGTACTTTAAGGCAGAAAAGGCAAGCGGCCAACTGGCCTGCTACTCCCCGTCCTGCTTCCAGCTCAGGGAAGAGGCTGTAAGGGATCCTTTGGGCTCCAAGTGACCATGTGGGCTGACAGCTCCCATGTACTAGGGGAGCTGGCATGGAGCCAGGTCACCCCAAGTCAAACACAGCTGTTTGGGGCCCCAACCACTGGCCCTCCCCCTTCTTCCCTGGAGGCCACACTCTGAACACCTCGTTCTCTCACCTGCCTAGATGCTGACTACTGCTGGAAGGCAGAGCTTCAAACGCCAGAATTCAGGAAACCCACTCTCCTCCCTTGTACACTAGGAGACCGTAAAGATGAACAGGCATTGCCTCCCCAGACCCAGACTCTATAGAGAAGCAGCCCAAGGCTAAGTTTTACCTTCATGTCCTTTCCCATCTTCAGTTTTTCTGCTACTGATAATCTTCCAAGTTCTAGTATCAGGCTCCTCAATAAAATCAACAGTAACTACTGATCACTGCTTTGTTTTTAGCACTGCGCTCAAGGAGCTCACAGGCTAACTCAGGGAAACAAGACACAATAGGAAATAATCCAAATGTGAGACACAGACTAAAAGTGCTCTAAAGTACAGTGGGTGGGAGTGGAGGGGCTCACGACAGGATTTCTGTGGGAGAGGAAACATGAGACAAGTTTTAAAGGACAAACAGTAGTTGGACAGAATGACACAAAAGGCTGTTGTAAGATTTAGAGTTAGACTCAAGGTCCCAAGGCAGGAAGAATGGCAGCCCTGGGAGGTAAGAAGGAAAGAGAGTGGCCTGATGACAAAAATAAAACCCTCCCCTCAGGGTCACCATGCTCTGTAGTCCCTCTGCTCCTGCCTCTGCCAAGAGCATGCTCAGTGCCTCCTTTTGCTGCACGACTGTGAAATCCTCTCCCATAGAGTACACAGAGCGCAGCTGGCCCAGCTCCCTAGCCCTGAGAACACCCCGAGGGAACTCCTGGTACTCTAGGCTCCTGCATGCTCCCACAGCTGCAAAGCGGGTCAGGAGTTGGGTCTATTCTTCTGCTGGGTCAGGTCAAGCTAAGTCCGATTTTTCACTCACCACAGCAGGAGAAGGGGTATGAAATTTAAATACAGTCTCCAGTTAGCCAGGGCAACAGGCTCTCCTCCTTCCATTCACACTTACCATCATATGTATATTCAACTAATATATATTGAACACCAACCACGTGTAAACTAATGTGCTTAGTGCTGGTTGGGACACCGAAATACCAAAGACATGGGTCCATCCTCAAAGAGCTTACATTCCAGTAAGGTGGATACAAAAGACACATAAATATAACAAATGCCAGGAAGACTATTTTAGGTGCCATTAGGGAGATAAAAGGCTGTGGATTTGGTTAGAGGGGAATTATTTCCAACTGAAGAAGCAGGAAGGGTTCATAGAGAGGACGGCCCTTGCACTGGTCCTGGAAGATCAAATGGCAAAAGAATAGAGGGGAAATCCTGGGCAGATGGAACTATATAAGCAGAGTCTTAGAGGCAGGAAAGTAGAAAACATATGAAGGACAGTAAGATGTTCAGTCTGATGGAAGTTTAACTGGAAGTAGACCAGGGAGAAGGAGAGCTGGAAAGACAGAGAAATGTCAGATCTTAGAGGCCTTTGAGAAACAAATTAAGGATCTGTCTTTTCTCTGGGAAATCAAGGAAATTTTCTGAGAAAGGAATAATGGGTCAGGAACTGTGCTTCTGCAAGATGAAGCCATACTCAGAAATCTAGGGGCTACAGCAGAAAAGTCTGTTTTTGTGGTCTACCAGGACTGAAGATTATAGTTAGGATAAGAGAGGGAGGGAACTCAAGTAATCAAGTATATGCCTGGAATTCTTGTCTTTGAGGTTCAGGCGGATGGGACAATAAGTGGGCAGTCCTGAGGGCAGGGCAAGGCTGGAGAACCAGCCGTCCAGAGGGAGCCATGAAAGAGTCAGGGGGTGTAATCATTCAGGGGCTTGGGGAGGGAGCAGAATTTCAGAGTTTAGCATCCTGAAAGTGGAATAGCTCCAAGTGATGAGGCCAAAGCTATGAGTACCTTAACTGGAATGAGGATAAAGTCTTTAGAGTTGAAAAGATTGAGGGACCTTGAGGCCAGAGCGCTGAAGGATTCTCGGCATGAAGTCCCAAGTCCTACTGGGCCAGACAGGAGACCTACGAAGAAGGCTGTAAGCAACTAACATGGAAGGCAAGGGGGAGTCAGCATCAAGAATGAGGAAAGGAGATATATGTGAAGGGAGAGACTGACTTCAAATAGGACAGGTTGCCAGGCAGGGCGGGAAGCAAGGTCAGGGAGTAGAGAGTGAAAGTCAGGGGAGGAGAGGAAGTTGCTTCATTAGAGAGGGTCCCAAGGGAAGTGAGATCTTCAGGGAAAAGCCAGGTTTCAGGTAGGAATGCTCAAGGAGAAGGTAGCAAACAAGAGGCAATACCACTTTTTGTCTATCAGATTAGGCAATCAAATGATAAAACTAATCCCAGAGTGAGGCAGGGTGTGGTGAATGGAGCACTCTCAGACACTGGTGGAGGTACTGGAAACCAGCACAACTTTTCTAGAGGACAATTTAGGAATACGTAAGCTCTGAAAAATACACGCTCACAATGATACCCTATACAAAGTTAAAAGACAAGCCACAGCCAGGAAGAAAATACTGCAAAGCACACAACTGACAAATGATTAAATATAAGAACATGTTAAGAACTTAGAAAATCAATAGGAAAAAGACAACCCAGTTGAAAAATAGGTAAAAGATATGAAGAGACAATTCAAAGAAAAGGAAACTCAAATAATCAATAAAATATGAAACAATGCTCAATCTCTCTGAAATCAGGAAAACACAAATTAAAGCAATGAGATGCTATTTCATATTCATCAGATGGGGAAATACTGAGAAGTGTAGAATCTTCAAGTGTTAGCAAAAATTTAGGGAAATGAAAACTTGTATACATTGCTCAAAATACTTACAATCACTCTCAACAGCAATCTGGTATGACCTAACAAAGCTGAAGAATCCCATACCCACTCCAGGCGGCTGGTGTACACAAACTCTTGTGCGTTCCTCGTATAAGGATGCTCACCACAGCATTGCTTGTAACACACAAAAAGTGGAAAGACTTTAATCATCTCTCACTATCATACAATGGTACATCATATACCAATTAAACTGAATGATTTTATACATGCAGACTTTTCAAAAATGACACTGAGTGAAACAAACCAAGCTGCAAAAGGCTGCATGCAGGAATGGTGTCATGTGTATAAAATTTTAAAACACACAACAATACATTACTTATGGACACATATATAGAGAGGATAAGATATGCATGGGATGATATGCATATCAATTTCTGAAAGGAAAGGACAGGGAAAGCTTAGTCATATCTGTCATATTAATTTTTTTTTAAATAAGAGATCTGAAGCAAATATGGTAAATGTTAATATTTATTAAATCTGGGTGATGGGTACACAGGTTTTTATTATATCTATTTTTTCTTTTGCTTAAAATTTAAAAGATATTATTAAATAATTTGTGTATATTATATACCATTTGATACAGCAATTCCATTTCTAGAATTTATCCTGAAGTTATACTCATAAAATTAGGGATAGATATTTACTACCACATAGCTTTTAATAGCAAAATAATAGAAATAACCCAAAGTCCACTGTCAGGAGATTAATTAAGTAAGTATTGATTCATCCATACAATGGAATTCTCTATTCAGCATTAAACATTACAAAGTAGCTCTATATATGTCCCTGGAAGATACCCATGTAAGAATATTAGTCAAAGAAGGAAGTTACAAAACAATGCTATGTTTGTATTTAAAAAAAGCATATCTAGGGGACTTCCCTGGTGGTCCAGTGGTAAAGAATCCGCCTTCCAATGCAGGGGATGCAGGTTTGATCCCTGGTCGGGGACTAAGCTCCCACATGCCATGCGGGGCAACTAAGTCCACACACCACAATTACTGAGCCTGAACACAACTACTGAGCCACAAACTACAGAGCCCATGCGCCACAACTAGAGAGAAAATCCACACACCACAACTAGAGAGAAAACCTGCATGCCACAACTAGAGAGAAGCCCGTGCGCCACAGTAAAAGATCCTGCATGCCGCAACTAAGACCCAACACAGCCAAAAAAGAAAGAAAGAAAAAAAAAGAGCATATCTAGAACATGTAAGAAAAAAAGATCCAAAAGGATATATACCAAAAAATTAACAGTAATTATGCTATCTCTGGTAAAGTGATGACACATGATTTTTACTTTCTTCTTAATATTTTTTGTTATGTACAAATATTCTGCAATGAGCATGCATTTCTTTTATTATTTTAAAAAATCAACAAAGGAATAGAAAAAGGAAAAGGAAATAGGAGGAGCTGGTCTGCCAATAGGAGGGGGGGTTTTACCTGGAATAATTCAAGAGGTTAGAAGAAAAAGAGGGAGACGTTGCAGACAGAAGTGTAACAAAGGCTCTACAAAAATGAAAGGGTTGGGAGAGCAGGGCTCAGACGTTTTCACCCAGGGTAAGAATCTTCAGTAACAAGAGGAAGAAAGCAAGAGGGAGGAGGTCAGCTGGGGATAACTCTTTGTAACTGAAGGGCAGAGAGTGTGGGTCAGAGAGAACTACACAGTTCCCAAATTCCACACAAAATGTTAATAATAATTTATCCTCCATTTCACAGATCCTGAATCTGCCGTGGAGACCAGCTTCTTTTGGTGTAGCTTGAGTGATGGAAAGAAGACTCTAGGCTAAGCTTTCTGGGTATAACGTCTGTCATAAGAACAGACTCCAGAAGAGTGGACTTTTCAGCCCAAACTATCTTCCCTTTATTCAACTCACCCCGCACCCACACCCCTCATGCACCCTCAGAAGCTTTAAGGAAATGCCAGTCATGACTGAATTATCTGTGATGAGGAAGGTGACTGAGGCAACAGAAGCAATGGCCTCACAGTGACCTTGGTCTAGTCTGCACAACCAGCAATTCTGTTTCTCTAGAATTAGTGAGAAAGGCAAAGGAGACTCAAGGAACGGAATGAGAAAAGTGGGCTAGTGAGCAAGGTGGTAATCACAAGCCAGTCTTGCATTTAGGCAAATGTGAAACATCTAAAACCTAAAACCAATCAAGGCTGTACAGCATCTACGAACCGACATAGATGTTCTCTTGGCAAGTATATCTTCTTTCCGGGTACAGTACCCCCTATCACATAAGCCCCCAGAGGGTCAAGTAGTTGTTAAGAAAGCACAGGAAGGTACAACATCTGAGGCTCCAAGAGTATCCACTGAAATTAAGCCACTTTGTGCTTTCACTAACTGTGGGTTTCATACAAGGAGCCAGCTGCCTGCATTTCCATAGCAGCCAAGCTTTACTCCTAGGCCCCAAATCCTTAATTTGCGCTATGCCAGTGAAAACCCATCAGCAGCTTTTCTTTACATTAAAAACTGACTGTGTAAAACTACAATGAGCTACCACCTCACACCGGTCAGAATGGCCATCACTTAAAAGTCTACAAATTACAAATGCTGGAAAGGGTGCGGAGAAAAGGAAATCCTCCTACACTGTTGGTGGAAATGTAAGTTAGTGCAGCCACTATGGAGAACAGTATGGAGGTTCCTTAGAAAACTAAAAATAGAGTTGCCATATGATCCCGCAATCCTACTCCTGGGCATATGGCCAGAGAAAACTATAATTCAAAGAGATACATGCACCCCAATGTTCACAACAGCAGTATTTACAATAGACAAGACACAGAAGCAACCTAAATGTCCATCGACAGATGAATGGATAAAGAAGATGTGGTATATATACAGTGGAATATTATTCAGCCATCAAAAAGAATGAAATAATGCCATTTGCAGCAACATGGATGGATCTAGAGATTATCATGCTAAGTGAAGTCAGTCAGAGAAAGACAAATACTGTGTGATATCACTTTTATGTAGAATCTAAAATATGACACAAATCAATATATCTACAAAACAGAAACAGACTCACAGATACAGAGAACAGGCTTGTGATTGCCAAGGGGGATGGGAGGTGGGGAGGGAAGGATTAGGAGTTTGGGATTAGCAGAGACAAACTCTTATACATAGGATGGATAAACAACAAAGTTCTACTGTATAGTACAGAGAACTGTATTCAATATCCTATAATAAATCATAATGGAAAAGAATATGAAAAAGACTATATAATATACATATAACTGAATCACTCTGCTGTACACCAGAAACTAACACAACATTGTACATCAACTATACTTCAATAAAAAAATTAATAAAATAAAAAATTGGGGCTTCCCTGGTGGCACAGTGGTTGAGAGTCCGCCTGCCGATGCAGGGGACACGGGTTCATGCCCCGGTCCGGGAAGATTCCACATGCCGCGGAGCGGCTGGGCCCATGAGCCATGGCCACTGAGCCTGCGCATCTGGAGCCTGTGCTCCGCAACGGGAGAGGCCACAATAGTGAGAGGCCCACATACCATAAATAAATAAATAAAAAAATAAAAATTAAAAAATAAAAAATTGACTGTAATCATAGCAGTTTTTCCTGTTTTCCAGGATCACTGCTGCAAAGAGGAAAAGGTACAAGAGTATAAAAGAACACACAGGCATGGGACTTCCCTGGTGGCGCAGTGGTTAAGAACCCGCCTGCCAATGCAGGGGACTCGGGTTCGAACCCTGGTCCAGGAAGATCCCACATGCCATGGAGCAACTAAGCCCATGCGCCACAACTACTGAGCCCACATGCCACAACTATTGAAGCCCGGGAGCCCTAGAGCCTTAGAGCCTGTGCTCTGTAGCAAGAGAAGCCACCGCAATGAGAAGCCCGTGCACCACAACTAGAGAAAGCCCACGCGCAGCAACGAACACCAATGCAGCCAAAAATAAATAAATTAAAAAAAAAAAAAAAAGAACACACAGGCAAATTCTTCTGTGGCTCAATTTCTCCTCTTTCTACCTCTGACCAACAAGGATGACACAGAGCTAGGGGTACTTCCTGCATGTTGAAGGCAGTCACCTGTCTGCCCTGTTGTTGTTTTTCATCTGGAAAAATCACCCACTCCCACCTAGAATCTCTCCCTTGTCACTATAATTCCATGATTTGTTGTGATGTGAGCTTCATTCAGCAATTGCCCAGGACTGGTGTTATCTAGAAGTGATGACAGTCATTTCCAGATCAGAAACAGTCACAGAGATAAAGCAAAGGACAATCCCTGCCTAGCATTTATGACCCAAGAGATGGAGAAGAGAAGGGAGGAAGGCAATGGGCTTGTTCACCTGATCTCTCAACATTGAGTCAGCCTCCCATTTGTAATTGGAGGAAAAGCCCGATACCTGGTATTTCAGAGGGAATGAAACGTTTGGTCAGTCCCCTTCTACCCCAGGGCTATTGTAAAGATTAAACAAAATAATGTTTTAATGCAGGCAAGAGTACAAGTTGCGTGGCTCTGTCATGTAGGAAGTCAACCCTTCCATCTGTTTTCCAAAGTCCATGGATCTGCTTTTATTTGGAAATAAGCAAAGAATATAGAACTCAGGGCCTTGAATTGATTGCTGTCCAACTCTTAGAAAATCCCAACTTTAAAAAGTGATATTTAAAGACCATCTAATGGGGCATGATGAATATCCTGAGTATTTTAAGCTCCATTTTTCTATCAGATCACTGGAAAGCTACATAGATACACCATTAGCTCAGCTCCTTATAGGGTGGTTTTCACTGAGTTGCAATTTCATGTAACACATTTGTATTTTACCAGCAATCACTATATGAGAACTATTGGAAATTGAAATCACATAAGCATTTGTTGTAAAAATGGTAAAGAAATATCCTGTGGTTGTAAAAACAAGAAAAAAATGAAAACATAACTCTCGATTTAAAAAATAGTAAGGATTACTATCTATTGTATCATTCAATATCTCCAACAAAGCCATATAAAAAACTCCACTAATATATAAGACTTTGTCCACCTTGAGAAAATGGTATGTTTCCTCTTTCTTAATGGTAAGGTGTCAGAAGGTCAGTTTCGCAGACTGCCAAAGGACTCAAAGTCAAAGGCCATTCATAGCAACAATCTTAATTAACAAGACGAGGACACTTGTATGCTCTTCTTTGATGTTGATGATCTGTTTCCATGTTATAGAAATCTCCCTTTATCAGTCACCCACTGTGTGCCAAGCACTGTCCCCATGTGTTAACTGTGTTAATTAATTTAACACTCCAAAACAATCCTAGGAGGTAAATGTTATCAATTCTATATTATCAATTCTAAGAAAACTAAAGCCCAAGGTCATATAGCTGGTAAAAGGAAAAGCCAGAATTCAGACGAGGTCTGACTAAAGTTCCTGTTCCTTCCACTATCCCATGGAAAGTACAGTCAGGTGCTGTTTTTATTATGCCTTCTGTAGCCAGCCACCTCAATTCCTCTTGTGAAAGAATATAAAACCAATGAAAGAGAGTATGTGAAAATATTTTATATACTGTAAGTTATTATTCAAATGTAAATAACTATCATCATCCTCCAGGAGAAGATGCAGAAAGCTGGGCTGACGTCTCTGCTTACACGCACACACGCGTGCACACCAGCAGTCAGCAGGAAATGAGCTCCAAGTACAGCCCAACAGGAAAACATTTCTCTCAACATTAAAACTCATTAAACCATAAATGCGTGTGGTCCAGACACTCCCTTAAACATAGGTGTTTGGCAAGATAGTGAGAAATCATCCCAGTTGTCGCCTCCCCTGGGCACAGACTCCACTTGCTTCGGAATCAAGAAGATGCTGGTATTAAGTCAGCTAGGCCCTCTTTTCTCCCAATTCCCCTTAATCTCCTCTCCTTCCATGATGACCTTCCTAAAAGCACTATTTCAAGAGGTACTATCTTTAGGAGGAGGAATCATTGTTTCGAGTTTTCATTTCTGACTCACCCACAAGTCCACAACTTTAACTCAAAGTTCTTCAAAACTCTGAAACTCACGATAGGCTTCTTTCCTGTAAGTTTGATGGCCACACCCCAGGGGAGATATATATATGCCTTCCCTGGTATTTCAGAGACAAGGATCAGAATAGCCAAAGTCAGAAAAGGGGACACTCCACCTCTAGTCCTCAGGCATGAATAGCTTTTTAGAACTTTAAGAGGCTAGTGGTCACCAGCAGCAAGAAAATGCCAGGAGTTCTCTGGGCCAGTGCTTCATCCAGGGACAGGCACCCACTCTACCTGCCCCCACCCAAAGTCTATAAACAAAATGTAAAGAATGCAACACAAATCTTCACAGAGACTGGCTAACAAAATAACACTCAATCAAATGGCACCAGGGGCTACTTCACAAAGGGATCCCTTAGGGATAAAACAGCGAGCAGGGACTCACTAGGCCATCTCCCTAATACCAGTGCTACTTAGGTGATCAAGTATGTCTTCTCTGGAGGCGTCCTGCTTCAACCCCCGCCCACATATCACAACTCTGTCCCTGTTCTTTTTTTTTTTGGTGGTTCAGGGGCCTCTCACTGTTGTGGCCTCTCCCGTTGCGGAGCACAGGCTCCGGACGCGCAGGCTCAGCGGCCATGGCTCACGGGCCCAGCCGCTCCGCGGCATGTGGGATCTTCCCGGACCGGGGCACAAACCCGTGTCCCCTGCATCGGCAGGCGGACTCTCAACCACTGCGCCACCAGGGAAGCCCTGTCCCTGTTCATTTTTAATCCCCTACCCCATTAGTTTTCCCCCACCTCAACCAGTGGACAGCAATCTCTACTAGAGTACACAGGCTTAAAACCTTCTTAAAATGATACTTTGCAATATCATATAATATCGCTTATATGTGGAATCTAGGAAAATGGTACAGATGAACTTATTTGCAAAGCAGAAATAGAGACACAGATGTAGAGAACAAACTTATGGTTACCGAGGGGGGAAAGTGGGGGGTGGGATGAATTGGGAGATTGGGATTGACATATATACAGTACTATGTATAAAATAGGTAACTAATGAGAACCTGCTGTATAGCACAGGGAACTCTACTCAGTGATCTGTGGTGACCTAAATGGGAAGGCAGTCTAAGAAAGAGTGGATGTATGTATACATATAACTGATTCACTTTGCTGTACAGTAGAAACTAACATCACATTGTAAAGCAACTATACTCCAATAAAAATTAATAAAATTTACCACAATTGGAAAAAAAAAATGTTGTGCTTTTTTTCCCACCTTGCCTTCTGCCACCACTGACTGTGCTTCCAATCTATTTCATAGTGCTGCTGCTCTGCCATAAAGCAACTACTCCCCATCTTCCAACTCTTCACAGATGTACGCACCATCTCCTACCCTAACACACACCAGCTCTCTCCCTGACAGCCCTTTCTTCACCCTGGCAACTTCAATACCTATGTGAATGGACCCACTCAAAACCCCTGTCTCACAACTGACTCCCTGACTTCAAGTTTACTTTTGTCACCCATGCCTATGGACAAATCTTGGACCTTGTCATTGCCTGAGACAACACATCTCAATCTTGTCCTCCAAAATCCTACACCCTGACCACAATTTCCCTTCCTGCCTATCTCTTGGTCTTTTTACTATCCAACAGCTGCTCTTTGACCTTCGTCAAGTCACTCATCCCTTGAGCCCTCCTTCTTTTTCCTAGCTTATATCAGCCCACCTTTCTGTCCTTCCAGGCAAGAATCCATGATCCATCACACCCTCAAATCCCTGGCCCTGGTCTCCTTTCACTGTACAGTTGTCCCTTGGGACGAGAGGGACCCACCACAGATACCAAAATCCACGGATGCTCAAGTCTCTTACATGGCGTAGTACTTGCATATAACCTATGCATACCCTCTCATGTACTTTAAATCATCTCTAGATTACTTATACCTAATACTATGTAAGTGATATGTAAATAGTTGTAAATACAATGTGAATGTTATGTAAACAGTTGTCTGTTTACATAGCAAATGTGTGTGGCAAACTCAAGTTTTGCTTTTTGAAACTTTCTGGAAGTTTTTTCCCTAATATTTTCCATCTGTGGCTGGTTGAATCCGTGGAGGCAGAACCCATGGATACAAAGGACCAAATGAAAGCCTAACTCTGGATCAATTCAATCATCAGTAATCTCTGTTCTTTCTTGAGGGCCACTAAAAATTGCTCGTTAGGAATCAGTATGTTGGGACTTCCCTGGTGGCGCAGTGGTTAAGAATCCGCCTGCCAATGCAGGGGACACGGCTTCGAGCCCTGGTCTGGGAAGGCCCCACATGCTGCGGGGCAGCTAAGCCCGTGCGCCACAACTACTGAGCCTGCACTCTAGAGCCCACGAGCCACAACTACTGAGCCCGTGTGCCACAACTACTGAAGCCCACTCACTTAGAGCCCGTGCTCCTCAACAAGAGAAGGCACCACAATGAAAAGCCCATGCACCGCAACAAAGAGTAGCCCTCGTTCGCCGCAGCTAGAGAGAGCCCGCATGCAGCAACAAAGACCCAACACAGCCAAAAATAAATAATAAAAAAATAAATTAAAAAAAAAATCAATATGTCTCAACATGTCTGAAAGGTCTTTTACAGGTACATTCTGAAGTGTTTATGGATGAAATGGTATGATGCCTGGAATTCACTTGCAAAAATCCACAGGAGAAAAAGGAGGGGTAGTGGACAAGGACAGAGAAAAAAGAAGCTAGTCCAAGTGTTGATGACAGCTGAAGCTGGATGATGGATATATGGGGATTCATCTTCTATTTTCTCTACTTTTGTGTATGTTTGACATTTTCCATAATAAAAAGTTCAAAAAATAAATAACCGCTTAAGTTGAAGATTGATGGGGAGTAGTGCCAAAGGTCACCCACAGATTATCTGTTAGTTATAAAATAAAAGCTATAATTTCACAATGAAGAAATTTGGCTTCCCCTACCTTAAGTAGTGACCAAATTTAGCATCAATAATAGTGACGAAACCAGACATTACATGCCTCTGATCTGCTGCACCATTTATAGTTTTTTCCCCAAAAATGCTTAACCTAAATCAATCAAGCCTCTATATCTAATCTGCAGTTTACAGAAAATACAGGGGAAAGAGGAAGAATCTAAATAACACCCCAAAGAAACAATCAGACAAATCCATAAAGTGGCAAGAAGATGTTAAAAAACTTAAGAAAAAGGAATGACTAAAACTGAACTCGTCATTTCCCACTCCACCTTTAATAAAACACATTCCCTCCTGTGCTTTTTCCACAATGTTACCCACGTTTCTCCAAGTCATCCCTGACTTTTCATTCTCCTTCTTACTCTCGTCCAATCTGTCACCAAGCTGCAAATGCTACCTTCTTAATGTCATATATGCACCTCCTCCATTCCCCTGCCACTCTGACCCAGACTTTATTACTGATTGCTGGACTTACCGCAATAATCTCCTAAAAACCATCTCCTTATTCCCAGTTTTACTTTCTTCAAATCTACTCTCTGCAATTCAGCCAAAGTGATCTTGCCAGCAGATTTAACCATAGTGCTCCAGTGCTCAAATTCTTTTAGCGGCTCCACCGCCCACAGTAGTGCTTCTCAAAATGTGGTAAGGAATTGAATGGCAGGAACTCAACATCATATTACACAGAATTAAATGGCATGAAATCACAAGGTGATGGAGCCATTCACTTTGTAAATCTTTCAAACCTTCTCACTAGATTAAGAAGAAAGTCTCCACTTGCTGAGGGAGAGGGAGGGGAAAGGGGAGGGGGAAGGGAGAGGGAGAAGGGGAGGGAGGGAGAGGAGACATTCATAGGCAGCAGTATCTGGCAAAATTTTTTCAACATTTTTTGCTTTCCTTGTATTTACTTTAAAACTTATCTTCCGTGTATAGCAAGTTATATTGATTTTCCACTTTAAGAAAGTGAGACAATGTTTCCTTTTAAAATAAATTTAAGTTTGAAAGTTAGCTGACTTAAATATGTAAATAATAGTTCAGAGAGGCCATGATGATATTGTGAAGATGGTAGGCAATGAAAATTTAGTCTGCGGAAAACTGCCCTACAGTTTTAAAATTTAAATTAATCTGTGTGATTGTGGTGATTTCAAAACAAGCTTACAGATTGTTTGATATTTCTCTCCTTGAACTGGAAGGGCCTCTGTAAGTACCTCAAGGAACAGAATGTGGCCTATGTGAAGGTGCTTACCTTCCCAGGCTAGGTTAGATGGGGCCAGCAACCTCTGACAGTCTCTAGAGGCGCCGGCTTCCCAGTCCTGAGCCACCATGCTGGAGGGGCCACAGGGAGCAATGATGGGAAGGGGGGTAGTAGGAGCCAGAGAGCTGAGGGGCCCCAGCTGCTTGAGTTTCCCCTGCTCAGGCACCACACATGGGAGTGACTGATTCTTCTGATGAGTCCAGCCCAGCCACCTTCTGAAAAAAAGTACGTGAGAAGAGCCCAAGCAAGACCCCCAAAACCATGAGAGATGATAATAAAATTATTGCTTAAACATGCACAATGTTTTGGGGTGACTTGGTACGCAGAACAATGGTAGATCCTGCCTTACAAGAGCTATTCCGACACCCATCTCTACAGTCTCATCTTAATGCTGCTCTCTCTGTCCTACTATGCACAGAAAAAATGACCAATTAGTAGTTATGTGCACATAACTTTGCACACACTGCTTCACTCTTCTCTGTCTCTGCATATGCTAATCCCTCTACCTGGAATGCCCCTCCTTGCCTTGTCCATTTCAAAAACAACGATTCATAGTGGCCAAAAGGTACAAACTAAAAAAAAAAAAAAATCCATTCATACTTCAAAATCTGAACCAGCACTATTCCCTCTGTGCAACTTTGCCCTTATCTTTCTCACTGTCTTCCCACCAGTGACTGAATTAATCCTTTCCTCCCCGTGCCACTGGGATAGTGGCATAATTCTCACAGTAGTGTACTGACCTTGTATATGTCTTGTCCAGTAAACAGTTATTTAGTTCCTTAGGGGTAGGGATTGTACGTCTGTATACAGCTGGTCCTCCAGGGTCTAATGAGTGTTTTGCTGATCTGAAGTAGTCTCTCCTTCTGCTTCCGTATTTGTCTACTTCCACTAAAAACACTTCCATCTAAGCTTCTGGCTGACAAGAGCAGAGATGACCCCAGGTCAATGCTGTTCTCTCCTTGGTCTCTCACACACTGACTTCCGGTTCCAGGATTTTACTTACTCTGACCTTGAATAAGGCTTTCTTTTCTGGGTTCATGACCCTTAGAAGCAGCAAGCCTCGGCTGCTAAAAGCTGACTTTTAAAACACAATTGGGGGGACCTATTAGTTGAGTACCTGGGACATAAGTGGGTCCTCAATAAACATTATTCCTCTTCCTTCTCTCACTTCAAAAATCTTCCTTAATCTGTCTTCTAGCAGCCAAGTTTCTTCATACTTTTTCCAGCAGCTCCCCTCCCACAGTCACACCCTCCCTGGGTCTTAAAATCCCTTCAGACTTGGCCCCTGAATCTCCTCAGCACCAAACTGCACTTATTTAACAAGCAATTGCCACCCTGCTCCCACCTCAGCTAGGCTGAGCTCATCACACCAGGTATAATTTAAGAGAGAGGCTTTTATGTCACCATCTAGGTCTAGTGTGTCAAATTCACTCGCATATAGGATTCACTGTCAAATTTTCAGAAGGGGAGTGATGCAATTATTCCAAAACATTATGAAAAGGAATCTGGCTGTGTTGCGTAAGAATAATAGAAAACAAACAAACAAAAAAACAGGATTGGGAATCAGAAGACCTGGGTACAATTTCTTGATCTGAATCTCTCATTAAAGGCTTTTTTTTTTTTTTTTGTAAACTGAATCAGAAATGTTCCTCTATAAAAGTTGCAGAAAATGTTTTCAATGGTTATGGTACATAATAAATAAGAAATATAAGAATTCGAATATAGGTAGCCTCACTCACTAAAAACACTAAAGTGAACAGAAATTTACAAATAGGAAAAAAGGTTATTTTTGGTTTTTTATCAATAAAAGTTAATTCCTACTTCACCCTACTGCAAACTTAATTACAGTCTAAATGTAAAAACTGGAACCATAAAAACACTAGAAAAAATTAATTAATGATTTTTATAATTCTAATGAGTGAAGAAAATTTTTCAAAGCATGACACAAAATTCAACTCAAAAGCCATGAAGGGGGGAAAAAAAGCCATGAAGGAAAATATCATACATTGACCTACATAAAAATTTAAAACATGTGAAAGGCAAATAATTAGCACAAAGTCAAAAATTAAAATAAAACAAACTGAGGGGAAAAATACCAGCAATACATATGGCAAAGAGTTCTAATGTAATATGTATGTAAAAGCTCTTACAAATCGACAAGAAAAAATAATGACCAAATACAAAACTGAACAAAGTATTTGAACAGAAAATTCACATAAGAATAAGCACAACTGCCAGTGAGCATAAAAGGTATTCAATTTCACTAATAATTAAAGAAATCCTAAATAAAGCAACAATAAGAAAGCCTTTTTCACCTATCAGATTGGCAAAGATTGAAACACTCTGTAACGCTCATGTTGGCAAAGGTGTGGTGGAAACAGGCATCATAATATACTTTTTTTTTTTTTTTAATTTATTTTTGGCTGCATTGGGTCTTTGTTGCTGCGTGCGGGCTTGCGGTGGCTTCTCTTGTTGTGGAGCACAAGCTCTAGGCCCGCAGGCTTCAGTAGTTGTAGCACACGGGCTCAGCAGTTGTGGCTTGCGGGCTCTAGAGCACAGGCTCAGTAGTTGTGGCGCACAGGCTTAGTTGCCCCACGGCATGTGGGATCTTCCCAGACCAGGGCTTGAACCCGTGTCCCCTGCATTGGCAGGCGGATTCTTAACCACTGCGCCACCAGGGAAGCCCTTCCATAATATACTTTTGATGAGAACTAAATTGATGCTACTTCTTTGGAAAGAAGTTTGACAATATTTACTAACATTTTAAAGGAGCATAAGCTTTAATCAGCAGATCTTCCCTTCTAGGAATTTTGCCTAAGGTAATACAAGTACTCAAACGCTTGGGCAAAGACAGCTATATACTGCTGTTTATTGCAGCACTGTTTATAATAGGAAAAACTGGAAATAACTCAAATGTCCATCAATAGAGGTTTGGTTAAATAAATTATGATACATCCACCTGAAGAAACAGAGTGCTGCTGTTAAAACTAATGTACTGACATGGAAAAACAGCCTAGGTAAATTATCAAGAGAAGAAATTTCAACCATTTTTTTTACTGTGTTAAAATATATATAAAAGTTGACATTTTAAGCATTTTTAAGTTTAAAATTCAGTGGCATTAATTACATTCACAATGTTGTGTGACCATCACCACTATTTCCAAACCTCTTTCACTCTCCCAAACAGAAACACTGTAACCACTAAGCAAGAGCTCCCAATTCTCCCCTCTCCCCAGGCTCCTGATAACCTCTACTCTATTTTCTGTCTCTATCAATTTGCCTATTATAGACATTTCATGTAAGCAGAATCATACAATATTTGTCCTATTATGTCTGATTTATTTCACTTAGCACAATGTTTTAAAGGTTCATCCCTGTTGTAGCATGTATCAGAATTTCATCCCTTTTACGGCTAATATTCCACTGTACGTATACACCACATTTTCGTTCATTCATTCATGGATGAACACTTGGGTTGTTTCCACCTGTGGGACAGTGAATAATGCTGCTATGAACACTGGCATAAAGTACCTGAGTTCCTGTTTTCACTTCTGTTGGGTTTACACCTGGGAGTGGAATTGCTGGGTCATATGGCAAGTTTTAGCTTTTTGAGGAACCAAAAGAATTCAGTCCCTCAACAACTGCACCACTTACATTCCCACCAGCAATGTATAAGGGTTCTAAATTCCTCCACACTGTCGCCAATGCTTTTTTTTCCTTTTCTTTTCTTTTATTAGAGTATAATCATTTTTTGTAAAACTAAAGTCGATGTATATACAAATGTATTGTAAGAAAAAAATCCATTGTTACACAACTGTTAACAATGATTATATTTCTGGGGTATGGGTTTACAGGATAGGTTCCTATTCAGACTTATTTATTTTTCTATTTTGTAAAAGTTTTTAGGACAAATGTATTGCTTTTGTTACCAAAAAAAAGGAAAACAATCTTAAACAAAAATTAGCCTGAGACAGTTTCATGCGTGCTTGCTAGTCTGAAACTGTAACACCTCACAGTTCTTGTGTTGTGTATACAGCAATGCCCTGAATCAGCAGCAGTGAAAAGATCTGAGTCCAGTCTTAGCTCTGCCACCCTGGGCACTCAGTTTTCTCACCGCTATGCTCTAATGCACCTAGGACCGGATCAGAGTTCCCAATCAGTATGCCAAGGATGGGTTACAGCTGTGCAGACTCCATCAACCCCTGGGGTAGCACCAGAGCTCAGGGTTACCAGCAGCCTCCTCCTTTTATCCCAGTGCACCTTACAAAAATCATCATTTTCTGTGGGTGCAGGGATATGAAAAAGGTTGGGCAGAGGTAAATCAGGTAACCTTTAATATCCCTTCCCACACTGAAGCAGAATTCTGGACTAACGACGGTAACTAAGAAAAGAAGAGCCCTGGGACAAATCTAAGCGTCACTGACCACGAAGGAGAGATGAAGATCCTCCCTCAAGGGGAGAAGCAAGCACAGGGAATCAAGAAATGAGAACTCCACGACGAGAAGGCAGCTTGTGTCTAACAAGTCTAATGTCTCACCTGAAGTCACAGGTCCTTGAGGAGATAGCCAGGGGCAGTGCCTGGAGCCATGCTGCTCTGGGAGAAGCATCCCGAAGTTACCTGCTTGGGCAGCAGACAAGCAAAAAACCTGACCTCTGTGGGAAGAGGCACTGAGGCCTGGCTAAGTGAAAGCCAAGTGAAACCCCCTGTCCAGGTGTTCTCAGCCTATCAGCTGGCAACTGTGGACTTCGCCCTTGAAATTCAACTCCCGGGCTAAAGAGATAATCTCCCAGGCATGTCCTGTGTAAACCTGGCTAATCAACAGAACACACTCAACGTTGAGCCTGCCTGCAGTCCCCGAAACAGCCCTGCCAACCAGGTAGCTGTGCTGAAGGGCAGGGGAGAGCTTATCCTGCCATTAAGGTCACCTATCCGAAAAGAATCACGTGCCCAGGACAGGCATTTTCCAAAAATCAGTCAACAGCTGTTTAGAGACAAGCACACAGCGGAAAACCTCATGCAGAGGTGACAGGAATATTGTGAGAAGAGTCCTAGGGACAGAGGGCACGAACCTTGACCAGGCTTTGTTGATGTTATGGGGTTAGTGACCCAAGAGATTCTAAAGTGTAGACATGAAATTCTAAGTGAATGAAGTGAATAAAGTGTAGACATGAAATTCTAAGTGAATGAAGAACACCAGTTAACATCTGGCCCTCTCACCCTCACTTGAAACTCAGCTGCTGAGCCTGTTAAGCAGTGGTTCCTAACCTCCAGAAGCAGCAGCAGCAACTTAGAAACCCGTTGAAAATGCAAATCCTCAGGCCCCACTTCAGACCTACTGAACTAGAAACAAGATTTCCAGGTGAGCTGGGGGCGGCTCCCGTCTGAACACCACTGCTCTAAGGCCCTAGAGAGCTCTGTCATCTGGAGCACAGACTCTCCCTCCCCACCATCCAGCCTTCCCTTACAGTCTGCTTTAAATGAATTTTGGGGAACTGGAATATTACCTCTCTAGTTACACCCAATAAGACAGACAAGTTTCTTCCCACTCCAATTCTATCTTCCACATGGTCTCATAGGTTTCTTTTCTACCAACTAAACCCAGTTGTGTTCCTTTCCTGCTTTCAGAAGAACAACGATTCCCCAATTCCTGGAGGGTTCAAACACTTCAAGTTCTGACCTCCACCAATCTTTTCGGCCTCCCGCTAGCTCATCTGTGTGTCGCTGCTCATGGTAGGTGCGGGCTCAGTGAAGAGGTGCTGGAGATAAAAGCATTCTCTGAAGGAGTCTTTCCTAACCACAGAGCTTTTCCTTCAGAAGCAAAGTAGTTACTAAAACAGACAGGGATAGGGGAAACAGGAAAGCAGAATCCCATTACTTAAAAAAGAAATTCCTCTGTGTGTCAGGAATCCATGTTAAATCTGAAATTCAATCTCACCCTGCTCTGCCCTTCACAAACTATTCCATCTAGCCGGTGAACCAGGCTGAACACAGATCTCATGAACACCAAGGACTGAAAGTTTATAAACACCCTATACATTTTCATTTCAGAATCCTCACTCTTGATTTATAGAATCCAAAACAGGATCAGTCCCTTGAAATAGAAGTGTCTACCAACAGAAACTAGTCAATGTTCAATTCCCAGCAAGTGAAAGTTATGGCCTAACAAATTTCTTTCCTCAAACATTGCCAGCAAACTTGAAGACTCTAAAAGAGACCTGTGAGGCTTCCCTGGCGGCGCAGTGGTTGAGGGTCCGCCTGCCGATGCAGGGGACGCGGGTTCGTGCCCCGGTCCAGGAGGATCCCGCGTGCCACGGAGCGGCTGGGACCGTGAGCCGTGGCCGCTGGGCCTGTGCGTCTGGGGCCTGTGCTCCGCGACGGGAGAGGCCACGGCAGTGAGAGGCCCACGTACCGCAAAAAAAAAAAAAAAAAAAAAAGAGACCTGTGAACTAGAAAATCAGAGTTTACTTACAAATGCCAGTTTACTGACAAATTACTTAAAATTTCCAAAACCAAATTCCATCTTCTTACTACAAAATAGGGGGGATCACAATAGGACATCTAATGAGCTCCTTGTGGAGTACTGATCAGAAAGATCACTCTTCCTACCCAGGTAAAGAGAGGTGATTCAGGCTGTTTCCAAGTCTTGTCACACACCCCACCCTCTCCAGGTTTTGATATGCACTGGTAGTCTCAATATTTAACCTGGTACTCCTTTCAGAAAAAGATGGGAAAAAAAACAAAAAAAACCCCTCACTCAACCCCACAAACATCCAAAATCTATCCTAGCTTCCAATGGACAGAAAGGAGAACATGACAGTAAACAACACTTAACAATTCAGGAAAAAAATGCTCATTAACTATTTTGTATAACTAAGAGGAGGTGGCATCAATCAGAGTGGGGATATAGAAAGAGCACATGCTTTGGAATCATACAGACTTAGATTTGGATTTTAACCAAGTTAGCCAGTCTGAGTTCCTCAGCTGTAGACAGCAGAATATCAACAAATTCGTTCATGGATTGTTGTGAGAATTTGCTAAAATGATGCAAGTGAAAACGCCTAGTAAAACACAATGTCTAGAATAGAGTAAGCATTCATTCTACTAATGATATACCACAAATCTAAAATCTACAGAAATTTTTAAAACACATATTGATCCCAAGAATTATGCAGAATTGAATTATATTTATTCAACTTCCTTTAGCTAATCATTTATGTGTCTATCCCCACTCCAGCTCCCTTCTATTTCCCCATATTTTGACACTTTATCCCTAGTTGTGCCACACCTAGAATACAGACCCCTCATACTGGTTTTCCAAACTCCTTACCATGGCCAAAAGGCTCTACCTGAACTAGCCTCTACCATCTTATACCCCCCTACATCCACCTGCCCCCTATATTCTAACAATGACGACTTTCTGTTCTCTCAACATGCCAAGCTCTTTCCTACCTCAGGGGCTTTGCCTTGCTGTTCCCTCTTCCAGGAATGTACTTTCCCCAAATCTTCACATTCACAGCTTCTTCTCATCCTTGAACTTGCAGCTCAAATGTCATCTTCTCAGAGAGGTCTCCTCTAACTTCTCTTTTGAAAATAGCTATCAAGTTTCTGTTTCTCGGGCTTCCCTGGTGCCACAGTGGTTAAGAATCCACCTACCAACACAGGGGACACAGGTTCAAACCCTGGTCTAGGAAGATCCCACATGCCGCAGAGCAACTAAGCCCGTGCACCACAACTATTGAGCCTGCGCTCTAGAGCCTACGAGTCACAACTACTGAACCCGCATGCCACAGCTACTGGAGCACGTGCTCCGCAACAAGAGAAGCCACTGCAAGGAGAAGCCAGCACACCACAACAAAGAGCAGCCCCCACTCGCCGCAACTAGAGAAAGCCTGGGTGCAGCAACAAACACCCAACGCAGCCAAAAATACACACACAAAATAAATAAATAAATAATTTTTTTTTAAGTTCCTGTTTCTCTCTCTTTTATATCACCATTATTTCCTTCATGGCTCATATCACTATCTTTATCTCATTTATTGACTTGTGTGATTTTTTACTTACTGCCCCCCCATGACACAAGGACTTTGCTGTGTTAGTTACCTCTACACCCCCAGCATAGAGAACTGTGCCTAGAACAGGATGGCTACTCAATAAAGATGTACTGAATGAATGAATAAATAAAAAGTTTCTAAACAAGAGAGGCAGAGTTGGACACCCTCCCTGCCCCCTCAGTGGGATCTCAAGGAAAGAATGTAAATTAAGAGAAAGGGCTGGGGAGAAATAAACCCTTAGGGAACACAAATGGATAAATCATCCCAACTCCCCCACTGACAATAACTGCTATCGGGGCCAGGACGATGTCATAAGTGTTGCAATCTCCACAGCTTTCTTTTTCTCCCCACTAACTTTTCTTATTGTGGTAAAATACACGTAACTCCATGGTTTTCTCCTTTAGTTTCTACAGCTTCCCAGGGCTCAAATTCTTCCAGCAAAGCTATGGAGACATATGACCTTGGGTATTTTTCAGATGAAAAGGAGTCTGGATAGCATTGCTTTTGAAACTCACCTGGGTTTACCAAACAGATGTGGGTTTTGAGATTTTAAAAAAAAAGAAAAGAAAAGAAGCTTTTCTACTTCCATTTAATGAGATTTAAATACAACAAAATTTTCCAGTTGTTCCTCATTGTTTTCTTTTTAATTTGACCCCTGCCACTTCCCTTTGGGCACTTACTCAGCGTTAAGAAAACCCACCGCCCTTCTTACCACCAGTATCCTCACAGCTGGCTCTCCCAGCACCGTTGAGCGGTAACCCAATCCTGAGCAGCAGTGATGACTCACAACCCAGAGAGACCGGGTCCCACAGAGGACAGTGCTGCCCACTCCATTTCAAAAACAGCAATTTATCTGGCATTTCCACTTATGTTGGAACCCTAAGGGGTGAGTAAATCTGGGGGTTAGAGGGGGGCAAAGAAAATAAACTTCAGTGCTCTCTTTCTAGATTCCAAAGCCTCAGTTCTCTGAGTTAGTGAAGTCACAGACCGCAGACTGACAGTCAGTCACAGACTGACATTGCCAAGTTCAACTCAGCTACCCCAGGTACTTTCCTTTTGCATTCAAATACCACACTTCTTTATAGGTGCCAGGGTCAGTCAGGTTCTTTAATTTCCTTTCCCTATTTGCATCCATTTGCCAAGTGACAAAGTATAGGTACACATGGGTCTGACCTTCTTATTCTTAGATCCCTACAAATGAGTACAAGGCCCCACGTGTGGTTTCTACACACTGTGGTCTTCACTTGTTTTTTTTTTTTTTTTTTTGGCTGTATTGGGTCTTCATTGTGGTGCGCGGGCTTCTCATTGCGGTGGCTTCTCTCGTTGTGGAGCACGGGCTCTAGGCACGAGGACCTCAGTAGTTGTGGCGCACGGGCTCAGTTGCTCCGCAGCATGTGGGATCTTCCCGGCCCAGGGCTTGAACTCGTGTCCCCTGCATTGGCAGGCGGATTCCTAACCACTGCGCCACTAGGGAAGCCCTTCACTTCTTTTAATCACTCCTTCAGAACACACGATAGGTCAAAAATTGCTAATAAACTAAATGAGGTAGGGGAGTCTGACATAACTCTGTGCCAAGAAAACTTACCTCCAGTAAGGAGTGTGAGGCATAGTGTTGGTAGCTGAAAGTACCATCAAGCCTGAGCGTCTCCTGACTGTACAGGGAGCTACTGTAGAGACTGAGCTCCTGCCTCTGGGAGCCTACAGAAGCAAAACTGCAGAAGAAATAAAATGTTTGACCCTAATCCACAGAGTTTGGTCTTCTAAAGCAAAAGGAACCTTAAATTATAAACAGCCTCATTCAAAGGGAAAATCTGTGAAGCACCTACTCCCAGGAACTCCCCATTCTGCCCTAGGCCAGCCTGGGTTCAGCAGGCCCATAAATTGGCACTGTTGATATGACCTTCCCAGACTCTAGCTCAACAAGAGATAACAACAAAGCTGAGAGCTTTGGTAGCACTCAAAGGAGATTTGAGGGACTTAAAACATGCTGCTAAATACAGCAGCAAAAGTTCCTGTTTCTTGCAGTTGAACAAGGAAATCTCTTTATAATTACACTTGTAGATAAGATGCACCAAGCTACTCGGTACTACTCCTTCTTGTGAGGAACAGGTTAGAACCTCCCGTCCCAATCCACCGCTCCTCGCTCCTCGGGGGCAAGTCTCACCTGGGGCTGTGGAGACAACGTGTCTCCTGGAAGATAAAGTGCCAGGAGCTTCTTATACAGCTCACTGTCTTAGCCACAACCATTTGCCTGGGGATAGTCACCACTCTTCGTTCCCTAGCTCTCTCTGCCCCTGATTTACACTCTCCCTCAGCCCACTTCCCTTCTTCCTCTTTTGCCCAGGGCTCTGCCACAGAACATGCATTACTCATCAGAGAGGGTCCTTTCAACCTAGATGCTCCTTTGTTCCGCCAGATTCCCCCTCTGGTTTACATAATTCTTTACAAAAGCAAGGTACAAGAGCTATGACCTCTGTACTGACAGGGGACACTTACTACTGCCCTGCCGATACTAGATATCTGTCCAAGACATGGAGGAAGGGGATAGCGCCTCACATTTCTCAGCAGAACAAACTGGACAGACAGACTAGCCACTCAGAAACAAAGCCTGCTTGGCTTACAAGGGAATAATAAATATAACTATAGTGGCTCACATTGCATAAAGTGCTAGATACGAGGTGCTATTCTCAGCACTTGACATTTAGGCCTCACCACGACCCTATGAAATAGTACTATTACCACCTCCATTCTATAGAAGAGGGACTGGGGCATGGGAGGCTAAGTACCTTACCCAAGGCGACACAGCTGGGACGTGGCAGAGCCAGAATGTGAACCCCGACAGCCCGACCAGGCTCTAGACATCACTCTTTCATTGGATGGCTCTTCCCTTAACACACAGGTTTGTCTCTGAGCAAAACTGGCTCACTCCAGACTCTAAAGGAGAGAGGGTCTGTCAAAAAACACTGCCAGTTTTCTCCACTGAGAGAAGGAAACAGTGTTGGCCGCATTTATTCACAGAGCTGGTCTAAGTCTTTACAGCAGAACAAATGAGTACTCCAAACATGTGTTGACCAAAATTTTTCCAGAGGCACTAAGTGAAACCACCACCTCCTTTCTTAATGACCTGGGAGACCTTCTAACTTACTAAGGGCTAGAGCCTCTCTGCAAGTTGTTGCAACCGAGCCCTATGCAGCTGAGAACAAGTTCCCAGTCTCCAAGTTATACGAACCAAGGCAAAATGCTTCTTAGAATCCAGCTGATGGGGTTAAAAAAAAAAGTTACCCAAATATGTTTTTAAGCATAAATTAAGTATGTTGGTCAGTCTGAGGAAATAAAATGTATCAAATATTTTACTTAGCTTCATTGGACTTTAGGGAAATCTAGTTGGAAAGATAAGATAATGCATATCAAGAGTCAAGTCAGAATGTCAATGAAAACACTCAATCCAAACCTCCCACTTCCTGGAAGAGGAAACTGAAGCCTAGAGAAGCCAAGTTACTTCCCCAAGGTCACCCAGCAAGTCGTAGCTAGAGCCAGGACTAAAGCTCAGATCTGCTTACTACCTGGCCAGGGCTCTTTCTACTCCTGTGTGCGGGCAGAGAAGTTCTTAGGAGGGAGAGATCTCTAACAGCAGAAGCAGCTAGCATTTTTTTTTTTTGTGGTACGCGGGTCTCTCACTGTTGTGGTCTCTCCCGTTGCAGAGCACAGGCCCCGGACACGCAGGCTCAGCGGCCATGGCTCACGGGCCCAGCCGCTCCATGGCATGTGGGATCTTCCTGGACCAGGGCACGAACCCGTGTCCCCTGCATCGGCAGGCGGACTCCCAACCACTGCGCCACCAGGGAAGCCCCAGCAGCTAGCATTTTTTGAGAGCATATGTGTGCCAGAAACTAAGCTAAGTGCTTTATGTAAATTATCTCATTTAACCCCTGCAACAGATCTTTAAGATGGGTAATATTACTAAGACACTAAGGTTTACAAAGGTTAACTCCAGAGGTCCACAGATAGTAAGAGGAAGCGCCAGACTATGAACCTCCAGAGCTGGCTACAAAGCCTATGTTCTAAGCTGGGTCTTGAAGGATACAGGATAGAATTCATGGAAGCAGAGGTGAGGAGTGCTAGGGTAGCCAGTGTCCAGAGCACTGAGAGCAGCTTGGGAAGGGCCTCCAATGCTGCGTTAAGGGGGACCTCAAGGTCCTACCTGGGCCAGCCTGTAGGAATGGGGCAAGCAAGAAGCAGTTCTATACTCCCATGACTATGAAGGGTAAGCATCCTACAAGAGGGTAGAGCTGAGCCTATGAAGCTGGGTTGAGAAGGACCACGTCAGAAACTCTCCTGGGGTCTTGACAGAGAGATGAATAAAGTACAAAGTATACACTCCTTCTAAAAGAAGAATATGATTTGACTTTCCTAGCCTAGTAACCCCAACTTGATTAAGAGATTCCAGCCTTACTCTCTTCAAAGAGCTGCTCCAAGTTGATAATAATAATGGAAAGCACTGAACATTTACTGTGTGCCAGGCACTGGGCTGAGAGCTTTACATGTATCATTTCATTCAATCCTCACCACAACTGTAACAAGCTAAGAGTTATTATTATATCCATTTTACAGATGCCTCACAGAAAACTGGGACTCAGAGAGATTAGATAAATTACCCAAGGTCACACAGCTAGTAAAGAGTAATGTCAGATTCTAAACCTGTGTTTATATGACCCCTGAGTTCCAGCCCTTAATCACTTCACTACACTGCATGTAAGATACTCTCATTATGTGCAAATAATTCCATCAGAGCTGCTCTAAGGCAGCACCATACACTCACTGAATATCTAATAGTCACTGAGAGTTGAACAAACACATTACAGGTTGACTCACTTAAAAGCAATCTATAAAACTCAGTTGTCAGAACTCCATAAGGGAGCCTGTGTTCCAAGACATGAATGAACATACCAAAATCAGTTCCTCAAACAAATCTAAAGAGTTCTAGAAACTAGCTGACTTTATAGTTTTCTTTCCAATTTTCCCATTTCCCTTTTCCCGTTCCCCACCCCCTGCACACACGCACCAGGGTCAGACACTGTCAGAGAAGCCTCAAACACCCTCCTCCTATTTCCAGTCCTTTAGTGGGCTCTCTCCCATTACTCAAACAGTGCTTCAAATCAGAGTCTAAGAGTTGGACCCTCTTCCTTTTTCCCAGGCTAACGCATGAGACAGCCATTAACCCTACCACCAAAACCTAAAACTTCAGTAGGTCTGTGTTTCTTCTCAGTCACACGGACAGAGGCTCACACTGGGGAGGAAATAACTATACTACAACAAGTAATACAATATATATATGGGATAAATCCCACACTTGATACTTTTTTAGATCCTCCCCAGCTCTTGGCCCAGACCCTCTGTATTCACTGACTAAATGGGTAAACAGACCAAGAGAACATATGGGCACCAGAGATGTCTCTGGGCCCAAAGAGCAAATGAACAGGGGTGTTGACTGCAGTGCCAGCCGCTCCCACCCACTCCTGCCCTCCCAGTGCTTGTTAGGATCTACACAACACTGTCTCTTTGAGCCCCTGGGGGCGGGCCGGCATTCTGCAGTATCACGAAGGCCTCCTAGGTCAGCCCAGGTACACCCTCTATCACCCTTCCTGTCCCTGACAACTACCCTCTCCTCAATCCCCCTCCCAGGGCCTTTCTCCTGTTCCTTCTAGTAATCTTCCTACTGCTTCAGATCTCCCATAACCCTATGTTTATCTCCTTTTTCCCAGGTTCAAATAGTCCTTCATCCACTGTGACGCTTCCTATTAGCCAATCTCCAGCTCACATACAAATCCCAGTGACAAGTCACACAGAAAAAGAGTCTGGATCTTTGAGAAACAGGTGGTTTCATGACAAACTCTTAGGAACAGGTCAGCTTTGGTTAAGAAGGCTTCATATCCTGATTGCATATAATTCACCCTTTATAGAGACAGTGCAATCTAAGATTCAGGCAGTTTTCAGAGAAGAGTATTGTGATCATTTCAACAGCCCCTCAACAGCAGTATACCTGAGCCAAAAAAAATGAGAAGGGATCTTTGGAGAAATCCTTCAATAAGGTAGTCTAGACTCATTCAGCATCTTCCTCTCCCCTCAAAACACACATACACACATACACACGTGCAGGCCAGTTTTCTAGGGCCCATGGCTAGAAACAGAGACCCTGGATTTTTTCTATCAGACAATATATCACGTGGCATGTTCCCCTCAGATGGATACACCCGCATTTCACCCCACCCACCTATTGGGACAGGTGCACAGAGCAGCTTCTCCCCAGCATAAAAGAGATGCACAGTCTCCCTCCCCACCCCCAGAAGAAGCCACTCACTAGTGCAAGTTTTCCCACAGAAAGAGAACTCTCTGCAGACCATGCCAGGTGGTCTTTTTTTTTTCTTTCATGCCCTCCTGGCCCCTTTTCCACTTTCGCATGGTTCCTGTGAGGCCCCCTCCCTACAGCCTGCTCTCCCAAGCTAAGGCGGAGGGACAGAAGGAAGACAAGCCAAAGCCGTGCAGGGCTGCTGCCCGGCCTCCCCCAGGCTCCACACACGTTCCCTTTGCTTGGCTGCCTCAGCAAACTCTCTTGGGCCCAACATGAGAAATCAGGAGTCTCCAGGGCAGTGACAGGTAACAGCTAAGAGAAGCAACAGGATGACATGCTCTCAGCCTCTCAGTCCTGCCAGCCTGCAGGGAGGTGCTTTGGACAGCCCAGGACTCAGACCCTCTACCTGTCTCAGGTTCCTACCTCCCGGAAGTAGTCATTAGAATCAGGTGAGGTGGGGACGGGACGCAGCCTCTCTTAGTCCCGGGCCAGCAGTGTGGCTGTGATATCTGGAGTTGTGGAGCCTGTCCAAATGGTACACCCAAGCCCTGCATTCCAGGGACAGGGGCAGAGCCAGCAGAACTGAGGACGGCCTTGGCCTGTCCTCCAAAGTATTTCAGAATTGCAACTTCCCTGGGTAACTGATTATTCTAATTTTACAGAGAGAAGGAGCCCAGGGGGAGAAAGTGCAGGAAGAGGAGTAAAGGAAGGGGGAGAGAGGGAGTAAGAACAAGAATGTTACTTTTTCATCCTTAAGGAACATGGAGGGATCCGATTTGTGACTCAGCTCTGGGAAACTGGACTGACAAGGAGTGGGGAACAGCTGCAGCCCCAAGCTAAGCTGTGGACAGCTTCCCCTCAGGCTGGAGAGGCTGCTGTGACAAGATTCACCTGGAAAAAAGGCTCCGTTATTTAAAAAAAAAAAAAAAAAAAAAATCTGTCTGTTCAGGGGCTTCTTCCAAGGCACTACTCCAGGGCCTGGCTGGCAGGTGTGCCCTTGCCCTACAACAAAAGCTGCGGCTGCAGGTGGGGTGCCGGCCCTTTCCCGTGTTCCCACCTAGTATGCCAGGAGCCTCCCGGAGTCTCTGAGGACAGAGCTGGGACGCCCTTGCCCAGAGGCTCCACTCCCCTGCTATTCTGTTCCTTGCACAGTCCCACGGCATATCGAGTATCTCTGCCCTTGGAATTCCCAATTCCTTGTTTCTTTCTTATTTCCCTCTAAGCTGTAGCCACAGGTTCCTAAAAGAGCTGCCTAGCCCCCAAGGACCTTTCAGAGCAATAACACTTCCTGCCAGTTAGAACCCTGCCTTTCAAACCCAAAACGGAGGAGAAAGGCCTCCCTGCTCACTCGCAACAGTTTCCCCAGCAGAACCTAACAGGATGAGGGAACCAGCCCTGGCAACCAGTAGCCTCTCTTCCAGCTTCTAAAATCTATGACTCCGTAAGCGCCAGGCAGCTGTGGGAAAAGCAAAGGGTCTCTTGGAGTCCCTCTCCTCCATACTAAAACATGTGAGTCAGGTGACCCAAGGAAAGCTTCATCTCTGAAGGATCATTTATGGCTCAAAGTCTACAGTGAACATCACTAAACTTCCCAACCCAAAGAAAGCACTATTTGTTTCTTTTCACATCTTGAAGAAGTTTTAAAAGGATTTTCTCATTTTTATTTATAAATGCAAAAGAGAAGAAGGGACTTTATAAATGGGAAAACCAGAACAAAGTGACTTTCCAGAAGAAAGAGGGACCATCCATCAAGTGTCAATTCATAACATCTTACATCATATAGGACTTGACTTGTTTAAAACTACGTTCATGGAAATTATTTCATTTGCTCCCCGCAACAGTCCTATGAAGGAGCTATTATCATTATCCCCATTTCACAGCCAATAAATCTGAAGGTCGTAGAGGTTGAGGGTCTTGCCCATGGCTACCTTTATGGTAAGTAGCAGAACCTGGCCACGGTTCACGTCTCCTAAACCCAAATCCATTATTCATTCTGCTACACCAAAAGAAAGATCATCTGCTAGCCCTCTTCACACGTGCGGGGACCATAAAATTGGAGGAGCTGCCCAAACACATCCACACGAGTAGAGGAGAACTGAGATCCTGGATTTGCGTTGTCCACCGAAGGGGCCACTGACTCAGAGAGGCCTCCTCTTCACATCCCCCAAACTGAGTCCCAGCCAACAGCGCCATGCCACATCCCCCCAGTTAACCGAGGTGTCAACCAAGCAGAGGAGCCCTGGAGTGCAGTGAAAGGAGGCATCACTTTAGAAGCGGCCCGTCTGAGGTCCAGGGCCATGGAGTTCACCCTTATGGAGCCTCAGGCCACAACAATGATGTACACATGTCCACATTCAGGGAGCCCGCTTGGGGACATGGCCAGTGCTTTCATTGGCAAGCTGACCCGAAGTTAATCAGAAGGCCCCCCTCATTGTTTGCCAGAGTACAAAAGACATTCTGTTCAGAAAGTTCAAGAAGAAAAACCAAAGAGCCAGGATGGCAGCTGTTCCCTCATCCCACAGAGAAACCAAAGGCACCCACCAAGTTTCCTGAGGCCCAGCAGTAAGTTTAAGATATAACATGGCTGAAGCGGAAGCACATCCCGATGGGTCTCCACTGCAGGGAGTGTCCACTGCGTTAACCCTCCTGATAAGATCACTGACAACCTTAGCTACCTCATCACCTATGAAAGTGCCTTTCTGGAACAGTCTCCTCTCCTAGGCCACAATGAGTTCACCACACACTAGTCCTCTAGGTCAGAACAAGTTTTACCGAAACATAGGACAGTGTAGAAGGGGCGTGCGGCATGGACACTGCATGCCCTGAGAGTTGGTTAAAATATTAACCAAGGAATCCATTCAGCACAACCACAGCACTTCATGTCTCCTCAGGTAACCTAGCTCTTAGCAGCAGCTCACTCTGAGATATCTGGATAAGAAAAACCTCTTTGCAGGTCCCCCAGCCCCCAGACACCACCTGCCTCCACCCCATGTATTTTCTAAGGAAAGCCTGTGATGGACTTTATTAATGAAGGAGGACAGCTTGCTTCTTACCAAGCTACCTGGGGGCCAGAGAGAGAGACCAACCCCGGTTCAGATATCCCTAGGACAGTCCCTCTGTCCTAATAACTACTCCGGAGAGACTTGGAGCTCACCACAGGCTCCCAGCTGAGTTAATTAGCTTTTTTTTTTTTTCATTAGGTCAGACATAGCAGCACCAAGAGACAAAACAGACAGTGTTCACTAGAACAAACCAAGCCACTCAAAAGACACTGGAGTTTCCACGTAAGAACTACAAACACAATGCTGGAGTGATGATAACTCATTTTTCTACATAAAAGACCCTTCCTGTAAAATATCCTGAGACTTTGTGCTAAATAAAAGTAAGATGATGATTCCTATAGTGAAGTCTAAACACCTCAGGTTCAGTAAGAGTGAGATCAGCTAGATCTGCAAAGTCAAGAAAATTGGCTGTTTCCCTCCTCCTTAAGCTAATAGAATCCAACTGTTGGAGCATGACATCATTCCTGAGCCCCAAACCCCGAGCACAGAGTACAGACACTTGCCTGCCTCCCAGAAAACAGCCCAAGACTGGCCAGGAAAGGAGGAAAAACAATCCAAGCCTGGAGCTGACCTTACCTGAAAGTCCCGGTGCTTTCCTGCCCACTCCATTCTCAGCAGTTTGGCTCACACCACAGTCTGTTAGGGAGCCCAGGGCCCCCAAATCCACTCGCTCCGGCTCGGATACCTGCTGCGAGCTTCCCACGGCTCCTTCCTCTGACCTTTCGTGGCGCTCCTTCCAGCCAAATGAGCGGAGCACTGCTGGCCGGCCAGGCCAGTCGTCATGGAGACCCTGTTCTCGCCAGCGCTCGCTCCCGATCTCTCCCTCCCTCCCTCCCTTTCTCTCTCTCCCTCCCTTTCTCTCCCCCGACCCCTCCCTCGCTGTCTCCCTCTCTCTCCCTCAGTTCTGGGAGGCTTTCATGAAACAGCACTGTCTTTTGATCAGCTCGGTCTCTGCACGCATTCCACTCCTCCTACCTCCCTCCCAGTCAGACAAGGGCTCTGGGCTGCTCCTGGGAACTCGCTTCAACAGCTCAGAGGGGAGAAGGGAGAAGACAGTGAGTGGACTTGTTCTGCTCCCCACCAGTGTCTCATTTTTTTTATAACTTGGAAGAGTCCTGGTCAGGGGGGAGGGAGCTAGCTGGAACACTTGGAGGGGAAGCAAGCCCTTCCTCTGGGTCCTGGAGTGAGGGGAGGGTAGGAGGACCCAGATGCACTGCCTCGACTTGTTTGTGCGCTTGGGATTTTCCCCGGCAGCAGCTGAGGCGGAAATGCATTCACCTCCCTGGAGCTCGCCTGAACTGGCCTCTCTTCTTACCTTGCTGCCTGCCCAGGCCGTGGTGATGGCTTTAACCAGTGCAGGGACTCATGGTACTAGTGCTGGTGCCAAAGCAGTCTCTCATCTTCCTGCAATGGAGAGGAAAGACACCAGGTCAGGTCCAGTAAGTGTCCTGGGCAAGTCAGAGTCACAGCCCAAGCAACAAATGTGATACAAATACAGCCTAAAGCCCAGGCTTTCTGTGAGCTGTCGTCATGGCCAGAAATAATATCAGTGCTGTTAAAGAGCTAGCACAGTGCCTGGGACACAGCAGGCCCTCTAAGCGTAATCCCCCGATGCATATTTCTGCTCTGTAATATATTTTTTAAAATATTTATTTATTTGGCTGTGCCGGGTCTTAGTTGTGGCATGTGGGATCTAGTTCCCTGACCAGGGATCAAACCCGGGCCCCCTAAATTGGGAGCACGGAGTCTTATCCACTGGACCACCAGGGAAGTCCTCTGCTTTGTAATATTCTTTTACATGCACTATTTTGTTCGATCCCCAAAACCTTTTGAAGTATACTGGATAGATATCATTATCACCATTTTATAGATGGGAAAACTAAGGCTCAGAGGGATCAAATATCTAGTCCACAGTTACAAAGCCAGTTTGGCAGTCGAAGAACTAACAGTAGAGACCAGTCCGCTGCCCCCTAGTCTGGTACTTTCCTCTAAGGTACACTGCCATCTGATCTTACAAACTAACAGTTTTTTTGACAGCCAGTTATGAGATACAAGGCTGGGTTCCCTGGGGAAGATAGAGACTCCTTCTGAGTCGTGATCAAATAGGCCCTACTATCATCTTTTAGCCTGAAGGCTCTACGATAGCCTCTATGAGATATGAAACATACAGGTGCACAGATGAGAGAAAAAAAGTCCTGCCCTATAGCTATAAATTACCTTACACTTCTCCAAAGTACTCTTACAAATCTTGGCTCATCTGTTCAACCCAAGAGACCCACAGTTAGGATGGTACTATCATACTAATTTAACAGATTTTTTTAAAAATCTAAAAGAGAGGCCAAATAACTTGGCCCAGGTCACAGAACCAGAAGATAACAGATCTAGAAATAGTAGCCAAGCCTTTCAACCTCTTCCGTATATTAAGCAGAGTAGTTCCAAGAGCACCAGACAGAGCAGGGGTCAGAAGATCAGGTAGCCCCGGCTCCACAGCAGCCATGTGCCTCCGGGCAGATCACCTAGCCTCCCAGTCTCCATATAAAACCTGTCCCCTGGGCAAGTGACAGGGCTGGGATGAGCATGAAAAGATGTGTGTGAAAGCATTCTCTTTCACAGGCACTGAGCTAAGAACTTCATCTCAGCTGCTCTTCACCACAAACAAACAAAACCTGGGGCAGTTGGTTTGCCCCCAAGAAGAGGCCCCTGAGGCTCAAGGAAGACATTTTTCAACGTTGCTTCCTAAAACCGTGCTAGAGAGATTCTGATGGAATCTTTAAGGCTGAGATCCCTTGCAGAATTTCTGTGTTTTTCACTAATGTCCAATATACCACAAATTTCTTAAAACAAGATTTTAATTCAGTCAAGTTTAAAAGGTAAATATATGTCAGGAGATAAGGTAGGAGGTATGTCACAAAATACAACAGGAAATAACAGAATGGCACAAACCCTAAGTGGGGGGCACTTTTGCTTCAGTGAAGCAATCAGAGCTTCAAAGAGGGTATACTCAACCACCTACTAGAAATACCCAACCCAATACCCTGACCCAAGTACCAACTCAGGAATTCCTCATAGGCCCTAGTGTCCCCCACCCCCATCTGCAAAGGAAGACAAGATGAAACGGCAAGGGCAATACCATCAAATCACTAAACTTCTCCCCCATCCCATTCCCAACAGGCAGCCCTCTGCTCTGCTCCTGATGCCCAAAATGCACATTCCACTTGCCCAGTCTCCATGATGAGAAAGCAGAGGTGATGCCCATTCATTTTTACAATAAGACAATAGTCACAGTTATAATATTAATACCAACTAATGTTTATTGAGCACCTACCATATGTCAGGCATTCTTCTAAGCAGCATGAAGGGACAAGGTTGAGTACTAAAGCTGATACAAGTCAGTCTCTAAAGTAATGCAAACTTCAAAAAGCCCTCCAGACCAGACACAGAATGCAGGCCATGCTCCCCCTAGTGGCACACCGGGGTTACAGCGGTTCCTTAGGGCCCTCCCCTGGGGGGACCAGGTAGGGACATAGTAAGGGCCGCATTAGTGGGAGAACTGAAATCGCTGCTTGGGTGCTGCTATTGTGTATAAGCTCCTTGAACTGGGCAGAGCGAAAGGACAGCTGAATCCTTCTGCTGCCTCTGCAATGCTGGATTCAGATCAATCCTACCTGACCTTCCCGGAAGGATAGGGCTTTTACAGCCGTATGTGGTCTAGTATCTGCTGGGAGGCCCACATGCAGACTTCAGCCAGAAACCCAGGAGATATCCTTGCACATCCCTACCTCACACTCCCCGCAGCCAATCCACTTACCGACTCCAAATAATTCTACTTCCAAGATTTATCTTTTATCTGTCCGTTTTTCTGCACCTCCATTGCCACCCCAGTCTTTCCCCTTAACCACTGCACCAACCTCCTAATCACCCCAGCTTTCACTCTTGCCCTCACACCTCCGTTCTCCACAGAGCTGTCTGAATCACCCTTTTACACCAAATCATGTCATTTCCTGCTTAGCACACTTCAATGGCTTCCCACTGCATTTAGGATAAAATCTGAATTCTTACCAGGACCTATAAGGCCCAGCATGATCTTTCTCCAGCCTCCTCTCCTCTCAGCACATTTCCTACCCTCCCACTCTGGGTGCCAGCTACACAGGCCACCTTTTAGTTTCCCAAAGTGTCAGATCTTCTCCAGGCTGCTCCCCTTGCCTGGGACACTCCCCCACACCCTAGTCTTCACCCAGCTGAATCTTACTCGCCTAGCCTCAACTTGCCTCTCACCTCTGCAGAGAAGTCTTTCACGATCCTCCAGTGTAAATGAGGACTCACCCTCCATGGCACTTACCATAACCTGCAATTGCTCATTTGTGCGATTACTTGCTTCCCCCCTGAGTTCCTTAGGAGCAGGAACCTTGAAAGTTTTGCTAACCACCATATTCTCTGCATTTAGGATAGGGCCCAGCTCATAGCTGGCACACAATAAAAATCTGCTGAATGAATGCATAAAACCCCCTTTCTTCCTGTCCAACAGGAAGAAGAAACTTAGAACAGCCATTTCACGTCACTCATTGTATCTTTTCATAGACTTACAAACTATAATTACATGTCTTTTCCTCATGTGCCTTGCCTGTGGGCTCAACCAAAAATTCCTGTAAAGTCTCCCTGTGGTTTGTTTCCCAGAACTTTCCTCGTAAGGTCACTCTTCCGGGGACGCACTCCAGGGTTTTACAGCCTTTCCCAGTCCCAGAGTGCCCACTCACAGGCACTCCAGCACAAGTATCACTGCCAAACCAAGTGGGATGCAGGAATGGCTCAACGCCCACAGATGGGAAGGCTCTCCCGGGTCAGCTCCATTCAAGGACAAAAATGTTTTCTCTCACCTCCACTGTGCAGGTCACTGTGCTTACAGAAAATACACTTTTACTTTAAAAAGTCATCTTATGTTTTATAATTTGGAGATGGGTGTAAATATTGTTTGAAAAAATGTTTTTCCATTACTGAAAAGAAACTGAAAACTACTGTCTGGGGGAAAAATAATGAAGGCCTAAATAATAGCAACAGCAGTGTGCCTAAGCCCAAACCCCTCCCGTGACAGACATGGCCACCAAAATCTGAAATCCCTTCCGGCTTCCTCTCCTGCCACACTCCCCCACGACCACCACTCCATTACAGGCACAACCATCACACACCAGCTGGTGCTCTGAAAACTGCATTTCTCCTCTCCCTCCCCAGCTGCCCACACTGTTACCTTTTTCTGAGTGCCTCCCCTTCCCTAACTAGCAAAACCAAATGGCCTTCAAGGCCCAACTCAGTCATCACCTCCTCTGTGAAATATTTCTTGATCTCCTGGCAGGATCTGTTTGTCTACTCTGCAAGCCCACAGCAGTTTAGGATGCCTTTATCATGGTATTTATATCATTTTATCACTGCTACTTGCACTCCCTCTCCCCCACAGTTGTGAGCCCCTTGAAGTCTATCTACTTTCATATTTCATTCAGAGTGGGCAACCAATTAATGTGTTCAATAAATGAAACACTTAAAAAGACTCTTTAAAAAAAAAACCCACAGAAACAGCTGCCCCCTCCATTAGATGAGGGAATTTGAGTGGATAGCCTTACATAGTCTATCCACTCAGATTCAAGAGAAGAAAAAAAATTATATATATATATATATTTTAATATATATGTGTGTATATGATCATTAGGTTCTAGATTTGATCACTAGAAGAAATTATAGTCTTTTCTTTAAAAAACTTTTCTTTAAAAACTGAAATGCCAATTCTGAAAACACAGGAGCAGAATAAATCTTTTAAAGTCACTCCTTACTTTGGGATCATTGGAATTCAAGAAAAGAAAGCTGTTATCTCAATATTACTGGCTGGATCCTAGAATGCCTAAGAGATGCAGTATAACTTCAGATGCCTCTAGAGAGCCTAGCTCCCAGTGCCCACCAGACTGGGGTCCAGCAGCATGTCCACTGAAGACACCCAGTTCTACCCATGTGTCCTGCCCATTTTCCTACACTGGGCTCTGGTTGCCATGTGAGTAGGCAGGTTTACACAAGAGCTCTTTAGGACTTTACAGTTTTCCTTTTCTACCTCTGAGTGGCAATGTGGTTAAGAAGGGAAAAACTAAAAATTCAGGAGTAGAGAAAAGAGTCATCAGACTGGAGTCCAGGTCCTGGTTACAGGGCGGTGAGATCCTGAGCAAGTCCCTGTCCCCCACAGGGCCTCTGCTTTTTCCTGCATATAATGAGAGGGGTATTGGGCTGTTGGAACTAGCTGTTCTCCAGTGGTCCCTTCTAGCTTCAATGTTCTACTGCATTGTTCTTTGGCAGTCACCCAGATCCGTGGTTCTATCCTAGTCACCTAGTCCCCTTGCTTTCTGAATGAATCCAAAGCAGCAGAAAGACATCTTGTTTCAGGAGCTACAGAGCCTCCATCTAATCCTTTCAGCAGAACCCCATGGGGCTCTGGAGTCATCTGCTCGGGATCAGATAGAAGAAGACCATCACCACATAAGGCAACCTTTCCTAGAGGAAAAGATGGGAGATTCAGACTCCCTGCCCAAAAGCAGCTGGCCTAAGAGAAGAAAGGCACCAAACACAGGGTGGGGAAATTAGGAAATGGCCTGGGAAGTGCCTGGAAGAAGACTGCAGCTCTGCCAGGGACTCATTCCCAGCCATCAGTCTGAGACAAAGCAGCCTTTACAAAGCAGAAGCACTGGCAATATCTAATGAAGTTCTCTTGGAAAACAATCTGCTTACTGCCAATCAAGCAGTCTCTTCATGGGCTCTACCAGGGCCTTTGCATCAACAAAACAAACGCGTTCCTCCAGATGGCAATTCCAGCCCTCCTCTGCCTGGGAGCCACAGCTGGCAGGACCTCCAGTGCGCTGGCCACTGCTACACATACTTTGCTTCACAGCCTTCCTGGGAAAACAGAGAAATACCGATTCTTTGCTCAAGTCCTGGCATTTTATGGTAGGAAATTCTTCCAGGTCCTTATTCCTGACCTAATCCCGCCTGCCTCCGACCCTTTTCCCACCTACTCCCCTCCGACCCTGAGGCTCTGAACTCAGAAAGTGTGGGCTCAGCCTATAATTATCCTAGATCCCACTGCCCTGTGGTGAAGCGGCTACTGGACATCTTCATGCTGGGTTGAGCACACTCTCCTTCTGTGCGCCAGCCTTCCGGCCCCAGTCCACCTCCACTCGGCTCACAACCCTCAATATGAGGCTCAAAGTTCAGATCCCCAGGAGACAAGGTACTCAGTGCCTTGATCCAGTCCCTCAGAGTATCTGTCACAGAGTGTATATATAGGCTAATTTCTGGACTCTCTCAAATCCACAGGCCCCTGACCACTGCCCCTTGTTAAGTCCAAGCATTTTAACACTGGGCCACATAAACACAGTCTTGGGGCCAGGAACAACTGGACCAAGGAGGCAGTATCCCAGACCCCCTCTAGAAGCCCCATTTACCCTTCCAGAATGGGCTTCTCATGTTTACTTGGCTCAGAACTCCAAGCTCAACCAAGATCTTACCCGTCATGACTAAAGCTGCAGGTAGGGTACAAAGTGAAGGAAAAGGAGATGGAGGAATAAGAGGAATGTGCACTCAAACAGCTTTTCCATGATATAACCAAGAAAACACCTTGAGCCTCAGAAAGGAGTATCCCTTAGAATAAGATCTGGGCAAAGCTGTGGGAAATGTGGGTCCAGCCATATCACCTCCTCCATACTGTCCCCCCTTATTTTCCCAGGTTGGACTGGATTCTCTACCTCCACCCCCTGTACTCCCTGGGACAGTCTACTACTCCTGCATCTGCCGTGTTCATATTTTAGTGATATTTAGCTCATATTTTCATATTTTAGTGCACCAAGGCTTACCCAGCTCATTTCTCCTACTAGCCTATGTCTTAACTCTGAAGCCTAGTTTAGGGTTCTGTACCGAGTACAATTAATAATTTTTTAACATATGGACTAAAGAAACCAACCAACTAATCGATCTAACAAATAAGGGATCAACAATATCACCACAGAACCTAAACCATTTGGTGCTTAGCACCTCAGGGTGGTCCAAGGTTTTCAAGGTGTGGTACATATATACAAGATGATTACAAGTGGTATAAGAACATTTAAAAATTTTTTAATGCTCTTGTATTTATCTTAATGTGTATTTTTTTAAAAAGATAACCAGCTATTAACTCCATTTTCACTGAAGTCATTGAGTAGACCAATGCTAAAGAAGGTATATATGTTTTTTGTTTGCATTTAGTTTTGTTTTGCTAAAATTAGTGGGTAAACATTTAAAGAGAAATGGGATACTTACACAACCTCAAAGTATCTCTCTCAGAATATATATTAATTACAAAGGAAGAAACAGGAAACTTGTCAGTGGAGAAACCTGGCAGACATTACCTTCACCAAGTGATCAAAGTTAACATTATTAGTAATAAGATACACTGACATAATGTACCCCTGACATGAAGCAATGAGAAGGGCACTGCACTTCTGTGGTGTTCTTCCCAAAAATCCATAACCTTAATCTAATTATGAGAAAACATCAAACAAACCAACTTGAGGGACATTGTATAAAATACCTTCCCAGTACTCCTCAAAAGTCTCAAGGTCATAAAAGGTAAGGACAGACGGAAGAATTGCCATAGACTGGAGGAGACTAAGACACAACACCTAAATGTAATGTGGGATCCTGGATTCCACCCTGGAACAGAAAAAGGACCGTAATGGGAAAGACTAATGAAATACAATTAAGGCTATAGTTCACATTATACCAACGTTAATTTCTTAGTTGATAAGTATACCATAGTTATGTTAGATTAGGGGACTTTGTACTGCCTTTGCAGACTTTCTGCAACTCTAAAATTATTTAAAAATAAAAAGTCTTGTAAAAGCTAATTTAAAGATAAATAAATAAAAGTATATATGGTACATATCATAAACATGGGTGAGAATGACTCAAGTTTGAGAAGCAAGAGTGGCCACCCTTCAAACCCTACCTCCAAGGAAAGCTTCCCCAGAATAAGAAGAACAGCTGTAGAAGAATATTTAGTGAAATGGGCAAGTGTTCAGTTTACATTACTTGGAGAGAAAGTAATTATCCCATTTTGTTAAATATATATATATATATGCCACATATATAATGCATAGAAAAAATGTCTGTATTGAAATAAAGATAACCTATCCTGAACCAAGTACAGATGGCATTTATTAAATAGTAAATGGGATATAGCTTTTGGAAAGCATCTTGGCTAGATCAATTAAAATGCTCATATCCTGTGACTCAGTGGCCTCATTTCTGGGAAGCTGTCCTAAGAATAAAATGCCCAAGTATAAGGGGAAAAAATGCATGTTCCCAGCATTATTTATAATAATGAAAATTAGAAACAAACTCCATGTGAGTCATTACTAAATTGGTAAATGTCAAGTGTTTTTTGACCACTACCCATACTAAAAAATAAATTTTATATAGTAATACAGAATGTGCATGTATGAGAGAGCGTGTGTGCACGTGTGTATGTATACAAAACTGAACCAAAAAGTTTCTGCAAACAATACTTATCTTTACTATGTGTGATGCTCTCTGCCATTTTCTACCCTAATCTATTTCATTAAGGAAACAAACAAAGCTTGTAGAGCCCCACTAGATTGATTCCCCATCCCACTAATGATGACCTGCAGTCTGAGAAACACTGCACTAGATGGACAATTGTGCAGCCATTAAAAGAAATGACTACAATCCACAAACTGGTAACAGTGATTGGCTCTAGGGAAAGAAAAGAGAAAGAACGTAGGAGGAAGATTTGCTTTTCACCGTACATCTTTTTGTACCTTTTGAATTTGCAATACATACATGTATTATTTATTTAAAAAGTGACTGTGAAGACTTTAACAGTATCAGACAATGCTAATTTTGCATAACAAAGTTATAACTACATTAAAATGTAGAAAACACATACAAGCGAAAAAGGAAATTATACCAAAACAATAACCACATTAGCAATTTTTTCCTTCTTACTAAGTTCTACATATGCCACACGGTTACTGTTTTACTTCTACAATTTAACATATATTTATTTTCTAAAATTAATGCAATTATTGGCAAGGGTACATAGGAGATTTCAAAGCTAATGGTAATGTTTTCTGTATTAAGCTGGGTGGTAGATACATGAATACTCACATTTAAACTGTACATATAAAAAACATATACACTATATTTTAATAATATTTTTAAAATGAAAGATTGCAAAAGTGGACCATTTTTTCAGGTCTGCCTCTCCTCACCCTCAAACTCAAGCAGACACTCCAACAAAGTGTGGGATAGGATTTAAAACCATCAGTCAAATGGATACCTTCCATTTTTGTAAACAGGTTGTAACATGTTAGAACCTGTCTCCTAAAGATTTCCATTTAGAACTTTGTAGGTGGGCTAGTTTCAGCGTTCCATTCACACTCAGGACTCTCTTTTAGTGTGTTTCCTTGATTTCCCTTTCCCCCCCCTCCCACTAAGCCATTGTTTATGCCTTCATACTTTAAATCACATATAAGCTCTTCTGAGCAAAAGGACCATTTCTTATTCATCTTTGAACTTCCAACAGGCTATAATGCAGTGTTTTCTTTACACACAGCAAATGCTCAATAAGTATTTATTAAATAGGCAATATCATAGGCAAAACTCCAGAACAGAGTATATGAAACACAAAAAGTAGCAAGGACATAAAGAAGGAAGCACTGATCACTGGAGATTAAATAAAGTCATGCTAAAAAAGTCATTACTTTTATTTAATACAGTTAACATGGAATTATAGTAGAGAATAAAGGAGATAATATATGTAACACACTCAGCAATAGATAGTAAGTGGTCTATAAATAATAGTCTGGGGGTTTAAAAATAATATGCACACATATTTACATAATATATATTTACATATGATATATATTATGTGTCACATAAATAAACATATGCACACACATATATCAAAGAATTCCAGGACACAATTTATCTGCACTTCAGAAAAATCTCTCTTGATCTTATGGATAAAACAGGAAGGCACTGGCAGTAGCACCATCTGGTAACTCAGGACAGCTGGGTCCAAATGGAAGCGCAAAATGGATCAGTATCAACTACGAAGGAGTACTCTGGAACTCCTAGAAGTCTGGACATTCCCATCTGTTCTAATCCTAGCCTGGTCACCCTTTTTTATCAATGACTGGGTAAGGCACGCTTATCAAAAATGCACATAACAAATTAATTGGGAGGGAAAATTAACATATTAGAGATAATTCCAAAAAAAGGGCCTCCAAAAACTTAGAACCACAGGTTAAGTATAACAAGATTAAATTTTAAAAGGACAAAAGATATCATTTTACACTTAAGTTTATTAAAAAAAACTGCATGACAACAGGACGAAAATGGTAGAAGTAAATTTTTGTGACTTTCTGTTTGAATAAAAAAAAAGAATGGTATAAGTGAAAGACACTTGAGGAATGGTTCAATATGAGTCAACTGATGAGTCCCTGTGATTTTGAGTTTACTGACCGACATACAGAGTCCAGATCAAATGAGGTCCATGTCTTACTTTGCTCCATTCTGGTTAGAACAATAGTGTATCCAGGGGACACACACTATATTTGCAGACCCAAGGGTAACAGAAGCCCTAATAATATCCCAGGCAAGTATGCTGAAGAGAAAAAGAAAATCAAGTCTGTGGAGTCCCTTAAATTGAGAAATAAGATAACATCTCTGGTTCATGAAGCTCTTAAGACCCCCTACAGAACAGGAAGATAAAAAACTACCCCATAACTTACTCCCCATGGAGTCATCTCTGGGAACTAGTGGCTAGATGCGATAAAGAAAGCTCACAGAAAGAAGAGACAGCTGAGCCCTGCCTGATCTGCCCTTTGTGCCTTCCACTACTTACATGAGAGCCTCTCATTTGGGGCTCTGATCATCCAAGTTCTAGTGAGGATGCTGAGAAGCTCAGGAATGCAAACAATTCTTACCCGTCATCTCCCCAAACCATGGTTCATCATGATCAGAATTACAAAGTGATGTTTTTAACCATCAGAGTGAATTCTTGTGGATCTTTAACCTTCTATACTAAGCTGTCATCTGATAGCTCTTGTGAGCAAGGACTCGGCTTTGACTGTTGTAACTGAAACATTAGACAGTAGGAATGCAGCAGTTCAGCTCCATCAGGCATTGCTGGGACGTATACATACCAGTGTATCTCCCGTAATGAGAAACTACAGTGCTTCTAAGGACTTAAGAAGAATCAGGAGGAGAGAAGAGCAGTGGCCCCTCAAAATTCGGTGCTTATCCTAGGGACATGGATGGTGGCCCTGGTCTACAGATGAGTGTCCTACTAAATAAACTTCAATGTCCTATGGTAGAAGATGCCATTTTTTAAACCCTTCTCTCTCTTTTCCCCCAAGGATAGGAACCTAGAAGTTTCTAATTTATGCAATGATTAGCTCCTTCCTTAACAATACATACACTAGGTGTATCCCATTTTTATGTAAAATAGAGCTAGTCTGCCTTTTGTATAAAAAGAGGTGCTTATAAACATTCATTCACTTAGAGATCAACTCAGAGAACAGGTGAGATGATGAGAGGAAAAACAGAGGAACGTGGAGGGAGAGAAGAGTGCAATTTAAGATCCTGAAGGACAGAAACAGGAGGAAGCTTGTTTGGAAGTCTGAGAATAGCATATCTGGGGGAATTCCTGAGCATTACTCCCTGGGATGTCAAAGAACATATCTGAGTAGCACTTAGCCTTTGAAGGAAAGAAAAAAATTCAGAAAGCCTATATTCCTTACCTGGGTGAACATGATTGTCTATAGCCCATGTAACGGGTTAGCTGACGCTGCTAATGACAGCATTATTAGGAAGAGGGCAGAGTAAAACAAACAAACAAAAAAACACACAAAAGATCAAGGACTACTGTCCCCAGCACAGCAGTTGCCAGCAGAAGACTTCTTTCTCACAAGCCGTGGGACTCCAGAAGCTATAACTGGGAGACACTGGCTCTCCTCATACCCAAGCAAGCAAAGGAAGTCAACCACGTTAAGAGTCCTCAAGGTGATGAAAGACTGCAGCCACTCATCATCGACGCAGATAACATCTGCAGTCAGTGATGCAGGGACACTCCTCTTCCAAGGAAAAGGCCCACAGGAGCTGAGGAGGGGAAGTTTACTCAGGAAAAATCCACCAAGAAAATGAGGCATGACTGTGTCTATGTGCTTCCAAGAGAGTAACCACTGCTTATTAAATTAGTGTTCCTCTTCAGACTCAGGATTTCTCCAAACACAGCCCGCAGAAACATAGCCACCAGCCAATCACGAAGGGTCAGAGACCCAGAGACAGCTGTGAGAGCTGTGAGAGGCGAAGAGGAGACTAAATTGGGCTGTGGAGGTTTGCAAAATGATTTTGAGGACAGTGAGGGTGACCCCAACTCTATTTTTCTTTCTTCAACCGTGATCTCTCTCTGCTCTGTCTCCTGCTGTATGGGGCGGTGAGAATGAACACAAGGAGGGAGATCAAGAGCTCTTTGAATAGAAAGCAAGAACTTGAAGGGTAATTGACTGTGGAGGTGAAGGAGGGTCCAGAATGACTCCCAGGTTCCGGCTTGATCGCTGAGCACCAGCCACCACAGCAGGGAATAGAGACAAAACAGAATATTCCAAGGTGCTATGCTGTAGTCATGTCTGAGTTTAACCAAGAGAGGAAGTTGCTCCAACACAGGAAGTTATCTAGACAAGACAGACAAGAGTGGAGAGAACAGAGATGGAGGAAGGGGAATTAGACTAGAAAAATAGTTAAGGAGAAAAAATAAAAAAGGAAAGGAAGGAAAGAGGAAAAGGGGAATGGAGAGAAGTGCATGCATGCGTGTGTGTGTGTGTGTGTGTGTGTGTGTGTGTGTGTGTGTGTGTATTTTAAGAGGAGGTGGGGAGAGGACATGGATAACACAAACAGCCATAACTCTGCAAATACTGAGTTCAAATATCGGCCACAGCCTACTAACAGCAGAGTGTGTCCTCTTCGGTAGTTAGGTTCTGGGGTCAGCATATAACATGAAAATCATGTGGAAACAAATTACTCTTGAAATTCCCTTAAAAAGGCACCACCCTGGAAACCAGCCACAGTCTCTGAGGAAACCCAATTCAATACTTTTCATATACATTATTTTCAGGCACTCTTAAGAATCTCAGAACTAGAAGGACCCAAGGAGTCCGTCCTCCTTATATAGTGGTTCTCAAAAAGAGTTCCTAGTAGTAGAACCACTGATTTAGTCTGAAGCTTCTTGAATAAGCTTCATTTTGCTCAGAGAGACTGGTAATCACCTAATGTCACCTAACTAGACAGGACTTTTCTCTGACCCCAGACTCCTTCCTCCATGCTTCTCGTCTTAAATTTCCCCTAGGAGATAGAAGGCCAAGATTGGAGGTCCCATTATACCACTAAATAGTTGTGCGAGTTGGGAATAGTACCCTCTCCTTTCTTGGCTCTAATCTCCCCATCTGGACAATGAAGCCAGATTAGATGAACTCTAAGAGCCCAGACAACTCTGAGATACGTACTGAATGAAAAAGTGCTTTGAAAAGCACTTCATAAACATAAGATATCGTAATGGTCAACTCTCACAGGGCAGAAATGTTGGCATCCTACGTCTTTCCCCTCAATTTTACCCTTAATATCCCATGTCCAGGTCCTACTTATTCTACTTTTGAATATTCTCTAGGATTCACCCCCTTCCTCTCTATTCTGGTTGCGGATGACCCATACTCTTTGATGGGTCTCCTTACTGCCAATCTCTGTCCTCTCCAAAATTAGCCTACTCTCTTCCACAAGAGTGCTTCCCACGAAATTCCACTTTCGCTGCATCCCTTCCCATCCCCTGAGCACCAAGGCAGATCGTCGTCACAGGGACCCTGGAAAGCCACACCCTTTCTATGTCCCTGCTGTTCTCCACAACCAGAACACCTCTCCTTTGCTTATATAAAGTCGATCCAAACTTCAAAGATCAGAAAAGATCCTGCCTCCGCCAAGAAAGTTTTCCTATAGTTTTAAGAACCTTCTTATTTCTGAACTATAAACACATTCACAGTTAGTAACCAAACACAGTTAAGATCTCTATATTCTCTATTTGTTTAACAAATTTTGTCTCTCCCAATAGACGATAAATTCCCTCGGTGATTAAAAAAGCTTTATATAATATTTGAATCACAATGTTGGTTAAGCTGAAAAATTCAGCTAGTATTATTGACTGTTTGATGGCTGAAAAGCAAGATCTTTTGCCCTTGACCTTTCATAGGAAACGTTGGGGGTGCGGGGAGTGGGGAAGGGAAGGGGTGGAATCAATACTCCCCCAACTCCTGAAGTACCTTCCCACCATTTCCTCCCAACTTTCACCTATTCTGTTTGAACCCTCTATCACAGGTTCAAATCAACTTCTTCCCTAAGGATGAGTCTCAGCACATCAGAGCAGTATGCTCTGTAATATTTAGTTATATTTAGGCAGTTATATTTAGCTCCATTCTTAATCCTGATCAGTCTTGATCAGTCCGCATGATAGCAGCAGCTGCTTACAACCCCTGACAGTGACGGGAAGGTAAAGGCAAGAGAGAAATGCAGAAGGAGGAAGAGCCAAAAACTAGCAGGGATTTTGTAATATACATTTCAGATTTGGGCCCTTGAGGGAGGTCTGCTTCAAATTAAGCCCCATCTGTTCTCAAGCGCCAAAGAGGCAGGACATCCATGGGAAGGCTCTGTAACCTGTCAGCACATAGACACCTCTACAGGCCATGCCACTGAGGACTGCAAAAATGCTTCTCATCCTTAGGGAGCCAACAAACTGGAGGTGGGGACTCTGACTGGCCATCCCTGCCAAGGGATGCTAACATGTGCTGTCACCACCCAGAGCGTCAACGTAACCAGACTGGAAAGACACCCAGAAGACACATGCTCTTACCTGCCGCCTCTAAGCTCCTTCCTCACAAAAGGCATCTGCTGCACCCATCTCCAGAGCCAAAGATCACAGGAAACCGAGCACTAATCTTCCTCCTCGGACCCTTCCTTCCAGAGTGGCAAGGAGACAGGGAAGCAAGTCAGAGAAAGTTTTAAGGAGAATCAATACCACACGGCACCCCATGAAAAGCTAGCTCCTGGTCCCAGGACTGCAAGAAAGGGCAACTCCACATTCAAACTCCTGGTTATCTCCAGGGGCTGATCTCCATGGAACTGCCCTCGCATTCTGCATCACAGAGGCACGAAGCAACCGCACCCCACAGAGCCCCAGAGGCAGAGAGTTAGGCAGAAAGGAATGCAGACGCTTCCCAGAAGTGCCCAGCAGAGAAGAAAACCAAGAGCTTACCACAGCTTCCTGGGCCCAGAAGGGGAGGAACTAGGCTCTCAGAAGAAAGACTTCAGCAGCTCAGAGACCTTGAAGGTCCTCATATCTGAAAGCCCTAAAGACGAGAAAAGTACCGTGGTGGGAATACGCCTGGACAGAACAAGCCTGGGCTGGCCCCAGATGGCTTCCAGTAAGCAGTGGCTATGCTGAACGTGAGCAAGAGTCTTACAGAAACCCGAAGCTATTGATGGCCCCAAAGGAACCCAAGGCAGGCCTGGGATGGGGATGTCTGAACCACCTAGTATAAGCTTTTGCTGGTGGCTTTACCACCTGCCTTCCATGCAGGGGCTTCATTTTTTTCCACATCTTGGGGGAGGAGGATGGAACGAGAGCAGGTACCCAACATCTGACAGGAACACAAAGCTACTCAGCAGATGGGCTTCATAGGCTCCAGTGCCTCCCAGCTCTGTTCTCTTTGTCATGCTCCAGAGGACACAAAGCTTCTTCCATTCCTACTGTGAGTTGTAGGCTTCCCAAGGAGCCCCACCACAGTTCCCAGAAACCCATACAGAGGCAAGGCTGAGCAAAGAGGAAGATCTTCCCTGCAGACGTGCTTTCTCCAATTTGTCACATATTATGGCTTTGTGAGGCTCTGTTCTAGGATAAGCATAGGGGAAGGGGCAGAACATAGAAAGGAGGTGATTCGGAACACCTCCTGTTGTATACTAAGCAGCCACATTAAACATACCAAACAAAAATAATCAAATAATTTTAATTGAAAAATGAGTTAAATCATAAACTGCTTTCCCTTCCAAGAAAAGGGCAATTCCTAATACAGATTCCCAAAAACCCAGACAACGTTTCTCCTTCTCCTCTCATATCTAACCCCAGTTTGGAAACCCTCATCAGTTGTCAGCATTAAAACAAAATACACACAGACACACAGAGACACACACGTCTGTTCACTCCTCAAAGCCTTGTTCCCACAGCCAAGGTTACAAGACCCCTTCCAACTTCAGGTCCCTGTGGGGACAGCAGGAGGCAAGAATTAGACGAAGGCTTTTCCCAAGCAAAGGCCTTGTCTCCCAATAGGATTGGGGGTGGCTTTAGACACCCCCAAGTGCAGGAAGGAGGCTAAGCACCTGGAATCCCCCCTTCCTCCACAGCACCAGTAAACCAGCTGACGTCATCTCTCTGGTAGCCACATGTCTGCCTCCCAGCCTCTGGGATTTTGCCCATCCTCACCTCAAGATTGCAAAATAAGTGTCTGGAGCTAGTTAGTTCAGTTACTTACAGCCTGGTACCAGTGAGACAAAGGTGAAAGGTTTGCTCCTTATACAAATCATTAGTTTCACCCTGCCCTGTGGCCATAGGTTTTACTCCCGTCCCTTGATCAAAATGCATGCTGCTTTTTGCAGAGACGAGACCAAAGATGAGCTCAAACCATCTCTGGGCACCACAGAAAGAAAGACAAAGGAAGAGGTAATCAGTTACGGACCTACTTCTTTAGAACTACATGACATATACTATCCCCAGGCAAAAACATATGGATAAACTTTCCCACTCTAACAGGAAATTCTCAGTCACTTGGAACCTAGTAGAGCTTGGAATTTTATTCAAAAAATTGTTCCATTTTCCTGAATTCTTCATTCCACAAAGAGATGCTACAGTTTACACACAGAGCACAGGGACATCATCAGTTTTCATAAATTGGCAGCAGATTTATCCCACTGGAAATAGACACAGCTTCAAACTAGAAGCTTTCCATTTAAGACCTGACACAGCAACACAACAAGAATGTATTATTTCCTACTCAAGAATAGGAGCAGATAATTCAATTAACTCCACTAAACAACTTGTTTCAAGAATGTGGTCCTGTCATAATTGGATCATGATATTCAAAGTAGGGGGACGTCTTCAGGCTTTAAGCTAAAGTATTTCCTGAAGTTACACATAGCAAAAAAATAAATAAATAAAAATAGAGAGGGAGAGGGAGAGGGAGAGAGAAGAGCTTAGTCAGGCATGGCACACTCTAGTACCTCCAGCTGCCACGCAGAGACTCAGACCAAAGGAAGGACCCAGCTTTCCTGATGGAGTACCAGGCCTCCTTTGGAAGCACTTTTCTTCCTCTCCATATGACAGGAATGGAGTTGGCCCCTTCCACAGCAATATCACCCTTAGGGGCCAGAGGATGAAGACTGGTTTTGCACTGAACACTCCTTTGTCAGTCAGTCACCTTTACAAGTTGAAGAAATTTTCCCAAAGAAACAATATTAGATATGGTAGCTGCATGCCCAAATAGGCTCATTACTGAACATGGCTAAAATACTGTTTATATAAAGATACAAGAAAAGTTACCTGTGTAAATAAATACTTGCAATACAACAAAACATAAGAGAAATAAAATTAAATAATTTTTACATATCCCAAAATTGTGGTCCTGGAAGAAGGACAGATTAATTGAAAGATAGGTATTTTTAAGGATTCCAAAAGGTATTCACAAGGACAACACTGACAGCACTCATTCTTCACATCATCTCATTTCACTCCCAAATGTGCGACTTTCCTTTCCAAAGTATTCTTGGTATCATGCTTATCAGCTATGACTGGGGGTAGCTTTCACTCCACAATCAAAGAGGGAAGGGGACAAGGAGAGTATTTCTTGAGGTAACTACGCAAAATAGGTAGAAGAGAAAGAGAGTGGAGGAAGAAGGTTAAAGAAGATGTGAGTAGGATTTGAAAAACACCTACCTGAAGGGGAACTATGAGCTATGACTCGTGAGAAACACAGAAGGCAGAGGGTTTGTGAGTATCCAGGGCTGGAGTGGCAGGGAGGACACATCGGGCATTACCTGACAGCTATCAGTTGGGCCATCTTCCTAGGACAAGTTGGTTTAAGAACAAGTGAGACGGGGGAAAGTACCAAATAGCCAGACATGGGCTCACAACTCTTATCAAGCCCCAAATCAAACCATTATTTCGCCCAGACGATGCTGGCATTCACAACAAACACATCTATAGAGCCTATAGGAAATGTTTATGCCTGTTCTCTTGGAGCTGGATGAGTTGGAGTACCTAGCTATCTAAAGGAAAGGAACTATCCCAGAGCTCCACGTCATCTAGCTCTAACAGTCCCAGTAAAGTAGAAGGCATCTCACTGGTGATGTAGGGTCAGGATGGAGTCAGAGCATATAGAGTATGTTAAAAAAACAAAAACAAAAGAGAGAGAAAGAGAGAGAGGAAGGAAGGAAAGAAGGAAGAAAGGAAGGGAGGGAAGGAGGAAGGAAGAAAGGAAGAAAGAGAGAGAAAGGAGCACTGTGGTGTATGTCACAGGGACTTAAGATAAATTAAAGGATTGCAGAATAGCAAAGAAGGCCCAGTTGAACACATACAGAGTCAATTATGTAACTCTTCTCCCCAGAACTACTCTACTCAGTTCCATGACTTTCCCTAGCAAGGTGCAGCAGCCTGAGAGCCTCCTGAGGTTGGGTGTAGCAAGAGTGAGTGCAGGTCCTTATCACTAACCCTGCAGGGACAAATATCCCTCTGAACTCATTTACCAAAGTTTCTGCTGATTATGCCTGACACAGGATCACAGGGCAGCAAAAGACTGTGGAGATGTCTTCCAAATCTGCACTGGAGGAAACCAACACAAATCTTTAACTGGAAAGAAAAAGTATAAACTAGGCAAGACCTGATTAAATCCCAGAATCATTTCAGAAGGGGACAGGGAGAGATCAGGAAGAAATGTACCTCTGCCTATCTGAGTATGTGTGTGAGAGCTATGGTTTACATAGGCAGACGTTAAACTACTTTGTTCTTCTTCAAAGACTTGCCTCTCACGAACACCAACGGGGCATCTCTCAGTTCTTCTGTCTACTTTTAGTTCCTAGTTCCTGGTGATAGGATCCCCCAAATATCACCCCCTTCCTTGCTGGAACCAAACCATACCACCTTCAGGGCACAAGAACTGGAACGCAGCCATGCACAGAAGGAGTGATCAACAAATGCAGAAGTTGGACATGTTAGCAAACATTTAAGGTTTCTGGAAACTACTACTTCCAAGGACCATTCTCCACATGATGAGGAAATCAAAGCCAGGTGAAGATCTGGGCTGAGTTTCAAATATTTCTGGGTTTATGAAGGAGGTGGAAGGTGGGAGGCAGAATTCTGGAACTGAACCCACAAAAGGCCAAGCCTCCCACACCTCAAGGGTGACAGCAAACAGGTGTGGACCTAGAGCAGCCCCAGTGGTGGACAAGGCAGTTATCTCTTGAAGTCATCCTTGTCAGAGAATTTCCACCACTTTGTTATCACAGTTTATACTTTTTCAAAGTGACTAGACATATTCATTTTATCTATATTTGGATGTGAGTTTCCTTCTGGCTCCACTAATGATAGTCATGGTCACGGTTCTCTGCCTCTAGCCCATCTACTCTCCTTGATCCCCCAGGCTTACTCTCTGGGTTCCTATCTCTATAGATTCCCGTCTTCTTTATCATAAGGCCCCTTTTGACAAAATGAAATTGAGACATAGAAATGTGACTTGCACAAGATCACACTGCAAATTAGTAGCACAGCAGGGATTAGAATCCAATTCTCTGAACTCTAGTCCAGCACTGTTTCCAACTGACCACAATACCTCCGTTATAAGAGAAACATCTGCTCTGGAGCACCAAGACCAAGAATCAAAACAGTTTATCTGCATGTCTTCTTAAGCAAAACAACACAGCCAGAATGTTTGGCAGAGACTAACTAAATATTTCCTCTGTGATCTACGCCGGAGGGGAAGACTGTGGGAGTGAGGTAGGCACAGGACACAGGGAAACTGAAGAGAAAACCACTGCAAAGGCCAGCAGATGGGCGACGAAAGAGGGAAAATGCAATATTAAACTGAGGACAAGCTAGGGGCACAGGAATCAGATTTTTTCTTTAATGTTGAGATTTAAAATTAGGATTCCAGATCTAAACGTGAATGTAAACAGACTGTCATCTACGAACTGACTAAAGAGAAGCCAGAAGAAAATGTATCACAATATCAAGTCATAAAGACAGGAATCTATGGGAGTGAGATGGGGGTGCCTAGGAACTCAAGGCTAGAGGCAGAGAAGCACTACCGCGGGGCATCACTAGTAGAACTGGAAGGGAACTCAAGGGACCTAGACAAGGTTCTTCCAAAAGGAGAAAAAGCACCAAGATCATTCAGCTGAAAGAAGGCTGGGGGAACAGAAGTCGTCACTGTACAAAACTAGGTCCCCTGGTTTAAAAAAAAAAAAAAGAAAGAAAAAAGAAATCTACCTGATGATGCAAGAGAGAAACTCTCCAAAGAGTTCGAAAGCTGTGGAATGGGACAGTTCTTACCACCAAGGAAACGCCACTTGAGCTTTCCCGGAACCTTTAAGAAAGAAAAGGCTTCAAAGGGCATAGGACTCCTCAATTGTGTTAAATGAACAAAAAGAAAAGGGAGGCTTCCACAACAGAACAAAGAGGTCTGAGGCAGGCCTTCTACCACTGACCCTGGGGGCAAAAGGGTTTTCTCTAGCACTCCTGTGACCAGTTATCTTAGAGAGCACACAGTGAGGTCAGCCTCAGAGAGGCTGTTTGCTGTGCCTGCATTCTCGTAGGCAGGCTGATTGGGAGCAAGGATGAGGTAACCTCACCAGCAAACGTGGCCACTGGTGGTCACCCTCGGGCTGGAGGAAAGGGAAAGAAAGAACCTGGAGCTCTTACCCTCAACAGGTTTACGTTCTATTTGAGCAGCCAAGACACACATCCCAAAGAACTAAGAGGGCTTCCCTGGTGGCGCAGTGGTTGAGAGTCTGCCTGCCGACGCAGGGGATGCGGGTTCGTGCCCCGGTTCGGGAAAATCCCACATGCCGCGGAGCGGCTGGGACCGTGAGTCATGGCCGCTGAGCCTGCGCGTCCGGAGTGGCCCACTACCACACACACAAAAAAACAAACAAAAAACCCCCAAAGAACTAAGAAATCCTGCATCAACACTTTAGCTCAACAAGCTCCCATAAGTCATCCAGCCTCTGGGCTTGGAAGACTATTCCCTTTCTTAAAGAAGAGTACCGGGCTTCCCTGGTGGTGCAGTGGTTAAGAATCTGCCTGCCAATGCAGGGGACATGGGTTCGAGCCCTGGTCCGGGAAGATCCCACATGCTGCGGAGCAACTAAGCCCGTGCGCCACAACTACTGAACCTGTGCTCTAGAGCCCGCGAGCCACACCTACTGAGCCTGCGAGCCACAACTACTGAAGCCCACATGCCTAGAGCCCGTGCTCTGCCACAAAAGAAGCCACCACAATGAGAAACCCGTGCACCACAACAAAGAGTAGCCCCCACTCACCCCAACTAGAGAAAAGCCCGCGTGCAGCAACGAAGACCTAAGGCAGCCAAAATTATAAATAAATAAAAAAAAAAAAAACCTTTAAAAAATAAAAAGGAGAGTACTGACAACTAAGACAGTGATGAGCAAATGAGAAATGGTCTAATAGTCACAGAACATAGCAAAAGGGAATTTTAGGAGACAGAGGAATTGCTTCCTGATTGTGAACTGATTCACTCACTAGGCAAAGTCTATGAGACAAGGAGCTAAGCCAAGGAAAGTATTTTAAAAGGATAGGGGGAATGGAGAGGGCAGCTCTTCCCCAGGTGGAAAATTTGAGAAGGCAGACAAAAGGAAGGAGTGAACTCCATGGAAACAGGGAAACCCCCCACCCCAAAGCTTCATGTGTAATCAAAGGCAGAAAGGACCAAACTAATGTAAACAGGCCAAGGGAAGCTAATGTGCCCTTCTCCAGAGAGGCCAAAACACACACTTCCCCAGCATGGCCCTGGAAATGCAGAAGTTAGGTGTTCCCTTAGATGAGGCAGGCAGCCTGGGGGAGTTGGGGAATTCCCAGGCTGCTCTTGGGCATTTTTTTCCTCCGAGTTCCCAGGCACTCAGAGAGTTCACAAAAACTCCCGGGCACAGAGACCAAGTAGAAGGTAAAGCTAAGACTTTACTGCTTGGAGGAAAATGCAGTTTGCCCAAAGTTCCCACAAGAGAGAATCAGAAGAAAATAACCAGGAGGAACAGCAGGACAACCTCCAAATCTGAGCACCTAGGCCACAGGCCTGCGGGCTTCCCACAGTCCTCCTTAGCTCCGATGCAATAAACAGCTGCCCTGGAGAAAACAATGGGCCTTTGTCTGTGCCTCTGCCTTTAGATTATCTTGGAGAACCAAACAGGATAATTCCTTTAGAGGAGTGGTTCTCTTAAATACTGGCCCAGGCCATGATTAAAGTTTTTATCATGTACAGCATCCCTCTCAAATTCCTACCTGATCCACAGTGGGCAGTAAGGGTCCTGTGCAGCCCTGGCCTGGTACATGAACCAGTCCCAGACAGGTTCTGGCAGCACTCTTCCTGGAGCCCTCACCAGTCAGACACCAGAGCTATGACTTCTGCTTTCTCCTTGGCCTGGCCACAGAATTAAAAGCCGAACAACTTACCCACTTCTCTCCATTCACCAGAATATTCCATGTTGTGTGAATTACTCTGACGGTTGATGCTGTTTTCATCAACATACCTGTTGAAATGCACTATCAACAGTAACTGTGATAAAATAAAGTGTGAAACAAGCTGGAGAGTCAAGCTTCTCCTGAGGTACTAACAAATAAAAATTCCCCAAACTGACAAACACATCAATAAATTTTATGTTGTAATTTTTCTTGATTCAAAATAGTTTAAATCTAACCTAATTTTGTAAAAGAGGAGAATTAGGTGCTTTCTTGCAAAGAGCTGCCCTATTATCCTATTTTAGTTATTGTTTTTAATTTATTATTCTGGTTTTCAAATGTCCTTTCTTATATGATGTGATGATGACAGGTTTGGGGTTTTTGTTTATTTTTGGCCTCTTTTCCTGGGAAAAATATCTTAAAATCTAGGAATTCTATATTGGCCTCAAAAAATAAACAAACAAACAACTGTGTTTTATGAAATTCAATATCCTATAGTATGCTAGTCTTTTCCCATCTTCCTCCACAGAGACAACTGGTGGCAAATGAATTGAGGAGCCATTTCTTTCAAACCACCAAGGACTAGATGCCACAGCATCCCTTCACATGAAACAGAGACAGTCTGAAGAATTCCTAGTATCTTCCTCCTCAAGACCTCTCTCCTCACCAGCATTACTCCTCTCCCCAAAAGCCTCCAAATAAAGCGTACTCAGAGTTTTTCAGAAAAGTTAGCTGGATACCATGAGTTCCCTAATTCAATCCAGAAGATCGCTCATTTTCCATGATTTCAGCACAAAGCATCATCACAATGTAGTGGAAAGGGCTTTGGAATCAAATGAACCTGGGTTCAAATGTGGGATCTTGGGAAAGTTACTTGATTTCTCTGAGTCATGATTTCCTCCTCTTCAAGACAATCAGTGGAATTTAGGAGCGTATCAAGCAGTGACTAGCACAGAGTAGGTCTCCTGCACTGACTCAGTTCTTGCTTGTCAGCATTCCCTCCTACTGTCCCCCAAGAGCCAGGCTCTTCAGAGAGTTCTTTGAAAACAGAGATCTGGAAATAATGAAGCCAAGTACAACCTTTTCCCACAAGAACTCAAAGTCATGCGGCTTTCCTTACCTTGCCTTGCTAGTTACATTCCATAGCTGTCCACAATTCCTTTCCAGCCTCTTTTGGAAAGGCCGGGGCACCTATTTTATGGTATAAATCTCCCTCTTCTCCTTCTTAAGAGCCTAGAAGAATAAATAATTAGGTGGCTCAGGGTTCTTTAAGGGCAGGGCTTTCAGTGTCATCCTGGAAACTATTAAAATGTGGAAAAACCACTCAGCTCACCACCTCATGTTTCTGTGTAGTATCGAATCAACCCTTCTGGAGTTCCTTCAATCTGCTCTGAGCAAATACTGAATCAGGTCTCTTGTACTTTGCTGAACAAATGTTCCAAACAGGCAACAAAAAAACCATAATCAATTTTTTCAAGACTACATACAGCCTCATGTTATAGTACTCCTATTTTGATCCCTATTAATGGCAGCCTCTCCATCAGGAAAGCAAAAGAATTCCCAGTACGAGATGGGCCAGAAGAGTGACCTCACATACTACCTTTTCCAGGACCATAGAATTTTACACAGTTGAATTCTTTATAACAAGCGTTATTTAGTAAATGGAAATGTTAAGCTTGATTTAATTTGCAGAAATTTGTAAAAGTTTTTCATGTAAACAAATTCAAAAATCGGAAAAAAAAGTATTTATTGGTCCAAAGATCTCAAATTTCAATTCCAAAATTAGAGTCACCCTTTTAAATGACAAGCAGATGACCTCAACCAAGCAGGTGGCCAAAGCAGGTAAGAGCCCTTGGACTCTAGCACTAGTCTCAGTCTGCCCATTGCTACTAAGGTAACAAAACCTGTAAGAGGAATAACCCTGGGTGGGCCTCATTTTACTCCCCTAGCAAAATGTAAACAAGGAACAGAAGATTACCAATAAGGAAAACAGTCACTGGGAAGGAAGCACCATTAATGGATCGCTCTTGCCCTCACTACCTCATGCCTGGCCGAGAGCTCCCTCCCCATACCTCCAACCCCACTGCATCTCCCTTTTGGGCCATCAAAGTGTACTTCTGGGCTGGCTTTAAGTCACCATCTGGTTCATGCCACTCCTGCCATCTCCCCCAAAGTTTTCATGTTCTTTTATACCTCTGAGCCTTTTGCATAAACTGTTCCCTCTTCCTGGAATGTCTTCCCACCTCTATTATGCTAGCCAGCTCCAAGAGTCCCTCAAGATTCAGTCCCCACAGCACCGCTTCTAGCTGCTTTCTCTGACCCTGGGGCTTCCTTTGCATTTTTCCTTATTATTCTTCCCTTTCCTCGCTATCATACTCTATTGTAAATGTTCATTTTTCAAAGATGCCCTAAGTGAATTTTGCAAAACAAGTACTCCTTCCATATATTTAAATCAACATTTAAGAGATATACCTTCTGGCACGTAATAAACATTGACATTTTAAAATAAAATTACTACGTTACTCTCTTAAATGAATCCAATGAAATCTAAATACCACAGTGATTTGAAATCTACCATCATTCATTTAAAAAAAAACATGAAATTTTATGCCATTCTTTTTTTTCCATATACACTTATCATTTTTACTTCCTCCTCAGAATTTTACCCTAATATTTTACGCTTGAAAATATTTTACTGGTAAGCCTATGATAGTTCTCTGCATTATAAGTATTATATATAAATTGATATATATAAATTTTTTAATTCTCCTATAACAGTAAGCTCTAAACGTTAAAAAAAATTTTTTTCTTCTGGATTGGGCTTTCATTACCTTTGTTATTAATATACAATTGATCAAAACATATTACAAATTTGTATTATTAAATATAAAAAGTAAAATTGTATTGCAAATACATTAATTTTCCATTTTTATAGTTGCAAGTGCCAAGAAACTGTTTACATAAATAACTAGACAGGAATGAAGGAAGTTTTTTTTACAGTAATATCAGTCAACCTTTGCACTCCTGAGCTAAATGCCAAAATTAGACAGTGGTCTATCATCAAAAATTTTTAATGATCTACCAACTGACAATTCTTTCAATTTTGTTGAAAGCAAAAACTAAAAACCATCTGATTTAGAAAAGGATTTGTTACTCAGAGTCATTCACTTTCTCTAAAAGTATTTTTAATTGCTCCTTTGCTAGCCAACTGGGAAGTTTTCACACAGTCAGCACACAAACAGCAAGATTCAGGATGAGAAATGCTATGTCTTCTTTTTGTAAAGTGAGAGAAGAGTGACTGAGAAAGGGGACATCTTGAGTACAACTGTATTCACAGACCTGGAGGCTGTAGAACCAAGCAGCCAGCGCTCCAGAAACAGGACCAAACGGTGTGTCTCTCAGGTACAAACCACGTCCATCAAAAGCTTTCTCTTATCACTGGAGGGCTCTTCCTTCAAGTTAATCCTAACAAAGATGAAATGGGAATTCAGAATTCCATTTCTCTTATACAAAGTCATTTTCCAAAATGAGGGGTTTGTAATTAAGTGACCATTAATTAAATTCAACATCACAAAATTTTAAATGGCCCAATTCCTTAACCTTTATAATGAGCCTGAAATGAAATCTCGATATATTGAAAAGGACTTCTCACAAATCTCAGTAAATACAGTACAAACAAAAATAGTCTGAAGCTATGAAAGGAGGATCAACAAGTAAACTTACAAAAATGAATAAATAGGAAAAAGATATGAGTCAAAGAAAAAAAAAAAAGCCTTACGGTAGAAAAGAAGAACAAAGCCAATCCCTTTAACTGGATGCCTTCCTCACAGTAAACAATCAATTAAATTTACAGAATGGCTGATATTGATTCTCGAGGTATAAAACAGACTATCATACTGACTATATAAATAGTACAGGCTGCAAAAGAAATAGTAAAAACATGAGGTCCATACTAAATCAATGAATAGATGAATGTAATAAAAATAGAAATGATGCTACAGAAAAAGCTAATCAGAAAAAGATATAATATACAGAAAAAATTTTTAATGAAAGAAATAGATTCAAAGAATGCAAAAAATCACAATCATGAGAAGGGATGCAGCTCAGAGAACCACCTGCAAATAACAGAAATCTTTGAACAAATGACCTCAAATCTGTAATCAGAATTTTAACAGAAGCAAACTGTCCAGAAGTGATTAAAGAGTTTGGTCCGAAAATAAGATTACAGAATCCTAAACAAAATCAACAATGAGGAACTAACACTATGTATGACATTCTCATACCTTTTAAGTATGAAGAGAAGAAAAAACTCTATGTATGGAGAAGACCCAAATTTGACTTTCTTCCAGTTTTGCAGAGGATATAATTAATGCCCAGATATGTATGAAAAGCTCTGAGAAAGTATTTCACCTCAAATTTTTTAACAAGATGAGAAGATGCCTTGAGAAAATGAAAACAAATTAAGAAATATACCCATCACATACCTCAAGTCCAAAATACAGATCAAAGAACAACTTTAAGTGAGACTTAAATGTTTTAAGTTTAAAAAATAAGATCAAATAGCCACAATCAACAATTTCTTATTAAAAAGATAAATAAAATGCTAAATAGGGAAATAACAATTGTCAAGAATAAGTCATTAGTAAAAATATACAAAAAGTAAGAAGCAACAGACAAGAGGAGAAGCAGTATCAGAACATGAAGATAAATTAACAAGTAATTTATACAATGTCAGTGACATTTACAGAAGAGGCATACCAACCAAATGCAAAGTGTGGGCATTGTGTAGATCCCCATGCAAACATCCAATTCAAGTAAAAGACATCTTTGAGACAACTGAGGACATTTGAATGTGGCCTGGGTAATAGATGATATTAAGGAATTGTTGCTAATTTTGTTAAATGTGATGAGAGTGGTTATATATATATATATATATTTTTTTTTTTTAACTTGCACAAAATTTTTTTTTTCTTTTTCAAATTCTTTTCCCAATTAGGTTGTTACAGAATATTGGGCAGAGTTCCCTGTGCTGTACAGCAGGTCCTTGCTGGTTATCCATTTTAAATATAGCAGTGCGTCCATGTCAATCCCAACCTCCCTAACTATCCCTCCCCCCTAACCCTTCCCCCGTGGTAACCATAAATTCATTAGCTCTAAGTCTGTGAGTCTGTTTCCGTTTTGTAAATAAGTTCATTTGTATCATTTTTTTTTTTAGATTCCACATATAAGCGATATCAAACAATACTTCTGGTGGTTATATATTTTTAAAGTCCTTATCAGTTAGATATGTTTTCTGAAATATTATTGGGTAAAATAACTCAAAATTCCAGAAATGATGAGAGAGTTAAATAAATAAAACAAAGTTGGAAAAATGTTGATAATATTTGATGCTGGATAAGGATATATGGGAAAATTTAAAGTTTTTTTAATTAACATATTTATTGGGCACGTACTAAGTATCATGCTCTGCCTTGGTATTAGACACAGTGATAAAACGGCCTCAAGAAAGAAACACAGTGAAGTAAGTGTTCTTAACCTAGGGTTCACCTAGGCAAATATCTATGATTTCTATCAGTGACAAAGTCACAGGTAGTACTATTACTACTGTGCTCTATCGCCTATACTCATAATTAAAAGAAATACTAAATCTCAGTAAGGGGTCAGTGAAAATGATGATGTAATTTTTCTACCCAAGTTGCAGACCCTCTGAATTCTATCCATGAACCTCCAAGGATTACAACATTCTGCAAATATTCATTAAACATCTACAAGGTGACAGTCACTACTAGGCACTGGGGGTGCAAAGGTGAGGAGAATATAGTCTTTAAGCTACACAAATTAAAACAGTTTGGCATTATCACCATAACAGACAGACAGCCCAATGGAACAAAAGTCTAGAAACACACTTAGGTGTGTTTCTAGACTTTTGTTATATATATGAATTTACCACATGATTAAAATTGGCATTTTCAAAACAGTGGGGAAAGAATGGATTCTTTAACAAATAACATTAGGACAATTCCTTGGCAAAAATAAAGTTAGCAGAGTAGTTAAAGCATGGGCTCTGTGGTTCAAATACTTGAACCTGAATTCTGTCTTTGCCATTTACTAGCCAGGCAACAGTCAACAGGTCAATTTCACAGTGATACCAACAGAGAAAATAACAGTGCCGACATCACAGGTTTGTTGAATGTATTAAATGAGTCATTACATGTAAAGCATGTGCCTGGCATTAGTACCTGGTGTATAATATGCACTCAAAAATATTAGCTATTACTATTATAACAGAATAAATTCCAGATTGAGTAAATATTAAAATTAAAAAAATGATACCATAAAAGAGGTAGAAGAATATATAATGGATGTTTACTTAATCTTGCTGAGGGAAGATCTTTCTACGAATGACACTACAGGTAAAAAATTTTTGTTAAAAGATTAATATATTTCACTACATTAAGTTACTTTAATTGTTTATATGTGGAAAGCAATAAAGTCAAAAGTTAAACTGGGGGAAATATAAATATATAAATATATATATATATAAATACATATATATATATATATATATGTGTGTGTGTGTTGAGTCAATATCCCTAATATTAAGGGTTGGTAAAATCAGTAAAAATAAAATATAAAAATCATGAACATGTAAATCACAAAAGAAATACAATTAAATGGCATTAAACATATGAGAAAATATTCAACCTCAGTAGCAATCAAAGAAATGCAAATTAAACAACAATGCAATACCATTTTTATCATATCAGATTTGCAAATATTACTTTCATTCTTTTCATACTTTCATTCTTTCATTCTTGGCAAGGATGGCTATAAACAGACACTCACTCACCCTAGCAGAAATGTACACACCTTAAAGACTTTCTGGAGGGTGATTTGGCTAAATGCATCAAAAGCCCTTGAAAATGTTCATCTCTTTCATCTATCCATTTTACCTCTGAATGAATCCTCCAAAAACAATCAGGGAACTGCACTAAAATACAGGCATCAGGATGTTCATCACAGTGTTTTTATAATAGAAAAAATAGGGAAAAAATTAAATTTAAATAATAGGTTAAAGTGGATAAGTAGTATTTTATGAGTGCATATTTATTTATTTGTTTTAAAGTGTTGGTACAGATTTTGGTATATATGTAAGCAATGGTCATCTCTGTATAGTAGAACTGTAGGTGATTTTTTTCTCTCTGTTTTCTAATTTTTCAAGAAAGAATATGAATTACTTGTATAAAACTAATTAGGGGGGGAATGCCCCATCCATGGGCTCTTAAATGATGAATAGAGAGAAAGACGTGTAAATAAGTAACTACCTATAATAATCATGCCTCCAGAGTGCTTTCTGCACTGGATTCTGTCTGGAGCTGAGTTTTAAAGGATGAATTTGCCAGGGAATGAAGTCAGAAGGCCAAGAGAATATCAAGCACAAAAAATGAAAGGGAATAAGAGCCTGTGTTGGCAAACCACAGGCCATTTCAGCATGGCAGGAAGGGGAGGCCATGTGTGAAGGACTTGAAGTAAAAGCCAGATGACAAAGATTTTTTAATGTCATGTTAAATGAGTTTGGAATTATCCTGTCAAAGAAGATTCAATAAAGAGCTTTTGTGATTCACTTACATGAAGATCAAGAAAAGGCAAAACAAATGGTAACAGAAGAGTGGTTAGGGATAAGGATGCATATACTCGCTGGGAAGAGACAGAAAGCAACCTTCTGGGGCACTGAAAATGTCCTTGATCTGAGTGGTAGTTATATGGGCAAACACAAATGTTAAAGCCCATTAAGCTATATGCTTAATATTTGTGCACTTTACTGTATGTTATTTCTCATAAAAAGGAAAGTTTTTAGCAAGGAAGTATGGTAAGTGACTTGTATTTTAGAAAGCTCACTCTGGGAGCAGCCTGGGAGATTGACTTAAGAAAATCCAGGGGCAGGCATTCTGAGACATTAAAGCTGCATTCCAGGAAGAAGATGGTTAAGACTTTAAATGGGTTAGAGGCAGCAAGAGAGCAAGGAGGACTTTTGAGAAATGGCGTGACAAGACTTTATGAGTGTGATTACTGAGAGAGAAGGAAAAATCAGAGATGAGTCTGTAAAGGAGCTGGTGAATACAGGAGAAAAAAGAGCAGCTTTCCACAGATAAGTATTGAATCGGGCAGTCTGAGGTGCTTGTGGATCATCCAGCTGTCCAATAGCAATAATTATATACACTAACTACATGCCAGGTAGTTCTGAGTACTTTACCTATATTATATTAATTCATTTAACCTCACAAAAACCTTATGAGGTACCCACTATTATTACCCCATTTTACGGATGAGGAAACTGAGGCACAGAGAGGTTAAATGACTTGTCCAGGACCAGATATAAGTGGTGGAAAAAGGATTTGAACCTAGGCCATCTGGCTCAAGAGTTCAGGCTCTTAAGGTGACCACTGAGATATAGGTGATATAGTCTCTCACATAAAGGAAAGAGTTGAAGCCCTGGGGATAGCTGAGATCTCACAGGAAGAGAGTATGCAAAAATGCAGAATAACATGCTTCTTAGTGTTGTCACAAGGGTTAAATGAGATGACATTTGTAAAACTCTTAGTGATACACAGGTCACAGAGTCAGCACTCAGTCAAAGGAGTCTATTAAGGATAATTCTTTTTTTTTTTTTCTTTTTTTTTTCTGCAGTACACGGGCCTCTCACTGTTGTGGCCTCTCCCGTTGCGGAGCACAGGCTGCGAACGTGCAGACTCAGCAGCCATGGCTCACGGGTCCAGCCGCTCCGCGGCATGTGGGATCTTCCCGGACCGGGGCACGAACCCACGTCCCCTGCATCGGCAGGCGGACTCTCAACTGCTGCGCCACCAGGGAAGCCCAAGGATAATTCTTCAACAAGATAATATCATACAAAAGGGACTGACTGGGTTAGAATAAAAGAAGTTTAAGGGACATAACAACCAGATATAGCATGTGGTTATAAGTTCAACGTTGGTACAGAAAAAATGACAGGATGCTTGAGGATCAATGGGGAAATCTGAAACATGGCCTGGGAATTAGTTAAAATATAAATTCACTGAACAGGAAAAATGGAGATAATTAAAAAATAAGATAGAATGAAATACAGTATGTATAGCGTGATCTTGCTTTGGTGAAAAACAAAGAATACAAATATGTACATAGATATGCTTAGAGAAAGGTCTAGAAGAGGGTGCACAAAGATGTTAACAGTGGTGATCTCTGGGTGTTGGGAAAGTGAAGGTTTTAATTTTTTTTATAATTTACTGCAATACACATATTTATATATATGTGTATATATATACTTTTTTTTAATATTTATTTATTCATTTATTTATTTGGCTGCTCTGGGTTTTACTTGTGGCGTGCAGGATCTTCAGTGCGGCATGCGGGATCTTTAGTTGCGGCATGCGTAATCTTTCACTTGCAGCATGCAGGCTCTTAGTTGTGGCACGTGGGATCTAGTTCCCTTACCAGAGATCAAACCTGGGCCCCCTGCGTTGGGAGCACTGAGTCTTATCCACTGGACCACCAGGGAAGTCCCACATATTATATTTTTAAAAGAACCAATTTAAAGTTGAAGATAAAGATAATTTTATATTTTGTAGTTCTCTATTAAAGAAGCCCACAGACACGAAGAAAGCAGAGCAAACCTCAGACTGTACACAAGCTAGCTCCAGATGCCAAGCAAAGGAAGAGAAAACAACCTCACTCCAGATGGCAATCCAAAGATTCAATAAAACACTCCTCTTTTGCAACTGTCTTCTTTTGTTCTGAGCAGCTGCTTTTTCCAAACGATGGGGAAATTTAGCATGATTGCCTCCCTCTCATTTGTGTCATTCATTCTACGAAAACAAGACACCATGCCCCTCTCAGCAACCCCAAAGAGCCAATGAAGCAGGCAGAAGTGAAGGGTCAGAGAAATACCAAACTCTGCGTGCCCAGTGTCTACAACACAGGCAAAGCAACTTTCAGAGGAAGGAAAAAAGTTCCCATGGAAAAGGCTCTTCTTAGGGATCACATGGGCAAAAGAAATTCTTCTGGAAAGACTGCAAACTTACAGGTTTCATCAGGAAGTGCTGCCCTTAATGGAATTTCCCAAACTTAATGCAAAGAAGCTAATTTTCATTTCTCTTAAATTTAAAGACAGGGCCAGGGACAGAGGTAAGGGAGAGAGGGGAGTGCCCAGTGTGGGTAGAACAAATGAAGGAGGTACAGTACTGCTGACAACACTCCCCTCTTGGCCAGGAATCCCAGCAAACTGGAAGCTACCAGATCTACCTGGCAAATTCCAGTCAACCAGTTGAGGACCCTCACCAATTCTTACTTTTCTTCAAAACTGTCTCAGCATTCAGCATATTGGCTGTTACACAGTACACATCCAACAAGTGAATGCAAGCATAAGTGAACAGTCTGAACTAACTGAGATCTTATGGACCGAGCCATATAACCTTGGGGGCTTAAAGACGTTAATGAAAAATAGAACCAAATGTTAATATTCTATATTAATAACATTTGATGCAATATGATCAAAAGATTAAAGCTCCAATGCTCAGCACAGTATCTGGTGTTTAATAGGCCCTGCTCAATAAGTATCTGTTGAATGCTGAATACCCTAGGATTTTTTCTGCAACCCAAACTCTCAGATCCAGTATGAGATATTATTTGAAGGTCTGTGTTCTCACTTCTTGCTGACTTTTAAAGTTTTTCCTTAGAGATGGAAAAAGATTCCTGAGGATGGAAAAAACTTTTAAAGTATCACACCCTGAAAGCTTTTTGCTAGGCAAAAAAGGAAAGGAAAGGCATTCTCAAAGAAAGAATACCTGAGCCAAAACTTGTAGCTATGATTGGAAAACAGTGTGCAGTGAGTGTGCTGTGGTTCAGGTGTAGACATTATCAGAAGTGGCAGGAGATACAGCTAGAAAGATTGGCTCTGAAATATAAAGGGATTGTAATCTCCTTCATCTCTGAATTCCCCAAAGCACTTAACACGGTGCCTAATACGAAATCTGTGCTCAGACGCTCGGTAGGATGGATAGAGGCATGCAAAACCTGAGCAAGCTTTTCAGCCTGGCTCAACACTGTTACAATCAGTAATAACCTCGTATCTTCATCTAATGTTAATGAATTGCTTTTTATAATGCTCAGAAAATAATTTACCCACTGACACTTTGAAATACAAACATCTGTGATTCATATGTGAATAAACCTGACTTGCTGGAAGAGTCTGTCATTCCTCAACTAATAATAAATGCTCACTGAAACTACAGTTAATTTTATAATACCTCCCTTAGAAGAATTTGTATTAACTCTTTTCTTTGAAAATGTCTAAAAAGGAATGTTCCTTTCTGGTCCAAAATCTTGTTACAACATAAAAAATTAAAATAAAAAAAACCTCTCAGATTTTTTGATGCCATAAATAAATAAATAAATAAAATATCATACCCTGTGCCAATTCACTGGCCTGGTAAGGACTGTATCAATCTGTTCTCATCAGCTCTGGTGGAAAATTTATGTGGACTACATGTATGGGCCTGGGCTTTATTGCAACCCATCCACCCAAAGCATTTGTGGGCCCAGGAGGCAGGTCTTACTTCCATCGGCCTCCTGAGTCCTAAAAAAACAGTGCAAAGTTGGGGTCCCTGGAGGCCTGACTCCCCAGACACAGCACAGCTCCTCTGACAGAGAGGTCCAGGCCCTCTCTTAGAAGCTGCTCCCATTCATTATCCGTCTGTTCCTCCTGCCCTTCCCCATCCCCTCCATCACTGTTTTCACACTGGTATAGTGTTATCTTCTATCCCTACTTTGCTAACCTGGCTTGGCTTCTTTAAGAGGAATTATCATTTAGATACTAAAATGTCATTTACAACCATGTACAGAATTAAAGTAAAATACCAGTTCTCCAGGCTTTTTACTCCCAAACTCTCTTAAAAACCTAGGTACACACATCTTACCAAAGGATTACATGTCATCTTCAAAAACCACGAATTTCCAAAAACAAGAAAAAAAACTGAAATGCTACTAGGCCCCTAACTACACTAATAGCTGGATCGTTACAAGGGCCTCCTAACTCCTCAAGGCTCCACTTTTCTTTCTTAATTCCAATCCATTTTCTATACTACCAATTATGTCACCTTCATTGGAGAAAAAAGACAGGGCAAGACTTAAAGCATTTTCACATGCCTCCCTGTCATTCTGAATTTAAAGTCTTCACGATAACATTCAAGATCCTCCAGGATCTCGTCTTTACTTTATTCAGCTTCCGATATCTCCCATGTATCTCTTGTATAAACCTTCTGATTCAGTTAGGATGGCCTAATTTCCATGCCAATTTCTATCCCACACAAGCCAACATCACTGTATAGAGGAAAGAGAGTTGACCTAGGAAACTTAATACCTGGATTCCAGAGACATTTCTGACATACACTAGTTGTGTACCTTTGGATAAGTCCTTTGCGTCTCTGGGCTCAGTTTCCCTGTCTATAAATAGAAAGATTGAGCCAGATCATCTTAATAATCCTCCCAGGTTAAAAAAATTACACTATGGTACTTCCCTGGTGGCACAGTGGTTAAGAATCTGCCTGCCAACGCAGGGGACATGGGTTCAAGCCCTGGTCCAGGAAGATCCCACATGCCCCAGAGCAACTAAGCCCATGCGCCACAACTACTGAGCCTGTGCTCTAGAGCCCACGAGCTACAACTACTGAAGCCCACGTGCCACAACTACTGAAGCCCACGCACCTAGAGCCCGTGCTCCACAACAAAGAGAAGTCACTGCAATGAGAGGCCCGCACACCGCAACAAAGAGTAGCCCCCATTCGCCGCAACCAGAGGAAGACCACATGCAACAATGAAGACCCAACAAAGCCAGAAATTAATTAATTAATTAATTAATTAATTTTTAAAAACTACTCTATGATTCCTATATGACTAACTAAATCCACCTCTCCTTCAAAGTCTGCAAGTCCTCTGTGAATTTTCTCTAAGCACTCCAGTCCACAATACTCTCTCTTCTCTGAACTCCTATGTCTGGAATTCAAAATAAATCAAACAATGTATTCATTCAACTAAGATTTTCTGAGCATTTTCTTGGCCAGATATTATGGCAAAGCCTTGGTAATAAACATAAAGCCAAGTAAGACCCAGACCTGTATGTATCACCTGTATATCCCTTTCCTCTCCACTATTTTTTATCCAAGTAATGTTAAACATGAACATAAAATGCATATGACACCATTTATTCATTTAACAAATATTTAAGGAAAACTTTCCATGTCCTGTTCTAAAAAGTAAAGATACCAGGAAACAGATGGACCAACTCCCTAACCTCATGGCGTTTGTTTATTTTTGTAAAAGCAGACAGGAAAAACACACAAATATGTAATGTAATTTTAGGAAGAAAAACAAAGCAAGCATTAAAGATTGACTAGTTTACATCGGATGGTCAGGGAAAGCCTCCCCGAGGAGGTGCATTTGAGCCGACACTTGAATGAAGTGAGGGTGCAGATGAGCAATATTCAAGAAGCGCATCCCAGGTGCAGGGCCAAGGCTCTGAGACAGAAGAGATGGGGGAAGGCGAAGAGCCGGTGGGAGGGCTACGAGTTAGAGCACGTAAGGACTTGGTAGTAAATGTGAATTCTATTTCTGAGTGTGATGGGCAGGATTCCTTATAAGGGCTAAAGAAGGGGACGAACATAATACTTAGGTTGCTATGGGAAGAAGGGACAGGGGTAGAGGAGTTCAGGACCAGCTAGAAGGCTAAACAGAACCAGTTAAGGGCTTGGCATCCAGTCTCCAACTAAGTTCACATCTTGACTCTCCAGTTTATGAACTGTGTGATCTCAAAAAAGTTCATTTCTCTGACCTCAGTTTCCACATCTTTAAGTGAGGGTAATAGTACCTACATCACCAAGTTGTCTGAAGATTAAACTAATGCATGTAAAGCCCCTAGAACAGAGTCTGGCACAAAGTAAACATTCCATGAACGCTAGTACTTTAAAGCCATGGGATCACCTAAGAAAAGTGCGGATAGAGAAGAAAAGGGGGCTGGAGCCTGAGCCCTGGGGCACTCCAACATCTCCAAAGGCCTCCATTCAACCCAAGGCTTTTCCATAAACCTGCAATGTCCTAAGCCTTGTCTGGGGCCCCAAAGGCCCTGTATGTAACTCACAATTTAAAACTTTATAACTTAATACTTTATAGAGTTCTTTAGGCAACAATTATATGTTCTAAGTTCAGGGTTGTTTTTTTTTGTTTTTTTCACATACTTGTATACCCACTACCATGCTTGGCACAGAGTCAGACACTTGTGGACACATCACATAAGTTAAAAATTTTAAAGTCAATATATTATTATATTTTTCTCTTAAGCAAAAAAACTTCTTCATCTTCTTCAAGGAATGATGTGGATTATAAGATATCTTTAGTATCACACCATCATCCAACCATCAGGCCCATCTTGCTAGAGATAGTCACAATGGCCAAAGCACCTGCCACGCCATTTTCCCTTCTGACTCCCAATCCTTATGCTTTGTGTATAAACTTTTCTGTCTCCTCTTTCCTGGAGATTTGTCTAGGTGTAAAAGTCTCTCCTATCTGGCAACATGTCACACTCAGGCCCCTGGTCCCCAGTCCCTATAGCCCTAAAGAATTCTGGACACTGAAGCCAAATTATTCCTTAAGAAAACAACAGCATCAAAACTTAGGTGAAAAGAGGGAAAGAAAATGGGCAGAAGCCAAATACACATCCAGAGAATCATCTAGGAGGGCTCCTTCCACCAATGCACAGGTGTCACAATGCCTCTGGCTAGTGACTCTGAGTATTTATAAAATGACCTCAAGTGATACGAGTTTCCAACAGAACAACGGTAAAAGTCAATGAGGGGGGAAAAGAAGTTCTAAGAGTTTATTTCTTTACTCAATTTCCACAGAACTATATGCCCTTCTGGGGTTTTTTTGGTTTTTTGTTTGTTTTTTTTTTTTTTTGCTGTACGCGGGCCTCTCACTGTTGTGGCCTCTCCCGTTGTGGAGCACAGGCTCCCGACGCGCAGGCTCAGCGGCCATGGCTCACGGGCCCATCCTCCCGGACTGGGGCACGAACCCACGTCCCCTGCATCGGCAGGCGGACTCTCAACCACTGCGCCACCAGGGAAGCCCTGCCCTTCCGTTTTTCTTCATTGTCCCACCCACCTTCCTCCCCACGCCCCCAGCGCTGGTGATAACCACAGAAAATAATGCTGACCCACCAGGACCAACTCTTGATGTGGCTTCAACCACATCTGCGCCTCAGATCCTGAGATCTGCCCCTGGGCCCCCAGGGACCAGTAACAGTGACAAGGATATGGGAACTATGTCGGCGATTTGAATGTGGGCAGAGCTGAGCACATGAAACTGCTTCCAAATTGGCTTTCTCACTCATATCTAAACCTGGAACAGACAAAAGGCTGCTAAATGTTATTTTACCAATACATTTCAGCAAAGCTATTTCTAACTAATTTGGACCACTGAGCTACTTATGGGGGTTGTAAAAATGGTCCATCTGAAATAAGATACAAAGTGTCCTCTGCCCATCTCCCATGACTCTGCTATCACTTTCCTTATAAACACTTTGGTACTAAATTCTATTCTAATTCAAGGCAATGACCTGTCAAAACACAGATGTGGAGGGAAAAAAACAGCAAAACAAAACGTCACTGCTGTTATCTCTGATTAATTGTACATTAAGGACTCAAATGAACACTCTGACCTTAAATCCCATTTTTCCATGCTCTTCCTAACCCTATACAGCACTAAATATTCATTTGTAAGCTGGTTTTCTTCATCCCTAGGTCTCTGTGTATAGAATCTAATGTCCACTGAGAAGCAAAAGCTTTGATTCCCCTCCCATAGCAGTACAAAATTTCAGGAGAACTTCCATTCCCTTTGAATCCCAGTGTTAGGATCACTCTGGTTTGTGTAGAAGCCCTTCGGGTCTAAGCACCTAGAATCCATCCCTGGCTCAAGAGGTAAGGCCAGACTTTCAGGAAAAACTTCTCCAGGCAATCCTTACTACTAACGCACTGGGCACTTTCTAATGCAGGAGATATTACACTAAGTGGAGTTCCCGGCAACAGTATACGTAACCTAACGTGACTAATAGCAAAAATAACTGACAGCACCCTGTTCGCTCACTAGAAAATACATGCCCACATGCTAAGCCTCTTTATCAGGGGTCATCTCAGCATCTAGAGCAGAAGCCAGAGTGATGTACAAACAGCCACTTACCCATAGCAGTAATCCAATCGGGGGTATCCAAAAATTACTTCCCATCTAACTTCTTAACTCTACCCACTAATCAATTCATCAAACACCTAATATTAAGCATGTTCACTGAAGAAAAGCAATAAGAGAACAAACAGATGCTTGAAAGCACTAGCCAGTGCTTTGTCCATAGCAGATATTCAAATAACATTAGTTGAACACCAGAGTGTACAAATGGTAGCAATACAGAGTGCTTCCTTGAAGACCAGTGTCTGACAAAATGTCCCAAGACACTGACTCCTTCACTAGAGGCTATATCTACTCCAATCTAGCCTTCGAGAAAGGGAAGAGTAGGGAGAAGGGGGAAAAAACCCTACAAATATCTATATTCAAACTTGTCCTTAGCTAAATTAACACCAAGATCCCAACTACATGTCAAAGAAAGACAAAAAGCCACCAACATTGACACTTGTCCACTCAAAGCAGTTTCCAGAACACTGACAATCAGGACTCTCAGCATGTTCTAATCACTATGGCCCTTTATCACAAGAGGTCCATTAAAAAGGGTTTTCTTTCTTATGCTATTAATAAAGGGTTAAGCAGATTATTTCTATCATATTTGCTTGGGGGTCCTAAATTCCGGTTTGAACAAATGATTCCCACACTTCTAGAAAGGCCTTAATTGGGTTACTCTGGTACTTTTAGTGCAATCTTGCAAAGGCTGGATTCTTTTTAAGTCCTTAAAGGACCTGGGCAAAATTCTTTTGTTGATAATTTTTTTTAAAAAGATCATCTCCAGAGTTTACATATGTTCCACAATTACTCATGCTGATAGGGGAGAAAAAAAGCACATTTTATTTCCAAAAGGCTCCCTTCAATCTGAAAGCTCTAATTGCCAACATATCTGATATTGACTTCCTGCATAAAACAACACACAAAACAACAAGTATAATCATCTGTCTAAAAAGCAAGACTTAAACGGAGAAAGCTCAGCTTGTTTAGCCAGAGAAAGGGAAAGGAAGGATGGGTACAGAAGGAACAATCTGCACTTTTGGTAGCTGACGTTAGGGTCCAGGAAAGACCATTTGTCCACTCTGTGAACAACTATGCATTGAAGAGGGATGGGAAAACAGTAAAAGTAAGAAACACTAAAAGAAAACTCAGGCTAACGACAAGGAGATAATCTGTGATCATCAGTCTGGAAAGACAGAAAACATTTCCTGGAGAGGCTGCGAAGTCTCTTGAGAGAGAGCAAATCTCTTGAGAAAAATTTAAGGATATTTGGAGGTGGAGATTTAAGGATATTTGGAGATGGAGTGGGTTAAAATAGTCAAGTGGTTCTACTATACTAGGAGATTACATCTGAGTATCAAAAGGATATTCTAGTCTTATTTTTCTAAGCTTTTAGCTATCTTAGAAAATCTAAATCACTCCTTTAATAAATTATAAAAATGACAGATGCTTACGAAATATAAAAACATTAACAACCGTGTAAGCAATGAGCCAAAAATGCAACCAAACATCTCTGACATTTAAACAAGAGCACTGCCAAAGTCTCTTTCTGAGACCCCAACTCTCAAAACTAACCTCAAGGGCATTCTCACAGAAATCCATACCAAAAGATCACCAGTAAACTAACAATGAGATCTGCCATTCTCTGGAGAGAATCCTAGATGGTTTTCCTTTCTCATCTATAACCACAGGCTACAGATAAAACAAAATGGCTTTCAGGTGATACAAGATACAAAATGGGAGAAGGAACCAAGGGATTTATCAGGGCATGAACTACAGTTCATCCTGGGAGATTACCCTGATCTAGAAGAAATAGATAAACTGAGCTAAGAAATCCCTCCAACATCGAATTCCAGACACTTCTAAATAAATGGCAAAGCTGGAACCTTAACCCATATCTTTGGACTCTAAATCCCCTACACCAAGAGGTCACATTCCTCAGAGGTCCAAAACCCAAACTGAGTCATGTCCTGACACATTTAGAGGTGCTGGTGAGAATTTTACACACCAAAGCCTCATTAAATAGGGCAAGCTCTCCAGTTAGAGGCTCCTAAAGGTAAAAATGGATTTGGAGAACTGAGATCAAATTTTGGTTTTGCATTTTTTTATTTTACAAAAAAAATGGTTGACTCTAACATTAGTTAAAACTTCTCTAGTTGACAAACTTGATTTTTCCGTCAGCTGCCCTTTTTTGTGCAGCCTCCTGTTACCTGATATTCCTTGGCCTAAGAACCAAGTCTTCAGAGCACTGACACATTCAGAGGAGGAAAAGGCCTAGAGGTTGCACAAGGAAGAGCAAGAAATCTAGATTGTATTCATTCAAAGTGGGAGACAATTCCAACAAAATGGCTCCACCCACTGCTGCCCTTCCTGAGCCCATTATCTGCAGAGAATCAAAGGGCCTGCCTATAAACTTGGATAGTCTATGGCCCTGTAAGCTCCCTAGCTGTACACATGAATAACACAATTAACTGGTAAGAAATGTGGCCAGGTAGAAAGAGCTTTGCACATCTCTAAATCCTGGCTTTCCTATCCCTTCTAAATTCCCACACAGTAACTACCCCAAGGCATTCTATTGCTCCTCCATAACAAAAAGTGAAATAAATGTACATTTTCTCTTAACTGGTCTTATTAATAAGAAAGGTAATCTCAATTCATTTTTACCTTGCTAGTGCCAAGTTTTAAAATTCAGCATTTATGGGCTTCCCTGGTGGCGCAGTGGTTGAGAGTCCGCCTGCCGATGCAGGGGACACGGGTTCGTGCCCCGGTCCGGGAAGATCCCACATGCCGCGGAGCGGCTGGGCCCGTGAGCCATGGCCGCTGAGCCTGCGTGTCCGGAGCCTGTGCTCCGCAACGGGAGAAGCCACAACAGTGAGAGGCCCGCGTACCGCAAAAAAAAAAAAAAAAAAAAAAAAAAAATTCAGCATTTATAAGAAGCAACAGAATGTTGGGGGGAAAAGGGCATCTCAACTTAAACATCTTTAGGGCAGAGGCCCTAGTTTGGGAGCTCAACTTTGCCACTTAGGAAAGGCTTTTAAACAAATTACAACATTGATCTACATCCCAGGGTAGTCAGGAAAGAAAACAATTTTTAACCAAAGCATTGAAAAACACATGGGGAACATAAATGACAAACCAGCAGTCGTGCTGCTTCACATACACGTTCCATGTCAACGCTCACCTGCTCGGACCCAGCTCTTCTCTGATCCCTGGCAGCCCTGTGGTCTGTGCAACCCATTCTTACCTAGTGAACAAAGCCATCGAAGGATACGGGAAACGGGGCAGGAATTTACACACCCAGATATCCTGACTACACTCACTTTCTTTAACCTGCTAATTAAGAACTACATCTTGCACTTTACCTAAGATGAGTGTGTCACCTTCCTGTACACAGATGTCACATTAATCTAAAAACATTGCCCATCACTTCTTTTCTCAAAAATCTTTAGACAACGTTACAGGATAAAGTTCCAGCTCCTGAGCCAGAATTCAAGCTGACCAGTCTGCTTCCACTGAACCTGCCACTGCCATTGTGGAAGGCAGCTGGGGAAGCACAAGCTTTAGAATCAGACCTCAGGGAGCTGCAATTCCAGCTTTACCTCTTACTATTTGTGTGATCTTGAACAGGTTGCTTATCTTTTTGATCATTTCTCTTTAAAACAAGAACAGCAATACCTACTTCATAGCACTACAAGATGGAAGAGAGAACATGGCATATGGCACAGAGTAGATGCTCAGTAAGCATCACTTCTTTCCCTAGCTCCAATCCAAAAGGTCGACTCTCTCTTCTCTTGAAAATTCTCCCCATCAACTTTCCACTAATTTCAGAACCATGCTTTGTTTCAACGCCTAATTGAAATCTTTTCTCTTCTATGAAACTACCCTGGCTCATAATCATTTTCTCCTCTGAGCTTCTATAGTTCTTATAGTCTAAGCCAATGGATCTAAAATTTTTATTGTTCTCTTATGTGTCACTCCTCTTTCCCCGATGAGTCCACCAACACAAGAGCAAAGTTTTTATCAATTGTCAAGCCAATAACAATGTAAGTGTTCAATGAAAAATACTTTGAAGATTCAGTTGCCTTGGGGTTGTCTACCAATAATGGTTGCCCTTCTGGCCCAATTAGGGGATAATACCACTTCCCACATACACTTGACCAAATCTCGCCCGTATCTTGGAGAGTTTTTCCAAGGGTAATACTTATGGGGTAAATGAAAATGAAGCCTTCATCTATGTAGTCACAGGGGGACTCTCAGCCAAGCTGGCAGAGTCCAAGAAGCTTTAATTCACTCCATGCATTCAACAGGTTCTTTTTGAGCCCTTGCTTTGTGCTGCCCTTAATTCACCATGGGAGACAGATTAAGAGCAATCTGGTCTCTACCTTTGATTAGCTTTCTGGAACCTAGACTATTTCTGATCCATTAGAAACCCCTATTTCTGAAAAATCTCATCAGTGAAGGGATTCACTTTCTGAAAATATTACTTGGAGAAAAAAACAAACAAACAGTAATACAGTCACTTGGGTTTTAACCTTGTGGCCCGTCCTAAGATGGCCAATTGACATATGTGCACATAAGGGATAGCTCAAAACAGCCCTGGAGATGGGATAATGACCCCTTCACCATTCCCAAGACCCTGTGGTCCAAACAGCAGAAACACCTGCATGGGGATAAGAGCTGGACTAAGGCAGCATTAAGGCCAATTCTCTCACTTAGTTGTTTTACTCAGGTTCAAGTAATTATAAACCACATTCTCATAAAGACCACAGGAAAATGCAATAATCTCTCTTTAGAAACACTTGAAAACGTTCAGTCTCTTGAACTCTACAAACTACTGAATTCTTTAATAAGGTGGCATAAAACGTTGGCTGAAGTGTGGTCCTTTAGTCTTGGGTCACTTAACACTACACTTTTAATACTTAGTGCACTTCAGAACAAGGGCGAGAAAGGAAAGGTAATCAAAGTAGTAGAGTGCGAAGTTCATTTTCCTTTGTTTGAGTTGTGTGTGTGTGCTCTTGAAGGAGCCTGCACACAAACTACCACAGCTCCAGGTAAGAGCTGCAGAGCAGCCCGGGCGCGTCCAGGGGCTCGCACAGAGCCTACTCCCAGGACCGCTCGGACTTCGGGCTCCTCGTCGCACACCACAGCTCTGCACTTCCCCAGACCCTCGGCTCCATGTTCCCCACCCCTAACTGCGCGCCCCAGCGGAGCCGGGAAGTAGGGCTAGCCACGACCGTCCGGAGGGCAGCCCCCAACAGCCCAACTCGTCTGCGCCTTCAGAGGCCCCCGAACGCAAACACTCCCAGAGCTGGAACACCTCCGGGGCGAGGAGTGGTGAATAGCGGGAAAAGGGCTAGGACTGCAGCGGCAGGGCAGGGCGCGGCAGACGCAGAGCCGGAACCGGCGGCCCTCCTGCCCGCCACCCGGCCTGGAGCAAGGGCACTGGGACAAGCAAGCAACCTCCCGGCGAGAAGACGGGCAGGGAAAGCCGGGGCGGCGGCCCGGACGCACTTACCTCTGCGCTCCCCAGCCAGGCTGGGCGCTCGCACGGATGGGGGCTTGACTGCAGCCGCGCAGCCCGGAGGAGGAGCCGCTCCGGGAGAGAGGGCGGTCGTCGGGCGGGCATCCGCGCCCAGGGCTGCGGCCGGGCTGGAGGGAGAGGGAAGGGAGGGAGCACAGATTTGAGCGGAGGGGGGCGTGGAGGAGGTGTGCCTCCACCCGAGACAGAAAGGGTGGGCTGCTGGAGCCTGGCGGAGGGGTTGTGCTCGGAGGCTCTGGAGGGAACAAGAAAACCGCGCTGAAAGTGCGCAAAGGGGGAAGGGAGGGCGCTGGGGATGGGAAGACAGGGCGCGGGGGCAGGGTGAGGAGTTGGTCCTCAAACTGGACCGGCCCTCACCTCGGACCATCCGACCAAGAATTGTCTGGGTCTGGAGCAAAGCACAAGGGGGTCTGAAACTTTATGTCATTTTCTCATACACACGTGACCCCCCTGCAGTCCAGATGGTTTCAATCACTGGAGGAAAAAAGCGGCTCTGCTGGTATGCATGAAAAGCCGGAGCTGGGAGAGTCTGGGAAAAGCTGCCTGTACAGCCCGCCTGCCTTCAAACTAACCGATGAGCTCTTTCCGCTCTCCCAGCCCTAGGCTAGGGGAGCCCTGCAAAACCCAAAAAGACGCTAAAAGAAGCTACATTTGGTATTGCAGGAGTAGCGGAAGAACTCTGAAAGCACTAGGGTTCCAAGGCGTCTGGTCTGAACCGAAAGTTCTAAGGGCATTCTGAGAATTTGTTTTAAATACTCCATTAGCTTGCAAAACCAAAAACTGGAAAAGGGTGTCATTAAAGAAAAAGCAATGTAATACTAGCAGTGAGAATCTGTGATTTATTAGCGGAATTCTTAAAGAAATTGTTAACTCAGTATGACTATCCACTTGTAAAAGAATAATGCAAATCACTTAAAATCGAAACCCATACATACTTGGTGGGATGTTAGGAAGCCATGTAGCCCAATTTCTCATCCCATAAGTCACTATAAATAGAACTTAATGTTGAAATGCACAAAATTGACTTTCACAAACCTAGTTACATTTTGTAGGAGCAAACGTATATGAATGACCATACCTGATTCGGGAAGATCCCACATGCCTCAGAGCAACTAAGCCCGTGCACCACAACTACTGAGCCTGCGCTCTAGAGCCCGCGAGCCACAACTACGGAACCTGTGTGCTACAACTACTGAAGCCTGCCCACCCTAGACCCTGTGCTCCTCAACAAGAGAAGCCACTGCAATGAGAAGTCTGCGCACCACAACGAAGAGTAACCCCCACTTGCCACAGCTAGAGAAAGCCCGCACTGCCAAAAATAAATAAATAAATAAATATACTAAATAAATAAATAAAATTTGTTTTTTTTAAAAAAAGAATGACCATAAACAGACTCTAAGGCCAAGACATGTTTCCAAAGCCCAAGCCAATTCAACTGTCACATACCCTAAAGAAGTACTTACTCAGTTGCAGGGCAAGCATCAAAAATAATGGGGGGGAAAAAATGGGGAGTTTAAGATATTGATACATCTTGAAGATAATTTAACTTGTTCTTGATCCAACAGAAAAAGTGGCAAGAACCAAACTGATAGTCTATTGTTCCTTTGCCAAAAAAGGATATTAACATGAATTACTAGTATTAATGCTTTATCTCAATAAAATTGGTGCCAGAGCATATGTTTGGCCTTTCTAGCAGAAGGCCTTACATAGTTATCTATGTGTGAAAAATATGTCAGTCTTTGGTAAAGTGAATTGGTTCTACATAAGGAAAACCCAAGATTTTCATTTCTCTACTGGTAAACACAGGAGAAAACCTGAAACTAGGGAAATCAAAACAAACTTTACTCCAAACTCAAAAAGTTCACTGACATGCTTGAACCCTTCAGGAGACTTGGGCTATCTGGATGGACTGAGCCTTCTCCAGTCTTCTCCAATCTCAAATTAGGGTGGTTCTACCCTCCACAAGCAACAAGAGAAGTCATGTAGAAGAATCCTCAGGGAACACAAGCCACAAAACTTAACAATGCTCCAGGCAAATTCCACCTGCAGCTCCCAAGCTCTGTACAGAGGTACTTAAGTTTCCCACTTCCAAAACTATTAAAACTTCTATTAAAGTCTTGTTCTTCTTGTGCGTGACACCTGTAAAGAAAGCCAACTCACTGGAAAGCATCAAGATGTTCTCTCTTCAGACCCAGGATAGTAACGGTTTTCATCTCTGGCAGCTACTGCTGCTGCTGTCTCTTACATGTGCTAAAGAAAAGTAAGAGAGCAATAATGACATACAAATAGTTGTTCTTTTTGTTTGCCAATGCTTTGCAAACTATGCGTCAAACTTTTTTAATTCCTAAGAAAAACCTTAATTAGATATTCTCTTTCAGAAATAAAAGTAACATCCCTTAGCTTTTCTAAATATAGTCTTGAGTCTAAACTCCACTGATGTCAGTGTTAGTTCATCTTAATACTAGCCAAAGATTTATTAGAGACACTGACATCTGAAATGTTTTTAAAGCTATTTTAAATGGTATTAATTTAGTGATTTGCATTAACCTAATGTCCACATCACTTGACAAAAAAAGCCAACTATGTATAAGGTGCTAAGGGAGGTATAAGCTCTATGAGGACACGGACTAGGCCTATCTTGCTAAAAACTGTAGCCTATGTGCCTAACACAGTGCCCAGCATGAAAGAGGTGCACAATAAATATATGCTATTTGAATAAATGAAAGATAAATATAAACACTCCTCATAAGGTTACAATTCAGTAGAGGCATGTGACTTGAAAACAACAGAATGAAGTAACATCTTTAGAAAGGATACCAGCAACAAAAAGAGAGGAAGGAATCATTAGCATTAGCTGGGTTTGGATTTTAATCACAATATATATTCAGAAATGTGCAGAGACTGCTGCAAATAAGAAGCGTTTATAAGAAGAATTTGGTGTATTTCGTGCCTAATTTAGGGATCTCAGAGATACACTTTCCCATGTCCCCATTATTCAGTCCCCTCAACACAGAGCCAAGACAAGATTTGAGCATAAACATCCTGGCTCTAATTTGGATAGTATGAATGCTGTTCCTTTCATCCTCTCTCATACATCTCCTCCACCCCCAAGCCATTTCCTCTGTACTGTCTTCTGTCAGTCTAATGAAAGTTTCCTAATCTTTAGAAGCAGTAGCTTTGGTTCTCTTTGTGTGGAGAAGTACAATACACTCTGATTACATGGTTATATTCCATACAGATGCCTGGCAACACATCTTATAGCTAAGGGTCTGTTTAATATTTTAACTTTGAAGGATTTATAATTCAACTATTTTGCCGTATACCAAAATAGCACTTGATGTCACAGAGATGGGCTTTACTTCCTTTTGCTATTTTAAACTCTGTGCTTGAGCATGGTGAGTAGTTTGGGTTTTCTGGTTCATGGATTTTGCTTTGGCATTTTTTTTTCCTTTGAGGAACAAAGGGCTTAAGATTTTCAAGGAAGTCTTTCAGGTGTACAGGTCTAGTACTCATGAAGCAGTTATTTCCTCCTAGGTACTCTGCCTATAATATTATATGTGGTCATTAAAAGGGCAATGGTGGCTTACTTATGCCACATGATCCAAATAACCAGGTTTCTCTAAGGTGGGCAACTGGAAAAGATGGTCGGCCCAGATGACCTTTAAGTTTTCTAGGTCATGCTCTTCCACATATCACTTCCTTTTTTCAAAAATTTTTGTTTTTAATAAAAATAGTATGTTTTGTTGAAACAGCTACACTTAAATGCTAAAGACTGAAATCATCCTAAAACATTTTTTAAAGAAAATAATTACTAATCACTAATCCATAACCTCAACAAGTACTATTTAATCCAATCCTGCTTTCCATTCTCCCTAAATGTAAGTAGAGCCTCATTTCTAAAGCACCCCATTATTTACCCTTGGAGTTTTTCCATAAGCTTTAAGACTTTGGGCCAGTTTTGACATAAAACAACCTCTGATCTGTAATCTCCAGGGCCCAGCACACCTCAGAAATAGCTATCAAGAGTGCAAAGGGATGACCTTGTCACTCCCTTTGGCTTTTTACTTTCCTCTTTTCCAAGCCCCTCAAAAGGCGAATGGGGCTTACTTATATTCACACAGATGTTAACTAAGTCAGTAGTATGAATCCTAGCAACTAGTTTTTGCAGTCAGTAAAGCGTAATAGTGTGTACTAGATTACTAATTCCTACATCTCCTAACCCTTCAGAATCACATAAGAAGCTTGTCAGAAATACAGATTCTGGCTCCAGTCCCAGATCTACAGAATTAGAATCCCCAAATTTAAAAAACACTAGACTAAACTAATTCTAAGATCTTTGTCAGTTGTATGTATGGCAATTTTCCCTTAGAAGAAAGCCCCTCTATCACCATACATTCATAGAGGCTTTCCTAAAGGAATCAAGCAAGATATCATATGAATTGAAATAGAATATAGTTCTTTCCTTCACAGTAAGCAACATACTGGAGCACAGTTACCTTTACAGCCTAACTTTGAAAAAAAAAAAAATCCTTAAACTGAATGCTTTAAAAAGTTATTCCTACTACACATTGTTTACAAAAGTTTAAGAAGATTTTGAAATTGAGGAATTGATTGTAGGGGGAAGAATTACAGAACCCAAAATTGTGTACAAAAATTTTTAACATTGTGACTTAAGAAAACACATTAAAATATATATATAGGGCTTCCCTGGTGGCACAGTGGTTGAGAGTCCGCCTGCCGATGCAGGGGACACAGGTTCGTGCCCTGGTCCGGGAAGATCCCACATGCCGTGGAGCAGCTGGGCCTGTGAGCCATGGCTGCTGAGCCTGCACATCTGGAGCCTGTGCTCCACAACAGGAGAGGCCACAACAGTGAGAGGCCCGCATACCACAAAAAAAAAAAAAATTATATATATATATATATATATATATGTAAGATATATACCTGGTTTAAAAACTTCAAAAACAGTATAAAAGAAAATATAAAAAAGTCTTCCTTCCCACTCTTGTCCTCCAGTTCCTCTCTCTTCAGGCAATCACTGGAGTTTCTTGTATATTTTTTCAGAAATTTTCAAAGGGAATGCAAAATTATTTATGTGTGCATAATACATTTTTGAGAGGAGAGGTCCATATACTGTAACAGATTTTCAAAGAGGTTCATAATCTCAAAAAAGGTAAAAATCACCAGCAAGGCTAAGGGTTCAAGTTCTACCCCAGTGTATTGGTAGGATTAGCAGGATTCAACTTTCAGTTTGCTTGTGAATATTACTATGCACAATTCCAGACTACAAAATAGCTTCAGCAAGCAATGTTGGTTAACGTACAGATATGGTTCAAAAATACCACATCTGTTTGTAAATAACCTCCTAATTTTATGTTTTTCTCAAACAATTCCTCCAATAAATAGTTCCTCCTGTTGACTGACTGACAATGAAAATCTGTAAGAAATTTCTGGCATATACATACACAAAGACAGTAGATATTTTTCTCTCACAACCTGAAATTTTTCTATTGGGATAAAATAAAGATTTTATTTATATCTACACAGAATTTAAAGGGGAAAATTAACAGTATTGCTGGTAGATATAATTAACATATGTTTGAGGTTATTAATAAAGATCTTAAGAACCTATCCTTTAAGATACAAATTAATTTTGTCAAGATAGTAAATCTCCTTTGGATTTCAGTGATTATTACTTTCTTAAGTGTTTTAACTGGGATTTTAACATAAAATTACAAATAAGTTATTAGTTTGTTAAAGTATTTAAGGGATAATGGAACTGAACTACTTCACTTATCTCCTTTTTCATAGTAGAATCTATTTTCCTTGCCTAAATAGTGCCTTTCACTCTCCCCTTCCAAAGTACATGAAAGATATAGTACCTAAGAGCAAGGTTTTTTTTCTATAATCAGTTTACAAAAAGGTTCGGTCAGACCTAAGTTCATTTCTTTTCTTGTTCTATAATGTTGTTTGGGGTTTTATTCCAAATACTAGGCTATTTAGTATTTATTTAAAGAAAGTATTAGGATAGCTTGACTGATGATGCTGGGTGGGCTGAACCTGACAGAGAATAAGATGAGATGCCAGGTGCTCATTAGATGGATTAGAGACAAGAACAAGCTCAGAAAGGCTGGCTTAGTCAGCCTTATATCGAAGAAATATCTCTACATTAAAGAATGACTTGCCCTTGTCACTAAGTTCACTGAATTTTGCCCAACAAGCATCCCCGAAATAAGAATTATAAGAATGTAATATCTTCTAGTCCATATTACTTGCAAAAAAAGAACCTACAATAAATAAGAAAAAATGATTATATAAATATAGCTATTTATTCACTCAACAAGTGTTTATTAAACACCTGCAATAAACTGATTTTGATCACAGGGAATAAAAGAGAAATAAATTGTACAAGCAAGTTTATAATCTATATATAAACAACTAGTCAGAATAAAATAAGTGGTATAAAAGAGACAATGAGGAGGAAATATAGAAATTTGCAGAAGTAGTAGAGATTCTTACTGAGAACTGAGGGAGAGAGGGCTGGAACTGAACCTTAAATGATTGTTAGAATTTCCATTTCAATAAATAGAAAAGAAGGGAAGATAATTCAAAACCAAAGGAATTGCCTGAGCTGTGAAATAGTAGCTTTAGGAACAATGACCGGTCCTCATTTGACTACGGTAACACAGACTAAAAATGTAGATTCAGTGGAAAACAGTTTGGCAGTTCCTCAGAAAGTTAAACACAGAATTACCATATGACCCAGCAATTCCACTCCTAGGTATATACCCCAAAGATTAAAAACAGATGTTCAAATTAATACTTGTACACGAATGTTCACAGCAGCACTATTCATAATAACCAAAAGGGAGAAATAACCCAACTGTTCATCAACAAATGAATGGACAAACAAAATGTAGTATATTCATATAATGGAATATTATTTGGCCACAGAAAGGAATGAGGTATTAATACATGCTACAATGTGGATGAACATTTAAAACACCATATAAGTGAAAGAAGCCAGACACAAAGGTCACTATATTGTATGATTTCTCTGAACTATCCAAAACAGGTAAATGTATAGAGACAGAAAGAAAACTAGAAGTGATGGTTGCACAACACTGTGAATGTAATTAATGCCACTGAATTGCACATTTTAAAATGATTAACTTTTATGTTGTATGAATTCCACCTCAATTTTTTTTTTAAATGGTAGATTAAAGGTCGGTGGTACAAACTACTAGTGCTTACTAATATTCTTCCCAATCCTCAGAAGTTTATATCATCCAGTCACCCTACAGTTACGCAGGGCCATGGGGCTGTTTTAGCAAACAGGCTGTGAGCAGAAGCAACACATGTCACTTCCTGGCCAAAGTACTGAAGAATGGGTAAGAGAAGAGAGGCCATGCCTGTCTCCCCTGCAAAGCCCTGTGAGACAATGGAGAAGACTGTGTCCCTGAATAAATGAGGGCCTCCCTATTGGCCCACGCTGGACTTGTCGTATGAGTAAGAAATATGCTTTTGCTATCTTAAATCACTGAAATTTTAAGGGTTGTTACTGCAGTGTAAACTAATCCTACTCTGACTAATAGAGGGTCAGATCCAGGAAGACCATGAGAACAATATTAAGAAATTTTAATCTTATTCTGAAGGGCGTAGAGAAACAATATTTTTGAGGAGAAAAGTGACATGATGTGTACTTGAGGAAAATAATTCTGGATGCAATGTGCTGAGTAAAGTATGAACAAAAGCAATCCTCAACCTCTGGTGCACATCAGAAATCACCTGAGGAGAACTATAGTCATCTTCTAATTTCTTTATATTTCTGTAAAGAATAAAATATTTGTCCTCTGGGGAAAAAAATCATCCGAGGAGGTTTTCAAAATGCAATGCTCTGGTCCAGGGTGTCTCTAGATATTCTGAACCAGAATCTCTAGAGGTAGGGTCTAGGCACCTATAACTGAAAAAAACTCTATGGGAAATTCTAGACTACAGGTTAGAGTCAAGGAGGAGATGTCTAATCCTAAAATGACCAAGTTTACACGTTTAGTGATTTCAAATAAACAGTATAACAAAATAATTATTTTCTTGACAAATGGAATGATAAATGTTTAGGGAGTTTCTGTTAAAATACTAAGTTATTGAAAGGTTACTCACATTAACATTTGTATATTGCTACTAAGAGCTGAATAAAGAATGTTCATTTGGTATGCAGGGATTTAAGCTTTCGGGGCTTTTTGTTTAGTTTAGTTTTGGTTTGATTTTTCTTTTTAAAACCATGCCACAATGCCAAATCTTACATTTTTTTCTTTTTCCTGTTGAACTGATGCTACATTAAGATATAGGCACAAACATCTCCTAAGTGTTTTAAATCCATCCAATTGTTTGAGAAGGCATACGTGCTGGGCCAAAGAAGCCAAAATATTAGAGCTAGGAATTTTGATGAAGATAATAATTGCTTACAGACCAGCTTGTTTTAACTTGCTGAACAAAGAACACAATTTTATACCACATTTTCATCACAGGCTTTTTCTCTGCATAATCACTACTATACATAATGAGCACTTTGAAAAGGGAGATTATTTACAGGTTAAAGAGTAAGGAAGTTATCAGTTAGATTCCACCATCTTCAAAATTTCACTTACTCAAATTTTACATTAATTAAAAAAACTTTTTTTGCTGGCCTAAGCACTGTTTTGAATATTTATAACCCATTTGTTTAGTGTGCACAGCAAAAATCTAGGAACAAAGACACTGTTAATTTCCAGTTAATTTCCCTGAATGGTTCTATAACCTTGGATAGGTCAATAATTTCTTTGTGCCTTAGTTCTTTTCTAGGACATTTCTATATAGTAATACAGTTCCATCTTTCTCACATCTGAAAGCTGTATTCAGGCTCTGTGCCTATGTCAGGAGTTATGCCCTCACTCCTTCTCCCATTCAGTTACTTCCATCACTTGCAGACCCCATAATTCAATACTCAACCAATATTTATTAAGGGCTTAATCCAGGACAGGCAATGCAGTGAGGGTGGGGATGAGTTCAGTCCACAAAGAACAGTGATGCTAGTTTCCTGACTAATAGAATGGATGTCTCAGTCATTTTGCTTGTTTCATCCTGATTCTGGATTTCCTATTCTTTACTTCCTCTGGAATATGTAGCTGGAAGTCCTAAAAATCAAGGTAGTATAAATTCTGAGTATCGGGTTAAGGCAGTCACTCGGTGATCAGATGGTTATAGGGCCACACAGTCCGGAAGTCAATATGGTTTCAAGACACAGATTAAGAAGTCACGGAAGGGACCAAAGCCACCAATTCACAAGGCCAAGATAACTCTTTGTTTGTGGTACCAGTGATGACCCTAGGTTTGCTTAATCTTTTGCCCTTACAACTCCAGCCTCTAAGGCAGAACTCTGTGGACCTCAGCAAGCTATGTAGATTTCTGATTCCCTTAAAGCAGGGAGCCATTCATCTCAGCACCTAAGCCTTCAGTATCAGTGTGCGAAAGCAGGGTCATGACTTCCAACTAAGTCTGAAATCTTGTAAATGACAGAGAGAAAGGAGGGTGGGAAGTGAGAGACCTATGTCGTCCAGATGTATAAGGGGTCAGATTCTAATGGTAGACCTTAAGTTTGAGACTCCAGACCCTGGACATGTGCTCATTATTCCCCATCTACCCATGCCACTGGTGTTTGTATGTCAATCTCTTATACTCTGTCTTTGATCTGTTGCTTGCCCTGAGCCTTGCCATTCAGAGGCTATCTGATTCTGATCCATGGCCTTGTTCTGATCTTGGATCATGGATATGCCCAATCTCAAACACTTATCTGGCTCTGGATCCCTAGCCCAGGCCTGATCACAAACTTTATTCTCTTGCCACCTATGCTCATGCCACTTATTTCAGTCTCACCACAGTTTCTTGTCCTCCTTCCGCATACATTGTTGCCTATAGTTTGGGGCTGGCTAGAATTTTAGAATCCTTTCTAGCTCATTCTGGCAGGACAAAGGAGGTAAGTAATAATTAGTTTATCTAACAACAGTGTACAGAGAAGACCTAAATTTGCTCACATTTAACTGTAGTATGTACATCACGTAATTATACCTTTCTGTATCTCAAATTTCTCTCTTTAAATTAATACATTTGCCATCACATTCCCTCAAAGATATATTTATACTTAATTAAAATAACATGTCTTCTGAGGTTATAATAAAGCTATATATAGTATGCTCTTGCATTCCTAACTGTAAAATGAGTATTAAGAACATTTAGAAACAAATTGGCTCCCTAAAAGGAATAAAAATTTTGAGTAATTTATTTTAAATATAGTACAGCCCACTTAACAAAATATTTCTGAAATGTTACATAAAAAGAAAAATATTATAAATGAATTAAGTAGAACATATTATTCAGAAGAAATTCAATGGTGGGTTCTTTTTCTTAGTGAGGAAAGATTTTGGAAATGTTATCAGTTGTCCCATAATTTAATAAGTTTTACATATTCAGATATAATTGCATTGAGTTTTCTGAAAGAGATTTATCTTAACAATCTTAGGGGAAAGGAATATTCTAAGTACATTTTATTGGGTTAACTCAGTTAAAGGCTTTGATTTTCCTAGCAGGGAATTACTAAAACAGACGCATTTTTCTTTTAAAGGCACAAGAATTCTCATTGTGCTAGTATAAAGAGTAGATTCTAAAGTGTTATATAAAGTATGCTTCTAAAATTTAAAAGAGTTAAAGGAGATTCCTCATCTCAATTCCTAGGAGATGCTGTATCTGGAAAGGGTAAACAGAAGCAAATAGTTTCCTGAAATTGTGCCAAGGCTACATGTCAACTGCCTGGCAGGAAATGCTTTTGGAGGGCCTAGATAAACAGACTATCATCTTTTTTTGGAAAAATCTTCTTCTTTGACTTCTTACAAAGCAAATGTACTGAGTCTAACTAGCATCATGAACACAATAAGCAGAAAAGGGCACAGAGGATTTTTAAATGATGGTATCTTTAGAATCTCTAACAAGTGATCTGTCCGTCACTTTTAACATACATGGACCTCACTGCTCAACAAGCATATACTCAGTACATGGTTGTTGAAATTTGCTGGTAAATTAAATCTTATCTTTCTATTAATTTTCATCATGATTTTGGTGAAGCTTTATCTTACAAGAAATTTTCATTTAGCAGCTGCTCTAAATACTTTAGCATTATACAATGATAAGATTTTCTTGCATTTATATAGCAATTAATTTTTCAAAATATTTTACATCCATTATCTTAATTTTTGTTCTAACATTTTATTTTACAAGTGCTAGCATTGATGCTAAGCTAGCATCTAACTAACATCTCGTGAGATGTCAGTACAAAAATTAAATCAAAGATTAAGTTAGAGGACCAGACCTAACCTATTTGTCTGAAATATTTTCTAGTACATTTCCTTCTGTCCCCACTATGTACCAGATAATGGATCCAAAAATCCTACTGTCATATCTACTAAAATAAACCTTTGACCTCACCTCACTTTCTTAAACTGCAAAAAGCATGATGAGGATCTAGGTGTTGACTCAGAACACCTACTATCAGCTAGAGAAACCTCCTGCCTTGTATACAGCCTAGTCAGCTTTTTTGTACCTCCTCTCTCCACCAGCCTACCTGTTCTGTTCTGCTACAATCCCATCACCCATATTGTCTTCCCCTTTTCTCACACTGAAAGCATCCTATGCCCCACTCATCTTACGCCAAATCTTACCCAGTCCACAACCCAGAGCAAAATTTCCCTGGCCCAAGTAACAAAGTAATAGGAAATGTGGCATACCTCTCCACCTGCCTGCCTTATCCTGTAGTCAGGGCGCCTCAGATAACAATTTGAGCCACTGCAACTATGAGGTCCTTCTCCATATTCCACAGCCACCAGCCATTACTTCCAATATCCACCCAATCTGCTCCTTCCCTCCCAAACAGAACATCTTTACCTTAGTTACTATTGGGCCTCATGGGAAAAAACAAGACAAAACAAAACTTTGTGTGTAGACCATTTTATGCACTCTCCACAAAATGTGAAGGGGATGGTATGTGACTGGATGAAAGAGTCACAAAACTGAAAGATACAAATATTTGAGTGTAAATAGTACATTTTAAATGATATAGTCACCCTATTATTTCTTTAAAATCTTAATTTATTTCTATTATTTCTTAAAATAGAGTATACCTTTAATTATAATTAGGTAAACTTAGTACAGACCAGGAAATATAAGTAAAGTTTTCTCTAGGACTGGTATAAAACTAACCCTAGAAATTTGGTTTCCTACTCCACTTGTTAGAGCTTCCGGGAATGGAAATACATCCAAACATCAATACAGAACAGAGGCTTAATAAATGACCACTGAACAAATAAAGAAATATTGATGGAAAGAATAAACATAAATTTCATCCTAAAGAATATGTAAAAGTAAATCTTAAGAGAGTTAAGAGTTATTAGGAGTTTGGGATTAACATAAACACACTACTACATATAAAATAGATAACTGGGACTTGCCTGGTGGCACAGTGGATAAGACTCTACACTTCCAATGCAGGGGGCCCGGGTTCGATCCCTGGTCAGGGAACCACATCCCACATGCATGCCGCAACTCAGAGTTCTCATGCCACAACTAAGGAGCCCCCGTGACGTGACTAAGGAGCCCACCTGCCACAACTAGGAGCTGGTGCAACCAAATAAATAAATAACTATATTTTTTAAAAATAGATAACCGGGCTTCCCTGGTGGTGCAGCGGTTGAGAGTCCGCCTGCCAATGCAGGGGACACGGGTTCGTGCCCCAGTCCGGGAAGATCCCACATGCCGCGGAGCGGCTGGGCCCGTGCGCCATGGCTGCTGAGCCTGTGCGTCCAGAGCCTGTGCTCCGCAATGGGACAGGCCACAACAGTGAGAGGCCTGCGTACTGCAAAAACCAACCAAACAAACAAAAAATAGATAACCAACAAGGACCTACTATATAGCACAGAGAACTACACTTAATATTTTTTAATAATCTATAAGGGAAAAGAATCTCAAAAAAATACATACATATGTATGTATAACTGAATCACTTTTCTGTATATCTGAAACTAACACAACCTTGTAAATCAACTATACTTCAATTAAAAAGAGAGAGAGAGTTAAAAGAGTTATATTTTAAAAGGTTAGGAGGGTTATAAAATTGGAAGGGAACAGGAAGATCAATATATTAATTTTTAAAAAGCAGCTGGGTCTGTCAATATATACTGTGTCAGTTTTTAGGACATTAAAACTCCACATTGGCATGTATTTTTCATTTGCCCCAAATGCAAAGAATATTTCCCTTTCATGGGATTTTTTCCATGATGCACTTTTTTTCTGGAATCATACCTAGATTTCCAGCCTGGTGCAGGTACCTCTCAAGGTCGCCAAACTGGAAGTAACCTCTGCCACTCTCAACTCCCCAGACATTGTTCTATGCTACTTATCAAGTTCCACTGTACATCACGGTTACTCAGTCCTCATGTTTACATAGTACGTACCTCCACTCTTAGATTATAAACTTCTCAAAAACAATGACTTTCTTACTCATTTCTTCTTCTCCTCACAGCAAACTATAAATGTCTATTCAATGTATTTAGAAAGGGCTTACAATTCTTTAAATTACTGTTATCAACATTCATCCAATAAAAGACTAGGGAAAAAAAAAAAAAAAACCTCCACATTGGGAACACTTCCAGAATGATGGACTGAGGAGATTGACAAATCATCTATCCAAAAAGTCACATTAAAATAATACAAAATTATCAAAACAATCATTTCAAGATTTTGGGGGGGAAATTAACCAGAAGTACACAACAAATTGAAAAGCATTATTTAAAAGAACAACAACAACCGAACCTCTGTTAAGAAAAGTAGGGATCTGGGGCATCAGAGGCTGTTCTCATTCCCTATTCCCTACCCCCAACTCCAACATGATGATTCTATCAGGACAGGACAAGCCATGAAAACCAGCAGCTCTGCTGCTTGGAGGGTGATGGCTTAATTTGGTGTCCAGAGTATTGTTGGAAACAAATGATCTTAGAAAATAAGTGGTAAATGATCACCAAAAATTAATATTACAGCTGGCTGAGACTGCAGCACTGGTTGGGGCAAGCAATAGAGCAGCCAGAAATTTAAGTGAGACCCAGGGAACAGTCGTAGTAGACCTTGATAAGCTCTCACGTATCCGTGGTGGTCTGGAAGGTGTGCCCATGTCCAAGGTTATGCACTGGCTGAATGTGAGGCCTTGCATATACAGAAAATAAAAGTCACAGCAGACTTGACTGAACTTTACATGTGTTGCTCAAGTCATACACAGATACTCAGCAAAGGGTAAAGCCAAACTAGGCTCAAGATATTTAAGTACAACCTGTTACCAATCATTAGCTGACCACTAAACTATGCTGACAATCCCTAGGAAGTCAGGCTTAAAAATAAAAACAAGAATTAAAAGAAAAAAAAAACTGAGGAGACACATCAGTGGCCACACATTGCAGGGGAAACAGACTCTACATACTTAGTCCAGGCAAGTTACCAAACAGCCAACAAACAACAGTAGCAGCAACAACCCCTGGTGAGGGGGAAGATCAGAATCGAGAGTTGCTATATTATCTAAAACAGAGGTCAGAAAACTATAGTCCACAGCCCAATTATGGCCCATTGCCTGTTTTTTTTACATAAAGGTTTTTTTGGAAGACATCTATGCTCATTCATTTACATATTGCCTATGTCTGCTTTCCCACTACAACAGCAGAGTTACTTAATTACAACAGAGACCACATAGCTTGCAAAGCCTAAAATATTTACTGTATGGTCCTTTATAGAAAACATTTGTTGGTCCCTGATCTAAGATGTTCAGTTTTCAACAAAAAATTATGAGACATACAAATAAATAGGAAAGGGAAGCCTATATACAGAAAGAGGACACACTTAATAGAAACTGGCTCTGAGGGGGCCTAAATGTTAGACTTAACAAAGATTTCAAGGCAGCTGTTATAAATATGTTCAAAGAACTGAAAAAATAGACAAGTTTTTTAATTAAAGTATGACAACAACTCAATAGAGAATATCAATCAAAAGATAGAGATTATAAAACAAAACAAATGCCAGAGTTGAAAAGATATGAAATGAAAATTCACCAAGGGATTCAACAGCAGATTTGAGATTGCAGAAAAAAAGAATTAGTGACCTTGAAGATATATCAATAGAGATTATCCAATCTAAAGAAAAGAAAGGAAAAACGATGAAGAAAAATAAACACATACTAACATATGTGTAAGGGGAGCCCCAGAAGGAGGAGAGAGAGAGAGAAGGGCAGGAAAAAAAGGCCCAAAACTTCCCAAATATGAGGAAAAACAATCTACCCATTCAAGAAGTGTAATGAACTCCAAGTGCAATGAACACAAGAATCCACAAAAAACCTACTAGTACCAGCAAATGAATTCAGCAAGGTCACAGGACACAATATCAATATGTAAAATTCAACTATATTTCTATATACTAGTACATAATCTGCAAATAAAATCAGGAAAACAATTCTATTCCCAATGACATAAAAAAATAAGTATTTAATACATTTGTTAAAAGAAGTGCAAGAGTACAGTAATAGCTATACAACATTGCTGAGAAAAACCTAAAAAAAAAAACCTGAAATACACAGATGTTCCGTTTTCATGAATTCAAAAACCTAATGTTAAGATTACAATTCTTCCTAAATTGATGTATAGATTCAGTACAATCTCTATCAAAATCCTAATAATTATGCATAAGCTGATAAGCTGAATTTAAATTTTATGGAAATACAAATGACCTAGAATACCAAAACAATTTTGAAAATTAAGAACATAGTTGATGGATTCATAGCTGCCAATTTCCAAACTTACTAGAAAGCTATAATAATCAAGACAGTGTGATACTGACATAAGGACAAACACAGATCAATGGAACAGAATTAAAAATCCAAAAGCTGATCCTTATATTTAATTTGTTAAATAATTGATATTTAACAAAAGTGCCAAAGCAATTTAATGAGAAAAGGATAGTCTTTTCAAAAAATGGTACTAAGATAATTGGATATCTGCATGTAAAGAGAAGAATAAAGACCCTTACCTCATAACACATACAAATGAATGCAAAATGGCATAAACCTAAATGTAAAAACTAAAATATAAAGCTTTTAGAAGAAAACATAGGGAAAAAATTTTCAAGACCTTGGGTTAGGGAAAGATATATTTAGATATGACACCAAAAATATTGTACAATCCATAAAAGAAAAAAATTAATAAGTTGGACTTCCATCAAAATTTAAGATGTTTGTGCTTCAAAAGACACTATTGTGAAAATGAAAGCCATGACACAGACTGGGAGAAAATACTTATAAATCATATGACTGATAAAGAATTCTTGTTAAAAATAAGAACTCTTGGGCTTCCCTGGTGGCGCAGTGGTTGAGAGTCCGCCTGCCAATGCAGGGGACACGGGTTCGTGCCTGGGTCTGGGAAGATCCCACATGCCGCGGAGCGGCTGGGCCCGTGAGCCATGGCCGCTGAGCCTGCACGTCCGGAGCCTGTGCTCCGCAACGGGAGAGGCCACAACAGTGAGAGGCCCACGTACTGAAAAATAAAAAAAAATAAGAACTCTTATAACTCAATTAAAAAAAAAAATTTAAAAATGGAGAAGATTTGAATAGACATTTCATGAAAGAAGAAATAGGAATAGCTAATAACCGCAAGAAAACATGTTCAACATCATCAGCCATTAAGGAAATGAAAATTAAAATCACAATGAGATACTACTTCACACCCATTAGAATGACTATAATCAAAAAGACAATAACAGGGACTTCCCTGGTGGTCCAGTGGTTAAGAATCTGCCTTCCAATGCAAGGAACACAGGTTCAATCCCTGGTTGGGGAACTAAGATCCCACATGCCGTTGGGCAACTAAGCTAACGCTCCACAACTACTGAGCCCATGCACTGCAACTACTGAGCCTGTGCACTCTGGAGCCCATGCGTCACAACTAGAGAGCCCACATGCTGCAACTACTGAGGCTGCATGCCACAAGTAGAGAGCCTGTGAGCCGCAACTACTGAACCACATACTGCAACGAGAGATCCCGCATGCCACAACTAAGACCCGACGCAGCCAAATTAAAAAAAAAAAAGACAATAACAAGCACTGAGGAGGATGTAGAAAAATTGGAACCTTCATACATTGCTTGTGGAAATGTAAAATGGTACCGCCACTCTGGAAAACAGTTTGGCAGTCTCTTAAAATGTTAAACATAAATTTACTGTAGCACCCAGCAATTTAACTCCTACGTATCTCCCCAAGAGAAATGAAAACCTGTATCCACACAAAGTCTTATACCCAATCTTTTATAGCAGCCTTATTCATAACAGCCCCAAGCTGGAACAACTGGTAAATGGATAAACAAAATGTAGTATATTAATATAGTGATGCAATATTATTCAGCCATAAAAAGGAATGAAGTACTGATACATGCTACAATATGGATGAACCTCAAAAACATCATGCTAAGTGAAAGAAGCCAGACAAAAAGGTCACATATTATATGATGCATTTATAGGAACTGGACAGAAAAGGCAAATTTATAGAAATGGCAAGCAAAATAGTGTTCATCTGGGTCTAGGGGTGGGAGCTAAGACTGACTGCACATGGTGGACACTAGGGTTCTTTTTTAGGTCATGAAAATGTTCCAAGACTTGATTGTGGTGATGATTGCATAAATTAACTAAAATTAAAATAAATTAACTGAATTGTATACTTCGATCAGGTGAATTTTATATATAAATTATGCCTCAAAGTAGTTTTTAAAAAACTCTACATGGATTCCAACTATTTATATCTTCCAAAATTACTATTCCTTTAATCTCTGATGTTTTTAAAATGACAAAACTTTTCACTAATCATTCCTGCTCTGCAATCAATTTTTTAACTTCCAGTCAATTTTTAACATTTTGTGAAAGCTAATTCTCAGAAGTTGGATTCATTTTCTTTAATCTATATAATTGAGATGACAATTTTGATGAGTTTCTTTCATTCCCCAGTAACCCAATGAGTTGATGTAATCAGGCAAAATGAATGATCTAATGACTCACTCAGTCATGATATAACGACTGTAATACTACTTTACAAAGCTATAATGATTCTAAAGCTCTCTAAGTCTCCTGAAGAAATAAAAATACCACCTGTCAGATAAAATGATTTATACATTCTTCGGTATGTGCAGTATAAATCATTGTCTAACTGGCATGACACCCACTTTTGCATCCTACGTTTTTAACACTTTTTGCCCCCTCCACATAGAGAAACAGAATTTACACTGCTCTTCACTAGATTTGTTTTTTGTCCTCAAAAAGTCCCAAATACGGCATCAATCTCTTTCCTCAGATCTCAGGAATAAACACTTCCTCCAGTCATCTATTCCCCCAAACATAGACAAATAACTTCTATGTGTTCTCTGTAATGAATTTACCCTTATGAAGAAAGAAATCATGGAAGACTTATACCAATGGTTTCTTTCTCCATCAATGATCAGATACATTCCTGATTATATGCCCTCCCTCTATTTTTCGGTCTATTTCTAAGTCTCTACCAGTGGCTTTCAGGAGTACCTGGCTTGGGCTGTGTTTGATTCACAAGGGTCCTGATGGCAGGTCATGTTCCATCACTTTTTTCCATCCAATCTTAAAAAAGAGAAAAAGGATTCGCTCAATCTGTGGCTTACAGTACGAACGTTGAAATTATTTTTAAATATATATATATATATATTTATAAACATAAAGACAAACACAAAGATTTAATTTCATGTCAGTCTTCAGGCTTCAGTTTCATTCCAAGCAACTTCTTTCCCATATATTTCTAAATGTTAAATTCTGGAAAAATTAGTTACAACTGAATATTCATTGAATTCATTAAAGTGTATGTATGTGGATTTTTTTAAGAAGCCAATTCTTATCTGGCCTAAAAGGAATCTATTTAAACTAAAAATTCAATCAGTAAATTCAACAAATATCTATTGAACACCTACTGCTCAACAGTCCCTGGATACTTAGGGACAAATAAGGAACAGTTTCCACCTTCAAGAAGTTTATAAGCTGATAGGAGAGAACTAATCAGAACTACATATAATTTAAATCAGTACCACAATATTAAAAAAAAAAAAAGCCATGAAAACACAGGTTGTACTTGGGAATCATGCAAGATTTCAAAAACTTCCCTTGACAAAAAGATAATGCTTCAACTGGAATGGAATTGGGAGTGGAGAGTAGTAACAGAATCCTGGGGAAGAGAGTCAAGTGGGGTGCAGTGTAGATGTAGTCTCAGATGAGTGAGGGCATATTGGGAGAGAAGGCTGAAGTCTGATGAAGATAATAATACTAGCTAATATTTATTGAGCATTTACTATGTGCCAAGTACTATTTAAAGCACTTTACATATATTAACTTATTTGATCCTCACAACTACCCTATGAGGAACGTACTGTTATTATTCCCATTTTATAGATGGCAAAACTGAGGTATAGAACAGTTAAGTAGTCTGCTCATGGTTACACAGACACAGATAACAGTTATGGAGCCAGGATCTTGAAATCCATAAATAATAAAAGAAGAACAAATTCTATCTCACCCCTAACTACATTCATTATAAGAGCAATTAACAGGTATCTTAACTACCCCTTCTCCCATTAATTCCTAAGCCATCCTTCAAGGCCCAGCTCCAATGTTTCCTTCCTACAAAACCTTTCTTGATCCCCCAGCTGAACAATATATATTTCTCCTCTAAGCTTTGTAGCACTTATCTGGATCAATCTTACAGCAAACAGCATATGAACAAAATCTTAATATTTCATTCCTAGCATTACGGATTTTATGTGCATCATTCCCTCTTTTAAGTTCTCCTTTATACTTTGTATTCTCCACCCCTCCTAGGGCAGTGCCTGGCACTTAATGGTAGCTATATCTATGGAGCACTTATTCTTGGCAAGGCATCGTGCTGAGTATTTTCCAGGAACTCTCTCACAAAATCCTTACAGCAACCCTATTCAAGCATTCAATCGCTATTTTCAGTCCCTTCTGTGGCAAATAAAATACTAGATGACTCTTAAACTCAGTAAACAAGGCAGATATGGTCCATGTCCTCAAGAAGCTCACAGTCTATGAAGAAGTACTATTGGTATCCTCTAGAATAGAGATGAGGAAAAGTGAGACTCAAAGAAATTAATTTGTTTGCCCAGAATCACACAGCAAAAAAGTGGCAGAGTCTGAATTCAAACTCAGCTCTCCAGACTGGATATTTGGAACCCTGTGCATAAAACCACTATGGTCTAAAGGAGGCACCTAAGAAACACTTATTGAAGGAAAAGTTTTAGAAAACTCCTACAATGAAAACTATCCCGAGGATAATGAAGACTTCCATTCAATTTCGCTCTGAGAGGAAAGCAGGAAATGAGCAACAGCGCAGATGGAGGTTGTAGTAGTATTCTCATACACACCTGATAGCTCAGAACTGCTAATCAAGCCATCTGCTGAGGAGACCTGCTCAGCACTGAGGATTTCCTCGTGTCCCTTAAAGTGGTCCCTCCTGAGCAACAAGGCCTCGCTGCGCGCCAGGATGGTGTAGCGAAGTCACTAATTCTCAATGAGACCCTGTATCTCCTACCAGATAACCGGTGGCGTGGAATGGAAGGTAAAGACGCACGGCTCCTTATTTAAACGTGGGGCAACTATTCTCGAAAGGTGAACCCCCGCCCCCGAGAGAAGCGGCCTCCAAAAAAGGTGTGTCTATACTTCTCACCGGAGGAGTGAGGAAGCAACCACGAGGGGATTACGAGAGACCCAACAAACAACGCAGGCACCCCTGGCCCTGTGGGCGGACATCCCACAGCCCACAGCCTGCTGGCCAGACAGACTCCCTTCTCCAAACGCCACTGTGGCGGCCGCACTGTTTGGCCTATCCTAGTCATCTCCCAAACAAAAGAGGTTTTGGAGTAGCGATATCCCAAAATATAGACCAGGCATTAATAGGCACCTGGAGGCACGCGTCTTACTCCCCACGATTTCTTAGCCCAACAGACCACCTGACTTTACACCAGGTTCTCCGCGTTGGGCGGCGGAGACGACCTCTAAGGGCCAGATCCTGACCCAGGGCCTCCTGCGACAGCGTGGACAGACAGCCTCCGCCACTGGGTCGACTCCGGTTCCCGCGACCCGCCAGCTGGCAGGCCCCGCCCCGCCCCCTACGCTCTGGCAGTTAGGCCGACAACCCGCTCACAGGAGCAGCGGCCGGGACACAGTAGGCTTGTCCTGTGAGGGCCGCACGCTTCACCGCCCCCGCCACGCCCCTCGACCCCGCACCGCCAATGGCCTGCTGCGCCGGCGCAGCATGCTCCAGGCCCAGCCCTCCCTCGACGACCGTGCGCTGAGCGCATGCGCCTTGAGAGGCCGGTTGGGTGAGGGATTCTTAGCGAGGGAGGGGGAGACGGAAATGGAGGGTCTCCGCGCGCATGCCTTCGCCCCTGACACCAAGCCCGCTAGAGAGCGCGTTGGGCGGAGCCGGGGGCGGCGGTCGCCGGGGAGATCAAGGCCCTGGGTCCGACCCCGAGCTGGAGCGGGGTGCCGGAGGCCCGCTAACCCGCCGGTGTTTGTGTCTATGTGCCCTCGCAGGGAGACATGGAGAACTGTTTGGCGGCCGCGGCGCTGAACGGGGTAGACCGACGTTCCCTGCAACGCTCGGCTAGGCTGGGTCAAGAAGTGCTGGAGCGGGCCAAAAGGAGGGCGGTGGACTGGCATTCGGTGGAGCTTCCCAAAGGCAGCGTGGGGGTCATTTCCCGGGAGCGGCCCTACAGAGAAAGAGGGCTGGCAGCCGGCCCCCATCGCCTTCTCCCAGGAGAGGTGAGGGCCCCAGTGCTGCGGGACCAGACCATTCATTCGCTCAGCAGCGGCTTGCTGAGAACCAGGGCACGCCACACAGCAGCACCCGAGGGATCCTGTCCTTGGCGGAAGCTGTTAAGTATCAGGACAGTGAACCGGAAAGCCTTTTGAAAACTCTTGACGTTTGACAGATTCCTATTGGCTAGCTTTAGGATACCGCTGGAGACCGCTAGTGCTCGGCCCTGGTTGGTTACTTTTTACAACAATTCTTACAGGCTACCGTTTGATATTAGAGGAAAGCCAACAAACCTGTCTTTGTCCTGGAAAAATTGCATGTCTGTGTATTCCTTTTAGAGTTGGAATTCTTTCTCAGTAAGAGGCTTTTACTGACTTAAACGAGCCGTGGCCTTTCAAAAAGTAAAAAGGAAGGTATTCCCAAAATGACTTCCTTCTCCAGTAGGGAATACAGATCTCACCTGTGACTTGCCGTTTATTCACATAGAGAGAAGAAAGACACCCAACCCTCAGTGCTTCCTTCAGAACAATGGCTGAATTCATGGACTATACCTCAAGTCAGTGTGGGGTAAGTTGGTGTAAGCCAAAGTCATGCCCCTGATCTGCCTGCTGATGGATCACAAAGTGGATTTTTGTGGAATTTAGGGAGAATCTGGAGACTGCCTGTTCACCCTGCCCTGCCTTCGTGGGCAGGTTGTAATCAGCCAAGGGTTTAAACCAGGTGATAAATCCAGGTTAGAATTCATTCAACAAATATTGGATGCCTAACTTTAACTGTTATGAGGATACAGCAATGCACAAGCCAGAAGAGATGTGCCCTCACTATTGTTTGGGGGGGCGGGGCTTATTTGCTGAATTCCAAAACAAGTCCGAATATTAGCGGTATTTAAAACTTTGAACTGAAATTTTTTTTTAATCAGTAAGATCGTTCTAAACTGGAACCGAGCCTCTCTGTTTTCAAAGCAAAAACTGAAACAGAATCCCTCCATTAGATCTTAATCTCTGTTCCAAGTCCCTGATAAGGTAGAGTGCTTTTGTGTGTGTGTGTGTGTGTGTGTGTGTGTGTGTGTGTGTGGCCACACAGCATGTGGGATCCTAGTTCCCCAACCAACTTGCACCCCCTGCATTGGAAGCACGGAGTCTTAACCACTGACCACCAGGGAAGTCCCCCTGGTAATGTAGTTTTTAAGTATGCCCCTTTGGGTCCATATCACTTGTTGGCCACAGAGGTGGTTATGTGGCACAGATGCAGTGCCCTCATCAGAGGTAATGTGGCTTAATGGCAGGAGCAGCCTCCCAGGAATCAGACCTGTGTTCTGCCACTTTCTGGCTATAATGCCTTAGGCTAGTTAGTCTCTCTCAGCCTTACCTTCCCACATGGTACAATGATGATGTTTCAAGTCCTTTCCAGCCCTTATAGTCTGTTTCTTTGGTTTCCACTGAGAGATGAACACCAGAAAATTGTCATAAACTGTAGCACAGGGTACTTATGTGAGATTTTTGGTCCCATTCATTGAAGTGGGTGAACAAAGGTTTTAAAGGCCCTCTTCTCAAAACCATACACTAAGGTCATCTTTAAGTACTTTCAGGGAATGTTGAAGGCAGGCAGCCAACATTCAAGAAAATCACCTGTATGGAAGGTACTCTCTGTCTTCTAGGAATTAAAACAGACTCTGTGGTCTCTTCCAGCCTTAACATTTTATGATTCTTATGTGTTTGTAAGGGTGCTTGGTCTGTACGGCAGAAGGAAGAGAATACCTTGTTTCTGTCCTGCTTTTCAATTTCATAATGAATATTAAGTTTCAAAAAATCTCTAATATTTCTACGTCTTTTATAAAATCCTTGTGACTCCAAAAATAGGATTCCAACCAGTGAGATACAGTTCAGAGAGTATTTTTATGTTATTATTTTGTTAAATGGTTTTAGAAAAATCCATAACTTTGGCTCTACTATAAAGTGATCAAGTTAAACACTTTGGTTCATGGTTCAGTAAAAGGAATAATATTTGTCTTTGGTTTGAGGTTTAGCAAATTGATGTTCTTCGTTTTGGTTTTCAGTTCATGCTTTAGTTCAAATCTCCATTAAGGAATGGAGGCTCAGAACCTCTCAGCTTTCTAGAAATAGAATTAAGAACAGTGTTTGAGTTTGCTTTCAGAATTTTGGAGCATCCCCTAAATTACATCATTAGAGTCATGTCCTGACATGCTTTCCCCAGCTTCTCATTCTTTTGGTCTCTTGCCTTAAACATTGTCCCTACCCTCTGTTCAAAGCAAGCAGGCTTATGTTGTCCTCATCATTAGTCACAATCAGGGGCAAGTCTAAGGTTAACTTTGAGGGGGAGGAAGGAAGTAGACAAGAAAAAAACTGCATTCTGATCCTTTGGATTATTTTTGCTTAAATCGGAGTCTTCTCCCTCCCCTCCTCCGCATGGGGAGAACAGCTGCATAGCTGTTGGGTTTATGTTATATTTCCTGTTGCATTTCTAAATCTCAAGGAGATGCACCTCTCTCTTCTCTTGTCCTTGTCTGAGACTTAGTAAACCCAGACCTGTTTGTCAGAACTTGTCATGAGAGGAGATGAAAGGGCTTGTGTATTTGACCTCGGGGTGAGGATGTTGTGAAAATTATTTAACCTGGCAGAGAGCATGGTCCTACCCAGCTTGAGTTGCCAGAGTTCTTGCCCTACAGAGGCAGCAGATGGCAGCAAAGTAAGGCGAAGTGCAGTTTCCTTCTCTGCAGCCACTTTACACGGGCTAAGATTTGTTATATGACTTCAAAGGCCTCTCAAGAGGGCAGGTAATTTACCTTTGCTCTCTTGCCTCCCTCCTTAACCACATTTGCCCAAGTAACAAGGAGTTTTTTGAAAATTTGACCAGTCTATTTGGTTACCCAGCATCTTTCACATTACTTCTCTAGAAATATTATTCATCTGTGCCAGAGGAAGGAGGGGCAACCCACGTCTATCGTTATCACAGAGGGAAGTCGAAGCTGCACTTGTGCTCGGACACTGGGAATGGTCAGGTATGTATCCTCAGCTGTGCTGTGCTGTGCCCTCAGCTTCCCAAGATAGGAGGCCTTACATCTTGGAGCTCCTGCTGGATTGTATTATTGGATGCCTGGGTGACTCAGCATTACAGCGCTCCACAGAAATCTATCACCTCCCAGCCTTAGAGAACTTACAGCAATGAACATGAAATAGGAGTTTTTGTCCAAAATAAGATATTAATGCCACTGTCGGATCTTCAGTTGAACCTGCAGTCCTGGGCCAAGGGATTCTTGGACAGGCTTAACAAAAGGCCTTTCAAATATCTTCTTCTGCATCTAGGGATATGAAAGAGATTTTTAATAATCACATATTTCACTCTAAGGTAGTGATAAGTATCATGTCTTTGGTAATTTTAAAAAAGGAAATGCAAGGTGGGGGTTTCTTTTAACAAAATGCTTTTCCTAAAGATAACAATTACAAGCCTCTCACTGCAAATTACCTGTATTTTACCACATGTCACTCTGGGAAGCCAAAGACTCTACTTGTTGAACTGATTCAACAGGAGTCCTTTGTTGTTGTTTCTGGGGAGAGTAGGCTTTTTTTGCTTTTGTTTTTCTTTTTAAACTCCCCTGGTTGTACTCAAAGATAGCAAACTTAAGTTCAGAGTCTAATCCACAGGTTGGATTCCTGACTTCTCTGGCCTGTGGGTTTAGGGAAGGGACGGGAGAGTGGCCGCAGGGATGTGAGCCATCCTGTTTCCCTGGCCTGGGGTACAAGGGGTAGCACCAGAGCCTGGATCCTGGGCTTCCTCTTCTGCCCTGGCCTAGGCCCTCTTAAGAGTGCTTGACCCTAAGGGAGTTACATGTGGGCAAGAGTCATTCGTATCCCTCCCATCCCTTCCTATAAGACGTAAATTGGTGCCTCTAAGGGAAATTGACTTTCTCAGTTCAGCCTCTTCCCCTCTAGTACTCCCACTGCTGGGAGAACCTTGGAAGAGAATTCTATTTTCTGAGAGCCTGTTAAATGTCAATCACTTTTGCACTTTAGATCTTCCTTACAGCGTAGTATGCCGAAGCTATAGACTAGGAAACCAAGGCATAGAGAAATTAATCTGTCCGTCTCAGTAAATGACACAGATAGGATTCAAACTCAGGTCTATCTGAGTCCAAAGCCCATGTAAGGATAAAAGGTAATCATGGTAAACATCTGACTAAAAATACTTTGCAGAATTCACTAAAAGCCTTAAGAACTTAGGTGACAACTTGGAAAACACTGACAGAACAATTGTTAGTTCCTAATTAAGTAGGAAAAATTTTCTACCATCCAGAAGTCAAAGTTTGGGCCCTAATCAATGTTTCTACCTCACTCTTCAGAGAAAAGACACCCCCCTTGGTGTCGGAGGCATCCGTCAGACGTCAGAGTGTGCGCTAGAGGCATCCCAGCCTGTGAGTACAGAACTTCTAGGGTACTGGGCTCCACCACCACTGCAATTCCATGAACTGATCTGGTTACTATAGGGTTCTTTGTACTGGATCTATAGTATTTTTAAGTTGGGATATTTTTACCCTTGGGGACAGTGTACAACATTTTAGTTCAGTGTAAAATTATGTTTTCTTGGTATCCTTCCTTCACTTGAAATTTCAGGGATACTCTTTGTGCCTGAACTCATAGTTGCGGTTGGAAAGAATGCAAAGTATTCATATCTCCATTCCTACAGCTCAGCTGGGCTGGCACTGGGTCCTGTTGGAATTCCACCATCTGTTCAAGCAGCAGGAGGGGCCTGACCCTCCTGCTTACAAAGTGAAAACCATTGCTGAAATTCTGAAACGTATACATTTGGTTAGATCAGGTTCCAAAACATTTGAAGGGATTTGTTCCCATTTTCCGCAAATGTTTCTCTGTGAAAACATACAGTGATGTTTTTAGGATAAAATATTCATTAGTTCATGAACCCACGGAATCTTTTGGAACTTGGAAGAGCTGGAATTCTGAGGAATGGAACTCTGGTGTGTTGCTGCAATAGTTTGCTTAATTTTTGTTTGCATACAGTGTGCTACTAGCCAGGATTCAGAATATACTAGAGTTAGTAGCAACTAAGACTATTCTGCTTTTAGTACAAGTTGTTAGGCTTACATGCCTCTAATACTTACTGTATTTTGGTAATGCTAATCTTCCTGATGTTCACAGTGTAGGAATCACAGAGGCCAATCTTGCACCTTTTATGCAGACAAATGAAGCATCCTTGGCTTTCTGCAATTCTGATACAGCTGTATTTTCTGAAACCTTTTGTTTATTTTCATAGTTGATGACTAATAAATAGTTGTGGCATTGTCATACACATTCACGTCAGTTAAATGATGATAAGCCTCCAATTTTGCAGTAACTGGGCATGAAAGGATATAGCATAAAGCAGCTTCGGAAAACCTTGGCTTCAAATCTATTTGCAAGATGGAAAGAGAGGAAGTTTCATAAAAGTATAAATATTATCATTTATTCCTCCTAGCAGAATTTACTGGCAGTAGTTTGGTCCACCTGCCCCCCACCCCCAGGGGTGGTGTAGAAATGACAGCTTCTGCCTGTGGCTCCTTCTGAGCATTGAGTAAGCATTGGTAGTGGTCTCCCAGTTGTGGGATAGGCGCTTTGGCTCTTAATTACAGGCTCTTTTCTGGTTTGTGACTCTGCTCTTTGGCCATTTGAGCTGAGACCCTTCCTCTGCCTGCATATCTGCCATGACCACTTACCAGCCGGGCATGAAGTCTGTCCTTGGAGAATGGCTTGTGCTCAGCTCAGCTCTAAACATAAATCTTTCCACTAACTCCAGCTTCCAGTGTTTTGTAGTATCGATCTTCTTTGACTTACGTCCTGATAAACCCATTGTAAGTTGAAAATATCATAAATTAAAAGTGCATTTTTTTTTTAATTTTTATTTATTTATTTTTGGCTGCGTTGGGTCTTCGTTGCTGCACGCGGGCTTTCTCTAGTTGCAGTGAGCAGGGGCTACTCTTTGTTGCGGTGCATGGGCTTCTTATTGCGGTGGCTTCTTTTGTTGCAGAGCACGGGCTCTAGGCACACAGGCTCAGTAGTTGTGGCATGCAGGCTCAGTAGTTGTGGCTCGGGGGCTCTAGAGCACAGGCTCAGTAGTTGTGGTGCACAGGCTTAGTTGCTCCGTGGCATGTGGGATCTTCCTGGACCAGGGCTCGAACCCGTGTCCCCTGTACTGGCAGGCGGATTCTTAACCATTGCACCACCAGGGAAGTCCAAAAGTGCATTTAATACACCTAACCTACTGAACGTCATAGCTTAGCCTAGCCTACCTTAAACGTGCTCAGAACACTTACATACCCTGCAGTTGGGCAAAATCATCTGACACAAAACCTACTTTATAATAAAGTTTTGAATAGTTCATGTATTGATAATTTATTGAATGCTGTAGTGAAAGTGAAAAACAGACTGGTTGTATGGGTGCAGGATGGTTATAAGTGTATCAGTTGTTTACCTTCGTGATCCTCGTGGCTGACTGGGAGATCGCTCACTGCCGCTGCCCAGCATCACGAGAGAGTATCGTGCTGCACATCACCAGCCCGGGAAAAGATCAGAATTCAAAATTGGAAGTACGGTTTCTACTGAATGCGTATCACTTTCACACTATCGTAAAATCAAAAAACCGTAAGTCTGACCATTATAAGTCGGGGACCATCTGCATAGGAGAACCGGTCTCCCAAGGGAGGGCTTTAGCCAGCCAGCTGACTTTCTGCATGACAAAGTGGAATCTACTCATAGTGTTCTCAGCTTTAGGTGAAAAGGAATGTTCCATCCTCCTAATAATGAACTTAGCAAAGCACAGTTAAAAAGAATACTTCTCATTATCCCACAGCGCCTTGCCATTACTGCTGATCTGTGATAACAAGTGCCACTGCCTACTTTTGAGCCCAAAGCAATCGTCATTAGCCTTTCCCTCTACCTGATTCTTAACCTTTCTGCTCCAACCACAGTGTTCCTTTTATGATCCTTCATGTTCCTATAACAATTTTGTGTTTTCACATACATGCTTATTTGTGAGCTAATTTTAGAAATAAGGAAACAAGCATAAGGAGAGGCTGAGACTGGCCTAAATGACAGTCCTATTACGTTGCCAAGCCAAGCCTTGAAAGCAGGACCTCCTTCTCCCACGTTAGTACCTCACTCCATCACACACAGAGGGAGCCGGGTGGAGGTGACCTGACGGCACTGGTACATAAAATCTCTAAACTGCTAATATCCACTTTTCCTTCCAGGCTGAGAACATCTCTAAGGACCTCTACATAGAAGTATATCCAGGGACCTATTCCATCACTGTGGGTGTAAATGACTTGACCAAGAAGACTTACATGGTAGCAGTTGATTCAGGACAAAGTGTGGACTTGGTCTTCCCCATATGATGTTGACCATCACAGACATCGCCTTTTTCTTGTTTGTTTTTTAAGTATCAAGAAGAATAAAGCTACCATATGTCCTTTTAAAGTTTACACATTAATCCTGCTTTTAATGCTGACTGTAGAGGGTCAGCCTTCCTAGGAACTGGAGTTTGTCTCTTTCAGTGCCTATTTTAACTTGAAAGTCCCTTCACCCTCTTCTGCCTGAAGTAATAATGTAATGATGCTGTCTGAATAGTTTTTACTGCTTGCTTTCCAAGTAAAGGTTAATTATGATAATAAAGTGAGAAATTTGGAAATGAAGAGAATTCCTTTTTATTGGCATTAAGAAGTCAAACAAAATGTTGCTCATGTACAACTGAGGCTTCATGAAAAGATGGCAGAGAGGCTGTGGACACATTTGCCCAAAGCAGGCCAACCATGTTCTGTAGCTTCTGTGGAAGAGGCATCCTCAAGCAGATCGCACCAGGCCCCTGGAAGGGAGCCCTCGCCAGGGCCGCCACACTCCTGTGCCCCTTAGGACAGGTGCCTTCCTGCCACTTATCTGCAGGGATGTCTTCCTGGGGTGAAGATGCTGCTGCTTATTGGACTATCACCTGTGGCCTGCACTGTACCATTTCCGTAGAAGAAGGCCTTGTGTCAGCCACTTTGTAACTAACTCCTCCTCAGGTATCTACTCTTTAGCTTCCTACAAGAGAAAAAAAAATCCTGAGTGTCTTATTTTGATTTTAAAATCAGTGACTTGCTATCCTTAAAATTACAAAGTCATTGATGTGTCCTAAACATCTTTAAGCTACCACACCAACAGTATTGTTGCATCTCTCAGTTTAGTTGCCTAGGGAGTCACCTCATTTTGAACATGTCTTTCCTCAGAAAAAAGGCCAGTATTTTATATGATGAAAACAAAGGTTTGGGGACCTCCCTGGCAGTCCAGTGGTTAAGACTTCACCTTCCAATGCAGGGGGTGCGGGTTCTATCCCTGGTCGGGGAGCTAAGATCCCACATGCCTCACAGCCAAAGCACCAAAAAAACATAAAACAGAAGCAATATTGCAAAAAATTCAATAAAAGACTTTAAAAATGGTACACATCAAAAAATATATATATCTAAAAAAAAGAATACAAAGGTTTAAGTAGAGCTGTATTCGCATTCCTAGCAAAGAACAGACTCTCACGGACCGAGGGCCTAGTAAAGCAGGCCCATGCCCACCACCATAGGGTAGAGGGGTCAGTTAACTGGGGATCCTTGCACCCCTAGTGATGAAATTCGTGGGTTCTGTAAGCCTTCTGAAATCATATGCAAAACTGTGGGTGTGTGCAGTTTTCTGGGAAGAGGGGCCATTGGTTTTATCATTCTCAAAAGTGGTATGACCCCAGAAGGTCAAACAACCATGGAAAGAGTCCTTCAGAAGCCCCTTCCCAGCCATCTGCTTTACCTAGATCCTTGGGGCTTTTCGTTTAGGGGGAATTCTGGTCTCCTGATGTGCCGCAGTACCCCGACTCAGTTTTTTGTGTTCAGCTTCCTCTGGCAAGATCTGTAGTGGCTTCATGCCAGTGGCTTCCAGGACCAGCTCCCTGGGACTCCCCGCTGCTGCAGTTTTCACTTTCTGTTGTTTGTTGCCCTTCTCTTCTTTCCCGATGTTGCAAAGTCTTGTTCCTAAACCCAAAATTCAGTTAGTTGAATATGCCACCATTTTGATGGGATTAGACTTGACTTATGTAGAAGTGTATCAAGGATCACAGAATCCCTTAACTGTCTGAAGCCTGTTTCAGTCATAAGCGAGGGTGGAGAGCAGCATGACTGCTGGCATGAATCCTGGCCCTCTAGGACTGTTAGGTTAGTCTCAGACAGTAACCTCACTGCCTGCAACTAAAAGGAGCCAAAAGTGTGGAGGGCGGAGGACCCATACAAGAGGATCCTTAAGAGGTAGAGCCTCAGACCAGACTGTGAAGCATCAGTGCTTGATGGCAATCAAGCGCAGTGAGGAGAAGCAAAGCAGCACATTTCCTTAAAAGGATACAAGATCTGGAGGGGAGAGAAGAAAAGCTCTGGTATTTGCCATTGTTTCTAGCCCAGGCACACACGTCGTTTTACAAGCTTCACCTCACCAGTTCACCTCGCTAGTTAGTGTGGTGTGCAGCACTCCATCTGGGACGGGGGTTGGAGATGCCCCTTTCTCCACGCCCCATGCAGGCATACTCTCCATAGCTTTGGGTGCAGAGATAGGACCTGGCAGAAGGCAGGCTCACTGATTCTCATGGTTCAGCTCCAAGAATTAACCTTTGCCCAGAGCATAACAAATGATCCAGTACCTAGAGGAAAGCCAGGCCAAGTACCTGAAGATACTATATTTCTCCTTATAGCCAATTATTAGAATGTATTTGGGTGCGGGGGAACTTTAGAGTGGATCTGTTTAAATATGGTGATGCGGGGAGAGAGGCTGAATGTAGGTGTGGGTGCGTGGGTAGTGGCAATAAGAGCGGTGTATGCTTGGGGCCAGGGAAGATTTGTTTGGCCTCAGTCAGGTTTAGAACCAGTCTGGATAGAACGCCATGGAGCAGGCCACAGCCATGGGAATGCAGGCCTGGAGTCTGGGGCAGGTCTGACCGCCATGGCTTCTGGTTACCCCACTGGCATTCCTCTCCCTGAGACTGGTCTCATGCCACCTCAGTTGCTGCCCCAGAGACTCCTCCCTGTTGGAGAGATACAGCTTTTCTTTTTTTTTCTTTTCTTTCTTTTTTTTTTTTTTTTGCGGTATGCGGGCCTCTCACTGTTGTGGCCTCTCCCGTTGCGGAGCACAGGCTCCGGACGCGCAGGCTCAGCGGCCATGGCTCACGGGCCCAGCCGCTCCGCGGCATGTGGGATCCTCCCAGACCGGGACACGAACCCGCGTCCCCTGCATCGGCAGGCGGACTCTCAACCACTGCACCACCAGGGAAGCCCGAGATACAGCTTTTCTTTCTCCAGTCTGTGCTGAAGCAGGAGGGCAGTGGAAACTATGGAGAATTTAGCTTGAAAACTCTAGACTTTGGCACCATTTTCTTTATATTATCACTTGTTGGAGGGCATACCCTGTAGAAACAGCTGCTTCCAAGCAGCTTCTACCAAGGCCTTTCACTGCAAGGAAGGAGGCCCAGGAACACCTATCCCTGCTCCTACCTTTATATTTTCAATACAAAGTGTCCTCTCAGGGAGGGGAGGAAGAGCCCAGCTAGTCATAGCTATAGCTTCTCGTCCCTCTACTTATTTCCCTCTCAGAGGTGGGGGAAAGATCACACACCTCGAAAGCCAAGGGAGGAACCTCATCTAAAATACAACAGCAGCCAACACATCCATCCCTGCCCACTCCGAAGCCCTGGGGTCCAGAGGAGTCCCCCAAGAAGGTTTCTCAGTGTAGAAACAATTTCTCAGCCTCCTGGAACTGAAGACTAATAAAGGCCTTACTCCTGGTGTAAGGTTAAAATCCTCGTGGGCTAAGAGGTCCTTCTGGTTGAGCAGCTGTCCTGAAAATAGGGCAATGGCTTCCCATGGGGACCCACAATGAGTCCCAGTGTGGGCAGTGCCTACAGATCCTTATGCCCTTAGCGGTGGTATTCTTTAGCCCTCAGTATCCCTGCCCCAGAGTGGATGTTCATTTAGTTCACTGAGGTTGAATTAGTCAGCTCAGGGCCCCAAGAATCTAGTCTAGGGCTGGCTTATCCAAGTCACCTCCTTCACAAAGCTCTGCCGGCTGCCTTAGGCGTCTGCTCTTTCTGGGCCCCACTGGGAATTTAGACCGCACGGCATGAGGCATATCAATGATACACTGCTCTAAACCTACACGGGCATGTTGCTTGGGTAGAGAAGTTTGGGGATGGCTGCAGGTTGCCGATGACAATGACACTGCCTCCCCTCTCAGTGGTAGAGTGAGACGCATAAGGCTGTGCCTGGTTCCTCCCACTCTGACTTCCTAAGGGGCCCATCTGGAGAGTAGGGTCTGATGGCCAGTGTTTAAAGACCCGTTTCTGTGCTTCTCAGGGTGCTGAAAGACTCCAGTCAACACCTGGAGGCATTCTGACTGTACATCCAGAGAAAAATCAATGCCTCCAAGTAAAATGAGGGAGGGGAGGGTAGAAATGGACAGTGGCAGAGTCCTGCCGGTAGAGACTAGTGAACAAAGAAAAGACAGTTGTCAAATAGGGATGCAAACCTTAGCACAAAGATCTGCCCATCCTTTCTTGTTAGGTTTCCATTTAATCAATAAAACCCACGTTTCCCTCTTATCACAGCCCCTCCTTTGACATGACTAAGTGTTACTTCCAATCCCAGCACAGCGGACATGTGCATCAGATTCCTGAGAGACACATGGGAGGGAAGGGAGCAGGGGCCTCAGCCCTGCCTTAGGAAAAGGTCTACCTGGCTTCCTGGGATGCGGCTCGGACCCGTTTCTCCTCCAGTACCTCCATTCCGGCTGGCAGAGGCCACCCTGCCTCCTTGGAGACTCCTCAAGAAGGATGGGGGCCGTGTTGCCTGTGCTGTCCACCAGCAGCCTCTGGGGAAGGCCCATCTTCAGCTCATTCTCCAGATCCTCCTCTTCAGAAGAAGAGGAGGTAGAGGAGGAAGAAACAGCCATGGGAGCCTGCACTGCTACTTCTTCCTCCTTAGGACCCTCAAGGGGCAAAAGCTGTGCCGTGGGCTTCAGCTCCGTCTCTGGATGCTCTCTGGCTGTGACCCCTGAGGTTCTGGTTAGAGGCCACCAGGTGGGTCCAGCCAAGGGGCGGCAGCAGAGGCAGCCCTGGCCCAGCAGCTGGCAGCAGGCATGCGGGTGGCAGGGAGGGCACAGGAATGGAGCGCCCAGAGGAAGCCCGCCGGTGACACATCCAGCGACCGGCCCCACCAGAGAGCAGCAAGGGGCCCAGAGGAGGGGCCTGGGGTGCTCCGTGGTGAAACCCTTGTGCAGCCTGTCCACAGCCTTCTTCCAGACAGCTGGGGGCACCCACCTGACCCCTCCAAGAGGCACAGGAGCTGTCCTGCCATTCCAGAAGTGAACAGTAATTTCTTCTTCTTTGGATGCTACATAACAGAAAAGGTCACAATTTTGTTACAGCCGCCTCTTTCATATCATGGGATAAGGGTTCTCCTCTCCCCAGAAGCAAAGCCTCATCACAGCCCCTCTGCTCTGCTTCCGCCTGTGTGCACCTCTCCCTGGAGAGCCTGCCAGGGACATTCCTCACCTGCCCCATGTTTACTACCCCTTCCTGTGCCGCCATGTCTTGGTTTTCACGTCAAAACCAAGATGCATCCGCAGGTGGGGGAAGGGAAGGAGAAACCTCCTTCTGTCGCTTCTCTGAACACAACGATGCTGACTGGCTGGCCTCGCACAAGGGGACTGCCCCAGTCCCTGGACGACTTGGTGGGGGACCAGTCACGAGTACTGGTGTGACCCCAGGATAACCTCACCACACCATGGGTTAAGTAACCAACATAGACATAGTAGCCTTGGGCTATTTTGCCCTGATAAAGAATATTTTATAATCTGAAAAATATGATTTGTCTCTCTGTAGCCACCCTCAGGACGAAGCTGCAGGTGAAAGGGTAAGGATTTTTTAAGCCTCTAAGACCCCTAAGCTGGAGAGACACCCTTTGCTCTCTCCTCAGCCTGATCACCAGCCTGGCCCCTGGGGACTGGGAGGCCAGAGCGCTCCCTTACCTCTCTGGGGGTCTCTTGCCTCCAAGCCCAAAGGAATGGTGCCGGGGCCATAGCACTGTTGGTCTGGTCCCCAGAGTGCCAGCACCTTGTCCCCAAGGCGCAGTGAGTATTCCACGGATGGCGAGAACTGAATGACATCTTCCTCCAAGACCACGCTCTGCCGCTGGGCTGGCAGCCCTGGGCATGTGACAAGGGGAGCCTCAAATTCCACCAGCAGGAACCCCTGCCTCTCCAGCTGTGGGAAAGAAAACACTCAGAATGAGACCTGGCATTAGGAAGTACTACAGGGAGCACCATGGTTCCCTACAACGCCTAGGGCCAGACCCAGGGTCTCCCTCGCATGCGGCAAGGGCTGGTTAGGGAAAGGGCAGGGCCAGGCGCTGCTCAGGAGCCCACTATGGCAGAGACAGGCCGGCTGTGAGGCGGACGCTCTTCCCTCTGCTTCTTGCCGTGGCAACTCTTGTTTATCACTTCTTGCCTTTCCTGTCCTGTGCTCTTCCTTTTCCTGTTTTGTTTTTTCGGTGGTATGCGGGCCTCCCACTGTTGTGGCCTCTCCCATTGCGGAACACAGGCTCTGGAAGCACAGGCTCAGCGGCCATGGTTTACAGGCCCAGCCACTCCGCAGCATGTGGGATCTTCCCGGACCGGGGCACGAACCCGTGTCCCCTGCATCAGCAGGCGGACTCTCAACCACTGTGCCACCGGGGAAGCCCTCCTGTTTTGTTTTGTTTTTCTGCTATCTTTATATTTGGCCTGCAATTCACAGGAGTAACCTGGGTCCTCTGGATCTTTCCCCAAGCACACCCCCTCCTCCCAGCACTCCCAGGAAGTGTTGTCCCTGTGTCCACGGCCAGCCAGGGGTGGGGTATCATCCACAGGCCCTCTCGGGTGAGGACAGGCTGGGGCTGTTGGAGCAGCCCTCTGCACTGCCATTACGTCCATGAGGGGAGGCTGGGCAAAGGAAGCAAATGAGCAGCCTGGCAGAGAGGGCAGGAGAAATACTAAGCTAATTAAAAGAACAAGCTTACAAATTGACTTTTATCAAACCACTAGACAGGATCTACATTTGAGCAAAACCCTGTTAATATTTCATTTGAAATTACATATTAGTTACTTGAAAATGACAAAATGACTTTTGATTGGAAATTCTATCATTTATATATATTTTTAGAAATCACACTTGTTTTCCCTCTATGGATCCACATTCACAAAGTCTGACTCTTTGTGGGAAGACAAAAATACCAAAGAAGCAAGTAACCACCAAAGTAAAGCCCAGGCCTGGCCCCAGCACGCAGGCACCGTGCTCCTGTGTGGAGGGACACAGGCTTACACGAGGAACACACATCTTGCTCCTCTTTCCCTTAGGCTGGCGCCCATCATTTGACACACTGAATTTTCCTGAACAAAGTGCTTTTATTGTATATTTTCTTCACTGTTATGGATTGAATAGTTACCCCACCAAATTCATATGTTGATGTCCTAGTCCCTAGTACCTCAGAACGTGACCTTATTTGGGAATAGGGTCATCGCAGATGTAACGACTTAAGACAAAATCACACTGAGTACAACTGAGTAGGGTGGGTCCCTAATCCAATGACTGGTGTCCTTACAAAAAGGGGAAATTTGAACACGGACATGCACCCAGGGAGAACAGCATGTGAATATGAAGGCCAAGATCAGGGGATGCTTCTACAAGCCAAGGAACACCAAAGATTGCCAGCAAACCGCCAGAAGTTAGGAAAGACGCATGGAACACATCCTCCCTCACAGCCCTCAGAATCACCAACCCTGCCAACACCTGGACTTCCAGTCCCCAGAACCGAGAGACAATTTCTGTTGTTTAAGCCACTCAGCTTGTGCCACTTTGTTACCCAGCCCTAGCAAATTAATGCACTCACTGACATTACATTTTCACTTCTGCATCCTGACCATGGAAGATCTGTGCTTATCCAAGAAACTGAACTGCTGGGCACACACAGCTGAGGCATATCAGGTATGACAGGGCCATCCAGAGGAGCATATGGGGAGATGCTGGGACTTAGGGACTTGCCTCGGGAGCAGCCTTTATCTGAGCCCTGTAATAAAAGCCATCTGCTTCCCTTCTTGCCAGGACCCATGCGTCCGCAGCATCTCCACCTCTTCTCAGCCAGCCAGGCCCCTGCCATGCTGGGTCAGCAATGTGGAGACACGGGTCATAAGATGCATATCTGGGAAAAAGCAAACGGAATTAGGGAGTAGAGAAAACCAAGCCCTAAAACCATCAAGAAACACGTTTCAGAGTTAGATCTGAGCAGCGCCATGGTGTGTGCATGACAGATAAGGCAATATGGAACAGAAATCCATGTAAAGAGTGGCAATCTGTGACTTCCAGTAAGATAAGGTAAACTACTGGAAGGGGCAGAAGGAGAGGAGAGTGAAGGGAACCGTCGTTTGAGGATTGGGAATTGTTTCAAGGTAATCAGGGTGGGATTAGCTTTTATATATTCTGGTTATGAGTGCTGGTCTGAGACTAGACAGCAGGCCAGGAAAGACTTCCAGGAAGGGAAATTCTGAGGCGGTGTGTGGGATTCCACGATGAGGCATGGAGGCTTGGATGGTGATGCCAAAGGAGCAAAATTGCAAGAAGGCTGAGCACTGTGGGGTAATAAGAGAGGAGGAGGTGTTTGAGCACAGGAAGCACAGAGGAGCTGACTAGGAGGCTGTGAGACAGAAAAAAGGAGAAGCTAGTTCTGGGAAATTTTGTGGACAGGACCAAGCTGTAGGGAATTGTTGAGTCAGGGTTGGGTTTCCGAAAAAAACTGTTTACTTTGTGGGCAAGCCCGGATACAGGCTTTGAATGAGACGGTCCACACAAGTGAATCAAGAAAGGGGCTAAAGTGTTCAGGCTGGCATGTCTCTAACCTGGGCAGACTGACTTGAATAGCACGGACATGAATCCCTGGGACTTGCACAACCTGTATGTGCTTACAGGCTGAGGTTCCTTTCCCCTCTTGTATTCACACTGTAGACAGCCAACTAAAGATACCATTCACAAAAAGCCAGGATAACTGAGGGATACTGAGGGAACTTGAGGAGGGACCTGGAGACCTCACCTTAGCGGTTGGTAGCAGAAACCCTAATTGCTCATGTAGTCCCATGGCAAGTCTCAGAGCTGATGGTAAAATGAGCTAGAAGTTTATAACTGATGATGCCTGACTGCCTTCCCTCACACATGCCAACTCTGACATCTGCCACTCCGCTAAAAGGTGGGATGAAAGCCAGGTCAACCCTTGATGTCACTGGGAGTGCAGTTTAGACTAGGGGAATATTAAACCCCAAGCTACTCAGAGCCCACACGGTAAAGAACCCTTTCAGCCTTCCCAGGAAGCAAGCTCTCTCCCTCCTGGGCCATCTCTCCCACCATCTAGAACCAAGAACAGAGAGGAAAAAGGAAGCCGAGATCGATACCTGGTGAGAGGCCTCTGCCGGGTGAGCCAGGGTGCTTGGGAGGTGAGAGGGCAGACGAAGGAGAGTTCCCAGGGAGGAGCAGTGCCGGCCCAGGCAGGGGCCTTCAGGGTTGTGGCCACGCTGCAGTATTTGGGCAAAGGCATCCCAGGCCCTGGGGAGGAGTCCATTTCCTTGGGAGAAAACACCTGAGAACAAGCGGCACTATTATCTGAGTTGCTGTTTATCTGAGTTGCAGCCCACAGCCCAGGAGAGGGCGCCTGGCCGGGGCTGGGCTCAGCTCTGCGGTTTGCGGCCTCTCTGCGGGCGCACCCGGTCCCACCGACGCGCAGGGTGTCCCCAGAATCACCTGCCCGGGGAGGCTCAGCTCAGGAAATAGGGGAGGGGTTGAAAGAGCAAGAACTGGGATTTCAGAGAAGGATCTAGCTGTAGTAAATCCTTCACAGCCTGCTGGCTGCGTGCTCACTTCACCTCGGTGCTTCAGTTACCGCCCAGGAGATGAGATATGGAAAGCACCTGGCATATTTAAGTAGCTCAACATACGTTAGTTTTTTTTCCCCCATCTCCACCCCAGTTGTAGGGGCTTCGGGGGTAAGACCACACGCCCCTTCGCAAATCGTAGTCCTGGTGACAAACTGACCCCTAACCCAAGCCACAGACTTCCCTCCTAACCCAGTCACCTGCGGGACTAGACCGAGCTGAGAGCCCAGGGCTGTGGCCTCCGTAGACGTGCTCAGAGGCGACAGGGCCACCCAGGGCCCGAGATACCACTCCGCTGGCCCAGCCCACCACAGCCCTGTTGAGTCTGCTCCTGCCCAAGTCCACAGCTCTGACCCCAAAGGGACTTATCACAGCCTCAAACTCCACCTCAGCCTCAGCCCCTTCCAACAGTTGGGAGTTCACGGCCTCAGACCAACTGACTCCTGGTTGCCTAGCAGGTTGCCATGGATGCGAGCCAGCTGGGCCGAGGGCGTGTACTGAGCAAGTGCAGAGGGGGGCTGGGGCCTTAGGCCGCATGCGCGGGGCGAGAGGGTAGGGGGTAGTTCTCCGCCTTTCTGGGGAGGGGGTGTTGGCGGGAAAGGCCAGTGCGACCTCAATTCCCCAATAGCTCGGGCTTCACCCTCTGCCAGAAGAGTCCGTCACGGTGTGCAGCCCTCACGGATCCCAGGAGAGTCTCGTGATGGGGGGAGCTGGTCCCCCAGAGACTCAAGGCTATTGACCTGCCTTCACCCGGTGCGGGCAGGAGGCTGGAGTGGAGGGAACCACTGGGTGGCCTAAGGACCCTAAGCTAGAATTTGTCTTTAGTTTAAAAAAAAAATAACCAAAAGTGTGGGCATGTTTGTCTGTAACAGACAGGACTGCTGAGGAGCAGAGGTGTAATGATCACTTGGGGTGGTGGGAGTGGACAATGGGGACCAAAGGAACAGAAGTCTAGATTCTGCTCTCATTTGAACATCCAGAGGAGGAGGCTGGTATCTGAAGCATCTCACAGTCATTGTGCACTGGCTGTGTGCCCAGCACTGTGTTCAGTGCAGAAGACCAAAAAAGTATGTAGGAACGTTTGTGGTTGTCTCTACCCCATCCATCCCTGCCTTCCACCAGTTCCTGTTTCTGTTGTGGCTCTGTGTGGTTAGGAGAGGCTAACTGTACCCCCCGATTCATGAGTGTCCATCAGCACATTCCATCCCCTGGCCACTAGGGCATGGGCATGTTCCCGTGCCTCTGGAATCAGAATGAATCTGTTGGAAATCCTGGGTTATAAACTTTCTTTTTCCTCCTATACATAAATAAGAAAGCTTGAGGTTCTGGGAGCTTCTGACAGTCTTTCTGGGACACTGAAGCTATTCCCAGAGAGGACAGACCTAAAGAAAACAGGTTCTTGGAACAGTGTTGAGCCCTGCCTGAAGGCGGCCCTACTGCTAGAAGTTAAGGTATGTAAACCAATAAATTCCCTTTATTGGTTACACCAATTTTTATCAGATTTTTGTATCGGTTGCCACCGAAAGCATCCTAACTGATGTCTACCCTCACAGAGCTTAATTTTGCAGCCAGGAGAATGACTGTTACCCTAAAGGCTGAGGGATTTAGTCTCTGGCTATGAGAGAAGGCTTCCTGAATAAGATAGGTGGGATTTCAATGGTGAAAGGAAGAAGGAGAATATTCCATTCCGTCTTGGTAGGAAGCAAGAGCTAAGACAGAAGGATGCATTTGCAAGACTGTGATTTTCTTTTTGGGGTGGAGGGAATGGGGTGTCATGGGAAAATCAAGTGTGGATATTTGGGAAGGGGCCAAATTGATGGGAGCTTTGAAAACCAAGCAGATAAATGTCAACAATGTCATAGTCGAAAGGAAGTTGTCATAGGGCTTGAGCAATGAAATGACATGAAACACTTTAAGAAAGAATATCAGAGTGATGATAGAGCCAGTTGAGAACAGAGCCCAGGAGGCCTCGGAGTTATCCAGACACAATGTGACAAGATGGGAATAGGAAAATAACACCACCAAATATTTCCTGATGCCTACCTGACTTGAATCACTTTGCTGGGTGCTAGGAATATAGGATGAATAAGACTGACCCCTATCTTCAAGGAGCTTACACTCTACTGAAGACAGAGATAGGTGTGCAAAGATAGCAGGATAAGAACGGCAAGGAAATATGTGTTCAAAATAAAGGAACAAGTAATAGCTGTGGTGGAAAGACTTCACAGAGAGTTGACAATGGAGATGAATGTGACAGTGTGTTGGAAGTCCTGCCTGGGCTTGGTGACAGAGGGGACGTGGGAGTTAAGGAAGAAGGAAGAGCTGAAGCTCATCATAGGAACAGAAATAGAAACATTTTGAAGGCAGACTCCAAGATAGGGGACGTCAATGTCCTTCCCACATTTTCTGGCCTGGAGAACCTGAAGAATGTTGATGTCATGGGCAAAAAAGGAAAAAAAGAGGATAATAAAGTTTAAAAATAATGGCTATGAAAACATTATGTGTTTTCATAATGTTTCACATTATGTTTTCACATAATGTTTTCATTATGTTTCACAAGCACTGTTAATACTGATGATAAACATAAGGGGTAGCTGCTTTTCCTATAATTCTCATTCTGTGGATGAAGAACTGAGAAAACACAGTGGGGATGCAGCAGAGTCAGAATGTAAACGGAGGCAGTGTGACGTGGAGCCTGCACTCTTAAGCGCAAACTAAGCTACCTGAGGATGTCTGCTGCATGCAGGAAAAAGATGACTCTGAAGTAATTTCAAATGACAACAAGGTTTTGTTAACTACTTTTGCTTTAGCCCCAAGATACTTCCGCATCACATTATGAGTGAGGTATAGATTTCTTGCCAACTCCAAATAATAAAACCCACCAAACTTTGACAAATCCAGGGAGGTTCATTGTGATTGCTTAGCATGAAGCGTCTGCAAAGTGCAGTACAGGCATTGAATAGTCATTAGTCTTACAATACTTTTGTGAGTTTCTCACAGCTGAGACTCTGGCAAAGTGTGCGAGAAGGGCAAGGTGAGAGATATAGAGAATTCTAGGGACTCCTGCTTCCCTAAAGTTCTTGAAAGAAATTACCAAAGGTTAAGAAGCGTTTTCTCAATCTACATAAGATAGTTTAGTACATCTGAAACCCAGGTAAGAAATATCCAACACAGCTTTGCATTTGAACTATTATCTGCCCACCCAGAGATTCCATTAGGAAAACTATCAAATGATGTAAGGGACCACATTTTGTGAAATTATTTGTTTCTATTTAGAAACACAGAATCAAATGATTCTGAAAATGGGGTCAGTGTGGCGGCTGGTGGCTGCCATTACGGAGGAATCTTTCCTGGGTTATTCTTGGCCTCAGCCTCATCAGGGTACAGAAGGGACTGCAGGTAATTAATGTACTTGACTGCGGCTCTGAGGGTTTCCACTTTGCTGAGTCGTTTCTCCAAGTACTCCTCTGGCAGATGATGTCGGAGCTGGGCATAGCCTTCATTGACACATTTCACACGCTGCCTTTCCCGCTCATTCCTTTTCTGGATAAAGGCTGGCCTGTAGGAGTCTTCACACCTTCTGTAATTTGGATAAGGCATTGGGAAGGAGAAGGCGCAGGGTTCCCCATAATCTTCCATGATCAGAGAGTCACTGGAAAAAGGCAGCAATGGCAGGTCTTCAGAGTAAGGAGATGGCACCGGGCCCTCAGGGTACAGGTGGAACATGATCATGGGGTCCAGATAGAAGGACCTGGTCAGTGGCAAGTGGGTGGAATCAGAGGAGACAGGCAGTTTGTCTGGCAGATTGGAGTAGCTTCTATTGTCCATCGTTTCCTCTTTAGCCTGGAAACAGAACCAAGTTTATTAATTTGGCCAGATCAAAAGAGAACAGATATCGACAGAGATCAGAGACTTTTCTGCTTTGATGAATAGTTTCTGAGCTCATTCTGAAAACTTGATGGGGTTACAACATTCTTTGGGTAGGATTTTTGATGGTACACAGAAACAGCATGAAATAACATTGACTTGCCTTGTGAGAAAGTTATTTCCTTTCAGTCCTTATGATTACAAGGATATATCTTTAGTCTGATGAGAGTGTGTTTTCCATACTACTAGAATGCTTTCTAATCCTCCTCAGATGGAAGCCTTCAACAGGAATAGTATCTAGCTAGAATCTAATAATATTATACTATTAATTTCTATTTATTGTGAATTATACTGATTTCACATTTACAGTAGTGATACAAAGTCTCTTTTAAAAATAAAGCTACTTGAGTAAAAAATGTAAATTGATTTACAGAAAAATAGTAAGTAAATAGCAGTACAGGTGGAACACTAATATAATGAAGATTGTGAAGGTGTATGCAAATACTGATGTTTGGGAAACACTGAAACACCACAATATTCAAATACGTGTTGGAGAAATTACAAACTAGTTAGTGATCATGCAACCTCACAGGCATAGCCTTCTTAAACGATACCTGATATGCCGGGGGCAAAACTGAAAATAAAAATAAAAAAGGAATCATTTGCTCTTAAAAATTCACTGTAAGATTCCCTTAATGAGAAACTCCTCTAACACATTTAAAACATGGTCAATTAACATATTTTTACTTAGAACTTTAAATATATTAAGTGCATCTGTATTTAGGTTTTTTTTTCCATGGAACTTAAAGTATAATACTCTAAGATGTCTCATATCAACACATTCCCTTCTTCTGAATAGGCCTGCATCCAGCTTATTTATTACACTACCATTACTTTTTGCCTTTGACTGTAATAATGTGGTCACAACGGATTTCACAGGAACATTACAGTGTAACTAGTTAACTGGAAGTCAAGGAAGTGCTGTAGGAAAAGAGCGTTTTTCTTTCAATCATTAACATTCTCAAGTTTCAATCTTGGCTTTGCCTCTTCTTAGCTGTGTGTCCTTAGGCAAATTTCTTAACCTTTCTGAGCTCTGGCTTATTCCTATGTCCAACTGAGATATCAACTATTCTGCAGGGTGGTTGTGAGGATTAAATGAAAAAAAAATACATAATGCACTAGGTATTAGTTCTTTTCCTGTTTCGTTTGTTAACAGATGAATACTTGTGCAGCATCCCTTTCTCACCTGCACCTTATAGAAAACCTGGCCTATATTTTCCCTAACACTGGAAAATCAAACATTGATCTATCCAAAGCACATCTGTTGAGAGATGAAGAACACACCCAAAATGGAAAAGGAAAAGCCACATGAAATCTAATTTTGGGCTTTCAGAAAAGAAGGAAAGGTGGCTTTCTTTTTCCACAAAAAACCCAGCCCTAATGTTTAAGGGCAAGATTAGGTAAACACTGGCACTTGTTTCTCTACCTGAGTAAAACAAAACTCTGCAGGCTGCACTATGTAATGACAGGAGCAGTCTCTAAGCACCAGAAGTCAAGTGCAATAAAGTGTATTACAATTCTTGTGAAAAAACCTATCCTATCAAGTATGGTTACAGAAAAGACAAATGACTCTGGAACCAGAAAGAGCAGTAGGGGATGGGGGATAGCGGATGAGGGGTGGGAAATGTGAGTGGTGGGGAGGGTTATAATGTCATGGTGAAAAAGGCTGAAAAAGGAATAAATGCCAGGAAAAGCTCTTCCTAATAGAAGTGTGGTGGTGAGGGAATGAGATAAGTGCCATAGGTCCAATTAAAAATCAAAACAGAGGAAATGAAAGATTCCAAATTACTGATCCAATGGCCTAAAATAACTAACATAAAATGAAAATCTCTGGATTACAAACTAGCCAAGATTCTGCCAAAAAGAAAAAGTTGCTGAGAAAAAGAGTTGGGAAATTCTCGAGCCAAGAATTCTAGAGGGTAAGAGATAAAGGATGTGTATGGCAGAAGTTGGGAAATGATGGCACAATGGGTATGGAGCCCCTATTACTACATTTCTGAGAACATCAGCACCTTATTTCTGCCTATAGCTAACGAGCCAGAACTGATACAACAAGGTACCAAAAAGTAAAGCAGATGTCATCAAAGCTAATTACACACAGAATTCTTTCGGTATAGTTCATCCTGACTGATAATTTTAACAATATCTTAAGCCTTGACCCAGATGAAGTCTGAGTAATTTGTATACACAACAGGTAATTAATAGTTTCTAGGTTTTAACAAGACGTTGCATAATTCTTGGAAAAAGAGCCTGGTGTCTTTGGAGACACACTGATGAGAAAGCCTTTTCTATTGAGCATTTCCAAAAAGTTCACCAATCAATGTAGCAGCATTTAAATGATCCTTTATTCAAAGAAGAAAATTTAACAACAACAGTGATAGAATGAAAAAGGCAGTAGCGAAGAGGATCAAGATAGGAAGTCTAGTGGCAGCTGGACATGTTTGTAGACACTGAGTAAAGGTTTTAACAGAGAGCCACACAGGCTGTAAATGCTGTGGCTCCAAAGCCAGATACACGCATAGCTAACAAATGCACCTGCCTTTTAGGGAAAATCTCAGGTGTCTGTCTTAGAACTCTTCTGGGAAATAAATGATGAGGTCTTAATGATAAAATCCTAAGAGATTCTGGATGCTCTGCTGAGCATAAAAGCTTCAACTTTCTGAGAGATTACAAATATCTAGCATGGAAAAAACAAAAAGCTACAACTGCACATATAATTGAATTACTGAACGTTAGGCCTAGAGAAACCTTAGAAATCCTCTTATCCAATCCCTCATAATTGTTGCAGAGCTAGTAGCAGAGCAGAGGTCAGAACCTAAATCTCCTGACTTCCAAACCCAAAAACACTTTCCGCTCCTCCAGATGACTGAATCATCAGCAAAACTGACTCTTTCAACATATAAGCATATTTGATAGTTTAAGATAATGGAATAATCAGATAGCTGAAAAAATTCATCATTTATCAACCGTGCCTAGGGATTTTCTTAAAAATCATGTTTTTATTCTCCCCCATGGGCCACTCTGGAGAAGAGTCTCTTACCTGAATTTTGTTGCCGAGAGGCTGTACTTTGGGCTGAGTCAGACTTAAACTGATTTATAGGTGATCATTTAGTAACAACATGCAAAATAGCTTACAGTTAAACAGAACTGCTCAGTCTGGTTTATCTGTTTTCTCTACCTAATATGTAGATATGACAACATACAACAAAACTAAATAGAAAGCTTTGCTTGCAAAATTGGACTCTTGTAACAAATTCTTTTATAAAAAGAATGCCCCCCCATTTATCTGAGTTATATAATCTTATATCAAAATTATTTATGGAAAATATCTTTAAGTAATAATCTCATAATGTGCAAATATTCGCCAATATTTTTAAAACAGAGATTAAGGCCATAACCAGGAAGCTCAGTATAAACCTACATTTTATTATATATCTATTAAAATTTTTTTCCTTCTAAATAAACTATTTTTCAGAGCAATTGCAGATGCACAGCAAACTGAGCAGAAAGTACACAGTTCCCATTTACCTCCTGCTCTTACATATATGCACATTCTCCTCTACTACCAATAAGCCAGCCCCAGAATGATAGATTTGCTACAAGTGATAAACCAATACTGACACATCATTATCACTCAAAGCCCATGGTTTACATTACGGTTCACTCTTGGTGTTGTGCAATTCTATGGAATTTGACAAATGTATAATGACATATTATATACTGATTTTTTTTTTTTACTCCATAGTTTTGCCTTTTTCAGGATGTCATATAGTTGGAATCGTATAGTAAATAGCCTTTTCAGATTGGCTTCTTTCACTTAGTAATATTTATTTAAGGTTCCTCCACATATTTTTGTGGCTTGATAGCTCATTTCTTTTTAGCACTGAATAATATTCCATTGTCTGAATACCATATGATATCACTTACACGTGGAATCTAAAATATGACACAAAGGAACTTATCTATGAAACAAACAGACACACAGACATAGAGAACAAATTTGTTGTTGCCAAGGGGGAGGGGAGTGAGGGAGGGATGGATTGGGAGTTTGGGATTAGCAGATGCAAACTATTATAATATAGAATGGATAAACAACAAAGTCCTACTGTATAGCACAAGGGACTATATTCAATATCCTGTGATAAACCATAATAGAAAAGAATATAAAAAAAGTTTTTCAAAAATTATTTTTATTGTTACATTTCAAAGAGGACATAGGAAGAAAAAAGCCAGTTATCCAATAACTGCTATACCTTTCAGAGGGAGGCAACTGGAACTCCAGTGCTAGTTCAAAGCTGCACACACTACAGCTCAAACAGCTGCCTCTCAACCTGACTGGAGATGCTGACAAATATGTGTACGTCATCAATCCAGGGAGGCTTGGGTTTAAAAGAAAATTTCTTTATTGCAAGTGTCCAAGTCCTTAGGATTCATCCTTAAAGATACTAGAAGAAGATGAGAAAGACCACACACCAAGACTATGTTTATTCATTAGAGTAAACTAGTGAATGGCCACTTTGTTCTAGGATGCATTGCATCAGACATCACAGTACATGAAGAAAATCTGCATCTTATGAAGAGCCACCAGGCATTTCAGATCCAATTTACCATGAAGTGCAGCCACAGGTCAACCAGATGTCCAGATAATATAGTCAGTGCAAAATTCAAATAGGTAAGTCAGGGCTTTGATGAGGCTGGCAGACTTCAAAATATAAATGAAACTTGAAAATAAAAGGCAAAGTCTATTTACAACGATTGTTTAGTAAAGTGACTTGAGAAAAGTTATGTTAAGCACTTCCCACGTATCCCTCCCCTACTCTGCCAAAAACAAAAACAAAAAACACCACACAAAAACCACCCCTGAAAATTATCTTGAAAACCAAATTAAAACTGTGTGGTAAAATAGAGAGTGCTTTTTCCAGGTAAAGGACTTCAAGATAATTTACAGGCAGACATATTTTTATTAGTAAAAGTCACAAATAGGAAAAGGCTAACGTTGTCTGAGGCGTGTGCTTTAAAAAATGCCTCCATTAATACATTAACAAGAAAAGAAAATACCAAGCATGTTTTTGTTTCCAGTTTCGAATTTTCCAGCAAGAGTTAGTGAAATCAACAGGGCATTAAAACAAAACCCAGGAAAACTCAGTCAATTTTTTCCCATTGTCTGCCTTATTTCTTTCTAGTCACCTTGAATTCGATTCCCAATTAGCTGAGGACAACATGACGGTCAAAGACGGATTTTCGCTGCTCTTGAACTTGAAGCTTCCAACGCTGCTGGGCATACTCTACTTTATTCAGCACATTGGCTCGACTGCGGGAGCGGGCCAGCACATCGTGGGCATTTGCAAAAGGCTGGTGATCCTGAAAGTCCAGAAATGGAGAACATCAGACAGTATGGTCCGTGTAAAACACACACACACAGTTATCCAGCCACGGAGATAGGAGCAGCTGGCCTTTTCAAACAGACCATCTAATTTGGCCAAGCACTCTTAGGCACTCAACTACCAGAAGCAGGATGAACTCAACTACAGAAATAGTTGGTTCAAGTAAAATAAGTGATGAGGAGGTATTTGTGCAAAGTTCCCATGAGTCACCATTTCCAAAGACATTCCCTTAAGAAGTTGGGATCAAGACAAAGACAGTGGTCATTTACGTTAAAGAGAAGCCCGTCTTGATGAGTGGTGGAAAGAAAATCTATTTTGCATGTTAATATCTATATGTTACAGATACAGAAAGTGGGGCTTTTCCTTGTTTTATTCAATACTATATAGCTAATCTGTGGCTGAGGAAACTCCTATCTTTTAATTTCCTGACTCCCATTATATTAGAATTTTTACTTGCCAGCTTGGGGCCACATTCATCCTGGGAGATGAGTTGACTGGATCCTATCTTGGTTGGTTTCCATCTCTTCTTATGCCCTCAACACCTACATTTCCCCCCTTCCCCAATCTGTAATGAACAGAGACATAGCTCAAGTGCTACAATTACCCTCTAGTGCTAAGGACAGTAAGGAATTATTACTTCAGCATTTCTATTTGGTAAAGACTTGAATCTTTCATTGCTAAGCACACAGTAGCTTCCATGTTAGCTGCCGCATTAGGAAAGAGGCCATTGAAGGGTCACCCAGGTATCTGTAGAAAACGAACCTATCCTGGTCAAAGTAAACCAACGCCACTGATGTCTGTAGTCATTACACAGGAAACCACCATGCTAATCTATCTATGAATGAGATATAAACACAGCTGCCTAAATGACAAAAGGCATTCAGTACTAATTTATTGCTTTTGTTTGCCTTTTCCTTGATCTCTTTTTCCTGAACCTGGGTTAGCAAAGCTCCTAAATGTTCCAACATAGGATAAAAGTCACAAGTTAGACCTCTTAAACTTCGCCTCTCAGAAAGAAACAATATTGTTTTGCATGCTTGCAAAAGCTCTATTATATACCCAGGGCAGGAGTCAGCGTGCCTATGGAAAGCTATACATAACCGCATAACTATATATATAAAACTATAACTAAACAGTGTTTTAACACCTGGTCTTCTTTTTAGAGCAAGATATTTATATAATGTCGACATTTCAAAGACATCAAAGAGTTTTCTGTAAAGAATCTATCCCTGCCTTCTTTACCGAAATTGCTTCAACTTTTCACTTAATTTAGGTAATATCTTGTGCAAACCCCATTCTTTTTTTAACCTTACAAATGAAAATAATAAAAACAATTCCACAAAGTTCAAATGTTTCAAAGATGTAAGAAAGAACATTAGGAAAGAGGAAGGCAGCTAATGTTGTTGGATTACTTTATTTCCCATGAGGAAATAAACCGATCCAAGGTCATCTAACAAATGAGCACAAGCACAAGTCTTAGCTTCCCTAAACGTGACTTGGTGTCATATCTTAACACACTGATTTTGTTCAGGTAGATTAAAATGACACTATCCGAATATGGTGCTTCAGTGAACTTGTATATAAAACATTATTACCATTGGTTTGTTTTGACATAAACAAGACTGGGAAGAAGGATGTACTTTACCAGCAGAGTGCTTCTCAATTTCATAGTCCTGTTATCTACTCTTCAAGGTAGGGAGAGAAACATCTTCTTAAGGAACAAATTTAAAGGACTAAACACACAGTTAATCCTTCTGGCCTATTCTCCATCCATCAGAACAAGACTGAACTAGCTGCTCATAGTCATGGATGCCAGGAGAATGCAAATAGAGATTTACTCTTTATATATGTTTGCACTTTTTATACCTGATAAAATTACAATAAGTACAAAACATGTTTTAATGTAATGCTTTGATAATAGCAATGATGTGTCATGGATATATAACATAGTAACTATTGTGACTACTTGCAGTGAGCTTCTTAACTATTTGTGCTAACTCTCACTTGATTCAAAGTACTCTACACCCAACAAAAATGGAAAAAATTAAAACAGAATTTAACTGAGAATTTAACAAAAGCACGTATAAAGGCACATAAAGAGTGAAGAACTATCATCTTGGATTAGCAACAACTGTAGGAATTTAAATTGAACTTCTTTTTGAACGAAGTTGTTACCATAAATTCATACCTGTGTTTAGAAAACCTCTCTCTGCCCAGAATCAATTTAACTGATATGCAAAAGTCAGCCAGGCCTCTCAAGACAATGTTCTCACATGATCGACATGCTCACAGAATCAATCTCTGGTGAACAAAATGGTTACTAAGCACATGGTCCCATCAAATGCCTTTCCTACATGTTTTTATCTATACATTTGTACATCCATTTCTTTTATGCTCTGTGTATTACATTAATATTGTCTATCCCTAAAATCAGGAACCAGATATTTAATGCTATAAGGGATGTAGTTTAAGTCACAGTTTCTGTCTCTGTGCCTATAATGAAACGGTTTAGGTGGCCTTTGATACATAACGTCTTCATATGTTAGTAGTTCTCAGCCTGGGGTGATTTTGACTCCCAGGAACATTTGGCAATATCTGTGGACATTTTTGATTGTCATGATTGGGATGAGGCTTCTAGTGGGCAGAGGTCAGGGATGCTATTAGATATCATGCAGTGAACAGGACAGCTCCCTACAACAAACAATCATCTGACCCAAAATATCAATGGGAAATGTTGTATGTGAATGAAAATTAACATGGGGACAGTATTTGAGACTCTAATTCTTCCTGATATGGAAAAGTTACTTGTTATGTGTTGGTTGAATTACTAAAGGAAGCAAAGGGAAAAGAGGCAAAGAGAGGTATTTCTATGAAAGTTCTTCACAAAACAAAAATGAAATCTTGCTCAAATTAAGTTGAGTATTCAATATCGATATTCATGAGACAAGCAGGCTCTGTAATTATAACTTAAGCCATTCATTCAGGATCCCCTTTCTCATCTTTTACCAATGGGTCCACAAGCCATTCCAGAGTAAAAGGACTTTTGACTGTGATTGGCAAGGCTTTATCCTGGCTTTGGCTTTTGGAATTGATTCTTGACACTCTACTAAATTTTATTCACTTTAAGAAACATAGTTCAATAAAGTAATCCAAAATAAAAAGTAATTTCTAAAGAATATTATATACGTAATAATGAAATAGTGGAAAATTTGGAAGCAAACCCAAACAGGATAATGACAAAACAAACAATATAATTCTCTAAGCCATATTGAATAACAAATCTGCGGACTATGTCAATTTCTCAAAGGTTTTGAGTGAAGTAATATTATTATATATACAAATATGAATGTGTTTTAAAGATAGGAAGAGAATCAGGAGTGATGGTTTTATTTTTCTCTAGAGTTAAAGATCACAGATTTTTTTAAAGAAGGAGGAAAATAGGAAATATAAAACATCAGCAGGTTATCAAGCTGTACTTCATTAAGTAAAGAACATTATGGTTTTCATGCTTCCCTTCACTAAAGCCTCTTTGCCTTTTAAAATATTTGGTGATGTTGACAGGAAAGGTGTTCAGGCAGGAGCCTAGGAAGAAGACTATCTCCGATGCTTTTCTCAATGTAAACAGGAAAAGGCAATGAAAATTGTGCCCTTGGTAGTGAAAGGCAAAGCCTTGTACAGCACACTCACCAAGGATCATCGGTCTAACCACCACATTTATGGCTTTACAGAGCAATTTCCTCATAAAGAGACAAACACTAATATTAGAATTGTCTTTAGGTTCTCTGGTGCAGGATCTGCTCCAGATAGGGACATCTATTATGTAACTACTCTTTACATGCACTTTATATCAGATGATGACAGAGACTGGCCTTGAACACCTAGGGCATGCTAAGAACTTACCCCAACATCATCATCGCTCTGTATCAATTGTGAATGTCCAAATAGGCGTCTCTTCAGTATGGGCTCAACCAGAGTAAGATATACCATGTACAGAAGCAGAAGGCCCAAAATGGAGAGATAAATTATAATGGTAACCTAAAGGAAATTGAAAATAAGTTGTATCTCTGTTCAAGCCAAGAAATCTGAATTTTGTATAATAATGCTGAAGCCATAGTGAAGACTGATCTGTTAAGCATATAGGATTTCTATACAAACCAGATTCCAACATAAGAAATAAACTCAACTCTTCACCAAAGTATTATTTATAGAAAAAAAGGAAAGAAAGCATTTTGCCTTTGGGATCTTTTCACGAGTCTTCAAATTCCATCTTCACCTACTGCTAATCATTTGCACCACTGCTAGCACGGCAGTTCTCTTTTTTCACCTGAATACAGTGTCCTAGATTCAACAGCACTGCAGTCAAAACCACTTTCTGTTAGGATCCCTAACAGAAAATGTAATTCAGATGAATTTCAACAGCATACTGCTTTAGATCAATTTAGATATACAAAAATACATTTTAGGCACATGACTTTCTTGAGATCTTAATTCGTGCGGTGTCAAGCAGTACAGTGTGATACCTCCCACTAGAATGGCTACAGTTAAAGACAGTCAATACCAAATGTTAGCGAGGATGTACAGAAACTTAACCCTCATATGTTACTGGTGAGAAGGTAAAATGGTACAACTACTTTAGAATACAACCTGGCAGTCTCTTAAAAAATTAAATATAGGGCTTCCCTGGTGGCGCAGTGGTTGAGAGTCCACCTGCCGATTCAGGGGACACGGGTTCGTGCCCCGGTCCGGGAAGATCCTACATGCCGCGGAGCGGCTGGGCCCATGAGCCACGGCCGCTGAGCCTGCACATCCGGAGCCTGTGCTCCGCAACGGGAGAGGCCACAACAGTGAGAGGCCCGCGTTCCGCAAAAAAAAAAAAAAAATTAAATATAAACTTACCTCTCTTAGGAATCTACCAGAGAGAAAGGAAAACATACATCCACACAAAGACATGTATGCAGATATTGATGACAGCATTATTCATAAGAGTAAAAATCTGGAAATAAATGTCCATCAACTGATGAATGGATAAACAAAATGTGGTATGTTCATGTAATAGAATGCTATTCAGTAATAAGAAGGAATTAAGTACTGATACATGCTACAACATGAAGAGACATGTTTTTGAGGTCTGTGTGAAAGAAACCAGTCACAGAAGACCACATATTTTATGATTCCATTTATATGAAATGTCCAGATCTGTAGACACACAAAGCAGAATAGTGATTGTCTAGGGCTGGGGGTAGGAATGGGATTAACTATAAATGGTTATGAGGGATCTTTTTGGGGTGATGGGAATGTTCCAAGACTGGATTTTATTTTTATAATTTTTTTTTAGAAAGTTATCAGGGCCAATACCCAAAGTATTTATTTATTTTTATTTTTTGGCTGCGGGGCATGTGGGATCTTAGTTCCCCAACCAGGGATTGAACCTGTGCCCCCTGCATTGGAAGTGCAGAGTCTTAACCACTGGACCACAAGGGAAGTCCCTAAAACTGGATTTTAAAAATTGGTTTTAAATTTGCTAAAATTTATAAAATTGTACACTTATAATGAGTGACATTCGGGGTATGGAAATTATACATAAAAATTTTGTTTAAAAATAGAAAAGTACAATGATGGTTTCTCTATGGGACAGTACCCTGCTGGAGCAGGAGCTCTCCACAGGGTCAATCACAACAGGAGTCTTTGTAACTGGCATAGCTGAGCACCCCAGATTCCCCTGAGGCTTTTTTTTTTTCAACAGGAATGGGGACCTCCATATAAAAAAATTGGGGAGAACTATTAGCCACCATAATAAAGTAACTGAACTCATTAGAGGTCCAAATTGTGATGAGTGATCTACATTCCATTTCCTATAAAAGATAAAGAAAGGAAATCTTAAAATCCAGAAGTGATGTTTTCTAGGATAGAGCAGTCACTCTATATATAACTTTTTCTAAGGGTTGAGAGGGCAGGAAGAAGAAGGTCTAATCATCCTGCTTTCTCACTAATCTTTGGCGTACATGGCCCGCAGAGAAGCTGGAATGTCTTTCTGGGAAATGCTAATTATACTTAGGGCTTTTTTTGTGCCATTTCATATATCACATCTATCTAAGGTATCCTAATTAATGCACAAGGCATCTCAACGAGGCAGGCGGAGAGCAGGCCCATTGCTCCTTTTAGGGTGCGGGCTGGGGATGAGAAAGGAGGGGGTAAGAGGGTGCTGGGGAACAGGATGGAAGAGCAATAGTTTAGGTAACTAAATAGATTTCAAATGTCCAAAATTTTCTTTCTTGTCTAGATACCAACAAAAACTGTTCCAGAAGCAGAAAAGATGGATTATTGTTTTTTTACCTTGATCGTAACAGAACTTCTCTCCTCATATTTGCATTCACAGCGTAGACAGTATGCTTCTACATCAGGCCCCCGCACAGGCATGGGGTCCACAACATGAAGGCAATCGCTGGAAAAACAAAGATAAAATACTGCCTAAACCTAGCTGGATTTTCTACTTGCACTGATCAAACCTTTCCTGAAATCCGGAATAATCACTGAACTTTCCCAATGAAAGAATGAATATAAGGAACGAATAATCAGTAGGGGAAGGGAAATCATTTCCTCTCTAAACATTAGCAATTTGGTAAGCTTTAACAGTCTAAGAAACCATAAAGACACATATGTAGCAGCTATTTTCAAAAGTGCTATTTATAGTTAAAAATGGGAAAAATCCCAAATGGGACTGAAAACTACTTAGCAGATCAAGTCATATTTAGACTTGTTCATTTAGCAAGTAAAACTGCCTTAAATGATTTAAAGTGACCTGAAGCATTATTCAAATATGAGATTACCTCTTTTATGAATTAACTAATATCATCTAAACTGCCACAGTGTGGTATATGAATGGCTAATCACACATAACAGTTGGTAAATTATGAAACTCTAAAAGCTGAACACCAGAGTAAGAAACAATTACTTTTCTTAATGAGCAAAAGTCTATTTAAAAAGCATGGAGAAGTAGGATTAGGACAACAAAAATATTTTAAAATGAAAACACTACCTGGCAACAGTACCTAAAAATAATAACAGGCTGAATGTTTTTGTGGTTGGACGTTTATCTTCTCCCCATTTTCCAGGTCACTTATTTACAGCTTATGATAAGCAACCCTAACCAAAAAATCTTTTTCCCAGAAATCTGTCAATTCTAGGAAATAATTAAATTCTTACTCTCCCCAGCTATTAAGAGCCCACTACCCTGATCACCTTCAGCAAAGGCAGGCAAAGCTTTGCAGGCTGCTGGGCAGTTTCCCTCCCTCTTGTGCTCTCTCCCTTAGGCATGTCTGGCTGCCTCAAGAACTCTACCACAGCATCCTGTCTCACTCCACCCACCTTCTTGAGGGTATCCAATGCTCCAGGCTGATTCTTTCCCTTTGCCCTATCAGAACGTACTTTTTTGTGTTCTGTTCCCTCTGAGCTGTGGCGTAAGAAAGAAAACCCAAAATGGCATAAATGATAAAAGTTCAGTCAGTTTTCCTTAACAGGTAATTTAATTTTAACAAAGGTAGTAATGAAAAAATAAGTCTCAACTGGCAGACTTTCAAATAAGAGTAAGGTCCCACAATTCACACCATACAAGTGTGTGATATTTGTTCCAAATGTACAGAAGACCAGGAACGTATCCAGCTGGATGCAGGCATAAAATAGGCAGAGGAAGCTAAATCCCACTGCAGGGGTATCTAGCTCAGAATCATAGAAGTCATCCAGCCCAGCACTCTCGGAGAGGTCACCTGTACAGGTCAGAGTAAAGTAATAGGTAAAAGGACCAGAATCCAGGGCTCCTGCCTCCTAGGACAGCCCCCCTGTATCTCTCTGAACCTCAGGAAAATGAGACTTATCTCCTACTTAGTTTTCTATTTCAGCTTCAGAAGCCTTAGTAACAATACTTAAGAATTACTTGGGGAATTTAAGTGTTGAGTATTTCTTTGGAAGTACAAATACAGTTTAATAACAAGGAGATTTTGAGTGCTGTGCAGGATGGGAGAGGAAGCAGGAAGGTTGGTTCTGGCTGGCCACTCATTGTAAACACAGAACCCAGATACAGAACACAACCACTTCAGGAACTAGGCGACACCTCCCCCTAGTGCCAAAAGGAGGACATTATCAGCTTCAAATCACGCCTCAAACACAAACCAGAGAACTCAAAATTTTTCTTAAGTTAGACAGTATAGGTCAATGAAGAATTAAAGCTAACAACTGGACAAAATGGAGAGGCCAGGAGGTAAAAATATATATAGGGCCAGATAAGATATTGGAAGCCTCGCAAAGCCATAACATCTTGATTAGTCATAACTTGCCTACCCTTCTAAAGCCAGTTAAAAAACTTTCAGTGACATCTGTGAACCTATCCCTAGTAAAAGGCTAAGCTGCAGGAAGGAAGCAAGGGAGAGAGGGAAGAAAAATTCCAAAGCAAGCCTAGTTTTCAACTGTTTATTTTCAAAGCTCCCTATTTTCACCAATAAACAGGGATAAATGATATACAGTTCTCTGTGAACCTGGAAAAACAAAAAGTCAGTGAAAAGATTAGTGCTAAACACTTGAATAGTGAGTTCATTTGCCACTCAAGTAACAGGCATCATATTCTATTACTGATAATAAAATAAACTGATTGTAAGTGCTCAATATATTTGGAAAATTTATAGGAATAACTTATTTGAGTTTTCTTTTCATATAAAGTAACTTGCTGATATAAAACCTAGAAGAATAGCTAAATCACTTTGTAGTATGAGACAATTTAAAGTAGAACACAAAAGCTCACAAGAAGTTCTCCAGAATATACTCACCAAATGTCGGATTGAACCTAAATGCACATCATGGGAAGAACAGACAATGACATCAGAAAAGCTAAACATGCTCAAAGGCTGCCTTTTTTTGTTCAAAGTCAGCCTGGAATATTGTAACAGAATGAATTTAATTCTGCTTTCAAACTTTCGGGGCTATTTAGCTGTGAAATCGGGCACATGTGAAAGTACAGAACATTTGGAGCTATTTTTCTTCTAGGCCTATCCTGGCAACCTTCCATTACAAACCATAAAACGTCCCAGTCCAGAGTAAGGAGCCCACCTATCCTGCTACAAAATAACTGCTTCCCAATCATTTTACGGCACATGTAGAAAAAGCTATTATTTGTAAGGTCCACTGGGATAAACAGGGAAGGCTGCTGGTGGCTAGCTAGTCAGGATCCCAGTCATCACAGGCCTACTTGATTATATGCCAAGGGCTGAAGGGATCAATGACTTGGCACACCTATAACCTATTAATAGCACACCAATTGGTAAACTCTGATATTCATGGCTCATTCCCATTCCTTCCTGTTGACACTTTTAAACATAGTCTCCTATATCTGACAAGATATCATCAAAACCTACAAATTGTAAAAGCTCTGACCCAGATAAATGAGGCTTGCTTACCTTCCACTGAGAAGCAAGAGGGAGGACCAAAATTTAAGGGGACACAGAAGGGTAGCTATGGGTAGTTTGGGTGCCACAAACTCAGCCCCATCCCAATGTAAAAGCCTCCCTGCCTGGGGATTTTGGCTACATTCTTTTAGGCCTACATCATGCACTCAGGGCCTTACTCTCACTTTTTCAAATAGAAATGGAATTCAACACTTTTGCTTAAAGAGAAAACAATACATTGGATGAATATCCAGGGCTAACAGTGGCAACCAAAGAAAGAAGTTTGACAGGTAATTCAGTAATCCAGAATACTTACCAGTCTTTTTGGGATATGTTCTTATTATAAATACGCCCAGAATTATCTTTATAGGGAGGACAGATACATTTACATCGGACATCCTCAGAATTCTATAACCAAAATAGAAACTTGTTGACAGTTTATCATCAATATTTTTAAAAACTGCAACTTACACATTGTGCTAAGCATCCCCGCCAAGTATTCTAAAACCATTCATTTAAAATTTTAAATAACTGTGAGATATACAAGTTTTTAAAAGCCATTGGTAATGCTAATGAATGACTATATACTACATAAAATTATTTTGAAATAACATCTAGTATCTGTGACTTGTTAATCACATTTTTGTGTCACATGACAATCAAATTGTGCTAATGTTATCACCATCTACCTGCTAGTAGAAAGACGAGGTAGACAGACAGCTGCGCCTGCAGATAAGAATGCTGATTACAGAAGGACGGGGAAATATCAAACTAAAAATTACTCACAAAACAAATCACAATTCTTCTACTCACCATCCTTTCACCCTTTGGTAGAAAGGTATTGCTATGGATAAAATGGGTTGGGCCAGTGTCCTATAGAAGGGATGAAGTTTTGGAGGCACTCAGCTATAATTAGAAAGGAAGTACTGGGTTGGCCAAAAAGTTCGTTCGGTTTAAAGTAAAAATAAAACACACCTTCTTCATTTTCACAGAGAACTTTATTGAACGTGTCCACTAACCGAACGAACTTTTTGGCCAACCCAATACATAAGGGAAGTAGTGTGAGTGTAGCTGAGATCAGTTTGGTCTACCCTTCCCAGGAAACTTTGCTTCTAATCCCTGGGAGACAGAGAGGACAACTACTGATAAAGCAAGTTTCAAGAAGTGGAGGAAGGGGTGACTAAATTTATGAATAAAGGGAGTAGGAGATGCTTCCCCAACAAAGGGGAATCTAATCTGAGAAGGCAGCAGCTCATTAGTCTCCAGAGGACCAGGTCCAAAACTCCTATATATGGTGGTATATCTGGCAGAGTTGCTAATTCATTTACTCATTGAGCAACTATTCAGTGAGCATCTGTCCTGTGCCAGATCTTGTGTACAATGAGGTGGATTCAGATAAGTGTGAGACATGGTTCCTGCCCAGAATTAGGACATGCTCAAGTAAAGGAGACTGACAAGTACATGGTTACAATATACCACTTAGAGTGATGACAGAAGATATGCAGAGGGTGCCAGCAGTGTTTTGAAAGTCAGGAGACTTGCCGCTGCCCCTGTTTCTGGAGGGACATAGGGAAGATTTCAAAAAGAACCCTTGACCTAAACAACAAGGATCTATTGTATAGCACAGGGAACTAAACTCAATATCTTGTAATAACCTATAATGGAAAAGAATCTGAATTACTTTGCTGTACACTTGAAACTAACATAGCACTGTAAATTAACTACATACTTCAATAAAAAAAGAACCCCTGACCAAAACCCCCCTGATCTGTATACTTGTCACCCATCTTTCCCAGCCCCTATATTTAAAGGTATTATAGAGTAAAGCTCCAATTTAAAAAAGAAAAATGTCATTCTGTTTTCCCATCACATTAATGTGCAGGCCATCTGTTTTCCCTAGTAATGAGCTAGCTCATCAAGGACAGGTCTGGAGGGTATGGGCACGAAGGGGACTAGATAGCAGCATGAGGGGGACCAGAAGGGCCAAGAAATGGAGCAGGGGAGAAGGCCACAACCTCACCTCTCCTGTAGTTTGGATCCTCCCTTACCCTCTAAATTATCAAGAAGAGAGAAGGCAAGAAAGGGGCCAGGAGGTCCTGGAGGGAGTCAGGTGAGGATATGAGGCCAGTGAGAGAGCCTCCTGTAGGTCGTACTGAGAAGGAAGGCTGCCAGGAGAAGCAAGTTCCCACAGTGGGAAGGGATGAGTTCAGGGGTGAGGTGAGAGGAGTTAGTTCCTAAGAGGGAAGACAGCTGTGAGATGCGGGCTTCCTATCATTTTGGCCTGGGGAATTGGGGCAGTGGTCTGTGAAGCCAGTGGAGGGCGGCGGTGGACTGTCAGAGCTCAAGTGTATTAAGTTAAAGGCTCTTAGAGTTGGAAAGGCTGTCAAGTTTGAGGGAGTAGGGGTGCTGTCGGGGCTGGAAAGGGAAATTCAAGGAGGCGGAGATGCTGTCCCGACTCTGGGCGCCGTCAGGGCCGGGTGGGGCTGGGGCGGGGTGTCAGCTCCGCGGGTGGGAGGGGTGCGGGCGGGGACCGTCAGACAGCTGGAGCAGGGAAGGCTGGACTGCTCCCTGGCCGTCGGGAGGGTTCCGGGTGGTAGTCAGGGCTGTGAAGCTAGGGGTCGGGCTGTCAGGGATGGGAGAGGACTTGGGTGGGACGCAGGTGGACAAGGCCGGAGGCAGGGGAGGAGCTCCGGTCTGGGGCGAGCGCGGGGCGGGACTCACCTTGGCGGCGTCCGACAGCTGCACTAGCAGCAGCACCGAGAGCGCCAGGCAGGACAGGCTGAGCATGGAGCCGAGACGAAGGAGGCCGGCCCACAGGGTCGCCATCGCTGCCAGCCCCAGCAGTCCCCACAGCCGGAGCCCCCGAGACCTGCTCTCGGTCGGGCTCCGGCTCGGGCTCCGGCTCTTCCGCCCGCACTTCCGTCTGGGCCCTCGCGTCACGGGCCGCGCCGGGTTAGCTACGAAAAGCATTCGCCCCGGAAACGGTTCCCGGTGCGAAGGCCGGGAGGCTGCGCGGTGCCCCAGAAGCAAAGGCGGCCTCTCGGGGGCGCAGCGTGGGTCCGGCGGAGCTTTGAGGTGATAGGCCATCTTTCCCCGGCACCGAGGCTGCGGGGCTGTGGGCCGCCAGTGCACTAGCAGGTCCTCCAGCCCAGGGAGACCCCCACCCCACCCCCCAGCAAGCCCGGGCTGTCAGCGGGGGGACGGGGGGCGGGGCCAGAGCGACCCCTGCGAGGCCGGAGCAGTTCGTTGCCGGACCCAGAGTGAGCCTAATAAGCCCCAGGAATTGCTGAGAGGCGGCCCGTCCCGGCCGGCGCCGGCGGGGCGGGTGTGAGGCGTGGGGACAGGTATGGGACTGGCCGAGCCATCGCTTCCTGGGATGCCCACCCCCAGTCAGAGGGTCGAGAGGTCCTCTCTGGCCCTTTGGGTACTGACCTGCGGCCCACTCGCATCCCGGACCCCACTCCCCGCGAAGTTGCTAACAGTCTGTGAGCTGCCTTCTTGGGTGTGGCCTCCGTTTGGGGCTCCCCGCTTGCCTCCCACTGGGGGTCTGACCGCCTAAGCACAGCCTGCCGCCAGGAACTGGGAAACAGCGGAGGGGCTGGGCTGGGCCAGGCCTGCCTCCGGAAGGTGTGGAGTTGGCGAGAGAACCGCCCCAGTAGCCTCCTCCGTCCACGATTCCAGAAGGTGGGGGATCGCGGCGCTACAATCCTATTCAAGGTGGCTGGTCCCCTAAGTCAGAAGACGGGGAGCACTGACACATCCTTCCCAGAGCGGGTCATCCTGAAGGGTAATTTAGGATAACCTTGGAGATGGCATAGTGTCTCCAATTAAAATATTTTTCAGTTAGTAGAGACAGTGGGGTTGTAGTGGAAAGGATGCAGGGGCTCATCATAACTTCTACGGATTTTTTGAATGACCTTGGTCCAAACACTTCCCTTTTCTGGTCTCAGTATGAGGTGACTGAACACTTACCTATGGATTTCAAATTCTGCTTTCATGGAATACCCCGTGTTTCCTTTCTCTAAGCAAAACTTAAAAGGTGGTCTTTTCCTAGTTTGTGGAAATGTTTAATTAACGGATAGAATTTTCTCAATATTTTTCTCCCATGTGATTCTTGTTGATGCTAGACTCTAACACAAGGTGTCTGATGCTACGCCAAATATTTTTAGCCCCTTTCAGTCCCACATGGCAAGTGGTTCCCGGTCCCAACCAGAACCAGAATGGCAGGACTAGATGACTTTTCACCAAGGCCCCTCCAGGCTGCCTTCTGAAGATGCTGTTACGTTAGTTAATTATCAGGTTTTCTTAGCGGGTGTCCTGCTCGCCAGAGGACAATCTGGAGACACCAGGGGTCAAATGTGTCTGACTGTGATGCACTTGTGGATTTGTGATTGCTAAAAGCTGTCTTATCAGCAAGTTTGAGATCAGTTTTGGGTTAGTTGTCTAGGTCTAGCATCTGAAGGGAGTGATTACTCTTTGGCTGAAACCTCACAGGCCTTCCCGTTCTTCAAAATTGTTCTCAGGGCTTTGACTCGGGGTACAGAGACCTAGTGGAAATATATAATAGTGCCTCACCAAGTACACTCAGTCTGGGCAGAATTTTAGAGTTACACTGTCCGATATTGTAGTCACTAACCACATGTGGCAATTGAGCACTTGAAGTGTGACTGAATTGAGATATGCTGTAAGTGTAAAATATACTGAATCTTGGGCTTCCCTGCTGGCGCAGTGGTTAAGAATCTGCCTGCCAATGCAGGGGACACGGGTTCGAGCCCTGGTCCGGGAGGATCCCACATGCACGGAGCAACTAAGCCCGTGTGCCACAACTACTGAGCCTGCGCTCTAGAGCCCGCGAGCCACAACTACTGAGCCCGTGTGCTACAACTACTGAAGCCCACGCGCCTAGAGCCCATGCTCTGCAACAAGAGAAGCTACCGTGATGAGAAGCCCGCGCACCGAAGAGTAGCCCGCTACAGCTAGAGAAAAGCCTACGCACAGCAACGAAGACCCAGTGCAACCAAAAAAAAAAAATATATATATATATATATATACTGAATTTCAAAGACAATATGAAAAACAAAATATCTCAATAATTTTTTATATTAAGGTTGAAATATTTTGGATGTATTAGGTTAAATAAAATATGTTATTAAAATAATTTCACTTGTTTCTTTTTACTTCTTAAATGTAGCTACTAGAAAATTTAATATTTATATTAGATATAGCTGTTCTAGAATATAGGCTGTTGCTGCCTTGAGTAGAGTGACTGTAATAAGATGGTTAGTTGCCTGGCTAGAGTCTGAATGAAGACTCAGGCCTGGGTAAGGAGATGGGTGACAGAGTTGAACTGGCACAGCTAGAGCCAAAGGTTTGAGGTTGGGGGGGTATATGTCACTAAACAAGGAATGTAATTCCAGGTGACACAGTGGAAGTGGAGGAGTCAGTTCTTGTTCTGCCCTGCTCATGCCTAGATAACTCTTACTTTCCCCTTAGGTCAGGAGTCTCTTCAACTAGAAAGCCTTCCCTGACTTAGGTGCACTTCCATCTGTATTTGTGCAGATCTGTTTCCAAACTTAACCCATTAGGATAAAATTATGTTTTCATATCTGCCTCTATACTCCCAACCTCCATCAAAATTTTGCAAACTCTTTGAGGGCAGTGGCCTTGTTCATTATCTTTGTACCTGGAGACTGGGACAGAGTAAAAACCAATAAATGTTTGTGGGGACCTGGAAAAGGGAAAAGGAATGGGAGAGGCTCCTCTGGTCAGTCTCCAAGAATCAGGTACCTACTTGAATCCCTACTTTATTCCTTTATTATCATGAGAGGGCAATGCTGAGATGCCCAAAGAAGTGCAGATGGGATCTGGGCACCACAGTAGGCAGGAGAGGGGAGATTTTCTGTCCTAGGGTCTTCCTAGACCTTCAGGTCACATCAGAGTTGTTCTGTTTACAGACAAGACTCGCCTTAGTGAGTACCCACTCTTTTCCCTGCTTCCCTGTGACTACGTTTCCTTACTCTATTCCACTTAAGGAGTGATAAGTCCAGGTGCACCTTCCTACCAGGTATGCGCCCTCTCACTTCTTTGTAAGGCCTAAAAAATTCCCTGGTGGGGGATCGTCAGAAGAGTAAGAAGACTCTTCTCTAAATTTAAGTGTGGAAGTCAGAAGGTTAGGAAGCAGAAGTGACAATTTATGTATCTGGGACCGAGGTTTTGCTAGCTCTGTCTGCAGTCCCCTCACCCCTTTTCCCTCCAGAGCTCAAATAGTTCTCTGGATGCCCCAGTCTTCTTTCTCCACCTCATCCTTTCTGATCTACTCAGCACTTTCCCAGGCCACAGCAGTCCAGGAGAACAAATGGAGTCATGCACAGCATCAATATGATGGTTTCCTTGGATCATGTCTCCAGTGGTTACAGCAGGACACACAGAAGTTCTTCTGAGCATACCCTGGGAATGTCTCATGTGAGCCCTCTCCTTTACCATGTGCATTGCCAGGGTGCTCCCTCCTACTCCTACTCAAGCCCCCTTTAGTAAGATTTTCTGCCCCCTGCTACTTGTAAAGCCACATAAGTATACTTGCTGGCTCCCACCATGGTAATAACAATGTATGAGGCCAGAATTACATCTTTCTGTTCCTAGAGATGCTGGTATCAGCAATAGCTGACAAGTTACTGGAGACTGTAAAATAACAAAGCAACACAAGGTTTAGTACCAAAGCAGGGAGAATTTTTAAAGTTTCTTTCAGAAGGGTGCTAAATCAGTATTCTTGGTTTCCCAGTATCTTATATCTTACAATACCTAAGGGAAACAGTTCCTCCATTCTGACTGCTAAGATTTTCAAATAAATGAAAAACTATACTACTTGTATTCATCTTTATTTTTACCAATATAGTATTTTTTTTTTTTTTTTTGGCCGCATCACACGGAACTTCCCCGACCAGGGATCAGACCTGTGCACCCTGCAGTGGAAGCACGGAGTCTTAACCACTGAACCACCAGGGAAGTCCCCAGTATAGTGCATTTAAAGATATCAAATGGTACTTCACAGTTGACCCTACCCCAGCACTCTACATTCTGAATTTCTGCTCCCCAGAGACAACTTCTTTCTTTTAAGATAAATCTCTTCTGGGATTTTCTCCCTATTTCTTAATAGCATGCTTATACTCTAGTTCTTGATTTTTCAGTCTGGGCTATTATCTTACTTCTTGCTATAGGAAATAAGCTATGTACTTACACTCCAATGTCCTCTCATAAACACATGTATTATTTCTCCATCCTCCATCCCTCAATATATCTATATCATCTTACTTAGGTAAATCACTATTCCTTACATTATTATAACTGTGTACATATTTATTCACGGTTGAATAAATTAGCATAATATGATTTCATTTCCTTTTTTTGACCGAAGTTAGCCATTGCCTCTTTTTCCATGTTTCTTAGCATTCAAGTATCTATAATTAATTTATCCCAAACTCTCAATACTTTCAAACATATCAGGTAGCCTATCAGTTTAGTTATTTTTTTTAAAATTGAAGACAACCCTCCAGGGCTTCATCATCCTCCTTCATTCTGGACTAGTTATTCTTTAAGCCCACTACACAGGTTTTGCCCTAGAATAATTGAATAATTTTATCATTTCTTCCCCATTTCTACCTCTTTTTGTTTTTCTGAAAGGCTTCTATGTTCCAACTCTTCTTTTGAATTTTCACATTTCTGTTATCCTGTTTTAAATTTACTACTTTCTTGACTGCCCTGCCCCCTTTTAAATAGCAATCTGTTCCATCTGGGAATACAGCATCTTATTTCTCTGACAATATTTCTAATGTTATGAGTTTTTCAGTCTTTGTTCCGTGGCTGTGTTTTGGGTTTTTTTTTCTGTTAGAAGCTTTTTTTATGGCTACACCATGAAGCTTGCAGGATCTTAGTTCCCCGACCAGGGATTGAACCCAGGCCATGGCAGTGAAAACACAGAGTCCTAACCACTGGACAGCCAGGGAATTCTCAGAAGCTTTCCTTAAATGTCTGGAGATCCTTGGCTATCTAATCACATGTAAGAGTTAGGCATTAGAAAACTGACTGGAAGCTCTGTGTACATAGACAGGGTTTGTGATTAGTAGAACACACTGCGGTATTTTTCAAACTTCTGGTTGCAAACCCATTAGTGGTTTGTGAAATCAATTTAATCACTTGCTACAAACTTTTTTCCCAAAAGACAGAATAGAAAATACTATGTCAGAATATATCACACATAAAAAGGAAATTGTTTTGTGAAACTTTGGTTTCACATACACACACATACACACATATACATCATATGTACATATTATGTACTGGGTCAAGTCCATAAAATGGGGATTTCTTATTGTGGGTGTTTTCTCGAAGAAGTTTGAAAAAAATACCACTTAGGGCACTCAAGATCAACTGCCAAGATGCATAGTTTCTTTCTTTTGGAAGGAGAGGTAAGTTTCTCTAGAGAAAAATTCTCTAAACTCCTACCTGCTGGTCTGGTAGCCAATGTTCAATCAAGCATTTGCTGAGCACTTACTACATGCTAAACACTCTTCTAGGTACTTGGTATACAGCAGGGTGTAAAACAGATAAAACTTTCTGCCCTCCTGAAACTAACATTCTAGTCGGGGAGACAATAAACACAGTAAGTTATACAATATTTTGGGTTTGTGCTATGGTTAACACAGTAACAAGGGAAAGCTGAATTCATGCATAGAGATGCTGGTAAGAGGTTAGATGTGGTAGGAGTGGTGAATGTTCTGATTATTTCATGAATGAAGTAGAAAGCAAGGCCATCATCTGGCAGTATTAGAAGGCAGTATTAGAGACTTGAGAAGAAAGAGAAGGTGTGAAATAACTTAGGAACACAGCCCAGCAAACTAGAGCCTGTGGCCAAATCCTGTTTTTGTACAGTCTGCTAGGTAATGATAATTTTTATACTTTTAAATGGTTGGGGAAAAAAACCTAAAGATGAATACTAAATTGCGACACATAAAAATTACATAAAATTCAAATTTTATGAGTTGTATGGCAATATGTAAGGCAATGCTTATATATTGCCTTTGGCTACTTTTTTGTTACAATGGCAGAGTATAGTAGTCGTGAAAGAGACTGTATGACCTGAAAAGCCTAAAATACTTACTATCCGGCCCTTTGCAGAAAAAGGTTGCAGACCCCTGATCTAGAATAAAAAGGTGAATGACTAGGGAAATATGATTGTTGGGCAGTGTTAAGGGCCTGGGAGTTATGGACATGAGTTTAAAATGAGACCAGTCAGCATGGTTGCTGCATAGGGGTAGGCAAAGAGCTGGCTCTGACTGGAATTGTGGTTTTGCAAAGTGAGTGTGACAAAAAGAGAAGGTAAACTGAGTTAAAAGTATATGCAAGTGAATCATTACATCCATTGACCCAGGGATTTAAGTTGCTTATGAAGAGAGGAGAGAAACTCAGGTTAGGGACAATGAAAGGTGATAATCAAGGGAGTGTTGCAATCAAGTTGCTAGGAGATATCTGGAAGACAGAGCTGGTGGTCAGAGAGTCAGATACATGAGCCTGAGATCATGAAACGGTTATAGGTTTTGGTAATAACAAGATCTAAGGTATGACCATTGGAGTAAATGGCAGGGAAAGGTAAAGGATAAAATCAGTGGAAGACTGTTTATTCAAGGAACCAATATGTCAGGGAGTTGAAAGGATCATCCATTTATGTAATTAAATTACGAAGAATTAAATCTGGAGTAGTGTTGTGGGGAGTGAAATGAGCCAAGAGCTAAACTTATTGAAAACTGAGGCGGAATGACCCAGGGGCTTGTAGATTTTGTAGATGATAGCAACAATGAAGGGACAGAATTGATATAATTTGATGGCATGAGGCTCAAAGCTGGGGGGTTTTAAGGGAAAGCAGAGGGAGAAATGTCTGCAAGAAGTAGTAAGAAGCAAGGAGACCATCTACCCCATCTCTAGGACCAGTAATAGAACTGTGGGAGAAAAAACCACCTTGAGAGAGCTGCAGTGAAAGCACTGTCCTAAGAGAACAGCCACATTTCAGGGTTCTGGGATCCAAGTCAGCTTAAGAGGTATCTGACGCTTCAGAATGCTGAACCTTAAGTCCCCATTTTCAGTAGGATGCCTCCTCTCAGCTGCCAGTTGTTCCTGGTGGCTCCAACTAGTTCAGTTTCTCCAGGGGATAAACAAATTAACAAATGAATGACTAAGGGGTGAGGATCTCAGGTGTAATTTACTTTATAGTCTTTCGAGTAATCATCTTGTTTTTAGTGGCTAATGGAGTCTTTGGTGATGTGTATTTTACCACCATGAAACAGAGCAAATTAAAATTATTATGAGATGTATAAGTCAAATATGAGTTATACAGTATGGTTTGTTAATTTAGGTCTACTTCAGTATTCGTGCCCCTTATTTGATTATCAACGTAGGCTGATGCTGAGCTTCCCACCCATTTTCCCTTCCCTTTAATTGTCACTCTTTTCAAGTCCTGGCCTTCCTCCTAGCCCTTACCTGCTGATACTGAGCCTTTATATCTGAAATTCTACTCTCCATGGGGCATACCAGTTGGATTCTCCTCTCTGGCTACCCTTCCTCAGACCTTAGGACAGACCCCCTTCATACAGCCCTGTGACTGAACTGATCTTTATGAAATCTATTCACTTTAACGTACTTTCTATTCTCCAACCGGTTCTTATCTACCACAGAGAAACTGTTATGAACTCAGACACGTGGGGGATAGTTTCTGTAGAACCTTCAAAACAGAGTAGTTGACTTTTCATATGGGCAGCCCAGAAACAATGAAATTCTCATGTCCTTACCCATTTTCAAAATAAGTTAAGATGAGAACCACTATAGCAGCCCCCAAGTACAAGGGCATCCAGTATATCCAAGGAGTTCAGAATTTCACAACAGAATTCCAAGATATCTCATATTAGTTTGCCAAATGATGAAAGCAAAGTTAAATTCCCGTTATCCAGGCTCACAGCACAGGAGATTAATATGTCTCCACTCCCTTTGTCCTCGAAGTCTCTCCTCTGGCAAACACAAGTATCTCTACTAGATCAGCCACACCCCATCTCCCCAGCTTATTTCTCCTGTTCAAGGGTTTGAGTACGTCAGCACTGGAGTATGTGGGTCCCCTGAAGAGTTAGGTTTTCTGTATTAGTTACACGCTGGAAGGCTACTCTGCCTCCAGTAAAAACAATGCCAGGATTGAATTCCCCTCTCTGATTTTGGTGGCTGGGCTTTGCTGGTTAGGGGCATAGGTCCAGGAAAGAGTGTGATAAAGGTGCTGAAAAGAAAGAACAGGGCTTGTAGTCATCAGGCTGCTAGAACCTTGGGACAAGTCACTACCTAAAAGCAGGTAAAGACCCAGCTTTTTCTCCATTCTGGTCAGGCATCTGGCAGCCCCAGTCTTCTGAAACATACCACAACCCTTGAATAAAAAGGTCTCTGAGAAAATAGATGTCACAATGCCCACATGCTTGACACCATGTGAGAAACAGCTGCCAGTAGGTCACTGACCAGACAAGCAAGCATAAAATAAGATAGTAGCATAGTTTAGGATGCACTGATAATGGAAGGAAGAAGTAGCGGCTAACAGAGGAGTCCAAGCTATAACACACAGACTAGTACGTCTCTGCTTTCTGATTTCTTGAGAACAGTAGCCTGCAACTCTTCAAAGCTGCATAAAAAGCTCATAATTTCAGTCCAAATTAATGAGTCTATGTTTGTAGTGATGGCAATGAGTCAAAAATAAACTACATTTGATTCACAATCCCATTTAATAAATATGTCCTAGAATCAAAGAATTTTGGCATTAGAAATGACTTTGGAAGTCTCCTTATCTAACCTTCCACCCAATGCAGAAATCTCTCTCCAATACTGCTAGGAAATGATCTCCCACCTTTCACTCCCAGTGAAAGAGAATTTAGAGACAGTCCATTTAATTGTGCTAAGCAACTGTGTCTTGATACTACTCTGAGCCTTAGCTTTTCCTTCTGCAAAATTGTGAACACTACTACCTTCTTTGTATTAATTAATATAGTCCCTGGATTAAAGTAGATGCTTCCCTCCAACTGAGTCAGGATATGCCTCTCTGCAACCTCCACCTATTGGAAATGCTTGCTTTCTGGTGCCAGAAAGAACACTTTCCACATGACAACTCTGAAGACCATAATGAGGTTACCATTGCCCTTTTCTGGATGCTCCACAGATTATATACACATCCCTGTCTTACAAATGACATCTCCTACACACAGAGTCCTTGATACTTCTACACAGAGAATGCGCAATCAACTAAACACCAATATCATCTTCACAGGAATTTCTGTTAATCCAAGTTCTCCCCCACTATGCAAGTGCAATAGATTTTTTAAAAATGGAAGTCAGAATATATTTTTTAAACTCTGTTAAAACAATTTTGTTGGCTTCATTCTATTAAGGTGATTATGAATCTTGATTCTGTTGCTCATTGCTTGTTTGTTTTTGCTTTTTTTTTCTGTACGCGGGCCTCTCACCGTTGTGGCCTCTCCCGTTGCGGGGCACAGGCTCCAGACGCACAGGCTCAGCGGCCATGGCTCACGGGCCCAGCCGCTCCGCGGCATGTGGGATCTTCCCAGACTGGGGCACGAACCCGCATCCCCCGCATCGGCAGGCGGACTCTCAACCACTACGCCATCAGGGAAGCTCTGTTGCTCATTGTTTAAGAGTCAGATTGGTTAAGTCTTTTTACATTTATTATATTTAGAATAAATGGACAAAAGTAAGACAGAAAACCTTTTGAGGTGGAATGATAATATCATCTGAGTAGTGGTAGAAACATAATTCTAGATTGTGATAACCACTGTCATAGGTATAGAATGTTTCTTGTTGACTAATAACTACACTGTTTAAATACTAAAAATATTAACACTTAAAAGGTAAGTTTCTATCATCTGTAAAATGCAGTTATTTGCAACATCATTTAGACCTTAACTTTAACTATATATTAAGGTTCATTCAACCCTTCCCCTTCCCAAACCTCTTGTTTGAACCAAATAAATATTTCCTTTCTAAATAAATAAATATATTTATAAAAAGTAAATTCGTAAACAAAATTTCTAGAAGTAAATGTTCTCTCACACACTGGGGATCCACCATAAAAGATTGTTCTCACAAACAGTTAAATCTTTGAGGGACTACCATAAGCCAACCACTTTACACAGGTTATCTCATTTGATACTGTGAAGTAAGTACTATTATCACTTCTGTTTTGTAGATTACAAAGCCAAGCTCACAGAGGTTCACTAATTTGCCCAAGGACATACAGCCAGTAAGAGGGAGCAAAAGAGCTAGTAGCAATGGAGGAAATGAGGACCACAAAGCCTTGTGTTCAGAAGATCCTTTAAGAGAAACACAGATGCAGCTGGGCTATGCCTGTGCTCCGCCATCTTCCAGGGGACCTGACACAAAGATTTTGTCAGACAAGCACACAGAGGGGAAGATTTCACTTTATTGTTACATTAATCTCACAAATAAACTCAACACAGTCACGAACACTGAGCAGATAAAGTGCCAATGCAGAGGCCTGGCAACAGAAGGAGGGAGGAATCCAGTTCGTCTCCTCCATGTGCCCAGCCTGGAAAGATATTTCTATTATACAAGAGTAAGGGCAGCTGACATACCAAGCAACCCATCTATAGACACTTTGAGCTAAGGAATAGAAAATCTTAACAGGTGGGGTCTGTGCAGGGCAAGGAAATAGAAAAGTCAGAAAACATTTTTTCCTCAAATAAGTCAGGCACAGAAATACCAAACGACAAAGACAATATTTTTCAAACTCCCTGTATTTTATTTGGACATCTAATAAGGAATGAGAGGGATACAGTTCTACAGGGTTACTTCTTGCTACCACCTGTCTTCAGAACGGTGACCTGAGTAGACACTCTCTTCCCACACCCTCAATCAGAGGTACCAGAGAGAATTTTCTAGGATTCTGGGAAGAAATGACCTTCCCTGCTTAGCTAGCCAGCCTCAGAAAAGTGGACCAGTGCTTCCTCATGAATATCAAGGAGATATGGGCTATCAGAGTAATCAACCTGGAAGCATTTAAAGAAAATTAATGAAGCTCAAGACTTCCTATAATTATCTTTAGACAACTTTAGGTACCTCTATCAAGCCTGAGGTTTAAAGCACAATTATTCGGTTAGTGAATTCAAATGGTCTGACTGCATGGAGTGACATTATGATACCATAAGCTCAGATCACCCCAACTGTCTCTATTCCAAAACTGGGACGTCATTGACTGATTTTCAGAGGCCAGAAAGATCACTAAAGGCCACCTGATCAACCCCCTGATGCTATATAATCCTGAACTCCAAGGGTCAAAATCAGTGGCATCTTTCTAGCACCTGAGAATTCCTGGCCTCACTTGGTCCACAGGGAATCTAAATAAGGATAAACCAGGCCAAGGAACTTCTAACATGCCTCACTTGTGGCCAAGAATCAAGGCTCAGAGTGGAACTTTCAACTAGGGAAAAGGTGAAGTATTTCAACTCAGTCCTAGGATGAGAAGCAGGCCAAAGTGGTTCCATGATAGGTAAGGGAGCAGAGTGGAGAGGCCTCAATGGAAAGGTGCAGGTGCCCCCATGTAAGAAAATGGGGGTAGTTTGAGGGGGCACTGAAGGCTGGTAACATGGGATCACCTCTGCTGAGCTTCAGATGTGGCCTCTCCTACTGTGGCTGTGCTTAGTTTTCCATCTTGCTTTCTCTGTAGAGGCTGATAAGAAGGGCCTGGGGGTGACGCAGTGACAACTGGCTACAGTATGGCTGCCTAGCTGTTCAAATGGGGGTCACGTCACCAAGTTCCTAGTCTTTAGGGAGCTTCTGAAAAGCTGAAAACAGAGTTCCAAAAAACTGTTTGATAAAGACAGTAGCTTAACGCTAGACAAGATTGTTGGTGGGATCTGGCAAAGTTTGAAGTAGGATCATTAAATACTCGAGGAACTGCTGCTATGAACCAAGGGTAGACTTGGGAATCTCTTAAAGGGACACCCACAGCTGGCTATTTTTCTGACTTCTCTGAGCACATCTCTGACCAAACTGAAGGGGAGATTCCATTACAGGTATCTATGTGCCCAACTGACACCCCAACAGAAAGGCTTCAAGAAACCCCATGACCTTTTTGAGAGGGGTCAGGAAATACTGAGGAGTCAGAAAAAATTGTTGTGAACTCTTGGGCAGGCTCCTGCCCTGCCTCTTTCCTTATTCCAGGACAGAACTGAAGAGCTTCCCAACCATCAATTCCCTGCCAGGAAGTTTCATTCCTCGCCCCCATCCCAGAAATGTTTCCCTAGGTAGGCTTTCCCACCAACTGATTCTATCCTTCTATTTTGGACCTGCTCTGGGTTTTTTCATCTCCTTTCCCCACTCCTGTTCCCAGCTACTTGAGTCTGATGCAGACAAATAACAGGCTAGACAGAAACACTGACTGGATCTTGGGGTTATCAACACCTGACAATGATGCCCAGATTATTTACTGAAGCCTTCCATTCCATCTCAGAGAGTGGTTAATGTTTTTCTGTCTGTGAGTCCTTCCTCCTCCTACCCTCCAAGACGTTCAAGGTGAGAAGCCACCTCATTCATCTTTATACCCATGGCTTTTAGGCACCAAGATAAGCACCTAAATGTGACAGTCTGGGTCAGGGGACTTCTAGTGGGCTTAGCACACAGGAGGGAGGGCTTCCCAGATCCTCTGGCATCCATCCCCAAAGCATAGCCTTCCCCTACTCTGCCTTTTTACAAATCCTCACCTCTTCATCCTCCTCTCGAGGCTTGACGCAACAAATGAGAATGAACATGGCCTTGGCCTTGGCTTGTCAGCTCTGAATTCTAGGTCCCCTCTGCCACCAACTCAGTATATGAGCTTAGACAATTCAATGGACTCTCCAGACCTTTAAATGAAAGGGTTGGACTAGACGATTTCTCTGGGCTCTTTCAGATTAATTCATACTTGAGAAATCAATGAAAGAATTAGAAGAAATTCGAATTCTGAGCCATAGGTACCCTGTATCTCTTTGAAATAGCTGAAAGGAGGTAAAGGTCAGATTCCTGTTCATTATACACTTTAACTACAGGAAAAGAAGCAAGTGTATCTATGGAGAAATAGAACCTAGCAGCCCCTATACTTCACTAATAAAAGCAATTTCCTTGAAGAAGCAGAGAAATAGGCCACAAGTGGGACCTGGCAGTGTCAAAAAGGTCTATAAATTAAGTGATCAAAGGAGTAAAAAACAACGGCTATAACCAGACAAGATCTCTAAGCACAGACTAAAGTCTAGAGAGGTCTGGGTGGGAAGGACCCCCTGGAGCTTCTATTAGAGGGGAGGACTTGGTCCAAAGCAAGTTGCTACTGCATTTGGTTCAAACCCAGTTTTCTTAATCTGTCAACCTGGTATGTGTGCACACGTGCAGACATGCTGCAGGCTGTAGTTATGCTTCTGAAGCGCTGAAATGAGAAAGAAATAAAAGAAATGATACCAAATTCAAAGAAGTTAGACTGAACGCAAGTACAATTTTAGTTTAAAAGCTACTCATCTTCCCCACCACTCTATGCAGTATCATCACTGCTCATTCTGAAATGTGGGCTATAGTTTTGTGGGATTGTGAACTCTGGGGGTGAGGAGGGGTATACTTGTGGAATGATTGACGGTCAAAAGCAGGATACAACCCAATATCCTGTGTGAGAACCCCTCCAGTTAATGACCAATGGATTTTACTTGACCACACCCATTTGGGCACTCACTTGTCTTCATTCAAGGAAACTGTCTCCTCAAAAGGGATTTCTTGCTTGTCTGTCTTCCCCATGATCAGCCGGTGCTTATCCAAGTTTATGATGCACTGAAAACAAAGAAGAATCACTGGTTACCCTCAATGATCCCACTATGGGGTCTCCATGTAAGAGGACCCTTGCCTCAGAGAAGAAGTACCAATGGGAATATAGAATCAATCCTACCTTCAGGGATCGGAGAGTCTGGAGACCAAGGGACAAGTTTTTCTCATTGTCCTCTAATAAAAAAAATTAAGATTTAACCATTTTCATGTTGGTTTAGAAGTCAGCCTTATCACCATTAGGTTCTATGCAACCTGACCTCCCTTCCTTCCTTCCATCCATCCAATAAACATCTGTTGAGCATTTATTATATTAAGTAATTTTCCCAAATCATTATAGTTAAAAAGTGATAGAGTCAAGATTCAAACTGAAGTCTTTTTAACTCTAAAGGACAAAGGCCTTTGGACAAAAATCAGGAACTTAGAGTACTCTCTAGAATAGAGTACATGAGGGAAAGTATAGGAGTTGGTGGGAAATTATGAAGGGATTTATGGCAAAGGAGTAAGAGGATCTTGCCCTCTACCTCCAACTAGCCCACAGAAAGCTCTCAGGGGCACACAGAAATGTTTGTTTTCTTACCCCTTGAATTTTTTTATTCTCTGAGTGATTCTCAATATGTCTTGAATGTAGCTCAAGGCCCATCTGGTACTTCAGAAGGCAAAAACTGGGACAAGATTTATAGTACAAAAAAGTGGAAACCTGGGATTTTGAAGAAGTCAATATTTACAGGCATAAAATCCCATGAGCGTTTGGTGGAAGGAGGGAGAGGGTTTAACTTAGGGGTCCATAGGTCCAGTCCCCCATTCTACTCACCAACCACGGCTGCTGGGCAGTCCAGATGGAGGGAGCCCAGAGTGATCACTAGGTGCTCAATCTGGCCCACTACTTTCAGATGTCGGGGTAGAGAAAGCTTCTCTCCTTCATGCTTGTGAGATCTGACATGCTCCTTGAGTCTGCACCAGAGAGGAAATAACAGAATCCCCTTGGCAGAAGTTTCTGGTGGAATCTGGCAATGCCTACCTTCTGACACACAGCTGGAATTTTCCAGAGATTTCCTGGGTTAATTTACCAAAAAAAAATGCTAGTCTACAATTCTTGTTTCAGCACTTTATCCTAAACATGCCAGGAGATATAAAAAACTAAAGATTCAGCTCCTATTCTCAAAAAGCTATGTCACTATCTGCACTGGTGGAATATGAGAGTTGACACACTCAGAGAATCCTTTTCTGCATCTCAACATCCCCACCTATGTGCAAGGCAATTTAGTTAACATATCCTTTTATCCATCTGTGGGTAACAGATCTCAGAGAGGGCAGGTAAATCCTAATTTTAGAAGATGCTTTGTTCAGTGTCTAATTTTCTCTTTGTCTATTTTAGTCTATCCTCATCATTTAGTCTGAGGCCATAAGGATGGTGGAGGCAGGTACTTATTTGTTAAGTGCATTGATAGTGGCATCAGCAAGGCATATTGTGGAGAAAGTCCTAATTAATTTAACTTGTCTGTCTAGGGGAGGAAGGAAAGAACAGCACCAAGGTTTCACACAGTTATGTAAGCTGATTGGAACAGCTAGCACCGAGCTATTATGAGTTGGTGGATAAATACTTAATTACGGACTTTCTGTGCCAAAACTTCTGCTTTACTCCATTTCCTCTCTTTTGGTGTTATAGCCCATCCAAAAGAAAAATAATTGCAATTTTACAGATGGTTATTAATTCCTCTGGAATCATGGCAGTCTTCTGCCTAATTATGCACCAGGACATTATTAGTCTTTCTGGAAACATCATGTTGCACTACAGCTCATCTCTTCACCCCATAAAAATGCTCAGGATTCTTCTCATAGGAGCACTTGTGTCCTTGGACTCCACCCCCACCCCACCCCGTCCACCGCCCTAAACAGCAATGCACAAAACCCATAGAGCCAGCTTCAAAGAGTCACAGTTGTGGTGAGGGGTGAGGAGAAGGTAGAAATGAGAAGGAACAGAACATGTGGCAGAGGTCACTGATTATACAAATCAAGACTTGTGCAAGCCCTGCCTAATAGGGATATTTTGAAAGTATCTTAAAATGGGCCATTACATCTACCCTAGTGATTGTTTCAATACAGAGATTTAGGCTGGGGAATGCTCTGTTGTACTTAGGGCTAGAGAAGTGGAAAAGGATATTGGGTTGATCCTCCCAATCCTGGGCTAGACCTCAGGGCCCATCTGGTACTTTGGAGGAAAGAGAAGGAAGAAGAAAGGAAATAAAAGTACAGATTGAGTGAAAAGGAGGAAAGATACAAAATGGCTTTCTCTGACTAAAAAAGAGGGAGAACCCAATTCCAGCTGTTAGAGAACTGAAGATATTCAATATATGAGGTGTCTGCCTCACACCCAGGCCCCAGCAGGGGCAGCAGTAAGAGCTGATTTTACCTGTTATTTGCAGAGAGGAAAGGTACTCATCACCCCTGTGATGGTTCAGGCCCAACAGCAATAGCAGCTCTATTCCACGGTCTGACTGATACTTCTTGGGACAGGCAGTGTGGCCTCCAGAAGGACCCCAAGTAAGCTAAGGCCAACCACATCCCTGATTTTACTTCTCTCGGGTACACCACCAGGGCAGATCCTTCTAACTTGTTGTCTGGGCAGGGCACAAATCAGGATCAGGGCATGGCACGCAATGAGCCAAGGATTTCATACTTTCTCATTCCGGAGCCCAAAGGTCTTTGCTCAAAACTTAATTGGTGGGAGTTAATGGAAAGCCTGGACTTCAAAATAAATTCAAGCAAAGAGTGTATTAGCATCTGACTTCCAGCACAAGTGACTACTTACCCCAGTCTGTCCACACAGGCTGAAGAGATGAGATTATATTGACAGCCTGTGTCAACCAAGGCTTTCACATCCTTTCCAGCACACTGTAGAGAGGAAACATACTGTTCAATAGGAGCCAGAGAAGCAAAAGGGAAGGGAGATCCAAAGAGCAAGCAGCAGGTGTCATATGAAAGGCAGGGTTGGGGAGCATCCTCACAATTATGGGTTGGTAGTGTCCCATCTTTATCCATTGCTGAGTGTCCTTTGAGGGGTTCTTTTTCCTGCTGAAGCTAGAGCTTACAGAGGATCCCAAAGGACTTTGGGTATTTCATTCTATACACCAAGTGGCTCTTAATTGTGTGTGTGTGTATCACATACTCCTTTGCAAATCTGACGAAACATTTAGTCCTTTTCCCCATAACGATGCACATGCATACAAATTACTGCATATATTTCCAGTGTTGCATTGAGTGCCCCCCTTAAAACTCATTTATGAATTCCATGATAAGACCCACATTCTATACAATTTGGAGGAGAGGTCCCCATTATTGGGATAATGGGCCCAAATCCTGTTCTCCAGAAAACCTGGAAAAGCTATTCTCAGAACATTACCTGGCAAGAAACCAAAATCATGTCATCAACCTCAGACTTCTTTAGCCCCTCAGACTTGGCATGATTGAGTTTGTTGGTCTTGGAGGCCCAAGGGACACGACTGCTTCGGAGCTTTGATAGGTTGGTTTCCATGAGGCGCCTCTGCAGAATGTTATGAGGTTGCTTGAGGAACAGAAAGCAGAGGCTTCTTAATGACAGGTCATTTCCCCCCTTCTCTCATTGTCCCCCAGGTGCTGCAGAAATAATGAAGGAGCTGCCCATAACTGAGCTCTACCTTTGCTTCTTATTTATCCTTCCTTCAAGTAGGGACTTCATGGGTATTATCAGAGCAGGAACTATAAACCAATTTGCAGTAGGCAACCCTGAGTGAATGAAAGAGCAATGTGGGACCCTGGGAAGCGTGGACAGGGCTAATAGTCCATGGCTAAAGAGAACTAAGGGACCCTTGTGATTTGTACTACCTGGGCTTGCTGCTTTCCCTTCCCTTACAAGGGCATTTCAGGAGGCAAGTGGCCATAGTCTATGTGGAATAAATGTATCTTTCCAGGGGACTTATAGAAAGGGCAGCTAATTCTCACAGGCCAAAGAAATCTTCTTAGCACTGGTTTTCAGGAGTTCTGTGTACTTCTGTTTCAAGTCTCACTCCCTCACAGTGTTATCCTTTGGACCCAAATACATGTGCCTTGATGACGTGGCTCTCCTGTGGGCTGAGTTATCCATGGGTGGATGAGGTAGGAAGACAGGGATTCATACCTGCTGAATAATCCTCTTAGAAGACACACTTTAGAACCTGGCAGAACCCAGAGGAATCATCCTTACTGTTATTCTCTGGACCTCAAGGAGCATAAGGCTCCTCCTGCCATGTGCTTGTCATCCATTCCCGCTCTCTTCAATGGGCCAAAAGTGGAGTGTAAAAGGGACAGAAACTGACCAAGAAGCAGGGGACTTAATTAGACCTTATATCTGTGCCAGGATACCTAAGGTTAGGAAGAAGAATGAGGAATATGAAATCAAGTCTGCTCTTTAATAGAGCTTAGGAGAGTTACTAGGGCAGATATATCTATGCTCTACTGTTTCTACTCAAAGTGGCCTCCAGAAGGTGTAAGCCACCTCTTAAAGTCATTTGACCTGAGAAATTTCTATACAAAAGCATATTATTCCTAGTTTACAATAATATTGAAAATCCCTCAAAGGATGGAGTCTAACCCCAAGTTTCTATGTGACACATACTAGATGGCATTCCAATTCTAGGGGGGGAAGAGAGTTACTCCTAGAGCCCAGAGCCTAGAACCTTCCCCAGGAAGTGGGTAGAAGTGCAGGAGGTCTTCATTTCCACCATATTACAGATTTCTGAGGAAGAATGGAGTCAGAGCCATGACTCGCTGTAACCCTGGTGAGGCGAAGAAATGGATTCCCAAAATACACTGACTCTTGGCAAGGCAGATTTTAAATTAGTATTCTTGGGAAAAGGAGAGAGAGGGGCATTTAAAAGAAAATGAGAGCTTCTTAATTTGACAAGGAGCTGGAGGAAGTGCTAACTCTGATTTCCTGATTGGACCCTGGGAGAATGCTTTGCTCCTCAAAAGAAACAGAAATTCTTCATTCTTATCTCTCTCACTAATAAGTCTAGATTCATACTAAAGCAGGTGTTTGTTTCTGTCAGGTCCATGCTTAGCATGACCAACTCAGATAAGCTGGATTTGTAGAACTGAAGACTGGAAGGGACTTCAAAGTCCATCTAAACAAAGCCCTCATAACCTAAAGTTCGAGGCTTTCCTTCTACAGTGGTCTTGCCCAACACCACTTTACCTGGTTATTCTGAATCTTGAGAGGAGTCTAATCATCACTGGACAGATCAGGCAAACGAGGAAGGTTCTGAAATCGTTTTCCTTGAAGTCATCTCTCTTTGAATTTTCCTACTCTACCCTTTCTCCACAGGCTATACACATACTCAAAGTTCTCACACACTGGGAAGAAAACACCTCCACAAACCCTCAGACCCTGCCTCCTCAGTGCCACGTCCTAACCACAACCCTGCCTTAAACGGTCTTAAAAAAAGGTCGAAATCACTAGTCAATTTCCTGATATCCTATATTTTCTTCACTGAAATCACTTCTGATCCCACAACACCAATAACGATCTCCTAATTTCCAAATCCGACAGACATATTTCAGCTTTCATTTTACTTGACTTCTCTAGGGTGTTTGGCCCTGCTGACTATTCCTTTATTTAGTAACCCAAAAAAGGTTCAAACGTAATACATCTTCAATATAAAATATTCAAATGTCACTGAAGTATATACAATTAAAAAGGGAAAGCCTCGGGCTTCCCTGGTGGCGCAGTGGTTGAGAGTCCACCTGCCGATGCAGGGGACACGGGTTCGTGCCCCGGTACGGGAAGATCCCACACACCGCGGAGCAGCTGGGCCCGTGAGCCATGGCCGCTGAGCCTGCACATCCGGAGCCTGTGCTCCGCAACGGGAGAGGCCACAACAGTGAGAGGCCCGCGTACCGCAAAAAAAAAAAAAAGGGAAAGCCTCTGCAACCCTTCAAACCTTCTCAGTTCTACTCCCTACAAAGAACAACCATTAAATTTAGAAGTACATCCTTCCAAAAATTTTAATACATCTACAAACATAAATAAAAACAGGATCATACTATAACACTCTTCTAAATTTTTAATTTTTGTTTAATATATGAAAGGCATTTTTCTATGTCAGTACATATAATTCTTTTCATTCACTTTTATAACTACAAGTCTTCATAGTATAGTTCAGGAGTTGAAAATTCACAGCCAATTAACTCATATGAACCTCAGAGATGCTCTTCTGTAGCTATTTAATTATGCCCTTATGTTTGTTTGTTTGTTTAAAAATTTTTTTTTTGGCCGCACCACATGGCATATGGGCTCTTAGTTCCCTGACCAAGGATCAAACCTGCACCCTCTGCACTGGAAGTGTGGAGTCTTAACCACTGGACCACCAGGGAAGTCCCTGCCCTCATGTTTTAAATGACAATGTAACTGCACATTTACCTTTGCTCCCAACGAAAATTTCACTAAAATCATAGTCAAGGAACAAGAAAGGCCTAAAACTATAAGAACAAAGAGAATAGTAAAGTAAGCAACAACAATAACAAAAGAAGAGATTTTGACAAAATTTTGGAATCTAAATAGCAGACGAAAAACTGGTAACTGACCTAGACTAGAGAAAGCTAAGTGCTTCACACCATTTTACTTCATGGAACACTGGAGTGGCAGAGACTGCCAGTTACTAATTAAAATCCATGATCTCCTCTTCTTTCTGGAAAGATACCTAGATTATGTTTCCCAGCCTTCCTTGTAGTTAGGCAAGGCCATATGACTGAGTTTGGCAAACAGAATGTGAGTAGAAGTGACACATACCACTTCTAGGCCTGGCCTGTAAACCTCTCCTGTGTACACTCCTCCATATTCTTTTCCTCTTCTGACGGGCTGGAATGGAGATGACCCTTAGGGTAACCTACCTGGAGGTAACGTGTTGAAGACAGAAGAGCCACTCACTGTCAGCCTGGGTCACTAAATGACTACATGGAAGAGGGCTGTCTTGTTGACCTTCCCACTAGAACTCTTACCTAAGAAAAAATAAACTATTATATTTGAACTAGTTTATACTTGGGGGTCTAGCTGTAAAAGCAGTTTTCCTACTTAAACTAAAACCCTGGAAAAGCTGAGGAATTAGAGGTATTAGAACCTCTACAATTGGAGGGTATGATTAGGGTTGGAAAGAGATTAGTATAAAGCCTGCATAAGACTCCTATGCATAAGACTCCTTCCCAGTTGATCCAGACAACTGGGAAGAATGCCAAAACTTTATTCTTTTTGTAAGAGTAAATCAAAAGACTCTGGCTGGTTGACAGTTTGGCTAGGCTTAGGACAGATTCCTTCAACAGCTAAGAATGAGAGTGGAGTGCCATACTATACCAGAACTGAAGAATATGAGTTGAAGGGCTCACATGGAGCCTTGCATAATGAAAGATACAAGACCCAAACCAAGATTTCACATCATTAAGAATCTTTGGAATATCATGGATGACAAAGATTCCAAAAGTTTCCAAAGAGAAAAAGATGATTTCAAATACAAAGGATTAGGAACCAGAATTACATAGGACTATTCAGTGGTAATAATGGAAGCTAAAAGACAATGGAATAATACTTTTAACAAATCTGACAGCACATAATTTCTAAACCTAGCCAAGCTATCAATTAAGACTCAGGAAAGTTATTTCCCAAGAATCCTTAAGCAGCTTCTGAAGGATATACTCCACCAAAGCGAGGGAAACCAACAAACAAAGAAAAAAGCATAGGATCCAAGAAATAGAGTATACAATAGAGAAGAGAAACAAGAGAAATTCTGAAAACGGTGTTGAAGAAAAAGTCCAGGATATTGGTTGTGTAGTGGGCCGTGAGAGCAACCAGTCCAAAATGAAATGCGAGGATAGAGCACTCCAGGAAGGATGTCTCCAAGAAAAAAAAAAAAAACACCTGCTAGATCATCTGCAGTTTTAAGGTACTTGGAGGAGATTTAAATTTTAGATAGAAAATTAAACAAAGGGAAAAAACTAGGCAATTATTAATTTTGATAAAAATAAATATTTGTATGAGAAAGAAACATAATTATGGTATAGTATTTGACTCAGCTGTGAATAATATGAATATAGTCATAATAATGTAAGCAGTAAATGCTGATTTGACCCAAGATAGCTATTTAATTGTTACTAATATATTACAATATTAATATAGTAGGAGAGGGGACATGATGGGAAGGTATAAGAGAATTAAGGAACAGTTTAAATTTTTTTTAAGTTTTAAATTATATACATGTGCTTTTTGATAAAAAGTAAATTTTAAAAATATACCCTATACATTAAGAAAGCATACAGCCACAAGAAAAGCCAACTTATGATGGCTTAAATGGAGGTGTATTTTTTTCTCACATAACAAGAAGACTGGAGGTAGGCAGCTGCTGGCATTAATTCAGCAGCTTAACAATTTCAGGGCTACTGTTTCCGTAATTCTCTTGGATATTCCCTCATGGTCATATGATGGGTGCCCCAGCTCCAGGCATTACATCCACATCTAAGGAAGGAGGAAGGAACTCTGTGCCATCTATCCTTTTTATCAGGAAAGCAAAAGCTTTCCCAGAAGTTCCCTCAGCAGTCTTCTGCCTATATCTTCTTGGTCAGAATTCCCACAGCCACTTCTAACTGCAAGGGGGTCTGGGTGTATTTAGCTTCTGCGTAGAGGAGTCAGGTAGATAGAAAAGGGCTGAAAATGGGTGATGATTTAGCCAATTAACAGTGTTTGCCAAATCATGCAAAAACTGAAGTGTGTGTACATGTGTGCACACACACATACACGCACACACCAACAATGTAACTTAGGCAGATGTAATGTCAGGTTACCCTATAACCAACCACCTTAGCACCTATTTTTTTTACATCTGCCCTACTTTCTGCATTTTTTTTTTTTTTTGCGGTACGCGGGCCTCTCACTGTTGTGGCCTCTCCCATTGCGGAGCGCAGGCTCCGGACGCGCAGGCTCAGCGGCCATGGCTCACGGGCCCAGCCACTCCGCGGCATGTGGGATCTTCCCGTACCGGGGCACGAACCCGTGTCCCCTGCAACGGCAGGCGGCCTCTCAACCACTGCGCCACCGGGGAAGCCCCGCTTTCTGCATTTTAAAATAGCACATCATCTATAGACCTATGAGTCTGTGGTACAAACATACCTCAGTTTATTTAACTACTAATGGACATGTAGATTATTTCTACATGTTTGCCATTAGAAACAATGTTTCAATAAACTCAACATTCCATTTTTTTGAAACTCTCCTCCACTGGCTTCTAAAACCACTTTTCTGTCTATTCTGCATCTGTCTCATTTATTGGCTCCTTTGCCTCTGCTCATTTCCTAAATGTTAGTGTTCCTTGTTGCTCTATCTTAGGTCCCTTTCTCACTCTACAAAACCTTTTAGGGCAATCTTATCTGCTTTCATTGTATAAATTAGTACCCTTATGATGATGACTCCATCTCATGCCCAGCCCTCACTTCTGAGTTTCAGACCCATAGAACCAACTGCCTCTTTGAACTTCTCCACTTAGACACCCCACAGGCACTTTCAAACTTAACTTGTCCCACTGATCTTTCCCACAAAACTTGTACTTTCTCCAGTATTCTCCGTCTTGGTGAGTGAAATTCTGCCTCTTTAACACCTTGTAGTTTCCTCTCCATTTCTGCTGTTATTGCTAAGTTCAAATAATCTCCTAAAACATTATGTTCATGGTCTCCTTCCCCTACAGTGGCTCCCTTGCCAGCTGTATCAAACACAAAATACTCAATTTAGCATTTAAGATCTTCCACTAATTCATCCTCCTTCCCAGTCTTATCTTTTTTTTTTTTTTTTCTTTTTTTCTTTTTTTTTTTTTGCGGTACGCGGGCCTCTCCCGTTGCGGAGCACAGGCTCCGGACGCGCAGGCTCAGCGGCCATGGCTCACGGGCCCAGCCGCTCCGCGGCATGTGGGATCCTCCCGGACCGGGGCACGAACCCGCGTCCCCTGCATCGGCAGGCGGACTCTCAACCACTGCGCCACCAGGGAAGCCCCCCCAGTCTTATCTTTAATCCTCCATGAAGGCGTTCTACTTTAGCAAAAGGACCACTTATCACATACTACCTTGGGCAAATCACTAATCTCTCTAAGCATTACTTTTCTCTCAGTCTCACCTTCTTCATCAGTAATAAAAGAGGTTTGAGCTCCAAAGTCCTGTTCTATTTTAACATTCTGGATTATTCCCTTTACACCAATCTGGTAAAATGGCATCACTACACGCCCATCCATTCTTGATTCTTTTCTTTTCCTAAACTTCCATCCCAAGTATAGATAGTCCCCAATGTACAATGGTTCAACTTATGATTTTTCGACTTTGTGACGGTGCTAAAGTAATACACATTCAGTAAAAACTGTACTTCGAATTCTGATCCTTTCCCAGGCTGGTGATACGCAGCACAACACTCTCTCATGATGCTGGCAGAGGCAGCAAGCTGCAGCTCCCAGTTAGCCTCATGATCATGAGGGCAAACGACTGATACACTTACAACTATTCTGTACTCATACAACCATTCTGTTTTTTCACTTTCTATATGGTATTCAATAAATTAGATGAGATATTCAACACTTTATTATAAAATAGGCTTTGTGTCAGATGATTTTGCTCAACTGCAGGGTAATGTTAAGTGTTCTGAGCACTTTTAAGGTAGGCTAGGCTGAAATACGATGTTCAGTAGGTTAGGTATATTAAATGCATTTTCAACTTAACAATATTTTCACCTTACAATGTGTTTATCAGGATATAACTCCGTCATAGGTCGAGGAAGATCTGTACTGTTGCTACTTCCTCCAAAACTTTTCTGGTATCGATCTACTTCTCCTCATCTTTACTACTTCCAATCTAATACAAGCCACCATCATCTCTTATCTGTGCTACAACAGCCTCCTAACTTGTCTTCCACCTCTTCCTTCACCCTTCTCCAAATCATTCTCTACACAGCAGCCAGAGTAAGCTTTTAAAAATGTAAGTGAGATAATACATTCCCTTACTCAAAAGCCCTTCAGTGGGGCTTCCCTGGTGGCACTGTGGTTCAGAGTCCGCCTGCCGATGCAGTCCGCCTGTGCTCTGCAACGGGAAAGGCCACAACAGTGAGAGGCCCACGTACCACAAAAAAAAAAAAAAAAAAAAAAAAAAAAAAAGCCCTTCAATGGCTTCTCATTGTTCTTCAGACAAAATTCAAACTTCCTACCACGGTCTAGGGCTCTGTGCCATCTGGTCCCTGTCTATCTTTCCAACCTCCACATACATACCATATACACACCACTCTACCCTTTATTCATCCACACCTCCTTGCTCAAAAACTCTTTCCCATTCTAATGCCCTTGCACCTGCCATTCCCTCTGCCTGAAATGTTTTCCTCTAATATTTCAAATAGGTAGCTTGATCTCATCTTTCAATTCTCAGCTCAAACATCACTTCCTCAAAAACATCTTCTCTGACCATACTATTTAAAGTAGGCACTCCACTTCTTTAGTTACTAACATATCCCACTATTCCTTTCAGAGTAATTATAAGTCCAGAATTATTTTGCTTTTCTAGTTGTTTATTATTTCACTCCCCCACTAGAGTGTTAATTTCACAAGGGCAAGGACCTTCATTGTCTTGATCACAGCTATATCCCAGCTCTTAGCATAATACCAAATGAATAAATCTCTGCCCTTTACTTCTTCAAAAAGCCTTTCTTGATTAATATCATCCAGTTCTTTCCTTCAGAATCCCTTCAGTACTCATACATTACATAGTTTGTACTACTTGCATTCCCATTCCTTGACTGTTGCTTTGTAAATATGCTTAAGTGGTTTGTTTTTGTTTATTGAAATATTGCCTTTCCAAGGGCTATCTTCTACTTTCCAGGTGTACTTCAAGATACACAGTATTAGTTAGATAGGTGCTGCAGGTACTCTGGTGGCCTTTTGGACATAGCTATGTCATCTTCCTGACATGGATCCTGCTTTATGCTTTAGCTCAACAAGGCAACACTAAGCAGTCACAGGTTCTCTACTCTTCCTGCAGTGTGGCTGCTAAACCCTAACCAGCATTTAGGCATCTAAATCCTAAGCAGGCAAACTCAAATGTGCTGCCTTTATCACCATCGGGAGCTTCTGAAAGAAATGGGCACAGTGGGCAATGCTGTATTCCAGGTAGACAGAGCTGAGGTTCCTCAATCTAGGAGCCAGTCTGATTAAATATCTCTTCTAACCAGGCTATAAAGTGGGAAGAAAAGTGAGGTGAGAGGAAACAGGCTATACTGCAGGATACCACAGAATCATGATTTGAGCAAGAACTTCTAAGGCCACCTTTTCAATCCCTTTACCTACGCTGTACTGAATCCAGACAGAATCAAACTAATGGATTTCTGTGGTCCACAGAATGGGTCAGACTGGAAAATAGGAGAAATTATAGAAGTCTGCTTTCTTTGTAGCATTTACTCTCAGAGGAGAAACCCAAGGTTTCTAGCTTCCAATAGAACTACAACTAGAACCACTTAGAAATAGGGGTCAGCAAATATGGCCCACAGTCCAAACCCAGCCTGCTGCCCATTTCTGTAAATAAAGTTTCATAAGAACACAATCAGCCCCATTTGTATTGCCTATGGCTGTTTTGCATTACAACAGCACAATTGAGTAGTTGAGACAGAGACTGGCCTGCAAAGCCAAAAACAATTAACTATCTGATCCGTTACAGAAAAAGTTTGCCAACCCTTGACTTAGAGTATTGTTTAAACTATATATGCTTTGGGGTCAGACAGAGCTCAGTTCAAGTTAGTAACCACCTTGCAGAGCTTTTGTGAGGATGAAATGAGATGGTTTGTACGAAGCATTTAATACCATGTCAGGTATAAAGTAAGCACTTAAATTTTAATAATTATATGTATGTGTACATATGTATTTTAAATTCTCATGCTCGGCTTAAAATTGAAGCTGATTACCATTCACTTTTTTTTTCTTAAAAGGGCATGAAATCATCTTACTCCACTTTTGTCCTCATGTACAGTTTGTAGACAGACATGGGCTCCTGACTGACTCTCACTTCAAGCCCAATATACATGTCTCTGTCTGGTCTTGGAAGTCTAAAAGGGCACTAATATCTGTGCCTTCTCTTCTTTATTTACTAGCTGAATATACAACACGTGACCCTTTCATCACCATAGGATCATAGACAGATTGTCCTTAGGTTTACTGCTGCTCAAAAGCACATGGAATCTACCTAAGGCAGTCTTGTCACACTGCCCCAGGACTTCTGTGTTCTCTCTGCCTTTACCTTATGACCCAATAGACATGTTATTTCAAAGAGAACAGCCTTATTCCTGATTGTTACCTGCTGGTGTGAGATGGTGGCTTCTCAACCGCCCATGGCAGACTGCATTTTTGTTACAAAGGACTCACACAACTGCAGGGACTTCAACCAGATAACCTGTAAAGTTCTTCTTACTCTGAGGTTCTATAGGGCACACTCGAAGCAGCCCCCTCTCCACATAATCTCATAGTCAGTTGACTCACCAGGGAATGATGAAACTCTAGTCAGATGTTGGTCACCATCACTATTGTCACACCAGACCAGAGTAATCACTGCTTCCACTGAACTCCTCTAGCGCTTATTGACTATAATATCTTGACAACTACCATAGGCTTCCTGGTGGTATTATTTACATTTTCATGGAACTATCTATTCAACATCTACAATTGAATAGCTAATAGACATCCCAAACTTAACTTCTTCAAGAATCAAATTCCTGATTTTTTTTTTTTTTTTTTTTTGCGGTACGTGGGCCTCTCACTGTTGTGGCCTCTCCTGTTGCGAAGCACAGGCTCCGGACGCGCAGGCTCCGTGGCCATGGCTCACAGGCCCAGCCGCTCCGCGGCATGGGGGATCTTCCCGGACCGGGGCACGAACCCATGTCCCCTGCATCGGCAGGCAGACTCTCAACCACTGTGCCACCAGGGAGGCCCCCTGATTCTTATTCCCTATCCCTAACCCACTCCTCTTGTATTCTTAGCCATCTCAGTAAATGAGAAACTTTATTCTTCCAATTGCTAGATCAAAAACCTTGAGGTCATTCTTGACTACTCTTTCTTTCAGATCTTTAATCCAATCTCTCAACTAAACTTGTCAGCTCTGTCTTCAAAATAACCTGAGAGTCTGATCTTTTCTTGTCCCCTTAACTGCTAGCACACTGCTCTGAGCCACCATCATCTTTCACCTGGGTTACTATCTAACAGCTCCTAACCAGTCTCCCTGCTTCTACTTTTGCCCTCTATAGTGAAATCCACACAGTAGTCTACTTTGTGAAATAAGTCATGTCGTGTCACCCCTCTGCATAAAATTTTCCACCAGTTTCCCATATCAGATTAAAAGTCAAATATCTGTACAATGATCTATAAGGCCCTAAGTAGTTTGGCCTCCCACTATCTCTCTCATGTTATCTCCTATCGCCCTCCTGTTGCTTACTTTGCTCTGGCCACAATGGCCTTCTTACAGTTTTTTAATCACATCAAGCACACTGACAATTCAGGCCTTTGCACTTGCTGTTCCTTCTGCCTAGAACATTCTTCTCCAAGATATTTTGCTCTCTCATTTCCTTCAATATCTCGTATAATGTAATGTTATCAGACAGGCCTTCCCTGACCACCCTAGATAAAATAACAGGGCTCTACTCCATCCTACCCTGGCCATTACACTCCCTATTCCCTTATCCTGGTTTATTTTCTCCATAGCACTGATTACACCCTGATATATTATATATTTACTTGATTTATTTTCTGCCTTCTCCCCCCCCACCACAAGAACGTAAGTTTTATGAGGGCAGGAACTCCGTTTTGGTTCACTACTATATCTTCAATACCTAGATCATGCCTGACATGTAATAAGTGTTCAATAAATATTTGGGGAATAAATTAATTAATCAGTCCTATCCTTCCCCCTAATCTATAAACTCATTGTACAGGTAAACTTTGCTGTCTTCTTCTTTGTGATCCTAGCACCTAGCATTGTGTCCTGAACATAGCAAGTGTTCAAAGAATGTTTGCTGTAATTAGGATTCGATCATGGCTCTGGAAATCTTCAGTTTGCACTAGATCCTGATGTTATACTGGTATTTCATGCTCCTCTTCTAAGACTCCCAAGTTCTCTGGTCCAAAATCTATAGCATTATGGATGTCTTGTGGCATTATGAATAACTTATCTACAGGATACCACCCAGGGCTGCCCTCATTGACAGAAATTCTGATCAGGTAGATCAGATACTAGGAGTACAGGGCTAGTCATTTCATGGTCAGTTGGCTTTGCTGTGTTACACCATCCTTCCCCCAGCCTTCTCCTAATTCTAGTGAGTTTTGCTAAAGCATTTGGCTAGAAGCAGAATCAATCATAAATAGGAAAGCAAAACTGTCTTTCTATTGCTGAATAAGTAAGGATATAGCCTGATGGTCAGTAATATTATCATATAGGAAAGACAGCATAATATCCCATGATATGACTGTTTTTAAAAATTAAAAAGTCCTTACCTCAATGAGAAGAACATTTATGAACCTGGTAGCTAAAACAAAAGAAATTAGAATACGCAAAACTCCAAGAGTGATTTTTTTCTCTACCCTCATCAACTTAAAAAATAATAATAAATGAAATAAAATATTACTCATATCTCTGATTTTGATTCTTAATCTAATACACAAAAAAGAGCACAAGATAAAAGGACAAACAAAATAAGACAGCCAGACATAAGAAATAAAATTAATTTCCACAGTAGACTTTGTAGCAGCCAACTACTCACAAACAGGAAAAGGGCAAAGGCACCTCCCTAGGGTCAAGAGAACAAGAACACATTTCACTGCCCATGGATGCTCTTTGCCAATCCAAAAAAAGTTGGCAGGCTGGATTCAAATAGTGAATGTTATAGAAACAGCATGGTAAAAGGTAGATGATTCAGAAAACTCAGCAGTATAATTCTAATATAGGTCACTAGTATGAGGAAAACAACCCACAATCTTCTCACTGGCACAAACCCCAGAATCAATGAAAACTAATTTGTCCTTTCCCCGCTATCTCCCTCTGATGCCATCCCTTCCCTTTTCTTGTCCCTCTTTTATTGAGTTTGTACTATAGATTTATACAGTCAATTTTTGTATCCTCAAAAATTTCACTTTGGTGAGAGAACACTGAGTCAGCACTGGTCTATACTACCAGATCTATCCATATATATATCCATATATATGAAGTGATATAGTACTTCTAAGGTTATTTCTAAGATTATCCTGATCCAGCAGCATAAGTTCCAAGAAAGCTTAAGCATGCCACGTCACCCCAGTACTCAGAGCTCTCCTAGCCCTACCTCAGTCTGCCTTGGCATCTGTGACCTGTTCTAGCTCTTCTGTGCAATCACTTGCACATTACAGGTGTGAGAACAGTGAGAGAGGGACATCAACTCATGGCAGTGGGGGGAGGCAGGGGAGAGAAATTGTAAACCGTGGTTCAGGGTCTCACAATAAACTGCTGTGTGTCACATCCACAGCAATAACCTGCTTCTTGAGGAAGCTTCTTCCTTCCAGCCTAGTGCCTATGTTCTATGCTATCAGCTCCTGTGTGGCTCAACTAAGACAGACTGGAGTCAGAAAAGCAGATGGAGTTCTTCCTACACAGGATGAAGCAGTATAAAGAATGCTAGGCAGAAGAATGGAGAGGCAGTTCCTCAGGGCTAGGAAACTCCTTGACATCCCAGGACAACCAAATGTCAATCATATCTTAAATCCAGCATGAAGGGGAAAAAAATGCCACATTGTACTTATTTTCCTATTACTGTTTATTGGCTGAGGCTTCCAGGAACTAGGATTATTGTGACAGGAACTAGGATTATTGTGGTCTGAAGGTAAGAAGACTTGAACCTGATTTGCTAAATGAATCTAGACTGTAGTAAAGTGAAAGGAGGGAAGAAAGACAGTTATCGCTTTTCTAGGAATACATTTCAGTCACTCACCACTCTGAGTTAGCATGAATCAGATTAACTATCCTGTGGCTTGTGCAGGTAAAATACCTTTTAAAAAACAGAGCAAGATAATTGAGTAGACATCCCCTGTACAATAAATAACTAAAAATAATTCTCTATCACAATGGGGGAGGGCAAATCTGATCTTGGGATCTATGTGCCATTAGAGTTGATTAAAACAAGAAGAAGAAGAAGTAGATTCAGCAGCTCTGCCCTCCATACCCATCTTGTGGTGGGAAATGGCAATTTCAGTGGCCCAGGCTGACACCCCGCTTCCCTGACAAATTAAACATTCCAAAAGCTCAAAAAATACTGGAAAAATTAAACAGAGCATCTACTTCATTTAAGACATTTAAGTAATGCTTCACAAATTATTGCCTAGATGAATAAAGTGATTGTGAAATTCAAGAAAACAAGTTAAACTACAAGAAAATTCCAGATAAAATTACAAAGCTAAACATCAATTTGGTCCAGTGACTTAAATATAAGAGTCAGATACAGTTCTTTAAACTAGTAACCCTTAGGCCCCCATAGGATCCCTCCTATAGATAGAGAACAGTACGGTCTTTGAACTCAGACCTCCAGTCCTGGAGTTTCTCCTTCTTAATGCCAAGAACAACCCTGCTAGAAAAAAAGACTGCGCCAGCCCCAGCTCCAGCTCCACACATCAGCCGGTGGAGCAGCTGGGGCAGCCTGGCCTCCTCCCTCTATCCACTCTTTGGGGGTGGAGTAGCAGGAGAGGAAGATGATGAAGAGAGGTTTGGGGCTCAGGAAACCTTCAAGGTCCACACTGTTTCTCTCCCCGCCCCCCGCCCTCCTGTTGGAAGGTCAAAGGTAGGTGAGACCAAAATCAAACGGAGAAGTAGATTTTGCATAGAGGGGAAATGGATTCAACAAAAGTCAAGTGTATCTGGATGTGGTGACTGCCCAGAAAGCCCCCTTCCCACTTCGTTCTCTCCTTCTCACACCACTTAGGAGTCACCTCTGTCTGGGTCACGGGCCCGGCCAAGCAGCCTGGGAGGCAGCGGGAGCTACCCTGGCTGCGAGGCTCAAGCCCCAAGCAATCAAACTCGGTACTGCGAAAAATGGGAGGGAAAGGGGACCTGAGGGCAAGAAGGCAGGGCTGGGTCTCTTCTGCTCCAGAGGAGAGACACGAAGGGAGGAAGCTGCGCTGAAGGGAGGGCGAGCTGGAAAAGCTACGACGGAATCCCGAGAGAAACTAAAGCAGGGGAATGCTGGATGGAGAGGAATCCGAAACAGAGCAATAGCGAGACAGCCGACAGCGGCCGGCGGCCGGCGGGGGCCCGGCCGCTGACTCAGTGAAAGCTGCAAAGGGCGGGCCCCGGGAGACCTCACAGCGCGATGGTGACTGGCCGCCGCGCGCGGGGACCCCGAGGCGGGCGCGGCCGCGGGGGCTCACCGTGTCCTTGGACGAGCCCAGCTTCTTGAGGCCGTCCAAGGGCAGCAGGTCGGCCGAGTCCTTGTGGATGAACTGCACGGCCTGCTTCATCCGGCGCTGCTGCCGCAGCGACGACCCCTCCCGCCTGTCCGTCTCCTTGCGGCCGCCCTCGGTGAGGAGTCCTGAGTAAAACATCGCTGAGGCGCCCGCGGCCCAGCGTCCCGGTCGCTCCCGGAGCCCCGGCAGCCCTCAGCCTCGAGCTTCTCCAGCGCCGCGAGAACCGCGCGCCGCCCTTTTTATAGCCGAGCGTGACGTCACTGGGAGCAGCCAGTGTACACGCGGGGGGCGGGGCCGCCCCAGCCTGCGCGCTGCTTCCCAGAGTCCCGGGCCGCTGCCCACACCCGCACCACCCCACTGGGGCACGGGGCGGGAGAGGAGGAGTGGCGCTGGCGAGACTGACTCCGAGCGCCAAGGTCTACCGCGGCAGCTTTACCCAACCGGTCCCTCGCGTTGTGGGTGCCCCGCATCCCCTGGACCGAGATGAAGTGTGGGGAGGCCAACGCAGGAGCGGCCTCTCCCACGGCAGCCGCCGCCACCTCCTGGTCCCCACTAACCTGTCCACGCCGTGGCCGACCCCGGGATCACCGACAGCCGGGCCATGCCCCGAGTCCTGCCTCCTGCGCCGCTGCTCGGCTTCACCAGTTCCCACTTTCGCGCCCCTCCTGGAGCCCTAGCGCCCAAAGCCCCGGCTCCCGAGGACCGGCGGCGCACTCCGAAGTTGGATTGCTAGGGATTTCTCCAACTTCAGATCGGTCCCCACCCACCAGGCCCACGTGACTGGGGAGGGGGCAGCCCCTGCGGGCCGGCCGGAATCTGCCTTCCGGGGACCCTCCCTCCTCCCTGCTCCCTCTGCCCGCGGACCCAGGACCCGCACATCCGAGCCAGGGAAGCAGAGCTTGGTGGATGCCTGCGGGTCACCCTGGGGCTGAGGAGTGGCGAGGGTCCCCGCCTCCGCACGACTGCACACGAGTGCGAGCCCTACACCTGCTCTTCGGAACACCCGGCAGAAAAGCACGTTTTTCTCAGCCAACACTCGGGCTCTCTCCAGCATGACTCCGGGAGCAACTGGAACCCGGTTTTCTTTGTGAATCTGTCATACTCTCAAGCCATTCCAATCGGGCCTTCAGGCATCCTGGGTCCTGGCCTCGACGTTGTGACTTAGTACAAACCACGTTTTCCACTCTAGAAACTAACACCACTGCACTCTCCCACCCCATTTCACAGGAGCAGGCATGAAATAGAAAGATCTGCTCCCTGAAGAGAACCAACAAAAGTAAGAATAACGACATTTACTGAGCCTTTACCATGCACCAGGCACCAGAATAAATACTTAAAATGCAGTCTTTCATTGAATCATGGCAATAACTTATGAGATAGTATCATTATTCCCATTTTACAGGCAAATGCCTGAGACCTCCTAACTGGTCTCCTGAATGTGCCTTGGTTCCCTTCCAATCCATTGTTCCCTGCTGCCAGAATAATCTTTTCAAACTACAAATGTGATCATCTCACCTCCCTGCTTAGAGCACCACAAAAGTCTTCCTATTGCTCTCAAAAGACCCATATTCTTGCATGGTCTGCCCCACACCTGCATCTCCACTCTGTACTTCAGCCTCATGAGCTTTCTTTCCTCCAGTTCCTTGGAGAAGCCATTCTCCCTCCAAATGGCTGACCTTTGAATATCCTGTTCCCTCTGTGTGGAATGTCCCCTCCAAACCTGTGTAGTAAACAGACCTCAATTCCACTGTCATGTCTTTAGGAAAGCCTTCTCTAACCTCCCAGAGGGAGTGAGTTCTTCCTAATTATAAACTACGCATCTCTCCCGGACGTTCCACTTTTTTTGGTGGTAGTGGTGGGGGCGTTATTGGTTGTTTGGTTAATATTTATTTCCTTAATTAACTGTAAGCTCCAAGAAGGCAACTGAGTCCATTTTTTGCTTACCATTGAATCCCTAGCTCACAGAAGGCACTCAGTAAATACTAGTATAAGTACAGCAAGAAGTTAAGGTCTTATCTGAGGAAAGCAAGAGGTAGAGCTGGGATTTTAACCTCAGACTGTCTGCCCCCAGAACCTGTGCTGGACTTCCCAGACCTAGAAGGGCTGGGTTTGACCTTGCTTCTTTCCCTCAGTTCCTGCCTTCAGCACTTGTCCTAGATTCAGAGCTCACATATTCCTGTGGGGAGATAAATCCAGAAGGTCAGAAGGCTGCTCACCTGGCTTCAAGGAAGCCCCAGGGATTCCTTGTCCCCCAGCACACATTGAGCGCGCAGCCACCTGGAGGGGGGCAAAGGGGGGGGGGTGGGATTGCAGCTCACCTTCCAGTTCCCTGGCACACTTCCAGCAGTGAACAACAGTGGCTGCCCTGGGCCCTTCTGTCCTGTCGCCTGGATCCCTGCCTAGTCACTCCTCCAGGCCTGAGTCGCCCAGGGAATGGTAAAAGACAGCCTTGCCTTGTCTCTCTAGGATAGGTGCCTCTGAGCTCAGCAAAACATCAGGACAGGTCCAAAAGTGAGGGCCCCTGGGGCTCCGGCCAGGACAGCTACTTTCCTCTGAGAGGAAGCCAGGCAGGCAGATTCCAACTCCCCATCCGCAGGCAGCTCAGCTCAGTCTTGCAGCCTTTTTGTTGGGGATGGCCCGACAGAAGAAATGGGCTTCTTTCATAGTGAGATTCCCCCGACACCCCTACCCAGAAAACCAGGAGCTGAATGTCTCTGATTGAACTGGAATTTGTGCATATCAAGTGTTATGGGAAAATAAATAGAGCCTTGGCTGGAGATGAGAGTCTTTTTGTGAATGCAGAGCTCTTTGCTATAGTGGGATTTGTGTTCTGCAATTGGATCTATGGCCCCAACACCTACTGGTCCCCTCATCTCTCAGAGATCTTCCTCAGCCAGACTGATACCATCACTGCTCTTAAGCATGGGGCAAGGTATGAGGCCAACCCCACTCCCTGTAAACACCCTATGAGTTTCTGCAGACTGCAGACCTCTGGGCAGTTTATCCCGTTTGACCAAATGACTTTGAGCAAGTCACTTCCTACCTCTAAGCCTCAGTTTCCACATCTGTAAAATGGATGCAGCAAGATTGCTTATAAAATTGGGCTTTGTAAACTCTGGAAGGCTGTACCAAGGAAAGGTCATTATTAATTCTCCATATAGCCAACCTCCCCTGCCCCACTGACCCATCTAGAAAAAACTATAATATAGTTGTGAAAAGCACAGGTTTTGGAGTTTGATACACTAGGTTTGAATCCCTGCTCTTCTACTTACTAGCTATGCAACTAGTAAGCTACTAAGTTACTTTGCCACTCTGAGTTTTAGCTCCTCATCTAGAAAATGATGCTAGTAATGTATCTACCTCTCAGGGCTGCTGTGAAGATTAAATGAAATAATAATACACATAGCACATTGTGGCATGTAGTAAGGGCTCAGCAGAAGGTAGCTACCGTAATTACCTGGGACAGTCTCAGGATTGCTGAGCCTCAGAATGGGCCCTGGCCTATGCTTCCTCCAAGCCTCCCTACAGACCTGAGCATCTCACCCCCTCCTTGGAACCAAGGCCTCCTGGGGTAGCAGCTGGCCTCCTCTCTTCCTCTCTGTGGTGTCTCTGGATTCTGAATTTACCATGTGAAGTAAATTCTGCTTTAAATTCTGTTTTAAATTCTGTTCTAAAATCCTAACATCCTGCCTTGGCTGTTATAGAGGGTATGTCCTGGAAAATTATGCTAGATAAGCTGATGCTGCTTCAGTTAGGATTTTATTCATGTTGTTCTTATTATAAGTCACAGGAAACCCAGTTGAAAATTTCCTAAGCAAAAATGAAAACTTTTTCCTCCTGAAACTAACACAATATTGTAAATCAACTATACCTCAATTTTTTTTAAGAAAAGGAAAACTGTCCCCTTAATTTAAAAGTGCAGGGGTTTCAGGCATGGCTGAATCCAGGGGCTCAAACAACATTAACACTGTCTTTCAACTCTGAGCTGATGCCACTGTAGGCCGGCTCTTCTAGTGTGATGGCTGTCAGCAGCTCCAGGCTTATAATCTGTTCACCTAGAAACTCTCTTTTGGGTCTTCAGGTAACAGGGAGACCTTTGAGAATGGTCTACAGGATGAGTGCTGGGGGTGAGAGTCCAGAAAAGTAGATGAGAAGATCAGAGGAGAAAGAGGAAATAGTCAAGGAACTTTCATCCCCCTGCCCTTGCTACCCATGCATATTTTGCTCTGACTTTGCCCTTGGGCACACACTGGAAGTAATGGCCACTGCCCGGCTCACCCTTCACTCACCATCTCCATCCTTGTAGTTGCAGAGTCCCCTTCTTCCTCTGGTGCCCTTAGTACCACTCCAAATCCCTCTGGCAGGAAGATTCTTCAAACAGCTGTCCCCTGCAGGTGTTGTATGTCTACCAGGATCTCTGGCTACACGTTGCCCCCAAGTTGACACCCAGCCCTGAAGACGGTCGACTTTGGCAGGTTAACGCAAAGACAAGCGTTACTTCTGTCTTCTTCCTTCAGGGTAATTGCCAGTGTCACCATAGCCTCATAAAACAAGACTGATGGCAGCCCCGCTGGTGTTTTCCAAAGTTGGCTGGGTCTTTTGGATCCATTCCTGTCAGCAGTGATTTTGTTTCATTTCCTGGCATGAGAACAGGATGTAATCTCAAATAAGATAGCAAAAGAGGACAGAAAAGTGGGGGGGGGATCTCAGTATCTCAAGTGAGAATGTCTGGTGGAAAGAGGCTTGGCACTGAATCCCGGCTCTGCTCCTTGCTTGCTGTGGGACCATGGCCAAGTTTCTGCAGCTCTCTGAGCCTCAGTTTATCCATCTGGCCAGGCTCTGTGTGGTTTAAATAGGATAATATGTAAAGCAAAGGGCCTGGCACAAAGTGAGCCCTCGATAAATATGAGCCCTGTTCCTCTTTCCTTCCTCTGTCCAACATAGGTAGAGAACCTGGAGAAAGGGCGAGAACAGAGGCCAGGGGAGAGCTCTACCGTCTGGAAACAGACCTGTGAAGATGGCAAACTTCTGAGAATGCGGCACAGCCTTGGCTTGACAGGCTGGCTCCAAATCCCTTTTTGTCACACCCAGCCAGAGGTAAGAGGGCTTGCAGGGCAGCTCAGAGCACCTGGTTACCTCTGTCTACCTCAGGAGCACGGAGGCCTCCACTGCCTTCCCCCAAAAGAACTAAGCATGTGGCTTGCCTGTGACAGTGACAGGTCAGTGGCCCTCACTGGGCAAGCTCTGGCTTGTGGGCAATGGCAGCAGAGAGGCCAAGGGCTCTGTGCTTGGGCGTGCAGACATCTACACACCACACACACTCACACTCACACAGCATTCACTGACCTATATTCACACAGCTCTGTACTGCCTGGGGAGATAAGTCCTTGTGATTATTTTTAAAGGTTTTATTTGGAAACAATTTCAAACTTACCAAAGTTTGCAAAAATAAAAGCAATACAAAGAACACCTGTATATTCTTTAACCAGATCATTAACATTTTACTGCATTGGCTATATCATTTGCTTTCCCTCAACACAAACACACAACAAACACACCCAAGCAAAACACTTTTTCTAAACTATTTGAGGATAAGCTACATACATTATGACCATTTACCACTAAGATTTCATTATATATTTCCTGGGAATAGGAATTTTTCTCGTATATAACACTGCAGATATAAACCTCATAAATTTTCATTGATACAATACTTTTATTTATTATTGTTCGTGTTTCAGTTTTGTCAATTGACCTAATAATGTTCTTCATGACATATTCCTCTAGTACAGGATCCAGGCTAGGGTCAGGGGTTGTATTTGTCATGTCTCTTTCTTTTTCTTTTTTTTTATAGATTATTTTAATTATTTATTTTTGGCTGTGTTGGGTCTCTGTTGCTGCGCGCAGGCTTTCTCTAGTTGCGGCGAGCGGGGGCTACTCTTCATGGCCGTGAGTCGGCTTCTCATTGCGGTGGCTTCTCTTGTTGCGGAGCACGGGTTCTAGGCGCTTGGGCTTCAGTAGTTGTGTGCGCGGGCTCAATAGCTGAGGTTCGCGGGCTCTAGAGCGCAGGCTCAGTAGCTGTGGTGCACAGGCTTAGTTGCTCCGTGGCATGTGGGATCTTCCTGGACCAGGGATCGAACCCGTGTCCCCTGCATTGACGGGTGGATTCCTAACTACTGTGCCACCAGGGAAGTCCCCTGTCATGTCTCTTTAGCCTCGTTTAATCTGGAACCTCTCCACAGTTTGCTTTGTCTTTTATGACACTGACATTTTTGAAGAATACAGCACTCCATCTTTTTATTAAATAACTGTTTTTTTTAATAAATATGAGCAATTTCATTCTAGAATTCCATCTTTTAGGATATGGGGGGATGACATTCTGGGTACCAATAATTCTGTTACTTAGGGTCGCTTCAAAAAAGAGATGCTATTCTTTATTTATTTATTTTTATAGTCAGCCATCTTTTTTGAATCTTTTTTTTTGAATTTTATTTTATTTATTTTTTTATATAGCAGGTTCTTATTAGTTAGCCATTTTATACATATTAGTGTATATATGTCAGTCCCAATCACCTAATTCATCACACACACACCCTCACCCCGCTACTTTCCCCCCTTGGTGTCCGTATGTTTGTTCTCTACATCTGTGTCTCTATTTCTGCCCTGCAAACTGGTTCATCTGTACCATTTTTCTAGGTTCCACATATATGTGTTAATGTACGATATTTGTTTTTCTCTTACTTCACACTGTATGACAGTCTCTAGATCCATCCACATCTCTACAAATTACCCAATTTCACTCCTTTTTATGGCTGAGTAATATTCCATTGTATATGTGTACCACATCTTCTTTATCCACTCGTCTGTCGATGGGCATTTAGGTTGCTTCCATGTCCTGGCTATTGTAAATAGTGCTGCAATGAACATTGGGGTGCATACGTCTTTTTGAATTGTGGTTTTCTCTGGGTATACGCCCAGTAGTGGGATTGCTGGATCATATGGTAATTCTATTTTTAGATTTTTAAGGAAGCTCCATACTGTTCTCCATAGTGGCTTTATCAGTTTACATTCCCACCAACAGTGAAAGAGGGTTCCCTTTGCTCCACACCCTCTCCAGCATTTACTGTTTGTAGATTTTCTGATGATGCCCATTCTGACTGGTGTGAGGTGATACCTCATTGTAGTTTTGATTTGCATTTCTCTAATAACTAGTGATGTTGAGCAGCTTTTCAAGTGCTTCTTGGCCATCTGTATGTCCTCTTTGGAGAAATATCTATTTAGGTCTTCTGCCCATTTTTTGATTGGGTTGTTTGTTTTTTTAATATTGCGCTGCATGAGTTGTTTATATATTTTGGAGATTAATTCTTTGTCCGTTGATTCGTTTGCAAATATTTTCTCCCGTTCTGAGGGTTGTCTTTTCATCTTGTTTGTAGTTTCCTTTGCTTTGCAAAGGCTTTTAAGTTTCATTAGGTCCCATTTGTTTATTTTTGTTTTTATTTCCATTACTCTAGGAGGTGGATCAAAAAAGATCTTGTGGGCTTCCTTGGTAGTGCAGTGGTTGAGAGTCCGCCTGCCGATGCAGGGGACACGGGTTCCTGCCCCAGTCTGGGAAGATCCCACATGCCGCGGAGCAGCTAGGCCCGTGAGCCATGGCCACTGGGCCTGCGTGTCCGGAGCCTGTGCTCTGCAACGGGAGAGGCCACAACAGTGAGAGGCCCACGTACTGCAAAAAAAAAAAAAAGATCTTGCTTTATTTCCCACTGACCAAAACTTTAAGTATTTCATGGAATAAATAAATAAATGTTCTACACTAAGAAAAAAAAATCTTGCTGTGATTTATGTCAAAGAGTGTTCTTCCTATGTTTTCCTCTAAGAGTTTTATAGTGTCCAGTCTTACATTTAGGTCTCTAATCCATTTTGAGTTTATTTTTGTGTATGGTGTTAGGAAGTGTTCTAATTTCATTCTTTTACATGCAGCTGTCCAGTTTTCCCAGCACCACCTATTGAAGAGGCTGTCTTTTCTCCATTGTATATCCTTGCCTCCTTTGTCATAGATTAGTTGACCATAGGTATGTGGGTTTATCTCTGGGCTTTCTATCCTGTTCCATCAATCTATATTTCTGTTTTTGCGCCAGCACCTTGTCTTGATTACTGTAGCTTTATAGTATAGTCTGAAGTCAGGGAGTCTGATTCCTCCAGCTGTTTTTTTCCCTGGTTTGGCTATGTGGGGTCTTTTGTGTCTCCATACAAATTTTAAGATTTTTTGTTCTAGTTCTGTAGAAAATGCCATTGGTAATTTGATAGGGATTGCATTGAATCTGTAGATTGCTTTGGGTAGTATAGTCATTTTCACAATATTGATTCTTCCAATCCAAGAACATGGTATATCTCTCCATCTGTTTGTATCATCTTTAATATCTTTCATCAGTGTCTTATAGTTTTCTACATATAGGTCTTTTGTCTCCCTAGGTAGATTTATTCCTAGGTATTTTATTCTTTTTGTTGCAATGGTAAATGGGCATGTTTCCTTAATTTCTCTCTCAAATTTTTCATCATTAGTGTATAGGAATGCAAGAGATTTCTGTGCATTAACTTTGTATCCTGCAACTTTACCAAATTCATTGATTAGCTCTAGTAGTTTTCTGGTGGCACATTTAGGATTCTCTATGTATAGTATCATGTCATCTGCAAACAGTGACAGTTTTACTTCTTCTTTTCCAATTTGTATTCCTTTTATTTCTTTTTCTTCTCTGATTGCCATAGCTAGGACTTCCAAAACTATGTCGAATAATAGTGGTGAGAGTGGACATCCTTGTCTTGCTCCTGATCTTAGAGGAAATGCTTTCAGTTTTTCACCACTGAGAATGATGTTTGCTGTGGGTTTGTCGTATATGGCCTTTATTATGTTGAGGTAGGTTCCCTCTATGCCTACTTTCTGGAGAGTTTTTATCATAAATGGGTGTTGGATTTTGTCAAAAGAATTTTCTGCATCTATTGAGATGATCATATGGTTTTTGTTTTTTGATCATATGGTTTTTATTCTTCAATTTCTTAATATGGTTTATCACATTGGTTGATTGGCATATATTGAAGAATCCTTGCATCCCTGGGATAAACCCCACTTGATCATGGTGTATGATCCTTTTAATGTGTTGCTGGATGCTGTTTGCTAGTATTCTGTTGAGGATTTTTGCATCTATATTCATCAGTGATATTGGTCTGTAATTTTCTTTTTTTGTAGTATCTTTGTCTGGTTTTGGTATCAGGGTGATGATGGCCTCATAGAATGAGTTTGGGAGTGTTCCTTCCTCTGCAATTTTTTGGAAGAGTTTGAGAACAATGGGTGTTAGCTCTTCTCTAAATGTTTGATAGAATTCACCTGCGAAGCCATCTGGTCCTGGGCTTTTGTTTGTTGGAAGATCTTTAATCATAGTTTCAACTTCGTTACTTGTGATTGGTCTGTTCATATTTTGTATTTCTTCCTGGTTCAGTCTTGGAAGGTTTTAACTTTCTAAGAATTTGTCCATTTCTTCCAGGTTGTCCACTTTATTGGCATAGAGTTGCTTGCAGTAGTCTCTTAGTATGCTTTCTATTTCTGTGGTGTCTGTTGTAACTTCTTCTTTTCCATTTCTAATTTTTAAATAACTGTTTCACTGAGACATAATTCATATACCGTACAATTTACCACTTAAAGTGTAGAATTCAGTGTTTTTTAATATATTCACAGAGCTGGGCAACCATCACTACAATCAATTTTAGAACCTATTGATCATCCCAAAAGAAACTATGTACCCATTTCTTTTGGGCAGTCATTCCCCATTTCCTCCTAAACTCTCCAGCCCTAGGCAAGCTGTCATCTACAGGTTCTGTCTCTATGGATTTGTTACATTTCATATAACTAGAATTGTACAATATATTTTCTTTTGTGACTGGCTGCTTTCACTTAGCATGTTTTCAAGGTTCATCTATGTTATAGCATGCATCAGTATTTCATTTTTTTATGTCAAATATTACTCCATTTTATGGATTTCTCACATTTCGTTTATCCTTTCAACAAATGATGGACATTTAAGTTGTTTCCACCTTTTGGCTATCATGACTAATGCTGCTGTGCACTTTTGTGTACGTGTTTTTGTATGGACTTACGTTTTCATTTCTCTTGGAGTGGAATTGCTGGGTTACATGGTAATTCTATGTTTAAACTGTTGAAGAACTAACAAACTGTTTTCCAGAGTGGCTGCACCATTTTACATCCCTACCAGCAATGTATGAGGCTTCCAACGTCTCCGCATCGTCACCTACACTTGTCCCTTTGATTATAGCCATCCTATAATGGGTGGGTGTAAAATGATGTCTCATTGTGGTTTTGATTTGCATTTCCCTGATGACTAAAGATGTTGAGCACCTTTTTCATGTGCTTATTGGCCATTTGTTTATCTTCTTTAGAAAAATATCTATTCAGATCATTTTCTCACTTCTAAACTGAGTTATCTATTATTGGGTTGTAAGAGTTTTAATATATTCTAGCTATAAGTCTCTCATCAGATATATGATTTGCAAATTTTTTCCCCATTCTATGGGCTGCCTTTTCACTTTCTTGATGGTGTCCTTTGAAACACAAAAGTTTTTAATTTCGTTGGTGTGAAATTTATTTCTCTTCCCTTTTAAAAAATGGAGTATTTCTCATTTTGTGTTTATCCAGTTTTCTTGTATTGGGATTGAGGTTATTCATTCTTGGTCTGAGTACTGTGTAGGTGATGTTATGTTCCTCTCAGGGTATCACATCTGGAGCCACATGTTGTCCATCTGTCTTCTATTGAAGATGCTAATTTTGATCATCTCATCAAGGTATTGCTTGATTTCTTTACTGTACAATTACTGGCTTTGTTTTTTTCCTCTCCCATTCATATTCTTTAAAAAAGCACTGGGAGTTCTTTTCCCAATGGTGTAACAAAATTCTTTAATAAAACTTATAAAAATGAATATTTAAGAATAGTTTTTTCAGCTTGAATTGTTTTCCTTTTCCACTCCCAAAGAAAATACAAAATTACCAGCACCCACATATACACTCAAAACTATAGTGATATTCTCTACACAGAACTACTTTAGAGTTTAAATGCATATAATACTTTTGCAAGTATTGCGAGTTTGGTATGTTTTGAAAAGAGTAATTTAATTTTGGGGTGTCAGGAAATGGGTTTTGTCAAAGTCCATTGCCGGCAATGAGCAGGCCTAATAATACTGGCACAGAGCATTAACTGTACATCTTATTAACAGTGAGGTGAATAACTTTGAATAAGTTTTAGAGAAATAAAAAAATAACTGGGATTGGAAGTTTGGGATTGGCATGTATACATTACTATATTTAAAATAGATAACCAATAAGGACCTACAGTATAGCACAGGGAACTCTGCTCAATACTCTGTAATAACCTAAATGGGAAAAGAATCTGAAAAGAATACATACATGTATATGTATAACTGAGAAAAAAAGAAGAAAAGAAAAGAATTTTCAAGTTTATCAGTTACGCTGCAGTGACGCAATGAAGACGTGCTTTTTGGTTCTGCCACATGTTGTTTGAAGGTGGGCAGGAGGCACCACTCTACTCCATCCTCAATATGGAAAAGAGAGGGTGGTGAAGCACATGCTGTTTTCTCAAAATGTCGATCTAGAAGGGACCCAAGTCTCTCTTGGGTGACCAAGAGTGACACACATTTCATTGCCCAAAATGAGTCCCATGGACACATTCAATTTTTTTTTTTTTTTTTTTTTTTTTGGTTGTGCAGCATGCTGGATCTTAGTTCCCCGACCAGGTATCAAACCCATGCCCCCTGCAGTGGAAGCACAGAGTCTTAACCACTGGACCACCAGGGAAGTCCCTGAATGCATTCAGTTTCAAACTCCATGAAAGTGCAATAGCATGGCAGGATCGATGTGGAATACTTGTGAAAAAACATACATCTTCTATTGAATATAAAAATGTTGAAATATATGAAAAAATAAATGTCAGTGATATAAGCGATCCATGAGGAATGTCAAAAAAAAAAAAGTAAACACAGGATAGACTCCCAAGCAGGTATTTCACATACCATAAAGATCGCTTCAAACTAAGGAAAACCGTAACAGAATAAAATTCTGTCTTAAGTTAAAAAAAAAAAAAAAGGATGAAATTCTCTCTTTTCAGACTGTCTACACTCCACTAGCACATTTCGCTTTGAGTTCTGTGCTCTCTGAGGCACATGATGGTCAGACCCACCTTGGCCAGGCCTATGTCCTCCTCTCTCATCAGGGACTTTGTCCCACTGCCCACAAGCCTCATGCAAATTACTCATTTTTGGAACCTGAATTCACACCCTGACAAAGTGAGTGTGTTCATCGGCCTTACTTGCCTACGGCCCTGGGCACTGCTTCTCTGGGGTCAAAGGTTGGACTTTGTCATGCTGGAAACATCAAACCTGAGATGAGCAGCTCTGAAGAATGTGTGATTCTGAGCTCAGCAAGGAGATGTACTGCCATCTTCATACATCAGAGGCTGAGGACTGAAAATAAGGAAAGATGCTGGATTGACAGGTCTCTGTATATGGGTGCTGTTTCTGATCTGAGAGAGATAGTCTTAGGAGATTGGAAGAACACATTTCTCCTTTCCAGCTCAGGAGAATAAGGGTTTTCAGAAGGTCCTGTGGAAGAACCCTAGTCAGGCATTATGGCCTTTCATTCCTACTTCAAGCTCCAATTCTTCTGGTTCTAGAACAAACACATCCTACTAGAAAGCCTGAAACTAAAGGATTCTCTATTCAGTGAAATGGGAGAAACTAGCAGAGTATGAACCCATTTTTTAAGTGTATCTTGGATTTAACTTCTCTAGTCTGAAGTGGTGGAAGATGATAATGATGATGATAGTTAACATTTATTGAGCCCATACTACATTCCAGGTAGTTTTCTAAGAGTTTTCCATTTGTGACGGCATTTATTCTCACAACAACCCTATCCAGTAAGTACTATCTTTTTCTTTATTTACTATATGAGGAAACTGAGGCACAGAGAGGTCAAGTAACTTGTGCAAGGTCACACAGCTATTAAGTGGCAGAGCTGGGATACAAATCCAGGTACTGCAGAGGACATAATGGGAGTCTTGGAGAAAATTAACATTATGAAACATAAATCTTTGAGAAATCTTTCACTAAGATAAACAGAAAGAATGCATGCTCGGAAAAGTACATTAGGAATACTGAGAGGGGGAATATTGGGTGAGTCATGCTGCTTGAGTCCCCTTAGTTCCTCGTTGGAAACCCCGAGTGAGGGTCTACCAAGCCTCTTATAGTTGCACCCACATCACTCAAAACTTCAGCTTTGGTGCCTGATGTGGCTGCTAAAGCTGCCTTCCTCAAGCCAAGTCACCTGGACCTAACACTGGGATTCTGAGCACATATTTTTCCTTTGCCACCATTACCATCTGGCTATATTGTCCACAGTTTTATGCAATGGACAGGCATCATTTACTGCAGCTGCACTGGCACTGTGTAATGATGACCAGTTTGTGGTCATGCACAGTGAGTTACACACAAGGCTGCAGAGGGCTGAGCCCAGCAGGCCCGGCCAGGGTTCACCACAAGCTCACACTCTTTACCACCACACTCTTCTGCTGGCCATGACTGTGTCAGTCACACATTGCTGGGTCTATCCTCCCTGGGGCATTGGTTCCATTTTCTGCTCAGAAACTATTAATTATTTTTCAACCACAAAGTGTATAATAAGGCAAAGATAGCACCAAAGCTCAGATTTGAGGTAGGTTTGTATTTCTGCTTTTTGCGCTGCACAAGGAAAAGATAGAAAACTCCAAACTATGCCTCAAAGTTATCCTTCAATCCTAGGTAGGATAAAATATAAGATCATAAGACAGTCCAAGTCAGTGGGGTGTGTAAGCTCTTTAAACGACACGTGGTGAAAATCACACAAGATTACAATTTGGGACTGATTGTTCCCCCGCATTCTTTTTTTTTAAATTTATTTTTGGCTGTCTTGGGTCTTTGTTGCTGTGTGTGGGCTTTCTATAGTTACCACGAGCGGGGTCTACTCTTTTGTTGCGGTGCATGGGCTTCTCATTGCGGTGGCTTCTCTTGTTGTGGAGCACGGGCTCTAGGTGCGCAGGCTTCAGTAGCTGTGGCTCGCAGGCTCTAGAGCGCAGGCTCAGTAGTTGTGGCACACAGGCTTAGTTGCTCCGTGGCATGTGGGATCTTCCTGGACCAGGGCTCGAACCTGTGTCCCCTGCATTGGCAGGCAGATTCTTAACCACTGCACCACCAGGGAAGCCCCCCCTGCCCCCCCTCATTCTTTCAAGTCCTTTTTCCTCCTGTCTCAGGAATATGTATCCAGCCTAGCATGGTGCCGAGACCATAACAATGAATAAATGAATGTGGTGTGTGTGTGTGTGTGTGTGTGTCTTTGGACATGGATGTGATTCAGAGAATTGTTGATAGTTTGAAAGGACCTGAAGATCAATGACTTCTCACCTGGTCATTAGTCATTAGGCCAGGCAGAGGGAAGGAAAAGACCTAAACAGATACATTCCGAGGGCTGTTTGAAGCAACATGCAATCAGTTGTCAAACCACAGCCCTAGTCCCCAACATCCCATTGGTAACATTTTGTCTTGAATTATGAGCATTTAAGCTCCAAGGTTACTTAAGCTCCAAGGCCGTGGGATGACTGAAACACAGGTGGATTCCATTTACAACCACTAGGTGGCATCTGTTCTAGGAATTGCAAAATGGCTTGTTCACAAGCTGGAGCTTTCGTCATGCTGGCCTGAGCCAAACTGTCAAGTTCCTGCTGGGTGGGCAGAGGAACTTGCCAGGGCCAGTGCTGCCAGGCTTGGTTTAAGGAGCCAGTGCCCTGGGAGGGGGCTGGATTCATGATTCCAATGATGAGCTCACCCTATCTAGAGTAGCCGCTCCCTCCCACCACCTCCTCATACTCTTTTCACCCTTTTTAACTTTCTTTATAGCAGTTATCACACTTGACTTTACTATATGTTCGTTTATTTTCTGTCTCCCTCCACTAGAATCTAAACTCCACAAGAGCATTTTGCTCATTACAGGATCACCGGTTCCTCAATACCTAGCACTTGGTAAGCCCTCAGTAAACATGTTGTATAAATGAATGAATGAGCAAACACGTTAACAAAGAATTATTAGTAACTAAGGTCTGTAGTCCATTCCCCTAATGAGATACTCTGAAAACCAAGCAATGCTGAGTTATGATCATTGTTTATAGTAGGTGGGTTTAATTTGTATCCCTTTTATTCAGCTAGAGCAACCTGCCTGTGAATGAGTGGTTTCACTTTCTAAATCTGTTTCAATCCTGTGTTCCCTGGAAAGTGATCCCTGCTGTGATAGCTGTCAATCACAGGAGCAGCCTCGCTGGGCCATCAAGCCCCAGATGTTGGTCTCCTGTAGGCGGATCAGGACTGCCTGAACGGAGAAGGAAGCATGTTACCACAAATATCCAGGACACCCCTGAGCTGGGTTCACAAGCCCCTGGAGTAGATGACACAGGGAGGAAGCCTCTCCGAGGCTTCTAATTTCCTGTGGTTGGGCTCCTAGTGGCAACACCCAGGACCTGGATTTGGAGGCAGCTGATGGCTTGCCTAGCAAGAAGGCCACAGGTAACAAGGCTCCCTTGACTTGGTGAGGAACTGCTTTACTCCAGCCTCACCTAATCCACGTGCCTCCCAAATACTGACTAAGAGTAATGTAGACTTGGGTAAGGCTCCTGGGATCCATCCTCCCGCGTGAAAAGCAGCAGATATACTGACAGCCCCAGTAAGAGGCATGTCTTCTGAGTTAAGGAGGAGATCGAGGTGTGCAGGAGGGAGCCCAGGGTTTCCCGGTGCACAGGCCCACTGTCTGCAGTGGTCTGCAGTGGTGGGCAGCATGCAGCAGCCCTGGTGCCTCTTCCTGCAAAGATCCACAATTCCTTGCTCTGTGCGGTGCAGCTGCTGCCTTTCCCAAGTTTCCACATGACAATTATAAAATCACCTGCAAACCTAAATCCAGTGAGTGCCTACAGATGACACACTCAACAGCTCAGAGAATGATTCAGAGGAAGCAATCTTCCAAAGTGAAGATAATCATCCGTTAGTGTGAAAAGGCAAGCACTCTTTTATTAGCATTGGAAGCTCAAGGGAAACGTGGCTGAAGCCATAAAAGCAGCACTTCAGTAAATGGCTCAAGAACAATATCCACAGCTGGAGGGAAGGACATGTACAGATTCCTCTCCCACTCAGAGTTCTACCACAAAACTTGTTCTCGCGGAAGGAAGGCAAAGCTCAGCTCTGACCTCTTCCTGTTTACTTTATCAACAGCTCCCCCAGAGTTCAGAGTTGACTGGTCTTCTTTTATCTACCTACTTTTCCCAGGTGACCTCAACCCGTCTCATTCTTTATTCTGTGACATTAAAATTAATATTCCAGCTCCTGGGACTTCATAGAACCAGTTGCCTATTTGAAATCTTTATTTGGATACTAATAGTCATGTCATACTTAGAATGGCCAAAATTAAACTCTTGATCTTCTCTTCTTTTCCAGTGTCTTATCATTGCATAAGAAAGCACCCAAAGCCTAATGACTAAAACAACAATAATCATTGATTTTGCTCACAAGTCTGTCATTTTGGTACGGCTCAACGGGGACTGCTCAGTGAAGCATCAGCTGGAGAATCCATTTCTAAGGTTAGCTGGCAAGTTTTGCTAGCTGTCACCTGGGAGTCAGCTGGGTTGTGGGGAGGTGGGGAGGTGGGGAGGGCTTGGTTTCTCTTCACGAGCTGCTATGGCTTCCTCAAGGCATGGTGACAGAAGTCCCAGTGAGTTTCCCAAGGAGACGAAGTGGAAATTGCCAGTATCTTAAGTCCTGGGCCCAGGAACTAGTAAAATGTTACTTCTGCCATATAAGATTGGTTAATCAGTCACAGATCCCAGGTTCAAGGGGAGGGGCAAAAGGCCCCCAACTTTGCATGGAAGGAGCATCAAAGAATTTGTAGACAGGTTTTTAGATTGTCACATGTCCCAAACCTGCTCCTCCTGCAGTCTTCTCCATCTACCAGTTATTCAGACAACTAGGGGTCACCTTCAGTTGCTGTCCTTCCCTTCCCCTTCCACCCAATCACCAGCAAGTTCTGGTGACTCTCTCCCAAAACATGTCCAGAATCCTTCTGTTCTCTCCTCTCCACTACTCCCGCCTTACCCAGACAACCTCATCTCTCACTGGATGGCTGCTTGGTTGGTTGCAGTAGTTTGTTAACTGTTCTCTGCCTCCGTGCCTGCTTTCTAAAACCTATTCTTCATACAGTAACCAGAGCTATCTTTTAAAAACAGAAATCAGGTCACCTCACTCTTCTGTTTAAACCCCCTCCAAAAGCTGCACGACATATTTAGAATTAAACCCACAACCCTCATTCTGAATTCCAAAGCCCAGTGTGCTCTGACCCCTGTCCAGTTCCCTGGCCTCATCTCATACCACTTGCCTTCTCACTAGTCTATGATCCACACACACGCTTGTTGCTGCCTGATAGCCTTTGCACCTGGCTTTCCTCTATCTGGAATGTTCTTCCCCCGATTTGTCCAAGGCTGGTTCCTTCTTGCCATTTATTTTTCAGTTGAAATACCGTTTACCTAGAGAAACCTCCGCAATTCCCAAACCTAAAGAAGCCACACCATCATCTGTTATATTAACCTATTTTAATTTTCAACATAGCACTTACTACTAGTTGATACTTTCCGTGTTGATTTGTTCATTGTCTCCTCCCTCTAAAATGTAAACTCTAAAATGACAAGACCTTGTCTGTCCTGTCACTGTGCATCCCTAGGACCTAGAACAGTGCCTGGCAAAGAGCAGATGTTTGATAACTATTTACTGATTTAACAGGTAGCAACAGTAGCCCCTGCCATCCAGTCTTCCAACAGGACCACAGAGTCTCTCAGAGTGGTTGATGGGTATAGAGAGGAAGCTTCAGGAGGGCTTCAGTGGCTCATGCATGGCCCAGCTCCTGAAGGATGCTTCACAGAGACCAGGTTTATGCAGCCTCCTTCCAACCCCCAGTGTACTGCCATCCCTAGCCTTCTTGTGAAACCAGCAATACAGAATCAGACAGTCCTAAGGACAAAGTTACTAACATGCTTGGACGGGGTGGCGCAGTTCTGCTGCCATCGGTCAGGTCATTAACTCACATTGTATTATATTTGAATTTTCATCTTAGGGTCAGACTCAGAAATGTAAGCCAAGTTCCGGCATCACCAATTCCAAGTACTTGTATTAATGATTATTTTTTAAAACGAAGATGCTCAAATTTTTGAAGAGAGACTTAGAAATGGGTATTTAGGACCATCCAAATAAATTTTTTGAAGTTTGATTGGGCTTTTAAAAACTCAATGTTATTAATAGGTTAAAAAACAAAACATTGAGGTGAAAAGAGAATTCAACAATAAATGAAATAATCTTTGTTTTCTTCAAAAATGTTTGTTAATCTTTTTTTTCTTTTGGTACTTTGGTGTAGAGAATTGATTGTGTGCAGAGTTAGTTTGCTACTGAAATAAAACACTATGGTTGTGTGTAGTCAGCCCATTCATTAGGGAAATGGCAGCTTGTTTGATAGAAGTCTTTTTTATTCACTGTAATGAGATTTTTGCCTATAGATTTCAATTTTTAAAAATTCAATAATATTGAAAAATCAAATTCCTGTGGGAGAAAGTGACTGTGAGGTCCCACTGTGCCAAGAGAAAATGAGATGATTCTGCGGTACTAAGAGGCCGGGATTTGTGTGCTTCCGGCAGTGGGTGACCATTAAGGGCCTGAGACCACCCTGAGCCGTGCAGCCCGTGCCCCTGGACCCCAGTCAGGCTCTGAACTTGGCGAGAGGAAGGAAGGCAAACATGACAGGCTGGTCTGTACCACGTCGCACCTGGACCTCACACGCCCTGTGCTGGGAAGCCCACGGAGGAAGGAGAACCCTTGGCGGTATTGACTCGGGGTGTGTGAAATCTCCTTTTCATGATGGATGGATTCTCATCCATCGAGGAGATCACATCCTATCTGAACTCTCCAGGCTCTACTGCAGCACCCAGAAGAGTGCTGCCCTGAGGGCACAGCTGAAGGTGTAAGACAAGCACTGTGCATTTGCTCTGAGGTGGAAACTGGCAACAGGGAAGGCCATCGATAGGTCTACATTACGATGTCTGTGGAAGTGCTTAGTTTCTACCTTTTTATTTCTAATTCTTTCTGCTGTAAGTAATTTCTAGTGATCACTGCTTAGGACTCAAGCTTCTGGGATCAAACTTAGGTCACACAGGCTGGAGAAGGCTGTGGAGTCACCGAGTCCTCCCAGGTCCCGGGTGGGTAGATGATGCCTGGAGGACTCTCCCTCCCTCCCTCCCCCCTTTCCTGCTCTGCCTGGTTGGAGCCGACACCTGAATGCAGAGGGCTCCCTTAGGGAGGACTATGCTGGAAGAAGCTGAAGTCTCAGACAAGGCAGCCCCCTCAAGGAGGAGTGAGGACCAAGAAGGACACGTGCATCTCACCTGAGCTGACTGAAGTCCCGCTCAGCCAGCCCTTGACATATCCAAGACATGTGCCCACAGCAATGAGAAGCGAGTAAGACTCAAAGCCGTTCTCAGTCCACATCCACAATGCTGGGAAAGAAAAACCAAGTTCAATTTACCAAAATATCTGTATTATCTATAAAAATTGAACTCTAACCAGGCACTGCTACTAGAGGCAGCGTTATCTGGCTATGCTGGCTGCAGAAGCAGATCGCTGTGTTCCACCAGCCCACAGCCCAATGCTGTGCTGAGTGGCACGTGGGCAGGCTCATTTGTAAGGTCTCAGAAACCTGGACACTTTGGAACGGAGCAATCGGATGAAGGATCTTGGAAACATTTCCCGGGACTCCTGGGCTGTGTACTTGAAATAGTTCTGGGGGTGGGCCAGAACGTCAAACAGAGCCTTGATCAGTTTCTTATCCTGAAAAGAACAGAATTTTGTTACTGGGCCAAAATATTTTAACATTATGACATTTTGCCAATGGAACTATAATGTCCCACTGTTAGGCGGTAGGTTGATCAGCTGAAAAACGCTTTGTGAAAATTGTCTCCTCTGATTTTTATCTTTTTTAGTCCCAATTTTTGTTTCCTAAGTATCTATAAAGAGCACATATTACTTTTATTTTAAACATTTAATGTGTAAAAAACTGTTTTTCTAAACCACGTGGTAACTTTGGAATTTGGGGAATATTTGTAGCGTTAGTGATATGGCCAGTGTTTATTTATACTTATAAGTATCTAAAATTTGGTGGACTTCAGGCTGGAAGGATGAGCAAGGAGCCAAGAATCCTCAACTATCTGGAGAATGAACATGGAAACATGAGTTGCCGCTGGCTCGGATTTTCTGATAAACAAGTTTCCCTCTGCTCCTCCACACATTTCCAAACTAAAAAATACTACTTTATTTGACAACACTAAAAATGGCCCCTTGAGTTTTTTTTAAAAAAAACCTAAGTCTGGTGAAGATATAAAACTGACCTCAGCCCAGAGCAGGCTCAGCGTCTGAAAGGTAGCAAGAGGAAACCCTTCCTCGGTGGCGCCTGGCGAGCCCTGGGGGTGACTGCCGTGGCCACCTCGGGTGCATACTCACCTTCAGTATTTCCTGATGGTTCTCTGATGCGTAGAGCCTGCCATCTCGAACTATGTCTTCAATGAGTTCCTGGTAGTCCTCTGTTTGAATAAAGGACATATTTTGCATTTGTATGCTTTAGTTCTTTCCAGGCTGACTCTTTCATTTTTCAAATAAGGTTCTGAGAAATGCCCCTTCTGTAGCTGCCATCAGAACAATGACCTCTCTGATACTAAGAAGGCAATCAGAGAGAACTTCCACAGACTCACCCGCTACCTCCTCTCACCCACCAGCATCTGCATCCATCTCTCCTGTTCCTCCCTCAGATGAACCTCTGTATATCCAGCCAAGACCCATCCCTCCACTTTGCTTACCATGTTCTCTCACCAAATCAAGGACGTTGTTCCACTAATTCTGCCCTTCCTTTCCTACGTGATGAAATTTTCTCTCTGCTGGTCTTTCACACCAGCATGCAAACATGCTGTTGTGTCTCCAATGTTTTTTAAAAAAACCCTCTCTAGACCTCATTTCTCCCTCCAGCTTCCATCCCACGTCTCCGCTCCCCTTTGTAGCAAAACTCCTTGAAAGAATTGTCAGCACTCACTATCTCCAATTCGATTCCTTTCTTTCTCTCTCACACCCATTCCAGTCGACTCTGGCCCCCAGCACTCCTCCAAAACTGCTTGTTGGGGTCACCAGTGACCTTCATGCTGCTCAACTCTTAGTCCTCACCTTCCTTGATGCATTCAAAGTCTAGCCTATTTCCTACAGTCATAATTCAAATCAAGCATATGCAAAACACAATCTTTTTTCAATTCCAGGCAGAGAAGAATGTCTCTTTGTATGCATATTATGTGCAACAAATCCAAACAAATCATAAGAACATCACTGGAACTGTGTGGGAGAAAAAGTCTCTCCTGCTCAAGTGATGGGAAATGGAAATTCATAGGATAATACTCATAATTACTAATTTAATACATGTACAATATCGCTGGTCCTCTCTTCATGTGGTCTCTTTCTTCTTATCCTTTCATTTTCGTGAATACAAAATCTATAAAATATGAATGAGGGTACGTTTTCTTTTTTTTTAATCTTGAATTCCTCTACTGCAGAGTCTCTACCTCAGAGAATTAGCTCCTTTTGATGAGGAGTTCACCATTAGGAACGCTTGTCACTGTTCTAGAGAGCTGTTTGCCGCTATCCCAAATGTTTCCAAACCACCGTCTTTTTAAAAAATCTTTCCTCTGCTTTTAAGAACTACAGTGTTGGGCTTCCCAGTGTCGGGCACAGTGGTTAAGAATCCACCTGCCAATGCAGGAGACATGAGTTCAAGCCCTGGTCCGGGACGATCCCACATGCTGTGGAGCAACTAAGCCTGTGTGCCACAACTGCTGAGCCAGCACTCTAGAGCCCGCGAGCCACAACTACTGAGCCCGCATGCCACAGCTACTGAAGCCCGTGCGCCTAGAGCCCGTGCTCCGCAACAAGAGAAGCCACCGCAACGAGAAGCCTGCTCACCACAACGAAGAGTAGCCCCAGCTCACCGCAACTAGAGAAAAGCCCGCATGCAGCAACGAAGACCCAGTGTAGCCAAAACTAACTAACTAACTAAATTTATTAAAAAAAAAGAACTATTGTGTCTCCTCACTTGCTCCAACTGTCATGAGAAAAGCACTCCAGTGTTGTAGGTAAGAACTCAAGAGTCCCAAAGACCCCTGCAACTTTGTCCTGCTGTGCTCTCAGGCAGTTACTTAAATCTCTAAGCCAGAGTGGCCTCATCTGTAACATCAGGAGAGTCGTGTCCACTGCATGGGTGGCTGTGAGGAACGTGCCGTGTCAAGGGCACTTGGCATATGCCTGGTCCTCATAAGCTCAGCACATGTTAGCCGCAGCTACGGTGCTCCCTGCTCTCCAGGCCAGTGGGCTAGTCTGTAGCAGCCTCAGCTGCCCCTTCTCAATGTGACTGCTGTTCTTCTGGGCTTGGAACCAGATATCAAAACTGTCTGAAATATAGGTTGAAAGAAAAAATTAAATAGGCTCTGGTGAAGAGCTAAAAGGCTTCTGCACGGCCAAAACAGCAGTTTTCAACTATTTTCTGCTGTGACAGACACAATATTTTTTTAAATTGGGGTATTGCTGTTTAACAATGTTGTGTTAGTTTCTACTGTACAGCGAAGTGGAGTTCCCTGTGCTATACAGCAGGTTCTCATTAGTTATCTATGTTATACATATTAGTGTATATATGTCAATTCCAATCTCCCAGTTCATCCCACCTGCACCCTCTCTTCTCCCCTTGGTGTCCATACATTTCAGACACACTCTTGTGGGCCTAACCAGGGTTATATGTCATTTCCCCTGGTTCAAGCTACAACCCTTTGTTTGAATTAAAGAAAAAAATCAAGACGTTTTCATGTGTCACAGAGTTGAGAACAGCCTGACTGAAATGTGTGAACTTTGGTGACATTTGTTCTGGAGTCTCTGTGGCTTTTTGGCTCCTTCCTGATCCTAGATGGGGGAGGTTGTTGGCTGGCTGCCTTTGGGGAGATAAGATGCTCTGAATCCCAGCAGAGCCACCTGGGAGCCATGTGTGTCCACCTAGGAGTCTGAGACTAAGGGCCCTTGTCTTAGTGTTTGACATGGTTTCAGGCACCAGGATGATGATTCTAGAGTTTGTCACATGTTAGAAATAAACTATGTGAGGTGTTTTTAGGAACTCCATAGAATATCGTCTTTCCAAAACACCTACTTTTCACACCTGTCTGCCTAAAAACCTTCAGTGGCTCCCTTTAAGATTAGGTCCACCCTTCTGAGCTTGGCACTCGAGACTCTTCATAGCCTAACCCCACCTGCTTCTAATCTCATCTCTCACTGCTGAGCCCCATGCACCCTACCAACTGGCAAAATCATTAGTCCCCAACATGCCAGGTACTCCATCCTTTGACCTATGTCATTCCCTTTTCCTGAGTGTTCTTCCTCCCATTTATAAGAAAACTTACATATTCTTTCAAGACCCAAATCTCTTGAGACTTTGCTCTATTCTTTCCAAAAACCCATGCAAAATGAATGGCTGCCCCTTTTTCTGTCTCACACAGAGCCTTGTACATGCCCCGTTGTAGCATCTATGACACCATATTCTTTTTTGTATCTCTGTCACTAACCGTGTTGTCTCCAGCACCTCACCCAATACCTGGCATACTAGATGCTCATTAAATATTTGTGGCATGGATGAATGAATAAGTTCACGATGAACAGATAACTCTTCCCTGCTAGGTTATGAGGTCTTCCAGGACAAGGTCCAGTTCATTTTGTGTTCCTAGTCAATGTTTGTCACCGAAGTCTCAGAGCTTGGTAGGGCCCCAGGACTCACACAGGCCACCCCTTCGTTTAACAAGAAGAAAATGAAACCAGGGAAGTCATCTAACTTGCCCAAAGTTACACAGCAAGTTAGTGGCAGAGACAAGACCAGAACTCAGGTCTTTTTCCTCATTCCCTGGGATTCTATATAAAAAAAGCTGCAATTGTAGTAGGTTAATATTTATTGAGTATTTACTATGTGCCACACACGGCACCCAGTCCTTTATGGATTATCCTACTGAACTCTCACATTAAGTCTACGATTATCCTTATTTACACACTGAGAAAATGAAGCCTAGAGATGGTAAGTAACATCCACAACGTTGCAGAAGAGATTAAACCCAACCTGGCTGATGCCATCACCCATGTTCTGACCCACAAAACTATGCTCGCGTTCATTTACTTTCTAAAACATCTGTTCATCCTTGTAGTCAGTATCCCCAAATGCCTGTTTAAACCTTGGCACCTGTGAGTCAGCGATGTCCTTTCTCCGTATCCTGCCTGCCTTTCTGAGCATGCGTGCTTGTCAGCAGTCTACCAGCTGGCCCAGGAGTTGATTCTGTTCAGAGCAGAGAACCTTCTTATGCGTGCTGCAGCCTGAGCTTCACAGTGCTTACCATCGTACGTCACATATGGGACCTGGAACCCTCTGGCGCTGTTCCCTTCATTGGACTTAAACTGAATCCACAGCTTCTTGGATCTAGAGGTGAAGGCGATGGGGCGTTCGTAGGTCTGGCAGGTTTCATACGTTGTCACAGAATTGGACGAAGCTGCCAAGGGAAGTTGGAGGGGACGGGGTTCAAGACTCATCACTGAGCCTGCAGATAATAAACACTCATCTTTTCAAATCCTCACACCACAAAACAAGTTATGTACAAGGGCTCTTCAGGACCAGCTGAGTCCTCGTAAGGGCCACAGTCGTGACTGTGGGCCCCAGGGAAGGCTAACTGCAAGGCCCATGGCTGGCAAACGGCAGCAGCCCAGGGTGCAGCACTCACTGCAGGAGCTGAGGTCAGGGCTCTCACATTGCAGGGCCAACCTGCTGCAACCTGGTAATAATCTCCGCCATTCACTGCATGGTTCCTTAGACCAGGCAGTGTGCTCTGCACTTTATAGACTTTTATCTCACTTAGCCCCCACCCCCCAAACCCAGAGGAAGTTGGTGCAGTGGTTATCTCATTTACGGAGAAATTAATTACTTGCCCAGGATCACACAGCCAGTATGTGGAAAGATCAGGATTCAAACCCACACCTGACTCCAGACATTGTAACCACTAATAAGAATGGCGAATACTTAAGTAGTATGTGTCATTATTATTCTAAGTGCTTTACAAATAAAAATGCATTTATTCCTCATGATAACCCTATGAGGTAGCAACTATTATTATCCCCATTTTAACAGATGAGCACTCTGAGGCACAGAAAGTTCCCGAACGTATTCCCAAGATCATAGAACTAGTAAGAGGTGGAGCTGGGATTCAGATCCAGGCAGAGCCCCCTCATGACACTGCCTCTAAGCTGCGTTGGTGACGGTATCCTTTTATGGACACTGGGTCATGCATCAGGATGGGAGGCGGGTCCCTCCTGGCTGGACCACGCCCTTTGTCTTGGTCAGTCCCTAAGCCATGAGTTGCTTCCCAGGGTGAGGCAAGTGTCTGGGGTCCTGAAGCCAGCCCTGCATGAGCTTCACTGACACTCTGTGTCCTTGTGGAAGAGGGTTCCCAATGAGCACAGAGGGAAGACTGACCCGCAGGATCGCTTCCTCTAGGGTTCAACAGGAGGCCTCAACCTGTGGTTTTTGTCTAAATTTTGTTTTCTTGGCAAACTCTAGAAACTCATGTCCCATCTCTGTTCAAATAAGAGGTGGCATTCTAGGCCTGCTTCTCCCATTTAAAGCCAGGCATAACCAACAAGGACCTACTGTTTAGCACAGGGAACTATACTCAATACTATGTAATAACCTATAAGAGAAAAAAATCTGAAAAAGAATATATATACATATATATACACACACACATATATATGACTGAATCGCTGTGCTGTACACCTGAAACTTACATGATATTGTAAATGAACTATACTTCCATAAAAAATGTTTTAAATAATAAAGCCAGGCAGCGTGCCATCAGGCTTTCCAGCTGGCCTCAGAAGGGGAGAGGAGCAGACAGGTGAGACGCACCAGTTTTCCGCATCACCAGGTAGTCTCCACAGTCATCCTCTATGGGCAGGAAGATCTCAGGGACCACAATCAAGATGCGGCGCTTGGGGGGTGGGTTGATGGTCCAGGTACATTCTGTGTTGGCAGGGTAATTGCCTGGGTAGTTTGGGGATTCGATGTATCCAGTGAAATCACCTAGCTCCCCTCCACATCTTCTGTCTGGAAGAGGAAATGCCGTGAGTTACCAAGGCACAGCACAGCTGTCATAATGTCATGGTCAAAAAATAATAATAACAATGATGTCATGGCCAGCCCCCGCTTGGCTGAGGAGAACCCTATTGCCCCCGGAAATGACATCATCGCAGGAATGAGTCTGCCCTGTAGTGCCCACAGCCCCCACTGGGAGCCCGACTACATTAACTTCCCACACAGAGCCCACCCCTCTGGGTTCCCAGGGCATCATTTTCTCATTAACTTGAAGGCATTCAAGGTCAGGGACAGGTGTTTGTGAAACAAAAGGATAACTTTAGTTTTTACTGTTTTGTTTACAAAGTCCAAGTGCCAGGAGAATGCATGGCACAGAACTTGTAGGTCTGTCAAAATAGGGAGAATAGAGCTTACTGCTCAGCAAAGGATATTTGACCCTTTCCTAGAGATCTTTGATGAAGACATGACAGCCATACTCTTTCACTTTCCTCTCTGGTCAAGACCATGTTTTATTTTTAAGTGGGGAAGAGAATTCCATTCAGCTATCAGTCAGTATAGGTCATGCTGGATACTCACCTCTGGCACCAAAGGCAAGGAGCATACACTTGTGCGTACACACACACACACACACACACACACACACACACACACACCACCTCAGCCATACTTCACTCACTGAATCTCCATTCATCCAACAAATATTCTTGCCCTAAAGGAGCTTAATGTTTAAAACTGTCAGGTGAACCTGTTCAAGAGAAGATGTTGAAGGATAACCTTTGGCCTCTCTAGTTGTAACTGGGATTTATTATTCCCAGTAGGAAAAAAACACAAAAAAACCAAAAAAACAGCCTTTTGTTCCTGGAAGAGAAGAGGGAGAGGAGAGAGTCATGGAGTCAAGAAAACTGTCTCCGAGCCTGACCGGCTACCTGAGGAACTGTGCCATGCAGCTCCAAGGACCAGAGGTGGGAAGGCAAGGAAACATTTCATCTTGACGGGGAAAAGAATCTTCTTACACTGTGAACTTCCCAAGTGTAATCCACCAACAGACTAGGATATTATGAGCGGCAGTAAGCTTCTTGTTAAGGCACGGGGAGGGGGAAGGGTAAGCTGGGACGAAGTGAGAGCGTCGCATGGACTTATATATACTACCAAATGTAAAATAGATAGCTGGTGGGAAGCAGCCTCATAACACAGGGAGATCAGCTCGGTGCTTTGTGACCACCTAGAGGGGTGGGATAGAGAGGGTGGGAGGGAGGCGCAAGAGGGAGGAGATATGGGGATATATGTATATGTATAGCTGACTCACTTTGTTATAAAGCAGACACTAACACACCATTGCAAAGCAATTTTACTCCAATAAAGATGTTAAAAAAATTTTTTAATTTAACGAAAAAGAGACTAGACAGCTACTTGTGAGGATGTTGTTAAAAGGGCTTCGTTGGGATAGAGAGAAAACCAGATAAGCTTCCAGTCATAAATTCAAGTGATTCACTGCCCCCTTCAATCCCCTACTCTTCCAGTTTGGGGAGGCCTCTTGCTCCCCTACATTGCTGAACCAGCTGAGGTTGTCAGCTGGCCTTTACTAGAGAATTTTACACAATAGTTAAAAACAAAGAAGCAAACAAACCAAGTCCAAATAGCAAGTCCTTGAATGATTTACCTCCCCATTCCTACAGAATACAAACTAAGCTCCCTAGTCTGGCAGTCAAGACTGTCAATGAAAAAACGCTGGGCTTCCCTGGTGGCGCAGTGGTTAAGAATCCACCTGCCAATGCAGGGGACACGGCTTCGAGCCCTGGTCCAGGAAGATCCCACATGCCGCAGAGCAACTAAGCCCGTGCGCCACAACTACTGAGCCTGCGCTCTAGAGCCCACAAGCCACAACTACTGAGCCCATGCGCTGCACCTACTGAAGCCCCCGTGCTCTAGAGCCCGTGCTCCGCAACAAGAGAAGCCACCACAATGAGAAGCCCACACACTGCAACGAAGAGTAGCCCCCACTCACCTCAACTAGAGAAAGCCCGCGCACAGCAACGAAGACGTAACACAGCCAAAAATAATAAATAAATAAAAATAAGTAAAATTTAAAAAAAGAAAAAACGTTGCCTGCCATGTCAGTAAACAAAGGATGTTGCGACCATCAAGCCATCACACTGCAGCCACCCCAAATGATGCACCCTGAGGAGACTCAGGATGAGAAAGCACAGGATGCTGGCCCCAGATAGCTGAGGTGCAGATCAAAGGAACGATTTCAGTGAGCCCAGACTCTTGTATCTTCCCTTACACAGAAAAGCGCTAACTTCCTTACCTTGAGATATTGGGTCTTGTTTAATTAACAGTAATCTTGATGTTCCGACTACCTGGTCTTTGTTGCAAAAACTCATATATATCCTGGTTCCTCCCCTTCCTCTTTGGAGCAGTCCCTCAGAGCTATCAGAGAGGCTGTGTCCCGGGCTTAAGTTCTCAGTTTTGTGAGCCGAATAAAACATAACTCTCAACTTTTAGGTTGTGCTTTTTTTTTTTTTTCAGTCAACAAGGCTTCCTTTCTTGGTCTGCTTCAGACTCCCTGCAGCACATTCCATGATCAGGTCCAGGGGTCTCTTCCCATAAAGCCTTTCACCTTTCTGAGTCTGTGCTTCCTCCCAGCTGCTCTCTTGGGCGTGAAGTTCTTTCTCCCACTCTCCCCCAACTCTCCCCATCAAAACCTTTCCTCGTCTCTCCAGACAGAGGGAGTAGCTCTTTCCTCTGCAGTCCCGCAGCCTGTGCTGCTGCAGGGCCAGGTACTGATTCTGCTTGCATTGCCTGGCACATAACAGGTCCTCAAACAGTGCTTGTTGAACAGGGCTGAACTGACATTTTACCCTTGGGAGCAAATTACAGCAAGTACAGCCTGTGAATGTGCCTGGAGAAGTAGCCTGCACCAATACAGGTGAGTGCCTGCAGGTCCAGCACTGAGCTGCAGAGCCCTGAGGAGGGCTAACAACGGCTCCGCGGTCCTGAATGAACCAGGGACTCCTGCCAACTCGCACCCCCTAGGTGGACCCAGGTGCTTGCCCTCTTAATCAAGGACTGTGAAAAGCCTTAGAGAGAGACCTACTTTTACACTGGGTTATGTTTGTGGAGCCATCAAAGTCAGTCGTGGTATTTCCTGGGCAGGAAACACAATTATTCTTTCCAAATTCTGGCTGGTATGTTCCTGCTGGGCAGCGAATACATCGGTGAGTGGTGGTGTTGTAGAAATGTCCAGGTGAACATTGAACTGTAGGGGTGGGGGAAGGTGGAGAGAACGAAAAGAAAAAAAAAAAGACTTATTTTCATCAGATGTAACACTAAAGCTTTTGCAGTTTGGGACAGAAATGTCTATGCCCAAATAAGTACTGCTTTCCTACTACTCTGGGGCTAATCAACATTTAATTCCCTAAATAGCCAGCTTGGGTGCGACTTGTGACTCATGACACTGAGAAAAACACAAAGGGAACGAGGTATGGGTGTATCTTCTGAGTTCATTGTCCATGATGTCGTCGGGCGTGAATGCTCACAGCTCTGTCTTCATGCACAGCGGGCCTGGGAGCCTGGAGGGGCGCAGAGCTGACCCTGGGCTTGGGGCTGGGCTCCTGCAGAAGGCAGCGGGGTGAGGCTCTGGAGAAGGCGTAGGGCCTGTTCTGGAGTGGGGAACTCTAGGGAAGGGTGAGAAGCTAGAGGAGGCCTGGAAGCAAGGAGCAGAGGGAGCCTGTGGACTAAACCTGCCCATCTCCCCGGCTGTCTTGCAGTCAGCCCCGTTCGAAGGGGAGGACCATATCTAGGGAGTTCCTGTGCTCCCTGCACATCCAGCAGGGACGAATGGCCGTGGGGACCTGTCCTCCCTGCCACTGGGGCCCACACAGGGCACCTCGGCCGAGCTTGACTGGGGCTTTACCACGGTTCTCAAAAGGGGAAATTCAATTCCGGGAAGAGGCAAGCTGCCAAGTCCTCACCTCTGGTTTCACAGTCCTGGAAGGAAGTGGCTCCCAGGTGTTTGGTGAGGAGGCCTCCTCCACAGGGAAAGCAGGAAGTACGGCCAGCTTCAGGCTGGAATGTGCCCAGGGCACAGAGCTGGCAGGGTGCAAAGCCATCCGCGGAATATTCACCAGGTTGGCACAGACCTGGGGGGATCAATGACCTTAGGTGAGCAAGGCCCCTGGGCAGAGCCTTTCCCATCTCTCTGCAGATGAGATCAGAGAGATGTGGTCAGGCCTGTCACCCCATGCGGACCTCAGCTCCCACCTCAGTGAGAGAAACTTTGTCCAGCCCTGCTGCGGACACTGACGAGGTAGCATGTGGGTGCTGATGTTTACACACAGGGCTACACAGCACAGCGCAAAGATGGAGACAAGTGTGGACCCTTCTGGATTACGGAGCAGGCATGGGTAGGCTGCAGGCTTAGGACTACCCAGGGCCCAGGCAGCTGCTGCAGTGCAGGAGCCCCTAGAGAGAGGGTTCTCTGCCTGCAGTCCATGTGATAATTCGACCCAGAAGTACACCCTCACCCAGCTGATTACATCCTAGTGATATAAAGACTCTTCTGGTCACGGAAGAGTCTCCCCTTTTTACCAATTATATTTACTAAGTTACATCTCCTTATGCTAAGGCGTGTCCTGGCCTCCCTCAATTAGTGTACTAAATGCAACCGATCCAATCCACATTGACAGAGGGACCCAGAGGCGTTTATTGACTTTAAACACTGTACTTTATTATATTTTTTAAGTTTATGACAAGTATCACAGCCATAAACAAAAGGATTGCTAAAAGCACACATTCCTTAGGAATTGGCCTGGCATTGGCAAGATGCTATAAAAATCTGCCGTCTCTTATATTCCTAATCATCTCTCCTCTATTAATTTTCATGGTTTTCTTTCTACCCATAAGGTACAGATATAATGGCATTTAACAAACACACCTGAGGGAGGAGTCTGGCGTCTGTCAGACCTGGCTGTTGATTCCAAATCCTCCACTCTTTAGCTGTGTGACCTTGAATGAGTCTCTTTAACCCCATAAAGTTTTTGTAGTGATACAATAACCATATGAACAACTCATGGAATTATTCATGAATGCCTGCATGATGCCTGGTATAGGCAAGTATGCAATAAGCGTTAGCAATTATTATTATTATTACTAATATTCTGATGTACTATAAATATATCTTATTAAGGTCACACACAAGTGTGAACAGATGCCCCAAAGTACCTCCTTATCAACCTTGCCGTTAGTCCCAGGATTTCATAACAGGCCGAAGTATGCTAGGAGTCACACCGTCAGTCTGAGGATCTGATTTGTAAACCAGAAAAGGTCCTGCACTTGAGTTTGAAGTCATTTAGGTGGGAACTAAATCTGGCTCTGGGAATCACTAGAAGGAGAGGCAGGGCTGCCAGAGCTCCGGCGCACTCTGCCGTGGACATCACCTACAAATCGCCACACCAAATCACACCTTCCCTTTGAGCCCACAGAGTGTCAGTACAGCTGGCCCTTCTCCTGTTTAATAAAGACATTTACTAGTAAAGTAAATAGGAAAGAAGCCCACAGAACCTAAGTAAGCATGGCTCCAGGGTTAACATTTTATAAGAGACAATTAAAAACTCTTCAAAAGAATCACGGACATAGAGAACAGACTGGTGGTTGCCAAGGGGGAGGGGGTCGGGGGAGGGGTGGAGCGGGAGTGCGGGGTTAGCAGATGTAGGCTAGTATATATGGAATGGATAAACGACAAGGTCCTACTGTACAGCACAGGGAACTATATTCAATATCCTGTGATAAACTGTAACAGAAAAGAATATTTTAAAAAAGAATGTATATACATGTATAACTGAGCTGTACAGCAATAATTAACACAACATTATAAATCAACTATACTTCAATTAGAAAACAAATAAAAACTAAAAATGCAACACACACGCACAAACTCTTCACAGAGTTTTAACAAAATAACCAGATGGATACTTTTTTTAAAAAAATTAATAAGCTCTGACTTTGAGACCAAAGCTAGAAAAAGAATCAGTGCTACTTCCTCCATTTTTGGACACTTTCAGTTAGTCCCTACACACTGGGAGATCACTCAGGTCTCAGGGGATATTTATTTACAGTGATTAAACATGCAATTGCAACATTTACACATTTTTTTCCTGTCAGTGTATTCTATCAGATCTTCATTCATTTGTTCAGCATGTGTCAGGCATTGAGCTAGGTACTGGAGAGCCAATGATGAGCCCAATACAGTCCCTGATGGTAGGAATTCCATGGTGCAGTACGCATTGTCTGCACTGAAATGCACTTATGCCTTCTGCTAAACAATACAGGAGATTGGAGGAGTAAGAAGGGACAGAGGGCATTCTCACCTCCACATTCAGATGCATTCCAAGCTTCTGGAGTCTCCAGGGCCCCAGGATTTTCTGGTCTTGGGCATGGTTCACATGTGATTTGCCCCTCCTCATTTTGGAAGGTTCCATTTGGACATAAAATGCAGCGTTCTTGTACTCCATCGTAGTATGTTCCAGCCCTGCAACTGACTAGCCAAAGCGGGAAATGATCTTGTCAGTGAGGGCACAGAGGCCAAGGAAGGATGATGTGAGTGCTAGAGATGAAGGTAAACAGATGGCACTGACCCCACACTCCCCCATACAACCCCCCTGAATACAGAGGGTGTGCCACCTCTGGGTTCCCTGTGTACACCTCTCTGCCATGGTCTCTGTCACCCACTGTTAGAGGCATTTACAGGTCCTCTCTCCCTAGACCATGAGCTCCTCGGGGGCAGGGATCACAGTGGTCCTAATTATTTTTGAACACAAGCACTGATGACATTCCCTACTTCACAGGAGGAGTATAAAAGTGAAAATCATTCACTGAACACAGGACTGGTGCTAGAAGAATAGAGAGGAGGGGGTTATTAATTCTGGCTGGTGGCATCCTGGAAGGCTTCCTAGAGGAGGCCACATTTGTGTCAGGCCTTGAAGGATGAGTAGGAGCTCCCCAGATAGGACGAGCGGCAGGTTGTAAAGATTCACGCCTGACATGGGAGGACAGGGAAGAAAGGAAGGTTGGGGATAGACTGAAAAAGTCCTTGAATGCCAGGCCTTTGGATTTTATCCTGCAGGTAAAGGAACCATTGAAAGGGGAAGAATACGACCAGAAGCTGTGTTTTAAAAAGCCCACTCTCTGTTGGCTGTGGGGAGGGTGATCTCAAGGGTCTTACAGATGTGACCTCTGCAAAACAGCATGCTTCATATTTGTAATAAAATTGATACATGACAAAGAGCAAAGCCTAGTAAATGTCTCCTGAAAGAATAAACTACAAGGAAATTAATAAACTATGCTTTTGATTATATTTTGGTGTTCTCGGTTAAACATGGGCTCATATCTTATTTTAGGATATGAATATAAATATACTGAAGTGCGTTCCCTAGTATAATATTTAAAGAACATCATCATAACCACCAAAGCAGGCTTTCTGATGGCTGACGTTTGTTGAGTACGTACCATCTACTAGATACTGTGCCACGAGCTTTACACACTTTATCTCATTTAGTTCTGGAAACACCCAAAGGAGCTGGGCGCTATGATTAGCTCCATTTCACAGAAACAGAGACTTAGGGACATTAAATAATTTGGCCAAGGTCCCACAGCTAATCTGTGAAATACCCCTACAATGAGATCAAGAGCTTTGAGTTTAAAGAGGAAAAAGGTCATTGAATAAAAGTGCCGACTGAATCACAATTCCAGACTTTGCCAAGGATTCTCTATGGGGCATTAGGGGAGTCTGACTGGAATAAAACACATTTTCTTTTATACCTAAGCTGCTAAGAAATAGAAAACAAAATATCACATGATAAAATTAGCTATTATAGCTCTTGAATGTGTGTAAGGGGGAATACTGGTTTTCATCCTACCCTACAAATGCAATTTGCATATGTACTTTTAGGGTTAAACATGGCAAAGTTCTCTATTACCAGTAATAAAAATGTCTTTTCATTATTTACCCCATAATTTAAAGAAAACTGAGGCTTTTTAAAAAAATCATAGTAAGATGAAACATGCCACATTTCAAATATTATTTTTACAATTAAATGATATCAGTCAAAGTCTACTCTAAAGTCTAAATCTTAATACTTTTTTATATTGTTTGGATTTTCTTTTACAATATTCACATATCATTTTTAATTCATTTAATGACATTTTTTAAAAAATTAAAAGTGAACCAAACTCTTGGCAAACGACATTATCATGGGTATGATGCACAGAGCTCTGGCAGACAGAGCCTGTAATTCCAGACTTAGTCTCTAAATGCAGCCCTACAGGATAATGGTTTCCATAATTACTCTGGTTTCAGCTCACCTCCTATGAAAAGCTGGGCTGAATTATATAGTAGGAATTCATGGCTTTTTATCCTGTGTTCCACCTGACTATCCCAGCGCCTATAGCAGGCCAGTAAATGAGAGCCTAACCCCTTCATGGCTCTAACAAGCCAGCTGTCATGAAGACTGGCAGCAAGCAAATAAAACCAGGGCTGTTAGGAGCTCCTCTAGCCCAAGCCATGTCCATTTTGGGAACGGCTGTTTTCATAACACTCATTCACCTAAAGGGACAGTGCCCATACGATGGCAAAGATTCCAACAGCCCCATGAATCATAACTTAGAGTCGGATCAGTCTGGTCTGTTTTATCACTGTTCCTCTGGCAGAAAACGATCCCCTTCATATAGGTGGACAAGAATGGACCTGGTTCTCTCTGCGAAGAGTAACTGGACGGACTCCCGCTGCTCTGGTTGTCCACTCCTTCTTAGAACTATTGAAACCCCGCAAAGCCTTTTCAAGGTTACGTTTTGTGAAGCCTCAAGATATCCCACATCTGTTGCAATTTCTCAAGTGAGCAAAGGACTGAGAAATGCCCCTTGGGCTGCCCTGCAGAAAAGAGGGCACCAGTTCTTTTTTCTCACAGTGAAAGGCCTGCTCCACATAAACAAGCTCATCTTGTCACTCACAGTTTCCATCTTCCTTCCAGAGAGAAAGACGTACAGAAATAATCCATGGCAAGCACCTTCCAGATTAATTTGTTCCTTTCACAAGGTAAAAATGGGCTAAACACTAAAAAGCTATTCTGAAATGTCATGAAGAGACTCCTGAAAACAGCTCTTTGCAAATCTGCTAAAGATCTGACCTAAAGAGACCTCAATGCCAGTTCCAGTTGCTTCTCTTTTCTCCTTGAGCAGCCAGCTTGTTTTGCTGCCCCAGACAAAGGAGTCAATTGCCCCCAGAACACTTTGCGATCACAGCAAAGCTTTTGTGTGTCTTCAGTGACCATTAAAATCCCATTCTCAAATCCCGCACAGCTGTTTTCTCTCCCCTTCAAAAAAAGAAAGCCTTTCTGATGCAAAAGGGAGAGACCAGTGGGGACCAGGATTAATGGTGACAAAGAGACCTGAAGGCTGGCCCTCTTTTCAATACCACGGCCTTTGAGTATTTCAGGCTATGGACAAACACTATGGTCTCTCTGTGGCTAAGATGGTGAACCTAATAAAAGGGGTCACTCTCCAGCATCTGACTGTTTTCTTAAGAATCACGCCTTGCCTTCTGAAGGAGAGCCACAGGCAGCCCACGTGGATTCCCAGGGTCTCCTGGAGCTGCTGCTTTGTCACGGCTCAGAGGCAATGGCGCTCGTGGCGGTGCTGTGGCCTCAGGATCCTGGTTTGAACTCCTTTTAAATGAGTGTTTCAGGATAACAGGAGAGAGCACTCCCTTGGGCTGAGAGGTTGATTTGTCACGTCTGTCCAGGTTTTTGGTGTGTGCTCAGTTTGCTATTTGAAAACATTCCTAGAGTTGGGGCAGAGAGATGAGCCGGACTTGACACCTTCCTTGCTGAGTTTCCCCAGCGCGTGCTGTTTTCTTCATGCCTAGTTAATGGGACTGAGATTTCACTTCCTCTAGAGTGCCTCTTTTGCCCTCAGTTTAAATATTTCCCCAAAGATTTGCCCTTGGCCCTCTTTTCTCTTAGTGTTGGCGGCAACTATCCTTGGGATTTCATCTGTTGTTCCTGTGAAGATTCATCTACTCATTTATTCAGTTAAATACTTAGCACTGATTATGTGCAGAGTACTGTTCTGGGGGCTGGAGATACAGCAGAGGAGACAGACAGGGCCCTGCCCTAACGGGGCTCTCATTCTAGTGGAGGGTATGAACAATAAATGAGCAAACAAATAAATACATAGTAGAATGCTAACTAGAGGTAAGTGCAATGAAGAAAAGTAAAACAGGCAGAGAGGGTAAGGCAAAGAGTGGTGGGGATGGAGTTTGCATGAATGCTATTTTCGAAGAGTAGCCAGGAAAGGCCTCTCTGAGCAGACGGCAGAGTGAAATGAGAGAAACAGCCTTGTGATGGTATTGCCTAACGGCAAAAGAGCCAATGTAGCAGGAACATAGTGAAAGGGGCTGGGTGATAGGATATGGACTCTAAAAGCAAGCAAGGGCCAGCTTACGGAGGTTCTTGAAGGTCATGGTAAGGAAATTAGACCTTACTCAAAGTGTGTTGGAGGTTTCAAATGGGGCAGTGAAATGATCTGACTTATGTTTCTAGAAGATCTTCTAGCTACCGTGTGGAGAACAGCCTGAAGACAGGCAAGGCTAAGGAGAACAATTCAGAGCCCATAGCAATAGACTGGCAGGAGATGGTGGTGGTTTGGAACAGAGTGGTAATAACAGAGGAAGAGAAAACTAGTTAGGCTCAGGATATAATGTAAAGGCAGATCTGACAGGATTTGCTAATGGATTCAGTAAGGAGCATGACAGAGCAAAGAGAGGCCAAAAAGACTGAGGCTTTCAACTTGAGCAACTGGGCAAACAGGGATGCCAGTTACGGAGATGAGGGATGAAGGAGATGAGGGAGAAGTGGGTTTTATTTTGGAGGGAGAGAGGAGAATAAAATGTTTTGTTTAGACATGTCAAGTTTAAGATATTTTTTGGCCACGCAAGTGTTGGTGTTGAGAAGGCACTGGTTATACCTGTGGTCTCCAAGGTAGAACGCTACACCTCAGGGGTACCATTTACATTTACAAAATGATCCAGAGTGTGAGCAAAGCATTTTCACATCTATGTGTATTAATTTTTATCTAAAAAATAAGACGTAAAGAAAGGTTCATTGGTTTAGCAATTAAACCAGATTTACCATGGTGATCATTTTGAAATGTACAGAAATATCAAATCACTGTGTCACATACCAGGAACTAACGTAGTGTTGTATATCAATTATATTTCAAAAACAAACAAACAAACAAACTCACAGAAAAAGAGATCAGATTTGTGGTTACCAGAGCTGCACAGGGCTTGGGGGTGGGAGAAAGGGAGATTGGATAAAGGCGGTCAAAAAATACAAACGTCCAGGTATAAGATAAATAAGTACTAGGGATGTAATGTATAACATGATAAATATAATTGACACTGCTGTATGTTACATATGAAAATTGTTAAAAGAGTAAATCCTAAGAGTTCTCATCACAAGGAGAAACATTTTTTTTCTATTTCTTCAATGTTGTATCTATACGAGATGATGGAGGTTCACTAAACTTACTGTGGTCATCATCTCATGATACATGTAAGTCAAATCATTATGTTGTACATCTTAAACTTATACAGTACTGTATGTCCATTATATCTCAATGAAACTGAAAGAAAAATCATTTTTTTAAAGTTCTTCTGTTTAAAAGAAAAAAAGATTAGGAACTACCCTGGTGGTCCAGTGGTTGAGAATCCGCTTTCCAATGCAGGGGATGAGGGTTCAATCCCTGGTGGGGGAACTAAGATTCCACATGCTGCGGTGCTACTGAGCCCACACGCCACACCAGAGAGAAACCCACGCGCCGCAACGAAGAGCCTGCGCGCAGCAACAAAAGATCCCGTGTGCCTCAACTAAGACCCGATGCAGCCAAAAAAAAAATTAGTCCCTTAGTCAGTCCACATCTCCACAAGTCAGAGACACGTGTGAAGACACAAGGTCCCCAAGAAAGAGACCTGTGGGTGGGGAGGTACTGACTGACTCACTTCTTTTCAGTGTCTCGAGAAGAATTTCAGTTGTGCCTCATTGAATAGATTTCCTGATTAAAATGATCTAGTTTCAACCAACTGAACCATCACAAAGTAGAAAGCAGCTTTAAACAATTCCTGTAGAAATCCTGGGCCCATGATGCAGAACCAGTGATGCAAGTGCAGGTGAACCACAGGGAAGTGCAGCGCTGACACAGCTTGTTCTCCTGGTACTAGCTCTTGTCAAACCACATCACGGGATAGAAACAGTGACAATTTAATCAGATCTGACAAGAGTTAAGCCAAAACACTAGTAATGAACAAAAAGACTATTTGAAAAATGATTTACAACCACTACTGTTCACAATGAACCTTACCAAGTTGTCAATATGGTCCCTCAGAGACTAGCCAGCTATTTGAAATTTTGTTTATGTAAACTGTATCTCATTCTTCTACTTGTTATTTGGACACAATATATTAGCCAATAGTAAGAGTATATAATTTTAAAATAAGTAAACATTCACAAATTCAAAAGTATTTCACTGTGTGTGTGTATATGTGTGATCAAAAATGTTCAGCACCTCTAGAACAGAGAAGTCCATGATTCAGATAGAGGTTAGAGCTGGAGAGGGCAGTTTGGGAGTCACTAGCATGTGGTGGTATTTAAAGCTATGGCGCTGGATGAGGTCACCGAGGAGAGTGTGAAGATAGGCGAGGGGCATGGAGGACTGAGCCCTGGGATCCCTGATGTTTAGAGATAAGAAATTAGGGGAGAACCAGTATGGAAAATGAAAAGGGAGCAGCTGGTGAAGCAGAAGAAGAACCGGAGGTGTGTGGTGTGTGAAACCCATGACAAGGGTTTCCAGGAGGAAGGAGTGATCAGCAGAGTCTGAGGGACAGCTGGAAACTGGATTTGGTAACGTGGAAGTTGCTAGAAATCTTGGGAAAAGCAGTTTCAGTGGAGAGGTTGGGAATGAAAACCAGATTGGCTAGAGTGGAGGAGAAAATGGTCAGTGAGGTAGTAAAGACAGCAAATTTGGACAAGTCCCTCAAGGAGTTTTGCTTTACAAGGGGGTCAAAGAAAGGAGGCAGGATCTGGAGAGAAGCAGGAAGTCAAAGGAGGATTTGTGTGGGTTTTAAGACAGGAGGTAGGTTTGCGTGCTGTTTGAAATGATCCAGTAGAGAAGGAGAATTCTGAGATGGGGGTCGGTGGGGACAACAGCAGGAGTATCGTTTTTGAGATGATGAGAGGGAATGGGCTCCAGAGCCCCAGTGCAGGAGTTCCCTTAGGAAGGAGCGTGGGCTGTTCATCCATTTCAGCAGCAGGCGAGTCAGAGCATGTATGGACAGACGCAGGATAGGAGGGTCAGTCCGCACATGGAGAGGTGCAGTCGTTTTCCTAGACTCCCACCTGCCCATGGACATTTCTGCCTGGGAGTCTTGTTGCAACTCAAATTCAACTTTCTCAAGGGGAATGCTTCTCTCTTCCCTTCCCAAGCCTTCCTACCCCTCTGGCTTTACTCTCTTTCTAAACAGCACCTCTATATTCCCAGTCACCAATGCTCCAAACCACAGTTATCCCAGACGTCTCTCCTCCCTGCTGCAGCATCCTACAGTTGTGTCCCTTTTGTCCATCCCCTATGCTTCATCCCCATGGCACTAGTGTCCTTTGCTCCTCGCCATCTCGTATCTAGATTACTCCAATAACCTTCCAGTGATTTCCCTTGCCTGTGTTCCTCTCGGCCTCAGCTCTGTTATTACATGCTGCCATCAGATTCACCTTCCTAGGGGCTTCTGGTGGCGCAGTGGTTACGAATCTGCCTGCCAATGCAGGGGACATGGGTTCAAGCCCTGGCCAGGGAGGATCCCACATGCCGCGGAGCAACTAAGCCCGTGCGCCACAACTACTAAGCCTGCGCTCTAGAGCCTGCATGCCACAACTACTGAAGCCCATGCGCCTAGAGCCCGTGCTCCGCAACAAGAGAAGCCACCGCAATGAGAAGCCCGCACACCGCAACAAAGAGTAGCCCCCTCTCGCCGCAGCTAGAGAAAGCCTGCGCGAAGCAATGAAGACCCAACGCAGCAAAAAAAAAAACAAATAAAATTTTTTAAAAATTAAAAAAAAAAAAAAGATTCACCTTCCTAAAGTGCTTCTCTGACTGCTTCACTCCCTGGCTCAAAAACCTCCTTGACTTGCCTCCCTACACTTCTCAAACTCAGCCTTTAGTCCCCTTTTCTGTATCTGAGTTTTCGTTCTTTCTCATGCCCTCTCAAGAGCCCATTTTTTTCTGCTTTTCCTATAAATCTTTTCTGATTATTTCTTCCCCAGTGATCACATTCATCTAGCCATTCAACCAACCCACAGGCTTTTTCTCAGTGTCTCCTGCATATGAAACAGGGCTGGGTGAGATGAGGGACATATGGGAAGCAAGTGCAGGATCAGAGGCCAAGTCAGAAACCTCTGAGCTCACCCCAACTCTTTCCTCGTCTCAGTCCCCAACCCAATTTATCACCAAATGCTGCTCACGTTTCCTCCTAAATATTTCTCTAATCCACTGCTTCTATTCTACTCCATCTAGTGCCTTCATGTTCTCAATATCTCTTATGCAAAGCATTCAGAAGCTCCCAGATCGGTTTTTCTGCCTCCAGTCCTGACCCCCAATTCAGTTAGAGAGATCTTTCTAGAATGTAAATATGACTTTATGCTCCCTGATTCAAGCCTCTAATGACACCTGTCACCTAGAGATAAAGTCAAGGCTCCTTAGCAACATATTCAAGGTCTCTCATGACTTGGCCATGTTTTGCCCACTAGCCTAGCTGCTCACTGCATCCTACCTTCCACTCCAGGGTTAGTAATACTGAAATGCCAATAATGCCCTGTGCACATCTTGCTCAACCTCACTACCTAAGGCTGTTCCTCTGCCTGAATGCTCCTCCCCATTTATGCTTCATCTGGGCATCCTTCAAAACTCACTTAGGCTTTCTCTCTTTGGGGAAGGCTTCTCTGACGCTTCCCTGGGAGGGTTACGACTTGAGGGATGCTGTCATATTTATTCAGACCTCCTCAGCACCCACCACAGAGCTGGCCCACGCAGGGCACTCCATACGAGTGCGGCATGAGTAAGATAATCACAGGGCACAGCCTATATGTGGGAGACGTGAGAGCATTCAATTTGAGATGGTCAGGAACATAGGCTCTTGAGTCAGATCTGAATGCGAATCCTGGCTCTGCCACTGACTTGCTGCATGACATTGGGAAAACTGCTTACCTTCTTATGCCTTAGTTTCCTTATCTGTAAAAAGGGCATGATGCAGAATGACTTGTGATGAGACTAAATGAGATGAGACATGTAAAGTACTTAGCACAGGGCTGAACACATTAAGTGCTCAATACATGTCAACATTTTATTAAATTATGTTTTTTAAATTAAAAGCATTTCCTACCAAGTCCATGTGCTAAATATTGGTCTAATATTGGTCTATATTGCTAATATACACTTTATATTTTCCTTGATTTAAAACAGAAAAGAAATTTGCTGCCTGTTCAGTTCCAAATAATTTCTCAATTTTGAAAACTTAAGAAGAAAATGCCTGGCTCCTTCCTGCCTCAGGCCCTTTGCACTTGCTGCTATCCCCTCCATCAGAGCACCCCCTGCCTCTATCAGAGTTTTGCATGGCCAGCTCCTCCTTCTCAATTAGGTCTTAGCTCAAACGTCACCTGCTCTGACGGTCTCCCTTGAACACCCTGTCGGGACTAGTAATCTCTCCTCCCCTCTGACCCTTTCTGTTTTATTATCTTCAATAACAATTATAATTTCTGAAATTATCTTTCTCTTTACTTTTTTATTGTCCATCTCCTTCCATTAGAATGTGAACTTCATAAAAGCAGGCTTCTCACCCATTATGTTCTCACTGATTCAACCTAAGTTCATAGAGTGGCACAGAGTGGGATCTCAATAAATTCTGTTTTAATTAAGTTTTTTCAACTACTGCAGAGGAACACTACTACTATTAAAAGTTGAATTAAACTTTTCTAGTCTCTCAAGAACCCAGGCACTAGGATACTTCCCAGTTTGCCAGTTGCCTGGATTGTGTCTTTTTAAAATTTCAACAAGTTTTCAAAATAATCAAATACAAAAATTTATACTTTAGGGCTTCCCTGGTGGCGCAGTGGTTGAGAGTCCACCTGCCGATGCGGGGGACACGGGTTCGTGCCCTGGTCCAGGAGGATCCCACATGTCGCGGAGCAGCTGGGCCCGTGAGCCATGGCCGCTGAGCCTGTGCATCTGGAGCCTGTGCTCCGCAGCAGGAGAGGCCGCGTACCGCAAAAAAAAAAAAAATTTATACTTCAGCAAGTATATTCCTTAAATAATGTATCCTTTATGAAAGGATAAACAGCTATGAAAGAAAAATCGAAATCCATTTCATCATTAATTTTTTCTTTTCTTTCTTCTTCTATATATGAAGGACTTTATGAATTACTGTGAGCTTAAGGAATTTGTTCCTTGGAGAATATAATAGCTATTTTTCTTTTTTGCCATATTGCTAAAATTGATCACAGATGGTACAAAGGTCACCTGCAGAGCAGGCTGTCCCCAAAGTCCTTAAATGTCAAATTAATGAGACTTTACTGTATAAAAATGACTATAAGAAAGAAAATGTTTGGTCAGAAGTGACTATGTTCTTTGATATAACTTGGGACTTTAAATTTTATTTTTTAAAAATGATATTGGAAAACCAAAAAAATTCAATGGAAAAATAGGCAAAGCATAAGGATATTCTCAGAAGAAGAAATCTAAATCGCCACAGACATATGAAGGCATGCTCAGTCTTACTAATAATCAAAGAAAAACAAGTTAAAATGACTATTATTTTTACTTAACAGATTTGCAAAAATTTAAAAGATCAGTAGGGCTTCCCTGGTGGTGCAGTGGTTAAGAATCTGCCTGCCAATGCAGGGGACACGAGTTTGAGCCCTGGTCTGGGAAGATCCCACATGCCGTGTAGCAACTGGGCCCATGCGCCACAACTACTGAGCCTGCGCTCTAGAGCCCGCGAGCCACAACTACTGAGCCCACATACCACAACTACTGAAGCCCGCCCGCCTAGAGCCTGTGCTCCACCACAAGAGAAGGCACAGCAATGAGAAACATGCACACTGCAACGAAGAGCAACCCCCGCTCGCTGCGACTGACAGAAAGCCCATGCACAGCAACGAAGACCCAACGCAGCCAAAAATAAATTAAATTAAATTTAAAAAAGAAAAAGATCAGTAATATATAATCCATGTTAGCAATGAGGCAGGGCAAAAAACACTCATATACAATGTTGGAGGGAGTTTATATTAGTATGTTTTTTGGAGGGTAATTTAGCAGCATCTATTCAGTTTTAAATATGCATGTCCTTTGACCTGCAATTAGACATCTGCACGTCTATCCTTCAGAAATACTGGACATGTGCACAAAAAGAAAATTCACTGCAGCGTTATTTGTAACAGAAAAATCAGGAATAACTTGATTAAATGTCCACCAATAGGAGTATGGCTAATAAACACTGGTGTCTTAAAACAAATATAGATTAGGAAGCTTTAAAAGAAGTATGGTAGCTCCTCTGTTAGCATGGAAAGATGTCCATGATTTACCCTGTAGTTAAAAACAATACACAGCACTATTAAAACTGCATTGATATATTTTTTGGTTTTTTTCACACATAAACCTACAGCCTATTTTCAATACAGCAGCCAAAGTTATCCTTTTGAAACGTTAAGTCAGAACCTTGTTACCTCTTCACTCAAATCCCTTCATTGGCTTTTCTCTCACTCAGATTCAGCGACCTCACCAGGATTTCCACTCCCCACATGATCTGGCCCTCTGCTACTGCTCTTACTTTCTTCCTCTGCCCTCCCTCCCTCAGCTCTCATCATCTTGGCCTTCTCTCCAGCCCTCAGGGGTTTTGTACTTGCTGTTGCCTTTGGCTGGGACTCTTTCCCCCAGATCTCCCCATAGCTGGTTCCTCCCATCCTTCACATCTCTGCCCAAATGACACTTTCCAATGACCACTGTCCCTGAACACAGTCTATGTTTTGGGGGAGTACACTCCTCCTCACCCCTCCCCTTGCCAAAATAGAATCTTCTATTCTACTTCTCTGCTTACCTGTTCGTCACCCCCTTACCACCATTTGCTACAGGATATATTTCCTTCTTTATTGGTTTGTGGTCTGTCTCCCACCTCCAGAAATGTAAACTCAATGAGGGTTGAGATTTTTGCTCTTTTGTCTCATTATTGGATTCCCAGCACCTAGAATAGTATCTGGCACACAGTAGGTGCTCAATAAATATTTATTGAATGAGTCAATAAAATTTCATTTTTATACGTGCATAAAAACAGATGTGGAAAGATACACAGCAAACTATTGACAGTGATTATTTCTGGGGAGTGGGATTGGGAGCTGATGGGAAAGTTTCCATCCTAACTGTGTACATTTCTGTATCATTTGGAATATGCACCACTTAGGTAATTAAAAACTAAATAAAAAATATTTTAAAGGAAAAACATAATGGTTCCATCTCTCCTTCCAAGTGACTCAAAGCAGTCTTTGGGCTCTTTTCTAGAAACACAAAACAATTTCTAAAAAGAACTACCCTAGGTTTGTCTCCACTGCATGTGCCATCAGAGCTCAGAAAATACCAGTAAGCCTGCTTTTCATGATGTTCTAACACCATTAAATAGATCAGGAATAATAGACACACACACACACACACACACACACAAAGACACCATGGTTTGCCCATGCCAGGAGTCTGCTGGGTAAAAAGCCTTTCTAACTAACACACCTGACTCCTCTTTACACCCACTTCCTCCCTCCAGCAGGAGAAAGGAGTTTCACTGGTAGTTCCTTGTGCTGTTTCTTTGACATGGTAAAATCTTTAACACTGCTGTCAGGCAGGGTGAACCTGACGTTGTGGACTACAAAATTCATCCAGTGCTAGAGGGTGCTCTTGAGACAGGATACATGGCCTCTCTTAGAAGCAAATCCAACTTAACTCAGCGTGATAAGCATCTCAGGGACACGTTCACACACACAACAGCTACACAAACCTTGTACTGAGTGTTTTTCACCAGCTGTCACGGTCATGAGGCCTCTGTTAAGTAACTCCTAATCCTCCCCCTGAGGCCTCTATTCCCCAGAAGCATCCCCATGGTAGTACTAATAATACTCTCACTGGGAGTTGTTCCACAGGGCCCTTGACACTAGCTTTTCCTGAACTCTTAACTGACCCATAAACCTTCCTGGTGAGCCTGCAGGGCCTCTTCCCACAGGACAGAAGCTGGGGGAAGGGGTGCAATTCAGCTCTGAGAGGCCAGGAGGAGGCTGGCCCGCCTATCCTGACAGTTTCTGCAACTCACCCTGGAAAGCAGGGCGGCAACAGCCAACTCTCATCACCATTTTGGTATGGAAACTGGAACTCTTAGAATTTTCAGTGAGAACCAACCAACCAGCTGGGTTGTTCTTACCTTTTTTTTTTTTTTTTTAGGAGAGTCAGCTGGAATACAAGTCAAGACTATCTGAGAACCAGCCCCTGGTGGACAGTTACACTGATTTTACACATGATTTTCACTATGTTTTGGCAAAGCAACAGAGTTGGGCTGTGGACCTATTGCTGACAATTCTTCTGAACAAGTGCCTCTGGGCTCAGCTTTGCTTCTTCAGAAACACTGCTTTATCACTCCTTAGCTCAAGCACCATTTCTCAGGCCTCATGATTCCAATGACACTACAGAAAGGACACCAATTTACTCTGGAGGGGTCTGGTTATCGAAATTCACCTTTCTTGGGACCAGAGCACAGGCTTTGGAGTGGGACCATCCATGGGACCTTGAGCAAGAGCACTTATCCCTCTGAGCTCCAGTTTGCTCATCTGTAAAATGGAGATAATAATACCTACCTGGTAAGATTACTGGAAGGACTGAATGAGGTCATGCAGATATAATGCTTAGTGTTATGCTTGTGACAGATGAGGATTCAACAAATGGTTACAGTATTACTGTAAAGAGAGACCCTAATTTCCCCCCATCTAAGACTTTTTAGGTAGAATCTCTCATAATTGCCCAGAACAGTCTCTCACAACAAACAAAGCTCAAGACTGACCACCTTGGAACGTCTTGCCCAGATTCCTCTTGCCTGGAACTTCATCAGAGGAATAGAATTGATATTGCTCAAGTTTAATTCTGATACATGCACACACACGCATACATACACACACCATCACCACCACCACCACCACCACCACCACCACCATACACTGGAACTGACACTACTAGAAAGCTTGGGCCATAGCTCAGGGATCTCATAAGGCAGCTGAGCGACCCCCAGCCTTGCCTCTGCATAAAACTATGGACAGGAGTTTGTTCATTGCCACCATGTGTCACACCAGAGGGATGATAGGGGAACTGTGATAGTGGAGTGTCGAGAAGGCTCATGGAGGCCTTATACTTGCAGTCCTGCCCCAGCTGGGGGACCACAGTGCTTTGAAGACCACGGTCCCTCAGATCCTTAAGGGGCAACACTCCCTCTTCTCATCAACCCTGCCTCTTCCATTCTGTCCCTCAACCCAACAGAGAGTTATTAAGTGCCAGGCACTATGCCAGGTGCTGGGGGCTCCTGATCCTGTAGGCAAGGCCAATACCCACATGTAGTTCTTAAATGAGCGTGGGTGTCCCAGGTGTTCTCTGGAAGAAGCCTGGGGAGAAAGGATGGGACAGACTTGCTTTTGGTTACCCTTAGTGTTTTTGGAGCTCAAGACAGTTCTGTTAGCAAGAATGTCCCGGCCAGCAGGCCACTCACCACATTGGTTTCCTACATGGCCCTGACCCACTCCACAGGACTCCGCCCAGTGTTCAGATGTTTGGGGAGACTTTTTAGCCACTTCGAGGTCCACGCCTGAGAGCTGGAGGTGAAACTGCTCCCTGTGGGCAGCCTTCCGGAGCGTGCGGATGGCCTTCCGGAGCCGCTTCTCTGTTCGCTTTATGATGCAACTCGGATCACAAGAGGCTGAAGAAACGAGAGGGACAGCAGTGGAGGGGTCAGGCTGCAGCATGTGAGCATGTCCAGACCAACTGCAGGACCCACAAACACCCACAGCTCCCTGTGCACAGCATGGGGAGAGGCTTGGAGCTGGACACCTAGCAGGCTGGGCAGCATTCAATTCAAACAGAAATTTGTTGACCAAAATGGTAGCTTTGGGTTTTGATGAAGCAGATAAAATCATCAGGTTCCAAAACAATTCAGTTTAGTTTGGGGGTGAAAAAAAACAGGAGATACTTCAGTGGTTGCACTATTTCCGGCCACCCCCCCACCCCCGGCAAGAATGATGAAAAGTGAAAGGCAAAGAAATAAGGAGCAAGCCGTAAGAAGTCTGGCACCACAGACTGTTTTCAAACCAACCTGTCACCTCCTTTTGGTTAGTTTCAAGCTCAAACTCAACAGTGATAAACATTTCCTTAGGGGTGCTCGGTCGTCCGGGGGCTCCCGGGACTTGCTTGCCAGAGCTGCATGTAAGGTTTGCGTAGCGGAAGCTCTCTTTTACTGAGCTGTGCTTCTCTGTATGAAGAAACAAAATTATCGGAAGCCAAATCCTGGCAAAGCACTCAGCTGAACATTCGCTACAACTCTGTAAACATTTCATTAGAACAACTCTCAAGGGACTAGATGATTAACTCCATATGCCAAGACGCTGCAAGCCCTCAGCTTGCAGCACGATGACACTTTAATCCTGAAGAACCAGTATTGCCACCTATATAACTTTACAATTTAGCTCTTGAAACTTATTTCCATGAATAAATGCTGGATGTTTCCGACTGACTGGCCACACCTGTGGAAGATGGGGACCAAAGATCGTCTTGCATTCCTGACTGGTAATTTGTTAAGGTGTGTTCATGTTCTCACAGTTGGTTTCTTTAAAGCTGGACTATGATGTCTCAAGCAGGGGCTGAGGGGCTTCAAGTAAGGAACGAGCACAGGAGTAGCAAGGAAATTAACTCCTGCTTTCAGGCAAACTGACCTTGGAGTAATTCCAACCCAAAGGGAAAGCTGGAAAGCCCGTCAACAATGATGGCTCAGTTTGAAATAACCAGGAGCAATAAATGGCACAAAGAATCAACAGAACCAAACAATATCATGAAGGCACGTAGGATGGGAGTGAAAGTGTTATGTAAGGCAGGGCTTTGTACATCCTCATTCCTGACTTTGGCCATCACTCCTCCCTCCATGGCTTCCAGTGAATCTTTTAACTAATGATTGTTAACCAGAACCAAAGAGCAGGTCCGCATACCATCCACACAATTAACTAATCTTACTTTATTGAACTGAAGAATTATCTGTATCGTGTTCTTCTCTAACATTATAAGGATGTTCAAATCAGCAGGTCATCAGGACCAAAGGAAGGAGAAGGCAAATTAATTTTTCCCTAAAGATCTATCTTACCTTTTCAAAAGGCTAACTTCACATCTCAAACTGAACAGATGCTCATTCTGAACCTGTTTTCCTTTCCATTTTTCCATATCTATTTTTTAAACTTTTTATTTTGAAATAAGCTTGGACGTTATAGAAAAGTTGCTAAGAGAGTACTCAGAGTTCCCATATACTCTTCACCCAGTGTCCCCTAATGTTAACATCCTACATTTACACGTATCTTTATCAAAACTAAGAAATTAACATTAGTACAATACCATTAAGTGAACTAAAGACCAAATCTTTTTTTTTTTTTTTTTTGCAGTAGCGGGCCTCTCACCGTTGTGGCCTCTCCCTTTGTGGAGCACAGGCTCCGGACACACAGGCTCGGCAGCCATGGCTCACGGGCCCAGCTGCTCCACGGCATGTGGGATCCTCCCGGATCGGGGCATGAACCCGTGTCCCCTGCATCGGCAGGCAGACTCTCTACCACTGTGCCCCCAAATCTATTTTTAAATAATGCTTTCCCCTCTGATTAAAAGTATAAATGCTCACTGTGGGGAATTTGGAAAATGCAGGACAAAAATTAAAATCACTCATCATCCTTCCACCCACATATAACCCACTAATAAGGACATGGTGAGTTTTCTTTGTTTTTCTTCTATTCACGCTTTTTCTTATACAATTTAGGTCGTATTAGATATACACAATGTTACTCTCTCTTTTTCCATCTTAGCATTATAACAAGAACATTTTCTAATGTCATTAAACATTCTTTGAAAACCCATAATTAATAGCTGCATAATATTCCATCAAATGGAGGTGCCCAAATTAATCTTGGTTAGTTACTTAAAATAGGCACTTATATGTGACTAAAGTGGTTTTGCATTTATTTGTTTGTACAGTTTATTTGAGGGTAGATTGGGGAAAGAACCCTCCCTAATACATGACTCCTGATTTTTTTTTTCTAAAACTATTCTATGAAATAATACTGGAAATGTGAGCTGGGGAAGAAAGAGGAATGTTGGATTCTGCTCTTTTCATAAGGCCAGGTCTACTTGGAGAGTATTTGTTCTGCTGAAGCCAAATGGCATCACTGCCTCCCAAAACTAAATCCAGCAGGAAAGCTGGATATTACATCTTTGTTCATCAAAGATTACCCTTTCTGAGCCAAACCTTTTTTTCATTTCTTTGGATTTGGATTTTGGATTATTTTAAGGAAACTCTAGGGTCTAGAAAATTTAACCCAGTATGATCACAAGGTACTAATGCATCTTAAGCCCTCATTGATTCCTATTAACTCACAGCTTTCCCCAGAGCTTCACTCTTTGTACCCTGCAAAGGAAACCCTGAAGAATAACTCCAGAAGCATACGGAGGTGCCAAGTGAGGCTCTTCTTCATCTCGTGAAGAGAGTCCACAGAGATTCTGAACTGTTTGATCCCATCTGAATGGCTCGGCTCATTACAGGCCCCTTTCCCACAATGCAGGCAAGCTCCCTGCACCAGCCATCTGATTCCATACCTGGTAGTACTGGTCGCAGACCCTCGGGAAACAGATCAGCCTTTTTCAAACTACACTTGCCTTCATTTAGCTTAAAGGTTACACTTGTCCTGACGGTGGCGACATCTTCAGAAAGAAACAAGTGAGAGATGTTACCTTCAGAGGCAAAGGAATGGAAACACCAGTGGGTAATGGAGAGCTGTCCATTGCTGGAAGTACAACCTGAGCCCCTCTCTTATGCTGAGACCAAGAAAGTTTGGGATTGGGGAGCGCCCGTTCCCTTGGACTGGGGGCACCAGGAGCCTCCTAAGAGTTACACTTATCGCTCCATCTGAGATGAATCCAGGGCTCAAACATAACAAAGGAAGGGCCCAAAACAGCCTCAACGGTGAGATGAAAAATGAGGTCATTTCTGTGCCTTTCCAAGAAGGAAGGCCAGAATCCCCCAGTTCAAATTTGAGCAAGACAGCTGAGGGAAATGGAAGGGCAGATTCTCCTAAATAAGCCTGTCCTGGGAGGACAGGGCTGAGGGAGCCACCATTCCAGACAAGGATGGCACTCACTAAACGTGGCTAGGATTTTCAGGGTCTGTGAGGGAGCAAGCCCTACTTTGAGGGTCTCATATGGAAAATTCTGTTCTCCTTCCATGGTCAGTCTTAATCATGTTAGGCTCTGGAGCCAATGACCAGGATTCAAATTCCAGCCCTTCGACTTGTGATGAGAACTTGAGCAAGGTACTTAGTCTCCCTAAGCCTCAGTCTTCTCATCTGTAAAATAGACATAATTACAGTCCTTACGTTACCGGGCTGCTGTGAGGATTAATGAGATAATGCAAAACAAAAAGTGTTTAGCCTACTGTCTGGTACATAGTAAGAACTGAATAACTGTTAACTATTTGCTTGCTCACCTTAGGGTGGCCTTAATCTCCAAGTGATCATCACTACGAATTTTGGTGAAACAGACTGTGAAGTCCCCTCTGGCTGGGTCCAAACATCAGACAAGACGGGCAGTGAAGGATAATGCTTAAGACTCTGGACCCAAACTGCCTGGTCAATATCCTGGCTCCACTATTTCCTATCTGAGTCGCTCTGGATATGTTATTTCACCTCTCTGAACCTCAGTTTCTTCATCTGGTTAATGAGGATAACAGTAAAATTGCCCCAGAGGGCTGTAGTGTGGATTAAATCAGCTAATACATGTAACACAGTGGCTGGCATGTTTTAACTGCTCCATCAATTCACACGAGCTGTTATTATCATGCTTTGCATCTCTATCTTTGCTTATATACATAATATGGACATCAAGAACCATTTCCTTATTCAGATGTTCACATGACATCATCACAGATGCTTGTCTAAATCTGGGAGTACAAGGCCTCTTAAAAGCTTTAAATGTCCTTCTTTGTCTTTTGATAAAGGGTTTGGGCCCCTGTCCCTGGTCAGAATCCTTGCTCCCCTTGTCATGTCCCTGTCTCCACTGATGCCATGTGCCCCAAGCCCACATTTCCTGCCAAGCCTCTGAGGTGCTCTATGGTACAGGGAGCTGGGAAGACCTGCGTCTCCTGGTCCTAGAGCTACGTGGGCCTCTGCCCAATATGATGACCCACCAGGGCTGCATGGAGCCTTCCAGCACACAATGGACACTCAGTAAGTGTCTGTTATGTGGCGAGTCAGATTGCAGGCACCACGGCTACAGGTAAGAACATCCTGTAACGTGCTTGCGGCATCAAAGAGATTAGGAGAAAAGAAAACAAAGCCAACGCCCAAGAACAGTATCCCACAAATGAAGCCCATTGAACACCGTGAGCCCCAGAGACAACACGCAGGTTTGGTAATTACCCCCAAAAGCAGAGTCATTTGATTTTTGCTGTTTGCTCCTGAGAGGAGAGGAAGAGCCGCAGGTGACAGAATAGGCCTCTTGCAGTCCTGACAGACAGAATGTGGATCGTCAGCAGGTAAGCAAGGTTACAGTCTCTCCCGGTGGCAGCTCAAGTCACCCGCAACCCCACTCCACGTGAACCACTAGAAAAGCCCCCAGAATACAGGGTCTCAGAGCATGGGCCTCCAGTGGTCAGGGGGCAGCTGGTCAAAGACCTGGAAGCCCTTTGAAGCCATCTAACACCTGAAGGCCAGGAAGGCCTGGCCCTGGCATGAGGACCTGCCCCAGGGCCTGGGACCCACTCACCTGAAGAGAGGTGAATGCCAGAGAGACATCTGAGGAAGCACCTGTCTCCTCCACCACTCTTACCACACTGCAGGGACACGTGGGGTGATACGCTAGTGGGCAGGACACCCTCCACTTCTAGACAGGACAAAATACAGACACTTACAGAGAGAGAAGGTGTGACAAGGACGGCTGAGTCCCATGCTCAAAGGCCCCAAGAAGGGAAGGTAGTGCCGACGCCCAGCACATAACACGGACACCATGTTTATTTCCCCCAGGGTAAAGGAGCGCCTTGTACTCTATTCTTTTCATGCAGAAAAGCAACCAGGAAAACAGAAGTGAGTTCCAACCTACACAGAAGCACAGAAGGAAACTCCCAAGGGCCTGCAAAGTATCTCCTGTTTTTGAAGGATTTAAAGAACGGCTGCTGCAGCTCGGGGGAGGAGAATGCAGTGGAGGACTGGTCAGCCGCACTCCGGGTCCAGTGGGACCAGGGGGACGTGGGAGAGTGCTACTGGGCCAGCGGTGAGCCCGCACACTGAGCCCGAGCCTCGGCGCCTCTTACCCACACAGTCTTTTTTATTCCAGTGGAGCTTGTGCGCAGAGTGGCACCGGCATTCGTAGCTGCCCACGGTGTTCACGCAGACCTGCTGACAGCCTCCGTTGTTGACGCTGCACTCATTCGTGTCTGTGGAGCAAAACGCTCTCCTGTCACAGCAGCCATTTGCTGACCTGGCTGACACGATCCCTCCATCAAGGAAGGAGCAGGAGGTGAGTCGCACGGCTGAAGCTCACTGAACTAAGGGAAGGTGCTGACGGCCTTCAGAATGTGCACTTGGCACGAGCTGACCCACTCCCCACTCAGTGGCCTTCCTGGCACAAGCCTCACCAGCATGGACTCAAGTTCCATTCTTGACCAAACATTTCCGCCAGTAAGGACACTCAGAAGGGGGTCACACTCTATTTTCAGGTGTCAAATTCAGACACTGCACAGGCTTCCAGTTTAAAACTCCACCATCCTCCTGGGCTACATCCCAAGAGAGACAGAGAGAATTAGGACTCCCCACTTGGCGGTTCATATAGTTGGGATATAGATAAGAAAAATGAGTTGCACTAATCCCCATCAACTTGAGACTGAGTCCCGGTCAGAAGGTGACTCCAACTAAAACCCAAATACACGTCCATATTCAGGGAATATTTCCTCGGGGTTTCTTGATGGACTGGAAGGGCATGTGTTCAGCCATGCTAGGGATGTGTTGAAAAGGAGAAGAAAAACAACACTATCTACAGCAAATCACTACTATCCATTCTTCTTAAGGACACAGGAAACAAGGATTGGGCAGGAAGTACTAAAGCCAGTGGTTCCCACATCCTCAGATCCCCAAAATCACCTTGAAGCCCTAGACTTTTAGAATAAGAATCTGTATTCTCAAAGATTGCTGAATGAATCTGATGATTAGAGACAGCAGAGTGATGCCAAATCTGACTTAAGCCATAGTTTACTTAGCTGTAAGGTCATGAGACACCAGAACATGTTGCTGCAAGGGCTCAGAGCAGGGAGACAGAGTCCATGGTCCCACTTCCAGCTCAGAGACCTGCACAAAGACCAGCTCAAAGAGCTCAAACCAAGCTCCGCAGCCAGTTCCTATGCAGAGCAGAGCTGTGGAATCAGTTGGCGCACTGCCAAGCCTCTCCGAGGGCCATGACTTTACTATCTTGGGAAGTTCCAGCGGACAGGGCACCAGCTCCTGAGAGACCCACCCACTGTCTGAGTACAACTGTATCAATAAAGTCCATAAAGAATTCACAACTGCAAGAGCTCAGCTCTTCTCTCTACTCCATTTCACACGTGACGAGTTAAAGGGATCAATGTGGGACGATTTCCCATAGCAGCTGCTTCCCGCGAGTCGATGGACTCCCTACTACTGTATAGGGCCTGGTGTGTCCGGTTCAGCCCCCAAGGTAGAAAAACTGGCCCTGATCTGGGGAAACCTTAGGAATAAGTCCCAGCCTCATCCGACTCTAGAGGGATTCCACTCACCTCCACAGTGGGTAAAGCCATAGAGGGTGTACCCTTTGTTGCAAGCACATGCAAACGTGCCAGGGTGGTTGATGCAGCTGTGGTCACAGGTCCTATCCAAAGAGCATTCATCCACATCTGTAATTGTCAAAGGGAGAGGGGAGCTGAAACCAACTCTGAGGGACAGTGGAGAGAAGAATACACTTATAAGAACACCAGTTGCTGACCAATAACAAAAACAACAAAGTGAAAATTATCTATCAGTTCTCCCGGCTCACTTGTGTTAAACAAAGTGTTGAGCAGCCCACAATAAGTATACTCACAGCCAGGACCCTTATTTCCAAATTCTGTTGCACACTGCACTTGCCTAAAAGCTCGGTTGGTCTCTCTCACCCATGCTTATCTGCAGGGCTGAATAATTTAAAATATTTAAATGAAGTCAAATGAGATAACATAACCAAAAGGGGTTTGTAAACTATTAGGGTGCTGCCTGTGCATTATTACTGTTCTATTACTAATTGGTAAAGGAGCAATAGTAATTTTATAAGCTATGGCCAATTAAAAGGAGAAAACACTTGAGCCGGAGAGAAATCTAGCTCCTATCTCTTTTGGGTCTTGCCAGAATTCATCTTCTGGCCCCAGGAGGCCAGTTGATCCAGGGTTTTAATGCCCTCTGCACTAAAAGAATGCATTAACATTAACATCCTCAGTAATTTTCTATTGCAGACACTGAAATGTGGTGCTTAAGCACCAAACAGGATCCTCTTGGCCAATCCCTTGGCTTTGTTCCTCCCCCATGGTTCAGTCCCAGTTCCTCCCCCATGGTTCCGTTCCAGTTCCTCCCCCATGGTTCCCTCCCTTCCCGGTTCAGCATGAAGGCATCCTTGGCTGCAGTTGAGGTCATGGAAACTAGCCTCAGGAGGCTGCATTTGTCAGTCTAATCATCTCTTCTTCCCTGGTCTGGTTCTTACATCTTTCCTGTACACTAGAATCTCAGTGCTTCACTTCCTCAACTCTTTGGAAGATTTTAACAGAGTTATGACTTGTATCTCCAAATGGATAAACCAGGACTCAGTGGAAGCCAACTAGACCATTGCTAGATCCCTTTTCAACACCAAACGTGCCACAAGAAACTATGTTAACAAAAAACAAACATTTGGAAGGGACTGGAGGAATGAAAAACATGAAATAAAAGAGGGCAAAATCTTACAAAACCTCTTCATCCGTAACTTTTCCCAGAAGTCCTGACAATTTCTTTAGTAAGTTTGTTCTGTGTAAATATTTGTTCTACCAAGACTGATCAGTGAAAAATGAGAAAAAGTCCACTTCTTCTGTAGTAATTGATATCATTCTATGAATTCTTTTATTAATATCAGCCAGTTACCGAGAAAGTGGGCTCATTCAGTAGCTGACTTTGGCTGCTCACAACAGGCTTTTGCTTTGTCAAAAATAAGCAGATCACTTTCTAATTCCTTTTTAATGTGTTGACACAGCTTAAATAGTATTTCTTGCTCTATACATTATGAAACATTATGTGGAACGGCAAATTTTCCTTCCAAGTCAAACAGAAGAAAACTGTGCAGTAGTCATCTAGAGTGAACTCGCTGAATTTAAAGGGGTGTGAAGTGTCTGACAAATTACATACCAAGAAGAAAAAAACAAGAGAGAAACCTAATTCACACCATAAGATTATAGAAAGGTAATGTTGCATCTTTATTATATGAAGTGAAATCAGATATTATTTTCTGATTTTGATTTAATTCTGGGATTTCTAACAAAATAAGTTAGGCTGTTCTTATTCTCAGCAATGGATCAGAAATAAATGACAGCACATCTTTCCTGAGAGTTTCTTTCTATATATCAGTGGGGCATAAAATGTGCTCAGCTGAAAATATAAATGATGCCCCCAACCCAAAACAGCTTATCACTGTGCAAAACACTTATTAATATCAACAACTGCTACCCAGAGAAGTTCCCTTGCTGCGCCCCTTATATGGGAAGGATGTGTCTGAGAAGGGGTCTGAAATCCTGCCCAAGAACTGCCCAGCCTTTCCTCAACTTAATCCCCTCCCTCCCTCACCCCTACCCTTTCCCCAAACACCAAAGGCTGGTCATTCAAACAAGGCCTATAAGGAAGGGACCAACTGGTTGACCCCAACTTTTTGCTGAGAAAAGGTATGTTAACTAAATCAACAACTTTTTGTCACCAAATTTTGTTAGAAAATCCATAACATTAAAGGGAATTTTAGAAAGGGAAAATTATTCATAATTTCAACACCCTAATGCAACCCTGCTTGCATTCTGTGATCCATTCCATTTCTAGCAGCGAGCTCCGCTGTAATCACACCACATGGGTTCACTGAGGTGTTCTCTAATCATTAACAGCTTAATTTCCAAAATATACCTGTGAGCTACCTCAGTGTTTCTATTTTACTTAACAGATGAAATAAGTGAAGCACAGGGTGGAGGTTGGATTAATGACTCCGTAGAGAAGCCCAGCGAGCCAGTCTCTGCCCGAGCAGGGTTTCGTCTTCTCCGATCCAACCAGTGGGCATTACACAGCACAGCTAGCTATGTTTCAGGACATACCTTGGCAAGACTTCTCATCTGTTAATAATTTAAATCCCTTTTTGCAGCTGCAGTCAAAACTGCCCACGGTGTTTTTGCAGAAATGATCGCAACCTCCATTGCGCGTCTGGCACTCATCAATATCTGTAACAGTCAAGCATCGGCAAATCAGACAGCGATACTTGCCTCGTTATCGACAAATCCCTGAAGTGCTATTGTGTGTGCTTCATTATTCTCTGAAACAAAACAGACCCATAAAAGCATTTAAGGATGTTTGCTGATGTTTTTAAACTTACACATGTTCTCTTGTCTGGTTTAACCCATTTTGAAAGACAAGTGCCTGGTCCCCTGGAGAACTCTGACTTACACTGCCCCTCCCTTGACTAGCATTAAGGAAACAAGCTATGGGAAAGAACGGTGATGTCCTATTATATTCTCATCCTTGCACAAGTCTCTCAAGATAAGATGGCTTCCTTTCCTATACTTCCCATTCCAGTTTAATGATTAAAGTTATAAGGAACTAGAATATTTGTTTTGGCAAATTACACCACGATCAAATAGCCTCAATGCTTTTAAGTGATTTCTGACACTCAATTAATTTTATCTTTTCTCAGTTTCAACTGGTAACTGGTTATCTACTTTTTTATCACGTTAAAGAACTAAGCCTTTGTACTCGGGCCCATGAAATACTAGGTCATCGGGGTCTCTATTCATCAGTACAAGTTAATCGTACAGTTATTCATTGTTCTCTGGATAACAATCTTGGCTGTTATTTATATAATAATCTCTAGACTGTTATTTATGATATGATGATATTATCTCCTGCAAAAGAATGTTCCCTTGAACAACTGCTTTCTTCTAATAAGGCCACTGCCTGAAATGGATCATTTGATGTTTGTAGAAGCTGACCTTCTCAACAGTTAGTGAAATTAAGCTGGTTCTAATTAAGCTTACTCAGTTACAACCTTCTACTAGCCCAGGGAAGAAAAGCTTCCTTTTGATCAATATGAATCATAAGCAAATCTGGAGTCACTCAGGAGGTGTGGAGGGGAAGAGCTTTACTCCCACACATTAGCCGCATGGAGAGGCACAGGCTACCTTTACAGGTCTTCCCATCCAACTGGAGACTGAATCCGACGGGACAACTGCAATGAACACCTGTCGAAGTATCCTTACAGGTGCGATCACAGCCTCCGTTGTTGACAGCACATGTTTCTGCCAAGGAGGTAAGAAAAAGGCAGTTAGCTTCCTAAAGAAGTGATCACACAGCTGGGAAGAAAGGGGTATTGGTGCAGTGTTAATACTTGACAAAAATTCATGAAAGTCAGGAAGCGTGTGGGGTCCTCATGGTCATATCCCAAGCCGCTGCCACCCGCAGGTGAGTTAGAGGGATAACAGGGGCAGCTCCTCCCTGCACCCATCTAAATAAGTGACATCTCCCGAGGAAGCCTGACAGGGTAAGAGAGGGGGAAAGATGCCTCTGCCAACCTGCTGAGCCTTTTCAGTGGCAGATTTGAAGCCACTAAAAGTTCCTGTTGATCGACAGCCAGTGACCTGCAAGTATGACCACATCTAGCAGCCTAGATGTGAATGCAGAACACAGCAAAGGGGGATGTTCCTTCCTTTATCCTGAACCTTCTCTATTCACCATGTGTAATGGGCAAAGCAAGAGAGGGTAAACGTTGCCCACGCCACCCATTCCCTTGCCGCAGACCAATGACTTCCTCCTGGCAACTGCCAAGTAACTCAGATTAGAAGTTTACCTTTCCTTGAAAGGAGAAAGACCTGTCATAGTTACATGAAAAAGCAGCCGCAGTTGTTAAATCATATCTATAGAGATGAAGAATAACAAGCTAATGGCCTTCTATTTCTGTATATTATGCATGAATTCCAAGTAATACACAAATGCTATTCAACATTCATTCAACGGTTAGCACTTAGGCATCCAGAAACTGATTTTACATCCATAGCTACCTCTGTAAAGCCTTGGGGGCAGGGAGGGGGGGGGCAGTAAACTTAATTCTGATTAAATATGACAGATAGAACATGTATGTTTATCTCTGTTTCCTCACCAAAACTCATTAAAATGAGAGTAAATAAATTTTTTAAAGTATAAATCCTTAAGGACAAATAAAAGACAACAGATGAAAGATGTCAAATCTTCTGGAAGTGGCATGTCAATGCAGGAACAGTAACTGGCATAGCAGAAAGTTAAACCCTAGCAGTGGGGCTTCCCTGGTGGTGCAGTGGTTAAGAATCTGCCTGCCAATGCTGGGGACACGGATTTGAGCCCTGGTCTGGGAAGATCCCACATGCCGCGGAGCAACTATGCCCGTGTGCCACAGCTACCGAGCCTGAGATCTAGAGCCCACGAGCCACAACTACTGAGCCCATGTGCCACAACTGCTGAAGCCCACGCACTCTAGAGCCCATGCTCCACAGCAAGAGAAGCCACTGCAACAAGTAGCCTGAGCACCACAACAAAGAGTAGCTCCTGCTTGCCACAACTAGAGAAAGCCTGCACGCAGCAACAAAGACCCAACATAGCCAAAAATAAATAAAAATAAAATAATTAAATTTATTTTTAAAAAAAAACCTAGCAGTCTGCAGAGTGATGCCAACAAGTGGTAAGCTCATCTGAGCCACAGAATCCCAGAGAGGCTCAGGAACTGGAGGTACTAAAGTTAGTCTAGAGGCAGAGGTGAGGACGGAGTTAAAAATAGGAAGATTGATTGAGAGTCTGTATAACAGATAGGCTCCCAGATCCCCATCTTAATTCCACAGCCCACAGCACATCCCTATTTGGACTAAAGCAGATAAATTTCTTCTCTGGAAAAGGGCACCAGTAACAGCAGAGGAGGTGCTGTCAGGTGAAAGTCTATACTGTGAAAAGAGAGATCTCAAACTTTCACCCCCTCTGCACTCCAGTTCCCAGGACACTGGCAGCCAAGTCTAAATCCCCTCAGCAGGAGACTGAAGGATTCCTCTCCAGCCAAACTGACCAGCCCAAGGGAAAAGACCTATAGATTCTGGCATTTGAAGATCTCCAAATGAAATGACTAAGCCACTGCCTAGTCAACCAAGCATAAAGCCCACCAGCTGATAGAATATCCAAGTGGCTTTTCAATATTCCACTATTAAATAAGAAAAGTCAGCCAAGGATCACCAGACATTCAGGAAAGCCTCTAGTATGAAATAAATACACCAAATCAAACAAACAAGGGAAAAGGAACCTGAGGGAAGCAAAGATAATACAGGGAACAACAGAGAAGTTAGAAAATCTTATCATTAATTTCCTCAGGGAGGTAAGAAAAGCATCCATGAAATAAGAACAGGTTCCTACAACAAAAGACCAAAGTAAAATTCTTAAAAAATTAAAATATGAAAGCTGAAATTTAAAAAGAACCCTATAGAAGGATTAGAAGAAAAAAATGAAAGATCTCCTAGAAAGTAGAACAAAAATATCAAGAAGAGAAAAAAGAAGAAAATTTGAGGAGCAATCCAGGAATTACAACAGTCAGCTAATAGGAGTCCCGGAGAGAAAGAGAAAAGTGAAGAAAGTTATCAAAAGAAAAATTTCTCGGAACCAGGGGATGCGAATGTCCCTCTTGAAAAGGCCTACTCAGTGCTCAGAATAACAAGTGGGACAAATCCCACAGTGTGGACATCGTTGTGAAATTTCAGATCACCAGGGACAAAAAGGAGACCCTGAGAACATCCAGAGAGAAGCTCTCGTAGGTTCCATACAAAGAATCAAGACTAAAAGTGACTTAGACTTCTTGAAAGAACACTGAATGCTCAAAACGATAGAGCGCTATTTAAAACTCTGATGGAATATTTTTCCCAACTTTGAATTCTATCCTGAGGCAAATTCTCAAGAAAGGGTGAAGGGAGACTATAAAGGCATTTTCAGGTATGCAAAGTTTTTAAAAAATCTATATCTACCCATGTAAACTAACAAAAGAGAAGACATGGGATCCACCAAAACAGGAGCATGGGTAAGGGAATTCCCAGGCTGTGGCTCAGGGATAGGCCAGGATGACAGAGGTGCAGCTGGCCCAGGATTCAGGCCCTGCTAGAGCAGGGCGGAAGCCTCAGAAGGGACTTTTTAAGAAGAAAATAGAATTGATAAGTTATCTGCTGTATCTGAACATATTGTAAAGGTTTTAGAGCTCCGCCAGAAATTTGCAAAAAAAATTGGTAAGAGGTACTAAGAAAATTAAGCAAACAAAGAAAAGATAATCATAGCACATTACATGACTCAGGGGTGAATCATATTTAGATATTCATAATATGTAAATTGTGATAAAACTATATTAAGGATATGGGGGAAGGGGACAGAAGGGAGATATAACTTATTCTTCTGTGGTAGGAAGTCAAAAGCTAATATCTAAAACTGACATATCAAGGGAATTCCCCGGCGGTCCAGTGATTAAGACTCCGCACTCTCATTGTCGAGGGCACAGGTTCAATCCCTGGTCGGGGAACTAAGATCCAACAAGCCGTGCAGTGCGGCCAAGAAAAACAAAAACAAAACAAAACAAATAAAACCTGACACATCAAGAAATAACTGTAGGACTTCCCTGGCGGTGCAGTGGTTAAGAATCTGCCTGCCAATGCAGGGGACACAGGTTCGAGCCCTGGTCTGGGAAGATCCCACATGCCGCGGAGCAACTAAGCCCGTGTGCCACAACTACTGAGCCTGCACTCTAGAGCCTGTGAGCCACAACTACTGACCCCGTGTGCCACAACTACAGAAGCCCGTGTGCCTAGAGCCTGTGTTCTGCAACAAGAGAAGCCACCGCAACGAGAAGCCTGCACACCGCAACGAAGAGCAACCCCCGCTCGCTGCAACTAGAGAAAAGCCTGCACACAGTGACAAAGACCCAACACAGCCAAAAATAAATAAATAAATTTATAAAAAAAGGAATAACTGTATACACTTCCCTTTTCAGAAACATGTGGGAGGGGGAGTCAGGAGAAGAAGAAACAACTAGGAGAATTGAAAATTGTGGCCCCTGGCAAATGGCTAGTTAGGAGACAGGGAAATGATATATTGCTTTACAAGCTTAATAGTGCTAATTAAGTTTTTAAGGTTTTTATATTATTCATATGTACTATTTTAAGGCAATTAAAAATAATAATTTTAATAGGGCAGAAAAAAGCTCAGAAATGTCACCTGCCTGGTAACCAATGGCTGCTTAATATCTTACCTGACTATTAAATCCAGAAGCTATCGAAAGATCAGTTTTGTTGAGGCCAGGCTGAGCTTTCTCCAGAATAATAACGTCAAATGATCTGATGCCCACCCTCACAGCCACCGCTGAACGTCTGCAGTCACCTCCAGCTCCAGCAGACCGGCTGCCAGACCTTCCTGTGTCCCCCAGCCAAGTGCCACTCTTCTCCATTCATCTCTTCTGCCATTAACATGGGCTGAGTCCAAAATAGAAGACTCAGTGGACAAAAACCCAGCCAAATTGCCATATGCTAAATAGGGGCTGCCCAAAATGCCTCTCTCATCACAGTTACTCAGAGGGCGGGTGGTCTGACATGCACTGACCACCCACTAAGTCCCAGACAGCGGACTCTGGGCACTTTTGCATATTATTGTCTTAACCGAGCTTCCTGATAACCCTAAGAGGTCAACTGTATTACATCCATTTTAGAGCAAGACCAGGACACAGCGGCTCGGGACAGTTTGCCCAAGTCTCAGCGCAAGTCTCAGCAGCGTTATGACGCTTACCCAGTTATTCTGATGGCTGGGCCGGCGCTCTTCCCACAATACCAGGGGTCCTGGATGGTGACTAAGCAATAGCAGTGAGTGGAGAGCAGACACACCCTGGCTGGACAGGAGCTGCTGACTCTAATTCAGCTGGTCTGAGGGCACATGGGCCCCAGGCTCAGGCCTGATGCAGTAAGTTGGGGAGGGAAAGGGACAACGTCACTGGCGGGGGAGGGTGGATGAGGCACCTACCCATGAGCAGCCGCCGTTTCACCCGTTTATCCCCATCTGCCATGGATGTGGCATTGCTCTCCATCACCTCCAGGGCAGCGTCCTCTCGCTCTGCAAGAGATGCAAACAGCACAGTTCTCAGACTAAATGAGTCAGATTGTTCATCCCCTGCACAACCACTTCTGTGGAAATCCCAGACATGAGACCAGTGTGAGAAATGTGACTCTGTTCATTCAATAAAAATATGTTGTAATGAGGCTCTGTGTTAAATGGCCTCAGAGCCTTAATAGACATTAAATATGGAAAAGATTTTTTTATTCTACTGTACTAACCAGAGACCTTGGGGAACGCAAGCTTCAGATTCACTCCAGAACCCTCAGTCCAGGACAAAGAGAATCTTGGATTGGGGAACATCTGAAATGGAGCTAGCAAAGGACACGCCATGAAGGGCAGGACAGGCAGGCATCCCACCAGAAATATGCAACCCTGGCTCCTGCTGATGGCAAAGGCCACCTGTCATCATGAACAGCTAGCTTTAACTTTGCGTTGCCCTGGCCTTTTGGGATGTGCTGTTCCGATCTTCAGAATACCAGCTTCAGGAGCAGCCTAATCCAGGAGAGGAAAAAGGGCTTTCCAAGGTCTCACAGGGAGAAAGGGGCCCCCAGTCCAGGCCTAGACTACTTCCACGGCCACACGTGAGGCAGCATGGGACATGCTTGAGGGCATGTGCACTGTAAACACCCTGCCTCTAGTACTAAACAATATTAATCGTTAGGGTTAGGGCTGGGGTGGGGCGAGCAGGCTGGGGAAGACCCTAACCCAGTGTTGGGGTCACCATTCACCAAGGCAGCTCCTTCCATCCGTGTGCATCTTGTACTGGGGATGGCAGCTACACTCTGGGCCTGCAGCAGTGTCCTCACAGGAGTGATGGCATCCGCCGTTTCCATGGTTACAGGTCACTGAGAGGAAAAAGAATCAAACCATAAAGCACGGAGGTTTCCACAACTGGGGCTGTACTTGCTCCCGAAGAACTCTGATTTTCATTCAGGAAGTATTCGAGCACCTAGCATGTGCTAGGAATTGTGCATAAAAGAGAGAACCTTGACTCAGACCACGTCCCTGTCTATATCAACAGGTAGTCACGATATGACTTGTAGAAATGATTAATGACAGATTTAGAGCAACGTTATACAGAAAGATAGACATGGGAAGGTCAGGGGAGATTTTTCACTATTTAAAGGAAATTATACCAAAAGATTCCAAACTAGTGCTTTGCTCTATCACGAGAAGTACTAGGGCGTTTGGAAATGCTATAACACTTAATATCTGGAACAGACAATATTTAATTTGTATGTATATGTTAGGATTTCTCTCATCAGATTCCATGTGGATTAGTTAAAAGGGAGGGTAATCAGAGGAAATGATGACTCTTTGCACACAGTTAATGCAACATTAACCAATAATTACAAAGCTTATGTATGAACACATTGATGACAAGCCAAGGGTGAAAAAAAAACTACAAAACTATCTATTCATCAAACTCAACAGTGGTTACCTCTGGCAAAGGAAATGGCAAAGGAAAAGGGGGAAATGTTGTATGTTTCTTTGGACTGTTTAAACTCTTACACAACCATTTTTAATTTTCTAATTTAAAAGAACTAAAAACATATTTGCGCTGTGAGAAAAAACTATTCTGTGACTATAGCTGTGTAAAAATTGTGTACGCATATCAACAAAATAGGAATAGGAAAAAGCAAAACAACTGATTGTGTGGTGGAATTCTGGATTATTTCTTTATTATATCCTCAAGTTTTATAATATCTGAATATAATCTTATAATATTATTCGAGCAGTGATACCTTAAAAACGTTTTAAGTTTTTAAAAGTAAGTTTTCAGGTATTCTACTGGCTCCCAAAAAGCTGTAAAATGCTGAGTCTCACTCCACAGGTGGCTCTCCTGTGGAGACCTGGGTCCTCCTTTTGAAGACAGCTGGAGCCAGCCCCACTTTTAGGGGCCCTGTGAGGCTGTCAGAACCTGTTGTTGGTGACGGTGGCATCAGCCCTGGTTTGTCAGGCTTTGAGGTTGCACTCTGGTTTGCGATGGAGACAACAGAGAGGAGTCTCTCACCGACGAAACTGCCTCTCCTTCTCTTAACCACTGAGGTCTACTCACTGTAAACAACCATCCCCAGCAAACTGCAGGCGTCTTCTAGAGGGTCCATGACTTTGGGAAGAGTTCCTACAGGGAAACCCTCAGTGTTTCCTCTGGCGTAAATAGTGGTTTAGAAGCACCTTTAATGGCTGGTTGTTTCCTATTATCCATTGGAGCTATTATTGTGTTTCCTCATTGTGTGGCAGCTGCGTCTGGACTGTGTACACCATTCATTGACTCATCCATTAAACAAATGTGGATTGAGCACATCCAGGGGAAGACTGAGAGGCAAAAATAAGACAAGATCCCTGACTTGGTGGGGCTCGTAGTTGGGGAGACAGACACAGAAATTCAACTCCAGATTCAACCCAATCGTGTGGTTGAATCAAACACACGATTCAACCCCAGAGTGCCACGTGTATCATCAAGGAATAAACAGTGCTATGGGAGCCAAAATACAAACTGGCTGCCTTGTCCGAGGCCATCGGGGAAGGCTTCCGACGTTCTGTATCATGGTGACCAGGAGCACAAGCCTTACAGTTAGGCAGGCCTACGTGTGAATCCTACATTTGCCACTTACTTCCTGTGTGACCCTGTAGCTTTACCTTCTCCACGATTTCCTCCACTTAGCTCATCAGGCGGTGACTGTAAGAATTAAATGCAACGTGGCACCTCTTTAGACAAGGCTTTGCACATAATAAATGCTCCCCCAAAGTAGCTATTATCTTTATCATGATTAGAAGTTAGGCAGGATATGAAAAATTGAGTGAGAATTCACCAAGCTAGGAAGGAAGGAAGGCTTAGAAAAGCCTTGGAGGCATGAAAGAATGGGGGCTTTCTCCAAAAGCCAGGAGTCTGGTGTCTAGAGAAAGGAGGCTGATGAGGCTTGTATAAGAAGCAGGCACCAGGTACCAAAGAGCTGCCAGATGAGGAAATTTGACTCTATTCTACGGGAACAGAGAGACCTGGCCCCCAACATTCACACTCCTTACTCCTGAGTGCTATTTCCTTCCGACTGGTTCGTTTAGAAAACATCATTTCCCTTCCCTACAGGAGATTACCCTCAATATCTCACGTGACTGCCTTCCCTGATGTTTCTGATGCTGGGCTGCACAAGACAACCTCTGGGGTAGGATGGTTCCCAGCACAGCTGTGTGCCAGTCTGTACTTACAGGTGCAGTCTCTCTGGTTCTTGGCCAGCTCAAAACCAGGCCTGCACTCGCAGGCAACGCTGCCCCTCGGGGCCTCCTTGCAGATGTGACTACAGCCGTGATTCTTATTCATGCAGCTCAGACCCTCTGCAAAACAGCAGCACGCAGCCAGTGACCAGGTTGCAACAGAATCCTGACCCCGGGAGTGAGGCAAGGGTCTGGGGGGTGGGCCACAGACCTGCCTGCCTGGGTGTCCATCAGTCCCATGTTTTAAAAGAATACATCACTCAAATCAAGCCAGGTCATTTAACAGAGATATGAAAACTTTCTTATGTCACCCAAGAGATAGGATGTTTCAATTCCCCAAAAGAGGTAGGAGCTCTCCCAATACACTGAAGAGAAAGTACCCACCAGGAGGGAATTCCCTGGTGGTCCAGTGGGTAGGACTCTGAGCTTTCACTGCCGAGGGCCCGGGTTGAGTCCCTGGTCGGGAAACTAAGATCCCGCATGGCATGGCCAAAAAAAAATTTAAAAAAATAAAGAAAGAAAGTACCCACCAGGAGCTCTCTGTTGGGTGTGGAATCAGAACCTGTGGACCCCAGGGACATGTCCTCAGACTCTTATCTCTGCCATGTTGTTACCCATGCTGATCAAGAATACAAACAGAAAAGGAGAATCTCTCTACAAAAATCTGAAGATAGACTGATGAAGATTCCCAACCTTTTCACATATTCTTGAAGATGACTTTCAGAAAATTTCAACCCTCCACTCTACCCCCACCAAATCCACACTTTGAAGGTGACTGAGACTACTGTATCTCAGCATCACCCCATGGACACCTGCCCAGGGACCTCTCTTATGTGACCACCTTCAGTTAGTCCCTGGGCCCTCCCTCAGTGGGCTTGGAGGACAACAGCAGAGAGAACAGAGAGAGACCTCATATATGTGGTTTCCTTTAGCTGCTGTAAAATCCTTCTCAGGTATACTGTAATTTTCATTAGGCCCGATCTTGTTGTAACTGTGGTAGGAAACAGGGTTATTTTCCTGGATGGTTTAACATGCATCTAAATGACGGGGTCATAGAAAAGTAGACACCTGTGTGGTTTGCCACCATCAGGGCTCTTCTCAGTACCAATCCTTTAGGGGGCTCTGCCGCCTCCCAGCACTCTGAAGGAACTGTTATCAAACCCAAGAGTAATCTCAAAACCTCTCCTTGGTTTGTACAACATTAATAAGTGCGTCTTCACGGGATGCTTCTTTGCATTTGTGCAATGTTAACTCTAAAACATCTTTAAGAGTAGGGATTTTGTTATTGATTCTCCACTAACAAGACATTTTCTAATACTGGAAGTGGCACTATTTTAACTGAGTACAAAAAGCTTTCATTCAGCTTCGCTAGGATCCAATACTGTTCCGTATTGTGCCCCTAAAACCTTAGCCAATTGGTTCTAATGAAGTCAAAAGTCATTTCTCTCCAGTTCTCACCATGGGGCCGTTGATCTGTGCTTAACTGGAATGATTGTTTTAATACAAACAGATGTCATTCCTATTCCAAAAGACAGAGCAACAGTTAATACATCCCATATTCTCTTAAAACTATCTTGTTTTTTATCTGACAGTTACAAGCTGTTTGAACTCCACCACTCAATCTGCTGGAAGTTGCTGGGATTCATTCACCCGTGCCAAGGGCTGCTGTCAATTAACACAGAAAGAAGCTTGCACGGGGTCAGTGGAAAGCTCTCTTTGCTCTGGCTGGTGACTTCTGAAGGCGTTATTTGCTCCCAGTAATAAGATGGCACAGAAGGTAAGAGTTGCCTCCAGAAGCAGTGTCCTGTTCCCCTAGGAAGGCCCAGCAAGCATTACCTTTGTTCTTGGATCAGCAGAACATTTGAAGTAATAGGGCCCAGGAGCACCCAAGGGTAAACCTAACAGTGCCCAAGAAAAGGCAGCAGTAACACCTGTGAGGTACACTCCTAAACAGGTCAGCTGCTTCTTCCTCTTCTTCTTTTTCTTTTTCATTCTGTTTACAAGTCTGTTCAGACATTTGCAAAGTGACCTTTACTGCCTCAGAGCAATCCATTTACACAAGAGATATTTTGTAAGAACTGACTGTGTGCCAGATACCATGGGGATACAAAGAAGTTGCCCCCTGATGTCATATCCTATCAAGCAAGACCTAAAGTTACCAGGAGACATCGGAGGTTTAAATGGCTCTGGAAATGCTAAGGGCTTTTTAAGAGTTGACCCCGAAGCTTTTCACAGTCCCCTGGCTCAAAACAAGGTCACTGCTAGGGGTGGCAGATGGATCTGGTCCAAACTGGGAGGCCCAGCTATGGTTCTGGCTCCCCCAGAAACTGCCCTGGCAGTCCTGTTTCAGGTCGTTAGTTCACCAGGAAGGAAACAGCTCAGAAATGTGAGAAATATCCCATTCTGGTGGTCCCCAGGCTCAGGGTCTCACTGAAGAATATTTCTGGAAACCAAATAAAAGTATGCCTTGCAAATAGGGCAAGAAAAGGGGGAAACAGCCTCTGCTGAGAGCACAGCCTCTTCCTCACTAACCTGACACCTTCCTTACTACTCTAAAAAGGCAGCAGTGCAAACATCTAAAAATACTCTTGGAGCAGACAAAACAAAAGAGGAATGCTCATTTTGAGAGCCTGAGCTCCCATGAATAGGCACAAAGGCAGGCTGGGTGGTGTGTCTCCTTCTAGCCTACCCTCATTACATGGGTGAAAACACACAGTCTCTTTATCAGAGCTTTGGGGTCTCTAAGGATGAAAAAAACACAATAGCTTGAGTTTCTCTCAGAATCAGCTATTAAGATCCCCTATATTAAAGAACACTTAGTAAATAATTATTAAAAACAACAACAGCTACACTAGAAAATACTAGCTTGCAGTGTTTACCTTCTTTCAACCATCTTCAGAGAATCAGCTATGGGTTTTAACATCTATTTTAATACAGTTTCTAAGGGTTTAATGTGCACATCAAGGAGGAAACCCTACAGGAACACTGTTTACAGATGGCTCTATTTGAAGAGTTAAAACCCTAGGATGGAAGGGGGCAGCTGCAGACCGCTCCAATCTGCTGGCTCACGCTGCCGTGAATTTGCCCAGCAATCGGGTTGAAACACAACAGAAAATCACAGAGTGCTTCCAGACCACAACTCAAATTCTTGTATTTTGGTTTATAGCTCCAGACAAATATGCTCATTTTAAATACTCTTCAGGGGTTCTAAGAATGTCTGAATTGTAGAAAATTTAGAAAACACAAATTGCGGAAAGGAGCTGCTCTTGTATTTACTCCTGGTGTGAGGAGCCCGTGTCTGTAATCAGTCTGGGGGGCTTGGAGCCTTGTCCAGTCTGGGACAGGAGAAAGGGGCTGAGCCACTGCTCTGGAAGACCGAGGGTAAGAGGTGATCTTAATCACCGAGAGTGGCTTCGTGAGTGGTGGGACCCGTACTGGGGGTGTTCAAGCCCTGGCTTGACCTACAGGGCGCCACCCCCCTCCCCACCGCCTGAAGAGAAAGCCAGAGTGACTTTCCAGGAAGCAGCTTTGAGCAACCAAAAGGGAGAGGCCCTGAGATCCAGATCATTCGTGCTGCTGGCATCTTAGTTCAGCCTCTGACCAGAGGCAGAGCTCACCCAAGAGTCCAGAGAACCCCCGGCAGGAAAGTGAAAATGAAACCTAACTGCTACTTAATCAAGGGCCACACACCTGCATGGGATAAGAGATCCACCTGATTAGGGTTGGAGTCTATGACCACCCAGCTTCCACACTGACAATGAGCAGGCTTGGGTAATAAGAGCATCCGACTCCCCATTTCTCTGACCCTTCTTCTTAGTACCCAGACAGGCCTTCTGGTTAGGGATAAGAAAGGGGCCATCGTTCTTGGAAAATGAGGCAAAAATCATCTTCCACAAAGAAACCCTTGAAAAATCACTAAAACCACCACGATTAAAACAATAAATCTACAAATAGTAGAAGAACTGAAAATCACCACATTCTTAAGTTATGAGGATGACTACGCAGCACATGCCAAAAGGAGTTAATAGTCTAGGATTTGGGGCATTTCCCTTAAAAACAGGCACCGGCAACCTTGGGAGACATAAAGCCAACAAAATGTAGTTCTCTGGGGACTTCCCTGGTGGCACAGTGGTTGGGAATCCACCTGCCAATGCAGGGGACACAGGTTCGAGCCCTGGTCTGGGAAGATCCCACATGCCGCGGAGCAACTAAGCCCGTGTGCCACAGCTACTGAGCCTGTGCTCTAGAGCCCGTGAGCCACAACTACTGAGCCCGTGAGCCACAACTACTGAAGCCTGTGCGCCTAGAGCCCATGTTCCGCAACAAGAGAAGCCACCGCAATGAGAAGCCCGCACACCGCAACAAAGAGTAGCCCCTGCTCACCACAACTAGAGAAAGCCTGTGCACAGCAACAAAGACCCAACGCAGCCGAAAATAAATAAATAGAATTTTTTTAAAAAATGTGGTTCTTTGGCTTAAGAAAGAGCAGAGAATTAAAAGCACATCACTGAGTTCAAAGTGGCTGATGGGCCACAGGTCCTTAATTCCTCTCCCTCCTGAGAATCCACTGAACTAATAGAAGAAATAAAATAGGTATAAACTCAACGCAGAGAGCACGAGCCATCAGAGGAGAAGAATTTTCTGCAAATTTATGGAGGAATGGTAAATGACAACATGGGTGAAGAAAACCATAGTATAGAGACCCCCAGTCTGGGGAGGGGGTTCACCTGCCCCCTGGAATCCCAGAAGCTCAGAGTTCAAAAACGCAAAACACAGGGAATGCCGGGTCTTGCTGAAAACAGGGCAATTCACTGAGTCTCCCAAGGAAGGCTCCAGCCCCTCCTTCCCCAAAAAACGTGCTGTGGTTTCCAGCACCTTTCTGCAAAACTGGGCAGATCATCCAGTGCATTTCTAGTCATCTTTGAAATGTACTCCATTTAGAGATTAGAATCAGAGAATGTGAGAGTCTGAAGAGACCTCAGAGCTCACCCAGTCCAACCCACTTTTTTAGCAGGGTGAGAAAGGTGCAGCTAAAATAACCTGCCCACTTGTCCTCAGGCCTCCAGGCTTTCTCAACTCCGTGCTTCCCTCTAGAGCCTTTGAGGATGGGGGTGGGGGATTCTCAGATGTGACCCTGCCCCCTGCCCCCAGCCGAGCAGAGCTACCTTCTGAGCGGTGAATGCACGTGTGCTGATTGTCACTCAGGAAAAAGCCCTCCTTGCAGCGGCACTCGTAGCTTCCCATGACGTTGACACAGGTGTGCTGGCAGCCGCCATTGTTCTCCAGGCACTCGTCCACATCTGGAGGGGGAGAAGGCTTAGCCTTTGCTTTTGTGACTGCTTCACACACTGCCCCACCCACCACCACCCTGCCCCGGCAGCCCAGGGGCTCCTGCTAAGCAGAGACGAGGTCTCTCGTCAGGTCCTTGCATCACAGAAGCTCTCAGAACTGAAGCCAGTGGGGCCGCAGGTAATTAACCCAGCCCTCATGGGTCTAGAGCTCCCTTAAACAGGCCCTCCACCTGGACACCTGGATAATCAGTTCAGTAAGTATTTATTGAACACCTTCTCTTTCCTAAGCACAGTGCTAGAGGAGACAATAAAACACAGATGCGTAAGATCGAATTCCTTTGCCCTGGAGCATCTCCTTCAGCAGAGGGAAAGAGACAACTGTACAAGTAATTGTGAGATAAGGTAAATGGTGGTACAAAGGAAAGAAGTCACCTCTGGTTGTGGGTATCGGGATGGGTTTTATGGAAAAGCTGATGAAGGTATGAGCTCTGTAGTGTTTCTTCAATTTTAAATCAGGAGAAGGGATTCTAGGCAAAAGAAAGGGTGTGAGCATAGTACGAAGGCTGGGAGACACAGAGCATGTTCAGATAACACAGTGTTATTCAATTGGGCTGAAGCACAGTACATGCAGGGAAGTTACAGGAGACAGAGCTGGGAAGATAGACTGGGTCACACTGCAGAGGACCTTGAATAGCAAAGAAGTTCCTGCTTCATTTGAGAGGCAACTGGGAACCCCTGGAGCAGGGTGACATGGTCAGCCCCTCGTGTTGGGAAGGATAAGGCAGCAGCTGAGGGAAGGACACAGGGAAGGGGAAGAATTGAAAGCCTGGAAGTCCAGCTTCACACGTTTGCCTGAAATAGCCATGGCTGGCGCTAGTAGGGGACCGGACCTGGGGCCTGGCAGTGCGGATGCCTAGGATGGAAGAAATAGAAGGGGACTGTGGACAAGCTGCCATGTGGACATGGGGTGAGGTGGCTGAGAAACATGGGGAAGACCAGTGCTGGGTACAGAATTGGGTGTGGAGATGTGGTTGGTCCCCAGCAGGGCAGGGAGGTAGTAAGTGTGAGATGCTGACATTCAGGGCTAGCTCCAACAGGCTGTGGGAAGCCTGAGCCTGGTGTAAAGACAGCTTTGAAAACCACTTACTTGTGGTGTCCAGCAGGGAGGGAGGGAGCCTTGCCCCAGTGCTATGCCCCCAGGGCGAGGGTAGGGGACCTTCCTTCCACTGTGTCACTTACTACCTTGTGCGCGGCTCCATCAATACACTTACCACCGTGCATTTTCAAAATCTTTTTTTTTTAAATTGTACCTTTTGACTCCTCAACATCTTTTACTTATGCATCTCCACTAGACTGCAAACTCCTTGAGGACAGATTTTTACAGATTTTTTTAAAATTTAGCATAGCCCTGGAACCTGCAGGCACATATTAACTCTTCAATGCATGAACAAACAAGCAGGAGAGCACAGCATCACCAGAGTTAAAGAAGAGGAAACTTCTAGAAAAATCTCAGACATGACAGAAGCTCAAGGAGAAGGCTGATGTAAAAGCAATTTATTTTCTCTAGCCCTGACGTCCCACGTGCCTGTCACTAGCTCCTGGGGGCATCCGTAACAAGCACATTCACACTGAGATATCTGTTATCTGGTTTCAAGCTTCAGATTTTACAGTCATCCGTCCTCCCACACTACCCAGCAGATGCCTTGCTAAACTGATGGGACTTAAGCCATCCCCTGAAGCCTAACAGACTTGCCCTTCTCTGTGCCAAAGGGTGAAGGGAGCACATTCCAGAGGGTGAGATGTGCTGGATCACACCTGGCCCCGCTGTTCCACAGCGAGGCCTGGGGTGAGCAGGAGAGATGTTTCCCTGAACACCAAATCCTGGCCTGGTTCTAAGTAAAGGTGTGCTCCCCTCTGAGCTGCACCGCCCCATCCCGTGTTTAACCCACTATTCCTTTTCGCCAAAGCAATTAGAAATGAATCAAGTTGGGTGACGCACTCTGACTGAATTAATACAAAAGTTCACAAGCACAAATGTGCATCACTAGGCTGGTGAGTTTCTGCAGAATGTAAAACAGTGTTTTACAACCCTGTCTGCATGTTAGAACCCTGATGTCCGGACCCCACCTCCTAAGACACTGATCTAACTAGCCTTGGATGAGACCTGGACAGTGGTGTCATTTTAAACTTCTCAAGTGATGCCAGTGTGCTACAGGACCTAGTAGCTATGTTGTGCTCCCAGACATTCAATAAATAGAAGTTGAATTCAGGTGGGCTGAGCTGTGTGGAAGAGCTGCATTTTGTGTTTCAGGCTCACAGGCACCCAGGATCTCCGAGCACTCTGGGTCGAGTGCCAGAGCTAAGTGGTGTTTGTACTCTGCGTATCCTGGCTAATATATCGGCGGCTAATTGTGCGGTCAGGGGGCGGGGGAGAGGTAAGGGTCATCCCAAAGAACACAGGAAACTGTCCCTCCTAAAAAATTTAGGCCCTGAGCTCCTTTCCTGTCACAAAATGCTTCTGCTCTTTCAAGTCCAAATGGCAGCTACGTCTCTATGTGTGCTGGTCCTGCTGTTCTCAATGTACCACTGTATTTTCTCATGCCTTCCTTTTCATGGAATCCTCAGCCCCTTCAGATATACTCGGTGGATATACTCAGGGTTTTTCTCCAAGGCAGACCCTTGCTACCAAACCCACAAAGAGACCCCAAAGAGGGGAAACGGAGATACTCTGCTGAAATACCTGTGTTAGCAGCCAGGCCAGGAAGGACTTGGGGCCTCAGGCCTTTACTCCAAACCACCCCCACCCAAGCTGGCCCAGGTCCTTAACTCTTGGAATTGTCCACTTTTTGTTCTTAGGAAGCTCATACTTCCTCCAAGCTGTGGGTTTGGGCACAACTGTGATGACTGGGTCTTCCATCAAATACAAATCCTCAAAATGCCATTGGCTAATCAAAGGGAAATGAGTGATTTCCCCTAGAAAATGGTTTAAAAAAAAAACCACACTGTATGCTTCTCAACAAATTACACACTAAAAGTGATTTTTTTTCTAAAGTTTTTAATTAATCTCAATTTATTGAGGCTCTCAGGATTGTCTCTCTAATGTGTCTTTTTGTGGTGCTAATGGCCTAGAAAGTCTGCAGAGGGGTTAGTGACTCCCCAGCCCTCAATCAATTCTTCCTGATAGCTGCAGGCTTAGAAGGCCAAGCGGTCTGACCACTGCTTGACCTCTCACACAGGGCTCAGACAGGAAGGGACAGAGTCTACATCAGGATGGGGCTCCAGGTGACATGATACAGGTCATATCAGGGCTTAGTCCCAAATACTCTCCTTCCCCAACACGAAAAATACAAGTTCTGCCTGTACTCACTTAGTGACTTTTATGCTGATCTCAAAGCATTTGATCAAGTGGCCATTCCCACTGCACAGCAAGGGAGCATCTGAATAGCTGTCCCCACAGAGCCAGGGCCTGGCTCAAGCTGCTCCTTGGTTAGCCAAGTGGATATAAGTGGGTCAACCACATGAAGGATCATCAGTGTCAAAGGAATCTGATGGCATCTGGGTCCCATGTCCTCCTGTACCACTGCTAACACCAGTCTTAAAGTGCAAACAGACCACAAACACTTGCCTTCCAGGTGTGCTGCATCTTCTAAGACCATCCAACATTCAACCCTATCCAACTGCTTGCTAATTTTAAATTCTGTTTTATTCCTGGCATAAGGAACCAATGTAAACAATACTCTTTGCAGTCCCTAACTCACTGAAACTCCAACAGATGTTTCTGGTTTGTGGAATACTAGGAGGATGTTAATGGAAGGTTTCTACTTGAATTTCTCTCTCTTTTAAGAAAAAAGAGGAGGGTCTACCTGGCTGAGATCCAAGCACACATGTGGAATCTTCAGGACAAGTAGTTTTACATGATTCTGGAAGAGAGACACTTACCACTGAAGAAATGGTTATGAGTCAAGACCCTTTTAACACAAGACCAAAGATCTTAAAGGTAACAAGTCAATGCCAGAAAATCAATAAGTAGTAATGTCAATGTCCACCCACCTCCTTGGACTAATGGAGGATTTATATTATGAATGATCACATAAAAACTAAAATACTTAACCTGGTTTTCTATCAGCGAGTGTGATTTCTAGGGAGCCAGAAAACAAAGGTCTCTGATCCCATTTCTCTTTTAATGAGTATGTTTTTGTCAAAGAAAAGAAAGGGGTGGAGGTGCCAGAGGGTAGGTAAAGGAGAATTACCATTGCCAACTGTTTTCCTTACCAAGACAATTATGACCGTCATGAGCCAACATGAAGCCATCAAAACAAGTGCAGCGATAATTGCCGGGAATGTTCAAACAGTCATGGACACAGCCTCCATTGAGTTCATTTTCACATTCATCAATATCTGAGGAGTAAAAGAGAAGTAAACCACACAAGCACTATTTCTTTAGTGTGGAGAAATATGCATTTACCTTTTAATCAGCCATCCCACATCTAGCAATCTCCAACAACAGAAAAATAAATATGCATAAGATTATTTGCTGCAGCATTTGTAATTACAAAATATTGGAAATGACCTAAATGCCCACGCACAGCAAGCAGTTGAAGAATTAAGGTACATTTACTTGGTGGAATACTATGCAGCTGTTAAAAAAACAATGAGCTAGATCTCTACGAACTGATTTGGAGTGATTTCTAGAATATACTAATAAGTAAAAAAAAAATCAAAATGCAAAAGAGTATCTGTAGTATGTTATCTTCATGTAAAAAATAAGGAGGTACACGCACACACACACACACGAAATTCCAGCACGCTCTTTTTGCAGAACTTGACAAGCTTATCTTACAATTTATATGGAAATGCAAAAGACTCAGAAGAGGGAAAACAATTTTGAAAAAAGGAGAACAGATTTGGAGGATTTTCACTTACTATAAAGCTACAGTTATCAAGACAGTGTGTGGTACAGGCATAGAGGCAGACAAACAGATCACTGGAACAGAATCAGAGTCCAGAAATAAACCCTTATATTTATGGTCACTTGATTTTAGACAAAAGTGCTAAGGCAATTTATTGGAAGAAATGATAGTCTTTTTAACAAATGGTGCTGAGACAGTTGGATATCCATATGCAAAAAAGGTTGATTTAGGCCCTTAACTCAGACCATACACAAAAATCACAAAATGCATCAGAGACCTAAATGTAAGAGCTAAAACTAGAAAGCTTTTAAGAGAAAATATAAAACTTTCATGAGAAAATCTTTGAGACCTTGGGTTAGGTAAAGATTTTTTAGATACAACACCAAACACACAATCCATAAATCTAAAAATTAATAAATTGGACTTTGTGAAAATTTAAAACTTTTGTACTTCAAAAGACATTAAGAAAATGAAGAGAAGTCACAAATTGGTAGAAAATATCTGCAAATCACATACCTTATAAAGGGCTTATAAAGAACTCTTACAATTCAATAAGAAGACAAAAAACCCAACTTTAGAATGGGCAAGAGATTTGAATCAACATTTTACCACAGACAGTATACTAATGGCTAATAAGCACATGAAAAAAATGTACATCATTAATTATTTGAGAAATTATAATTATAATCACAATGAGATACCATTTCACACTCCCTAGAACAGTTATAATAAAAAAGACAGACAATGACAAATGTTGACAAGGATGTAGAGAAATGGGAAACCTCATACACTGCTGATGGTAATATGACATAATCACTTTGGAAAGTTCCCTGGCAGTTCGTTAAAAGGTTAAACACAAACTTACCGTATGACCCAGAAATTCTACTCCTAGGTATGTATCAATAGAAATGCAAAATCATGTCTACACAAAGACTTGCAGGTGAATATCCTTGGCAGCATTTTTATTTATAATAGCCCAAAAGTAGAAACAACCCAAATGTCCATGAAATACTAGTTAACAATAAAAAGGAATGAAATACCAGTACAGGATGCAACATGGATGAACCTCAAAAACATTATGCTAAGTGAAAGAAGCCAAACACAAAAGACCATAATGTATGATTTCATTTATATGAAATGTCCAGAAAAGGCAAATCTACAGAGACAGGAAATAGATTAGTGGTTGTCTGGAACTGGGGCTACGAACAGGGATCTTACTGTGATGAGGAAAATGCTTGAAAACTGTATTATGTGATGACTGCACAACTCAACTAATTTACCCAAAATCATTGATTTGTACACTGACTTAGAATTGGTGAATTTTATGGTATGTAAATTATAACTCAATAAAACAGTTAAAAAGAAAATACATATTTAGCTGCTTATTTGTGCAAAAGAAATACAGGAAGGATAAACCAGAAAGCACAGAGATTGGTGACCCATGGTGTGTGGGAGAAGGGGTGGAAATAAGGAGGAACGGGAACAGGAAAGAAATAGGAGGAAGGAGTCACACTTCTCTGAGTTTTTGAACTGCTGTGACTCTCAGAACCATGGTGATGTTTTACATGCACACACATCAACCAGGAAACAAGAGTGAGGGTGACAAGAGGGATTAAAAATTGGAACACAGGGCTTCCCTGGCGGCGCAGTGGTTGAGAGTCCGCCTGCCGATGCAGGGGACACGGGTTCGTGCCCCAGTCCGGGAAGATCCCACATGCCGCGGAGCGCCTGGGCCCGTGAGCCATGGCCGCTGAGCCTGCGCGTCCGGAGCCTGTGCTCTGCAACGGGAGAGGCCACAACAGTGAGAGGCCCGCGTACCGCAAAAAAAAAAAAAAAAAAAAAAAAAAGGAACACAGAGAGAAACAAATGAACCTAACTGTACTGTAAATGAGTAACACACCACACTGAAGGGGATGGGGAAGAAAAGTACTAGCCTAAGTATGTCTGAAAAATAGTAGCTTGACTGGATGTTATAAGGCCAAATTCAAAAATAGTTGTATACAAATACTGTACCCTAATTATTAAATCCGTTTTACTCCCAGAATTATAGAGTAATAATTCTGTAAATACTTTATGTGTATACTGGGATTGAACAAATAGGTGCATATATTGCAGATAATGAGAGCCAGGTTTCTCACTGTTGGAGAAAGAAGTTATGAATAAGCCAAGAGAGAGGTTAGAATGAATCCTGTGATACTGTTTTGGAATCTGAAGTATCAGTGTAACTCACTGTTTTTAATATATATATAGAAATGGATAGATACAAGGAATAAATATAGATAAGTGTGTATGTGTGGGTTAGTATACATACATATATTTCCTAGCTCTGTCCACTGAGAGGGCCTAGGAGGAATGACATCCCAGTAACAATGAAAACACCAAGCATCCAGATCTTGGTTTCTATACATCATTTTCCAGTAAAAGGAAAACCAGTGCTCCCGGAGAAGTAATTGATTCCAGGGCTGGGGAGGGGAAAATACAGGTTGAGGCTGGAGCATTTTGTGGTACCAGAAAATTAGGAATTTCTCAAAAAAGGATGGAGGCATGTCAACAGGACACAGGAGACCATGTGAAGGAGCTCCCAATGGCTAAAGCTGGAACAACTTGAGCCAAAAATAAATAACCATATAATTAAATAAACACCCGTGAGTCCATACTGGCATAAATACATAAACACATAAATCAATACATAAATAAATGGGGGAGGAGGGACAGATCTTCCTTACAGAAGAATCCCAATTAATAGACATGTAAGGAACTAGAGAAATACAAAATTACCGAGAGTCACATATCACAGTAATAATTGTTGCAGGCAAGATCCACAGTTGGATGCTAAAATCAGCATAGGCTAAAAGCATCTGCCCCAATATATATATATATATATATATATATACACATACACACTGAAAGGGGAAAAAATAGTAACTTTGTAGTGGAGAAACCCAGGATACACCATTTTAACCAGATGATCAAGATTAACATCACCTGTAGTGGGAATGTTGACATCATGTGCGCCAGATGTGATGCACTGAAAAGCACACAATAGCGCTTCTGTAGCAGCTTTGCCGAAAGCTTCACTTTTGTATTACTACAAATGTGTAACCTCAATTTTATCGAGAGAAGACATAGGACATTCTCTTATCGCGTCAGTTCCTACCATACTACTTCTTATCATGTGAAAACATAAGGCCAACAAAAGAACTGAACAGTACTCATCAATGTGTCACTGCCATGAAAGACCAGGAAAGACTGAGGAACTGTCACAGAATGGAAGAGACAAAGGAGACAACAGTTAAATGTAATGTGGGACTTTGAGTTGGATTCTGGAAGAAAAAAAATAGAAAAACTGTTAGGGAAAAACTGGTGACATTTGAGTAAGTCTATAGTTTAGTTAATAATATTGTGCCAGTGTTAATTTCCTGGTTTTGATACTGTACTATGGTTATATAAATTGTTAACATTAGGGTAAGATAAATGACAGACATATGTGAAGAATTCTGCACTAGTTTTGCAAATTTTCTGAAGTCTAAAATTATTTCAAAATAAAAAGTAAAAAAAAAAAAAAATACAAAGGCCAAGTCTAGATTCATCCCTGTTAAACCTGATTCAGTTCCTTAAACTGAGAAATAAGGACCATATAATTAATACTGACCACTGAAACATCCCCTCCCCAAAGTCTGGGATATAAGCAAAGATCATTTAGCATAAAACATCATGTACCTAAAGACACTTCTGAAGCACATTATTTTAAAAATACTTATTCAGGGCCCATACTTTCATTTTTCCAACATTTTGGCAGAAGAAATTTGTGGAGGATAAAATTCTGTTCACTCTGAGCAAACCAGTTCCCATCCTTGAACTTAAATAGGGGCAAGTGACTTCAGTGATAATCACAACACAAATGATACCACAGATTGGACCCAAGAGGCTTAAAAACTATTAAGCCAGGAAATACACATAAAAGTTACATCTTTGAATATCTGTATTTTTGAATCTTTGCAATCCCCATTTTCTTTCCTTTTCCTTCCTGGAAGAAAGTTTCCATTTCTGGATCCCTGTACCAGAAATCCAAACTAAACAGGGTCATCCTTATTCACTAGGTTTATAAACACTACAAGTATTCAAAAAATCAAATCCTTCTTAACAGGGAGAATATATGCTCTCTGTTAATAGTGATTACCTGGGGATAAATAGGAAGGTCTTTACTTTTCTATTTTACACATTTTTGTATTTTTTGTATTGACTTTCTATAACAATAATCACATATTATTTTAAAACCAATTTAAAGGTAGAAAAGCAGCGATGCCAGTCAATCATTAATATTTTAAACTAAATAGTAGGCTTTTCACTCTAAACTGTTAGCAATTCAATTTCTTATTTGTGATAAGCCAAACCCAACAGCTAAGAATAACCAAACTTTTGCCACTTGTCATTTAACATTATTTACTAAATAAGTACTTTATCCAAAAGAAAACTTGGCATGGTTTCTACCCCCAGAGAGCATACAGTGACTGAAGGTCACAGTGAAAAAGTGAACATTTTTTTCCCCAAACAGGGTACCAACATGTGTGAATTCCAGTACTGTTAATAGAATATTTAATATGGTGAGGATGTGGTATGGAGGAACTGGCAGAGGGATGTTTCAGAGACAGTACTCTTTTGGCCTCCCATGATGCAGGGCAGATAGAGAGAGAGATGGCTGTCTGTCTCTGGGAAAATATGAGCCTGAAGAAACAGAAGGGCTTTATGGATGGACCAGCAATTCCACTTGCTGCGAACCTGACCAGGAGCACGTCTCCTTTGATGGGAGAGGCAGGAGTTTTGCTCCTCCTGCACAAAGGAGACCATAAATTTATTAGGATTTCTCACCCAACCAAAGAGGGACACTAGGAGGCTGCGTGAACAGCAGAGACGTGGGGTCAGGGACAGAGCTAGAGTGGGGATCTGACTTTTTTTCACCTGCCGGCTAATTGTGTGATCATGCCCACGACCCCTTTCCCGATTCCCCTGAGCCTCAGTGTCCCCATCAGTAACACGAGGGAGAGGATTGGCTCAGAGCTCCCTGAAGAGCCCTGCCAGCTCCAACATGCCACAGTTTCCATGCCCCAAGCAGCCTCTTCCTATGAGAGTCCAGTCTGCAGCTAGTTCTCAATGGCAGAGTTTCTGACACTGAGCTGATCCTCCGTGGCCCAGAACACAAAATGGCAAAGTCCAGACTTCAGCCTCCCAGATCTGGAGCTCTAAGGGCTTAAAATATCCCTCCACAGATCTTTCCAGGGCCAACTTGCAGCTCCAAATGAGGCAGGCTCCTGGTGCAGCTCTAAAGCTTGGCAGGTCACAATGCCAAACCACCCGAAGTCAAGGACAAGATAGAGCCACCAGAACCTCAGGGGAGGGCAGGACTCTGGCACTCAGACTTCAGAGCAAGGATGCTGCCCCAGGGAGGTACAGGATCAGCACAGATCAGCCCTGTTCTGGCAAGCATGGCTCTCCTGATCAACATGGCTGCTGACTTTCTGCCCCCAAACTGAGTGGGACCAAAAGATACTAAAGCAGCGCTTTTCCTTTGCAGAAGCTAGACAAAAGGACATTTCAGAGCCAGATAAAACTGTATGATCAGCTCTCGGAAAGACCTGATGTTCCCTGTTTTTTAAGGATCTGACATGCAATTCAGAGAGTAGGTGATGTGACCCGGGGTGGCGGTGGGAGGGCTGCTGAAGCACTTTTACCAACACAAGTGGCCACGACAAGAGCTGAGGAGGTAGGGAGCTTCCCCTGCTGGCCCACCCACTGCTGGTCCCCAAGTCACTTACCCTCACACTGCCTGCCCTCCCCTTGGTAGCCAGGCCTGCAGGAGCACTTGTAGGAGGTGGGTGTGTTCTGACACAGGGCATTGGTGTGGCAGTCGTCTAGCCCCTGGGCACACTCGTCCACATCTGCAAAAGAGCACAGCAGCTCCTGATATGGTGCCCCGAGCCCCGGTGACCTGGCCTTGGCCCCTCTCTAGCATCATCTCCCACCAGCCCATCCCACTCACGCCTCGCCAGCTAAACTGCTTGGGAGCCCCTGGGATGAAGTGGACCATGTCCAGGCCCCTGTTTCCAGGCACAGCCTGTTCCCTCTGACTGGGATACCCTCTCCACTGGCCTTCACGACTCAGCTCAAACCCACCTCCTCTAGGAAGCCTGCCAGGACCCCAGAGTGTAGGTGAGTTGTCCCCCAGGATATGCTCACATATCACATTGTCACTGTTTTCCTGCCTCCCCATCTAGATGGTATCTTGATTACAGACTGGACCTGTGGCCCGGAGGCAAAGCACAGTACCTGGCACATGAGTAGGTGATGGTAAAGGCCTGCTGAAGGAAAGAGCAAGTTGGCAAAAATGCTCTGAAAACCGAGCAGAGTCTGTCAGCTTTCTCAGGGTTTGGGGTATGGGGGGAAAGCTCACCCTGGGCTCTGAGAACACCATCCTGAACCCTCAGACCATGCAGAGAGGTAATGGTGCCCCCCTCCACCCCTTCACCGCTGCCCACCCTCTCAACCTGGAAACCGGCCTTGGCAGAAGCCTTTCCTTGGCTGATACTCCTTCCAGGATGTTAATTAAAAACAAAAGAGTTTTGAAAGTATTCCAAGTCCAGTTAGTGCACAACGGGTATTCCCAGATTCTCAAGCAGCAGCTGTTCCACAGACAGAAAAATCCCTGGAGCCGACCCTGAAGCCCCCAGGACAGCTTCCCGGCCCCAGAAGAAAGGAGCACGGCTGCCATAACCTCACGCGGCCGGAGCCCTCAGTTTCCCCATCTCCGCAAGGAGACTCCAAAGCCCTGCTCCCCGCTCAGCCCGCGCGAGTCTGCCCAGCAGGCGCTCCCCGAGGATCAGGGCGGGAACTGTCATCAGCCCCGGGTCCGAGGCCGGGCCGCGCACTCAGGCCCTGGGCCTCTGGCCCGCGCGGTGGCAGCGCCTCTGCCTGGCCTGCGGGTGCGGCCCCAGGGGAAGGGGGGCCACGCGGAGCTCCGCAGCCGAGCCCCGGCCCCACTTGCCCCGGGCGCCCCTCGAGGGTCACGGGACCCCTTCTCGTCGCCCTCCCTGCACGCCGTGCCAGGTGCGCCCCCGCGGCCGGACACTCACCCTCTGGCGGCCCCGTGGCGCGGCCCCAACCGGGCGGGACAGCCACCGTCAGCAGCAGCGGTAGCAGCAGCGGCAGCAGCGCCCGGGCCGCCCAGGGGCAGCCAAGGCCCGCGACCCCCATGGAAGGCGCGGCGACTGCGGGCAGAGACTGCGGAGCGCGGGCGGCGAGCGCGGCGGCGGCTCCGGGAGGTGTGTGCGGGCGCCCTGCCCGCCGCGCTCTGACACCCCCGGCCCGGCCCCGCCCGGCCCCCGAGCCCCGGCCTCATTTTCACACAGTCCTCCCCGGGCCGCCCCTCCCGGCCCCCTCCCTTCCCCCTCCCGGCCAGGGCGGAGGGGGCGCGGCCGCAGTGGCCGGAGGACGGCTGTCAGCCTGGCGGGGTCGGGCCCGGCGGGCCGCGAGGCCCCCGCCGCGCAGGCCCCCGCCGCAAACCCGCTGCTCCCGCACGGCCGCGGCGCTGCGGCCCGCGGAGAGCCTCGTGCTCCGCCCGTTCGCGGCGTCCTCCAACTTGACCCGGTTCCTCTTGTGAAGACAAACAGCACTTCTAGCCTGAAATACTCGGACACGGGGCACCCAGAAAGTGTCCTGTGTAGCTCAGAGTCCTATAGTCCCCAAACCCCAAAACCACCTATGGGGCTTACCCATCTCTCCACTTAGGAGGGGGAATGTGGATGGAATGAAAGTGATTCCACAGACTTCGGATCCTCAGGAGAACTCAACGGAGAGGGTGAGCCCAGCTTCTCTGCTCACCTCAGCACACACTGTCTACACCCTTCTCCGTTCTGCCCAACCCGGGCCTTCTCTGATCCCCTGCCCCCAAGTCCTGGGAGGAGAGTGGCCCACTTGTCCCCCACTGGGGCACCGCTGAGACTGTCCCTCTGTGGCACAGTGCTGGGCCCATAAGCACAGCACAAAGTGTTCATTTCACTGAAAACCGGTTAAATGTATCTTCAGAGCAGCTTAAAGGTGAAGGAAAAGGGGGCCAGAATGTCAAGGGTGAGCCACCAGGGACAAGACAGCCCAACATGGGCACAGGTGGTATCTACGACCACCTGAACTCATAAACATCAGGTATGGCCAGCTGCAGATACAGGCAGTGCTTGTCACCTGGCCCTCCAAGCAAGACATCCTTATAAGGGAACACACCTGCACAGGGCCTTCCCACACCACCCTAGGCACAGGTGACTGGAGCCAACCACACGCAGCATCAGCATCACTCCAGGAACGAAGGTAGTAGCAATTCTCAGATGCAACAAAACACCATACTCAGGGATTTTAATGTTCATTGTTTGAGCTTCTCTGTATTTATTAAATTTTCTCCTGTGAATATATGCACACATATATGTATGTATGTATGTGTATATATATTCATTCCTTTGATAATCAGAAAAAAATAAACATCACAAAAAATCCACACCGAGCTCATGCACAAAAACATGTCTTTCTAGGGTCCAGCACCCTCTCAGAGCTCCCCACTCTGCACCACTCCTCGGCTGCCCCTGCCCCTCCCGTCCCCACGGCACCCAGGCTGAGACTGCCTCTTTGGGTCTTCATTCCTAGTGTTGCTGTCTAATGGAGAATCTGAGAAAATAACTTTTCTGTGGTTGTTTTTCTTCTGACCTTTTCATCCCCAGCAAAGCCAAGCAGGTTGCATCCCTTTTTCTGTCTTTCACCCCTCCCTCCCACCCCCTTTTGTTTGGTGTGGAGAGAGACACTCAGCTATTTCTAGTAATAAGAGTTATTTTTACACATTTGTAAATCTTCACTTAGTGAAACGTTCTCTCCGCCTTTGCCTTTGTGTTCTTAATGGTAGCCATAAATTACTGCCTTCTTTTCTCTCCGCTGCATCAGGCTTCATTGCTTTTGAAATGATCAAAGTTATTTTCTTTTAAAATCCAACTGGAAACTGCCCATTGTGTGGCACAGACCTCGTTAGCTCCAGTCAAAGCATATAAATACATAAAGCTGCCCATTAAACTCTACAGGAGCCTCCTCTAGCCCCTTGTGCCTGGTAAGAAATAAGATGCACTGTTCTTCCCCTCAACTGTTTCCCCAAGTTTATATTTCAGTAAGAATACAAATTAATTATGAGACCCAATGCTTTTTTGTCTAAGAGTGTAAGTTTTCCCCGTGTTTCCCGGAAAAGTTTACCACTGGCACAGATCTCCAAAAATGTTCTGAATCCTATTTTGTTTGCCCTAACTTCCATACAACTGTGCTTTCAGCTGGTCGGCTCCCAGATTCCTCGGCAACCTTTCTGACACTTCAGATTAAAGTCAATACGGTTTACAACCAGAATTTCCATAGGGGAAAGGCTTCAGGGGAAATTTGTGCTCAAATGTCAATGTTTTCAGTGTTCCAATGTCAGGAGGGACTTCATGGGCCCTGAACTAGCTGCCGTCTGCCCTCTATTGTCCCACTGAGGTCCCCACACTGTCCCTGGACTAAGGCTGAAACTCCCTCTCCCCTCCCTCAGGCTGAGAGGCCATGAACCAGACCGGAGGGTAGAGACAGCCCAGCCAGCCCCAGCCACTGGTGTGGGCTGCTGGCACTAAGAAGACTGTGGAAGCGGAAGCTGCGGGTGCTCCTGAACTGCTTATGGCTAAGGTAGACTCTGCATTCACTGGACACCTTTCAGTGCCCATCTTTTTTGACTCTTCAGCAGCCTTTGGAAATTCCTTTTAGAAACTCTCCCTCCCTTGGGTTTTCATGGCAACAGGCAAGCTCCTGATTTTCCAGCCTCTCAGGAAATGCCTTCTCGGTCATCTTCTTGGGATCCTCCTCTTTCAACATCCTCTCCCTGATGGTTCACTCATTCCCTTGTTTCCATAATAGAAATCTCCCTTTAGCTTCAGTTCTGTGTATTGTCTCCAATTGTCTACTGGATACCTCCACCTTGATCTCCCACAGGTCCCTCAGATGCAAGATGTTCAAAACGGAGTTCATCTTCTTCCTCAAACCTGCTCCTTCTCAAGTACTTCCTCTCTTAGAGAGAAGGGCACCACCATTCTGCCAACACCAGGTCAGAGACCTGGCAGTCATCCTAGACTCCATTTTCTCTCTTCCCACCACAGCCAAACCCTCATGTCAACTCGACCTTCTTACCATCTCTCAAAACCATCCTCTTCCTCCATGCAAGCTTCCAAAGCTCAGGCCTCATCATCCCTCACCTGGTCTGTTGCTCCTAGTCGGTGGTTCCTTATCGATTTCCCGGTCTAGAATCTCACGCCCCTTCAGTGCATCTTCCACAGTGGCTGCCAGAGTAAAATGTAAATTTCATCACAACGATCTCAGTCCTCCTCAGGCTAAAGTCCAAACTCCCTTGATATAACCACTCAAGCAAAACATGGCTACCCACTTTTAGGTATATACCCAAGAGAAATGAGTGCATATGTTCACCAAAAGACACATAACAAGAATGTTCATAATGGCTTTATCACACTAACACGAAACTAGAAATAACCCAAATATCCATCAACTAGAGGATACATAAACAAATTGTGGGATATTCATTCAATAGAATACTATAAATGAATAAATAAAATGAACAAACTCTAATATGCTCAACAACACAGAGGCATCTCATGATTATTATATTGAGTGAAACAAGGCAGATACAAAAGGGTACATATTGTGTACTTCCACTCCTATGAAGGTTAGGAAGAGACAGAACTAATTAATAGCGATAGAGGCCAGAATAGTAGTTCCCTCTGGGGATAGGTATTGACTGGGAAGAAGCATGAAGGAACCTTCTGGAATGCTGGAAATGTTTTAGATCTTGATCTGGGTGGGGATTATATGGATGTATACGTATATAAAAATTCATTGAGATGTTGGCTTACACTTAAAACACTTTATGCACTTTATTGTATCTTTTTACCTCAAAAAATAAGTTAAAACAAGAACTGCTTAGCCAAAGACGTTTGTGATCTGACTCCCTTCTACATTTCCAGCTTCTCTCCTACTACACCCTTACCCACAAGCTACACTCAGCAACATCAAACTACTTGTACCAGGAATTTGTCACTTACCCCCAGATACATCTTTTCTTTTGCTCACGCTCTTCCCTTTGCCTAAAAGACATGAAGTGGGTCTCAATAAATATTTGAGTAAATGAAGTGCAACATCTTGATTAATAAGTATTACTAACAGAGGGCCAACTGTACATATAAAAACTATCAAATTGTACACCTTAAATATGTATGACTTAACTAAATGTCAATTATAACTCAACAGAGTTGTTTAAAAATAATTAAATTAAATTAAATACATACCATTAAGAATCAACCAGAAATGAATGAGACTAGCTTTCTATTAAAATCACCTCCAGAAAAAAATATATATATATTACTATACCCCAAGGAAAAAGATGTGTGCTGAGATGTCCCGCAGACAGCAATGAAAGTACTAGAGTCTGCAAGTTAGCAGGTTCTGAGAACTAATGCAGAAAGGAAAACCCATCTGCTCTTGCACACACATTAATTTCTCCTCTATGGATGGCATTCACATCTCCTGGAAAGCTTTTTCAGCACGTCTGAGCTGGATGTGAAGTAGTAAATTTTTCTAGTTGCTTAACCCATCTCCATCTGCTCCTTCCTCCTTCCTACCAGATATTCACCCCTTCCCCAGACAGCCCACATTCCTAGGAGGGAAGCTGCCCCACCTTCGACTTCAGGCTCTGGAGTTGGATTAAGACAATCAACATCTTTCATTCCATTCCCCCTGCAACAGTCACTGGTTCAGGGGTAAACACTGGTTCACGTGTTAACACTGGTTCACGTGTTCTAATCAGAAGGAATTGCAGTCCCTTTGCTTGAAAGGCTGGAATGGAAGAGTTCTCTTTTCCTGTTGTGATATGGGTGTGATGAACGAGACGCTGTGGCAGCCATCTTGATACCAACCCAAAGAGGGTAAACCAAGAGGAATATTGAAGTCCCACCTGAGCCACGCCCCACCTCGGGACGTCCAGGTATATGTGCCAGTACACTTCCTTAACATTTGAATTGGTTTTGTAAAAATATTTTTATTTTAAAAATTGTAGTAATATATATATATATAACATAAAATTTACCATTTGAACCATTTTAAAGTATACGCTTTAATGGCATTGAGTACATTTACGTTGTTGTGCAATCAACACTGCCATCTATACCCAGATCTTTTTTCATCTTGCAAAACTGACACAATAATTGTTCATTCTCTCACCCCGCCCCAGCCCCTGGCAACCACCATTCTACTTTTTGTTTCTATGAATTTGACTACTCTAAGTACCTTATATGAATAGAATCATACACTATTTATGACTGCCTTACTTCATGTACCATAAATTCTTCAGGGTTCATCCATATTGCAGTATGTGTTGGAATTTCCTTCCTCATTTAAGGCTGAATATATGCCACTGTATGTGTATACCACACTTTGCTTATCCATTCATCTGTCAATGGACACTTGGGTTGCTTCTGCTTTTCGGACATTTTGAATAATACAGCTGTGAGTGTGGGTGTACAAACATCTATCTGTGTCTCTGCTTTCAATTCTTTTTAGTGTATATCCAGAAGTGGAATTGCTGGATCATATGGTATTTCTATTTTTAATTTTTTGAGGAACTGCAGTACTAATGACCACAGCAGCTACACCATTTTACATTCCCACCAGCAATGCACAAGGATTCCAGTTTCTCCACATCCTCACCAAAACTTACTGTTTTGTTTTGTTTTAAACAATAGCCATCTTAATGGATGTTAAGTGGTGGCTCATTGTGGTTTTCTGAATTAAGTTTTCTGTTATTTACAGCCAAAAAAATATTCCTATTCAGCTCCAGATAAGCCTCCATTAGGAAACTTTAGCTAGGTAGCAGGTGATCCTCTGAGTGAGGTGGGAAAAAGAGAGTTGGATGGGGTTGAATCCTCTCAGGAGCCTAAGTAACAAATAACTGTTTATTCACTGAATTGATGCTATCTTGGTGTAAATGCCAGGACTCTGTTTCTTCAATGGTTCTGAAAACTGCACCAACACTCCTTTTTGCTTACAGAGGATTAAAAATGCTTCCAATAAATTTTTCCTTAAAATGATAATAGTTAATATTTGAATGAATACTAAATGTCAGGCATTATTCTAAGTACTTCATATGCATTAGCTCATTTAATCCTCATAGAAACTCTATGAAGTAGATATCATCATTATCCGTATTTTACAGATATAGAAACTGAAGTGAAGAGAGGTTAAGTAACTTGCTAGGAGGGGACAGACCAGGACTTAGTGCCGAGATGTCTGGCATCAGATCCTCCTTCTTAACCACTGCTCCTTGTGGCCCATATGTATGCCAGCTATTGTGCTAGGCACTATGGGAGATACAAAGATGAATGAGAGGCAGACCCTGCCTCAAAGAGCTTACAGTCCAGCAGAAAAGAGACTTAATTAGTATTCATCCTCAGTACCTCTCTCAAAATATAAATATGATAATTCTTGTTGAAAAACATTTGGTGCTCCCTGGCCTGCATTATCTGTAACATAGGCCAACCTCATGGGCAGGACCAGCTCTTAATTTGCAGAGCTCAGTGCAAAATTAAAATGCAAGGCTCCTTATTCAAAAAGCAAGGGAAGGGGCTTCCCTGGTGGCGCAGTGGTTGAGAGTCCACCTACCGATGCAGGGGATACGGGTTGGTGCCCCAGTCCTGGAAGATCCCACATGCCGCAAAGCGGCTGGGCCCGTGAGTCATGGCCGCTGGGCCTGCGTGTCCGGAGCCTGTGCTCTGCAACGGGAGAGGCCACAACAGTGAGAGGCCAGCGTACTGCAAAAAAAAAAAAAAAAAAAAAAGCAAGGGAAAAGTTTCATTAAAGGTACCAAAAATAGTTTTTTCCTTTAAAACTATTTTATAGGGGTAATAGTGATATATGAGTAACAACAAACTTACAAAGTACAAAAATAACATTTTAGTATAATTTTATAGAATGCAATAAACAATAATACTTTATTAATGTGATATCTTGATTGATCATCAGATTTTTTTCTGGGTCACTTTTCTGAAAACTCATTTATTAGGTCATTGAATTTATACTTTTGGGATCTTCATTTTCGATCAATATAATTGAAGGGACATCAGTCATCCTTGGCAAATGAAAGGTCACAAATAATTTTTGATAATTTTTAGTTATGAGAAGGATCTTTCTGCTGGTGAAACTATTACTGGATCTGTTAAAAGTATTTTATAGGCTGTAACACACGGGGAAAATTTTTTGATAAATTACTTTGAAACATAAATTTTAGTACATCTAGAACTGATGATTCTTGCAGAAATTTTCTTCTTAGAAGATTTAACTCTTCATACAAATCAGTTTGGGGTAAGTCTGAATTTAATTTTAAATATAAGTTTATACAATGGCATTTCAATGTTTTCCCTGACATTTCCTGTAATTTGTGAAGGTCATATAAGAAACTGAAAGTGGCTTCATGATTTGTGTATAATTCAAAACACTTGTTTATGTATTCAAGTGTTCACTGCTGTATCTTCAATTACAAGGAAAAATTAATTTTAAAATTGTCTTCCTTATTAATAATTGGTTAAGCTGAAGCTTCATATGTAAATAGTGTTCTTTTTCATCTAACGGAATGATTTTTATATTTGGTTTCTATTTCTAAGCCTGTGGACATTTGCCTCACAATGTTGCAGCAGTTTTAAAAACCAGAGACTCTAAACTCCTCAAAGAATTCTAATAACTCCCTACTATGCTTGATTGCCACGTGCATGTGTTTGCTTGCCTTTGTAATAATTTACTGACAAAGTTTACTGCCTGAGTGTTGGCAATTTCTGTCCCAGTGCTCAGGCCAAAGCAGTTGTGCAGACACCACAGGAACATGCTCTGTGGATGGAGGGGCCACCACGGGTCTCAGTTGTGCCCCCATGCAGAGACCCTCCTCTCTTCTTGCTGCTGCCACTGCCTCAGCTGCCAGTCTGGGCCCTGTATTAGGATATGAGCTAGTTTTACTATTTTCATAGTAGGGAAGCCATAGATACTATCTAAAGAAATGGAGGATGAAGGACGTCATAGAAGGTTTTAATTATAAAGGTAACTTACAAGAAGAAAATCCAAGATTTCTAAATAGCAGAAGAACCTTGCACACAAAACTGGCTTCAGAAGAGAGAGAAATGATGGAGAACAATTTGTACGGAAAAAATAGAGAAGGTTGTCAAAGAGCTACCCTACCTCTTTATTTTTTTAATCTTTTTTTTTGCGGTACGTGGGCCTCTCACTGTTGTGTCCTCTCCCGTTGCGGAGCACAGGCTCCAGACGCGCAGGCTCAGCGGCCATGGCTCACAGGCCCAGCCGCTCCGCGGCATGTGGGATCTTCCCGGACCGGGGCACGAACCCGTGTCCCCTGCATCGGTAGGCGGACTCTCAACCACTGCGCCACCAGGGAAGCCCTACCCTACCTCTTTAAAAAAGCAGCAGGACCAGATAATTTCACAGGAAAACACTATCCAAGAGACAACTTGAACAAGTAGAAATATAACATGCTCTTGGACAGAAATATGTAACATCATAAAAATGTCAGTTCTCCATAACTTAATTCAAATTTTAATGTGATCCAAAAAGTTTTTAAAAAATATTTATTTATTTATTTGGCTGCGCCAGGTCTTAGTTGTGGCACACAGGATCTTCGTTGTTGCGTGTGGGATTTTTAGTTGAGACACGTGAACTCCTAGTTGTGGCATGTGGGATCTAGTTCCCTGACCAGGGATCGAACCCGGGCCCCCTGCAGTGGGAGCATGGAATCTTAGCCACTCGACCACCAGGGAAATCCCCCAATACACCTTTTTTAATTAGATAAATTGATTCTAAATTTACATAGACAAAGAAAGGAGCAAGAATAGTGATACAAAGTGTGAAAAAGAAGAGCAATGGCAGGGGAGGTAGATCAGCACTACATATATTAAAAGATATTATGAAGCCTCAGTAATCAGAACAGTGTAATGCAGACAGATAGGCTAATGGAGTTGAATATAATATCCAGAAATAGTCACAAAATCATACATAGATACAATATAATAAAGCTGACATCTCAAGTCATTGGAAAAAATATGGACCACTAAATAAACGGTACTGGAACAAATGGGTAGCCACTTAGACAACAATGAAGTTGAATCCATTCCTCTTGCCTCACTAAGTTAACTTCAAATGAATAAAAAATTTAACTTTCAGGGAGTTCCCTGGCAGCCTAGTGGTTAGAATTCCAGGCTTTCACTGCCATGGCCTGGGTTCAGTCCCTGGTTGGGGAACCGAGATCCCTCCAGCAAGCTGCATGACCAAAAAAAAATTTTTTAACTTTTTAAAAACCCTCAAGAGTTCTAAAAGAAAAATGAGAAAATACCTTTCATCTTGTAGTAAGGAAAGTCTTTCTGTCACCCCAAATCCAGAAGCCATAAAAGATTAATAAGTTCAACCATACAAAAGAGAATACTTTAGTGTTTAAGAAACATTATAAGTAAAGTCAAAGAATAAATAAATAATAAATTGGGAGAAATGTTTTCATATTAGATTACAAAGGAGTAATCTCTTTCATATGTAAAGAGCCTCTAGATATAAATAAGTAAAGACCAGTTACCCAATAGAAAATGGGGAAAGGACACGAATTAAAAGAAATATAAATTAATCTTAAACATACGAAACAAAAAATCCAAAGTTTGATAACATTTTCATGGCAAGTCTAGGGAAACAAGCATTTCAAACATTAGTGGTGGGAGTGTATATTGACATAAGTTCTACAAAAAGCAGTCTTAAAACATCTATTTAAATTAAATAAATAAACATATTTAATATATGTTGACTCTCACATGTGCAAAATGACATATGCACAAAGCTATTCATCACAGCATTGTTTGTAGCAGCAAAAGATTAGAAGCAACTAAAATGGTGAAAAACCCCAGGCAGAAATATAAATTATATGACATCCATAAAATAGAATATTACATAGCTATAAAAAGGAAGGAGGAAGCTCTATATGTTCTAATATGAAAAGCTCTCCAAGATATACTTTTAAATGAAAAAAAAAAGTACAGAACAATGTGTATGTTCTGCTACATTTTGTGTAAAAAAGAAAAACACAAGAATTTGTATTTTCTTGTATATACATAAAGAATTTCTAGAAAGATATATAAGAAATTAGGAAGATGGCTAGGTAGATGGAGGTCAAGGATGGGAGGGAGGTTTCAGTGATTGTGTCTTTATACTTTTTAGTGGTTGAACCATTTAACTATATTGCCATAGAACGAGGAGGAGGCGGAGGAAGACGAGGAGGACTGGAGTAGAGGTGGTTTTTATTGTCATGACCACCAAATTAAATTAAAATTGAATGAAGTCTAGATCCCAAACATTTTTGAATATCATGGGGGCTTCCCTGGTGGCGCAGTGGTTGAGAGTCCGCCTGCCGATGCAGGAGACACGGGTTCGTGCCTCGGTCCGGGAAGATCCCACATGCCGCAGAGCGGCTGGGCCCGTGAGCCATGGTCGCTGAGCCTGCGTGTCCGGAGCCTGTGCTCCGCAACGGGAGAGGCCACAACAGTGAGAGGCCCACGTACTGCAAAAAAAAAAAAAAGAAAATCATGGAAATTTTCAATATGAGGTTTGTTCATAGTTCATTTTCAGCCACAGAGTGTAAGTGAATTTCTCCTGCTGCCTACAAAATGTTGAGACCTGATTACAGTGAGTCATCATCCTGGACCAATTTAGGCTAAACAGGCAACAGATAACATCTTCTAAATTCTTGTAGCCACATTTTTAAGTATTGCCTAAAGCCTGTGGGAAGAGAATGGGCAACCAAAACACACACACATGCAAATACACACACTTTGGTAAGTCGTTAAAATGATCATATAAGATTACTGATACAGAGATGCTGTAATCCTTTTAAATTAGCTCATATAGCCTATTAATAAGATTATAAATTAAGATGTGACCTGTGATTCCTTTCAATTATCCATTTTGCAATTTTACTGCAGGTAACTAGCTATGCCCTTTCATTTATTAATGTGTCAACACAAGTCAGTGTGTCAATTATTTATTTCTGAAATATTGTTCATGCCAGTGTTCAATTAAAAAGAAAAGAAAGAGAAAAAGAAAGAAAATAGAGTTCATATATCCTATATCAAAAACTGGACAGCATATGTAATAGAAGAAGCAGAGACTTTACAATTATGTAAATTCATTTGTAGAAAAAGTAGCCCTTGCTTCCATCCTGCTACCATGACACTAAAGGGATGATGACAAAGCTTCTACAATGAACATATATTACTTTTATAATTAGGAGAAGAATTTTTAAAATGTAAATGTGTATATGCTGAGTATGTAGGCAGACTTGGATGTTAACTCCGAGCATCTTGGTCAGGTCACGTTAATCTCTCGGAGTCTCAGTTTCCCCGTATGTAAACTGAGGGTAATCATACCTGCTTTGCAGGGTTGAGTCGTGGATGTGATGATGTTTGTGAAGTACAGAGCACAGGATCTGGCACATAGTAAAAATGGGCACATAGTAAAAGAGATTCTCATTCCCCACACACCCGGTGGAGGCAGGACCCACGGAAGCCAAGCCCGGCTGGTGCCCTATTTCCTGACTTCCTCTGTTCAGGCTCTTCTACAGCTGTGCCAAAGCACAGGTACTTGCCCCTGCTTGTTGGGAGAAACTTTAATTTAATTAATTATTAATTAATCCATACCCATGGTGTGATTATAATTAGGAAACCTGGGATTTGGGGAGATAAGCTAGCTCTGTCCAGATCCCAGAAGGGTGTTTCCCTACTATTATGTTAGTGAGAAGTTTTCAGTGCAGGAAACTGAAATGGCCTGAAAGTATATAACAGAAAGAACTAAGCACTTAACAAAATGTTTTGAAGCAGTGAAGGGGTGCACCCTAAGCTGGGCCTTCAGGAACAATTCCCAGACCTAACCTGCCACTACTTCTGCTCAACTGGGGCAAACCTCGAGAACTCTCCAAATAGCTGTGAATTCAGACACCTGAGCTTGAACTCTGTTGTTTAATTATCTACGTAACCTTGAACAAGTTACTTAAACTCTTAAGAATCAAGTGGAGGAGGCTGCCATCACAGCAACTGCTTCTCAATACCTGGAAATTGTTTGTTAGGCTTATCTCCAAAGCCTTGTTCATGAACCAAACAAACAAAACCAGAAGCAGTTGGAAGATAGCTTCTGCCTCGTTCCTACTTTTCAAATCTCACATGAATACATTTCACTGGCAGGATGTAAGTCACATCCAGGACCCTAGCTGCAAGAGAGCCTGGAAATGCTGTTTATGCTGGAGTTTTTTAGCTTGTTAGCTTACGCAGTGCAGAAAGGCATTCTAGAAGGACTTGGAAGTCAGCACTGACTACCAAACAAACAAATCCATCACAGAGAGAGTTATTTAGTTCCCGTGAAATTGGGAATTAATTTCCCTGCCAACACCTATTTGTGCTGCAGAGACTCCAAGAGTAGTCAAGGCTTAAACTCATTGTGCTCATTGGAGAATGTAGTAGACATGTTTTGTTGCCTCTCAAGCGTCCGTCACCCACTATCTCCTGCTAACAATGCATAGATTTTCATTCATTCATTTCATTCAGTAACCACCTCTCCCCTAAGCTACCTGTGTGCTTTGGAAAACCAACCCCAATTCCATCTCCAGGAGTGAGCCCTCATTGTTTTAGATAAATTAGCACATTCCATCCTCTTGGCCATTGTCACTGGTACAAAGGCAAGTCTCTCCCAAAAGAAGTAACTTAAATTTCACATTCCCTCTCCACACAGGATCCAAATAGTGAGAGTATAATTTACAATTTATCTTTTTCAGCTGTAGGTTTCTTTGCTATTGCTTGTTCTTCATCCATTCCTATATCCGTTTCTTTGTCGGCTTGCTCTGTGTCTTCTTTGTGTGTGTGTGTGTGTGTGTGTGTGTGTGTGTGTGTGTGTGCATATATATATATATATATGAATATAATTTTTTAAATAAATTTACTTTATTTTTGACTGCATTGGGTCTTCATTGCTGTGTGCAGGCTTTCTCTAGTTGCAGTGAGCAGGGGCTGCTCTTCCTTGTGGTGCGCAGGCTTCTCATTGCTGTGGTTTCTCTTGTTGCAGAGCACGGGCTCTAGGCATGCGGCCTCAGTAGTTGTGGCTCGCGGCCTCTACAGCACAGGCTCCGTAGTTGTGGCGCACGGGCTTAGTTGCTCCGTGGCATGTTGGATCTTCCCAGACCAGGGCTCGAACCCGACCCCGTGTCCCCTGCATTGGCAGGCGGATTCTTAACCACTGTGCCACCAGGGAAGCCCCAATATATGAATATAATTGTATTCAGCCTTAAGAAACAAGGAGATCCTGCTATTTGTGATTAACAGTGGTGAACCTGGAGGATATTACACTAAATGAAATAAACCAGGAATGAAAGAAAAATACTGCATGATCTCACTTACATGTGGAATCTAAAAAGGTTGAATACATAGAAGCAGAGAGTAGAATGGTGGTTACCAAGGGCAGGGAAGTGGGAGAGATGGGGAGATGTTGGTCAAAGAGTACAAAGTTACAGTTATGTAGGATGAATAAGCCCAGAGATCTAATGTACAGTGTGATGATTATCGTTAATAATATTGTATTATATACTGGAAATTTACTTTAAAATAGATTTCAGGTGCTCTCACCACACACACACAAAACTCAAAGATTTATATTTATCAAAATTCACCATTAACAGAGTAAAGGTAAACCACAGAATGGAAGAAATTATTGCAATATGTATTACCAATAGTCATATCCAGAATATATAAAGAACCATCACAAGTCAATAAGAAAAAGATAGATAAATCAATGGAAACATGAGGAATAAACTTGAATGGGTACTTCATCCAAAAGAATAGCCAAATAGCCAATATGCTTATGGAAAAGTAATCAATATCATCAGTCATCATGGAAATGCAAATTAAAACCACAATGAGAGAACACTGCACTCCTACCAGAATGGCTAAAAATAAAAAGATTGACGATATCAAGTATTGTGTAGGATGCAGAGCAAGGAGAGCACTCACAACCTGCTGTTGGGAGTAAAAATTGCTACAGCTGTTTTGGAAAAGAACTTGACACATGCTGCCTACCAGCAATTCCTCTCCTACATGTATATACGCAGCAGAAATGTATGCACATTTTCACCGAAATACTCTAAAGGAATGTTCTTAGCACCATTATTCACAATAACCCAACACCGGTAGTAGCCCAAATGACCATCAACAGCAAAATGGATAAATAACTTCATACTATACGGTACAGTCATACTATTCAGTAGTTAAAATGAATGAACTTCAGCTACATTTTTTTAAAAAAAGGGATAAATCTCACAAAGTTAATTTTGAACAAAAGAAACCATACACCAAAGAGGACACACAGTATGATTCCATTTGTTTTCAGTTAAAGAATGGGCCAGTAGTTCTCAGCAGCATCGGCAGCACCTGGTAACTTGTTAGAAATGAAAATTCTTAGGCTCCAACATAGAACTACTGAATCAGAAACTCAGAAAGTGATTGCCAGAAATCTGTTTTAACAAATCTTCCAGGTGATTCTGATGCACGCTAAAGCTTGAAAACAACAAAATTGATTTATGGTGTTAGAAGTTAGGATCCTGATGATTTGGGGGAAGGAAGGGAGTGGTGATGAATGGGGCATGAGTGGTAATAATAGGTAATAATAATCATCTATTTTTTGGCCTGGGTTGGAGTCATGCAAGTGTTTCCAGTTTCTGATGAGTCACTGAGCTAAATGCATACTTGTGAGTTGTGCACTTTGCTGTTTACATGTCAGGTTTCATTTTAAAAACTTACTAGAAAAGTGATAGATAATAAAACTGAGGAAATCTTCCAAAAATAAAAACAAAAAGATGGAAAAATGAGTGAGTGGTAAGATGAAGTATAGAACATACAGTGCCTCAATAATAGACATTCCAGAAAAAGAAAACAGAAAAAGGAGAGGAAAACAGCCAAGGAATAATTTACGAAAATTTCCTGGGAATGAAGCCCATGAATTTCCAAATGAATTGAAAGGGCCCCTCAGGTGCCTACAATGGATAAAAGAAAACACATACATGCACACACGTAGGCAAAATTTATCATCAGAGACAGAAAAGATCCCACAAGCTTCCATAAGGTAAAAAAAAGTCTCATACAAAAGGTCAGACATCAGAGTGGTTTTGGACTTCTCAGTAGCAATGCTGGAAGCTAGGAGGCATGAGGCAATGCATTTAAAATGGAGAAAAAGTATTTCCAAGCTAGAAGTCTATCTTTTTCCAAACTAGGAATATGTAAGGGTAGAATAACAACATTTTCATATATGTAAGATCTCAAAAAAATGTATGGCCCATTATTCTACTTTCTATGGATGTTACTGGAAGATATGCTCCACGAAAACAAGAGAATAAACTAAGAAGGAAGACAGCATGGAACACAGGAAAACAGAATATCCAATACAGGGGAGTACAGTGACCAGAACCTTTATACAATGTGATGCCCTGAAGCCCAGGGTGATGGTGAAATGAGAGCCCAGAATGACAGCAGCCCCAGGAGCCACCAGTCCAGCCTGGAGCAGGTCCAAGGGTCCAGGAGAGACTTCTTTAAGAAGACAGGAATGCACTGACTATCTGGTACAAACTAATGCATTGAGAGGAGCTTCTGACAACTGGCCAAGGATCTGGGGTTAAATTAGTGATTAATGGAAGGAAACAAGCACTGAAGGGACCATTCCAAAGTTCCACTCTGGCTCCAGAGCTCCCAGGGCATCGGTCAGGGCTGTGCTTGGCCTGCATGGCAGTCTGACTTCTCTCCCAAATCCTCAGTGCTGTCTGAAACATCCTACACACTAAGATCCATCTCAGAGTTTGCTTTCTGGAAACACCAACCTGCAACACAAGACAACTCCAGAGAAAAGAAAATTTGTGGAGGAAAGGACAAGTCATCATATTTTACTACATCATGCAGCAGTCAACAGTGTTTACATAACCATAATAATGTAAACTTTACATGTTGATCTAGCCAAAACTACCATATCATTTTATCGGGAGGACATGAGAATGGGGAGATGTGTCCCGGGAATATAGGAAGAAAGTGAGATGAGTCCCCAATTTCCATAGCAAGAAATGAAGAAATAATACCTAAGATAAAAAATCAACAAGTAGCAATTCGAGGCAGTTGTTTAGAGGCACAGGAGTAAATACGAAAGTAATTAGCTTAATAGGACGTGAAAGTGATTGCTTCTGCTCCTGAGCAGAGGGAGAATGTGTAAGGGATTGCTATTTTTCATAGCAAGATTTATAGAATTATTTGATTCTTCAAACTATGAGCATGTCTAACTTTCATAAAAACACAGCTAAAATCAAAACATTAAGCCTTGGTAGTGCGATCAGGTGGGTCAATTATGGTATCCCCATACAAGATATTACACAGCCCCTAGAAATGATGCCAAGATGAATATCTATTGAAAAGGAAGGATGCTCTTAATACCATGTTAAGTGGAAAAAAGCAGAGTTCAAAATGATGTGCACATTAAATCAACTTTTAAAATTAGATACAGAACGATATAAGTGTGTAGAAAAAAGTCTAAAGGTATATACACCAAAATATTTGGAGTTACTCTCTTTACAAAGAGTTACTCTCTTTACATGGTGGGGAGTGGTGGGATTTTTATTTTCCTCCATTTGTTTATCTTGTAGCCCAAGCCATCTCTGTATCCCCCAGTCTTCCAGCCTTGCAGGATCACCCTTTCTTTTAACATTTAAATTAAAATGGCTGAAACCTTCATCTTATATACTAAGGAAAGTATATAGCAAATGTACGTAAGCAAGTATATATATATATATGCAAATTCCAATGCTCTCCCCCAACACTGGTGCAAATTTCCAGATGCCTAGTTCTCGTGTTTACTCTGATTTCCTCTTCCTGCCGCCCTCGGTTTCCCTGGCATCCCACTTTCTACAGCTGTTTCCTTCTCTCTATCCTTAGTTAACACAAACATGGAACATTGTCCTTTTTCCTTGATTTCTCCAAAGGATGTCTTACATGAGGCACTGCTGAAGGACTACAGCTCTGCATGGCGTGGTAGACAACTTAAAATCAGCGGGAGCATCTCTGTTCCAGTGTGTCCTGGCTGACCCTGCTTCTGGGGGATTCTCACCGGACATTCTTCTTCTCTGACCCCTGCCTCTCACAGAGCGGCTGGGTCCCTTCAGGATACCCTCACTTCTGGCCCAGGACCCCACTCTGGGTCCTTACCTTCCAGCGAACCACCAAATCCTTCAAGTCCTTCATTTTCTTATGCAGAGTGTGAGGTCTCCCTTGTGGAACATGCTTTTTCCAGCAGGAATATCTTGACCTTTCATATCCAAAAGACCACCAAGAACCCTTTAAATAGTCACCTCCTCCAGCTTGAATTAGTAGCCAGAGTCAGTTCTTCCATTTTGTCTTTCCATTACATGTGTAATGGCTGTGCATTTTCTATAATGACTGTATTGCTTTCGTAATTAAATTATTTTCAGTAAGAGCAGTGCCATGGAAGTTAGGAGTTCAGGCCATGAGCAAGTGTAAATGTCAAGTCTTAGGACCCCAGCAACTACCCGCAAGCTCCTGCTCTGTGCCAGGCTGAGGAGATGCTCATTAGGGCAGTGTGGGTTGTGGAGGCCACGGCAGGCCCAGAGTTCCACGGGGCTGCTGAGCCCAGTGTGGTCAGGTCAGCAACAGGACTCCAAGGAGACATGTGGCCAGTGCAGTCAAGGTGAGGACCTTGCCCCAGCTGACCGTGACGCCTGCCCCTTTCCTCTCTATCAATGTCATCAGCCCAGGCCTGGCACAGGTGCAGCCCCTTCCCCTGGAAGCCTTCCCTGAGAGCCCCTCTCTCAGAAGCTCTGCTACTTATCAGCTGTGTGGCAAGTTAGTCCACCTCCCTTGTGCCTCAGTTTCCTCACCTGTGAAACAGGGATAATAATATTTGTAAGAATCAAATGAGAGGGACTTCCCTGGTGGTTCAGTGGTGAAGAATCTGCCTACCAATGCAGGGGACGCAGGTTCGAGCACTGGCCCGGGAAGATCTCACATGCCGTGGAGCAACTAAGCCCGGGCGCCACAAGTACTGAGGCTGCGCTCTAGAGCCCACAAGCCACAACTACTGAGCCTGTGTGCTGCAACTACTGAAGCCCGCGAGCCTAGAGCCTGTGCTCCGCAACAAGAGAAACCATCGCAATGAGAATCCCACGCACCGCAACGAAGAGTAGCCCCCGTTCGCGGCAGCCAGAGAAAGCCCACGCGCAACAACAAAGACCCAACGCAGCCAAAAATAGAATTAATTAATTAATTAACTTAAAAAAAAAAAAGGAATCAAATGAGAAATACTTGTAAAGTGGTCGGAATGGTGCTTGGCTCAGAGTTAGTACTCCATAACGTTAGCGATCATCACCATCATGGTCATCGCTATTCTTGTCACCGTGTCCATGGACTTTGCCCTTGACAAAGACAGCACATGGACATGTGTGGAAGGCTGCCTGGAGGAGAGCCCAGTATGATTTATCTCTGTTCTCATCACAGCCAGCAAAGGTACCAACATGGAACTCATGCTCAATGCCTACTTGATTAAAACTTTGGAGAGAAGAAACAGCCCAGCTAAGAAACCACACATGAGCATTACCTGCCCAGAAACCCGTTTTGAGTTCATTTTTGTATGTGGTGCTAGGTAGGAGTCCAACTTTATTCTTTTGCATGTGGATATCTAGTCATCCCAGCACATCTGTTGAAAAAGACTATTCTTTCCCCACTGACTTATTTTGGCACCCTGTCAAAAATCAATTGCCTGGGGACTTCCCTGGTGGTCCAGTGATTAAGACTCCACACTCCTAGTGCAGGGGGCCCAGATTCGATCCCTGGTCAAGGAACTAGATCCCACATGCATGCCGCAACTAAGAGCCCACATGCCGCAACAAGAAGATCCCGCGTGCCGCAACTAACCTGGCACAGCCAAATAAATAAATAAATATTTTTTTAAAAAACTAGTTAAGTGTAAATGTGAGAATTTAGTTCTGAATTAAATTCTATTCCAGTGATCTATATGTCTATCCTTATGCCAGTACAACACTGTCTTGATTACTATAGCTTTGCAGTAAGCTTTGAAATCAGGAAATGTGAATCCTCCAACTTTGTTCTTATTTTTCAAGCTTGCTTTGGCTATTTTGGGTCCCTTGAACTTCCACATGAATTTTAGGATTAATTTATCAATTTCTGTGAAGTCACATGGAATTTTGGTAGGAATTGCATTCAACTATAGATAAATTTAGGGAGTATTGCCGTCTCACCAGTATTAAGTCTTCTGATCCATGAACATGCATATCTGTTTATTTACATCTCCTTTAATTTCCTTCAGTGATGTTTGGTAGTTTTCAGAGTATACATAGGTGTTACCCTTTTGTTATAGGTTCCTAAGTATTTTATTTTTTTGATACTATTATAAATTGTTTTATTAATTTAACTTCAGCTTGTTTATTGCTCCTATAGAGAAGTACAATTTATTTTTGTATATTGATCTTGTATTCTGAAACCTTGCCAATCTTTCGTTTATTAGTTCTAATAGTTAGTATTTGCTCACAATTGCTTAAGTGCCTAGAACAGTGGCTGGCACATAACTGGGACTCATAAATTTGTTGGATAAATGAATGAAAAAGTGAATGAAAATACTCTCGGTGTTTTAAGGGTCAGGCCAGAAGACTGACCTACTGGACCACCTGTGAACAAGGTCATTCTCTCAGTATGCAGAGTGGCAGCAGGCCCAGATGGAGCTAAGGGAGTATCTCATCAGCAGAGAAGATGCCAAGATGGTATCTAAAACTTTAAGTTGGAGTCAAATCACAAAAAGCATGACCTGGGTCAGAGCACTTACTTCCTCCAAGATGGGTGTTCTGTTCACAGTGAAAGGAAAATCACCCAAGGCCCCTCACATTTGGAAGAGCACACCATGTACCTGAGATTATTGACCTAGGACAACCAACACCAAGTTATATTTTAGTAAAATTACGTAACTTTAAAGAAAAAGCATTTTGAGTATTTAGCCAAAAAAAAAAAAAAAAAAACACGTGATTTTAAAAAGAAATAAAGTGATCACTATCACTGGACTTTTTGACAGTAATAACTCATGCCAGAGACAGAATAATGTATTTCAGATATCCAAGGAGAGAAAATGTGAGCCAAGATTTAATATCTAGCAAAACTGACCTTCAAGTAAAACATGTAAGAACTCTGGAAATAATATTCCTATGAGTCGTCCCTAAGGAATTTATTAAAGAATAAATAAATAGTGACTGAGTGGGAAAAACAAGAGGTGGCTAGTTTATTGGAGACTTTAAGACACGTGCTCCAGTAGGTGGGTAATAAACCCTATGAAGACTCAGGGACCTGCTACCTCACTGAAGTTTTTAGGTGTCCAGTGGTCGTGGGTGTGCCAGAATATCTCCTTCAAATTAAAAGACCGATTGATGCCTCTTTCATCCTCTACCACAAAGAAGGAAGCTCAGCACCTGGAAGGCCTCTTTGGTCTCTGGAGGTCCCACATTCCACAACTAGGAATTCTTCTCTGGTGACACAGGAAGAGCCAGCTTTGAGTGGGGCCTGGAGCAGAAGAGGGCTCTACAAGAGGTCCAAGCTGCTAAGCAAATAGCCTGTCATTTGGGTCATACGATCCAGCAGACTCTATAGTGTTGGAAGTGTCAATGATGGGTAAAGATGCAATCTAGAGCTCATTGCAAGCCCCAGGGAAAGAATCACAAAGTAGGCCCCTGGGATTCTGGATCAAAGTCATGCCATCTACAGCAGAGAATTACACACCTTTTGAGAAGCAGCTCCTGGCCCTGGGCCCTGGTTTAGATGAAATGCTTATCCATGAGCTCAAGTGAAAAGACATCAAGAACTTCCGGTTATGAACTGGGTTCTGTCAAGCTGGCCAAGTCATAAAGTCAGGTGCAGCCAGCAGTAGATCATTGTAAGATGGAAATGGTAACCTTGGTTTGCTGGTAGGTCAGCTTGGTATGTGGGTGGAAGCCAAAAAGGACAGTGGCTGCATGACAGTCACATTCAGGAGTTGCCTTGAAAGACAGTGGGAAGCAAGGGAAAATTTTCCCAGTGAGCTGCAAACTGTGACCCTGGTTATGGAAGGAGAGCTGTATACAAGAGGCTGGACACACATTCCTGGGCAGTGGCCCGTGGCCTAGCTGGCTAGTCAGGGGACTGGAAGGAAAGGGTCTGGAAGACTAGCGACAAGAAGGTTTGGGGTAGAGGGGTGTGGTTGGACTCTTAGAAGCAGACAGCCAGTATGTCACACATCACCACCCACCAGACAGCATCCACCACAGAAGAGAAGTAAACTAAGTAGATTAAATGACTCAGCCACTTTGTCACTGGCCACCCTGGAACTGGCACAATAAGCACATGAATGGAGTTGGTCACAAGATAGATATGGAGGCTATGCATAGGCCCACCAGCATGGACGCCCATGTACCAAAGCTAATCTAGCTACTGCTGACTCTGAGTGTCCAATCTGCCAGCGAAAGAGACCAAAGCTGAGCCCCAGATATGGCATTATTCCTTGAGGAGACCAACCAGCCACTTGGTGGCAAATCAGCTATGTCAGGCCCCTTCCATCCTGGGAGAGCCTGCAGTTCATCCTCACAAGGATAGAGATCTATTCTGAAAATGTTTGCCTTTCCTGCCCACAGAACCTCAGCTAGCACCAATATCCAGAAGCTTAGAGAGTACCTGATCCTCAGGTATGGAATTACATCCAGCATAGCATTCAACCAGCGCACCACTTCACAGTGAGGCAAGTTAGGGAGTGGGCCCGTGACGTTAGGATCCACTGGTGATTGAGACAGACAGATAGATAGATAGATAGATTTTTTTTAATTGCACCATCCAGACGCTACCAATCTCAAAGAGCCCTGACATGGCCTACTAAAGGCACAACTGAAGCACTAGCTTCAATAACCTGAGGCAATAATCGTCAAGGGTGGGGTGCCATCCTTCAGGATCCAGTATATTCATTAAATCAGAGACTTTCATGTGCTGCTGCGCCCCTAAGGAAGAATACATGGTTCCAGGAACCAAGGGGCAGAAGAAGGAGTGGCCACACTTACCATCACTTCCAAGGGCCCACTGTGGGACACTGTGCTTCCTGTTTCTGCAGCTCTGGGTTCTGTGGGGTTGGAAGCACTGATCTCCAAAGGGAGCACACTCTTTCCAGGGGACACAGAACTACATTCTTTAGGTCCCGGTGCATTGAACTATAGGCTCCAGCTGCCACCAGGGCACTTTGCATTCCATGTGTCTGAGGACCAGCAGACAAGAAAGGAGTCACCATCTTGGCAGAGATAATTGAGCCTGAAGAGCAGGAGGTGGTAGGGCTGCCTTTATACATAGGGGATGGGTAAAACACACGTGAAACCCAGGGCTTCTTAGAGAAATAGCTGATTCCAAGTTTAGGACAGAAAATGTACAAGAGGAGCTTGGGACATCTTGAAATGCCAGAAAGCAACCACCAGGGTCTTGTCAAACAACTCAGGAGCCAACCAACTTGAAGAGGCTCCCAACAGCCAAGACGGGACAATAAAGACAATAATTGCAATGAAATGAAAGCCATCAGATATGTTTATTCATAAGTTCATAGTAATTTTTTTAAATAGCCACCTTCTGAGGATAGCAGGGAACCAGTCCAATTAATTGTCTTAAAAGTTGAGTAAATAAAAGGAAAGAATTAAGCACTTATCCTGCCTTTCCTATACAAACTCTACTGAGAAATCAAATAGATGAGGGGGCAGCATCTCCTTATAAAATTATTCCATCTAATAAATGAAAACAAAATGATAGATTAGAATATCCCCATGTTGCAACCCCCAGTGAATTACTTACCGGATGTAGGTGTTGAGCATCAGTGACTGCCAACACCAATAAAAGTGAACACCAGTCATGAGGTGCCTCCTGGTAAATAAGCACACACTGCCTAGAGTCTCTTCATCAGAGGGATCCAACCTGAGGCAAATCAGGTCTCTGGATCTAGCTGCTGATTTGCAGGAAGTGCAGAGAGTAAAGGAGCACATTGAACTGCACCCCCAGGGTGAAACTAGCAAAATCCAGGCTGTGGAAAAACTACAGGTCAAACTGCCCAGGTTCCTCAACAGATAAACTGTAAAGAAAAGAAAAGAAAGGGGTAGAGGAAACTCGTTAGATTAAGAGAGATGTATCAAGTCTAAAAAAGAAACAAAACAGTAAAACTAAACTATAGTGTGTAGGGATGCACACTTGGGTGATAAAACAATAAAAGAAACTCAAGGAAGTCATTACTGTAATGGTCAAGAAGTTGGAAGGAGGGAGGCGGCTGGGACAGGAATGGGGAGCTTGGAGGACGCTGGGGAGACTGGTAAAGCTCTATTCCTGGCCAGGGTAGTGGTTACAAGGGTGCTCACTTCGTAACAATTCACTGAGTTCATCTGCTTGTTTATTGACCAGTCCCTGAAATCTCAGAGTCTGAGAAGCACTGAGTGAGAGCGGGTGCAGAAGTCGAGGCAGGAAGCGCTGCTTACTGAGCACACTGACTGCACTTGATCTACCCGGAGCTGCTTGAGAGGCAGTTGACTCGAGTGTCCTTGAAACATTGAGCTACTGAACATGTCTGTTCTCTTATATCACACATCATTCCGAAAAGGGTTTGCTGCAGATTATAAAACAAAACGCAGTAGAAAGTGAGACATTCATATTCATAGCACAATCGGCTGTTAGAAGGAGCAGAACACAGATGGTTCCAGGAGAGCCCTGATTTATAAAACATGATTCACACTTACCTTCTCAGCAGCGTCTGCTGGAAAGGGTGTTGCTTCTCTACTGCTTTTGGCTGACTGAGGCCACCAGCACCCTCCGTCAAAGCACATAATCAAGTGCTGGATGCTGTGCACACATCACACAGAGCCAGGACCCACTGGACCACTTTACAAGTTAGACCCATGACCACATCCAGGAAGGTCACTTAACTCTAACCGGCTCGACCGGTGGCTGAAGGCAGAGGAGAAATACTCCCAGGTTACCTAAACAGTATCCTCCCCTTGCTCCTCTGAGACGTGGTCCGGTCATGGGTGAATCTGCCAGGCAGTAGACCATACACGTTGGTTATGAGCCTATGTTGCCAGTGACCTGTTCAGGCCACACAGTTGTCATGTCTCAGCCCAGCAGTTATGCTCTGACCACAGGTTTCCATTTCTCATGTCAGAGAAGGAGGGGCCAGAGCATCAATAACATTCTTCACAGGTGTAAATGTGCACAAGGAATGCCACATACTGGTGGTATGGCTTTGGTTTTTGTGCCTGCAGCATGGGTTCATTCTTTCATTCAGTCCACGTCTACTGAGCACCAGCAATGTTCGAAGCCCTGGGATACCTGTCAGCCTTTTCCTTGTCTCCCGCTTTGCGGATGCAGAGCCCACACATACGCTCTCCTCCCTGTCTCAGACTTGACTCTAGAACTAGACTTCCCCAAGCTTCACAGTACGGCAGGCACCTTCACATCGCCATGCCTTTGCACATGCTGTTCAGTCTACATGCAATGTCCACTCTTGGGACAATCCTCCACCGTAAGCACAACTCACTATGGTCAGTATCTTCCCTGATGTCATATTCTCCTGCAGCACTTGCCTCTGAGCTCCTCAAGGACAGAGAGTCTGGGTCTCAGTCAAGAACCAGGACAGAGCTTGATACAATGGGGTAATAACAATGACCAACATTTACACACAGCTGACCTATTCCAGGCATATATGCAGAGTCATTTAGTCCTCACAACAAACCTATGAGGCAGCCACTATTACCATTCCCATTTCATCGATGGTAAGTAAACTGAAGTTCGGAAAAGTTACATAGCTTGCTCTAAGTCCCAGTAGCAGAGCAAGAATTCAACCAAAGGACTTTGGCCCATAGTATAGTCTGTGATGTTAACCAGTGCCAATGAATTCATGTATTCCACAGACACCTACTAGGTACATAACCTGTGCCAGCTACTACTTCATGAACAAAGTGGATTGGGTTCCTCCCTCATAAAACTTACATTTAGAATTACCAAATAATTAGTATAATGGTTGCCGATGTTAGGAAGAAAAATAAAGCAGAATAGGGGAAAAAAGTGACCGTTGGTATTTTAGAGTGGTCAGAATAGGTCTCTCTAAGGACATCTGAGCAGAGACCCGAATCCAATAAGGGAGTAGTTGTCAATGGAAAAGCCACAAGCTTGGAGTGAAACAGTCTGGTAACTGCAAACTACTTACATGATGTGTGGCCTTGGGCAAGTGACTAACCTTCTCCGAACTTCGATTTCCTCACCTATAAACTGGGAATAATCTAAACTTGCCTTGCAGAGTTGTGAGTAAAAGGGAGAGGTATGCGTAAAGCACCTGGCTTAAGGTCATCTCTGATCTCGGCCCACAACATACACATGCTCCAGAGGCACTGCCTACCTGTCCCACTTCCAAAAGAACCTGAAGACTCTCACCACCCGCTCACACCCTCTGCCGGCAGGACGGCGCACTGCAGCTGTCCCGGAAGCCTCCAGTTGCTTTCCTCACCTCTTTAAAAAGCCTCACCTGAGCACTGTCAGTCATCAGGGAAGGAGATGAACAAGAGACCCTCCCCGCCCTCTAGGAGCTCAGTCTAGGGAGTGGGCCCAACATGAAAGCAGGTAATAACAACCCAGAGAGGAAGTCCCAGCATCTAAGAAACTACAGGAGCACAATGAGGGAATGATTAACCGTGCCCGGGGTGGGGGGTGGGGGGTGGTAAAGGAAACCCTGAACAATGAACATAAGTGGACAAGAGGGGAGGCATTCCACGCAGAGAACAGAACATGCAAAGTCAGGGAAGCATAAAAGAGGACACTGATTGGCTTGAGGTGCTGTACTTGATTGTGCTACACTTCTGGAGCTTCCTGCCAAAGCAGCTTGGTTGAAGAATAAAACCAAAGGAAGCTGATTCCCAGGACCCTTATAAAGCTCTATCACCTGCCATCCTGGGAAAAACCAAATCTTCTCTCAAGAAAAAGCTTTCCTTCCCGAGGGCAGACAGGGTCTCCTGTGCCGTGTTCCCACACCTGGTCTTTCTTACCCTTCAAGAAATGGCCCATCCCGTCTCGGTCAAGTGACAACTTTTGCAACCTTGGCCAGGTCTTTTCCCCTCTCTGCCTCAGCCTCCTCCTCTGGGTAGTGGGAAATTAACCCTGGGATGCATCCCTCTCAAACAGCCAGGAAAGCTCCTGGTGCCGCAGTGGGTAGGACCCAGGACACACAAGGCCCTCTGGGCAGTCCTGGCCTGGGAGGCGACGCTACAGCCTGGTTCTCTCAGACAGACCCAGCTGCACCCTCTACTACCCACTCCTCGCAATACCCCATGAAAGTCAGGGACCCACACAGTTCTGTTTCAGGTGTTTTATTAAGTGGGCCATACTGCAGCTGGTTTCTAAGTCGCAAAATAACATAAATTTAACAATGATAACATAGCCAGTTAGACTGTGACAGCTTTTTCTTTCCTTAGAAAAAAAGAAAAAGACTTAAAACACACAATGGAGGGTTAAATAAATAATACATAAAAGAAAGAAAAGGAAAACCTGTTAAAACATGCTTATGTTTACTTCTGTGCAACTGTGTGCCAAGAGGAAACTGATTTTCTGCACGACGATACATCCTGGCATGTCTCCTTCCCAAATAATACTGACAAAAAAAAGAAAAGACATGGAGCTGACTCATCAGTGCTTGTAGAGGCACTACTAAAAATCCCTTTGATTGGAGCTTGGGGCTTCCTGCTCAGCACACCTGTATGTGGCCCGTGAAAGCCAAATATCCATAATAATGTTAATATAGAAAACATCAGTTTAAAAACAATGTGGAATGGCCTCATTAACGCGGCGGGGACGAGGAAGCAGAACTGCCCCGCACGTGCCGCAGGCTCAGTCCAGGGAGGCCGCAGGCTCCAGCGCGTGGCCACGGCGAGGGAGGGCACCAGCTTCAAAATAAGCGGCACCAACCTCGTCTCCCTCTCCCTATCACTCTTTCACATGAAAGTGTGTAAAAAGCAAATCAGCAAATAAACTCTAAAATAGATTATTTATTCCAAAAATCCTCTACTTTTCTTTTTACAGTGAGTGTACATCTCCTCTCATCTCCTGCACAACTCGCGTAGGTCCCTTTGGGAAGAAGGGGGGAGAGCTACAGGCGAGTCTCTGGGTCCTGCTGCTAGCTGGTGCTGGGAAGTCAGATGTCGATGCCCTTGACCAGGGATGTCTCCAGCGTGATGTTGAACTCCTGCAGTGTCTGCAGCACGCGGATCAAGGAATTGACAAGTGTGTGGTCTTTGATCAGCGCCACATCCTCATACATGTGTGCGGTGATGGGGCAGTCAGCCAGCAGGGCGATCCAGTGGTGCAGGAGGTGATCTCTGGCAGGGAAGGATCAGTCCAGATGCGTCAGAAGGGAAAGGGAAGGGACACGGTTAGCGAAAGCCCAAGGGAGAAACCTGCTCCATCACACCCTGAACAAAGTCTGAAGCTGGAGAAGCAGATATCTCCCCGCAGCCCCCTTTCCCTCCCCTAAGAGCACTTGGCGAAGATGTCTTACACAGCTTTAAAAGGCCCCCACTGTGGGCTACCGAGCCCTAGGGATGCCAACCCAACCTGACCCAAACAGGCCCTGTCATCTGCCAGAAGGCCTGCTCCGCCTCCCCCTCTAGCCCCCCAGACAACCCCACCAACAAGACACCATGTCCTGTCAGCAGCACTTCCTCCATCTCAACAGCCAATCTCTCCTAGATCGTCGCTCCTCCCCACAGCGACCACCACCAGGAATAACACTGCAAGCTGACATCCACATAGCACTCAGCATGTGCCAGCCACCATTATAAGAGATTTAACCTTCATGACAACCCCATGATGTGAGGTAGGTGCTATCGGTGCTATTATTATCCCCACTTTACAGATGAAGAAAGTGAGGTTGATGGAGGTTAAGCAGCTTGTCCAAGAGCACACAGCTAGTAAGCGGCTGATCTGTGATGTGAACCTGGTGAATCTGGTTCCTGAATCTGTTTTTAACCACTATGCTAACTCCCTCCCTTGCACGGCCTAAATAAAAACTGCCTTGTTTATCTGGGCTTCGTGCTCTCACCTGACCCACTGGAATAACCCCTAACAATTTTGCCCATGAATACCATCCATGCTATCAAATCACCAGCATTTCAGTCCCCTGATTAAAAATCAACTCTGTCCCAGCTCCTCATGGCCCCTATCCCTTAAAGTGTTTCCTTCCCACATTCCACCTGTTATTTCCTGACCCCACATGCTTTGCTTCCTTTAGGGCCTCTCTGTTAGTTCTGTCTGCTTCAAGCTCCCTCCTCACGTCTACCCTCCCGTTAAGGCTCACCTCAAATACCACCTACTCCCTGAGCCTCCTCTGATCCTTCTCCTCTACATTTTCAGCAAACGTTACGAATGCGTACTTTTTTGAACTCTCCCAAACTTCTGCCTTGTACTAAATAATCAGGACAGGTGAACTTCTAAATGGTAGAGACCGTATTTTATTCAGCTCTATTCCCACACCTTCCATGAGGCCTGGCACATTCAAATGTTTGTTAAAGAAATTACTAGATATATACCCTCTACTTCAAATTTTGTCAGGGAGACAGTTTTATTCCCTCGCATCAAAATGTGGCCCCTCCTCCCCAGTTACACACACACTTTCATCCCCACCCTACCCCTCTCTCTCACACGCACACACACACGCGTGGCGCATGAAGAAAAGTAAGGGCCTCTACCAAGGCCTCACCTGCCCAAGGGCACCTGGCCATTAGCCACTCCCCACCCCCGCACCACACCGGGCCTCCAGCACCATCTTCAGGGCTGGCTGTGTGCACACTGGGCCATGAGGCTGCAGTACCTGGCTCCCAAGCACACCAGCATCTGAAACTTGCCATCCTTGCCAATGTTCCGGGGATTATTGTTGATCGCAGTGACAAAACGGCAGAAGTTCCGGGCCCTCGTATGCCAGTTTTCCTCAGGAACAAGTTCATTCTGCTCCAAAGTCTCGTAATAGGTTTGTGCTTTTTCTGTGAAGAGGAGACAAGCCTGCCAGTGACAAAGGCTCTCAAAACCAACCTGTCCCTGACTGTCCCGTAGGCCACTTGCCACAGGCCTACCTCCGTGTCAACACAAGTAACTTAGTAGGAATAACATGAGTGCTCTGAGGCCACTGGTCACATTTCAAAATGATCCTTATGAATGTCTGGAATTCTGCTGAGAAAGAGGAAGCTGCATCCTGCTGTGAAGCAGCCAAGTGCTTGCTTTTTGTTAGTTGTGGTCTCAGACTTCAATTCTAAAGGCATCCTAAAAATCACACATGACTGACCAACGTTCAACACTGCATCTTCAACTGAAAATGAGAGAGACTATGTATATTTAGTTTGAAAAATTTGAAAATTTTTGAAAATTTGAAAATTTGTGTTTCATTCACTTTGATAGTATGGTTTAACTGGCCATTTTGTCTTTATGTTTTATTTTGAAACCATTTACTTTATAAAATGTTCCATATGGATATTTATTTTCACTTTGAATAAATTAAAACAATTGGTACTTTAAAAAAAAATAAAAATAAAAAATGATCCTTATGTTCCCTATCTCTGTATTTTAAATTTCTTTATGTGGCCCTTGATATAAAGATGGTCCTTTCTCAACAAAACTCTTGAGGGAGAAGCTTCTTGCATCAAATTCTCCAAGGGGGTGTAACACAGGGCTTGGACTCCAATGCAACTGGTCTTTTGGACCTACGAGCAGGAAGTGTGAGGAGTCATGACTAAGCCTGTATTATATATGACAGATGCCTGGAAAGAACCCTTCCTGTCCAATTCTCAGGAGATGAGGGGCGAAGGGTGGGAGGGCTTCTGTTATTACCTCCGAGAAAAGCCAGGGCAAACAAACACATCTAACCTGAGAGTCACCTGATTTAGCTTCTGTACCTCAGACCCCAGTGGTCAGCACCCACATTATGCTGATGATTCCCCCATGTCTCTGCATGCTTTTCCCACCCTCACACCCTAGCCCAACTCACCCAAGAAATCCCAAATGAAGACATTTTTGAAGAGCCGCGGTGATTTAAATCCATGCTGGAAAGCCTGTTCCAGGGCCGAGACAAGGCCACATTCTCCACAAAGCAACAGCGTAAGACTACCTCGCTATATAAGGAAACAGGAGAGAATGCCAGGCTTGCCTCAGCCAAGATGCCCTCCCACCACTGCATCCCCAGCCCACTGCCCACACCTGGGAGGGCAGCAAAAGACATGCAGGGACCTTGTCTAGTCTCCCCAGCACCTGGCAGGGCCTGACTTAGAGCAGTTCTCAGTAAATAGCTATTGAATGAACAGATGATGGTTCTGGGCCCCCAGCAGGGGACAAAGCCCATGTGGCCAATGTTCAGGGAGACCCAGACAATTTCAGAAGAGGACAGAAATACACTGTCCATTGGAGACCCAGGGACTCTGCTGGGTTGTCAGTGAGTAAGGAAACAGGGCAACCCTAGGCACAGGCCCCCAGAGAAAGGAATCTGCTGAATCTCAAACTCACTGAGGCACACACTCCATGTGCTGGGCTGTCCACAGCACATGGGCCTGGAACAAGATTATTCTCTCTTACTCAATATAAGGCCCTGGGTTGGAGGGCAGGGAGGCTCACCTCTTTCTCAGGCTTATGGAAGTGCTTCACGATGCCATTGACTGCCTCACCGATGGACTCCTGGATCTGCCCAGTGTTCAGCTCTGATAAAAATCAAGCAGATATCCAGTCTCAGGTTAACAGTACTTAGTTGACTGAGCAAAAGACTGAGGACATAAGAAGACCCACAGGAGAGGTAGGGCAGCTTGGACCCTGGGAAGAGTGGCTCTTGCCCACCCAACTTTGCTGAGCTAGCTCTTCCTAAAATCTTGGGACAAAAAGCAAAAGCTAGGATCTTAGAGTTCTGTCTCCAGAAGATGCTGGTCAAGTTTCTTCTCCACTTTGCTCTGGAACTTTTGGCAACCAAAAGAGTGCCAAGACTTGACAATAAAGCTCAGGAACCAGGAAGGGGAAGGGCAGAAAGTAAACCCGTCTCCTCTATAGGGGCACATACAAATAGCACAGAGGACCCAGGCCAGGATCCAGGAGCTCTCCCCTCTCCTTCCAGTCCTCTAACAAGAGTGCCAACCCCCCACAACTGATTCATGAGAGGAGGGTGACAAATGCCTGGGGCTGCTTTGTCTTTGTCGGCAGAGGTGGTTCCTGAGGCAGCTGCACAGGCTGCGGGGAATCTGGGCTCCCTTATCAGTACTTCCAGAAATCTGCCCATTCCCCAGGCAGGGCAACATGAGGGCCCGGCCCCATCTCCCACTTACTGGGCTTGCTGTTGGGTGAGATGGTAACGAGCCTCCGGATGACGCTGGGAGACTGCTGCAGGGGCGGGGTCCGGCATGGCCTCTCGTCCACCTCAGGCTGGGATGTGAGCAGGTCCCCGACTAGGACCCGCTCCAGGCTTCCGTCATCCATGCCCTTCCCCAACCACCGGCCACACGGGAACCTGAGGGTCAGGCAATAGCCTGTCAGAACTGCCAGCTCCTTCAGCGTCCCTGATCAGTAAAGGCCATCAAAAAGCCAATCCCTGAGGACAGGCTCTGAAACCGGGCTGGGGATCCTCAAGGCCCTGCTCCTCATCCCACCGTGCGGCATCAGGGAAGCCACCCGAGTGACAGGTGGCCTGGAACCTGTGCACAGCGATGTCATACACCTTCACTTGTAAAGCCCTCCTTCTATTTCTTTTCAGGGCATGAGGCAGAGCCAAACAGGAAGTTGCCTCCGCCTATCACAACCTAAAAGGTCTCCCTGAGAACCCCACATACCCAAGCATCAAACACAGCCCCTGGTGGTACACCTAGCCCCACTGTCTCTGGGCATAGCTGAGGGAACACTTACTTGTAGGTATGTCCGGTGATCTCATTCCTGACCATCACATACTCAACAAGCCATTTGGCATACAGCCCAGAGTTATCATGGCCTATCTGCACCGTAGTGAGCTTCCCCAAGTTCTGGTACTGTGAGAGAACAGCCAAACAAAGAAGATGGGGTAGGTCAAGAAAACAGAAGAAAAGCGCCACACTCCTCAGAGGCACACATCTGACTGGCTCCCTGCAACGTGGCCCCCCAGTATCTGCAGGGGCAGAGCTCATGGCTCCACCTACTGCCAAAGCTGGCAGTATAGTACTACCTCATGAGGCACGATGCCAAGAAAGAAAGAGACACTACCTGGAGGAAGACTAGGACCTGGGAGCAGAAGGCTCTGGAAATGGCAGAGCAGTCTGAGCTCTCTGTGAACATTTGGGCTCAGCAGCTGAAAGAATTCTTGGGGGTTTTTCAATACACCATGGACAAGGAGGTATGCAAGTCCAGATGGGTGCCTTCCAGCCAGAAACCACTTAGACAGGGCAGGTTCCCCCGTCCTCAGGTCAACCCTTGGCTCTGGCCTCTGATCATCTTGACAGGTCAGCTGTGCTGAAGCGTAACACTGCATAGAGCAAGGCCTCTAAAACGCTGGAGAAAGCTTCCCAAAGTAGCTGTTGAAACTCAGATACCCATAGAGCCTGGGGCTGTGGTCACCAGATAACACGTACCTCGAAGGTCATCTCTAACACATTCCTGGGAATCTGCAGGATCTGTGTCTCACCCAGTTCTCCCGAGATGCAGATCCATGGGTTGGCGGTGAACATGGAGCCCCCCAGCTTCTTGCTCGGTACGATCAGGATGTGGTAAGGAATCACTGTTTAGGGGAAGCCACAAAGGCATTGGAGGGGATCGGGAATCCCTCCCATACCTGAGAGGGCCCTGACCTGCCCCAGGTGTGTTGGCATGATTGGGGTTCCTGGTACATAGCCTGGAGCAGCAGGTCCTGAGGACCCAGTCTCTGGCTGGCTTAGAATATTAGCCAGTCTTCCCCTCAATCTCACTCCTCCCAGGGTTATCACCCAAACATCCAAATCCAAGCCCATCTGCAAGCTCAGAGCTAAGTAAACCTGTTCCTTAAACAATATCACTAACTCAACACTGCACTGAATTGCTTTTCAGAGCACTTTTCTATCTATCATCTCAAGGACTCTAATAACAATCTCCAGAGAGGCCAGGCAGGTATCACAATGCCTTTTCTGAGGAACTGAGAGGGAAATAGTTTCCCCCAGGTCTCCTATATTCCAGTCCAGTGCTGCTTCCACTGAAGCCTACAACCCTTTTCTCTGAGAGGGAGGATGGGTGTCATATAGAACAAGAGTCCACCACTGCTGAAGCTGCTGAGTCACTGGCCAAACAACTAGTCATGGGGCAAATTCAGACCACCCCCCACCAAACAAAGCATCCTAGCACCAAAGAAAGTTGAGGCTCCAAGGGCCTTCCTTAGACCATTTTAAACCCTCTTCCTCGCTCTGCAAATAGGGAGACCAAGCCCCACTGCAGGAGTAGACACTGCTCACAGATCCAGAATGAGTTAGGGCAGAACAGGGCCTGGACCCAAACCTCCCACTGCCATCTGGAGTTTTTTCTGCTACTTCAGGAAGAGTTGTTGTTCCCTGGGGGCTACTCTGAAACTTTCTGTAATGCTGAATGACTCTCTCAGCCCAAAACAAGAGGGAGGTTTCTTTACAGGTGTGCAGGGAGGGCAGTGAACTTCACCCCCCACACCCCACTCCACCTTAGGCCCCCAGCACCCAGGACCACAGTAACAACACAATGGCCAAAAGCGCTCAGCTCCCTAGTTCAGAACAAGAGTAAGAAGCCTGAGAGAAAATACAACCTCCAAGGAGGGCAAGTACACCTCTCCCCACAGAAGAAAGTACAAGTGATAATCTTTCTTTAAAAAGGGGACAGTAAGTTAGCCTCAGACAGGCTCATGAAGACTGGCATTGGGAAGGCTAGTGGGGAGCACAGGGCTACTCACGGATAGTTGTGAAGACGTTGGTGAAGCAGAAGTAATCGACGGCATTGAAAGAGAGGAGGTGATAGAGGAACTGCTCCTTCTCATCATCACTGCGCAGGAAGGCATAGCGCTTGTACAACTTTCTGTCGGAGAAGAGGCAATACATCAGTCTCCCAGACAAAAGGAGGGATAAGAGGCTAGAATTATTCAGTTCTGGAAGGACACAGCTAAGGGAAGAATGTGAGTCAAGCCTCAAGCTCTTTAGGGTCACCGAAAAAAGGAACAAAGCCAGCTACTCCAACTGAAGGCTAGAGGGAAAGTGGCTTTAGCTACAGCAGGAACAACAAAAACCAAACTCCACCTGTGTCCAAGAGTTGACGTTACTATAATGTAAAGTGTCAGACGTCATGGGATCTTCTTTCCTAACCTGAGGGCTTCTATAGGGCCCATACACCCCAGTGTATGGTGTAGGAGTAGCAACAGCAGGAGGTTGTTACCAGAGCTAGTCTCTGACCCTCAGCAGACCTGAGATCCACAAGTCAGAACACTGCTCTGAACATGAATGTAAGCTGAGGACAGCTTCAGAGGCAAGGAATGGAATGATCCAGGTCATAGGCAACGAAGAGCTGTGTAGACGATGTCCTTCCCCTCTTTTCAAATTTCCTCCCATCCCCACCCCTCATCCACTGCTCACTCATCAAAGGCCAACCCCTCTGCCTGACACTGCAGGCCTCTGGGCCTGCACAGCAATGGTACCTTCCCCAAGTAGCAGGGACACAGAGAGCCAAACGCACAGGCCCCCAGCACAAGAAACACACAGAGAACAAAGGAAGGTCCCTGTCCTGCCTGCCCAGACTGCAGTCACCATGCCAGAGAGGTATGGGATTCAGTAGACCTGTGAGGTTCTACCTAGACAGTTTATAAGGTAGGAAAATTCACCAACCAAAACCTACTCTGTGCAGGTGCTGGAGAGGGAAGCACCTATCCTCACATACAGTCTAGATGAATAAATCTGATAAAGGCCACAGTATAAGACATAATGAGTTGCCAAATGAAAGGCACTCTCTGGGAATTTAAAGACCCAGAAGTTTCGATGGTCCTAGAACAGGAGGGCCTGAAGGACGGCACAAATTTAGACAGGGGTTGTAGAAGAAGGAGAAGGACAGGGTATAAAAGCCAGTTTGGCTAGAGTTGAGGGCTCAGAGAAGTGATCAGTTAGCAATGAGACTGAAAAGTATGGCTAGGGTAAAACGAAGGCAGGCCCTAAATATTCAGGCTAAAGAGTTTGTAATCTGCCCTACAAGTAATATGTTTCTTAGAAGTAAAGGGAAAGCCATAACCAACTTCAAGAAATTTGAATTTAGTACAGCTGAAGGGTGAAAGGGGCATGAGGATGAAACCTAGGGAGTGGAAGTAAATAAGGAGACAGATGGAACAGCGGCTAAGGACCTGAAATGTATATGTGGGAGGTAAAGTTAAGCAAGGAGTCACACGAACTCCAAAGTGTGAACCGAGGTAGGGAGAAGGAGTATTGGGAGAGGTACATGGTTCATGCCTCCAATGAAAGCAAATTTTAATAAGTGGAAAACAAATGGATAATGATAACACAGACCACCAGTGGTAAAAAAAAAAAAAAAAGGAATGAACAAATACTGTAACAAATGCTATGGGTGCCTGGAGGAGGAATGGACTAAGTCTCTGGGTAGTCTAGGCAAACTCTGGCAAAGAAGACTTCTGACTAGGCCCTGAAAGGGCTGAACACATCCTGAGAAGTGTGAGGGGTTTGATGTGGCTAGAGCTTTAAGCAAACTTAGGAGAAAGGTGAGAGAGGGTAGGATGGAGTAGTAAGTAGGTTTTGATGAAGTACACCTTTCTCTCTCCCTATATCCCACCCAAAACGCAATCTGTGGCAGCAAAACTCTCATTTTATACTCACTGGAGTAAATTCTAAGCTTTTGTCCTCTATCAGGGCTACAGTTTAAAGAAACCAAAATTAGTCTCCTCACCAAAGTCTGTGCCCTGTTTGCTCCTGCCTAGGCCCTTAAGTTCACAGGCCCTAGACCTATCCACTGCCCTAGACCTTCATAAAGATCCTGGGCTTGACTCCCTCTTGGCTACCTCTCTGCCATGTCCTCCTGCCAACTTGCAGCATCTCCTGACAGACGATGCCCACACCGGCCAACAGGAATCACTTCTGCCCTGTCAGCCCCTAGTGCCCACACAGCCACAGATTTTCCCAGGACACACAACTGTCCTCTAGAATCTGGTATGCAAACAATTCCCTTCCAAACTCCAGGCTTAAATGTTCACTTGTTCTCTTTTAGTTGTCCTTCCAATCTTCAAATATTATTCCTAAACCTTTTCACCACTAAAGGGAATCAAATGTAAGCACTTTAAGAGTTGTTATTTTGTAACCTCTCAAAGTGAGCTCTCTAATCTATCAAGATTTTGAAACTGGTTTCTTGCTGTGGTTTAAACACACAATAAAGTCTAAAAAATTACATTTTCACTTTAAATAAAAACAGATTCTTCAGGTTTAATCAATTCACTTACACAAAATTTCTCCAAGGTCCACTTCTCTGCTTTATTGTCCACAGGGAAGTCACATAATAAAGGATACCATGAAAAGATGCCCAAGGAAATGCCAAAAAGAAAAATGCCCAATAGGCTTGCCAATGAAGAAAGAACCAAACATATTATATATAGGAAAAGACAGAGAGGTGGTAACTGAGAGGCAGAGAAGGGAGACAGCCTTCCTCCCCACTCCTGCTCTAGTAACTAGGGTATGGAATGAATGCAAAGGATATAAAATCAAGAGAAGGGAACTGTAGATTTAGCGGTTCCTAGGAGTGAGGAAGAGCAAGGACCTGGTTACTCTGGGCTGGCCTAGGCTCAGGAGAGAACAAAAGATATAGGGTATATCTTAGAAGTTTCTTTTTAATTCTCCAATCCTTTCCTCCTCAAGACAGGAAAGAGACCAAGAAAATGCCCTATGCCCAACAGGTATACAGATCACTTGAGTGCCACAAGGAGAGGAGGACCCCCCAAAACTCTGAGGTATCCAATGAGGATTCCATCCTTCTCACTACGTCTGTAAGAAAGCTATTGGGGGGGGGCGGGGATATAGATCAAGAAGGTAGGGAGAACAGATATAACAGAATTCTTCTTCTACAGATAAAGAAAGAGAAGAAGAAATGTTACATCACCAAAAACTTCAGGAAGAATATATCACCAAAACAAGAAAAGTCCTCCCATCTTCTTTACGGGAACTGATCCAAGGTAGAGCACAGCAAGAGCTCATTGGTTGACCAATGGCTGAAAGAGCCTGGATAAACCATAGTAAGTCCCAGAAGAGAAACCAACAGCCAAAAGGGAGGACCACTGCTTCCTGGAGTGGCTGTGGCTAGAGGCCCGAAGAATCCAGGCCTTTAGAACTAAGTTAGGAAAAAAAAAAAGAACTAAGTTAGAGAGCATGAAGTCAACTGATTATGTCTGAATGTTCCTACTAAAACAAATGTGCTGTGTTAAGCAGCGCCAAAGGAGTTAATTCATCTACAGGAAAATATAAAAAATATTGCAGTGTAAGTGTACAACAGTGTTCTACAAAGAAAAGAAAAAAGAAGAAATGCTGCAAAACCTTCATATGCAATTTGAGTTTAGCTGAATTCAGCAGTAATGATATACTGAATACCCTTCCCTTCCCACGGGGGTTTCCAATCCCTCCCGCCATTCCCAGGAGCTGGTTATACTCCAAGTGGAGTGGCCTTACTTGGTGAGCTCATGGTCTGAGAGAAGCTGCTTCAGGTGTCTGGAAAGTAACTTTTTTTCCATGGACAGTCGCACCCATGCTCTGGCTTTTCCCACATCAGTCTTGATTTCCCCAATGTTCTGGATGTGCCTGAAGGGGGAATGGGAAAAGGGGAGTGGAGGATAGGGTGGGAGATGAACTCACTATCAATACCTCCCCTGTACCACCAAAGGAAGCCTGGCCAGGAAGCCCTACTGCATCCTGAGAGAGTCCATCTCTCTTGTTCTCTAAATCCTGAGCTTCCATGTAACTTTGCCAGATAGACTCAGCATAATTTGGGGGGGCTTGGGAGGAAGCCAGTACAGCTCTTAAAAAGCAAGGCTAACCCCAGAGGTCTCAGGCCTTGAAATACTCTGGTGTAATTCTCCAAAAATGTCAGGAAACACAATTGCTTGTACAGCTCTACAAATGCATCATGAAGCACAGGACCAATGAGGAGGGATTCCTGGTTAAATGAGACACTGTAGAAGCCCAGGTCACTGAGACCCTGCTATTTAAAGTGGACACCTCAGACTTCCCTGGTGGCGCAGTGGTTAAGAATCCACCTGCCAATGCAGGGGACACAGGTTCAAGCCCTGGTCCGGGAAGGTCCCACATGCTGTGGAGCAACTAAGCCCGTGCGCCACAACTACTCAGCCTGCATGCCACAACTATGGAAGCCCATGCACCTAGAGCCCCTGCTCTGCAACAAGAGAATCTAACATAATGAGAAGTCCGCGCACCAAAACGAAGAGTAGCCCCCGCTCGCCACAACTAGAGAAAGCCTGCGCACAGCAACGAAGACCCAACGTAGCCAAAAATAAATAAATAAATAAAGTGGACACCTAAGCAGCAACTGAAAACAGGATTTTAGTGGCTTATTACAAATGAGCCCAGACTGACCTCATATCCTGAATGAGGGAGATTCTCAGGGGAGGCATGACTGAGCTGGCATCAGACTTCCTCCGTTCTGAATCAAGAAATATTCCTAGAACAAAAAGTTGGTTAAGTCCAAAGAGATCTGTATACCCAAATAGCTGACTACCCTTCTTATCTCAAATCACAAATATCTACAGAAAAAAGCTGGGGTTACTTTGGTAACACTTTGATCAATCATTTCATGAATATTAAGTACCTACCAGGTATCAAATTTTATACTTTTATGCATATTATCTCACTTAATTCTCTAACAACTTATAAGATAGCCATGGACGGTATCACAGAGGAGGAAACTGAAATTCGGAGAGGTTAGCTGCTTTGCCCCAATCACCAAGTGGCAAAGTCAGGACTGGAAGGAACACAGATCCTCTGGCTCCTAATCCAGTGTGTTCTCATCATAATCCATGGAAGCAGTGCTTCCACTAGGATCTACTACGCATGTCCTGCTCTTGCCTCAAAATGGACTACAAAAGAGCCAAGGGAATATGTAAAGAACATGATCCAGAATGCTTAGGACCTCTAGATACAACACCTCTATATCCTCATGTTTGGCCCAACATTTAAAATTAGTATCTTCATCATTCAGCGGCTGATAATTTTTGGCTACAGTTTATCCCTTGGCAATAAATTCTACAGCTTTCCTGAGAAGACTCTGCTCTCATACTCAGAAAGTGGACAAAAAACTCCTTATGAGGCTACTTTGGGAGCTTTTGTACCTAGTTTTTTGCCCACTGTTTTCCCCATGTTCAGTGCTAGCTGAGATCAACTAATTCAAGGCCAAAGACAACACTGAGTATATGCCTACCTTTTCGCCCCCACTTAAACTTATCTTTACCATTAGGACAAAAACATCTAAGAAAGTTAAACAAACTCCCTGGCAGAGAGAGGAGAATGAAGGATGGTATGAAGGGGAGATGCTGCCAAGAAGAAAAGGAAGGAGGGAGACTGTCCTGGAAGGGACACTGCAGGATGTTATAAAGAACAGTAGACCAGGAGACAAGAGGCCTGGCTCCTAATCTGGCCTCTTCTATCAATTCACTGTGTGATCTTGAGTAAATTAAATTCCTTTCTGGATCCCAGTTTCCTCCTCTTGTAAAAAAAGGGGGCTGGACTAGATGATTTCTGGGGTCCCTGCCAACTCTGATATTTTTATTAAATATAAACAGAAAGCAAATGGAAGGGATCATGCACACCAGGCCTTGACTTTGAGCAGTTCCAAGGCAGGACACTGACAAACAGGCTCTCTTAACTGATAGGATAGATCATCTCAATGTTCATCTCAGAGAAATAAAACGAAAGACTCTGAAAACACTCTAAACACAGGACATCAGTATCAATCCAAATTCATTTAAAACCCAAATTTATTCTAAGACTGGCCTCTTGCTGATATAAATCTTCTATCTCACTGATCAAGTGTATAGAAACACATAATAAAAGCAAACCCCATGGTTTTGGCATGCTCTGTGGTTCAGAGAGCCCTGTGGCTTAAACATTACAGAGTAAAGACTTCATTGACCTGGAACAGTCTGCTACAGATGATCACTTCAGTGGGGGATGGGAAAGTAAGTGGAGGGAGTTTGGCCAATGGTGCAGAGACCATCTTACCTGAGGTACTGAGGTTTCCTGATGTGAGTTTTCTCTGCCGGTTTTCCTGATAATGTAACAGGTGGGACCACAAGGCTGATTTCCCCTGGAACCAATGCAAGGGAGAAATATCTATCAGTTTAGATTTCTAAGGGCAAGGCATCTAGTGAGCAGAGTCAGAGATAATTTGAACATATAGATATGCGCTTTTGCTAAAAAGTATCTGTCCTATTTGTTATCTCGATGTACACCCAGATGCAATGTATACAAATATATATCCCCTTACTAAAATCCAGGAGAAATATAAAGAAGAATGGAAGGGAACAGAAAAAGAAATGATCCCCCACTGGGAATAGGAAGGACGTGGCCAAAAAAGAGCCTGGGAATGGACCAGTGGATAAGAAAGAAAAAAGCAAATAACCTATCAATCTCTAAATGGTCTGTTGGTTGAAGGTCAGCTTGGGTAGTGCATGATGGCTTTTGCACAGAGGAATGGATACCGAGCCTACGAGATTCTGTGACAGCTCCCGAATTTCCTAAAATATTTAAAGGCATTCCTGCCCTTAGTGCAGCCTAGGGAGGGTAAGTCATCACAAGGATGGGGATTTACTGTGGAAGGTACTTTGAAGAAGCCTGCAGGAAAGGAGGTCGGTACTTAACTGCAAATCTGAGATATACTATAGTCGACACAGCAGAACCTTGGCATTTGAAAATATAAAAGCTGCAGTTTAAACTGCTGGAGACACGCAGTGATTTGTCATTTTACCAAGGCACAAATCTGAACAGCATTCTCAAGCCTGACATAAGGAAGCAATTTGCCTACATAGTGAATAAGCCTAGCTGGTCACCCAGCAACTGCTTTGTCTCTTTCTAGTCATCCTTCAGTACACAGTGACCCTTGTTATGGGATTAAAAACTTTATTTCAGATTCATGGTAAATGTTCCTATATAGTTGATATAATATAAATGTAGTATAAGTTTGTTTTAATAGTAGGATTTATTATGATCATTTTATAAGTCACTTAGTTTCTGTATTTCATAAAAGTAAGAGTAATAATAAGCACAGAAGCTACCATGTCTTGAATTTTTCTATGAACTAAGCACTATGTTATATGTTTAAAATACAATACTCTGTTTAATGCTTTCAACAGTCCTAAAAGGTAGGTACCTCTATCCCCATTTTCTTTAGAAAAGAGCAAATTGAGGATCAGAAAGACTAAGTAACTTGTAAAAGATCACACAGCTAGGAAGTAGAATGTTGGGCAAGCTTAAGTATATCTAATATTAGAACCATTGCTGTTAATAATGATGCTATATGGCTGCTTCTGGAAGAGAGCATTTAACTTCTGAAGTTATATTTTCTGAAGAAAATTTTATTCTCTGGAATGAATGTGAGGATTTAAGGTCTCAAGATTTTCCCCCTGAGGATATTGAGGATCTGTTTTATTCTTAACCTCCAACTTGATCTGTTTTGGGGGGAAAAAAATCAAGCATTTGAATGGAAAAAAACCCCTCATCTATAGATCAGCAAGCTGTTGACATAAACTTGCTGTAAGTTTGGCTTTCCTACAAGATTTAACCAACGTAAAACCCAACAACCCCAATGGCAGTTTTTTAAAAATCACACAAGTTAAAACTAGACAAGACCATTTTTTTAAATTCACTGAATTACCAAACGTTTGAGAAAACAGCTGTTCAACAACATCAATGAGACTACTCCTAAACTGTTACTAACTGGTATATTAATACAATGTATGTAGAAGACAATACGAGACCTTAAAATATTCATGCTCTTTGATTTAGTAATACAACTTCTAGAAACCCATTCATCCATCCATTTACTGAAACCATAGCATAGGCCCCTAAAAAGGCAGAGACAGCCTTTTTCATCACTGTATCCCCAAAATCTGGGCAGACGAGGAAAGCAGCCTCCCTTAACAGAACTGTCTGGAAGTAAAGTACAGCTGGTCACCAGAGAGTCCTCACATGCAATGATACCGAAGAGCCAAAGGCAAGAGCAACACCAGGCCACTGTGCCAGAAGGACGCCCGGGTGCTCAGTGATTGCACTGGTGAGGACGGAGAGCCAGGGCAAGAGTGAGAGAGCAGCAGCTGGGCTGAAACCTAGTGACAGGGCACTGGGGGTTTTCCAGTTCAAGAGACATGGATTATTCTTTTCCTCTTTTGCAAAGGGGCTGATTGGGATTGCAAGATTCAATACAGTCCCACTACCCATTTGGGAACGTGGCCACACAGTATATAGCACCAGATTCTCCAAGAATGTCACATGCATGAAAGATGAGAAACAACCCCTTTTCATTTACCAGTCCTCAAATGGCAGCAGGTACAAAAACAGTATGATAAAAACAAACCTCACCTTTAATTGTCAGAAAATATACTAAAGGAGAAAGTCCATGTCCTCGGAAAATGTCACCGAAAGCCAAAGAGAATGGTGAGGATAACAGGTTTTTATGAGGACTTGCGGCAGGCAGCCCTGCAGGCAGCTAATAACAAAACCTAGGAGGCCAGCAGCAAAAACTGCGGTTTGGGTTCTCTCTACTTTCTAAGCAGATACTATGGGTAGTTGCTCAGTAACGTGCCCCAAAAATCAGACAATGGGTAGTTGCTCAGTGACGTGGCCAAAAAATCAGAAAAATCAAATAACTCAAACAACCAATAATAAAGGATTGATTCAGAGAGGGGTGATAAGATCACCCTCTGAGAGTGAATTTGATCGCAATCGGGTACACGATGGAAGAGACCAGGGAGCCAGGTTATAATCCCTGGACCGCAACACTTATAAAGTGTACAAAGTTCTGTACCAAAAAAAAAAAATCTGTTTCAGTATAGTCACAGAGTTGTGCAACCATCACCACTACCTAATTTTAGGTGATTTTTACCACCCCAAAAAACCCATTAGCAGTCACTCCTTATCCCTCCCTAGCCTGTGGCAACCCCTAATCTACTTTCTATCTATGGATTTGCCTGTTCTGGACATTTTATAGAAATGAGATCATATACTATGTGGTCTTCTGTGACTGACTTCTTCCTCTTAGTATGTTTTCAAATTTCATCTATATTGTACCATGTATCCACACTTCATTCCTTTTATTGCTGAAAAATATTCCACTGTATGAATACACCACATTCAGTTTATCCATTCACCAGCTTATGGACATTTGGGTTGTTCCAACTTTTGGTTATTAGGAATAATGCTGCTAGGAATATGAACATTTTCATACACATATTTACATAGACATGTTTCCCTTTCTCTTGAGTACATAGCTAGAAGTGGACTTGCTGGGTCACATGATAACTCTAACATTTCAAGGAATTGCCAGATTGTTTTCCAAAGAGGCTGCACCACTTTACATTCCCATCAGCAATATCTGAAGGTTCCAATTTCTCTGCATCCTTACTAACTCTTGTTATTGTCTGTCTTCTTTATTTTACCTATCCTAGTAGATGTGAAAAGGTATCTCATTGCAGTTCTGTTGGATTTTTAAATATACAGCTGTACATGGGCATACGTGTACAGAAAAATGTTTTGAAGGACAGATGAGGTAGATTGTCTCTATGCCCATGAGAATGAAAACTCCAGGAGGGCAGAGATCTTGGTCTGCTTTGTTCACTGAGGTATCTCAAGTACCTACAACAGTGCCTGGCACACTGCAGGCCCTAAATAAATATTTGCTGGATACGTACATATATTTCCTAATTTTTCCATAATAAAACTGCTTTTGAAAACTTTTCAAGTTCTTTTCAAATTTAAAAATGCATGAAAGTGTAAGCTGTCCATCTTGCCTAGTTATTCAAAGTACAGTATTTTGAAATGAGATTCTCTTGGTATTGAGCAGTAAAAATCAAACTTACTCAACTTTTTTGGTATTCTCTGAAATCTTTAGAAGGTTAAGCTATCTGCTTATAAAAGAAATGTTAATGACAGACCTTTTCCCACTGGGAATACAAATAGTGAAGGACCCTTAAAATACATTTGGTACTTCCTGAGCTCCAAGTTCTCTTTCTTTTGTGTTCCATCTCCAGACTAGGACCAGCCACCAAACAGGATCTATCAGTTTGGCCTTCAGCTCTGTTTGCAGGAAAAAAGATGCCACTTTTAAAATGTCTGACAAATACACAGATTTATAAAGCTTATTTTTAAAGAAGATAGCTTGGGTCACATTTATTTACTTATTTGTTGAACTATTTCAAGTCTCACTCCAAAAGCACCATGCACCATTCTTCAAAGCCAGTCAGCTGGAAAAGTGTGGGAAAGCTAGTAAGCAAAAACAGGAAGACAGTCTGCTCAACAGGGAGAGGCCAGACATTCATTACCTGTTTCACTTGTAGCCCATGACTCCAAATCCTTTCCAGGAGGTCACAAAGGCTGGCAATCAAGGTGTTCTCTTCCACCCCTGTGATGTTCACCTCCCCGTGCCCTAGCTCCACAGCCTCTCGGCCCATCTTCTCCACCAGCATCCTCTTGGTCTATAAGAAATCAGTCGGTAAGATTAGACACCCACAGTTAGCCAGATCACATTCAACTAGAGAGGGTTGTGGCCAACTGCCCAGCATATCTGCTGGGCTGGGAGTAAGACCCACAGATAAAGAGTGTATTTATTCTCCACCACTGAGGTCAGGTTATAGTAGAGGGCCTTCTTCAAAGAAGATAAAAACACAGAAATCACTATTTGACCCTGGGCAAGTGATTTCATCACTCTAGATTCAGTTTTTACATTTATGAGATGAAAAGAGTTGAATAAAACCCTTTGGTCATGCTCATCTCTGATATTCTCTGATTCTGACTGCTTAACTGACCCTATTAAACAAACCTTTCAGCATTTAATCCTAGAAATATATCTAAAGTATCTATCAAGGGAATGAAAAGTTGAGGAGGAATAATTTACTTTTAGGTAAAATTTTTCACGTGCTCATTGTAAAACAAAAACAAAAAACCACACTGAATAATGATAATTGCAGCTTTGTGCCAGGCACTGTACTAAGTATTACATTATCTCATTTAAGCCTAATAACTCTATGAGAAGTATTACTATTTTTCACAATTTACTGATAAGGAAATTGAGGTCAGAGAACTTAAGTAACTTGCCCAAATTCACACAGCAAAGAAGCAGCAAATCTGGTCTTTGAACCTAAAGCTGCCTGAATATTGAATCCAAGTTCTTAAGGAAGATTTAATCATGTTATAAATTTGTGACATATAAAAATCTAGGGGCTTCCCTGGTGGTGCAGTGGTTAAGAATCCGCCTGCCAGTGCAGGGGACACGGATTCCAGCCCCAGACTGAGAAGATCCCACATGTCACGGAGAAAATAAGCCTGTGCGCCACAACTACTGAGCCTGCGCTCAAGAGCCCACAAGCCACAACTACTGAGCCCACGTGACACAACTACCAAAGCCCATGTGCCTAGAGCCCGTGCTCTGCAACAAGAGAAGCTACCACAATGAGAAGCCTGCGCACCGCGACGATGAGCAGCTCCCACTCGCCGCAACTAGAGAAAGCCCTCGCGCAGCAACGAAGACCCAACACAGCCAAAAATAAAAATCAATAAAATAAATTTATAAAAAAAAAAAAGAATCTAAAGAGCAAGGAAAAATATCACCCCTACCCTGCAGAAGCAACAACTCTTAACACTTTGGCATATTTCTTTCCAGTGTTACTATTTTTAATTTTTTATTGTGAAATATATCTCATATACAGACACATATATGTGTGTATGTGAGTGTATACTATTAGACTATCATAACCATCAACGAGATTAAGAAAAAAATATTGCCCATCTATACCTTTGAAGAATCCCATGTGCCTTCTCCAATCACCTTTCCCACTCTAGAAGTGATCACTGTTCTGACTTACACGGTAAAACTACAGAAATGCAAGGAAATGATTAACACCTATATTTGTATCCCTAAACAATGTAGTTTAGTTTTGCCAGTATGGTTTTTTTGTTGTTATTTTCTTTTTAAAATTTATTTATTTTATTTATTTATTTTTGGCTGCATTGGGTCTTTGTTGCTGTGTGCAGGCTTTCCTAGTTGTGGCAAGCGGGGGCCACTCTTCGTTGCAGTGTGCAGGCTTCTCATTGCACTGGCTTTTCTTGTTGCGGAGCACGGGCTCTAGGCTCTCGGGCTTCAGCAGTTGTGGCACACGGGCTCAGCAGTTGTGGCTCGTGGGCTCTAGAGCGCAGGCACAGTAATTGTGGTGCATGGGCTTAGTTGCTCCACGGCATGTGGGATCTCCCCGGACCGGGGCTCGAACCCGCGTCCCCTGCATTGGCAGGCAGATTCTTAACCACTGCGCCACCAGGGAAGCCCCTTTTGTTATTTTCTTTTTCACTTAACTTTATGTTTGTGAAATTCATACACACTGATCAATATATCTGTTGTCGATTTCCACGCTGTATAGCATTCCACTGTATAAATATACTGCAATTTATTATTTATTCTCCTACTGATTGGCATTTGGGTTGTTTCCGGTTTGGGACTATTACAAAGAATTCTGCTGTAGACGTCTCGTACATATCTCCTGGGTCATGCTGCAAAGGTTTCTCTAGGGAGTATACCTAGGAGAAGAATACTGGATAATAAATGCTATGCTGTTTTGCAAAGCAATCATACCAATTTACATTTCCAACAGTATCAGAGTTCCCTGTTGCTCCACATGCTAGCCAACAGTTGATAGCGTTAGGCTATTCTTCAATTCTAACATGTACACTTTTCCACATAACAACAAATCTGAAATTAGGATATATTTCACCATCATTGTTGACCAGGCAGTAGACATAAGAAAGCTGTCACTGCCAGAGCATGCATCTCAAAACTTGAAAATGAATGCAAGGGGCATGGAAAACAAATCCCAGAGACAAGAGACAAGCCCTGTTTCAAAAAAGGCAGCATCACCAATGTTCTTGATGGGAGAAAAGACAACATTATTGGGAAAAATCATGGATATCAACGACTTAGAATGAACTGATGAAGTTTTTAAGATGCCTGAATTCAAAATATCAGTATTGGTATATCAACCTAACTTGTAACAGTAATAATTTTTTCTTCAAGAGAAAGTATATTTGATTTCATCCCATAAATGAGCATCACTTAGAAACTGAAATGCAGGAAAATCTTTTTTTTCCATTGATGAATAAACAGGATGTAGTAGGGGCCAAGTTAGTTCAACTGTCCTAAAAAGCACAGTATACTGACTTGGTTGAAAGGCTATATTTTTATTAGAAATTTAAGTTCTGAACTAAAATATTAAAAGTTAAGAATGACTATCTTGGGACTTCCCTGGTGGCACAGTGGTTAAGAATCCCTCTGCCAATGCAGGGGACATAGGTTTGATCCCTGGTCCCAGAAGATCCCACGTGCCGCAGAGCAACTAAGCCTGTGCGCCACAACTACTGAGCCTGCGCTCTAAAGCCCGCAAGCCACAACTACTGAGCCCACGCGCCACAACTACTGAAGCCTGCGCACCTAGAGCCCGTGCTCTGCAACAAGAGAAGCCACCGCAATGAGAAGCCCGTACACTGCAACAAGAGTAGCCCCCACTCACTGCAACCAGAGAAAGCTCATCGCAGCAACAAAGACCCAAGGCAACCAAAAATAAAAATAATAATTTTAAAAATACAAGAAAGCAGATCTCTACAAATCTGTTATTAAAAAAAAAAAAGAATGACTGTCTTTTGATCCAGCAATCCCACTTCTGAGTATATACCCGAAAGAACTGAAATTAGGATCTCAAAGAAATATCTGCATCCCCATGTTCATTGCAGCATTATTCATGAAAGCCTAGATATAGAAACTACCCAAGTATCTACCAATAGATGAATGGCTAAACAATATGTGGTATATACATAACATATGATGGAGTATTATTCAGCCTTTAAAAAGCCTTAAAAAAGAAGGAAATCCTGCCATTTGCAGTAACATGGATGAACCTGGACGACATTATGCTAAGTGAAATAAGCCAAACAGGACAAATACTACATGATTCCACTTATATAAGGTATCTGAAATAGTCAAACAAATTCATAGAAGCAGAGAATAGAATGGTGGTTGCTAGGGGCTGTGGGGAGGGAAAAATAGAATTGTTGCTCAAGAGGTATGAAGTTTCGGTATTCATAGGTAAGAAGAATAAGCTCTGGAGACCTGCTGTACAACATAGCACCTATAATAATACAATATTGTGCCATTTAAAATGTTAAGAGGACAGATCTCATGTTGTGCTCTTACCCCCAAAACAAACAAAAAACGCAAAAGAATATAAGGAAATTTTTGGAAGTGACAGATATGTCTACCTTGATTGGTGGTAACAGTATCACCAGTGTATGCATATGTCCAAACTCATCAAGATGTATACATTATATGTGTGCAATTTTTTGTATATCAATTATACCTTAATAAAGCTTTAAAAAATTACTCTTCTTGTAGAATGGAAAAAAAACATGCCAACAGCAAGCTTAAACTGAATAATACACCTTCATCTGGCACACAGTAGGCACTCAGCGAATTCTTGTTTCTAGACACGAGATCAGTGCTATCAGATTAAATCAGAGAGGCAAAAACATTTGCATACGTGTAAGACTAATCTGTTGAAGACAATACAACTACATTACTTACTTAAGATACTACTTACTTAAAATTAATGATTTTAAGTAACATAAGATGTCTAAAATTAAAAACTACATCTGTCTCTCAGTTTTAAAGAATACATATTAAGTTTTTATCAAGCAAAGTGTGCTTGCTCTCAATTAATGGTATATTTTATTTAAAACAAATACACCTAATTCCAAGTTAAAAGGATCTTAACATTAGTACTATCCCATTACATTAACAATGTTTTCAAAATCAAGAAAAGAGTGGTCAGAGCTAGGACTTGGTCTCATCTTGGCTGCCAAGGAAAATACACATTCAGAAGTGTCCACAGCTCACCTTGTTGCGGCATTCCTTCAGCAGACCCTCCACAAACTTCCAGTTGGTTTGGGCAATCACTGACGGGGAAAGGTTGGATAGTTTGGGCTGGCGGATGGTGCTGCCCATATTCCTGGCTTCCTGGATGTACTTCTAAAGCCAACGGAAAAATCAAAGACTCTTAGTGCCCATGCACACAGACCACAGGCAACCAGTACTGATGGGGCCTGAAGAGGGCACTATCACCCCGCACTTTCTTACTGCCTCTTTCCTAGGCTCAGGGCAAAGTTTAAAATGCAGTGCTTGTATCGTAGGGAAAACTGAGAAAATATGATGAATTAATTCTGTTTTTTCTAATGTAAAGCCCTCTTGGCTTTAATGATACAAGAGGTAAAAAACATATGGCTGCAACATGTATGAGTGTGCAAACTCCTATGAGTAGGCAAACCAACTCAAATCTCAGCGTACTATTGAGGAAAATCATTTTCCCCACCAAGTTTGGAGGAATTTAATTCCTCTGCTCATATCAAAGATATCCATCCTTGCTAAATTAGGGCCTAAAGAACACGTGTGTACACTCAAAACAACAACTGCATTTTCTGATTTTCTACAGTTTGCTGGTGATTCCCCATATGCTGTCTGCTTTAACATATAACCAAATCAATGCAGTAAATTGCACACTGACATCCTCTCAGTATCCCAGGTTCACAACCAACATTTTTACTCCCAACTTCTTTCTTTCCCCATATTTATTCCAGTAGTACAATTCTGTCCATTCTATCTTCTGGCCCCTCAATCTGCCCCTACTACCAGCCCCTAAGATTAGGCTTCAATTACTATCACCTGCACTACTGCTACCTGCTCCTAACTTGCTAGCTACCTCCAGTACCTCTTGCCTGCCAAATATTCTGCCCACAGCCTCCTTCACACAACCACCACCAAACTTTGGATCCTGCCATCTCCTTTACTTGCAATACTCATCTTTGTCCCTAACAATCCTATCATCCTCAAGACTTAAACAGATGCTGGTTCCTCCAAACAGTCTTGTTTGGGATTACCCCAGACAGAACTGACCTCTGCTTTCTCTAATCAGTGATCAAACACTGGCGTGCCTCTCATATGGCCCTTTCATATGGCCTTTGCTCCCTTAATAAACTGGTATTCCCTGAGGACAAGGCTACCTCCTAATCATCTTTATATTTCAAAGTGTTTACTATAGTGATTTTGACCAAGAAAACGTACTCAATAAACACTGCTGAAAGAAATAATATGGAGGTGAGGTGGAAGACCCAGGGGAGACTTTTAAAATAACACCTACACCCAACACCCATTAGGCCACCCTCACAAAAACGCCAAGTACAATTGTACCCTATAAACCAGCAGTTAAAAATTCATAACCATATTTTGCAATATTAATTTATTCCTTTAAAAAACAGCAAAGGCAAAATATTTTCCCATTCATTGAGATGCCAGACACATATGAAAACAACATGCTTTACTGGATTTCATCGTATAAAATGCAAACTGCAGGGTCTTTTCTCAAAGAGAAGTTTCTGAAATAGGTTTCTGAAGGTGAAGCTCCATTTTCACAAGTTCTCTGCAACTCAGTAAGGCAGGGTCTCCAACCTGAAGTTTATAATAGAAACTTTACTGGGAACAAGTTACAGTGGAGCTGAGAAACTCAGCTTACAAGCAATAAGGACTCAGGTCAATTCAAGAATCCTCAATCCGCACGCACCTGATAATAATATTATTTTGCTCCTCTGACAAAAAAAAGTCAAGATTACCTGTTTTAAATTAAAATAAAGAAAAAAATAGGAAAAAAGGTTCCTCCTCCCCAGGTTCAGAGAGTCACAGCATTAACCCAAGTTCAGCTTTTCCTCTTTCTCACTCTAACAAAATTAACTTCTTTACCACCATACCACACACACACACACACAAAAGCCTCAAAAATTTTAAAGGGATTTTTCCCAAGTTTTAGAATCTTATCTTCTGAGGTTCCTGTCAGCCCTCCCACTCTCCCAACCCCTGGGAGGAAGTGAGTATCATGCATGAGTGACTACTGAAAGGACAGTGAAAGGCTCTCTTCCAAGCACTGGTTATCATTCCCGAACAGAGGTACAAATCTGGTTCAGGGAGAGGACGCACATGGCTAGTGGCCCTGCTGCCCCTTGTGAAACACTGTACATCCTGAATTTGTCACAACCGAGGCCCATATCAGGGATCAGGAACTAACTTATTATTAACCCTTCTTTATGAGGAGGATATTTGAATCAGAACAGAGGCCAAGGAAATGAGAAGGAGAAGGAGGGTGTAGCATGATAACAGGGTCATTCCTTGTCATTCTCAAGGTGTCTTACCTCTCTCTGGTCATTGTCTAAACGCAGGTGTTCTGTGTGCTGCTTCTGCCGGTCTTTACGCCTCCACTGGGCAGGGGCATTCCTTTTTGTCCACCTGACAGAATCAAAGCAGACAATTAAGAATATTCCGCTAAGAGGGACTTCCCTGGTGGCGCAGTGGTTAAGAAGCCGCCTGCCAATGCAGAGGACACGGGTTCGAGCCCTGGGCGGGAAGATCCCACATGCCGCAGAGCAACTAAGCCTGTGCACCACAACTACTGAGCTTGCACTCTACAGCCCGCAAGCCACAACTACTGAGCCCGCGTGCCACAACTACTGAAGCCCGCACACCTAGAGCCCGAGCTCAACAAAAGAAGCCACCACAATGAGAAGCCTGCGCACCACAACGAAGAGTAGCTCCCACTCGCCACAACTAGAGAAAGCCCGTGCACAGCAACGAAGACCCAACACAGCCAAAAATAAATGAAGAAAGGAAGGAATGAAGGGAGGGAGGGAGAGAGGGAGGAAAGAAGGAAGGGAAGAAAGAAAGAATATTCTGCTAAGAAAGTAAGGTCAACTGACGGGAGAAAACTTAAAACATCTAGGGACCAATGGTGGCCATGGGAAACCACCAAGAAATCACCAGAGATAGCTCAGAAACCTTGAGAAGGGTAGCTTAAAGATCACTTGCGAGGCAAGAAAGAGATAACTCCCCAGGGACAGAGACATATCTTTTTTTTTTAAATAAATTTATTTGGTTTTGGCTGCATTGGGTCTTCGTTGCTGTGCGTGGGCTTTCTCTAGTTGCATTGCTGTGCGTGGGCTTCTCACTGCGGTGACTTCTCCTGTTGTGGAGCACCGGCTCTAGGCGAGCGGGCTCAGTGGCCATGGCTCACGGGCCTAGTTGCTCCGTGGCACGTGGGATCTTCCCAGACCAGGGCTCGAACCCGTGTCCCCTGCATTGGCATGCAGATTCTTAACCACTGCGCCACCAGGGAAGTCCCAAGAGACATATCTCTCTTGAAACACCTACAAAAACTTCACTTGCAGATCCAAAACTATACTCATTCAACTCTGCCTGGGCATTGATACACTCATCTCCAAAAGTAACGAAGAAGAGCAATCCTGCTAAGCTATCTACTTTCAGTTCAGTTATTTCAACCACCACTTACTAACGATACAGCGCTAGCTAGGTGTTGTACGGATTCAATAATGAGATGATTTCAACCCATCTGCAGTCCGGCCTTTTACAGGCCCTGACACATGGAGCTATCCCAATTTGCACAGTGGAGACAGGAGCCGATGATACTCTGTCACCTGTTTCCTTGTTAAAACAAGTGAACAACCTGGATAGTGTGTGTTTTCTCCATATTTGCTTTACAAATGTCAAGGTCTCCTGGAGATAACAGTCCAGGTCCAGATACCGTATAACCCTCACCACTGTGGCTAGGGAGCTGAATCAGGGAATCCCTGGGGTTGACTCACTTGTTGCTGGCTGGCCCGGTGGAAAGCACATCAGACTGCAGCTTAGGGAAGAAGCCTGGTTCATACTTCCCTTGTCCAATCTTCATGTCAAGTAAATGGGGGTGAACCGCAGTATGGTCGATTTTTGCCAGTCGCAGCTCAATTGCTTTCTCTGGATGAGAATGAAAAAGTCCAATATTTTAAAAAACATACCATATTCTGGGCCATAAAACAAGTCTCAATAAATTTAAAATAACTTGAATCATACAAAGTATGTCTTGTGACCAACAATAATCAATAATACCTTAAAACTAAAAAACACACTTCAAAATAACCAAGGGGTCAAAAAGAAAATCAGCATGGTTGAGGTTAAAATGGAATGGAATGTCTTTTATTGGATGTAGATTGTACTGTCTATTGTTAAGAGTACTTGAAACAATTCAGGTTGGTTTTCTTGAAGTAATTTGTATTTATGATTCAGAGAACTCATGTGGATGGAAATCTCTCTGGCCCTCGAAAAACATGCCATCAGCACTCAGAGTCGGTGTTGCCCACTACATGTCCTGCCTTCTGAATAGAAAAGACGTGTTATTTAGGGAAATTTTTTTTTTTTTTTTTTTTTTTGCGGTATGCGGGCCTCTCACTGCCCTGGCCTCTCCTGTTGCGGAACACAGGCTCCGGATGCACAGGCTCAGCGGCCATGGATCACAGGCAGAGCCGCTCCGCGGCATGTGGGATCTTCCCGGACCGGGGCACGAACCCGTGTCCGCTGCATCGGCAGGCGGACTCTCAACCACTGCGCCACCAGGTAAGCCCCGAAAATCTTTTTTTCAACATATGTGTAGATCATTTACTACTGCATAATATTTGTTCTTTGGTCCCTATAGAGATAGTTTTTCTTTAATAGCATATATTTTAGTGGTTGTTTTAAAATTATACAGAGAGCAGAAGTTCTTTATCTGAAGTGATTTAGTAGCGTAGTGAATTCGATAATTGAAAAAGTCATGTAACTTTGGGAATCCTAAAAGGATATATACATCCCTTAAACATTTTAATTTAAACCATATGACTGTATAATCACCAATCTTTTGATGAAGTGTCTGTGCATTTTCTTTGATTATGGATCCACTAATCAGGGGTCTGCACTGTTTCTCTTGCATAAATCTCACCCATAATTCATTCACTGAGTTTTCCAGTTTTTAAAGTGGAGTGAGAACTTTTAAAGGACCTTGCAAAAGAACCATAGTAGATGCTAGTTTTCCCAAGATTTTTGCACTTAAGTGATATGCCTAATTCAATTGCTGTATTTTTAGTGACTTTGCTTTTTAAAGCATTTAATTTTGTTTTCAGAGAAACAGTTCTTTTTTTTGTCCTCATATCTTACCATTTATTTACATAATATTTGTTTAAATTATACAACCCAGTAATAAGTTCAACTAGTGCAGACAAGCTTGGAAACAAATGCATAATTAGTATTTTTTAATTAATTTTTAATTGAAGTATAGTTGATGTACAATAGTATATAAGTTACAGGTGTACAATATAGTGACTCACAATTTTTAAAGGTTATACCCCATTTATACATATTATAAAATATTGGCTATATTCCCCATGTTGTACAATGTATCCTTGTAGCTTATTTTATACATAACCTTGCATTAGTTTTTGTTTTTGTTTTTTTTGCAAAAGTAATGCAAACTCAAGGCATGCAATCAAAACAATTTTAAAGGGAATAAAATGAAATCTCCTTCCTCTCTCCTTCCTGTGGTAGCCGGAGATCAAGTTTCTTGTGCATCCCTAATGAAATAATAGTTTTTTAAAACAAATAAATAATGTGTGGACAAACAGTGCAGAGAGAATTGAATGTTTCCCTTATGTTTTTTTTTTTGGCTGTGCGGGCTTTCTCTAGTTGTGGTGAGCAGAGGCTACTCTTCGTTGCGATGTGTGGGCTTCTCATTGCGGTGGCTTCTCTTGTTGCGGAGCACGGGCTCTAGGCATGCGGGCTTCAGTAGTTGTGGCGCACGGGCTTAGTTGCTCCGCGGCATGTGGGGTCTTCCCGGACCAGGGATCGAACCCATGTCCCCTGCATTGGCAGGCGGATTCTTAGCCACTGCACTACCAGGGAAGTCCCTGTTTCCCTTTCTTTTTGATCTAAAATCCTACCCTTGTGAAATAATCTCTTGATTTTTTTTATGCCCTCCTCCTAAATACTTTTATATAATGCACTATTTTTAATGTTGTGGTGCACATGTATTAATTATAATATTCTTTAAATTATATACATTTTGATATACATATGGTATATTAAAGTAAAACTTGGAAAAAAAGCATTTCAGTCATATGGTAGAAATTTAAAATATTACAAAAGGGTGTATGTACAGTGACGTGTTAAGACTTATCACTGTTTCCTGTTTCCTTGCATATACAGCATGTATACCTTTTAAAAACAACACAGATGGGAGCATACTAATCATTGTTTTATACCTTCTTTCATTTAACAGTTTATCTTGGAGATATCAGGACATAGATTGGGTTGTTTCCTAAGAACAGAGATTGCATGAGAAACATCCTTGTTCATACAATTTTCACAGAAGTGTGAGTATGCAAGGACAGTTTCTAATTCAATTTCTGATTTGCAGGAACTTCCCTGTAGTTTGTTTTAGGAGTGAACTTATCTGTAAAGTGATCCCAAGCCTAATGTCTTTCTCTGCACAGAGAGAAGTCATAAGAATGTGCTGATTATTCTCTCTTCACCACTCAGAAGTGGTTGTAATCCCAGTATGCTTTGCGTTATCTCCTTTTGTTAAAAGTAATTGCTCATTACAGCATTATGGGAGCTGTGAGAAAACCCAGAGAGTTGCCTCGAGCTGAAGTGTTTCCAGTTGATTTTGATTGGCTAAAACTCTTTGGATGCAGATGACCTTCATCTGTTTCCTATTTATTAGTTTCACCTTCTTGGAATGATGAGCACAGAGACAGGCAATGGCAAAGGAGGTACTGATTTTATCGTTTGTACTGGTGTATAGAAATGGATTTTGTGCTGTTGCTTACAGCTCTGGGAGGTCAGCATCCTAGTGTGGGTACCACGGGTTGATGGATCCCGGAGGCATGGTTTATTAGGCCATCCTTCAAGATGAGTTGTTGCTTTTTTAAAATACAAAAATGTAGGGAAAACGAAACCCACAACTCAGACCAGAGAGGCCATAAAATTCCAAGTTTCTAGTATCTGTAAAACCAAACCATATAAATGGAAAGCAGTTTAGCCTTGAAAGAGGAGATGATTTCTCATCCCCTAAAGTGTTTTGTTTCTAAGAATAGCACACTTTCAAGTGCATCACAGGGAATTCTTCAGGGATTTCAATCTGAGGCGAATAAGGTTACCCACTCTAGCAGAAATAAGTGGGCTGAGTTTCAGATACTGGATTAGACTCATCCTGAAGAGTAGGGAAAAACCAGAACTAGATGTCTGTGCTATTGAAAAGGCTGCTTTTATGGAGCAGAGGAAGCCCCTTCCTTCAGACTTCAGCGTGCCCTGTTTCATGATTAGAGAGTAGATAGATGTTCCCTGACACTGTAACTAGGTACACTATAAGGAGCAAGCAGTCCAGTGTCCAGGAAGCCTCATGAGGAAGGCATTTCAGGGACTCCTTTACTCAGTGTCTGTTGGACCCCTATGAGATGTTCTTGTCTCTGAGCAGACCTGTCAGGAATGCCAGCCACGTAAAGGAGTAGCACCTGCTTTATTGACTTTCGGTAAAAGCAGCAGCTTTTTGGTTTTCACATGATTGGAAAGGCCTTGCTCCTTCCTGCCTTTTTTAAAAAAACCCAGAAATGGTGTGTGTACACTGAAACGGGGGAGAAATTATTCAGTGTAATATTTATTCAAAATGTGTGTTTAAGTGCCAGTGTTGGGACACAGTAAGACTGGACCTTCAGCTTTAAATATCTCTTGGAGGTTTTCTCCCACACCTTTACATTCTTTTGATCATCTTAAGTTTGAATTTTAAAGTATATTCTTATCATGTCTGAGATTCTCAAGATTATTGCTTAGTAGATTATTTACAGGCATTCATATCTAGAAAAGAGAGGTGAAAGATACAAAAACTGAGGCCTCGCCTAGAGAATCATTAGAATTCTTCTTAATAATAATTGTTAGAATAATCATAGAGCAGGAAGATTTCAACAGAAAGATAACAAGCCAAGTTGTACAGGTGCCCCATGGAACTGAGATATCTCAGAAGAGGCTGAAGATAGAACTTGCAGTGGCCTAAATTTTGTTCCTCAGTTGTTGCTTACTCTCACGTTGGAGTAAATACTTTTTCTGAAAGGCTATATAGATTATCTATTTAATCCTTGAAAGAGTTTTTTATTTTTTTTTGTAATTTGTGAAATATTTTTGTTGTTGCTTCAATTGGGAGAGGGTCCTCACCAAATAGTCTTTAATATGGGAATGGCAGTGCTTTGTGGGGCACAGTGAAAGATGAGATCGACTTTCTTCTTGAACTCTTATCAGTCTGTTCCTGATTTTAGTGAATATGAAAAGCTTGCGCTCTTTTGTCCTTCTGCTAAATCAGTTGTATTTTTTTAAAAATCATTATTGATGACCAAATCTCTGAGCTCAGTTTTACCCACTGATTGTTTTACATCACTTACCTATTATCTATCAAATGCCTTAGCTTTCCCCGAAGAAGCGTGAGGCACTTCCTTAGAGTGTACTCAAAATGTTTGAGATGATGAAGTTTTAGTCATCAGTTTTTATTTATTTGCATTACTAGTTAAAAAAAAAACTATTTCCAGGTCATGCTTAGCCAGGAGCAAGGTGGTAAGCTGCTCCAAAGTTTTACTGGTGAGCACAAAGGCTGCTTTGCTAAAACCTAGTTGATATATATCAGCTTCTGCTCACTTCCTACTCATTCTTCTTCATTCTCTGGAAAGCTTTTTGTTATTTATTACTCATTTATGAACCAAGCTGGGATTTGCTTAAATGGTGGGCTGAGTTTTTAGTGCATAAAACTGTTTAGCTCCTGTGAAAACTCATTTGAAATCAGCCATTCCAGGAGGATATTACTCATATGATTTTAAAATTGATGTTCCTACTTTGTCTTTAAGTGTCTGAAACCATCATACCATTTGTAAATAGTAATGTGTTAAATCTCAATCTATTGTATTGGCTTTGCTGATGTATTTTTTACTCATTTTAAAAATAAAACAAGTCTAGAAATTGCATTCTGAAGAAAAGCTAAGCTTTGAGCACAAGCTTCTCTTCCAAGATATGCTCTCTGACCTAGGATAAGAGTTTTGAGTAATGAAAGTCAATCTTCTGGGTCTTTCAGGTTCTAGGGGAGCTTTTTATCAAAGTGTTAAAATGACACTTTCATGCTGTTACCATTCAAGAAAGGTTGCCAGGTGGAAGGCAGACTTGGCTAGTGTGGAAAACCAGCCTCTGCATGCTTGAAGGTTCTTTGGGCTTGATCTTGAAGGCAAAGTTCACATCAGCTCCTAGTAGAATGCAGACATGTGAGTGGTAAATGAGGTGTTTTGACATTCATGCTGAACAGAGACTAGACCACTGTTCCTTTTCTTTTTCTTCCACTTCCCCATTCTCCTTCTACTGAAGAGAATCTACTTAACATTCTGGTTTAGTATTCGGAGCAAGGTACTATTTATGATACGTATTGTATTTCTTTTTTTCTAAATTGTATTTCTATATTAAATTTTATTACTAGCATGGACCTGTGGGGGGGGGGTATACTTCAGCTTGTGGTTCATTGAGGTCTCTGGGTTGTCTCTCTGATACCCACAAGGGAATCATACTCTGAGCATACCCTTGCTGAAATTTATCCTGTTCCTTTCTAAATGTGAAATTGTGTTGAAGATTTTAACTTACTATTTGAGAAGCAAGTACCTTGTTTTTGACTGGTTTTGTGTGTGTTTTGTTTTTGACCTAGATTACCAGAGACTGATGACTGTGGCGGAGACAATTACAGCTCTCATGTTTCCTTTCCAGTGGCAGCATGTCTATGTTCCTATTCTCCCAGCTTCTCTCCTACATTTCTTAGATGCTCCTGTGCCATACCTGATGGGCTTGCATTCCAATGGCCTGGATGACCGGTCAAAACTGGAGCTGCCTCAAGAGGTAAGAAAAACGTGGAGCTTGGGTGCTGGTGCCTGTGGCCCTGATACAGGATTTGGGAGAGAAGGGCTTTGGGATGAGCCCAGGGTGGTATCACCAAGTTTATTTTCTTTTATCTTGGGGAACACAAACAACTTTCCAGGAAAAAAGTAAAAACAATGAACATTTAGCTCAATTTATATAATTCCAGAAACACCTGTTTCCTCTATCACCTGACATACTTTTATAATAATCTCTGTTTATACTATTGTGAACTGCCTTTTTCAAACATATTTTACATATTTTTAAGAAAATCTTTTTATTATGTAAAAGTTTAAACTTACACAGAAGAGTAGCATAGTGAATCTCAGTGTTTTCAATACTTAGCTTTAACAGTTATCATACATTTAAATTGTATTTTACTTCTGTACTTTCTACCCCCTATTTTTTAAAGGAATTCCACATAATATAGTTTTATAACTGCTTTAGTAGCCAGACATGTATTAATAAATCAGTGGTTTTGTTTTATAGGCCACAGTTACTCTGTAAAAGTTGACCTGATCATAGTGATTCTTGTAGTACTGAATGTAGCTTTGAAAACTTTCCTTGCTCAAGATAAGGAAGGCCTTGAGAGGATGCTTCTCCTCCCTTGCTGTGAGGATGGCCTGCTCCTCTTTCCTATTGTTTCAAATACTAAAATAATTGATTAAAAAAATATATTTGTTTATTTACTACTCCATTCTAAAATAGATTTAAAGCATCATCAGAAATAAGATTGTCTTGGTTTTTATTTTCCTAGAATTACCAAGAGGACTGGTCTACCTCTTTTGGTCATTTTGTGGCTTGCATGAAACTAGCTGGGGGAAGGCCTTTCCTACTCTGAATTTCGTAGTCAACAGCAAGGCCTGGGAAGAAGACTTTGGACTATGCACACACTGGTATCAACATGACTTTGTCTCATCCTTCCACCAATGATTTTTGGGGGGAAGATTTTTATGTATAGCTGAGGAATGTGAGTAAGAGGACCTCCAAAGAAGAGACCGCTCTCATAGAATTGGATCTAAGCAGCATTCACATTGTTGGGCATGTCTGGGCAGCCATCTTGATGAACATGCCTGATAATTAGATCATACCCGTAATGTTTAAGCTATAGTCAATTGCATCTCTTTTTCTCTCTCCTTTGGTTTTATTTTTATTTATTTGTTTGGCTGCGTTGGGTCTTAGTTGTGGTGCGTGGGCTCAGTAGTTGCAACACGTGGGCTTTCTAGTTGTGGCGCACGGGCTCTGGAGTGTATGGGCTCAGTAGTTGCAGCGCGCGGGCTTAGTTGCCCCGCAGCATGTAGGATCTTAGTTCCCCGACCAGGGATCGAACCCACGTCCCTTGCATTGGAAGGTGGATTCTTTTGTTCTTTTTTAAATTTATTTATTCAATTTATTTATTTTTGGCTGCATTGTGTCCTCGTTGCTGCGCGCAGGCTCCCCCCAGCTGTGGCGAGGGAGGCCCCCTCTCGCCACGGTACGCGGTCTTCCCATTGTGGTGGCTTCTCCTGTTGCGAAGCACGGGCTCTAGGTGCGCGGGCCTCAGTAGTTGTGGCTCATGGGCTCAGTAGTTGTGGCTCGTGAGCTCTAGAGCACAGGCTCGGTAGCTGTTGTGCATGGGCTTAGTTGCTCTGCAGCATGTGGGATCTTCCCGGACCAGGGCTTGAACCCGTGTCCCTTGCATTGGCAGGTGGATTCTTAACCACTGCGCCACCGGGGAAGCCCCGGAAGGTGGATTCTTAACCACTGGACCACCAAGGAAGTCCCTCGCCTTTGGTTTTAGAATCAGAGTGTCTTCCTTGTAGTTTTTTCCATTTCTGCCTCCTTTGAATCTATAGAGCTTTGTGCTATTTGGGGTGCGACAAGATTAATTAAGGAAGAAAAGATCTAAATAATGTCAACTAAAAAAATGCAGGAGGCTGCAAAAAGAACAGAGTTTATTTGGGGACTTAAGAATTGCAATTGGGGAGACACAGATTCAGTTAACCCTGAAAGAGTATTCCGAGGAAGAGAAAGAGTCAGGGGCTTATAAAGACAAAAACCACGAGGTTGTTAAAAGTTGCCCTGGTGAGAGTTGTGATCGACTCTGATGCGAGTCAAATTATTTGTCCTTAAGAAATCACAGGTTATTTTAGGGTAGGGGTCTTGTTAGTGTATAGACTGTCACGAATTGTTTTAGGGTAAGGGTCTGATTAGTATCTTGAGTTTCTGGCAGGTGTTCTGGTGTTCTGTTCTTCATCAGGTCAAAAGGTCAGCTTCCATCCAGGCTGAGTCATGCAAACATCGTACTTCCTTAATGGCTTCCCGGCTCCATTTTAGAGATCTCTCTTAGAAATACTGACTCCATTTTGACTTTCCTTTCACAATGATGGAGAAAACCATTGAGTTTTGGGGTACTGGGTTTTTATATTTATTTGTCTACTGATAAATATGCATAAAGAGTAGATATCAAAGATTAGAGAGTGGGGAGCTTTTTGTTGTTGCTTTAAATGACTGCATATTTAATATTGACACCTTCTTCTGGTAAACGTAATTATCATTTTGTAAAAGTCAAAATAAGAATAACAGTGAAAATGTTCATTGCAGCTCTATTGACAATAGTCTGGACATGGAAGCAACCTAAGTGTCCATCGACAGATGAATGGATAAAGAAGATGTGGCACATATACACAATGGAATATTACTCAGCAATAAAAAGAAACGAAACTGAGATATTTATAGTGAGGTGGATGGACCTAGAGTCTGTCATACAGAGTGAAGTAAGTCAGAAAGAGAAAAATAAATACCGTATGCTAACACATATATATGGAATCTAAAAAACAAACCAAAAATATGTCATGAAGAATGTAGGGGCAAGACGGGAATAAAGACGCAGACCTACTAGAGAATGGACTTGAGGACATGGGGAGAGGGAAGGGTAAGCTGGGACGAAGTGAGAGAGTGGCATGGACATATATACACTACCAAACGTAAAACAGATAGCTAGTGGGAAGCAGCCGCATAGCACAGGGAGATCAGCTCGGTGCTTTGTGATCCCCTAGAGGGGTGGGATAGGGAGGGTGGGAGGGAGGTAGACCCAAGAGGGAGGAGATATGGGGATATATGTATATGTATAGCTGATTCACTTTGTTATAAAGCAGAAACTAAAACACCATTGTAAAGCAATCATACTCCAATAAAGATGTTAAAAAAAAAAAGATTATTTTGATAATAATTGTACAGAATTAAATATATGTCAGAGAACATTAAAGGAATTCCAGAATTTCTAAGGAAAAAAAAAGGAAATAAAGTATTTTGAGCTGAATAAAAATGAAAACACAAAATATCAAAATTTGTGGAATGTCATTAAAATATTACTTGAAAGATTTACAGCCTATCTTAGGCCATGAATATTACAAACAACTCAATGCCAACAAATTTGACAACAGATGAAACACACAAACTGTTAAAGCTCACTCAAGAAAACAGATAACCTGAATAGCTCTATATCTATTTTTTAAATTGAATCTGTAGTCTAAAACCTTCCTACAAAGAAAACTCCAGGCCCTGATGGCTCCACTGATGAATTCTGCTAAACATTTAAAGAAGAAATAGTATCACTTACACAAGCTCCTCCAAAAAACTAAAGGGAGTATTTCCCAACTTATTCTATGAGGCCAGCATTATCCTGATACCAAATCAGACCAAGACATTAAATGAAAACTAGGAACCAAATCCCTCATGAACACAGATGCAAAAATTCTAAACAAATTTTTAGTAAAGCGAATCCAATAATAAACAAAAGGATAATACATCATGACCAAAGAGAGTTTATCTCAGGACTGCAAGACTGGTTTACACATTCAAAAATCAATGAATATAATTCACCATTTTGATAAAACTAAAGCTAAAAACCATATAATTACCTCAATAGATGCAAAAAAGCATTTGGCAAAATACAACCACCACTTCTGATAAAAACTGTCAGCAAGCTACTAACAGAAACCAACATTCTCAACTGATAGAAAAATACCCATGAAAAACCATGTGATGGGCTTCGTGGTGGTGCAGTGGTTAAAAATCCGCCTGCCAATGCAGGGGACACGGGTTCGAGCCCTGCTCCGGGAGGATCCCACTTGCCACGGAGCAACTAAGCCCGTGCGCCACAACTACTGAGCCTGCGCTCTAGAGCCCGCGAGCCACAACTACTGAAGCCCGCACGCCTAGAGCCCGTGCTCCACGACAAGAGAAGCCACTGTAATGAGAAGCCTGTGCACCTCAACAAAGAGTAGCCCCCTCTTGCCGCAACTAGAAAAAGCCCACGCGCAGCAACAAAGACTCAACTCAGCCAAAAATTAATTAATTAATTAATTAAAAGAAAAAAACATAGTAATAACACCATACTTAGTGGTGAATGCTTTCCCCTTAAGATCAGAAATAAGACAAGCATGCCATATTCTATTTGACATTGCACTAGAGGTTCTAGCCAGTGCAATAAGGCAAGAAAAAGAAAAGATATCAAGACTGGAAAGGAAAAAGTAAAACTATCATTATTTGCAGGCAATAAGACTGTCTACATAAAAAATCTGAAGGAATATACAAAAAGCTACTAGTTTAGGAAGGTTGTAGGACACAGATCAATATACAAAACTCTATTATATTTCTATATATTAGCAATGAACAATCAGAAATTGAAACTTTAAAATACCATTTACAATAGCACTAAACATATGAAATACTTAGGAATAAATCTGACAAAAGATATGTAAAACCTGTTCACTGAAAACTATATAACACTGCTGAGAGAAATTAAAGACCTGAATAAATGGAGAGATATGCCATGTTCATGTATCAGAAGACTGAATAATGTTAAAATGTCAATTCTCCCTAAATTGGGCTATAGATTCAAGGCAATCCAAATGAAAATTTCAGGTTATTTGTAGATTGGCAAGCTGATTCTAAATACATATGAAATAAAAAGGACCTACAATAGCCAAAACAACTTTGAAAATAAGAACAAAGTTGAAAGACTAACACTACCTGACTTCAAGATTTAATATAAAGCTACAGTAATCAAGACAGTGTGGTATTGGTGTAAATGTAGACTAACACATCAATGAAACAGAACAAAGAATCCAGAAACAGACTCACACATATACAGATCACTAATATTTTGACAAAGGTGAAAAGACAATTTATCAGAGAGAGGATAATCTTTTCAACATATGATTCTGGAACAACTGGATATCCATCCAGAAAAAATAAACCTGGACCCTTAGCTTACACCATTTACCAAAATCAACTTGAAATGGATCATAGACTTAAATGTAAAGCCTAAGACTAAAAACTTCTAGAAGGATATGTATAGAAAAAAAAAACTATGTTACCTTGGTTAGGCAAAATTTTCTTAAATACAACACTAAAAGCATAATCCATTAAAAAAAACCCTGATAAACAGACTTCATCAAAATTAAGAACTGTTCTTTGAAGGACACCATTAAGAGAGCAAAAAGACAAGCCACAGAACAGGGAAATATCTGCAAATCAAATATCTGATAAAGGACCTGTATCCAGAATATATAAAGAACTTCCAAAACTCAGTAATAACAAAACAACACAATAAAAAAAAATGGGCAAAAGATTTAAACAGGCACTTCACCATAGAAGACCTGTGGATGGCAAATAAGCAAATGAAAAAATGTTCAACATTACTAGTCATCAAGCACATGCAAATCAAAACCACAATGAGATACCACTACATAGCTATTAGATGGCTAAAACTGAAAAGACTGAGCATAGTAAATGTTAACAACAATGTGGAAGAACTATAACTCTCATACACTGCTAGTGAGAATGTAAAATACACACCTACTTTGAAAGACAATTTGGCAATTTCTTTAAAAAGTCAACATATGAATATCATATGGTGCAGTCATTCTACTCCTAGGTATGTATGCAAGGGAAAAGAAAACATATGTCTATACAAAAACTTACATACAAATGTTCATAGCTCTAATGCCCACCAACAGGTAAACAAACAAATTGTAGTAATATCCATACGGTGGAATACTACTCAGCAATAAAAGGAACATGAATGAATCTCAATATAATTATGCTGAGTAAAAGAAGACAGACTAAAATAAAGAATGCATACTGGGGCTTCCCTGGTGGCGCAGTGGTTAAGAATCTGCCTGCCAATGCAGGGGATACGGGTTCGAGCCCTGGTCCGGGAAGATCCCACATGCCGCGAAGCAACTACAGAGCCTGTGCTCTAGAGCCTGTGAGCCACAACTACTGAGCCTGCGCACCACAACTACTGAAGCCCACACGCCTAGAGCCCGTGCTCCACAACAAGAGAAACCACAGCAATGAGAAGCCCGTGCACCACAACAAAGAGTAGGCCCCCTCACCGCAACTAAAGAAAGCCCGTGCGCAGCAACGAAGACCCAACACAGCCAAAAAAAGAAAAAGAAAAAAGGAATACAGGGCTTCCCTGGTGGCGCAGTGGTTGAGAGTCCGCCTGCCGATGCAGGGGACACGGGTTCGTGCCCCGGTCCGGGAGGATCCCACATGCCGCGGAGCGGCTAGGCCCGTGAGCCATGGCCGCTGAGCCTGTGTGTCCGGAGCCTGTGCTCTGCAACGGGAGAGGCCACAACAGTGAGAGGCCCGCATACCGCAAAAAAAAAAAAAAAAGAATACATACTGCATGATTCCATTTATATAAAAACCTAGAAAATTCAAACTCTATAGTAACAGAAATCGTATCAGTGGTTGCCTGGAGACTGGGGGAGAGAACGCAGAGAGGACAGGATGGAGGTATTATAAAAGGGCATGAGAAAACCTTTGAGGGTATGGGTATGTTCCCGATGTCAGTGAATATAACGTGTAACAAAACTTTAAATGTGTGCAGTTTACTGTATGTCAATAGTATCTCAAAAATTTTAAAGGGTAAGAACCAAAAAGCTGGTAATTCTCCTGGTATTGCCTAGATACATATAAAAACATCTCACCTTTGGGCCTTGCTGAGTGTCCTAGGTCAAGTGGCCTTCTCTCTCTGGGCCTACCTTACTTCCTCCCACCCTTACCCTCCTTCATCAGAACTTATTTAGTCTCTCAAAAAGTGCTAGGCCCTATTCTAGGTCCCCAGATACAATGGCAGGCCAAAGGAAAATCTTTACCTGTAAAATTAGTGAATGAGTAGAGTTAATTGCCATCAAGATCCCTTCTAAATGTAAATTTTAAAGAATCTCCAGAAAGACCCCTTTAGTTATATTCTGACCATTTTCCAATCAGACTGATTCAAGAAGCTAAGGTGTCCATGAGGAATGGCGTGAGGTAGCTGAACTACTCCTCTAGGCTAGAAATCTGAAGCCAGTGGCAAGAACTCTGAACTAGCATATTTGGAGTACGTATCTCAGGGAAATACCGAAGGGCTATACCAAGGGCATGATTCCTGGGAACAGAGCATGTAGTTGCCTGGAGGGTCTCTGTGATACCCATTTTTCTGAAATGAGTCATAGAAATGAGGGTTAGTTAACCCTCCTTCCATATCCCAAACTCCACATTCTAATGGGACCACAAGAATTCATGTCCTGGCCACAAATGAGACCAGAGTAACTCATATCAGTATTTGGTGTTCAACAGTTGGATTACAGATGGGCTGAGAACTGACTGCCTCAACCCTTTGGGCAGAAGGGCAAGGTTTCAAGTGACCAGAGTGTCTCATTTTACAGTCTCCAGCTATAAACAGACTCCTCCCTTTATTCCCACAAGCAATACATAAATATTGTCATTTTTCAAGTGTAACACAACATGAAAAGATTGAGAAGTCCTGATTTAAAGTGATGGTTTAGGAGATGTTTCTCTAAACCCACAATTTTGTAAAAAAGTCTCCATCAAACTCTCCAGGACCAACGCCTTAGGCAGGGTTCAGGACCTGAAACTTGATGTGTGTGTTCCAGGAGGCAAGGAGGACTGTGTTAGAGTATTCCACTTGCATGGGCAACACGTCCTCAAGTCTTGGCCAAGAGGACTGTCACCTTAATGAAAGGCTTGGAGCAAGAGCTGAAAGATAAAGTCAGAAGGCTATCGAGCATAAGGCTGAGGAACCCAGGATTTTGTCCAAACTGTCAGCACTTGTACCTTCAAAACCTAAAAAAAATGCCTGGCACATTCATTCATTCAGTAAATACTTGGTGAGCACTTCCCATATACTGGGCATGTAGTGGGTGTTTATATTTGGTAAATGAATAAACAAAATATACAAAAAGGCTACAACAAGGACACTGAATATTGCACAAGGAAGAGAACACACTACTTAATCTGACACCTCAAGCTGAGACTATTCTCTGGAGAAACTGACCTAGATGGGGACTCTGTGAACAAAAAGGTGTATTCCATCATGCAAGTAGTAAACAACTTTTAACATCTATATGTTCTAGGCACAATGTTAGAGGACTGGGGGTAGGACAATGATTAAATACAGTCTCTGCTCTTAAATTGCTCCCTGATAATCATGGCTCAAAACAATAGAGATTATAAAGGGGAGGCAAGAACAAAGCAAAACAGGAGCTTAGCGGAGGATCAGCTCAGCCTGAGAACATCAGAGAAGGCTTCACAGAGGAGGAGACATATCAGCTGGATTTCTATAAGCTGCTTACCCATAACTCACTCGCCCCTTCTTTCTTGTTAATAGAATCAATACAGTTCAGGGTAACATTACACCCAGGTCAATATTCACTTTCACAGCCTCCCTTGCACTTAAGGGTGGTCATGGTTCTGGCCTATGAGACAACAGAAGTTGTTGGGAATTTCTGGGAAAGCTTTTGCTTTCTGATATAAGAGGGAAAATACAGCTGGCATCAACTTTCCCCTTTGCTCTGAATGTGAACATAAAAGGCCTCTTGTAACAAAGAGGCAACAAGTATGAATATAAAAGTCAACATGCTAAGGACAGCTGAGTGAAATGATAGACTCTCATTTCCTGATTACACTGCTGAGCAGCTGAGCAACCACCAATTCTGCACTTCTTGATAATTTAAGAAAAATAACCCCCATTTATCTCATGCACTGCTGATTAGATTCTCTAGTACTTACAGCAGGACCCATTCCTAACTGACACAGTGTTAAAGGATGAGAAGAAGTCTGCCAGGCAAAAAAGACAGGGGAAAGCATTTCAGGCAATGGGAACAACTTACGCAAAAACAGAAAACAGGGAAAGAAGCTGGCATGTTTAGGAACAGGGACATGTTAGTGACATAATCCAAGAGGCTAGAAAGTACAACAAGGAGGCCTCACTTGCTTCATCCACAGTGGTACACTTCTGGTACATGGATGTGCGCAGAGTAGGTGTCCGAACATTCAACAGCCTGATCTTGTCTACTCGGGAATCAAACACCCGGAGCACAGGATCTTTATCATCATCATCATGACACATGATTTTGTTGTCAATGAAGGAAGCAAACATCTGGGTCTCCAAGAATCTTGAGAGGAAAGGCAGGTAGGGCTCAGGCTGATCTGACAGAAAAGATGCCTGGTGGGACCAAAAGGAAAAGGTCATCAACAGGGAAGAGGGCATATCAGCCTTAATCAACCATGGCTACATACCCAAGGGATTCAGTAGGTTAACTCTTCTCTGAAGCTTCCTAGGTCTTTATAAATTGCAAACAATAAAACCTCTCCATCCTTTTTAAAAATTCATATAATTTCAGATATCCTGAAACTTTGACACACTGGCCCGTTTAACTTACTCAGGTAACCTACTGTGGCAACCAATGTTCCCAGAATCCTGATGTTCAACCTGCATGCACATCTTTGCCTAAGAGAGCTCTTTGACTGAAGGTAAACCACCTGATAGCAATAACCAGCACTCTGCTCTAAAGCAAGCAGACCTTATATTTTATCAACATCAGAAGGACCATGAACTTGTTTCCACCACATATTATGAAAGAAAAACTCATCTTCAGTCACATCTTTAAGAGAGTCTGGCATGTTCTCATTTCTTACCACCTCCCCAGTGGGATTATACTCACTTTGTCAAAGTTTTGCATCTGCTCCCTGTTGGTAAACCAGGACTCCTTATCCTGGCTGGGCTGAATGACAAACACCTCATAATCTGCAAACATCTGAGTGAAACGATTTGCAAAAACTTCCCGGATCTGAATGTTTAGCTGGTAAATCCTTAGTTCTTCTTCATCACACTGAACTTTGAGATCCTTATTGCTGCTGGGGTCTTCACGTACTTCCAGCTACAAAAACAAAACAAAACAGTTGAGAACATGCAAGCTTTTCCTTTTATCCCAAAGAAATGCAACTCATCCTTTGCCCCGCCCCCCGCCAATGGTCATTTACTTTTGCAGCAAATGGAGAAAATAAACAAAAGAGAAAAAAATGGGAAGAAAAGAAAAAGAAAGGAATTCTGACATGGAGAAGAGATAAATCAGGGTGTTCCACTTGCAGGTACCCAGCAACTCAATGAAAGTGGAGAGGAACTCATTACAAGCAGAGAGAGATTCAGCAATAGAGGAAAAGACACCAGTTATCTCAAGGGTCAGGGAAAGGAAGCAGTCTGGGAAGTCAACAAGAAAATGATAATGCAAAGCAACAAGGTCAGACTCTGGTTTTCCCTTCATCTCTTTGGTTTTTCTCCCCCATATCACTTTCCCTATCTTTCTCCCTAAAAATGTTTCCTTACTGGTTTTCTTAACTTTTTTAATCTCTCTAAATACTTCTCTGCTCTTCTTTAACTGGCCATGATTTTTCTTTTTTAATATCTGCTCTACTAACTAAACAAATCAGGAAAATGAAACATTTCACACTTCACTAAAAAATAGCCCAACGAAATGATTACATTACCCCATTTTATATGTAATTGAAGAAAGTAATTTAATAGTGAGAATGGGTAGGGTGAAGAGATGGGTAAACAACTACACAAAGCGGACAGTCTCATCAAAGTCAGGAAATGCAAAGTTAAGTACATCCCTGGGAAGAGCAGAGGACTAGAATTCAAGAGGACCAGGTTCTAGCCACAAGGCAGCCACACAGAAGCATTTAATCTTAGGTAAAACACTCAGGATCTCTAAGTCAACAATTCCTGCTCTATGTGCTTTAGGATGCTGTGAAATTCACAAGGCAATGGATCTGAAAGAAGTCTGAACACAAAGATTGCCACCACCATCCCTCCAAGACTCTCTGCAGTAGTGTTTACAGAGAATGACAGCAGCTTCTCCTTGATGTTGAAGTGAGAAACTACCGAGATTTAGATTCAAGTAGCAGAGCTAAATGTTTGCCAGAGCTAAATCCAGAGTCTCCCACACAGAGCATCCTTTCAGTACTCACAGATATGCCTTGCCCTGAACTGGGTGCCTTCTCATTCCACACTTTATTTCACCAAGACAGCACCTTAGCATAGACCCATATACAGCATCATACCTTCTCCAGGCTCACCCCAGTCCTCTTGACCAAGGCCTGCAGGCGGGCGATAGTTTCGTTCTCCTTGAGGAACTCGTAGGAATGTAAAGGGGAGCCTGCAATGTTCCCATTCCTCTTGTCGGAGACGAGCTCAGAGGCCCGGAGCCTCTTCAGCTTGGAGGCACTCTCGCTACAGTGAAGGTTCCCTTCCGGGGGAATGCCAAATGCCATGAGAATCTCAGAGACTTCCTGGACAAACTCCAATTTGTTGGGAAACTGAGGCAAGTCCTCCGGCAGCTCAATGAAGTGGTTGTCAATGTCCACAAAGCAGAGGTTAGCCTGGCAGTCAAAACATGATGAGGAGTGTGAACAACTCCAAAGTATTAAGGAAGAAGCTTTAGAGGGGATAATGAACAAGAAAGGAAAGAGCAAACGTCTGCAATGGGCATAACTTAGGTATGGTTAAAGAAGATGGGGTGGAAGGAGGTAGACCTGAGTTCCAGTCTTCCCCTGATGCTTTCTAGTTGTGGGATCTTGGGAAAGTTACATAACTCTGTTTCCTCAGCTATAAAATGGTGATAAAAACAACTTATCTTAGAGACTGATAAGGATTACATAATGACATAGATGTTTAGCATCTAGCACAAAATTCTCATATATAGTAAGTGCTCATAGAATATTTGTTGAGTTCACAAATTCTTAAAAGAGTAAAAAGAATGCTAGGAGTGTGTCAGAAAGTCTAGGTTCCAGACCTGAATCTGTCACTATCTCCCTATATGACCCTGAGCATACCAGTATCCCTTTCTGAGCCTCATTTCTGATTTGTAAGATTTGATGGCTGGTCTTGATTTTTGTGCTTCCTTCTGGCTTTAAGATTGCTTCTGAGAGGATGTAGAGAGACAGTACTTTCATACATTGCTGAGGAGGCAGGTAATCTGGATTAACAAAAAATAACCTGGCAATATCTATCCTTATTTTATAGACATAACTGACACAGGGAGGTTAAGTAACTTGTCCAAAGTCACACAGCTAGTAAGTAGGAGAGCTGGGATTTGAACTCAGCTAGCCTGACTTCAGTCATACCCTCAAGCTCTTAACCATACATTCTTCTCCTTAGAGGTCTTACAAATTTCTTGTTCAATTTAACTTAAATATTTTATAGTTCTCATCCCTGTTGGAATTTTCTTGCAGTGCAGCTATTAATTAGAAAAGCTTTTTATTTTTGTGTATTTATTTTATAACCATGAACCTGTTCTAGCCAAGACAACTGTCATTTCCTTCACTGCAGAGCATTATTAAATGCTTAAGTGTTTGTTATAGCAAGGATAATAATATTACCTATGTCATAAGTTTGTTTTGAGGATTATGAGACAATTAATGTCAAGGATTTAGGACAGTGTTAGTATACAATAAATGTCAATTAACATTGCTATTATCACTGTGGAATATAAAACTCCAATAAATGAACACACACACACACACAATATATATATTGTATTACTAAACAGGAAAATTCCATAATGAAAAGATGCTAATAATTCCCACATTTATTTGTAAATTTAATGTAAATTTTTTTAAAATCCCAGAAAGATTTTAATTTTTTTCAAGGGAGTATCTGATGAATTGATTCTGAATCTTACCTAAAAAAAGAAAAGAAAAGAATAGCCAAGAAAATTCTGAGGGGAGACTTGCCTTGCTGGGTTCTATTACAAATATAAAACAATGGGACTTCCCTGGTGGTCCAGTGGCTAAGACTCTGCACTCCCAATGCAGGGGGCCCAGGTTCAATCCCTGGTCAGGGAACTAGATCCTGCATGCCGCAACTAAGAGTTTGCATGCTGCAACTTAAAATCCCACATGCTGCAACTGAAGATCCCACATGCCTCAACAAAGATCCCACGTACCACAACTAAGACCCGGCACAGCCAAATAGATAAATAATATTTAAAAATAAATAAATAAAGTGTTTTTTAAAAGAAAACAAATATAAAACAATAATCTATTGGAAAAGAACAGTCTTGAACAGACCCATTTATTGTGGATGAATTATTCAATAAATGTTTGGGGGACAAATGACTGTACATTTAGAAATGTTAAAGTATAATACCATACTCAAAAATAACTTTGAGATAGACTGAAGATTTAAATATAAAAAATAAAGCCACTTTATGTTTTAAAAAAGAATCTCTACCTTTTAGAGATACATACTAAATATATGATGACATAATAATGCTGTGTGAGATTTGCTTCAAAATAATCCAGTAGGGTAAATGGGAAAAGAGTGGAGGATATAGAAAGAAGAGTGGCCATGAGTTGATGATTACTGTGTAATGATGGATGCTAGTCTCTTTACTCTTACATGTGTTCAACATTTTCTATAACAAAAAGTGAAAAAATAAATACCCCCACAAAAGTATTAAAAGAAAATATAAAAGATTACTATTATGCCTTAGGGTAGAGTTGGACTTTCTAAACTTTATACAAGGCTAAAAAACATAAAGGTAATTACTGCCATAAAAATAATTAAAGATAATCTGAGAAACAATAATTGTCATACATAACATGTAAAAGGTTAACATCCAAAGAAATTATTGAGATAAAGATAATTTACCCAGCTGAAAAATGGAAACAGGTTATAAAAGGCAAACACAGAAGACGTTTCGCTTAATTAACTTCAAATATATGAAAAGATGTTCAATTTCACTAATAAACCAAGAAATGCAAACAAAATATTTTTTACCTCCTGGATTAGCAAAGATTTAAAAGATTTATAATGTCCAATGCTGGCAAAGTTACTAGGAAACAAACAACTCATACACTGTTATTGGGAATGTGAACTGACAACTTTCGGGGAACAATCTTAAAGAAATTCTTTTTTTTTTTTTAACCAGTCCAACCCAAGAACTAGAAATTACCAATATTTTTATCTACTTATGTACTCCCCAATCCCATCCCTCAACCTACACAGTCCCACCCCTGTAATCACTATCCTGAATTCTGTTTATCATCTTTTTGCCTTTTGTTTTTTATCACGTATGTATAGTACATGCCTTTAAATTTTTGCTTGTTTTTGAATTTTATAAAAGGATTATTGTTCTTTACACAGTCTTGTGGTACTATTTTTCTTCACTGAACATTAAGTTACTAAGACTCAGCCGTTTTGTTGTATGTAGCTACCCATTATTCATTTTCACTCTTGTATAATATTACACTATGTGGATATACTACAATTTATTCATCAATTTTCCCATCAAAAGGCATTTGACTTGCTTCCTGTTTATTGTTTTTACATTGTTATACATGTTTTCTTGGACACGTGTGCAAGATCTTCTCTTGGGTATATCCTAGGAGTAGAACTGCTACGTTGTGAGGCATGCAAATGTTCAATTTTATAAGGCCTAGCTGTGTTCCAAAGTGCTTATAACAATTTACATTTTTACCAACAATCTAAAGTGATCCTACTGATCCAAATATTTCCAAAACTTGGTATCATCAGATTTCTTAATATTACTACTTTAGTGGGTACATTTATTTACACTTCCCTGATTGCTAGTGAAGAAATGTGTATTTTTTGTACAATCCCTCTTCATGTCTTTAGCCCATTTTTCTATTGGGATGCTTATCTTCTGACTGATTTGTAGGAGTTCTTTATAACCTCCTGATGCTAACTCTTCATAGGCTATATGTGTCCTACACATATCTTCTCCTAGTTTTTATTTTTTCATTTTAAGATGTCTTTTTCTTAACTAAAAAAATCAGTTATCAATCTTTTATTTTATGGAAAGTGCTTTCTTCATCTTGTTTACAAAGTCCCTACCTACCCAGAGGTCAAAAAGGTATATATTAATATTTTCTTCGAGAAGATTTAAATTTTTCTTTTTGACATTTAACTGCTTAATCCGTCTCAAGTTGATTTTGTTATGGCATTGGGTAGGAATCCTTCTTTACTTTTTTTCCCTATGGACAAGCAATTTTTCCAGCTCTGTTATTAAAAAGTTCTTTGGCATGGTATGTTTATTATATATCAAAATACTGTTCCACTGATCCTGCTGTTTATCCCTGTACCAGTAAGTCTTGTATTCTAAGAGGCAGGAGGACCATATAGTAAATCCAGATTAATATAACTATTCCACAAACTCTCAATCTATTGAAACTGCATGTTTTAACATGTCCATGTATGCATTCATTCAATACACATTTGCTGAGTGCATAAATTACTCCATTTACAAATCTATAATAAAGAGAACTTTCCCATATCCAAGATTCAAAAATTAGAAGAATCACTTTAAATTTCACCTTCTAGAGTTCCTCCACTAGATAACAACTTTAAACCCGTCCTTGTTAAAGAGACGATAAATGTTGAACACCTAAAAATAACACCTATTTTTTGTTTATTCCTCTAAGATTTTAAAATTATAAGTGCCTTCAGGCCAAGCAATTAAAAAATATAGTAAAGACAGAATTAAATCATCTAGTCATGAAGCTCACCTGCCTCATGAGCCTGTCCATACAGCTAACAGAAGAAAAGCACTGTGACCCACCAGAAGCACACAGTGCAATCATTTATCCTCTTGGTCCTCCTCTCTTTCGAGGAGAAAACCAGTTTGTCCAATAGGAAACATAAAGGCAGCTAAATACAACTATAACCACTCGACAATGCTTGGCTGGCTTTTCTTCCACTGCTATTGACCAAACACAGAATGTCCGTAAAGAACTTTATAAACTCCAAATGCTGTATCCACATATTGTAGATACTCCTAGATAGAGGTGGCCAGAGGAAAGAAAGCAGCTCAGGCACACTTCACATATTAAGATAGGAGCCTCTGAGACACTACTAGCCATTCTTTGCAGAGTTGGGCCAAAGCAGGTAGGGGTAAGAAGGCAAAATGAAAAGGGGGCCATTCAATTACTAGACTCATACAACAGCCTCACGCTTTCTCCTCTCAGTACTCAGAGGGCTCTGGCAAACAGAAGTAACTTACAAACCTACCTCAAACCCCTCATGCTCCCCCTTCCTCACCTGAAAAGAGGCCAACTCCTGCAAAACAGCTTGGGAGACAAGAAGCAACCTGGAAGGGGCACTGAACCCAAGTGATCAGTCTTCCTCAGTTAACCTCCTGTCTCGCTGGGAGAGGCCATGGGAAGACTTTGCTACTCTGGGGTAGTGATCACATGGATATCCCAAACCACAAAAAGTTTCCCAAATCCTTTCCTGCAAAAGGTCACAGTGGCCCTTCCCAGGCCTGAGTTTCCACCACCAAATCACAGACAGCCTCACTGGCTAGTCTATCTTCAAATTATTCACTGAAGGGGAGCTCAACAGATAACTGGGGAAAAGCTATTGAAAAAGTATCCTGAGAAAGGAGAAAAAAAAAGTAGGAAAGAAAGAGAGGCCCAAGATAGAAAGAAGTAACACCCCTTTCCCCTGACATAGCTGTGGAAGAACTGCCTCCTTCCTGTGCTCAGACAATGAAACCCAAAAGAGAAGCACAAGACAAAGAATGTCTCACAAAGGCAGCTCAGCACTCTCACTTGCTCAGGGCCAGCTGAGCTCATGTGCTGGTGTAAAAAGAAACAAAGGGCTTTTCACAGACTTTTGATGCCCAAAGATAGGGCAGCAACTGATGAATTCTGACTTGGGGGGTTAGAGAATGTACACTCTCCATGTCTCTGGACAAAGTCCCTTTTATAAGTCTAATGTGCCCCCACCCCACTACCCTGATGGTGCCCACCTGCAAAGGCCCAAGTGCATTTCCCAGCCTCAAGGCTTCCTTCTAGCATCGTAAAGATACCACAGGATGGCCACCAAAATGTTGAAAGTAGTTATCTCTGGGTGGTAAAATCTGAGGTAATTTTTACATTATACTTTTGTGCGTTGTTAGAATTTTTAACTATAAATGTATCATTTCTGAGATATTCCAAAGCTGTCTTTCAGAGATATTATCACGCTCCATTCACTATGTGTACGTTTCATGGTGCTTTACTCCTTGAAAAAGCCAGTCTTTTCTCTCCAGCCTAAAGTTTTCCATGGGGACTGCACAGACTCAGATATCCCAGAGGTTATCTGCTAAAAATCAAGTTAGAAAATATCCAGCTACGTAACTGTCTGCACAAATATGTGAACTTCAGAGGAACAGGCTGGATGAAGTGGGACTCTGAAACCCTAGAACTGCTTATGAAATACACAAAGGTATTCTACAATCCCACTGTCACCACTCCTTCTCAAGTAGACCACAAGGAGAAGCAGAGTACAAAAGATGCAGCAATGGCGGAGGCTGCAAAAGTGGAGAATCCAATATCCCAGAACAGTGAAATTTTGGGTTTCTCAAACAACCCACAGTTTCTCAGTCCTGTTAAGAAAACTGCTGGTCTCCCAGAAGCCTCTTCACACACCCACATACATGAAGCACACACAAAATAATGCTGAGAGAGCCTACAGGAAATAGAACTTGCCCCAAGTATACAGCAAGCTGATGCCAAAGATGAAAATAAAACAGAAATCTGGCTTCTGGCCTAGTGACCCATTTATCACATTATGCATGCCTCTTCAGCTTTCTACCTTCAATCATTTTCTACTGTTATTCTTTCTTTTTTTTTTAACATCTATATTGGAGTATAATTGCTTTACAATGGTGTTTTAGTTTCTGCTTTATAACAAAGTGAATCAGCTATACATATACATATATCCCCATATCTCCTCCCTCTTGGGTCTACCTCCCTCCCACCCTCCCTATCCCACCCCTCTAGGGGATCACAAAGCACCGAGCTGATCTCCCTGTGCTATGCGGCTGCTTCCCACTAGCTATCTGTTTTACGTTTGGTAGTGTATATATGTCCATGCCACTCTCTCACTTCGTCCCAGCTTACCCTTCCCTCTCCCCATGTCCTCAAGTCCATTCTCTAGTAGGTCTGCGTCTTTATTCCCGTCTTGCCCCTACATTCTTCATGACATATTTTTGGTTTGTTTTTTAGATTCCATATATATGTGTTAGCATATAAAAGATAAAAATCTTCCCCCCAAAAATCATTGGTGGAAGGATGAGACAGAGTCATGTTGATACCAGTGTGTGCATAGTCCAAAGTCTTCTTCCCAGGCCTTGCTGTTGACTACGAAATTCAGAGTAGGAAAGGCCTTCCCCCAGCTAGTTTCATACAAGCCACAAAATGACCAAAAGAGGTAGACCAGTCCTCTTGGTAATTCTAGGAAAATAAAAACCAAGACAATCTTATTTCTGATGATGCTTTAAATCTATTTTAGAATGGAGTAGTAAATAAACAAATATATTTTTTTAATCAATTATTTTAGTATTTGAAACAATAGGAAAGAGGAGCAGGCCATCCTCACAGCAAGGGAGGAGAAGCATCCTCTCAAGGCCTTCCTTATCTTGAGCAAGGAAAGTTTTCAAAGCTACATTCAGTACTACAAGAATCACTATGATCAGGTCAACTTTTACAGAGTAACTGTGGCCTATAAAACAAAACCACTGATTTATTAATACATGTCTGGCTACTAAAGCAGTTATAAAACTATATTATGTGGAATTCCTTTAAAAAATAGGGGGTAGAAAGTACAGAAGTAAAATACAATTTAAATGTATGATAACTGTTAAAGCTAAGTATTGAAAACACTGAGATTCACTATGCTACTCTTCTGTGTAAGTTTAAACTTTTACATAATAAAAAGATTTTCTTAAAAATATGTAAAATATCATGTTTGAAAAAGGCAGTTCACAATAGTATAAACAGAGATTATTATAAAAGTATGTCAGGTGATAGAGGAAACAGGTGTTTCTGGAATTATATAAATTGAGCTAAATGTTCATTGTTTTTACTTTTTTCCTGGAAAGTTGTTTGTGTTCCCCAAGATAAAAGAAAATAAACTTGGTGATACCACCCTGGGCTCATCCCAAAGCCCTTCTCTCCCAAATCCTGTATCAGGGCCACAGGCACCAGCACCCAAGCTCCACGTTTTTCTTACCTCTTGAGGCAGCTCCAGTTTTGACCGGTCATCCAGGCCATTGGAATGCAAGCCCATCAGGTATGGCACAGGAGCATCTAAGAAATGTAGGAGAGAAGCTGGGAGAATAGGAACATAGACATGCTGCCACTGGAAAGGAAACATGAGAGCTGTAATTGTCTCCGCCACAGTCATCAGTCTCTGGTAATCTAGGTCAAAAACAAAACACACACAAAACCAGTCAAAAACAAGGTACTTGCTTCTCAAATAGTAAGTTAAAATCTTCAACACAATTTCACATTTAGAAAGGAACAGGATAAATTTCAGCAAGGGTATGCTCAGAGTATGATTCCCTTGTGGGTATCAGAGAGACAACCCAGAGACCTCAATGAACCACAAGCTGAAGTATACCCCCCCACACACAGGTCCATGCTAGTAATAAAATTTAATATAGAAATACAATTTAGAAAAAAAGAAATACAATACGTATCATAAATAGTACCTTGCTCCGAATACTAAACCAGAATGTTAAGTAGATTCTCTTCAGTAGAAGGAGAATGGGGAAGTGGAAGAAAAAGAAAAGGAACAGTGGTCTAGTCTCTGTTCAGCATGAATGTCAAAACACCTCATTTACCACTCACATGTCTGCATTCTACTAGGAGCTGATGTGAACTTTGCCTTCAAGATCAAGCCCAAAGAACCTTCAAGCATGCAGAGGCTGGTTTTCCACACTAGCCAAGTCTGCCTTCCACCTGGCAACCTTTCTTGAATGGTAACAGCATGAAAGTGTCATTTTAACACTTTGATAAAAAGCTCCCCTAGAACCTGAAAGACCCAGAAGATTGACTTTCATTACTCAAAACTCTTATTCTAGGTCAGAGAGCATATCTTGGAAGAGAAGCTTGTGCTCAAAGCTTAGCTTTTCTTCAGAATGCAATTTCTAGACTTGTTTTATTTTTAAAATGAGTAAAAAATACATCAGCAAAGCCAATACAATAGATTGAGATTTAACACATTACTATTTACAAATGGTATGATGGTTTCAGACACTTAAAGACAAAGTAGGAACATCAATTTTAAAATCATATGAGTAATATCCTCCTGGAATGGCTGATTTCAAATGAGTTTTCACAGGAGCTAAACAGTTTTATGCACTAAAAACTCAGCCCACCATTTAAGCAAATCCCAGCTTGGTTCATAAATGAGTAATAAATAACAAAAAGCTTTCCAGAGAATGAAGAAGAATGAGTAGGAAGTGAGCAGAAGCTGATATATATCAACTAGGTTTTAGCAAAGCAGCCTTTGTGCTCACCAGTAAAACTTTGGAGCAGCTTACCACCTTGCTCCTGGCTAAGCATGACCTGGAAATAGTTTTTTTTTTAACTAGTAATGCAAATAAATAAAAACTGATGACTAAAACTTCATCATCTCAAACATTTTGAGTACACTCTAAGGAAGTGCCTCACGCTTCTTCGGGGAAAGCTAAGGCATTTGATAGATAATAGGTAAGTGATGTAAAACAATCAGTGGGTAAAACTGAGCTCAGAGATTTGGTCATCAATAATGATTTTTAAAAAAATACAACTGATTTAGCAGAAGGACAAAAGAGCGCAAGCTTTTCATATTCACTAAAATCAGGAACAGACTGATAAGAGTTCAAGAAGAAAGTCGATCTCATCTTTCACTGTGCCCCACAAAGCACTGCCATTCCCATATTAAAGACTATTTGGTGAGGACCCTCTCCCAATTGAAGCAACAACAAAAATATTTCACAAATTACAAAAAAAAATAAAAAACTCTTTCAAGGATTAAATAGATAATCTATATAGCCTTTCAGAAAAAGTATTTACTCCAACGTGAGAGTAAGCAACAACTGAGGAACAAAATTTAGGCCACTGCAAGTTCTATCTTCAGCCTCTTCTGAGATATCTCAGTTCCATGGGGCACCTGTACAACTTGGCTTGTTATCTTTCTGTTGAAATCTTCCTGCTCTATGATTATTCTAACAATTATTATTAAGAAGAATTCTAATGATTCTCTAGGCGAGGCCTCAGTTTTTGTATCTTTCACCTCTCTTTTCTAGATATGAATGCCTGTAAATAATCTACTAAGCAATAATCTTGAGAATCTCAGACATGATAAGAATATACTTTAAAATTCAAACTTAAGATGATCAAAAGAATGTAAAGGTGTGGGAGAAAACCTCCAAGAGATATTTAAAGCTGAAGGTCCAGTCTTACTGTGTCCCAACACTGGCACTTAAACACACATTTTGAATAAATATTACACTGAATAATTTCTCCCCCGTTTCAGTGTACACACACCATTTCTGGGTTTTTTTAAAAAAGGCAGGAAGGAGCAAGGCCTTTCCAATCATGTGAAAACCAAAAAGCTGCTGCTTTTACCGAAAGTCAATAAAGCAGGTGCTACTCCTTTACGTGGCTGGCATTCCTGACAGGTCTGCTCAGAGACAAGAACATCTCATAGGGGTCCAACAGACACTGAGTAAAGGAGTCCCTGAAATGCCTTCCTCATGAGGCTTCCTGGACACTGGACTGCTTGCTCCTTATAGTGTACCTAGTTACAGTGTCAGGGAACATCTATCTACTCTCTAATCATGAAACAGGGCACGCTGAAGTCTGAAGGAAGGGGCTTCCTCTGCTCCATAAAAGCAGCCTTTTCAATAGCACAGACATCTAGTTCTGGTTTTTCCCTACTCTTCAGGATGAGTCTAATCCAGTATCTGAAACTCAGCCCACTTATTTCTGCTAGAGTGGGTAACCTTATTCGCCTCAGATTGAAATCCCTGAAGAATTCCCTGTGATGCACTTGAAAGTGTGCTATTCTTAGAAACAAAACACTTTAGGGGATGAGAAATCATCTCCTCTTTCAAGGCTAAACTGCTTTCCATTTATATGGTTTGGTTTTACAGATACTAGAAACTTGGAATTTTATGGCCTCTCTGGTCTGAGTTGTGGGTTTCGTTTTCCCTACATTTTTGTATTTTAAAAAAGCAACAACTCATCTTGAAGGATGGCCTAATAAACCATGCCTCCGGGATCCATCAACCCGTGGTACCCACACTAGGATGCTGACCTCCCAGAGCTGTAAGCAACAGCACAAAATCCATTTCTATACACCAGTACAAACGATAAAATCAGTACCTCCTTTGCCATTGCCTGTCTCTGTGCTCATCATTCCAAGAAGGTGAAACTAATAAATAGGAAACAGATGAAGGTCATCTGCATCCAAAGAGTTTTAGCCAATCAAAATCAACTGGAAACACTTCAGCTCGAGGCAACTCTCTGGGTTTTCTCACAGCTCCCATAATGCTGTAATGAGCAATTACTTTTAACAAAAGGAGATAACGCAAAGCATACTGGGATTACAACCACTTCTGAGTGGTGAAGAGAGAATAATCAGCACATTCTTATGACTTCTCTCTGTGCAGAGAAAGACATTAGGCTTGGGATCACTTTACAGATAAGTTCACTCCTAAAACAAACTACAGGGAAGTTCCTGCAAATCAGAAATTGAATTAGAAACTGTCCTTGCATACTCACACTTCTGTGAAAATTGTATGAACAAGGATGTTTCTCATGCAATCTCTGTTCTTAGGAAACAACCCAATCTATGTCCTGATATCTCCAAGATAAACTGTTAAATGAAAGAAGGTATAAAACAATGATTAGTATGCTCCCATCTGTGTTGTTTTTAAAAGGTATACATGCTGTATATGCAAGGAAACAGGAAACAGTGATAAGTCTTAACACGTCACTGTACATACACCCTTTTGTAATATTTTAAATTTCTACCATATGACTGAAATGCTTTTTTTCCAAGTTTTACTTTAATATACCATATGTATATCAAAATGTATATAATTTAAAGAATATTATAATTAATACATGTGCACCACAACATTAAAAATAGTGCATTATATAAAAGTATTTAGGAGGAGGGCATAAAAAAAATCAAGAGATTATTTCACAAGGGTAGGATTTTAGATCAAAAAGAAAGGGAAACAGGGACTTCCCTGGTAGTGCAGTGGCTAAGAATCCGCCTGCCAATGCAGGGGACATGGGTTCGATCCCTGGTCCGGGAAGACCCCACATGCCGCGGAGCAACTAAGCCCGTGCGCCACAACTACTGAAGCCCGCATGCCTAGAGCCCGTGCTCCGCAACAAGAGAAGCCACCGCAATGAGAAGCCCACACATCGCAACGAACAGTAGCCTCTGCTCACCACAACTAGAGAAAGCCCGCACAGCCAAAAAAAAAAACATAAGGGAAACATTCAATTCTCTCTGCACTGTTTGTCCACACATTATTTATTTGTTTTAAAAAACTATTATTTCATTAGGGATGCACAAGAAACTTGATCTCCGGCTACCACAGGAAGGAGAGAGGAAGGAGATTTCATTTTATTCCCTTTAAAATTGTTTTGATTGCATGCCTTGAGTTTGCATTACTTTTGCAAAAAAAACAAAAACAAAAACTAATGCAAGGTTATGTATAAAATAAGCTACAAGGATACATTGTACAACATGGGGAATATAGCCAATATTTTATAATATGTATAAATGGGGTATAACCTTTAAAAATTGTGAGTCACTATATTGTACACCTGTAACTTATATACTATTGTGCATCAACTATACTTCAATTAAAAATTAATTTAAAAATACTAATTATGCATTTGTTTCCAAGCTTGTCTGCACTAGTTGAACTTATTACTGGGTTGTATAATTTAAACAAATATTATGTAAATAAATGGTAAGATATGAGGACAAAAAAAAAGAACTGTTTCTCTGAAAACAAAATTAAATGCTTTAAAAAGACTCAGCAAAGCAAAGTTACTAAAAATACAGCAATTGAATTAGGCATATCACTTAAGTGCAAAAATCTTGGGAAAACTAGCATCTACTATGGTTCTTTTGCAAGGTCCTTTAAAAGTTCTCGCTCCACTTTAAAAACTGGAAAACTCAGTGAATGAATTATGGGTGAGATTTATGCAATAGAAACAATGCAGACCCCTGATTAGTGGATCCATAATCAAAGAAAATGCACAGACACTTCATCAAAAGATTGGTGATTATACAGTCATATGGTTTAAATTAAAATGTTTAAGGGATGTATATATCCTTTTAGGATTCCCAAACTTACGTGACTTTTTCAATTATCGAATTCACTACGCTACTAAATCACTTCAGATAAAGAACTTCTGCTCTCTGTATAATTTTAAAACAACCACTAAAATATATGCTATTAAAGAAAAACTCTCTCTATAGGGACCAAAGAACAAATATTATCCAGTAGTAAATAAAATGATCTACACATATCTTAAAAAAAAGATTTTCCCTAAATAACACGTCTTTTCTATTCAGAAGGCAGGACATGTAGTGGGCAACACCAACTCTGAGTGCTGATGGCATGTTTTTCGAGGGCCAGAGAGATTTCCATCCACATGAGTCCTCTGAATCATAAAAAAAATTACTTCAAGAAAACCAACCTGAACTGTTTCAAGTACTCTATTAACAATAGAGAACACAATCTACATCCAATAAAAGGCAATCCACTGCATTTTAGCCTCAGCCATGCTCAGCAATGCCCAGGAAGTTTTCGGAAAAAGTTTTTTTTAACTGTGCTAAGCATGACTTTTAGGTCCTGAGTTCAATTTGATTCTACACACACACCTTCTCAACTGCCTTCAAATCTCTTAAAATCATTATGTATACAATAACCCATATTCTGGGAAATATAAGAAGGAGCACTGAAGGAAAAAATGTTACCTACCATATTTCTGGTTTTAATCCTCCTTTTCTCACCTTTAAACATCCCCAACTGCATCATAGGTATTAAAATGTCACTGCACATTTTAATACCCTATCTGGTTTGGTTTCTCCTCTGTTCTGGTCTAAACCAGACAGTCTTCACTACTCAACCAAGTCTCTGTTTCAAAGTACAGTTGACCTTTGAACAACAGGGGGGTTAGGGGTGCCTACCACCCACACAGTTGAAAACCCGCATATAACTTTACAGGTGGCCCTCTGTATCCACGGTTCCACATCCAAGGATTCAACTAACCATGGATCATGTAGTCCTATAGTACATATTTACTGAAAAAGATCCACATATAAGTAGATCCGTGCAGTTCAAACCCATGTTGTTCAAGGGTCAACTGTTTTGCCCAGCTCCAGTCAAGAAACAGTAACTAAAAAAGCAACAAGAATTGTACAACTCTATACTTCACTCAGAGACAGAAATCTGAAACATCATTATTTTAAACAAGTTGCAAAGTAAAACCTCAGGAATCACATTTTAGTCAACAGACGCTTTTGTTCAGTCTGCAGTGTTCAACAAGAACGTTGTTACCAACGTTTAAAAATCAAAAATTTCATGTAAAAAATCTGGGTCCTCATGAAAAACTGGAAGACCTAGTAACATTAGGCCAGCATTTCCACAAGGAATTAATTGGAGCTAACTAGTGGCTGTCCACTTTAGATGGGGTACATGCTCTTCAATTCAACATAGTCTCCATTACTTCACCTTCAGAATCCAACCATATCATACCACTTCGCTGTTACCTCCCTAGTCAGAGACAACATAATCTCTCACTTAGATTGTTAAAATGGCCTCCTAACTAACATTATCCAGACTCTGCCCATGGACCAAATCTGGGACATCTGACCATCAAAATAATTAATCATAGTAATGGCCTATATAACCTACTGAATAAAATAAAAATCTGTGAGTCCATACGATAATAAACAAACAAGGGAGAATGAAATGTTCTTCCTCACAGTAAAATGCAACCATCCTGGTAACTGGTTCAGACTAGAATCATCAATGGATGTTAAAGCTATTAGGCAAAATTTTGAAGAGAAACAGTATATTTACAGGGTTTCTCCCACAAATTACTTCTTAATTACAAAGGGAAAAATGATAACTTTCCAGTTAAGAAGCTCAGCAGACATCGTCTTAACCAAGTGATCAAATTAACATTACCAAAAATGGGACAAATGAACACCATGTGCCTCCTATGATGATAAACAGACATTATGTGCCTCTAGATACAATGCACTGAGAGAACCACAACATCACTTCTGTGATATTGCAGCCAAAAATTTATAACCTGAATCTAGTCATGAGGAAACATCAGACAAACTGAAATTGAGGGACATTCTACAAAATACCTTGCCTGTACTCTTCAAAAATGTCAGTCATTAAAGACATGAGGAATTTACTACTAAAAGCAATGCATGTTACTGGACTAAATCCTGGACCAGGAATTTTTTAAAAAAATTATCATTCACTTTTATGTGAAATCTAAAAAATAAAACAAACTAGAGATTATTAAAAAAAAGGAAGAGACTCACAGATATAGAGAAGAAACAAGTGGTTACCAGAGGGGAGAAGGAAGAGGGGGAGAGGCAATATAGGGGGGTAGAGGATTAAGAGGCAAAAACTATTATGTATAAAATACGCTACAAGGGGGACTTCCCTGGTGGCACAGTGGTTGGGAATCTGCCTGCCAGTGCAGGGGACACGGGTTCGGGCCCTGGTCCAGGAGGATCCCACATGCCGCGGAGCGGCTGGGCCCGTGCGCCACAACTGCTAGGCCTGCGCTCTGGAGCCCGCAGGCCATGGTTGCTGAAGCCCGTGTGCCGGGAGCCTGTGCTCCGCAGCGAGAGAAGCCACCACAGTGAGAGGTCCGCGCACCACAACGAAGAGTAGCCCCTGCTCGCCGCAACCAGAGAAAGCCCGTGCGCAACAATGAAGACCCGACACAGCCAAAAATAAATAAATTTAAAATAAATAAATAAGCTACGAGGATTTACTGTACAACACAGGGCAGCCAATATTTTATAATAACTATAAATGGAATATAACCTTTAAAAATTGTGAAGCACTATGTTGCACACCTGAAACATATAATATTGTGTATCAACCATACCTCAATTTTTAAAAATTTATCATAACAGACATTATTGGACAATGGTAAAACCTGAATACAGTATTGTTATTTTATCAATGTTAGATTTCCTAAATTTATTAATCATACTATGGTTATGTAAAAAATATGTTCTTGTTCTTATGAAATAAAAGCTGAAGTATTGAGGAGTCAAGGAACATGGAGTCTACAATGACTCTCAATGGTTCAGTTATGTTCACACACACACAGAGATACAGTGGGAATGATAAAACAAATGTGGCTAAATGTTAATAACTGGTGTATTGTGGGAGAGTGTACAAGAGTTCTTTGAACATTTCTTACAACTCTTCTATAAGCTGGGAATTATTTCAAAACAAAAAGTCAAAACTCTTAAAACCTCCAATGACTAAGCATCTCAGAGCAACAAAGTCCTTACAATGGCCTACAGGACTCTGTACAATTTGGCCTCCTGTTAAGTCTCTAACACTATCTGCTACTACACTCCTGCTCTCTCACACCATGATATCTACCAGGCTTCCTCAATGTTCTTGAACATACCAATCACATTTTTGTCTCAGAACCTTTCTACTTCCTGTGCCCTTTGCCTAGAATACTTTTCCTAGACATTAACATGAGTTGCTCACAGAGGCCTAACATAATCACTCTATTAAATATTGGAATTTCCCTTCCCCCCAATACTATCTTCCTTCCTGTTTTATTTTTCTCCACAGACCTTATTACCACCTTACATACTACATATTTTATTTATTTATTTAATCACCTCTCAAAAAAAAAAAAGGTTGGGGGGGGAAATTCCCTGGCAGTCCAGTGGTTAAGACTCGGCGCTTTCACTGCCAGGGCCCAGGTTCAATCCTTGCTCGGGGAACTAAGATCCCGCAAGCCATGAGGCCATAAAAAAAAAAAAAATCACCTCTCTTTCCCCACTGAAATATAAGTTCTATTATAGCAGGGATTTTTATCTATTTTGTCCACCCTGAATCTCTAGCCCCTAGAATAACTCCTGGCACACAGCAGATTCTGAATAAACATGTACTAAATGAATGAATTTTATGTTACTTATCTGGCTCCTTTAATAAACATTTGTTTCCTTCTGCTCTATTTTACTGTTTTGTCCAAATCTCCTGCTCACCATCACTTAACCTCTCATTCATAAAAACAATTCAGTTGTAACAAACAAACAACAGAAAAAAGCAACACATCCTCATTTTCTCAAATATATTTTCTCAAATATAGGAAGGATCATCGTTATTGTCAGGCTGAGGAAGGGGCAGAAATAACTCTGCAGAGTGATAGAACAAAACTGATGGAAAGTCAATTTCCCATGACCATCAACTCCTGCCTCCTCTTTTCAGCATCTATCAGACGTCAGGAGGCAGGGTTCCCCTCCCAGACTGGAGTGCCCAGCAAAAGGCCACGATGATAGCCAATTAGAAATGGTAGACCTCTCATGTTCCATTAATTTGCCATCCAGCACCTACCTGCAAAAGATCTGAATTTTGCTCAAACTGTAACAGCCCTTGTCCTTTACAGTCAGCCCTACTGTATCTGATATGGAAAGAAGAGAGGCCCTATGAAGGGAGAGAGCTCTAGCAAGCACTGACTTACGCTGTGAGTAGAGCAGGATTTGAAACTCCAGAAGGGCACAAGTAAAAAGTTGAAACACATTCTCCACCCCAAGCAGTTCAAAGACCTCTTTGACAGGAAAGTCGAATAAGGGAAGCTCATTGGTACTTGGTCTCTGGCAGACAATTGGCCCATAGACCCCAGAAAACTTCAAGGACCGGCCAGGAGGTGGGAGTGGCACCTCGTAGAGTACATTGTATATGTAGCTCTCTAGGGGCAGTGGAGGGGGCTGAGGTGAAGTGACTGCCTGGTGAAGTTGTTCCAGCACACTCCGACATGCTTTCATGAAGGACATGGGCGTGATGAGGCAAATGCACTTAGAGACGTAGAGCGTATCCCGGCTAATGTCGTAGGAGTTGAAGCGCTGCAGCTTGGTCCCAGGAGTGCCTTCACCATCCTCCATGTCACTGTGGTCTCGGCCATAAGCAAGGGGAGCATGGAGGACATCATACTCAGCATTATGCATGTGGTAGAGGGTCTGCATTGCACTGCAGATCTGCTTGCTAGTCACCTCCTCATAAAATGTGAGGGAAAACCCAAATGTCCGAGAGCCATCCTCCCTTGTGATAATAAAGGCATGGAACTGAGGCTCCCTGGGATCAGCCTGGGTCTTGAATGCCAGCCCTTTGGGCATGCATAGCTGCAAAAGACACAAGGAAACAACTGGTGAGAACACTCACTGCTTATCCTCTTCTCAGAACACCATCACTACTTATTTACTTAAAGAGCACCTACTGTGCTGGGTGCCTGGGATATAAGACCAACACAGCAAAATATCTGCCCTAAAGACCTCCCATTCTAAGATATACAAGTAACTAAAATTATAATGCATTTATCAAGGCTATACAGAAATATACACAAAGTGCTAGAGGAACAAAGAACAAACAACTCAGTCTCAGCCTTCATCAGAAAAGGCTTCAGAGATGAGCTTATGCTAGGATTCATCAGGTAGATAAGAGAAAGAAGGGTATTTCGGGGGCATGAAGAAAATGCACAAAGGAGGTAAAAGAAAACTTGGAGAATTTAGGTAGGTGGTTAAGCATGACAGCATGTATTAGGAGATGATGCTAGAAATATATCTAAAAACCAGACAGATGCAACTTCATACCTAAAAATAAACAAAGTTTTAGATTCTATCAGCTCACAAGATTCTGTCATCAATAAAATCTTCTCTTTTCATAGAAAAAAAAAAAGGGTGTTCATTTCATGTAATGCAAGGAGATGACATAATTAGGATAAAGATGCACTTTCTTCACTTTAACTCAGATGGGTTATATAAAGAAACTTGGGTAGCTAATCTAACTGACCTGAATCAATCAGTTTCCATTTTCCACTTTTCCACAAACCTGGCTAAGGAACTAAGAGGAGCCTGGGTTAACAAGTACAAGGAGCTATATTATGGTATATCCATTACCCTTGAACTTGACTTCTCAAAGCCTAAGTGTTTCTAGAATATAGTATGTTAAAAGGAAATAAGCACTGGACGAGGAGTCAAAAAACTTGAGGCTGTCTATGATTCAGTTTCCTCCCCTGTGAAATGAAGATAATACAGTTTACTCTGCAATGAAGATAATACAGTTTACTCTGCATACTTCACAGGGTTATTGCATGCATCAAACAAGATCATCCTCAAAAAGCTATTAAAAAGTAACAGAGGCAGTACAAAGATATGGTTAAGAGCAGAGTTCTGGAAACAGACTATGGTATTTAAGCTTGCTCAACTGCTCCTTAGCCATTATGACCTTGAACACGTTACTTAACCTCTCTGGATCTTAGTTTCCTCACCCATAAAATATGTGTCTGTGGCTGTGTGTGTTTACTTAATATTATCTACATAAGGGGTATTGTGAGGATTAAATGAGTTAATTCATGTATAATACTTATCACAGTGCCTAGCACAAAGTGAATACTCAACACACGTTAGCTTATTCATGGTAGTATTCGTCTACAAATTTAAAATGCTGCCCTATCTAAAATTATAATAAAACAAAAACACCCATTTCTATCATATTACTCAGATACATACAATACAGATGAAAACTGCTTTAAACCTCACTTATTGTGTAAAATCAATGCTATATGCAACCAATAGCTCAATCTCACAAAAAAAGTTCACTGACCCAATACTATGTATTTGTCTGACTCAACAGAAGCACCTTGTGACTTTTGGTATATCTGATATATTCCAAATATTTGATATAGTGATCAAAATGCAGAATCACAAACAATATGCATGTAAGAAGTTACTGATACTTGGTGGAACCACTGCTACCATAGTCTGAACTCACAATCCTACTGTGAATTACTCTGTAAATTATCTGACACTTATAGCTAACAAATACTAACCATTCCCACTGCATCTTGGTCAAAGGGATTCCAGTCCACATTCTCAGGATATCGTGCAAGGACCTTAGACTTGAATGTTCGTCTCAATGGTGTCTGCTCAAAATTTTCTCCTGCAAGAAAAAGAATGAAGCAAGTCATCTCCACAAAGTCCCCTGAAACCACAGGTTATGAATATCTGAGCTTGGTAGTCCAGCAAGGTACAGAAATGAAGGCAAAAGGGTTAGTATGCCAACCATCTAAGAACAGGAAAGGTATTATAGTTATTAGATCAGTAAGAAGCTGGAAAAGTTTAGCACGGTTAATACTGGACACTGTTAGCTACCCTGGCTTTTCTTTAAAATGAAATCATTACTACAATCTTCTTGGGAGGAGAGGGGAGAAAGCACAAGGAAAGATGAAGGATTATATCCATCATTTTTTTTTCCCTAAAAGCTACATTTCCTTTGCTTAAAGTCAACTAATAACATCATAAAAGCATAAATTATTTTAAATTCAAAATAAAGTATGCATTTCTATGATCTCTGAAAAAATACAAAGGGGATTAAAAAATTCAAGAACATTAAGAAAGCAGATTTCAGGATAAATCCAATGAGCTATTTTGTCAATTGAGAATCATTTGAAATTTCTGAAATTCTCCTTTGTTTCCCCCTTCCCCCTCCTAAAAACATTAGAGCATACTGAAATAAGAACACTGAAGAGAAAAGAGGAAGAATCAAAGAACCCAACACCTAGAGGGATACAAATATGAAAAAATCTATTGGTCGAAAAAGGCATAAGAAAGTTAGGTCAAAGGGTACAAAATGCCACTGGAGAGACTTATATAAGAGCCACCAGAATGCTTTGGGTGTTCTCAATTTTGTTTTGTTTTTACCTTCAGTTGTACTTGAAATGAAAGAGCTGGCACCATCCCTGGCTTTAGAAGCCTGTATGTACTGGCATAATGCTATATGATAAATGAAATAACATAGTATTACAATAAAGCAATGTTATTCAAATTTTTTTGACCATGACCCCAGTATGAAACAAAGTTTATATCATGAAGCAATAAACACACACATGATATATATTAATATATATAAATTTACTTAAAACAAAAATTTCACCAAAAAAATACCCTTACTATATGGAATGTGTTCTCATAATTTCTACTCTATATCATTAAAACCAAAAAGGCTAACTGCAGACCTACTAATGGTAACGATTCACAGTTTGAAAAACACTACAAAATAGTATAATGGGATGAAGAGCTCAACAGGTATTAAATTACTATAAAGCCACTAGTGCTTTTTCTAAAAGTATACCACCCAAATATTGCTTTCCCAAGGGATTAGGGAGAAGGGAACAAATTAAATGCACCTAAATATTTTGAACAAATAAATTTAGTAGGCATCATGGAAAAATATGTGGGAAGCATGATCAAGGACAATTCAATTGAATTCTATATCTATTTACTGAGTAATCATGTTATACAAGGGCCTTAGGTACTGTGGAGGATAGAGATGAACCAGATGAAACACCCATCCTCAAAGACCTTTCCATTAAATGTATAGGAAAAATAACATACACAAATAACAATTTCCCAGGAAGGTTATTATCTTGGAGGCTCAAGCTTATGTGGTCTATCCATTCAGAGCACACTTGCACAGGATCCTGTTCACAGGCTCTAGTTGATAGAATACATTCTGTTCCAACTAAAGTTTTTATAAGTTGGCTTAGAACCCAAAGGGGCTAGTGATTATTAAGGAAGATGCACTCCTCACCAACACAAGACTGGGATGAACCTAAAGTCAGATAGTCCTTCACTCTAAATCATCCCAGAGGCACCTTGAAAGTTTAAAACAGAGTTTATATTATATTACTTCTAAGGCACCTGTTCCAGAAACTAATAATGATTCCAGTCAGAGAGTTATTGCTTTTAACAATTAAAACCTTCACTTCCATTTTATCTCAGGTTTTGTCCACCATCATCATCAGAAGCCCACTTATTCATAATTTTCAACTTCTGACTCAACCTTCTTTCTGTTAGTAAAGCAAGTTCCACAACTCAATTCCTCTAATTTCTAATCCCTTCTTCCAAATTGATTTTTCTGAAACTCTTTTCTAGCAAATTTCATCTCTCAAAATACATTTCATAATCTTCACTAAATAAAACTGGCAAAATCAGCCGGCAGCTGGTAATACCAGTAGCAACAAAGCCCTACAGCTACGTTGAGCTAGTCTCAGAGTTTTCACTAACACCTGCAAAGAGTGCAAAGAGCCCACCCATGGCAAGCCTGCACTCACTGTAGAAAGTAATTAAACAACAAGCAGCTGACATAAGATCTTGTCTACAGTCTGACATTCTCAGAATGTATTTTTAAACTGCATTCAGTTCTGAGAGAAGATAACTATTTCTTCCTCCTAAGCTTCTTTATTTTTAATTGTCAGTTTGCTCATTTCTTCCTTAGTAGGCTAGAAAATCCCCTCAGTAAAAACCACGAAATATTTGAACATATACAGGAATCACGGCAGTTAGCAATGTCCTATATGGAAGCCTTTAGAGAAAGATGTTTTCCTAAGATGGCTACAAGGTGCCCCCTAAGACATGAAGAGCATTCAAAGGATGGAACAGGGGACTATTTAGGGGGAGAATTTTAAACAACCAGTGAGATGTAGAATGGAGCCAGAAGTGAACATGATGAGCTGACCTGGAGTGTAGACAAAGAGGTGGGGGAAGCTATGAATCACAGGGAGAACTGGCCTTCAGATCCTCTGTCCCCACCACTACCTCTCCACCTCCTGGCTCCTTCTTTAAACAAGCTGAGTAAAGAAGTCTTGTTAAAGAGTCAGGTTCTGAGTAAAGGCACAGAAGAGAGTGCCAATCTCAGACAAAAGTTCTTCTGTGTATTAGACTGGACCAGTAGCAGGAACATAGTCTTTTCACTGCAAGGGGAAAGAAGATGTATAAAGAAGAGGTATGAAGGCCCTGAGAATAATCGTTGTTCATTATAATCACGTCAGAAAGTAATAGAGGAAGTGTCAGAAAGTAATAGAGGAAGGAGATCACAAACCTAAAATCGTTTTGTTAAAACAATTCAATCTAAAAAAAAAAAAAAACAATTCAATCTCTCATCATTTACTGAGGGCTGAGTTTTTTGAGAATAAGCAATGGAGACTTATTGCCTCAGGAACATCTACATAGCCCCACCTCCTGAAACCTACACATGTGTCGCAGGTCCCATAAATCCTCAATTATTTAGACCTTTGGAAATTCAGACAATATCAGGAATATGACATCACAACAACTACTGTCCTATTGTCCTAGAAACAACAACTAATTATTTGCCCAACACAAATGTCAGCAGGTTTGAATATCAAAACTAAGGCCCATTTCTAACGGCAACTTAAAAATTAGTCAACTAGGTATCAGTCTGTCTTTGTGAATTTGCTCCCTGGAAAGTACAGTTCAGATAAAATCACGACAGATTTTTTTTAAAGCCTGCATGCCTTATAAGGACTTCTAATAGGTTCTTTGTTTACTTGTTCTGCTCTGGCCAGGCCAGAAACAAACTGATATTTGTATTGCTATTAGCCTGTTGGTACTAGCTTGATTTGAATAACCCTGAATGAGGGATGCTTATGCTGAGAAGCTTCAAAGGAACCCCTAAACTCTCTGAAATAATTTACAAATTTTTGTATGAAGACATTTGCATTTTTCTGGGGAGAGAACACAATTTCTATCAGATCTCAAAGGATCTCATGACTCGAAAAAGTTAAAAACCACAGCTCCAAATGTTTATCCTAATTTGGGCAGAAATATTTTGACCACTTAAAGGTTAACCTAAATGGGCAGGTTTTCATACAATCTAAAATAAAATACACATACTACTAAATAACTGCTTTCTAGGTTGATGATGACCCAAATTAAAACCATTATTTTCTCCTTTCTTATCATGAGACACCTATGTTGATTGTTTCATACATACATGTCAACAAGTTAAAAAAGAAAAAAAGTATCCTCAAAACTTCTGTCTGAAGTCCTCTGTAAGGTCATCAGAAAATGTTCAACAAGATCTCCAAGTTGTACATTTATATTAAATTTATTACATCTGTGTTTTTAAATGGTAGAGCAGATATGAAAAGGTAGGTACCCAAACAGCTACCTGAGAAAGACCCAATATGGTTAAATCTCAACCTGGTTTATGTTGAACCACACAAAGCTTCTCCAGATCACAGTGCTAGCTTAGATTCAAGCACAATAAAAGTAACCATCATTTCCTGGGAAACTGTTTATGGGACACATCTGTTATATCTACATCTTGGGTTAGATATACCAAATAAAATGAATATTTCAATTTCTAAACCTATCAGTAATCAGAGTTTGGATACACTAAAGGAGTTTTACATAAAATTTGAAGTTAAAAAAAAAAAAAACGGACTTCCCTGGTGGCGCAGTGGTTAAGATTCCATGCTCCCAATGCAGGGGGCCTGGGTTCGATCCCTGGTCAGGGAACTAGATCCCACGTGTATGCCGCAACTAAGAGCTCGCATGCCGCAACTAAGGAGCCCGCCAGCCACAACTAAGGAGCACACATGCTGCAACTAAGGGCCTGCACAACCAAATAAATAAATTAAATAAATATTAAAGAAAAAAAGAGCTAAGGACATTTTTATATCTGGTCCCTTGGAGGAGATAGGGAGGATAATATAAATATCTGTGAAACTGAAACAAAACGCACAAAAAACAACAAAAACTGACTTTGTCAACAGAATAATTTATATCTAGTTTGATGGAAGTTCTGCTTCCAGCGAGACCAACTCTCTGGCAGATAACTATGAACTCCGGACAAAATATAAAAAACAACTACCTGAAGGTACTAGAAATGAAAAGCAGGCAGATTATGAACGCAGATGGAGGGTCAACTCTTAGAAAAAGGTAACAACACTGGATAAATGTCCCCTTTTCATGGCTTTTGGCTAGGCAGGTCCCAGTCTATGCCATGAGAGGTGGCTAAAATTCGGATAAAAATCCATAGTTATACTAGCTTAAGGAACCGGAGGACAGAATTTAAAGGCAACCACAACAGCTGGGAAGCAAGGGAAGGAAATTCCAGAGAGAGCCAGAGAGGGGGTGCCCCTAACTCTGTGTATAAACGCTGCTCAAATCTCTGGCTGATCCCTGAACCATGCGTGCATGGAACAGATCCCAAGCAGCTAGGTTAGGGCTAACAGAACTGAACTGAGATTTAAGCGGCCGCTCACTGCTGGGAAACAGAACAAACAAAAGTCAATGTTTTTGGAGGAAGGTGACAGAATCCAGAGTCTCTACAACATATCGTACATAATGTCAAGGACACAATCTAAAATTGTTCAGCATATAAAAAAACAGAAAAACATGACCCATTCTCAAGAGAAGAGTCAATCAAAAGTAAACGACTTTGCATTGATCCAAATATTGGGATTAGCAGACAAGGATTTAAAACAGCAATGTTCATAATGAATGAAAAGACAGAACAACGAACTAGACACTATAATTAAGTGGATGGGCTTAACAGCAGATTGGAGATGCAGAAGAGTTAATGAACTTAAAAACAGGTCAACCAAAAAATAACCAATCTGAAGAACAGAGAGAAAAAAGATTAGTGAGAGAAAGGGGGTCGGGGGTGGGGGGGACCCAAAGTTATGTGGGGCAGCAAGTCTAACATACATATAATTGGAGCCCCAAAGGAAAGGAGAGCAAATGAGGCAAAAAAGAATATTTGAAGAAATAATGATCAAAATTTTCCCAATTTGGTAAAAGATATAAATTTACAGTCAAGAAGCTCAGCTGAATCCCAAGCAGGATAAATACCAAGAAAATCATATGCAGTCAAATTTTTGAAAAAAAAGAGAGAAAAAATTTTAAGGAGAAAATCTTGAATGGAGCCAGAGGGGAAAAAATACATTAAAGAAGAAAAAATTATTGAAATTACTACTGCCTTTTTAACAGAAACAATGGAGATTAGAAGACACGGAACAACACCTTACAAGCACTAAAAAAAAAGAAAAAAAAAGGCCTTGTCAACCTAGAATTCTATAAACAAACAAAAATCCTTCAAAAATGAAGGCAAAATTAAAACAACTGCAAGTAAAGCAAAACTAAGAGAATTCATTGCTGCAGACCTGCACTACAAGAGTAAGAAGAGCCCATCCCAATAGGTTACATGCTGTATGATTCCATTTATATAACATTCTTGAAATGACAAAATTATAGAAACGAACAGGTTAGTGGTTGCCAAAGGTCAGGGACGGGGGGAGGGTGGCTATAAAAAGGCAGCCCTAAGAATTCTTGTGGTGATGGAACTATTCTGTATCTTGACTATATCAATGTCAGTATCCTGGTTGTGACAGTATACTATAGTTTTTTAAGATGTTACCATTGGGTAAAGAGTACAGGGTAATCTCCCTGTACTATTTCTTACAACAGCTTATGAATCTACAATTATGTCAAATAAAAAGTTTAATGTATTTAAAAAGTATATTTTTAATTTTTAAAAAGTGTTTTAATGTTTTTAACAACCTGCCAAAGTTTTAAAGCAGAGGCTGCAGGCAACACAATTGAAGCATTCAAAGCTATACCTTGGACAGAGCTCTTTGAAGGCAGCTTAACTATCCCTCTCTCCAGGCCCAAGACAGAAGTGTCACATAAACTGCCTCACCTCACCACATCAACAGCAATCCTACAAGGTCTAGTTCACATTATCTACAGCAAGAATGATGAAATTTTTTCCTCTGGGAATGGATATAACCAGGTTATTATGCTATCCTTTGCATACTGGCATCCTGGGATGTCCTACAATTGATCCTGTTAGTGTCACTGGCCATCAATTCAGTGCTACTCATGCTATAATCAATTTCCTTCCTGCATTAAAAGACATCACTGTATTTCTCCTGTTACAAACGTTTCCGAAACTGACTGCACATCAGAATAGTATCACTACCAACTCATACTTGGGTTTTCAGTTCACATTGAAAACCAGCTGGTTTTATCTTCAATTCATTTGTTGCCCCAGCATTTCAATTCTGCTTGTCTTCTAGATAATTTCTGAACCCCTGTACAAATCAGAGATCATCTTCTGTCATCTTTGACTAAGAGGGCACAATGTAGTAAGAGAAGGGAATGCAAATTTCTAACTAAATTAACCTTGTTATTACTTTTAGATGACTACTTCATTAATATCAGCACTTTTTAAATAGAGACAGCTTTAAAACACACAGTAAGACTAGCAAGCAGAGTTCTGGTAGCTAAAGAAAGCCATCTTACACTGCCCTCATCACTGTCTTCTTCCTCTCTTGTACACATACAATCGAGGTAAATTCACAGCTCCTGCAGCATAAAGTGAAGAAGGTAAACTGCTCCTTGAAGAAACAGCCTATACCTTGGCCCACATCACCAAGATGACTGTGGTGCTCAGGAGTCAGACACTTACAAACAAATATCCAGAATGTAGATAGTGAGCTGCCCCCACCCTGGACAAGCCACAAGGCCTCTTCTAAGGCACTATCTAACCCAGGAAAGCTATTTACCAGGCTTTTCAATGAAAGAGCAATAGAAACCATCTGTTACTCCTATGTGTTCCCCTGAGGAAGATTTGTTCACTTTCTTTCTCAACATATTTTCTTTGTCAGATAACTTTAGATTTGTGTATACAGCCACTACTTTTATTGATGCTTTGCCTCCTGCTTGATATCATCCAGGCACCACACCTAGTCCAACTCATGAACCTAGTATTCCTAAAATGGCTGAACTTCTCATGTACCTGATTTTAACAAGAGACTGAGATTTGAGAACCTATCCAGAGATGACTGCTCCAAACCATAGCTAAGACAGAACTTTGGTAGCAAGACATCAAGTGTAGACACTGCCTCCCTTTCAGCCCAGCTGAATACCCTGCAGGGCACACATTTGTTGAGCTAACATCTTGAACTAAGATATGTAATTTGCTGTGTTTAGTGGGGAAAGCAAAAAGCTCTCAAATTCACGGTCTATCAGACCAGTTTAACGAACCCAGTCCTGTGAGATGGAAATACACATACTGTTCTAAATAGAGTGAGGGCTCCCAGAGGCTTTACGTGTGTATACACAGGCACTTTTCTCTATAAGCTGGGCCCTCCGGAAAACTGGGCTTAGGCAAACCCACTGGACTGGAATCTCTAAGTAAGAAATAGCAGAGGACAAATATGAGCGATGGTCCCCACGCTCTCCTCAATACCAAATTTTAAAATAAGCAGCCTAAATTAAGTGTAAACAACTAGCCTGGAAGGGAGGAGAGAGGGTCAAGGTCCCACCTTGGCTACTAATTGTATGATCCTAAACAACTTACTGAGTTTTGTGGGTCTCACTTTCCTCAACTGAAAGATTAAGAAGCAGAGAACTAGTTGGTGATCCGTAAAGGTTTTTCCAGCTCGATCATTCCATGACTTAATGACTGCTGGGCCTACAGTCTGACCAAGCGTGGAAATTCTACCTTTCAAATTGTGAGCTCTAGGCATGCGTTAGTTCTCCCTCTACTGCCTGTCTCTTCCCAAAATCCCACTAAAACAGTAGTAGAGGTGGGGAAGCATAAACCTATAGAATGAAAGTGAAGATAATAGCAACAAAATTTTAGAAGCTGGAAAGCAGATGGATGAATCATTACTGACAGTAGACTTGAGAAAACTGAGATACAACATAACCTCCAAAAAGCTCAGGAACTTGTAGCATCAGGTACTTATGAAGTAGGGATTATGATGGGGCTAAAAACAGAAGAATTGATTGAAAGTCTATTTAAGAACCAGCTGGCATCAGCTCATGAATAAACAAAATGTTGTGTAACTACACAATGGAACATTATTCAGCCATAAAAAGAAATGAAGTACTGTTACATCCCGCAACACAAATGAACCTTGAAGACATTATGCTAAGTTAAAGAAGCCAGACACAAAAGGCCACATGCTGTATAATTTCATGTATATGAAATGCCCAGAATAGGCATATTTACAGAAACAAAAAGTGGTTGCCAGGGGACTAACTGCTAATAGGTATGCAGTTTCCTTTTGGGATGATGGAAATGTTCTGCAACTAGATAGTGTGATGGCTGCACAACACAGTGAATACACTAAAAACCACTGAAGTGTACACTTCAAAATGCCACATTTATGTTACATGAATTATATCTCAATTTTGAACCAGCTGGACCACCCAGCCCACCCCACCCCACCCCATACATTTTTCACTCCATCTGGCCTCCTCCATTCAAGAAGAAAACAAAGTTTATTCTTTACAATGGATAAATAAAAGAATGAGTGGGGAGGGCAAATGGGTGATGGTGGTCAAAAGCTACAAACTTCCAGTTATAAGATAAATAAGTCTTGGGGCTGTAATGTACAGCATGGTGACTATAGTTAACAATACTGTATTGTATATCTAAAAGCTGCTAAGAGAGTAAATCTTAAAAGTTCTCATCACAAGAAAAAAAAAACTTATAGGTATGGTGATTGATATTAACTAGACATTATGTAATCATTTCACAATATATACATATATCATTGTTGTACACCTAAAACAATACATTGCTATATGTCAATTATATCTCAATTAAAAATAAAAAAAGAAGGGACTTCCCTAGCAGTCCAGTGGTTAAGACTCCACGCTCCCATTGCAGAGGGCATGGGTTCAATCCCTGGTTGGGGAACTAAGATCCCACATGCCGCACACTGCAGCCAAAAAAAATAAATTAAAAATAAGAAGAAGAAGAATGGGTGTCTATACTTGGGATTGTACAGTTATCAAGCATTAACAGCTGAGAAACCACAGACATAGCTGAGAGCAAGGGTATCATTCTAAAAATAGGGAAATAAGAGAAGATTTACATACTGAACATTGAGACCCTCAGTGCTCTTCCACTACTTGGCTCTCAGAAAGTTAGCAGCTAGGATTATGCCCTCAAGGCAGAGACCTGAAGGAGCATTTTATGTAAACCCGACCAGCACAAGAAAAAAGACCTAGAGATACTGATGGTACAGGGGAAAAAATACATAGCCAAATCATTCCATAGTGAACCTCTCAGTAACCAAATCCCACCTATGAACACAGAGATCCCAATCAGCTTCTTGGTGCATTATTTTTTTTTATTTATTTTTTTAATTAACTAATTTATTTATTTATGGCTGTGTTGGGTCTTCGTTGCGGTGCGCGGGCTTCTCATTGTCGTGGCTTCTCTTGTTGCAGAGCACCGGCTCTAGGTGCGCAGGCTTCAGTAGCTGTGGCACGTGGGCTCAGTAGTTGTGGCCCACGGGCTTGGTTGCTCTGCAGCATGTGGGATCTTCCCAGACCAGGGCTTGAACCCGTGTCCCCTGCATTGGCAGGCAGACTCTTAACCACTGCGCCACCAGGGAAGCCCCTTGGTGCATTATTCTCAGATGTAATGCATAGCCAGAGATCATGAGGTGGAAAATAACTCCCCACTCCTTAAGGATGGGCTGCTCATAGGAAAAATCTGACAAACGCTACCAAATCTGACAAACACTGGAAAAATCTGACAAACACTATCAGGAGATCAAGATAAACATGAACAATGATAAGTCATGTTGAGAGTATGTATGTATTCCTGATATAATATGATGAAAATGACACTTTACCTCTGTAGTCTTCCTCTCAAAAAACCATAACCCCGGTCTAATCATGAAGAAAAACATCACACACATCCCGATTGAGGGACATTCTACAAAACAGCTGACCAATATTCTTCAAAACTGCCGAAGTCATCAAAAAGAAAACAAGCCTGAGAAAAGGTTACAGCTAAAAGAAGCCTAAACAAACATAACGACTATTTATAATATGGTATCCTGAATGGGGAATACTGGACAGAAAGAGAGTTATGCAAAAACTAAGAAAATATGAATAAAGTATGGAGTCAGTCCACTAAGTCTAATATCCAAATAATAGAATCCCATAAAGAGAGAACAGAGAAAATAAAGGGGAAGCTCTTATCAACAAAATAATTCAATAAAATTTCCCAGAAATGAAGGGCATGAATTCCCAAATTCGCAAATACACTCCAACGATCCAGCACAGTGGATGAAAACAGACCCACACTTTAATTATAATAATGTATCAATATTGGCTCACTAATTGTGACAAATGTACCATATTGAATGTTAAGATACTACTATTGGGGAAACTGCATGTGGGGTATATAGGAACTTCCTGCACTATCTTCACAACTTTTCTATAAATGTAAATCTATTCTAAAACAGTTTATTTAAAAGATTTTAAAAATTATATCCCATTTAAACAAAATGTCCAGAATAAGCAAATCAAAGACAGAAAATACATTTGTAGTTGCCTACAGTGGGGGGATATGGACTTCATGGTATGTAAATTATATCTCAATAAAGTTGTTTTTAAAAAAAATAAAAAGACAAACAACAACAAGCTTGTGGAAATTTAAAAGGTCTCTGCCAAAACTAAAATTAACCAAGAAAGATGTATATATGGGATGTGCAGCAAACTGGATCTATCACAAGAGAAGTATCACAAAGTATAACTCCAAGATAAAGGGACAACCTAAGGTACTAGCTGTGCAATAGGCCTAGCAAGCCAAGATTTCAAATGATCCAGATTGAGCTAGAGCAAGGATCCATAGTTTGTGTAAGATTCTCAAAGGGATCTGTGAACCAAAAACTACCATAAGCCACTGCTTCGAAGTATCCATTACAGGTTTCACCCAAGGGTCAAACCACAACATACTCCTATAACAAAAAGAATCTCTCAGATGTTGCAAATCTCAAAGAGAAGAAATATAGAGAGTAATGAAGATTAACACAGTTTTCCTAACTAGATATGATCATGTACAAATAAAAGGAAAGGAAACAGAGGCACAGTTAAAGCCCTCAAGAAGCCCTGTGAATGTGATTTCTGATGAAACTTGGTACCTTACCCTACAGAGCTTAAGACATCCTGAAGATAATGGTATTTTATTTAATTTTGTGATTTCTGTCCTACCTACCTCAAAAAATAAAATGACATGATAAGAAAAATCATATAAAAATTTTAAATCAGAAGAACATTAAAAGAAGCAAAAAATATAGATAAGTACCTATAACATAGATTTCCCATAAATTGCAAAAAAATGACAGTTTGCTTATAATATATATTTTTTACTGAAGTATAGTTGATTTACAATGTTTCAGGTATACAGCAAAGTGACTGTTATATATATCTACACATATACATACTTTTTCAGATTCTTTTCCATTATAGGTTATTACAAGATATTGAATATAGTTCCCTGTGCTATACAGTAAGTCTTTGTTGTTTATTTTATACATAGTAGTGTGTATCTGTTAATCCCAAATTCCCAATTTATCCCTCCCCCCACCCCCACCTTTTCCCCTTTGGTAACCATAAGTTTGTTTTCTATGTCTAGGAGTCCATTTCTGTTTTGTAATTAATTTCATTTGTATCATTTTTTAAGATTCCACATATAAGTGATATCATGGTATTTCTTTTTTAAAATTTTTATTTATTTATTTTTGGCTGCATTGGGGCTTTGTTGCTGCATGCAGGCTTTCTCTAGTTGCAGCGAGCACAGGCTACTCTTCGTTGCAGTGTGCGGGCTTCTCATTGCAGTGGCTTCTCTTGTTGTGGAGCATGGGCTCTAGGCACGTGGGCTTAGTAGTTGTGTCTTGCGGGCTCTAGAGCGCAGGCTCAGTTGTTGTGGCACTTGGGCTTCATTGCTCTGCAGCATGTAAGATCTTCCCAGACCAGGACTCAAACCCATATCCCCTGCATTGGCAGGCAGATTCTTAACCACTGCGCCACCAGGGAAGCCCATTGTATGAATATGTCTTTCCTTGTCTGACTGACTTCACCTAGTATGATAATCTCTATGTCCATCCATGTTGCTGCAAATGGCATTGTTTCATTCTTTTTTATGGCTATGATTCCATTGTGTGTATATACCACATCTTTTTTAACCATTTTTCTGTCAATGGACATTTACGTTGCCTCCATGTCTTGGCTATTGTAAACAGTGCTGCTATGAACACTGGGGTGCATTACAATATATTTTTAAGTAATTCAACACAGAAAAAATTATGGAAAGAAATACACAAAATATTAAACATGGTTATGTTACTTCTAGAAGGCTGGACTATGGGTGATTGCTATTTTTTTCTTTATGCTTTTATCTACTTTCTATATTGCCTACCTTGAGCACGTATGATCTCAAGATAAAGAGATTACACTAAAAAATATGCATAACTTAATGGCACAATTCTCTCGAGCTAGTAGAGATTTTTTTTTTAAACTAGGATTTAGAATACTAATTTAATTCCTAATTTCTATACTGCAAAATTTAGATATCTTAACAATATTAAAGTACAAGGATTAAAAAAAAACTCTTCCTATTTATATGCACCAATTTAAAGGTGAATACTAGAAGACTAATATTAATCACACAGTTCTTTTAAACCAAAGAAACATGTATTAAAATAGTTATAAAATACTAACACAGTACTTGAAAACTGAAATGAACAAAACTTTAACTCAAAGCCAAAACAACTGTAGGAGTCCTGACTCATCACCTACAGAGGGATTTGCACAGCTACATTATTCATTGATAGCGAAAAGGAGAATAACCATCACTCCCTGCCTTGTTACTAAAAGCCCTCTTGGGAGGAAAAAGTATTTGAAATTCATAATCCAGTACTACCTTATAGTGAAAAATCTACCAAGGCTCTAGATTTAGTTTCCAACTTGAGTCAGCATTGTTCTCCCTTCCCAGATTGCCACAAGTGAGTAAAGCACAAATTTAAAGATAAATTTTATTTATCTCCTCACAAATAAAATTTCAAGATAATTTCCTCCTTCTCAGATTTCTGCTCACCCAATACCCACTTTCTCTGTGTTTTTGCAAAGATTTCCAAAGAGGAAAATACAGATCTTTTCCTTAAAGCCCTCACTGTCAGAGTTTTCTCTATATCTTCTTTAAGTCTTAGAAAATGAAAAGCATTCCTCCTCAAAAGGTCAATTTCATGAATCCAAACTTTCCACAATTATCCACACATTACTCTTGCACATTTCCTCTACTCTTGGCATTATATAGGATGAGAAACCTTGAATGCAAAAAATGAAAAAATACATATACTATCTGAAATTCACTGAAAACATTTTCACATAGTATATTATTTTATTAAGCTTCACCACAACCCTCAGAGGGATTTTACAGATAAGGAAACTGGCTCAGAGATAATAAGTCACCAATGGGTATAAGGCAAAATGGGATTAGAAACCCCTCCAGACACCCCATCCAATGTTCTTTACACATACTACACTAGAGTGTATGTCTCTCAGAACTTTAAAATTTAGAGCAGTCAAGAAGTAAAATCTTGGTGTAAGAGTAAGTAATCTTCATCAGAAGGCTAAAAAGCCATAAAACCCCAAGTTCTCTACTGTGATACAAAACAGTATCCTCAAGCCACAGGTCATAATAGGGGTTCCTCCCCAACTAAAGCAACCCAAATCTCCTGGATCCTTTCACTGCACCAAGCACCATCAATCTCCAAGTTGCCATACCCTTTAGCAGTTAGGACAAAGACGGCCCCTCAGAGCCTTCTCTTGGTACTAGGGATCCACAGAGAGTATGAGGTTAAACTGGGGGCCCAACCTGCCAGTAACTGAGCTTAGTAAGAGGAACATGAACTCATGAGGCTAGGGCTTTCTATCAGCCCCGGGAAGAAAACCAAGACTAAAAGCCACCACTGTTGCCAAAGCTTTAGATGAAAAGCTTCTTAGAAAAAGCCCAAGGAGTAAACGCTATGTCAGTTTTTTTATATCCACCTTCTCAATGTCCATTGTCTTCTACATCTCTCATATTCTCTTATCTGGATAGACTATGAAAATTAATCAGTTCCATTTAGATCAACAACCCTACAAACACTGATCCTACTTTTCCTAGAAAATCATAGGTCTGCTAAAATGAGGACCCTAGCAGAATGACTAACAGGGTAGCAATTTTCCTGCAAGTTATTTATAGAAGCAATAGTGGCAGCTGATAGTCTTCAAGCTATTACAGTCAAATACCATCATTTCTCTTTTTTTCCCCCCACTATTATTCTTCACACAGTCTGTCTGTCATATTCTTGTTTATTTTACTTGTTCCTCTAACTCTTTAATCCTAGCTTCCATTACCATGCTGTAAATAGCATATGTTATGGCCAAACAGGATGACTCGACATTGCCTAAACATTCCCCATAGCTCCCTGCTCATCTATCTTTTACCTGCCCCACTCACATCAAGTCTAAGTTGTTCCTATCCTTCAAGACTTCATTCAAATGCCACCTTTATTATGCAGCTAACTCTCTAATTGAGCTAAACGGCAGTATCTTAAACTGACTTCACTGAAGGCAAAATTTAGTTAATACATTCCCATCCTTCCCCCTGTTCCCAATGAAAGCTCAGTTCTTCTGAATAGAACCAAATTTATCCTTTTTTCCAGACTGTTAATTTGCCTTAAAACTTTGGTATAGCAGTCAGAGAATTAAACACTGAAATGGTTCCAACACACTAAGTGACACCTTTGAAAGAAGCTCAACCAAACTAGCACGACATCACAAAAGCTGTAAAAAGAAAAAAATATCCATACCCTTTGACCTGCTAAATCCGCTAAAATACCACCCAAAAGGCACCAGGGGGAAAAAAAAAAAGGCACCCACTAAAATAGCACTCAAATAGCATTTTTTTAAAAAGCTATTTCTCATAGTAGAGCTATTAACAACTGCAAGAAAAAGAAGAAAAGCAAATGCTTAACAACAAGAAGATAGTTTGGTATATTAAGGCACTGGAATACAATCTAACCATTAAAGCAACATACATAGGAAAAGAAAAAATTCCCAATTACAATATTAATTACAATTGGGTTAAGAAGTGTAAATACAAAAAAGGTTGATCAAAATTTTTAGAGCCAATGGCTCCCAACTAGAAGCCCATAAAGCCTTTCTTCCTTTATGGCTGAGTTGGGTCTTTGTTGCTGCAGACGGGCCCTCTCTAATTGCGGCGAGTGGAGGCTACTCCTCGTTGCGGCGCACGGGCTTCTCATCGTGGTGGCCTCTCTTGTTGCAAAGCAAGGGCTCTAGGCGCGCGGCCTTCAGTAGCTGTGGCTTGCGGGCTCTAGAGCGCAGGCTAAGTAGTTGTGGTGCATGGGCTTAGTTGTTCCGCAGCATGCAGGATCCTAAGGGGCCAGGGCTCAAACCCGTGTACCCCGCACTGGCAGGCAGACTCTCAACCACTGCACCACCAGGGAAGCCGGGGGGCATCATTTTTAATACTTCAAAAAGCTATACTATATAAAAATATTATATAAACTAAAAGGTCAAATTTCTTTGCCTTTGGCTGGAAGTACAGACATACCTGAGAGATATCATGGGTTTGGTTCCAGACCACCACAATAAAGCAAATATCACAATACAGCAAGAGTGAGTCACACAAATTTTTTGGTTTCCCTATGCATATAAAAGTTATGTTTACACTACACTGTAGTCTAGTAAGTGTGCAATAGTATTATGTCTAAAAAAACAATGTACCTATCTTTTTTTTCTTGATTTATTTATTTATTTGGCTGTGCAGGCTCTTAGCTGCGGCACAAGGGACCTTCCTTGCCATGTGTGGGATCTTTTAGTTGTGGCATGCAGGCTCTTAGTTGCGGCATGTGGGATCTAGTTCCCTGATCAGGGATTGAACCTGGGCCCCCTGAACTGGGAGCGCAGAGTCTTAACCATTAGACCACCAGGGAAGTCTCCAACATATCTTAATTAAAAATACTTCATTCTAAAAAATGCTAACCATCATTGAAGCCTTCAGCAAGTCAATCTTTTTTGCAATAATAACATCAAAGATCATTAATTACAGATCACCAGAGCAAATACAATAATAATGAAAAAGTTTAAAATATTGCCAGAATTACCAAAATGTGACACAGAGATATGAAGTGAGTAAATGCTGTTGGGAAAATGGAGCTGACAGACTTGCTCCATGCAAGGTGGCCACAAACCTTCAATCTGTAAAAATGCAATATCTGTGAAGCCCAATAAAAGGAAGTGCAATAAAATGAGGTATACCCATATTAACCCCAAGTTGTACTTCTAATTATTGCAAGGCAATCAGAAGTTATAATTGCCAATAATGTACCTTTGAGAATTTTTTAAAATCCAATTATAATTTTATAAATGTGGGGTGGTTAAAATACATAAACTTTTTCTAACTCTTTATTATGAAAAGTACAATGAATTACCGTGTATCCATCATCCAGTTTCAACAAATATCAATGCATGTCCAATGTTACTTTATATCTGTACACCCCCATACCAAATTATTTTAAAGCAAATCTTGACATATTTTATCTACAATATTTCGGCATGTGTCTCTAAAAAATAAGACCTTTTTTTTCTTTTAACATAACCGTAATACTATTAATACACCTAGAAAAATTTGACCAAAAGAATCCTTAGTCAGTGTTCAAATTTCCTTAATTGTCTCCTAATGTTTGAACCTAGCTTTCCAATCAATGAGTGGACTTAAAGGAAAATACTACATAACGGCCTTTAATAATTAAAAAAAAAATTGTTTCCAGGAATTTTTTAAATAAAATTGTTTAAGAGCATGAGGAGAAAAAGAGGCAATTTCTCTGTATGAATAAACCACAAACAAATTACAGAAACTTCAGGTCTGGCATAAGATCAGGAAAGAGGGATGGTTAGAGTTAGACATGATTCTCAAAATATTTAACAATCAGTACAATGTGGGCACCAACCAATCAGGACAAATGCTAGCCATACACATGTAGTATACAGACTGGATATCAACCCTGGATAGAGAGAGCCCTGACTAAGGAACAAGCAGAAAGGCCTCAGAAACCTGCTTCCCATGCTGAAATTCAACCCTGCCGTCAGTGCAACAATAAGCTACAAACACCGCAGTCACACGCAAAGTTACCACAAGGTCTTGATAAACATATTTTCTATTTGGCACAGCTGTTAACTGCTGGATCACTACAGCTGCAACTGTTCATTCAAGCAACTATCATTTGAACTAGGCAAAGAAAGAACCCTCTTTTAAGCAAATAGCATGGAAAAGCAGAAAGAGTTCTTGATTTTAGCATGACCTAGAATATAGGCTGTCTGTCTCTAAAAGTTAAAACGATTATCTGGCACTGATAACTAGGAAAGTTAACAGCTGAACCTACTGCTTGTAGGTCACAGCTTTTCTTCAGTTTTTTTAGCTTGCTATAGAATGTAAAAGATAGTCTTGTATGATTATTTAGAATCCTTTCATAACCATAGGCCATGCCCTGACTATTTTAAAGTAAATGTAAAACAACATACCTAAAGAAAAGGAAGAGGGAGAGAGCTCTTGAAATGACACAAGAAAGCCTGGAATTCTAGGCCTGGTTCAATATACAATCAAGACTTATGCCAATCACTTTTATCCACCCGGATTCCAGTTTCTCCACCTTCATATAAGGCACCTGCCAATTTCCCCAGTCTCACCTCCTACCACCCTCCTCTTCCCCTTTACACACTATCTGTACTAACTCACTTGTAGTTCCTCAAATATGGCATGCTTTTTCATGCCTTTATTCTTTTTGTAGATGCTATTCTCTGCCTAGAATGACCTTCATACCCTTCTTTGCCTGCTTAGCCAAAATTTACATTTATTCAAGTGAGTGCTATCAAAATCTATGGCAGTCCAACAATGCTGCCGTTTCTCCATCTCCAAGTTTTTCTGGAGCTCTTCTGTGGGAGCTACTGTCAGAGCTATATACTGGTCAAAAAACAAATCTGCTCCTTTGAATGTAGTTCATATGATATTTTCAGGTCCCTCACTACCCTAGATCCTAGAACTGAAATCAGTACTCTACCTAGGTGTGGTCTAATATCGTTTAAAATAGCACTATCAAAAACAAACAAACAAAAAAAAAAACAGCACTATCCACTCGCTCTTTCAACAATATCTATTAATGAAAGCTAAAACCACAACTTTTTGTCAACCAAACCACACTTTTGCCATAAATCCAACTTGCAGCCAACTACAAGCCTTACATTTTTGTGTTGCTATTAAGTCATACCTCCCTTCTACACTTATACATTACCTGTTTCTTCTTTTCCCCCCTTGGGTTTTTTTTTTGTCACGCTACGCAGCTTGCGGGATCTTACTTCCCCGACCAGGGACTGAACCCAGGGCCATGGCAGTGAAAGCGCCAAGTCCTAACCACTGGACTGCCAGGGAACTCCCTGCATCACCTGTTTCATCATACAGCTCAAATCTCTTATTCCCAACTATATCCTAATCATTCCCTTCAAAACATTCTTGAATCAAAACATGGTAGCTCATTTACCAACATGAGCTACCATATTCATGAAACTGTCATACTGAGATTGTCATACTGAGTGAAAGTCAGACAAAGAGAAATATCGTATGATATAGTTTATATGCAGAATCTAAAAAGAAATGATACAAATGAACGTACTTACAAAACAGAAACAGATTCACAGACTTAAGAGAATGAATTTATGGTTATGGGGGGTGGGGGAGGCCAAGGGTGGAGAGAAGGGATAGTTAGGGAGGTTGGGATTGACATGAACACACTACTATATTTAAAAAGGATAACCAACAAGGACTTACTGTACAGCACAGGGAACTCTGCTCAATGTTTTCTGGGTTTTTTTTAAAGAGTTAACCTACCTTACTCTTTTTTTTTTTTTAATATTTACTTATTTATTATTTTTGGCTGTGTCGGGTCTTAGTTGCAGCACAAAGGCTTAGTTGCACTGCAGCACATGGGAATCTTAGTTCTCCAACCAGGGTTCGAACCCGCGTCCCCTGCACTGGAAGGCAGATTCTTAACCAATGGACCACAAGGGAAGTGCGTGGCAGCCTGGATGGGAGGGGAGTCTGGGGGAGAATGGATACATGTATATGTACGGCTGAGTCGCTTAGCTGTGCACCTGAAATTATCACAACATTGTTAATCAGCTATACTCCAATATAAAATTAAAAGTAAAAAAAAAAATGGTAGCTGACAGTATTCCCCTTTTCTACTAGTCTACTCCCTTAATAAAGAAAATGTGGTTAGTTAAGTCACTAACATATTCCTAGCGGGCCCGTGTTGGCTCCTAATAATCACAGTTTCCTCTTCTAAATCCTCATACTACATCCTTAATAAACCATTCTAGATTTTGAATATGTCGAGCTCTTACCTTCTTCTCAGACTTGAAAATATGCCTTTTGTGGTAATTCTATGATTCCTTACAGGTTATTGACAGTGACTAAATGATAATCATACCAAAATTCTTTCAGAACTCTGGGGTGTAATTTGTCTGGGTCAGGAGACTTGAATTCATTCAGAGGAATTAAATGCTCCTATGTAAATGCTTAATGATCTCAGGTTTCAGTCTCTCACCAATTCAGTTCTATCCTTGCCAATCTATTGATAATTTACCATGACAATGGAGGGGGGAGCTTCTGGGGCCATTTCAGTCTTGGAGATATTTTTTTCAAATGTGGTTATTTGGGATTTCACATTTAGAGTATCACCCAGTATAAAACATCCTTCTGGAAGAACTATTTATCACAATAAAAGTTTCTTCTTTTTTAGGGTTCTTCAAAGCAAATCCATAAAACTGTTAGAGGAAGCAGAGATGGTAATTATAACACAGTTCTTCTTACCACAGCAGCAAAAACCAAACCAGCCAACCTATTCCAAATGACGCTAAAGAAGAATTTTGAAAATGAATACACTTCTGCTACCACAGAGAGGGAAGAAAATGTGTCGAGCCAAAAATTTTAATTGTCTCCCAAGGTGAAAATATCCCCAAAATTCATCAACATATCAACCCACAGATATTTACGCATTGTGCAAGACATTTAATCAAAACAATTCATCCAAAACCTAACATCATGGGCTTCCCTGGTGGTGCAGTGGTTGAGAGTCCGCCTGCCAATGCAGGGGACACGGGTTCGCGCCCCGGTCCGGGAGGATCCCACATGCCGCAGAGCGGCTGGGCCCATGAGCCATGGCCTCTGAGCCTGCGCGTCCGGAGCCTGTGCTCCGCAACGGGAGAGGCCACAACAGTGAGAGGCCCGCATACCGCAAAAAAAAAAAAAAGAAAAAAAAAAACCTAACATCATAATCACACCCTCTCAACAAATCCAAGCTATAAATATAAGCACAGACTGATGTTTTCTCCACTCAGCCACCGGATAGAGACCCTGTCTACCACACATTCACCCATTCTGTGACATTACTACATTATTCCATACTCAAGCAATTTATCCATTAATCTTCATTGAGTTCCTACTGTGTAGCACACAACTCTATGCCGCTAAGTGCTATAGAGACATAAAAATTTATCATTCAAGGGATTTCTTGATGGCACAGTGGTTAAGAATCCGCCTGCCAATGCAGGGGACACAGGTTCGAGCCCTGGTCCAGGAAGATCTCACATGTTGCAAAGCAACTAAGCCCGTGCACCACAACTACTGAGCCTGCGTTCTAGAGCCCGCGAGCCACAACTACTGAGCCCATGTGCCACAACCACTGAAGCCTGCACACCCTAGAGCCCGTGCTCCCAACAAGAGAAGCCACCACAATGAGAAGCCCACTCACCACAACGAGAGAAAGCCCATGCACAGCAACGAAGACCCAACACAGCCAAAAGTTAATTAATTAATTAATTAATTTTTAAAAATTATCATTCAAAATCAACCCCTCCTGGAATTCATGAACACACTTGAGTAAACTTGTATTTCGTCCTCCAGGCAGACAGGCCTCAGAAATCTGAATGGGCCTCTCATCCAGATGAAGCTAGGAAGATACTGCTGTATATCCTGTGATATAGATACTATAATGGTGGAAGAAACAGGACTTTAATGACAGCAAATCTAAATTCAAATACTAGTTCCATGTCTTGTTGAATTTTAAGTAATCTGCCTAAGGTCTCTCTTCTATAAATCTCAGTTTCCTCACCTGTAATGCAGGGATAATAATACCTATTTCATAGGCGTATTGAGAGGACTGAGTGTGTAAATATGTGTAAAGCATATGGGACATACTTGTATGGAGCACAAGAGGCAAAAAAATAGCCATACATGCAAGAATCACATCTAAATCTTCAACCATGAAAACAAGACACAGAAATGCCCTGGAAATTCCCACATGCTTCCCCAAAAGGAAGCCTCTACTGCATGAAAGTGACAGCATTTATCTGCTTCACAGAATGAGTACCAAAGCAGAACCCAGAGCAGGAAACGTGGCTGTACCAAAAACACTAAAATGTCCCTAAATTCAAATTTCAAACCACAGCTCACAAGGAAGCACCCAACAGTCTTCTTTCCCAGACTGCCAAGATTTAAGAATCTGGGAACCTCCTGTCAGGTTACCCTTAATAACAGAAGAGAATTATTTTCACCCTTAAGGCCTTTTATACTAACAACCTTTTTTTTTTTTACAGAGTTTCCTAAACTACTAAAATTTTACCAATTGGTACTAAATCAAAGAACAATGACTGGGCTTCCCTGGTGGCGCACTGGTTAAGAATCCACCTGAAAGAAAAAAAAAAAAAAAGAATCCGCCTGCCAATGCAGGGGACACAGGTTCAAGTCCTGGTCCAGGAAGATCCCACATGCTGTGGAACAAGTAAGTCAGTGCTCCACAACTACTGAGCCTGCGCTCTAGAGCCCATGAGCTACAACTACCGAAGCCCGCGTGCCTAGAGCCCGTGCTCCGCAACAAGAGAAGCCACTGCAATGAGAAGCCTGCGCACCGCAACGAAGAGTAGCCCCCACTCACCACAACTAGAGAAAGCCCGTGCACAGCAACAAAGACCCAATGCAGCCAAAAATAAATTAAATAAATAATTTTTTTAAAAAAAGAACAATGACTAACATTTGTTTTACTAAATGTGTATTAAAAGCACTGTTATTGGTCATTTCAAAGCCTTGTTGTACTTTAGGCCCAGCTGTGAGAGCAATGGACATGTTTCTCTTTCACTCTACAGAATGCTGATAAATGGTGTGCGCCCGTGCACGCAGACACACACACACACACACACACACACACACACACACACAGAGAGATGGGGGAGCTTTTTCAGGCAGTACAGAATTGTGTTATAGCATAGTGCTTAAGAGAGTTAGCTCTGGGATTTCAGATCTAAATGTGAAAGGTAAAACAATAAAAGCTTTAGAAGGAAACAGAACATCTTTGTGACCCTGCAATAGCAAAGATATCTTAAACAGAATACAAGATGCACGAAACATAAAGAGAGAAAACTGATAAAATGGATTATATTATAACTAAAAATTTCTGTTCTTTAAAAGTCACCGTGAAGAGAATGAAAAGGAAATACACAAATCACAAGAAGATAACTTGCAATACATATAACTGAAACAAGAAACATACCTAGAAACATATAAAGATTCCATTAAATCAATAAGGAAAAAAAAGACCACCTAAAAGAAAAATGGCAAAAGACTTGGATACTTCTATAAAGAGGATATACAAATAACGGATAAACCTTTGAGAGGTACTCAACTTCATCAGTCATCCAGAAAATGCAAATTTAAGTAATGCAATACCACTACATAACCGCTAGAATAGCTAAAATGAAAAGGAAGGAAAATGCTGAGTGTTGGTAAGGATAGGGAGCAACCTACACTCTCATGCACTGCAATTGAGAATGTAAATTGATCCAGCTACTGTGGAAAACAGCACGGCAGTATCTACTAAAGCTGAACATAAACCTATGACCCAGCAACTCCACTCCTAGGTATATACTCAGGACAAAGTGCACGTTCACAAAAAGGGCACATACAGGAAATGTTCATAACATATCACTATTGTTAACATTCAAAATCTAGACACTATCCAAGTGTCAACAACAGTGGAATTGAGAGAGAAATTATTGAGTAGTTAACACAAAAGGAAACACAGCAGTGAGAATGATCAATCTAAAACTGCATATAACAGTATGAATGAACCTCTCAGACATAATGTGCAAAAAAAAATCCAGACACAAAAGAGCACATAGTGTATGGTTACATTTATATAAAGTACAAAGACAGGCAAAACTAATTGATGCTGTTAGAAGTCAGAACAGTGGTTACCTTTGGTAGGTGGGAGGGCAATTACGGACTGGAAGAAGCACAAGGAAGGATTCTGGGGTTCTGGCAACATGGGTGTGTTCAGTTTGTGAAAATGTATCACAGTGTACACTTTGACGTGTACTTTACTGTGTTTGTTTGTTTCCTTAGTAAAGTTTCACTTTTTTTTTAAAGCATAAACTCCAGATTCTGACAGATTTGAGTTCGAACCCCAGCCTTTCTGTATATTAGCTGTATAACCTCAGGCAAATTGTGTTGTGCCTCAGTTTCCTCGTCCATAAAATGGGAAAAATAAAACTTCTCTCATATGGTTGCTAACAGGCCCAAATGAGATAATGTATGTAGTACTATTACCCCATTTCCACTTCCCAACAATGTCAAAATTATATAGAAAATTAAGTGATGCAAAGAATAAAAATGTTAGCAATAGCAAACATTTAATGGATACTCATCATGTGCCAGGCACTATTCCAAGCCATTTAATGTATTAACTTATTTAATCCTACAAAATCCCTAAGAGATAGGTTTTATTTCCACTTTAAAAATGAAGTAACTAAGGCTTCCCTGGTGGCACAGTGGTTGAGAGTCCGCCTGCCAATGCAGGGGACACAGGTTCCAGCCCTGGTCCTGGAAGATCTCACATGCTGCGGAGCAACTAAGCCCATGTGCCACAACTACTGAACCTGCACTCTAGAGCCCACGAGCCACAACCACTGAGCCCACGTGCCACAACTACTGAAGCCCACGCACCTGGAGCCCGTGCTCTGCAACGAGAAGCCACCACAATGAGAAGCCTGTGCACCGCGATGAAGAGTGGCCCCCACTTGCCGCAACTAGAGAAACCCGCGTGTAGCAACAAAGACCCAACGCAGCCAAAAATAAATAAAATAAATAAACTTACCAAAAAAATGAAGTAATTAAAACAGAGAAGTAAATCACCCAAGGTCACACAAACAGTAAATGGAGGATTCTGATCCAGGTGACAGATGTAACTTTTAGGCTACACTATATCCTTTACTATCCCAGCAGAGAACCTCAGCTTTAAGGAGAGGAGACCAATATAGATACAGATATAGATTCACAAATATTTACTTCTTTAACAGTTTGCACAGTTTGTATACCACATCATGGGAAAAAACACTCACCTAAGAATTAAGAGACCCCAAATTCAATTTTCAGTGCTAAGTTAACTAACCAGCTGCAGGAACCCAGAAATATTATTCAAAACCCTCCCAGCCACATGTTCTTCCTCTGTAAAATGAGAGGTTTGGAAAGTCTAACCAGCTCTTGCTTCTCTTTTATGAGCCTTTGTTGCCTATATTAAAAGAATATAGCACAAATACAAGGCCTAGATAAGACAGTGATTACTGATGACAATGACAACATATCTGACTGGTTCCAACATCACTGTGCTAAAGAAATACTTTATTATAGATAAGAATGTTCTACCAAAACAGAAGTTCGATTTTTGTCGGAGTCACATGGCTTCTGTCAAATATAACTGGACCTAAGTCATTTTTATCCTAAAATCCTATGGTATAACACTGTAAATCAACTATACTGTAATTTAAAAAAACAGTCCTAGAGAGTTCCCTGGCAGTCCAGGGGTTAGGACTCAGCACTTTCATTGCCATGCCCCAGGTTCAATTCCCGGTCAGGGAACTAAGATCCCACAAGCTGCGCAGCACAGCCAAAAAAAGTCCAATGGTATTTCTGAATGCCAAGTGTAGTAACAGTACAGAGCAATGGTGATATTAGTTTCTTCTTCCCTAAGTATTCTTCCTAGGCTCTCCTTTTTACTCCTCTCTGCTTCTTGCTCACACTTAGAGAAATTCAAAACCTACCCTTTAGCCCCTCTGTAGTGGGTGGAATGCTGGCCCCAAAAAAGATATGTCCACATCGTACTCCCCAGAAGCTGTGAATATTATCTTATTTGAAAAGATCTTTACAGAGGTTATCAAAGATCTTGAGATGAGAAGATCATCCTGAATTAGCTGAGTGGGCTCTAAATCCAAAGAGAAGTATCCTTATAAGATAGACACACAGAGAAGACACAAAGGTGATGGTGATGTGAAGATGTGAGTGATGTGGCCAGAAGCCAAGAAATGCAGCCACCAGAAGCTGGGAGAGGCAAAGAATTATTCTCCCCAAAGGCCCTCTGAGGGAATGCAGCCTGCTGACACCTTGAATTTGGACTTCTGGCCTCCAGAACAGAGGAGGAAAAAAAAATCACTATTGTTTTAAGCCGCCCAGTTTATGGTAATCTGTTGCAGCAGTCATAGGAAACTAATACACCCTCCAAACCGCATTTTTTTACCCCTTACTTCTGTAGCTAACTCACCAGCTTTCCTAAGCAAAAGAAATCCATAATTATCCTTCAAAAGCAGCCTAACCTCAACCCTCCCCAATCCCCCACAAAAAAAGAGCAATAAAAGAAATTATAAAAAGCATACACAGACAATTCACGATAAGAACACAAAGGATTAATAAATAGCTTTTTAAAAAATATACCTTAGTAGTAGTCAAAGAAATACAGATTAAAACATAATGATATCCCAAAAAAGGAAAACAATGAGAATTAGTGAGGATGTGGAGAAAGTAGAGCCCTCGTGTGTTGACAGTCTGAATGTAAAATGGTGCAGTCACTGTGGAAAACAGTTTGGCAGTTCTTCAAAAGATTAAACACAGAGTTACCATACGACCCAACAATTCCACTCCTGGGTGTATACTCAAACAGGTGTTCCTACAGAACCTTGAACACAAATGCTCATAGCAGCACTATTCATAATAGCCAAAAAGTGGAAACAACCCAAATGTCCATTAAGTGAATGAATAAACATTCACACATACAATAATAACCATATAATGGAAGGAATGAGGTACTAATTTATGCTACAACATGGATAAACCTTGGAAACATTATGCTAAGTGAAAGAAGCAAGTCACAAAAGGCCATATATTGTATGATTCCATTTATATTAAATATCCAGAATAGGCAAATTCAAAGAAACGGAGAGCAGATTAGAGGTTGCCGGGGGTTTGGGGGAGGGAGGAATAGGGAGTGACTGTTCAATGAGTACAGGTTTCCTTTTGGGGTGATGAACATGTTATATATATCATAATGGTGATGACTGCACAATATTGTGAAATGTACTAAATGCCACTGAACTATGTTAAATGGTTAAAATGGTAAATTTTGTTATGTGTAATCTACCAACCCCCCCCAAAAAAATATATATATATATACATAAATGATGGCAAGCTAGAAGTGAGCATAAATTGGTATAGCACTTCCAAGAAGAAATTCATCATTACACATGAAATGTGCTTAAAGGTTCATCTAATTTGACTTAATAACTGTCTTACTGTTATATATACTAAAGCAACAGACACTCACAGATTTGGATAAAGTATACACGTTGTAAAATTATTTATCATAAAAAAGTATAAACAAACCACCCAAGTGCCAAGTAATCATTAAAATTTTACAATTCACTCATACTTTGGAATCAAATAACAATTAAAATCATGTTTATGAAGAATACTTAATGGCATGAGAAAACTATTCAAGACATATTTAAAAACATGGGAAAATGATCAACATATAACAGTAAATTTAAAAAGCAGGATACAACATTTTTTTCTCTTATGATCTCAATTTTATAACTCTATATTAGTGTACATATATTGTTTTTCATTGCAAGTGTTTCTGAGGTATTTCCTGAGAATCAAAATATTCCTAAGAGATAAAGTTTCTGCAAATCAATGAGAAAAATATAAACAACACCACAGAAATATGAACAAAAGGACTGAACAGGTAATTCATTGAAGGAGTGAAACATGAAATACACAAGTGTACATGAAATATATGAAAAGATACTCAGCCTCACAAATAGTTAAATTTAGATTAAAACACACATTTTCTTCCCAGCAGATTGAAAACATTTTAGAAAAGCAGTTAATATTTCGTTGCAGATATAGAGAAAAAATTGGTAGAATCTTATTGTTGGTGAGAGGCTAAACTTTTGAAGAGGGCGATTAGGCAATATCTATTAAAACTTAAAATATACATTATTCCTTGGACTCACAGAGTCTAGTTTTATCAATTAATCCCATACAATGACTCCCACAAGTGTAAAAATACTTGTACAAGGGTATTTGATAAAATAAAAATTTGAATATATTCACCAGAAAGATCTTTGTACTGATGTGGGATATTTTTTAAGATGTTATTTATAAATATATAGAATGTTATAATTTGAAATAAATCCCCTTTTTACTTCAGCTTGTTTGAATGAGTTTCTATTACTTGTAATTAATTAACTCTTAACTAGGCACAATAAAATTTCAGGAGAATACTTGCTGATATTGAGAAATACTCATGACAGGACATTAAGTGAAAAAAAAAATCAAAACATAAAATGTTTGCATTTCGCCTTATCACAGTATGTAAAAGTATACACACATACACCCACATATAGTAAAAACTGGAAAGAATATTGGTGATGACTATACACATGTAAACATATGTAAAAATACATCAAGCTATATACTTAGGACTTGTGCTTAAGGCAGACTGCAATACGAACTTTTAAGAATTGGAAGGAACTACAAAAAGACATCAAAATGCTACAAGCTTAATTCTGAATAGTCACTCGTGAGTGACTTATTTCTGTACCTTTCTATAATTTCTAAGTTCCCTATAAGAAATGTACTTTATAATTTAAAGTTTTATTTTTAGAGAGAGAAAATCCACTCCTTACATGGTTGACCTTCAAATATGTTTTTTCCAAACCTCAGAGTCTGTAACTTATGTATAGGCCAAAGGTGTTTTTGTACATATTAAATGAGCATTGAACTAATCAATGAATACATGAGAGACCATGTTTTTGTTCAGGGTCACAGCCAGAGCTAAGCCCTCTACAGCAAATTTTGCAAGACATAAACTACAAAGCTAGAGAACAGAATACTCTTTCCCTCTCCTGAACCCCAGCAACACCTCATTATCTGCTCCTCACTTAAGGAACTGATCCTCTTCCACAGCTATTGGTTTATGTATGCCTGACTTGTCAGAAGACTATGAGCTCCACAAGAACAGCAACTCTATCTCACACATGTATGTAAACAATTGTCCCATCACTAAGTTGGTCTTTCAATAACAGAAAGGTATATGGTAGAGGACTTTAGAGACAGGGAAAAAAGGTTCCTAATTCTTGCTATGGGAACTCAAGCATGTTATTTAAATTCCCTGCACTTTAGTTTCCTAATCCGTAAAGCGAGGATAATGTCATTTGGTACCTAGAATTGAAATGTATTCACTAAACAATAAATAGCTATTAATTTAGTTATGAGGGATTGAACAGTTTACTCTAGCCTCATTTCCTTGTCTGTGTTCCCCATTAACTACAGTGTACTTGTGAGTGGGATGGTCAGCAGAGGCTAGTACAAAAGTGGGTAGAACAAAGCTAACTGGTCCTTACGAAGACTGACTCAATGACCCTGGCCTTATTAAATTCATCACACTCATAACCAACTGAGCTAAGCAGCCAACAGAGCTAGACCAGGAGACCAACAATCCTCCACAAAACACTAAACATTCTTCTAGAAGATAAAACTACAGATGCTTAAATACCAACTTTCCACACAATAAAAGTGCAGTGGTAAGAATGTGTTTCACAGAGATGTGAGAAAATGGGGGTAAAAGAAGAATGCTAGCTTAATTACTTAGCAAAGAAAGGGATTAAATACCATTTGAACATACAGAACCTCAGAGCTAAGCAAAACTGGATGGATGTCAGTTTAGCAGGTGATACGTCTAGGTATTCGTTTTATTTTTCCCAATAAGAGATTGTGATCCTAAGTCCATGGGACTGGTTAAATAAACTAAAACTAGATTCATTTAAAAAAAAAAAAAAAAAGGTTCATCTGAACTATTATAAAATTTAGCTTTATACATTAAAAATTACAAAATAATCACAGTGCAATACAAAATGCCTCTCACATCACCATCTTACCTCTAAATCTGACGTTGGCCCTCAGCTTTTTGAGTATGGGTAAACAATCATTGCTACTCTCCTCCTCTACAGACCCCACCTTCTTTATTACTCAGCACTTAGAAAAGTTGTGGAAGTCTGGCTTCTTTAAGTTCTAAAACGTTAAGTACTATGCCTTATATCAGAAAAATATATATATATGATTACATACAATTCTTTGAAAATCTGAATAAGCAGCCTTTACCTTTTCATAATTAATACAAATCTTTATCAAATACCTACTATGTAAAGCATTTCTTCTAGCAAAGCTCAGAAATTTGTCTACCTGACTCTGGGACAAGAGAAGTTATAACATAGCTCTGTAATTTTTTAATTTGTATAATGACCTACGGTTTTTATAATCAGGAAAAAAATTTTTAATGTAATGGTCATTGTCAAATAAAGACTCCAGGGAAGGGACTTCCCTAGTGGTCCAGTGGTTAAGAATCCATCTTGCAATGCAGGGGACGTCTGTTTGATCCCTGGTCAGGGAACTAAGATCCCACATGCCATGGGGCAACTAAGCCCATGCTCCACAACTAATGAGCTCGCACACCACAACTAATGAACCTGTGTGCCACAACTAGAGAGAAGCCCACACACTGCAACAAAGGGCCCACGCGCTGCAACAAAAGATCCCGCGTGCCACAACTAAGACCTGATGCAGCCAAAAAATAAATAAATAAAACTTTTTTAAATTAAAAAAAAAAAGACTATGGGGAAAACTAGAAAAGAGACATTTAACTTACTCAAAATAAAACCTCTGGTTTTCTTCAACAATATAACAATAATTAATACCTATCTTCATGACATTGTTAGAAAGCCATTATTCTAAAACTACAAAAATAAAGAAAAAAAGGACACCAGAGATGACACAACTGAGAAAGGAACCAATTCTTTTGACATTCCTGGAGAGTAATTCTAATGTATTACTGTTTTTAATGAATGTAATTTGTTGTAAATTGGGTTTATCCACTTATAAATCCTAGCTTATGATTATTATTTCTAAATCATTTCCTTCTCTGTCTTCCTGACTTTAAAAATCCTGAAAGTTTCTTTACAATAGCCAGGTCATGGAAGCAACCTAAATGCCCATTGACAGACGAATGGATAAAGAAGATGTAGTACGTATATGCAATGGAATATTACTCAGCCATAAAAAGGAACGAAATTGGGTCACTTGTAGAGACGTGGATGGATCTAGAGACTGTCATACAGAGTGAAGTAAGTCAGAAAGAGAAAAACAAATATCGTATATTAACGCATATATGTGGAACCTAGAAAAATGGTACAGATGAACCGGTTTGCAGGGTAGAAATACAGACACAGATGTAGAGAACAAACGTATGGACACCAAGGGGAGAAAGTGGCAGGGGAGGTGGTGGTGGTGGGATGGATTGGGAGATTGGGATTGACATGTATACACTAATATGTATAAAATAGATAAGTAATAAGAACCTGCTGTATAAAAAAATAAATTAAATAAAATACAAAAAATCCTGAAAGTTTCTTAGTTGCTTCCCATTACCTTTCATTATAAAGAATATGGTAAATCAGAAGTCATAGCCAGCACCCAACAATAACCACAAAAAGATGCAACCTGCAGGTTACACTGAGGGATTTCTGAGGTTAGTAGGTACAAACCTCTTTTTCTTCTTTTCAAAGAAAACAGACCTCAGACAAACAGCATAAAACATCCTGAAACAGCCACACAAAAAACAGAACTTCTTAGAAACAAAGCCCCAGTAACTATTTGGTCTAAGAAAAACATTTCCAGAACTGATAAGAATGGGGAGACAGGAAAATATATATATAAAAAATAACAACCAGCCTTAACTACAATTCAAAAAACGAGTGACCTGACTCCTCCCCTGACAGAGTTCCTCTACTGCATTGTGGGTTGGGGACTGATCAAAGAGGCCATGCCACAGCTCTGCCACTCGATGATTAAGCCATTGCTTCAATATACCCAAATTTAAAAGAATAATCTCGGGAATTCCCTGGCAGTCCAGTGGTTAGGACTCTGGGCTTTCACTGTCGAGGGCTCAGGTTCAATCCCTGGTCGGGGAACTAAGATCCCAAAAGCCATATGACGCAGCCAAAAAAAAAAAAAAAAAAAGAATAATCTCATCACTGGTGAGATAGCAGACAGAAGACCTGGATTCTAACAGTTCTTTCTAACTTTCTGGGTAACAGTGGACAAAAAATTATATTTTCAAATGGGACTGAAAATATTAAAAACTGTTTTAAAACTATTACATCTTATTTTTGTTTTAATTTTATTTATTTATTTATTTAATTTTGGCTGTGTTGGGTCTTCGCTTCTGTGTGTGGGCTTTCTCTAGTTGTGGCGAGCAGGGGCCAGTCTTCATCGCGGTGCACGGACCTCTCACTGTCGCGGCCTCTCTTGTTGCGGAGCACAAGCTCCAGACGCGCAGGCTCAATAGTTGTGGCTCAAGGGCTTAGTTGCTCCGCGGCATGTGGGATCTTCCCAGACCAGGGCTCGAACCCGTGTCTGCTGCACTGGCAGGCAGATTCTCAACCACTGTGCCACCAGGGAAGCCCAAAAACTATTAAATCATTTACAAATATTAATCATTACCATCTGTCAAAAGTGGTGGCTGGACTATCTCAGACCTAGCTCTGACAGTTTTTGATTCTGTGACCAATATAAATGAATGCACACTTATATTATGTTTTGCCACCTAGAAGTAGTTTAGAAAACAAGAAATCCCACACTCACAGAGGGATGAAGCTTAATAAGAGGAACCTCCACACATCTTCTCCCTGCTCACAGCCTCTCAGCACTCCATGAAAACATTTTAGATTAACGCAGCTAGTTCAGCCCATTCAGTAGACCACAGATGGCCTAGCAAAATTTTGACCTGAATTGCCCATCACACTAATGAACAAAAGAAACAAACAAGAATTACTAACCTGGCTCTCTTTAACAAGAAACTATGATAGATCCCGTGGATGACCATCAAGCAAATATCCTAAGTATAACATTTGAGAAACTTGATGGTCTAAACCATAGCTGTTCCCATCTAACTTCCTGGAGCCATACCCGACCCCTTGGAAGCACACTTGGAAGAAAACAGCTTGAAAGCTAGCACATGCCCTCGTTTTCCACCACGACAGGACTCTGACACTCACAAACCCAGTCCAGGGTTCTGTATACTCTAAACTAAAATCAGTCATTACAAAACATCTGGAACATAGACATTTGACCAGTAACTGCCTCACTTAATAACTTTTGAGAACTAAACCTAAAAATCTGGCAACGATAGTCTCTGTGTAATCACTGAATTCCACAAGAAGTCACCAGCTTCTAAAGGGCAAGGCTTTCTCTCTTTTACTAGGTCCTATGCCGTATCAGCAGTAACCTAAAACATATCAACATAGGTTCCCTCATGTGTACCTAGGTTCCTAAGAGACCTCTAAGACCACCTGACAGTAATTCAAATCCAGAATTTGGCAACAGGAATTGAGATGCCAACAGGAATTGAGAAGCCAAGCCAAGTATAAGTACACCTTCCTCCAGAGTTAGCAAAAAACAACAAGCTTATAAAAGGATATAGGACTGGAAATGGGTATTGCCGAAGGAGGCCCTAGGCAAAGAAAACTATTTATAATCTAGTACAGAAGGAAGGAAGGGCGGAACAGAGTCTAAGAACTTGGTTTAAGCACGAAACACTGTGACTCGGGATTTCCTCCTAAGAAGAGAGGAGCAGAGCCCCATTGTTATTAAAGTAAAATCCACTTGCCTTCAATGTGATCCTCCCTACCTGAGAGAGTGTGAAGTAGGGTGCTCTTATGTTAAAAATATAGCCTCTCCAACTAAATTTAGCATATAATTTTAAATCACCTTGGGGCTGCTCTGTAATTGTTTTCTGTGTGCTAGTAGTGTCTCCTCTTGACTTCTTATTTGCTCTACCTTATAAAAGGAAACACATGACCTAACTTAGGAAATCTCCCCCTTCTACCCTGAACTCTGGAAGTATCCACAGATGCCTGAGGTAAGCTACCAGGATTTGAGTTTTGCTTCAGCTAGGAGTCTGAGCTTCAGAGCAGGGATGCCTTTATAAAATGATCATGAGAGAATCTGTGCTGAATTGACCAGACTGGTAGAGGAAAATAAAAATTAAGGTTATTTCAAATTGACTCCCTGTTTGAAACTGGCTCATCAAACTTTTTATACCCACTTCATCTCTGAGAAGAGATAACTTTTTCTTTTGAATAAGATATCCTTCTTAGTCACCAAGAATATGCAAATCAAAATCACACTGAGATAACCACTTTACACCCACTAGGATGCCCATGATCAAAAAGATAATAAGTGTTGGTGAGGATATAGAGTGTGGAACCCTCAAACACTGCTAGTGGAAATGTAAACCAGTGCAGCTGTTTTGGAAAAGAGTCTGCAATTTCTCAAAAGGTTAAACATACAATTGCCACATGACTCAGCTATTCCACTCCTAGGTATATACCTAAGAGATATGAAAACATATGTCCACACAAAAATATGTACACAAATGTTTACAGTAGCATTATTTATAATAACCAAAAAGTATATAAATAACCCAATGTCCATCAACTTACGATAAGTAAAATGTGGTATATTTATACAATATCATTCAGCCATAAAAAGAAATGATATATTGATACATGCTACAACATAGATGAACCTTGAAAACATGCTAGGTGAAAGAAGCCAATCACAAAAGACCATATATTGTGATTCCATTTATATGTAATGTCCAGAATAGACAAATCCATAAAGATCAAAGGTAGATTAGTGGTTCCCAATCAACCTACTGCCCTCAAACTCTCTTCTTTCTCCAACTCATCAGCACCTGTTTTTACGAAATTATAAGTACAATAACAAAAATAACTTTCATTTTAATAAAAGGTCTAGAAGGATCTATATTAAAATGTTAACTACTATGAAGAGATTAAGTTTTTCTTATTATCATGGATGTGAAGAATAATGATGTGAACTAGTACTGATTTGGTGATAAGAAAATAAAAGTTTTTTCACCCAAGGAGGAAAAAAAAAAGTAGATTAGTGGTGGCTTAAAGCTGGGATGTTAGGGAGTTGGAAGGATATGGGAAGTAACTGCTAAACGGTATAGGTTTTGGGGGGAGAGTGATGAAAATATTCTAAAATTGACTTTAGTCATGATTTCGCAACTCTGTGAATATACTAAAAAACACTGAATTGTGTACTTTAAATAGAATTAAATCTCAATAAAGATTTTTTATATATTAGAGAGAGAAAGATAAGACACATATATAAGTGATAAAGCAACTGGAGCAAAATGTTAACAGTGAATCTGGAAAAAGGATGTACTGAAGTTCTTTGTACCATTCATGTCAATGTTTGGTGTGAAATTACATTAAAAGAAAAAGCTAGGCTTCCCTGGTGGCGCAGTGGTTGGGAATCCGCCTGTCAACGCAGGGGACACAGGTTCAAACCCTGGTCTGGGAAGATCCCACATGCCACGGAGCAAATAGGCCCGTGAGCCACAACTACTGAGCCAGTGCACCACAACTACTGAAGCCCACGCACCTAGAGCCCGTGCTCCTCAACAAGAGAAGCCACCGCAATGAGAAGCCCGCGCACCGCAACGAAGAGTAACCCCCACTCACTGCAACAAGAGAAGAGCCCGCGCGCAGCAACAAAGACCCAAAGCAGCCAAAAATAAATAAAACTATTTTTTTTAAATATATTAAAAAAGAAAAAGCTAAAAAAATTAAGATCTCGGGCTTCCCTGGTGCCGCAGTGGTTGAGAGTCCACCTGCCGATGCAGGGGACACGGGTTCGTGCCCCGGTCCGGGAAGATCCCAAATGGCGCAGAGCAGCTGGGCCCATGAGCCATGGCCACTGAGCCTGCACGTCCGGAGTCTGTGCTCCGCAACGGGAGAGGCCACAACAGTGAGAGGCCCGCATACCGCAAAAAAAAAAAAAAATTAAGATCTCTCTCTTGATAATCATGCACAGTATTCTTGCTTAACATGAAACGGAAACCTGCACTAGACAAAACTGCCATGTCTGCTCCCACCCCTGCCAGACAAGTATTTTACTTGTCTCCCCCACACTCATCAAACTACTGCAAAGCATGCAAAGCAGCACTCCAGTAGCAGAAAAGAAGGATAAAACGTGGCAAGGGAGACAAATATTCTCCAACTTTCTCAGAGCCTCAGTTCCCTCATCTGTAAAGTCAGAAGGTTATATAGTCTCTAAGAGAGCTTCCATGTTTGACATTCCATGATTCTGTTGTTCTAATTTCATTGCCCAATATAGTTAAGGAGAAGTATGATCTGACCAGTCCTCTGGCTTTCCTGGACAGGGAGCATTTTTTCTCTCTTCTAATGGTGACATTAAGAGATGATTTCAGGGTATGTCAATGTTCTAAGCAGGTTCATACAGGACACTGGCCAGTTTCCCAACTATCTATGTTCCTAAGCCCTCTCTTCAATTCTTGGTAAGACCCACCACTCAGAGCCTGGGAAACTGCAGTAGTGGATGCATAAACCTAGGATACTTATATCTCAATGCTGGGTGCAGGTCAGTGCAGAGGAACGTAAAGATTCCATAGTAAGAAATAGGTTACTAGCATTCTGGAAACTTAACTCTCAGGCAGAGATAGGGAACGTAAACTCAGGAGTCCCATGTCATGGTAAACCTTCTCCTGCAGTTACCTGGTGGTGACCATAAGAAGAAAAATGGAAAATGAATATGCCCAAAACACCCATCCATCAAAGAGGCAGAAAGAGGGACTGGACTCTACTACCATCTGCCCCACTTAGAATGGGCCAACAATAATGAAAAACCAAAATCAAAAATGTTTCTTCCAGATTTGCTTATCTCCTTGACAAACTCAAAAAGCTAACAAGCAGATACCATTTCTCAAAGTTGGCTAGACTTCTGCTTCACCAATAGATTACCTTTCTCTCCTTCAACCCAAAGTACTCCCTCAACTAACCAGAAGAGAAAACAAAATTAATTTTCATATCTTCCTCTGTTCCTTGCACAACAAATAACTACATGACTTGCCTAAATGCTTAAGTCTAGAGGAAAGGGGAGAGGTGACATGGAGAGACTCCTATAAATTCAATGATCAGAGTCTATATTCAACACAGCAAGCTCTATGTTTATTGCTGCAAACAGAAAAAAATGAATCTTAAACTTTCTCCATAAAGCCAGAAGGAACACTGAGCATCTCTGATCTGCTTGTTCTGGATTCACTCCTAGAGTATAGAAGCTATCTGATGTATATAACTTAATTTGCTTGGAGAGAACATAGACTCCTTGGTACCTCCCTAGAGAACCTGGGTGCAATTCACAATTTCCTGTAGTTTCATTTACTATGACATCATCAGTTTAGGAGCTATAAGGCAGAGAGAAAATGCACCCTGGAGAGTCTCAAGACTGACCCGCAAAGAGCTATTTGTATTCTGTTTTGTTTTCCTCAAAGATTCCCTCTGGGTAGTCCAGATTCCCCTATCAACCCACCAGAAATGAAATGAAGGAAAAGAAGAAATCCTTCAATCAGTGCTTATTCTAACAAAGGCCACCTATTGAATAAATAGTCTTGGCATTCCACTACTGCAACCACACTTAAAAAGATAGAAAAATACCCTTCCTTACACATTTTATACAGCTCATCCCCCCCCTTCTTTATTCTCTCAATAAGCTTTCACAGGTATACAATTTGAGCTTGCTGAAAAGCCACATAATTAACAGATATTCACTAAAAGAGAATTAACCTTTTGAGAATCTACTTGATGAGACACTTTTTATTTACATTCTCTTTTTCATAGATGAGGACCCCAGCAGAGTTATCTAACTTGGCCCCCAGTCACAGAATTAGTCAACAGCAGAGCAAGAATGTTTAACCCCAAAACCCATGCTCTCACTGACAAATCACTTCCCGGCTCCACTCCTAAGCTTTATCATTTGCAAAACATTCTCTTTATTTTTGAAAATCGAATGTCTATAAAATTTAATAGACACTTAAAAGCACAACATAAAAATCACACTGGTTTATTCCACCAGTTTAAAGTTTCTTTTACTGGGGAGAACTGTGTCATTTTTAGTCTTTCTCAACATGTTAGTGTTTTCTAAAGACCCAGCCAAGCAATGAGATGCAGTTTAGTGTCACGAGAGGAGCACTGGATCAAAGTCAAGCAATTAACTAGCAGGACATAGGCCCTACTGTCCTTCCTGGGCCTCATTTTCCTCTCTGAGGTCCCTTCTAGTTCCAGTACCATGAACTGAATTCCAACAACTATTGACACATCGCAAAGTCACAAATTTAACAAATAGGAAACACAGATGAAAAATTAACATCAGTATTATAAAAATTTGAAGACCTAAAAAAGTGAAAAACTACTCCAACAAGAGGCCTAGTATTAACTGTATTACTGATTCATGATTTTTTCTCCACCTGCTCTGCTATTGATTTGAGGAAATAGTGTATTTGCTCTGACCTTGCTAAAGGTCATCAATTTATCACTTTTTTAGAAGTCCATTTTGACAAATAGGACAATCTAAAAGAAATGGATAAATTTCTAGAAACGTACAACCTACCAGACGGAATCATGAGAAAATAGAAAATCTGAACAAACCAATAATAAGTAAGGAAATTGAATCAGTAATCAAAAACCTCCCAACAAAGAAAAACCAAGGACCAGATGGTATCCCTAGTGAATTCTACCAAACATTTAAAGAAGAATTAACATCAATCTTTGTCAAACTCTTCCAAAAAACTGAAGAGGTCAGAACACTTCCAAACTCATTTTACGAGGCCACTCTGATACCAAAGCCAGGTAAGGACACTACAAGGAAAAAAAACTATAGGCCAGTATCCCTGATGAATATAGGTGTAAAAATTCTCAGTAAAATATTAACAAACCAAATTCGATAACACATTAAAAGGATCATACACCATGACCAAGTGGGATTTATCCCTGGGATTTAAGAAAGGTTCAACATATGCAAATCAATAAATGTGATACAACACACTTAAAAAAAAAAAGTCCATTTCGAAGTATGCACCTTTTTTTTTTTTTTCATAAGAAACACTGAAATTTTTCTGATGGGGGGAAAAAAACCACACAAAACCTGTCCTGTCACCTCCGAAGCAAAGTAAAATTAGTCAACAGGATAATCACCTTCAGGAGAGAAACTTTACAGTAAACACATCATGACAGAACAGTAAAAAGGAGTATCTCTCATCAAATCAGGATGACACAACAAACCGCCACCCACATGAAACGTGCAAACTGGACACTCCAGACAAAAACTTTTCCAAACCTTGAGATTCAAAGGCTCCAATGACGGTGCAGTGGAGTTCGCGGGGATTTTACAACTCTGACACCGGTGCAGTGGAATTCATGGGATTTTACAATTCTGACACTCTTGGGCAATTAGTGCCAAATCTGATCTGGGCCCTATCTTCACTTCTCCACCACTTCCCTTTGAAAGATGACTTGAGAAGCATCACTACGCAACCCAGGCTCTCCAACTAGGCTGCTGCCCTTTTATTCACAAATGACGCTGGCCTCATAAAAGACATAAATTATTTTCAATAAAATATGGCACGGCCCCGGAGTACAAGCCCTTTCTAGATGTAAGGGAGTTCTCACCCTCCTTGGTGTGGCCCAAGTTCACTTTATTACTTCACGTCCCATCAACCCAGGGGGCCCAGCCCAGCGCTGGGTTAGAACGGTTTTGAGGAACTGCAATCACAGGCTTCTTGGGAAGAGGCCAGATAAACTCACCAAGTTTTTGGGGTTTTTTTGTTTTTTTTTTTAAGTCTGGGTGGAACTTACTTTCACCAGGACGTGGGATATCTTCTTCCCTCCCTAATGGGTGTTCGAGGACAAGCTTCCCTTTATTTTATACTAAGTCACTCAACCTTCACCAGACTGTGAAGACAACCCTTCTCTCCTCCTCATCCGGGAGGACCTGGCCACAGCTCAGCGGGGAGCAGGGGCCGTTCGGAACCCTCAAGGCTCAGAGCCCCTCGTCCGTTTCCCCTCCTCCAGAGTGACGCCCCCTACCCCGCGCCCGCCCTGGGTCCTTCCGACCGACCCTCGCCCTGCTCCCGGGACAAAGCGGAGGTGGGGTGGTTTCCTCAGGGGTCCCCGGCGGCCGCGGGGAAGAAGCCCCGGGCTCAGCGAGCACTCACCCGACAGCTCGTCCGGCTCCAGCCCGGTCTCAGTGTCCAGCCCGCAGATGACAAAGTAGTCGGCGAAGCGACTGGGCGCCGAGCCCCCTCCACCGCCGCCGCCGCCGCTCATGGCGCCGGGGCCGAGCCGGGCCGGGCCGTGCGGAGCGCGGAGCCCCCGCACCGGGCGCCCGCCCGCCCTCAGGCCGCCCCTCCCGCCGGCGCCGACGCTACCGCGGCTCCGGCCGCCGCCCCCGGCCTTGGCCCGGTCCCCGCGGCCGCCGCGGCTGCCGTGACGGGGCAGGGGGGCACCGGGCCGCCCCGCGCCGCATCCTGGACGCCTTCCCCTCCGCGCCGCCGCCGCCGCCAGCCGAGAGCGCCGCGGACGGAGGTAGCCTGGAAAAGGGCGTAAAGCGCTGAGGAGAACCCCCACCGCGGCCCCCTCCCGCCGCGCCTGCGCAGGCGCCTTCGGGGAGGGGGCGGGCGCCTCGCGGAAAAGATGACGTGATGCTCTTCGGGCAGGCTGGCCGCAGCTTCCCAGGCAGTCTCCGCAGCGCGGCGGGCAACTACTGGGCCGCCCGCAACCTCCACCCCCTCGGGGCTGCGACTCCTTTAAGGAAGGCAGAGGAGGTGCGGGATGGATGGACGCATCCCGCAGAGCCGGGAGCCTGGCCTACGCTCCGCCTCCCACTAGAGGTCCGGCGATCTCCTGTTTAGACCGGCCCTGTCACAGCAATAGGGTCGCAGGATTGAGCTCGGAAGCTCACCTCATCCTAACTCCAGGAAGCCCACCGGCCTAGATCCCAGATAGCGCCTTCTCCCTGACCCCGCTCCCTAACGTCCACGCCCAGCCCTTTCCCGAGTAGAGCTGAGGATTCCCCCTCTTTTGGCCGAGGTGGATCTGCCCGCCCTATATTTACCCTTGGCTTACAAATGGGGAAACTAAGGCTCAGAAAGAAGCAAGGGCTTTCCCCAAGGTTACATAGAGTCTAAGAGACAAAGCCTGGACCAGAATCTTGGGCTCGTGGTTAGTCCCCGCTCCCTCCCCCCCAGTCCAGCCAGGCCTTTTCCCATGCACCAGGCTGTCCCTTTTTCTCTCCTAGAGCCTCCAGAGACCCATGCCACTTGGGAGCTCCCCTTCTGCTTCTGAGAATTCTCAGTTCCATCCCTGAGTCGGTCCTCCTGAGAGAAGTGGGGGATGAGGAGGAGAAAAACTTGCCTCCTGTTACTTGTGTTGGGACCCCGCGATTTGGTTTCCTACAGAAGCTAAGCAGGAAACTGGAGATCAGAAAACAAGAAGGTAATATGTAGAGTGGTTACTAAAATGGGCTCTAGAAACAATGCTTAGATTTGAATCTGGACTTTATCATTTACTGTGTGACCTTGGGCAATCTCCAGGAGCCAGCAGTCATGTTTTCTGTGAAGATTACATGAGATAAATACGCATACAGTTTAAGTAGTCAGAATAGTGCCTGGAAGTAGAAGGCACTCAATAAATATTAGAGATTATATTATTATTCCAGCAAGAGGTGTGCCTAGGGTTTGCTCTAGCAGGCTGCTGCTAAAGGCCCTAGAAGGCAGCTGGCTTCCCCAAGGGCTGACCCTGGGCTATCTCCTGCGTTTTCTCCTGGGTACCTCTCTTAAGTATTGGTTGGGGGGGAGGTGGCTTGGAGGTCACAGCCAATGTCACTTGGAACCATAGTACCTGCTCCTCTTTGTATGTAACCTGCCTGAACTAGTAAGAGAAAAGTGTAGAAAAGGTAGCTTCACAAAGTGCATTTAGGGTGATGCCTCACCCTATCTTGCATGCTGGGGTTGCAGAGACAGTAGAGGAGGTTTAGAGAGCTAAATGGTTACAAAGCACAGAAGAGGGGCATCTTTCCAGGTTGGGGGATGGTCAGGGAAGGCTTCCAGAAGGAGATATAATCCGACCTGAGTTCCAAAGGATCAAAAAGAATTTCTCAAGTAAAAGGGGGAGGAAAGGATGTTTCAGGCAGCGTGTGCAACAACAGGGAGTGACAGATTAAAATGGTTACATACAGGCAACAACAAGTAATTCACTTCTCTGGGAGACAGAGAATTAAAAGGAGATAAAACCAGGGAGAGAGGAGGGGGACAGAGCAGGAAAGGCTTCCAATGCCAGGCTAAAGAATTTACCCTGTAAATTTACCCTGTGTTAGAGGAATGGTAAACTGCAGGAATTAAAGCTGAGGAGGGACTTCCCTGGTGACACAGTGGTTAAGAATCCGCCTGCCAATGCAGGCTACACGGGTTCAAGCCCTGGTCCAGGAAAATCCCACATGCTGCGGAGCAACTAAGCCCGCGTGCCACAACTACTGAAGCCTGTGCAAGGCACTGCAATGAGAAGCCCACACACCGCAAAGAAGAGTAGCCCCTGCACTCTGCAACTAGAGAAAGCCCACGCACAACAATGAAGACCCAACGCAGCCAAGAATCTAAAAATAAATAAATTTAAAAAAAAAATAGAGACTTAATTTTTTAAAAAATAAACAAAATAAAGCTGAGGAGTGACAAGCTCTGACTCACATCTTAGAATGATCACTCTGGGAGTCATGTGGAAGAAGAGGCTTCAAAAAGTCTTAATTATCCTCAGTTTGAAGCCCAGAAACTTTTTATCCAATGTGTCCAGGGTGATCAGGTGCTAGGAGACCTCTCACACTAACTCAACTCATAAAACAAGTTAGAAACGAAAGACTGTATTAATTTGCCCTGGGAAATGTAACTGCTCAGAGACCCAGAATACTCAACTGTAAAGTGATCTCCTTCCCAGTAGGAAATATGTTTGGCAGAGTGATTGCTTCTGCCAGAGTCAGAGAAAAAAAACAGAGCTGAATGCTTTTAAGTTTCAGTTTAAATCCTCACTCCCACTCCTACTAGCTGTATGAGCTGAGGCACATCAGTTAACTTCTCTGGAATGAGAATAATCAACCTTTCCCCCCACAAGATTGCTTTTAAGATTCATAAATTAATTTTTTTAATGAATGAAGAAAGGAATTTTAAATATCTGGAACATAGTATACTCTTAATAAGCGGCAACCTGGGGCACCCACTTCAGAATGAAGGATCTGAGAGAGAGCAAGTCGACATCTGAGGGAAGATAAATCCAGGAAAGGGCATGAGGCAAAAGTGTGCCAGGAGTGGTCAAGGAGCAATAAGAAGGTTAGGATGGCTGGGAAGTGTTGGGAGTGGGAGGAGTGGGAGAAGATGTTAGGTGTGGTGATGTTGGCTTGTAGTTCACCAAATAATCATGTTTCGCCTTCCACAGTGTGTGGAGTTGTCCCTAGGAAGCAGCTGCCTGGTCAGGGACAACGTTTCCCACCCCACTTGCATTCACATGTTGGTCATGTGACTGGTTCTCACCAATAGAATATGTGAAGGACTTTATGTGTGTCATTGCTAGATTAGTGTATTTAAGAAGCAAATGAGGGGGGACTTCCTGGTGGCTCAGTGGACTTCCGTGCTCCCAATGCAGGGGGCCAGGTTTGATTCCTGGTCAGGGAACTAGATCCCACGTGCATGCTGCAACTAAAAGTTCACATGCCACAACTAAGGAGGCTGCGAGCTGCAACTAAGGAGGCTGCGAGCTGCAACTAAGGAGTCTGCGGCCGCAACTAAGACCCAGCACAACCAAATAAATGATTAAAAAAAAAGAAGAAGAAGCAAATGAAGGGACTTCCCTGGTGGTCCAGTGGTTAAGAATCCACCTTCCAATGCAGGGGACGTGGGTTCGATCCCTGGTCGGGGAACTAAGATCCTACATGCCGCAGGGCAACTAAGCCCACACACTGCAACTACTGAGCCTGCGCTCTGGAGCCCACGAGCTCTGCAGCCAGCGCACAACAACTAGAGAGAAGCCCACGCACCACAACGAAGACCCAGTGCAGCCAAAATTTTAAAAAATAAATAGAAAAAGAAGCAAATGAGAGAAAAGGGAACCCTTCCTACACTGTTGGTGGGAATGTAAGTTGGTGTAGCCACTATGAAAAACAGTATAGAGCTTCCTCAGAAAACTAAAAATAGAATTACCATGTGATCCAGCAATCCCACTCCTGGGCATATACCCAGACAAAACTATAATTCAAAAAGATACATGCACCCCTATGTTCATAGCAGCACTATTCACAATAGCCAAGACATGGAAACAACCTAAATGTCCATCAAGAGATGCATGCATAAAGAACATGTGATATATATACAGTGGAATACTACACAGCCATAAAAAAAGAAAGAACTATTGCCATTTGCAGCAACATGGATGCAACTAGAGATTATCATACTAAGTGAAGTAAGTCATAAAGAGAAAGACAAATACCATATGATATCACTTACATGTGGAATCTAAAATATGGAACAAATGAACCTATCTATAAAACAGAAACAGGAAGGGCTTCCCTGGTGGCGCAGTGGTTGAGAGTCTGCTTGGTAATGCAGGGGACACGGGTTCGAGCCCTCGTCTGGGAAGATCCCACATGCCGCGGAGCAACTAGGCCTGTGAGCCACAACTACTGAGCCTGCGCGTCTGGAGCCTGTGCTCCACAACAAGAGAGGCCACGATAGTGAGAGGCCCGCGCACCGCAATGAAGAGTGGCCCCCACTTGCCACAACTAGAGAAAGCCCTCGCACAGAAACGAAGACCCAACACAGCCAAAAATAAATAAATAAACAAATGTGGGGTTTAAAAAAAAAAAAAACAGAAACAGACTCACAGACATAGAGAACAAACTTGTGGCTGCCAAGGGGGAGGGGATTGGGAGAGAGAAGGACCAGGAGCTGGGGATTAGTAGATGTAAACTATTATATATAGGATGGATAAACAACAAGTTCCTACTGTATAGCCCAGGGAACTGTATTCAATATCCTGTGATAAACCATAATGTAAAAGAATATTAAAAAAAAAATGTCCATATGTGTATAACTGAGTCACTTTGCCGTACAGCAGAGATTGGCACAGCATTGTAAATCAACTATACTTCAATTTAAAAAAAAAGAAATTAAAAAATAAGCAAATGAGATTAATTAATTAATTAAAAATTTAAGAAACAAATGAGGCTTCTTCCCTCTCTCTTTTTTGCCTTCCACCAGCTAAAAGTAGAGAATTATGAGGTTCTAAGGAATGGCAAAACAGAAGACAGAGGAGCCTGGATCTCTGAATCAACTACATGGAGGAAAGTCTCCAGCTGACCAAGAATACCCGCACTGGGCTCTTTGGTGAACAAGAAACAGACTTCAATTGTGTGAAGCCACTGGTACTGTGGGGTTTATTTGTTATAGCAGCTAGCATTACCATCACCCAAGTAGAATGTGTTGGGGTAGGGGAAGCAGATCACGGAGAGCCTTGTAGCCGCACTGTAAAGATTTTGTCTTTGTCTCTGAATAAAAGGAAAAGTCACTGTAGAATTTTGAACAAAGGAGTGTCATTATCTGCCTTGTTTAAAAGGATATGTAAGGTACCATTTTAAGCACTTCATATATATTAACTCTGCCTTGAACTTGTCCTGAACTCAGATTTGTATATCCAACTGACTTCTTATCATCTCAATCTGGAGGTCTAAGAGGCATCTCAAAGTTAACATATTCCAAATCAAATTTCTAATTTACACCCGTAATATGCTGCCCCTTCCACATGCTTTCCCCATCTCAGTAAGTGAAAGCACTTCATGCTTTCAGTTCATGCCAAAAACCTTACACTCATTCTTCTCTCTCTCTCTCTCTTTCCCTCCCTCCCCACACCTACACCACACACACACACACATACACACACACACACACACACACACACACACACACAGTCCACGTAATATCCATTAGAAAATTCTATTGGTTCTGAAAATTTTAACAATGAGTAAAGCATAGCACAGTTCTGTCTACTTTTAACCCTTGTTTGGTTCAGAAAGTTATAAAAGGAAGCTGGAAAAAGAACAGGTTACTGAAAGTGTGAAACATCCTGGTTACACGAAATCCAGAAAATCACTAAGCATGTTTTGAAAAATACTTTGTAACTGTATCTTATAAGTTACCCCTACCTTTAGTGAGTGTTGCTGGATAATGATATTAATAATGGAAAAACTGGGAAAAAAGACAAATTCATATTATATAAAATACAATGATATATACAGTGCATGTAATAATCCTTTATTTTTAATATAAAAGAAAAAGTATATAATTTTTATTAATAAATCAGTTTCTTTCCCTTTGCTTAATATATATTCAACAAATATTTTTAAAATATCATTTTGAAAGATACCAGATTACCTGCCTTATTACTCCCTTGGGTGTTAGTTCTTCCCTGGAGAAATGCAGGAACAGCAGGGCTAGCCTTGCAAGTCTGTACCTTACAAAAGCAACACCAAAGTAAAGGGAGGGAGGATATGATCACAATAGATCAGCCCAAGAGCAGAGCAAATGAGCCCCTAGGAAAGGTCCACACAGATCTACTCACAGAGCCAAACCTTGCTTTGAAAGCTAGAATGAGGTCATGGCGTATCTTCAATCAACACTAACTGCAAAATTATATATATTTGTATTGCAGTGTTGTTTGTAAGAGAAACCCCCTTCCCCACCCCCCAAAAAAAAAAACTGGAAACAATCTAAATATCCAGCTTTAGGGAACGGGTTAAAGAAACTACAGCTTGTAAATATTGAAATATTATGCATCTGCAAAACAAAACAGGAAGACAAGGAAAGAAGAAAAGACAAGGAAAAAAATAAAAGAGACTCATTAGGTACTGATACAGAAAAAAATCCAAGATATATCGCTAATATAAAAAGCAAGTGCAAAACTGTGTGTGTAACAGTTCAAACATGGAAGTAACCCAAGTGTCCATCGATAGGTGAATGAATAAGTAAAACGTAGTATATAGATACAATGGGATATTATTCAGCCTGAAAAAGGAAGGAAATTTTGACATATGCTACAACATGGATGAGGCTTGAGGACATCATGCGACGTCTTTTTGTGACACAAGCCAGTCACAAAAAGACTAATACTGTGTGATTCTACTTACATATGGTACCTAGAATAGTCAAAGTCATAGAGACAGAAAGAGAAAAGCGGTTGCCAGGAGCTGGGGATGGGAGGAGAGGAATGAGGAGTTATTGTTTAATTGGTATAGAGTGTCTATTTTGCAAAATAAAAAGAGTTCTGGAGATGGATGCTGGTGGTGGCTGCAGAACATTATGAATGTACCTAACGCCTCTGAATGTACACATAAACGTGATGAAAATGGTAACTTTTATGTTATGTGTATTTTACCACAATTTTTCAAATTGAGAAAAAAATCCACAGTAAAAATAAAATAAAATTTCAAGGTAAGTCATCATTCTTTGTTTGTTCTGAATTTACTTCTTGGACGCTGGCTTTTAAAAATGAAAAAGTAGATCTGAGCTGAAAATACAAGTAAAATGTAGGAGAAAGCAATATAGGGGTAGGGGATTAAGAGATACAAAATATTAGGTAGAAAATAAGCTACAAGGATATAGTGTACAACACAAGGAATATAGCCAATATTTTATACTAAGTATAAGTGAACTATAACCTTTAGAAACTGTGAATCACTACATCGTACACCTGTAATTTATATAATGTTGTACATCAACTATACTTCAAAAAAATAAAATTAAAAATAAATTAAATGTAGAAGAAACAAAGTCACTTATTAAAGAACAGCTCTGAGTGGAACTCTGAATGGATCTCTGAAGTCAGAGACCCAAGGTTCAAATCTCAACTTTACCATTTACAAAATCTATAATTTTAGGTAAATTTCTTAACCTCTCTGTGCCTTAATTTTTTCATCTGTAAAATGGAGATAATGATATTACTTGCCTCATATGTTTGTTGTGTGAATTAAAGTGATACATGTAAAAAACAAGTGTGTGTAATATGCTGTCATCTGTGTAAAAAAGATAAAATAAAGAAATATGTACTTTATTCTTTCTTGTATATGCATATACTATTTTTGGAAGAATAAATTATTCTGTTAAACTTTACTGCTTCTAGGGACAGAAACTGAATGACAGGGATTGGGAACAGAAGGGAAGTGTTTCGTTTTACATTGTTTTGTACTTTTTGGGTTTTGAACCATAAGAATGTATTATCTACTCAAAAAATAAGTATTATTAAAACTTTTTGAAATGCCATCCCCTTCCTTTAGTCTCCCCTACTCACACAGCAAGATTAATCTGCCAGACACACAGCTCTGGTCATGCTACAGCCTGCCAGTCAGAATCCTCAGTAGGGCACAAACTCTTCCTAGTGTGACTGCTAAGGCTTTATATGATCCAGGCTCAACGCACCCATCCTATTATTCTTCCAATATCCCCCTTCACACAGGCTGTCTCCAGTCAAGCCTTACTACTCACTCAACTACTTTCCCAGCAGTCACCCTGTTTGGGACCATAGTACCCATAACCCATCCTCACCTTGGCATTTGGAAAGCCCAAAGTTAATCACTTATTTGTGGCTCCTCCTCTTTTACCCAACCGGGTTCTTGGACTCTTTCATCAATAGAAATTGATAAGAAGCCAGATGAGAAATTCAGGCAAAGCTTTATTGGGACTCGTGCTGCAGCACAAGGGAGTGAAAACAAGTAACAAGTGCCCTTGCTCACTCCCTGAGGGGAATGAGTTGATCCCTTAAATGGGGTGAGGGTAGGGGCAGGTCCAGGGGTCAAGCTGGAGGGGTGGCTTGGATGATCTGCCCACCCCCTTGGTGGTGCTGTGTGCAGGGATCATGTGCCGTACCCTGCTTTTGCTCCTGACACCTCAGAAGTGACAGTTGGGCTTTTGGGTTTTTTGTATCCTGTTGTACATAATTTGCCCCAACTGCCCATGTATGCAGTTATTTTTAGTCCCTTGTGCAACCACTGCAGCAAAGGGTCCAAGGCCACAGGTCCTAGCCTGTCTCACCTCCACACCTCCCATCTCACCCGTTTTCTCTGATTTGTGTCAGTAAACACCTACAAAACTTCCCTGCCCCTACCTGAGCCTGATAACGACCTAGAAGTTCAGGCCTTAGATTGGGGCCCTGCTAACCCAATTTAGACCTGTACCTCTGAAAGGGAGAAAGAACTTTTTGGATCCCAAAGTCCCTGGGCCAATGGCCTCTTCCACTAAGAAAACCTCAGGAGCAGGAACTTCCCTACCTCCTCCTTCCAAACTAAGCCTGCTCTGAGGTGAAAGGGAAAAGTGGTTAGGCAGATGGGAGGACCTTGGCCTGGCACACCATATAGGCGAGGAGGCTGGGACAGCCCCCCTTACCCTCCCACCTGTACATTCTTGCCTTGGCCTCAGGTAGAGCCTCTGAAGAGAAGATAGGGCCAAGGCTGGACTCCAAGCTAACATTAGATTAATTGCCCTCCTTCACCTGCTGACCTCCCTCGGGGCCCAGCTAATGCAGCACCTCTTCTAAGAGTCCACAACTGGGGACTTCTAGAGCCCTCTGCATCTCACCACACAGGGTCTTGATACCACCACTCAGTTTCCCTCCCCCAAAGCAGTCAATGTCAGCAATGCCTTGTTTATCCTTTCAGAGACAGTCCATATCTGTACTAACAGGGCTGACCCCACCCAGCGAGACCCTGCCCACTCCCAGCTCACAGCATAGCATTCAAGAAAGGTCAGCTGGTGAACCCAGAGGTTCTCAAAACCCTTCCTCTCCAATGCTCAGTGAAGAGTTCACCATGTGCAAACTGAAATGAATCCCACTGATCATACAGAAAAACATAAGCTTCACAGTATGGGCTTTCTTAAGACAAGAAGCACAAATACATCTGGGTAGAGTGACACACCCACAGCCATCTCTGGCAGTCAGCTCTCTTTGCACACTGATCCATGTCCTGCTGTCCCACCAGCCCCCAATACCTCATTCATAACCAGTATCAGGCTCCTCATGTCTCTCAACCACACAAGCTCCCTAGATCAGTTGAAAATCAGACATCACCTTCAGCCACCATAACTCACAGCAACAAAGAAGCCCCAAAGAAGAGTCAGCAACCAAGCAGCATCTGCTGCCCCATGGCCTGGGGAAGGATGAAGTTGAGCAACAGGAAGAGCAAATTGCTGATAATGTTCACGTGTGATGCAACTTTCCCAAAAGTTGTGCATGAGCGTGTGCATGTGTTTATCTATATACATGTCTGTTTATTTGTATGTGAATGAACATTTGTATAGAGTCGATAATGTATATGTAGGCACTCACATATATTAGATGTGTGTCTGTGTACTTGCATGTGTAAACAATTGTGTTGTGGGTAGTGTGTGTATGTTTGTGTGTGTTGTATGTATCTGAGGAGGCTGAGACAGGGCAGAGTTGCTAGACCAGATAAGCAAAGGGGTACCTTTGGCTCTTGACAAACCTAGGAGTGACTCACTGGTGGTCCCTCTGTCCCCTCCTCCCTTCTGTCCTCCTGGGTTGAGAGCATTTTGAGAGTCTGGGTGGATGGCCTTATATGTGTTGTATCCGGCCCTCTCCCTTAGACTGTGAACACAGACCCTTGCTATTCCCATCAACTTGAGAGCAAGAGCTTTCTGGGAAAGGCCAGATGGTCTCCTGAGGGGAAGTGAAAGGCCCTTGGACCAGATCCCAAAAGGAAGATATATTTAACTGTGGCTGGGCTCTCAAAGGTTTTTGGAGGAGTGATGGAATAGTTATATATCTTAATTGTGATGGTGGTTCCATAATTGTATATGTTTGTCAAAACTTACAGAATTGTACACTAGGAAGAGTGACTCCTAGGACTTCCCTGGTGGCGCAATGGTTAAGAATCCGCCTGCCAATGCAGGGGACATGGGTTCGAGCCATGGGCTAGGAAGATCCCACATGCTGTGGAGCAATTAAGCCCACACGCCGCAGCTACAGAGCCTCCGCTCTAGAGCCCGTGAGCTACAACTACTGAGCCCAAATGCCACAGCTACTGAAACCCGTATGCCTAGAGCCCGTGCTCTACAACAAGAGAAGCCACCGCAATGAGAAGCCTGCGCATCGCAACGAAGAGTAGCCCCTGCTCACCGCAACTAGAGAAAGTATTCGCGCAGCAGTGAAGACCCAACACAGCCAAAAATAAATAAATAAATAACTTTATTTTTTAAAAAAAAGAGTGAATTCTTCTGTAAATGATACCTCAATAAAAAATATGGAAAAGTCTGTACAATTGACAATTGAATGTTAGTATTTTTTTCAGCTGACCATAAACAAAAACATAGTGTCACACTATCAGTTTTCTAGGTTATATCAATTTGCCTTTAGTATGATAGGCAAAAAACATAAGAATAATTACATATAGAAAAATTAAGAATATTTAATTACTGAAATGATTAAATTTATAGTAATGAATTGACAGAATTAAAACAGCACAAGACTTTTAACACATCAAGAATTAACTATAATCAAAATAAACTGAATTTCTAAAAAAGTTCAGAGCATTATGTCCTAGTTCATATTTGGGGAACACTTTGTCTTTATTCATACATAAGGAGATGTTCTCTTTTTTTTTTAATGTTCTTTTTTTTTTCTTTTTTAGCTGCGCCTTGCGGCTTGTGGGGTATTAGTTCCCCAACCCGGGATTGAACCCAGGCCCTGGCAGTGGAAGTGCCAAGTCCTAACCACTGGACCACCAGGGAATTCCCAAGAAGTTCTTTTAAGAGTACAGTTTAAAAAAAAAAAAAAAAGAGTACAGTTTAATGTACTCTGTGGGCAAGGAAGAGATATTACTGGGTTGCTGGTAACTGTAGAGCTTGCAAAAGAATTATTAATGATTGTTATTAAATGCAGTATATTCACAATATATGTGAAATGGTTTGGGTTTGTTCTGAGTCTGAATAAAAGTTCATGAAATTTCAAGACAAGGAGGAGAAGGAAGAAAGAAGCAGATGCCACTCCTAGGGACTGTAAAGGAGACTGGCTCAGGAGCCAGGAAACCCGAGTTAAAATCCTAACTCTGCAATGCACTCAGATGATGTGACCTTGGTAGGTCCCTCATTCTCTCAAGTCTTCCGCTTACCCAGTTCTACAGAGAAGGCCTTGGCCCTGAGTACAGTTTCCAATAGCTGCATCATTGAGAGTTCTTTTACTGCTCTCCCACTTCAGGGACCCTATACTTAGAAAGACATCCCTGGGGGACTTCCCTGGTGGTCCAGTGGTAAAGAATCCGCCTTTCAATGCAGGGGACCCAGGTTCCACCCCTGGTCAGGGAACTAAGATCCCACATGCCAAAGGGCAACTACGCCGCGCGCCACAAATACGGAGCTCAAATGTCTCAACTAGAGAGCCTGTGTGCCACAACTAGAGGAGAAAAAACCCACACCCACACACCACAACTAGGGAAAAGCCCTCATGCTGTAACGGAAGATCTCGAGTGCCTCAACGAAGATCCCGCGTGCCGCAACTAAGACCCGATAAAATAAATAATAAAATAAATAAATAAGTAATAAATAAATATTAAAAGTGAGGAACTACTGGTTTTGATTCTTAACTGAACGCCTCTATGATTCGGAGGTGTGCCTGGGCCACCCCTTGGCCTGCTGCCTCAACTCCTGTCTGCCGCCCACTAAGTTTGCTAAGCTCAGGTTGTAAGTTATCCCCATTTGTGCCTCTGACTTCTGGGGACCCTGAGGGTAACAGGCAGGGCTGCCATTCACTATACAGACAGAGCATTGCCCCAGAGAGACGATTCATTGTGGTCACTATTCATTCACATAGTTATTACGACAGTTTTCCAACAGATGGCAGTAAAGTATCTTAAGAAAGAGGCATCTTTTTCTAGTTCACGCCAAATCACAGTATGAACTACCAATGGGGCTGCATTTTCTCTGCATTGCCCAACATGGTGATGGTCAACAGCAAGACACAGGAAGTAGAACTGGGCCTCACAGAACTAGAAAGTCAAGTCAACATTAGTTGTTCTCTCTCTTTCTCCCCCCACCCCCCCCCACCATGGCTTCTTTTAGTCTCTCTGCTCCTTCTTCTCCCTCCCTTTCCATCCTCACTCCTCACTCATTTGTTTACAAATGTCTATACTGGATACATAATAATAGTTGGAGTCTACATTGATTCTTACCTCCTTCTATTACACCCAGGGCGACTTCCACGGGCTTTCTACCTATGCACAGGACTCTGTATTCAGAACTTGTTTAATTCTGGGCTGTTGCGGCTTTAATTTTTTTTTTTTTCTTTTGGTTGCCTGGAGGGGCTTGCCTTAATTCCCTGACAGGGATCCAACCGGGGCCCCAGAAGTAAGAGCACCAAGCCCTAACCACTGGACCACCAGAGAATTCCCTTAAAATTCTTAGTAACTTTATCTTTGAACTTGTGTTTTATAAGTGAAGTCTGATGGAATGAAGGAACAGGCCCATGAGCAGATGTTGTATGAGCAAATGCATGTCCGCTGTTCCTTGCTGCCTGATTCCCATACAGTGTCTGCAATATTCCATGGCTGGTGAATTCCGGTGGACCTGTGTTGCTTGGGAATTCAGCGAGAATTAAAGCCAGTACAGGGCAAGTATGTTATGTCTACAACTGCATAAGTAGGGGTGCTGACTACCCTGCCAGGGTGTGCTTTCTATTCAAACCAGAACTTGCTCCTAACACAGAAAGGAGGCATCGGCACTCTGAGAAATGCAAACGACTGAGGAACCCTAGCACATTCTTATTTATGTGACTTCCTTGTAGTAGCCAATGACTTGCTAAAAATGGTGACATAGAAGGAAGGGGAAAAACAGGGCAACCCATAGTTCCTTTTCCTTTCAGGCCTTTTTCATTCATCAGTAAGTCCAAGAATGCTGGTAGAGTGAGTGCTCAGCACGAAGTGAAACAAAAACGGTTGAGTTACTTTTTGCAGTATTTCCAATGTTCGTGTAAGAATAAAGTGAATATGCATGTATGAGCGTCACAGTAGAACTGTATAATTTCGGTGATTCTATATTCAGTTAAATGCTCTTATATTTGCATTTAAAACTGCCACTGCGCAATATAAAGATAAATATAAAATTCAAGCTAATAATTTACAATTTTAATTTTTCTTTGCCTAGACTAACAGTAAACACAAACACCAGGACAAATCAAGAAGACCCTGGAAACAAAGAAAAATGTTTACATTCAAGGACTTTTTTTTTTTTTTGGCTGCACTGGGTCTTTGTTGCTGCGCTCAGGCTTTCTCTAGTTGCAACAAGCAGTGGCTACTCTTGGTTGCAGTGCACGGGCTTCTCATTGGGGTGGCTTCTCTTGTTGTGGAGCATGGGCTCTAGGCACGTGGGAATCCTCATTGACAGGCAGATTCTTAACCACTGCGCCACCAGGGAAGTCCCACATTTAAGTATTTTTAATGGCACTAATTTTTTTTCTGCTTTTTGAACAAAGGGCTATGCATTTTCGTTGACTGTGTTCCCCATGCTATACATTTCCTCCGGGTGCGTGACTCATTTATTTTGTAACTGGAAGTTTATGTCTCCATTCTTGAAGTAATACCAGTTGGTTGGGACTGCATCAACCTTCCCTCTCTTCAGCAGAGGTCCTGTACTCAAAGAGCTCATGGTTAGTTAAGAGCAAATAGATCTAACTACATTGAGAACACTTAGTCCTTTAACAGCTGTACAAAAATGGAGGAGATTACCTTGTAGTTTACGGCTGAGATTCCAAACGATTATCTTTTTTTTTTTTTGCGGTATGCGGGCCTCTCACTGTTGTGTCCTCTCCCGTTGCGGAGCACAGGCTCCAGACGCGCAGGCTCAGCGGCCATGGCTCACAGACCCAGCCGCTCCGCGGAATGTGGGATCTTCCCAGACCGGGGCACGAACCCATGTCCCCTGCATCTGCGGGCGGACTCAACCACTGCACCACCAGGGAAGCCCCAAAAGATTATCTTTTAAGATGGTAGATCCTATTAACCGGTATGCCATTTATTTGTGTCCGGCAACCGGGCTAACGCCTTGTTTTAGTTTCAATTTGTTTGTTTATTCTGCTGTTTTAAGTAGATGATTGCAGCAATTTCAAATAATGACAGTTATACCTTTCCCCTCCAATGTTTACACCTAATATTTCTTTGTCTTTCTTTACAGCATTTGGCCAAGACCTTCAGTATCATGTCAAACTGTAGCAATCGCAGTGGGAATCTTTATTTGGTTCCCAATCTTAAAGAGATTGCATCTAAAATTTTCCATTAAGAATGACATTTGGGGCTTCCCTGGTGGCGCAGTGGTTGAGAGTCCGCCTGCCGATGCAGGGGACGCGGGTTCGTGCCCCGGTCCGGGAAGATCCCATATGCCGCGGAGCAGCTGGGCCCGTGAGCCATGGCCGCTGAGCCTGTGCTCCGCAACGGGAGAGGCCACAACAGTGAGAGACCCGCGTACTGCAAAAAAAAAAAAAAAAAAAATGACATTTGGGGGACTTCCCTGGTGGTGCAGTGGTTAAGAATCCACCTGCCGGGCAGGGGACATGGGTTCGAGCCCTGGTCCGGGAAGATCCCACACGCCGCGGAACAACTGGGCCTGTGCACCACAACTACTAAGCCTGTGCTCTAGAGCCCGTGAGCCACAACTACTGAACCTGTGCCACAACTACTGAAGCCCGTGCGCCTAGAGCCCGTGCTCCGCAACAAGAGAAGCCACCATAGTGAGAAGCTTGTGCACCACAACGAAGAGTAGCCCCCGCTCGCCGCAACTAGAGAAAGCCCATGCACAGCAATGAAGACCCAATGCAGCCATAAGTAAATAAATAAATAAATAAATTTATATATTAAAAAAAAGAATGACATTTGCTATAGGTTTGGTAAACAATTTATCAGATTAAAGAAATAACCTTTATTACTGACTTGTAATAATTACAATTTTTACTATATATTATATAGATATTGAACTTTATCAGAAATTTTCCTGCATCTACCAAGATAATGTATTTTTTTCTCCTCTTCATGTGGCAAATTACACTGATAAATTTTTCTTATGTTGAACTATCACTATGGTCTGGGAATAAATTTTACTTATTCTTGATGTATTTTTTAAATATAAGAGTTGGATTTAGATATACAATATTTAGAATTTTTGCATCAGTGTTCATAAAAGAAATGAGTCTAATTTTTTTTACTGAATTATTCTCACCAGGTTTTGGAATCAAAATTATACCGCTACACTTGCACTTTGAACTGGAAGGCTTTCTGTCTTTTTCTACTCTCTGGAAAAGCTTGTTTAAGACAGGAATAAACTGTTCCTTGAAAGTTTGTTAGAACTTACCTGAGAAACACCTGGATTTTGAAAGTGATGTGCCTGATTACCTTTGCAATTTCTTTTAATACATTTTGGTCTGTATAAGTTTTCTGTTTTTTCTTCTGCCAATTGTGGCATTGTATTTTTTTAAATGTTTTTCTAAGAATTTATCCATTTCATCTAGATTTTCCAATATATATTTATTTCAGAAATATAAAAAATTTTCTATTGTGCATATAGCCATTTCCTCTTCTTCTGTTTGTATTTTATTTATTTGCACATTTTCCCTTTTTACCTTGATCAGACTTGTCAAACATGACTGACAATCTTTTCAAAGTACTAACTTTTATTTTGCTAATCTTCTCTATTGGCTTTTTGTTCTTTAGTTCATTAATTTCTACTGTTATCTTATTCTTTCTTGTTTTTTTGTTTTGGGGCTTTGATTTTTTGCTCTATTTCCAACAATTTATGTAATTTGTTTCTTCTTCTTCTTCTTTTTTTTTTTGGCCACAGGGAGCGGCTTGCGGGTTCCTAGTTCCCAGAACAGGGACTGAATCCATGCTCTTGGCAGTGAAAGCGTGGAGTCCTAACCACTGGACCACCAGGGAAGTCCCATCATTTCATTTGTTTTTAAATTACTCTTTTTATTTTGAGATAATTGTAGATTTATATGTTGCCTTGAGAAATAACATGGAAAGATCTCATTTACTTTTTACCCAATTTCCTCCAAAGGCAATATCTGGGAAAGCTATAGTCCAATACCACAACCAGGATATTGACATTGTTACTGTCAAGATACAGAACACTTCTATTACTACAACGATCCCTGAAGTGGTCCTTTTATAGCCACACCCATTTCTGTCCTACACCCACCCTTTCCTTAGTCTCTGGCAACCTCTAATATCTACTCCATGTCTATAATTTTGTCACTTCTAGAATGTTATAGAAATGAATCATATAAAACATATTATGACTGGCTTTTCTCACTTAGTATAATTCTCTGGACATTCATTCAAGTTGTTGTATGAATAAATAATTCATTCTTTTTAATTGCTGAGCCGTATTCCCTGGTATGAAGTTGCCACAGTTTAATGGTTCACCCATTGAAGGACATCTGTATTGTTTCCAGTTTGGGGCTATTATGAATGAAACTGTTATAAACATTCATATGCAGGTTTCTATGTGAACAGTCTTCATTTCTCTGGGATAAATGCCCAGTAACGCAATTGCTGGGTCATATGATAGCTGCATGTTTACTTTTTTTAAGAAACTGCAAAATTGTTTTCCAGATTAGCTATACTATTTAACATTTCCACCAGCAATGTATGAATGAATGGTCTAGTTTCTCCACATCCTTATCAACATTTGGTATTGTCTCTATTTTTTATTTAGCCACTCAGGTGTGTAGGAATATCTTGTTGTTTTAATTTGCAGTTGTCTAATGACTAATGATGTTGAACATCTTTTCATGTGCTTGTTTGTCATCTGTATATTGTTTCTGGTGAAATATTTGTTCATACCTTTCACCCATTTTCTAATTGCATTGTTGGGTTTTTTTACTGTTGAATTTTGAGAGCTCTTCATCCATTCTAGATACCAGGCCTGTATTGGATATGTGGTGTGCAAATATTTTCTCACATTCCGTAGCTTGTCTTGTCAGCCTCTTAACAAGATCTTTTGTAAACATTTTAAAATCTGTTTTATGTTTTGGTTTTTTTGGTCACAAGGCATGTGGGATCTTAGCTCCCTGACCAGGGATCAAACCCGCACCCCCTGCATTGGAAGGCGAAGTCTTAACCACTGGACCGCCAGGGAAGTCCCAACATTTTAAAATCTGAAGTACAATTATCAATTTTTCATTTTATGGATCATGCTTCTGATGACAAGTCTAAGAACCCTACCTAGCTCTAGATAACAAAGACTTTCTCTTATATTTCTTTCTAAAAGTTTTAGTTTTATATTTTACATTTCAGTTTTATTATTAACTTTGAGTTAATTGATATATGTTTTGAGGTTTTTGTAGAGGTTAATTTTTTTTTCCCATGAATGTCCAAATTGCTCCAGCACTATTTGTTTAAAAGGCTATATTTTTTCCATTGAACTGATTTTGCACCTTTGTCAAAAATCAATTGGGCATATTTGTGTGGTTCTCTTTCTGTGTTCTCTGTTCTGTTCCATTGATCTATATATCTGCCCCTCTGCCAGTACCACACTGTCTTGATTACTGTAGCTATATAATAAGTCTTGAAATGGGGAAGAGTGATTCCTCCTACTTTATTCTACTTTTTACCTATTCTAGTGTTATCTATTCTGGTTCCTTTGCCTTTCCATATAAATTTTAAAATAATCTTATCTACAAAATATCTTGCTGAGATATTGATTAAACCTACAGATCAATTTGGGGAGCCCTGACATCTTTACAGTGTTGAGTCTCCCAGTCCATGAAGATGGTAGGTCTCTTCTCTCTCTTTTTTTTTTTAAATAAATTTATTTATTTAATTTATTTATTTTTGGCTGCGTTGGGTCTTCGTTGCTGCACGCGGGCTTTCTCTACTTGCAGTGAGCAAGGGGTACTCTTTGTTGCAGTGCGTGGGGCTACTCTTCGTTGCAGTGCGCAGGTTTCTCATTGTGGTGACTTCTCTTGTTGTGGAGCACAGGCTCTAGGCACGCGGGCTTCAGTAGTTGTGGCATGCAGGCTCAGTAGTTGTGGTGCACGGGCTTAGTTGCTCTGCAGCATGTGGGATCTTCCTGGACCAGGGCTTGAACCCTTGTCCCCCTGCATTGGCAGGCAGATTTTTAACCAATGAGCCACCAGGGAAGTCCAGTATGTCTCTTCTTTCTCATCTAGTTTTAAGCATACAAGTCCTGTATATAATTTGTTAGATTTATACTTAAGTATTTCATTTTGTTTTGAGTGGCTATAAATGGTATTATATTTTTAATTTCAGTTTCTATGTGTTCATCATTGTATATAGAAATTCAACCTTGCTGAACTCACTTATTAGTTCTAGGCATTTTTTTGGTCAATTCCATGGTATTTTCTATGGAAATTATCATGTCATATGCAAATAGGGACAATTTTATTTCTTCCTTTCTAATCTGTATGCTTCTTTTCATATAAATTTATTTATTTATTTTTGGCTATGTTGGGTCTCTGTTGCTGTGCGCGGGCTTTCTCTAGTTGTGACCAGCGGTGGCTGCTCTTTGCTGCAGTGCACGGGTTTCTCATTGCTGTGGCTTCTCTTGTTGTGGAACACAGACTCTAGGCACGCAGGCTTAGTAGTTGTGGTTCATGGGCTTAGTTGCTCCGCAGCATGTGGGATCTTCCAGGACCAGGGCCTGAACCTGTGTACCCTGCATCGGCAGGCAGATTCTTAACCACTGTGCCACTAGGTAAGTTCCTATATGCTTTTTATCCCTTTTTCTGCCTCATTTTACTAGCTAAAACTTGCAACACTGTGTTATATAAATTGGTGAGAGTGGATATCCTTGCCTTGTTCCTGATCTAAGGGAAAACATTCAATCTTTCACCATTAAGTGTAATAATAACTATTTCTTCTTTAGTTAGCTGTTGTATTCTGTCAAGTTAAAGAAGTTCCTCTCTATTCCTTTTTCTGAATGTTTTTATCATGAGTGGCTGTTGAATTTTGCCAAATGCTTTTTCTGCATCTATTGAAATGATAAATGAACTTTCTTCTTCAGCGTGTTAATATAGTGGATTACATGGATTGATTTTCAAATTTTAATGTTTTTTGTTTTTTGATGTAATTAAAATATTTAAGTGTGTTTAGTCCATCTCACTTTAACTACTGTGCTAGTTGTGTCCCATAAATTTTAACATATAAGATATTCATTATCATTGAATTTCAAATATTTCATAATATCATTTATGTTTTCCTTTACTACACAAATTGGAATTTTTTTATTATTTATTTTTATTTTTTTACCTGCATCAGGTCTTAGTTGTGGTATGTGGGATCTTCGTTGAGGCATGCTGGATCTTCCACTGTGGCACGGGTTCTTTGTTGTGGCACACAGGCTTCTCTCTAGTTGTGGCGGGCAGGTTTTCTCTCTCCAGTTGCGGCGTGCAGTCTCCAGAGCGCGTGGGCTCTGTAGTTTGCAGCACTCAGGATCTAGTTGAGGTGCGCGAGCTCAGTTGCCCACCGCGGTATGTGGGATCTTAGTTACCTGACCAGAGTTCGAACCCGCATCCCCTGCTTTGTAAGGCGGATTCTTTACCACTGGAACACCAGGGAAGTCCCACAAATTGGATTTTTAAGCTACCTTTTTGTTATTAATTTCTAACTTCACTGCAGTATAAAGATTGTCTAGGGGCTTCCCTGGTGTGGGAATTCTTAACCACTTCCCTTCGCAGTGGTTAAGAATCCACCTGCCAATGCAGGGGACACAGGTTCGATCCCTGGTCCGGGAAGATCCCACATGCCATGGAGCAGCTAAGTCCATGGGCCACAACTACTGAGCCTGTGCTCTAGAGCCCATGAGCCACAACTACTGAGCCCACGTGCCACAACTACTAAAGCCCATGCGCCTGGAGCCGTGCTCCACAACAAGAGAAGCCACTACAATGAGAAGCCCACGCACTGCAACGAAGAGTAGCCTTAGCTTGGCGCAACTAGAGGAAGCCTGAATGCAGCAACGAAGACTCAACGCAGCCACAAATAAATAAATAAAATAAATTTATTAAAAAAAATTGTTTGATATCAGTCTTTTGCAATTTATTGAGGCTTTCTCTGTGATCTGTTTTTGTAAAGATTTTGCATGTGTTCAGAAGGAATATGTATTCTTTTTTGGGTGCATAATTCTACATATATATCATACATATATATGCTTTAATTAATTTAGTTTTCATATATTCAGTATTTGCTCATTTTTGTCTGCTTCTCAGTTTCTGAGAGGGATGTGTTAAAATCTCCAATCGCAATCAATTTATCCATTTTCCCCACAGTTCTATAGGTTGTTGCTTTTTACGTTTTGAAGCTATGTTTTTAATGCATTTATACTTATAATCATTGTATCTTCCACTCTATACTTTTTTCTCAGTATATTTATCACCTATGATATTTTTGTCTTTAAGTCTATTTTGTCAAGTGCTCCAGCTTTCTTTTGATTTAGAATTACCTGGTATACCTTTCAATCCTCTCACTTAAAATTTTTGTTTAAATATTCATCTATTATATTCTTTATTTCAATGATTATACATATTTAATATTTTACCTAGTTCTTTATGATTTCTTGTTCTCATAGCATATTAATATCTTTATTATTTTGAATATATTTATTAACATTTATCTCATCCAATAATTCTGCTTTAAATATTATACGTTGTTTAATTTGCTGTCTTTCTTTCATAGTGATTGTTCTTCTCAGGTGTCTAGTTGTCTTGGTTAATGATCGTATGTTCTCCTGGTATTAGTTACTCTTTCTGTTAATATCTATCAAGCAGGGACTGAAGGCCAAGTCTCAGTGTCTCTCCCAGTGAATTTAAAGAGAGAGGATGGAGTAAGTTCCAGGGTAGAAAGCCTCAGATACTAGGTTCCTTTGACTGCCACTTTATTAGGCCACTCCTCAGGTCAGGGATTTACCTATAAACTCTTGGAAAGAAACCCCAATGTAGGAGGTAGTCTCTTTAGTTTATGATTCCTAAGTCCTGGATTGGGGTGGGGTCGGGGGCAGGGGTGGAGAGAAGTGAATGTTGAGGGCTGCTAGGCCCTGTGTTCATCAGTTCTTCACCCCAGCAGCACTTTCGCACTATCCTGTTGTTATCCCGGTGACACAGGGAGTCTGGGCTATTATTTAACGCAGGAAGAGAAAAAAATGTAACTTCGAAACATTCAACCCATACTTTCATTTGTCTCCAGTCCTCCCCCATGGCTCTAGCTACTAGCAGTAGTGAGCATACATGTGTAAACACACACAGAGAGTCTCTAAAACTTTCATTCTCCCCAGAGGTTTCTCATGATGTTTGTGCTTCTCTCTTGCTTCCCTTGTTCCTCTAGGGCTGATTTTGGACACGAAGCCAGCAGGCTATGGTAGTTCACAATCTTGATAGGTAACTTAAGTTTTTAAGAGATCATGTTGGCTGCTGTGTAGAAAATGGAATTTAGAGGAGCAAGCCTGGCAAAAGGCAGACAAATTAGGTTATTGAAGTACTCCAGGTCAAAGGTAAATGGACTTGGACAAACTACAATGCTAGCAATAAAGATGGAAGAAGTAGTTGGATTCAAGAGTTCTGGAAGTACGGCTTCCCTGGTGACGCAGTGGTTAAGAGTCCACCTGCCAATGCAGGGGACACGGGTTTGAGCCCTGGTCCAGGAAGAACCCACATGCCGCAGAGCAACTAAGCCCAGGCTCCACAACTACTGAGCCTGTGCTCTAGGGCCCACAAGCCACAACTACTGAGCCTGCGAGCCACAACTACTGAAGCCTAGAGCCCATGCTCTGCAACAAGAGAAGCCACTGCAATGAGGAACCAGTGCACCACAACCAAGAGTAGCCCCCGCTCACCGCAACCAGAGAAAGCCCATGCACAGCAATGAAGACCCAATGCAACCATAAATAAATAAATTTATATTTTTTTAAAGTGCTGGAGGCATAATTAATAAGTTGTGCTGATGAATCGAATTCAGGGTGAAGAATAAAGACTGGCTACTAAGTGTTTGGCATAAAAAACTAGATGTATGAATGGAGCCTTTTTTTTTTTTAATGGAGCCATTTTTAGGAGGAAGACTGACAGAAGAGCAAAACTGGGAGCTCTCAATTTTAGACATTTAGCACATTCTTATTGGATAAAACAGCATAAACCCCCAAACTAGGCAAGTTCCCAGGCAGGATCTTCTGCTACTCTCCGCACCCTCAGAATCGGGTTTCTTTTGTCTCTGTCCCATGCCCTGAGAATGTACATCATCAGATGGGCTTCCTGACTACTTCAGTGTCTCATTTCAGGGTCTCTATCACTGTTAAGGGAGAGGATGTGTATATATGACCTTCAAGCTTTCTGCTCACAGGGATCAATCATTCCAGCTCCTCTCATTTCCCGTTTTCTATTTGTGGCTTTTTGGTTAACTTAAATTCATTTCCCCTTCCTATCAGCATTCCAATTTCTTTAGTCTGGTGGCTGAGTGGAATGGTTACCATTCCAGTGGTAACCCCTGGAATGTGAATGCTGAGCAAATGCCTACAAGATGCAGACAGTTGTACTTTATTCATTCCATTGGCAGTAGCCCGACCTCTATCCTGTTATGAGGCCATTCCAGTGCTTCTGGTTCCTAGCCTCCAAAGGTACCAATGAATATCCTTTTGCTCAAGCCAGAGTTGAGTTTTGTTGTTTGCCATCAATGAACCCTGACTAATAACTAATAACTAATAATCAGGACATGAGTGCAGTCTTCCCCAAATGCCCAGCTTCTACAACAGTAACAAATGGGTTAGTGTTTCAGCCCCACCCACTCTCCTCCTCCACTCCCCGAATCAAGCAGCCCTTTGTTTTCTCAGAACCTCTCCCAAATATTCCAAAACCTGCTAGGCTTGTTTTGTTTGTAACCAAGCCTTTCCACACATTCACAGCTGAAGCAAATTGATGTCTAGGGCTTGCTTTAGGCAGCACTTCGATCAAAAGGTAAGGAATGTATTTCTTTCCATTGCCCAGAACTTTACTCATTGGGCCTCTGAACTCAGTTCCAGCTCGTTTGAACTGATGCCTCTCTTCCCAACAAGGCTGGCTAGAATTGTTATCTAAAGATAACCAGTGTGTCATCCTGCTTCTCCACCCAAATTTGAGACCTAAGAAAGATGATTCAAGAGTCTCTCAGGCCTTAGGTGGAATCTTAGTTTCTACACTTAAACATCACTAAAAATTGCTTCTATAATGTTTGACTCCAGCTAGACCTGATGTTCCAAAATGTATTTGATAGCACCCTTATCACATGACTTGATGAGAAATCTCCCAAGTCTTCATATAGGTAGAGATTATTTTATTTTTCCTATTTTTTGTGTAGCCATAAACTATAAATTCTGACAATTATCCACATTACCAAATACCTTATATAAGGACTCATGCTTACCACTACACTGACATGGGCATCTGCATCTTTGAGACCACGTATAATTCTTGATGACGACGTATAATTCTAATTTTTTTGTATCAATCACTATCCCTTCATCATTTCCAGACTTCACCAGGAATTCCAATTTTCCTCTGCAATATCTATCACTATTTCCTTTCAATATTTCTCTAGTTAATAGTAGCCTATGACCTTAGGGCTCTCCAGAGTAACAGAGTCAATAGGAAACGTTGATATATATTACATATATTTATATAAAGAGATTTCTTATTAAGGTATCAGCTCATGTGATTACAGAGACTGAGAAATCCCACAATCTACTGTCTGCAAGCTGGAGACCCAGGAGAGTCGGTGGTATAGGTCGAAGGCCTGAGAGCCAATGATGATTCTAGTCCAGGTCAGAAGGCCTGAGAACTAGGACTACCATGGGCAGATCAATGTTCCAGTTCAACCATCAGGCAGAGAGTGAATTCAACTTTCCTCTACCTTTTTGTTCCATTCAGGCCCTCAACAGATTGGATGATGCCCACCCACATGCGGGAGGGCAATCTGCTTTACTCAGACCACCAATTCAAATGCTAATCTCTTCTGGAAACACCCTCAAAGACACACTCAGAAATAATGTTTAACCAGCTATTGGGGCATCTCATGGCCCAGTCAAGTTGACACATTAGATTATCCATCACAAACCTTGACTGGTGTTCTAACATGAATTCCAAAGCAAGCCCCAGAGTGCTGATCTAGTCACCAGGAAACCGTCTCAAAGGTTAAAGTAGGTAGGGGTCTTGACTCAGTACACTATGTCTACCTTGGACCTGTTAGCTTTCCAGGAAAGAATCCATTTACTTAAGGAAGTGTAGGTGATGCTGCACAAAAGACCATCTTCCAGACTATAATTTCAGGATGAAGATTCTTATAGATTCACTCTACAGGGTTAAGACAATGCTAAAATGTGACTAGTTTTCCATTTAAAATACACAGACCTGAACAGCGTAATTCCATCTCTCAGCTTCCATAGTTTTACGATTTCAGAGTGGTTTTCAAAAGTCCCCTTAGACTTTCAAGTGGTACTCCAGAACTATCAGTGGCTAACACTGGGTCAATTTCTACTCCCCATCACTCCTTTTTTTTTTTTTTGAGCATGCCCGTGCAGCATGCAGGATCTTAATTTCCCAACCAGGCATTGAACCTGCACCTCCTGCAGTGGAAGCGTGGAGTCTTAACCACTGGACTGCCACCAGGGAAGTTCTTCCTGGCAGTCTTTATCTAACAGTTCAGTCATCATGACAAGAGTACCCACTTGGCACAGCTCCAGATGTTACATGATAGTAAACCTTAGATTAAGGAGCCCAGGCAGGCCCCCAAAATATAATATAGGAGTTAGTGAGTTCCCCCACCTTCTATTCTCAAAGTACCATCCCCGATAACTCGAAGTGGTCATCAGACTTGATATTATGACTTCTGTTTTTCATACCAAGTATTTCTAGGATGAAAAGACTCTTCAGAAGAGTCCTTTTAGCCCCTAAACAATTTCCATTTTACTCTACCTCATATTACTAGCAAACTAACCAAATGGGAATAGCCCTTGTTCTGTTTTCTCAAGTCTTTCATTGCAAATAAAATGGTTAATTTATTTAAATGAGATAGTGTATGTGAAATCTACATCTGGCACCGTAAGCTATAAAACAAGCTAGACAGGACTTCCCTGGTGGCACAGTGGTTAAGAATCTGCCCACCAATGCAGGTGACATGGGTTCGAGCCCTAGTCCAGGAAGATCCCACATGCCGCGGAACAACTGGGCCCGTGCACCGCAACTACTGAGCCTGCACTCTACAGCCCGCGAGCAACAACTACTGAGCCTGCGCATCTAGAGCCCGTGCTCCACAAGAGAAGTCACTGCAACGAGAAGCCCGCACACTGCAATGAAGAGTAGCCCCCACTCACCACAACTAGAGAAAGCCCTCACACAGCAACGAAGACCCAACGCAGCCAAAAATAATAAATTTTTAAAACAAAAAAACAAGCTAGACAAAGCAAAGGCTGCTTAATTTAATATTTTTAGTTAGAAGGGTCTGTTAATGTATCTCATTAATTTCAGAGAATCCTATCATGTCTGAGCTGTAAGGAACCTGGACCTTAGAGCTCACTTAGTCCAGATGAGAAAAATGAGGCCTAGAGCTTGAACAACATCCTCCGAAGTCACCCAGCTTAGCAAGTTTTCCCCAGGTAATGAAGAAAAAACAGAAAGAGCAATAATCAGTAGAGTATTGAAACTGCAATAAGATCCACCTTAAAACATCTAAACAGGGCTTCCCTGGTGGTACACTGGTTGAGAGTCCGCCTGCAGATGCAAGGGACACGGGTTCGTGCCCCAGTCCGGGAAGATCCCACATGCCGCGGAGCGGCTAGGCCCGTGAGCCATGGCCACTGGGCCTGCGCGTCTGGAGCCTGTGCTCTGCAACGGGAGAGGCCACAGCAGTGACAGGCCCCCGTACCGCAAAAAAAAAAAAAAAAAAAAGTTGCACATGCATGTTGAGGAGAGTCCTAGGACCAGTCAGGTGTGAAAAAAGAAACAAGATAATTGGCTAAATGTAAACAAAGACCCAGAAGGGCTGTCCTATATGTGATTTAAATCACCTCTTTATTGCGCTCCTCATTCAGGAAGCCCACACTCCTTTCCAGGCGTCTATTTCTGCCTGGCTTCTGACTTACTGTGCTCCTCCTCATTAGAGAGGATGCCCATACCCTTTCTCTCTGGGTGTGTGTTTCTGCCTTACTTCTGTCTTAAACAAACTGCTTCTCTGTGTGCTCTCCCATACGTTGTGCTGTCTTTAATAATAAACCTTGTACCTGTTTTTACAGTTTTTGCCTCCTTGAACAAGACATTCTTCCTTTCAAATGGGAAAAAGCTAGGGCCACTTTGCTTCTAGCCTCTAGCCCCTGGTGGTCTGGTGGCTACCATTCCTGGTTTTCATCCACGCTACCTAGGTCCAATTCCTGGGCAGGGAACTAAAATTCTCTCTTCAGGACTGCTCACTGCTCTCTCTGAGATCAATTCCTTTATAGAGAAATTATATATACAGATACTTAAATAAATGTTTACCTGTACTTACTTACCTCTACAATTTAAATTTTAAATGCCTTAAGATTCTCAAAAGCCAACTATAAAAATAAAAGGTTTAAAAAACAATTTCTTTGTTCTTAGAGGTGAAAATGTGCACAGAATTTCAAAAGAATATTTTTATTCAGTGAAAGTTTTTTTAAATACAAATACTTCCATGAAATAAATCCCAAGTGCTACATTTAAGTTTTTCAGTACAATTTATTCTTACATTTTAATTTACATTTATTAAGTGTTTTAGAAATATTACACTCAAAGTAATAGAGCTCCAGAGAGAGGCCATTAACTAAGAGGTGAACAGTCTCAGTGTGTCAACTTCCTAGTTAGCCTGCTCGCCTCCCCACTACACATACTTGCCCTCTGGTGGTTATTACTATGTAGCTGTCTTCAAGATGTGGCTGAAGCTTGAATCTACATCTGGCATCAGGCCAAGTCTGTGAATCCATGAATATAGGCCACCAAATGTATTTAGAGTTCAGCCTGCTGAAGGTTCTTTCTTGACAGACAATGATGATGAATGTGGAAAGACTGGCTATTCTCTTGGGAGAAGAAAATATATCTCACCTTAAGTGACAACTACAGTTTTCTAACAGAAAAAATAATCAGCAAAGGGACAGGATCAATGATAAGGATAGGGAAAATACTCTGAGAATAGAGTAAGTACAATATATACATAATGGAATAGTGAGGCTGCTCCTGAGTCCAAACTCTTATTTTTAAAAGTCTGATAAAAATTTACTCAATTACATTTTATACAGTAATATTTAGTGAGCTCTGTCCAAAAAGGCTATGTTTTGTTTGTAAAAATAACAAAAGCTTTATCACTCAGTCTCTGGTCAATAAGAAAGGAAGAAAACCTTGCTAGAAATAACAATAAATAATTTCACACGAAAGTCCAGGTGACATAAGAATAGTATATTAATTAATATATTTTTTTGTATTTACAATAAATCCATTTGTTAATACTGCAATAGAAAAAATAATCAGTCCACATTATGTAGTAGAAACTGGCTTTGAGGCTGATCATACCTCTCACAATAAAAACATACAAGGATTTCTTCCACAGCTAAAGTACTTTTCAACATGACAGTCTTGGGTGAAAGTAAAACTGACAGAGTACTTTACTCTATGTCCTAGAATCAAGCGATCGAGGCTATTACCGTTAAGCAAGCAGCAAAAAGCTGTTTAGTTTTTCCAGGACTATTTAAATAGTAGTTACCATATGAGAATTTAATTTTACTTTGATATAAAAAGTAAAAACCCTAAATAGGGAAACTGCATTAATCAAAAGCAGCCCCAAACAAAAAAGCCATCACTAGAAATGAAACAAGGCATTCTTATGTATCATGCATAAAAAAGGATAATTACATAATACATACTTTAATGACCAGACCAATAAATAAATGAGGTAAATTTTACAGTCATTGGAACAAATAAACTATATTCAACTACTTGAGTGCTGTACTGACACTGCTTTTGTTTCAAAATAATAAAGTAACATAATTAATCTAACATCTAAAAACTGCATACTTTGAATGTTTGCTTTTTTGATACCCTTTTGAGATAGTAAAGGGGAACTGTGTAACAAAATATTATCTGAATATAAATTATCAACACCAATATGATACAATTATCATGTCATTGCCATTTTGTATATGCACAGTGGAAATATTTTGAAAGCTAGGAAACAGATGAAAACAGACTGGTCAGAATTTTAAATTTCAGACCAATCCATGATAATCTAGAACAGAAGACAAAAATAAAATTCACTAAATAGATATAACTTGATATCTTTTCCAAATTCAGTAGTCCACTAAGATGCAACTTCAAAACAAGTCTACTACCTCAAAGGTAAAAAGGAAGAAAATGTAAATCTCTTTTGAGCTTTAGTTTTCAAGTTTATGCTCTGAAAGAAGGCTGACATTAGTCAAAACAGCAATACTGTATCTTTGCTTTTGAATTTTGTATTTGCTTTTCCTATTTTAGTTATAGTATGGAATAGAGAGAAAAATATTAAATTATTAAGTCAAGGGTAAGTATTTACGGCCAGTTCATGAAATATATTGAGTTAATCAGTTGGGTCAAGAATTTCCTACTATGCTGCTGCATTTATTATCTATAGCCTTGGAATAGTAATTTAGGAGATGTCTATCATAACTACTGACAGCACTTTTCATGGTATACCAATTTCCATTTTTATTTCTTCTCTCCTTTGCCACTTAAATACATTATTTTAACCACCAGATAGGAAATTTTATTTTACAAATTCCTGTTTCATTTACTGAAGAGGTGATTTTAACACATAAACCTGCCAATCCTGAGAGATGATGATGATGATGATGATAGGAAAACTAAAACCCAGAGGATTATTCACTCAAATTTCTGCTTTAGTTTTTTTTGGAAGATGGCTGGCAGAATAGAAAGAAGAGCCAAAATCATTAGAACAAATACTGAGTTCCAGGAAACAGCTTCCCCTGCTGTTGTAAGCTGGTACAATGTTGTTCCTGCCTTAATTGCTACAAAAGAGGGAGGTGCAACACCTAAAATAGAAAGTAAAAACATATGGTAAAAAATAATCAATTATTTTTAAAAATTAAAATACTGTGTGTATACAATTTCTTCTAAGAATATAGTGATTTACAATTGGAAAATTTTAATTTAATTTAAAGCCCCTCAAGTTTATTTCCATATAAAGAATTCAGTCTTTCATAATCACCGCTTAAGGATAATGAATTTAAAAACCCAAGGAAAGTCTCCAGAAAATAATTTTACAAAATTTATCAACAGCCTTAAAAAATGAATGTGCTATGATCCACCAATTTCAACTTTAGGAAATATTAATGTATATGAACAAAGATCTAGTCTCAAGGATGCTCATCAAAGAATTATAATAATAAAAATCTGGAAACAATCTAAGTCTTCAAAAATAAGATTGAGTAAATTGTCATTCACCCTTGATAGAGTGTACTTAAAAATGAGTGGTAGGAGATACTCAGAAATGGAAAGATACTCAAAATATATGAGTAAAAAGAGCAGTTTATACAAAAGCATGGTGGAACAGCCACATTTTATTAAAAGCCAGAACAAATTGGAAAAATTACTTTAGCCAAAGCTGAAGTTAACTTTATCTCTAGGTATTTCATCTGTAAAATAAGGAGACAGTACAAAATTCTCTCTTCTGATTCTATAAGTGTAATATTATTTTACAAAATCCAAAATTACCCCTGCTAAGATTTTTTTCCCACTTTTATAGAGAACCTGCTAAGATTTTTAAGTCTGTCTATAAATTTTTCTAAAAATAGCAATAAAAAATTAAGTATTATCGTAAAGCTTTAACAGACAGTCAATACTTGAGGAATCTGCTCATTTTGTTGGTATCTAAACAATTCACCTTAAATTTGGAAGAAAAGCAGAATACTCTTACTAAAGAACTACCAGAATTCACAAATATATAAATGAATCTTTATACCCACTGATTAATTTCAAAATTAAGTGTTAGCTCCTTGAAAGCAAGAAACTTCTTGTTCATCCTTGCTTTCCCTCAAACTTTCAGTAATGCCCATAATAAGTTCTATGTTAATAAAAAGATAGGATCAATTTTCTATTGAAAATTAAAGTTCAGTATTTCAGTACCTGATTAGAAGACAAAGGAGAAAGTACTCAAAAAAGGCATCTTCAAATTTTTTTTTTCTCTCCACTGAGGGAGAGAATGGAGTTAAAAAGTCCTGCTTAATTCTACATGATTAAAAAAATATCCAGCAGAGAGTGCTCTTGTTTAAAAAAAAAATTTAAATCAACACAATCCAACAAACATTTCCGAGCATCTATTTATATGGGCCAGGCTCTGTGCCCACCAGTTATATATGGTGCTGGCATGCCTGCAAAGAGCACAAAATCTAGTCCAGCTGGACACTGCTAGACATGTACACAATGAGTTCTAACACAGCATGAACCAGAGGGCTTACCTAGAAAAGTGCCAATAAAAAAAACTTTCAATGGCACGTTTATCACAGGAGATGTAATATTAATAAACCAGTTAGGCAGAAATGGTGTTATTCTCAAAAATATAATGTAGTTAATGAGATGCTCTCTATGACGTTCAACCTGTCACAAGAAAGAAACAAGTTAGGATCAAGATAAAGCCAAGCCTGAAAATAAACTGATTATAAAATACCTTATTTCAAATTCTTATCCCTGATAGCTCAGCATTTACCCAACAGAAATGATCAAATAAGGAGCTTGAAAATGACAATGAACTGCTTATCAAATGTTCATTACTAGAGCTAAATAACATCAGATGAAAGTTTTTAAGATTGTGCTTAGAGTGTAATGTTATACTACTAAAGATGGCTCTACATCAGCCTAGATAATATGGCTCAACAACATTTTAAACCTAAAAAGGCAAAATTAAATTTATAACTATATATAAGATAGATATCAAATGACCAACTTTTTAATGCCTTTAACGTCCTGTAATATAAAGGGCTAGTATAGTACATCAATAAACCTGGCCTCCAATTAAAAATTCAGATAATCTTTATGTTAATGTACTTCACATGAGTGAATTCATTCATCATTGATAAATGAGGTTAAACAAGCATATAGAAACATTTAGCTGACTAAATAAAAGCACTGATTACAGTTTATACTTCCTAGATCTTGCTACACAAATAGTGATTATGATTTTGGACAAAATGCTTAATTTCTCTTAATTTCCTAACCTGTAAAACAAAGGGGTAAATTTCTAAAATTCCTCTGATTTAATAGTCTGCTTCTTCTGATTCTTTATAAGAATAAGATTCTTAGCAATACTATGCTAGACTTTCCTGGGCAGTAGACCTTCTATTTATCACTGCTAGTCTTTGCAGAGACCCTAACGGAAGATAAGTTCTTCCCACTGATGAAATGCATTAAAAGAGTTGGCTGATGCAAGTTTTTCAGAGACCCACTGACAGCATCCTGCATCAACACAAAACAGGTGAGGTGTCTAAATATATGGATGCCTTTACACTGACACTTTGACTTCTGTGCTCTGATTGAAGTTATTAGGAATAAAGAATTAAGATGACTGTTACAAAAACATCATATTTGAAATTATTAACATTCATTATTTGCCTACCACTTAATTTTCAAAAGATCATTTTTATCGAAGCCCTGAGTCTGAGTTAATTTATGTAGATATTATACACTGACCCCCCCAAGTAGCCAAAGAATTACATCAAATAATTTAAAAATACATGTTTACCTGCTGTGACCATTTTACTGCTTTCTCAGTTAGGTATTTATAGACAACTGGCCTCCCAACTAAATAGGAGAGCATATAGCAGAATGAGGCACCGAGTCCAGAACACTACAAAATAACAAGAACTCATAAGCACTTTGTACTTTTCCATCTTATTCACATGGATATATATTCACCTAAGGCAAACCTCAACTAGTTTCTTTCTTTTGGGGTATGGGGTGGATACTCTGCGTAACATCTCTTGAGCAGAGCAGAAGAACCCATCTGATCTAGTCCTTTCTCTGACCAAATTATAACTAAAATGAGACCAGCTAAAACAAACTGGCACTTGTGATTAAACTTAGTGACTATATCCAAATAGTTAATGTTAGCCATTAGCCTATGAATAAAACTTCAAGAGCAATATTTTTTCAATTCCTATGCTTGAAAACACTACCTCCTGCCATGGGACTTAACTCCTTGGGCCCACCAACATTCTTGGACTATTTGAATTACAAAACAGTATAGAAAGCAAAGCCTACAACAGAGCCTATAAATGCAATTAAGTCTATGATAACCCTGTTCTAGAAAAAAGCCAAACTATAACATCTCCTTATGGAGGGACTTAACAGATATTACTGTAACATTAACCCCCTTTTAAAACTAATAAGTCTATGCTTCCAGAGACTAGTGGGACTAGGATGCCATCTGCATTCCCATCATTCTATTTAAAGTTATTTCTTTCTAGTCTCCCGATTTCATTTTATATACTTACCAAACAAACAAGAAATAAGGCTAGTGGAAAGGGATAAAGAAACCCTGAGAGTATACTGAGAAATATAGAGCCTGGAATAGCAAATGTTTGCAAGCTGTTAACTTCTAAGTTAAGGATTAAAACATAATTAAATGAATTTTTAAACCACAAATCCAACAATCCAGAAAAAAAGTATCAATACAGAAATTAGATGTTAATAAGATTATATCCATATTTCAGTATTTAAAAAAAGTAAAATTATACCCAAAGTTTAAAAAATACATGATTCTACAGCTGCAATACCTTTATAACCATTTACTAACATTATCGTAAATCAATGCTAATTAGAGTGTGTTACTAAGAGAAAACAAAGACAAATACTGAATGTGTACCAGATAGAGAGGAACTGGGCACTTCAGGGGAAGGGTGGGGGGGGGGGACACGGGGCAGAAAAAAAGAAAGAGAACAGAAGTCTTCAGTAATCTTGTAAATGACATGCTTCTCTAATGCACTGGTTTTTTTTTTTTTTAAAAAGGGCTCTTTTTTAAAAAAATTTATTTTTGGCTGCATTGGGTCTTCATTGCTGGGCGCAGGCTTCCTCTAGTTGTGGGGAGCGGGGGCCACTCTTTGTTGCAGTGTGCGGGCTTCTCATTGCGGTGGCTTCTCTTGTTGTGGAGCACGGGCTCTAGGCGCACGGGCTTCAGTAGTTGTGGCACGTGGGCTCAGTAGTTGTGGCTCGCAGGCTCTATAGTGCAGGCTCAGTAGTTGTGGCGCACGGGCTTAGTTGCTCTGTGGCATAGGGGATCTTCCCAGGCCAGGGCTTGAACCCAGGTCCCCTGCATTAGCAGGCGGATTCTTAACCACTGTGCCACCAGGGAAGCCCCTAATGCATTGGATTTTTACTCTCAAATATTTTTAGGAAACATGATTTCTATGGAAATACAGGTACAATATAATGTATAATAATTACTATTTCTAATTTAAATTTTGGACATTTACTTCAACTTACTACTCATTTAAAAAAGAATAAGGGTTACAAAATATAGTAAAAGTCACAAATCTTATTTTTAAAACAGAATTATGTTTTTTTCCTGCGTCTCTCTAGTTCCTAGTTTTGGCCTGGACCTCTGCATCACCCATAACGTGATTTACTTGTAAGTCAGACAGACTGAGTGAATTCCTTCAACATCTCTCCCTTCTACTTTAAAATTTCTATCTTTACCCATCCTTCCTTTTTTCCTCTAGTTCCCACTTTACTCTTGTTTTCGTTTCAATCTCCTTCTTCCTGAGTTCTTTTATCTTTAACTTCTTGCTCTTGCACAGATCCTTTCTGTATAAAACCACTCAGATGCCTACACACTAAAGAAAACCTAGGCTTTTCCTTGAGCAAGGTATCCTATCCAGTTACTGCCTCTCATCTTCACTGCCTCCCTTGCAACCTGGCTTAACCATCCCTCACTCTACTGAAACCCCCTCCTGGACAAAAGTAATGACTTTTTCTCAGTAAGAATTTTCTATTGACCCTTGCATAGGATTAAACATCCTTCAGTGTAAAACTCACCTCCAGTGAACTGTATTTTTCTTCTGTGTTACAGATCATTACTTCTCTAGTTTTTCTCTTCTCCTCACCCTCAAACCTGAGATTTCCCTAACATTCTGTTAGCTAATCTCTCACTTTTCTTTGATAAATTCAGTCATTTCCATGTATATGGATGTACACATGGCTTCAAGCATATGGTGACAGATAGATAGATAGATAGATAGATAGATAGATAGATAGATAGATAGATAGATAGATGATAGATAACTTTGAATTCTCTCTCTCTGATTCAACTTTTCTAATCAAATACCAGTCTCAAATTTCCCAGCAGTCTACTGGATGCCTCCATTAAAAATTTAAACTTAGTTATTTCAGGGCTCTTTAGAATCTTTTAATGGAAAGTCTCAAACACATATGAAAGTAGAGAAACTAGTATTATGATGCCCTATATTCCCATATACAGCTTCAACAATTAACATACAACCAATCTGGTTTTCTCTATATACTTTACCTTTGATTATATTGAAGCAAATCCAAGACATATCATTACATGTACAACTACATTAATACCTTTAAAAGATAAGGATTCCTTTTCTTTTTAACACAACTATAATACCATTGTCAGAGATTAATTAACCAAAATTCCTATCATAAGTAGCTATTGAGTGTGCTCACAATTCCCAAGAGAGTCTTAATTTTTTTTTTTTTGGACAGCTGGTTTGTTCAAATCAGGACAAAAAAGGTCCACACATGGTATTTGCTCTCCACAGCACTTAACTACAGGTTTGGTTCTTTTTTTTGGTCTTGTTGAAGAAACTGGGTCATTTGCAGGATTTAACAATTTCTGAACTTTGCCTATTGTATCCCTTAGGGTGGTTTAATATGTTCTTTTGTCATTTTTTTAAAATTAATTTTTATTGGCGTATAGTTGATTCACAATGTTGTGTTAGTTTCTGCTATACAGCAAAGTGAATCAGTTATACTTATACCTATATCATTCCGCTGTCATTTACCTTATAGTGTTAACAAAGCCATTCTCTCTGCATGGGGATATAATTTGACCTTAACTTTCCAGCTTTGTATAGATTTTTATTTCTTTTCTCTAACACTGAAAAATCTTGGTTCTTAATGTCATAAACATAATTAGCTATTTCCTTTACATACTATTAAGTATATATATATACACATATATATATACACATGTGTGTATATATATATACTAGATACATTAATATCACATATTTTAAAATTTCAGAACAATATAGCAACTGAAAATAGTTTAAGATTTCTTTCAAATCTTTTGTCCTTAAGATTTATCCCAGAAGGGACACACAGCCAAATTACTTTTTTCAAGGAAACAATTTGAAATAATTCTTCTAGATAGTCAAATCCCCATCAACTCAATATATTGTTAAATTTGTTTCATTTTGCTTTAGATTGTTTAATTTTTTTAAATTTTGTTAAAATATACATAACATAAAATTTACCATCTTAACCATTTTTAAGTGTATGGTTCAATAACATTAAGTACTTTCACACTGTTGTGCAAGCAATCTCCAGAACTCTTCTCATCCTGCAAAACTGAAACTCTATACCCCTTAAATAACATTCCCCCCTCCCACCTCCCCCAACTCCCTGACAACCATCCTTTTACTCTCAGTCTCTATGAATTGGGCTACTCTAGGTACTTCATGTAAGTGGAATCATATAGCATATCTTTGTGATAGGCTTAGTTTGCTTAGCATAATGTCCTTAAAGTTCATCCATGTTGTAATATGTTTCAAAATTTCCTTCCTTTTTAAGGCTGAATAATATTCCATTGTATGTATATACCACACTTTGTTTCATTCATCCATTAAAGGACACTTGAGTTGTTTCCGCCTTTTGGCTACTGTGAATAATGCTGCTATAAACATGTGTGTGCAAGTATCTCTTGAGACCCTGCTTCCAATTCTTTCAGGTATACACCCAGAAATGGGACTGCTGAATCTTATTTTTAATTTTTTGAGGAAATGCCATATTGTTTTTCACAGCAGCCAAACCATTTTATGCTCCCATCAACAGTGCACAGGGATTTCAATTTCTTCATATCCTCACCAACACTTGTTACTTTCTGGTTTTTTTTTTCTTTTTGATTAGTAGCCATCCTACTAACGGGTGTGAGGTTACTTTAGATTTTTAACATTTCTGTTTCTTTTTTCAATTTGATTTAATTGGTTTTATAATTACGTGAAATATTTATTTGGTTCTAAAGTCAAATCTATACAATAAAATACACTTAGAGAAGTTTCACTTCCATCCCTGTTTCATCTCTCTCCATAGGTAAACATTTTTATTCGTTTTTAAAAATATCCTTTCTTTTGTCATCCACAGCTCAAAAGTCCTCAACGACTATCCAATACCAAATCAATATTCTATATTCCTTAGCCTGTACTCAAACTTCTCTACAATCTGAGTGCAATGTCTAGCCTACCTTCCTAAACTTATTTCTCAAATCCTCCCCTTCTCACATCCTATATACCAACAAAATTGGACTACTGATCACTTCCTAACCATGCCCTGTGCTTATAAGCTCTGATCTAGACTTGCTTTGTCTAGAATGACTATACCGTATCTCTACCCATAATTCCCATTATTCCAGATGGAAATAGTTGTTTTGGTTTTGAATGCTTAAAACACTAGATTGTACTTAGCATATAATTAGTACTTTCTGGTTAAATGGATGAAAGCTAAAGTTAAAATAAGTAATTATAATGTAAAAAGTAATTAACATACAAGAGTTTGAAATAGGTATTACCAATGAAAGTACTAGTACTGCACTGCTGAATACAATGGCTACTAGCTACATGTGGCTGTGGGGAAGAGACACTAAAATGTGCCAGGTCTGAACTGAGATGTGCTATGAGTGTGAAATATACACATTTTAAAGAATTGGTACAAAAAAAAGAATGTGAAATAGTAATAATTTTTATGTGGTTTCATGTTGAAATGATATCTTTGACATTTCAGTTCAAGTAAAATGTATTAAAATTAATTAAAATTAATTTATTCTCACTTTCCTTAATGTGCTAACTAGAAAATTTTTAAGCTGCATGTAGCTCACATTATACTTCTATTAATGAGCGCTGTACTTATTATACGCCCAAAGATAAGTCTTCTCTTTTGTTCACTGAGTTTAAAAAGTACCTTTTTAACACTCAGAGCTTAAGATTCCAGAGTGTAAAATAAACAGAAAATTATAAGAAAATATATAGATTTAACAAATTATCCTATAAAAAATCTAAAACAGGGGCTTCCCTGGTAGTGCAGTGGTTAAGAATCCACCTGCCAATGCAGGGGACACAGGTTCGATCCCTAGTCCGGGAAGATCCCACATGCCATGGAGCAACTAAGCCGGTGCGCCACAACTACTGAGCCTGCACTCTAGAGCCCACAAGCCACAACTACTGAGCCCACGTGCCACAATTACTGAAGCCCACATGCCTAGAGCCCAAGCTCCACAACAAGAGAAGCCACAGCAATGAAGAGTAGCCCCCGCTTGCCGCAATTAGAGAAAGACGTGCAAAGCAAAAGACCTAATGCAGCCAAAAATAAATAATAAATTAATTTTTTAAAAATCTAAAACAATGCAGAATCACTACAATACCTTAATTATTAAGCAAATAGTAACCATATGCAATAAAACCTGCTGAATTGACAATATTAACCAATGATTCATTTAAAATTGAAAAATTTAAACCAAATGTATTTTATAATAATAAACCTATTCCTATCTTTTTTTAAAAAAAAATATTTATTTAATTAATTTATTTGGTTGTGCTGGGTCTTAGTTGTTGCATGCATGTGGGAGCCAGTTCCCCGACCAGGAATCAATCCCGGGCCTCCTGCACTGGGAGCGTGGAGTCTTAACCACTGCACCACCAGGGAAGTCCCTATTCCTATACTTTTAATTCACTTTCTACAAGTCACTTTCTTTTTTTCTACTAATTTACATATGGATATTAAGACAACTAGGCTACAACATTTATTCTGCCATAGATGATCTAGATTCACTTATGCTAACTGGCTCTCTGGCCCTGTGGATGGGTATCCCCTTTATCCCTCAGCTATGAATCCTTCCAAAGCTAGGGGGCAAATGGGGCAGAAAAAGATGACTTTCCAAAGTAAATAGAAACTATATGCCTCATTCACAAAATGTTCACAAAAACCTTACAAAAGACAAATGAAAGGGCTGAACCAAATGTTTCTTATTTGGGGAAAATTTTTTTTTTTAATGGTACGCAGGCCTCTCACTGCTGCGACCCCTCCCACTGCGGAGCACAGGCTCCGGACGCACAGGCTCTGGACGCACAGGCTCAGCGGCCATGGCTCACGGGCCCAGCCGCTCTGCGGCATGTGGGATCCTCCCGGACCGGGGCACGAACCCTTGTCCCCTGCATCGGCAGGCGGACTCCCAACCACTGCGCCACCAGGGAAGCCCTGGGGAAAATATTTTTTATGGTTAAAGTTTATAAATGCAAAATAACCTACAAGCCTAACACTTTGGTTTTTACAGATAAGTGATGAAATGGGAAGTAGGAAAAGGCAGCAGGTGTGAATTTCTTAGAACAGTCAGTATATAATTAAATTACCTTACAAATAACTGTTCCAAAGAACTGTGGAAAGACAGGTGCATAATAATCATTCTTCAAATTACCCCCAAATTTGAATTTTTCTAATAAATAGGGAGGATAATGACAAAGTGCCCACACATAGCACACTACCTAAATATAAATGTTATCTTCACCAGTTGGGTAAAGGAGTAATGTTTGTATTAGCAGCAAAAGCTATTATAACCGTACTTGTCACTAAGTTGTTTATGCCAGGAATAACTGGTCCAATGTGTTTTAAGTATACACTCAAAACATCTGCATAAGGAGGTAAATACAGGAACATCTATATGTTAAATACATAATATCTAATCCAATAAAAATCCAAGAAAATAAAATGCTATTGAATTTTATGAGAAAAAAATTTTAGCTGAAAAGTCCAAAAAACCAAAAGAAATTCAGGAAATAAGAGAGGAAGCAAGAATAGAAATATTTTGAGAGAATTAACAAAATAATTAATATGCCTTTCAGAAAGCTGATTTGGAAAAGGAAAATGATTACCTTTACAACATCAAGAGTTAATGCCGACATTTCTCCAAAGAAGATATACAGATTGCCAACAAACACATGAAAGGATGTTCAACATCACTAATTATTAGAGAAAGGCAAATCAAAACTACAATGAGGTATCACCTCACACCAGCCAGAATGGCCATCATCAAAAAATCTACAAACAATAAATGCTGGAAAGGGTGTAGAGAAAAGGGAACCCTCTTGCACTGTTGGGGGGAATGTAAATTGATACAACCACTATGGAGAACAGAATAGAGGTTCCTTAAAAAACTAAAAATAGAACTACCATACGACCCAGCAATCCCACTACTGGGCATATACCCTGAGAAAACCATAATTCAAGAAGAGTCATGTACCACAATATTCACTGCAGCACTATTTACAATAGTCAGGACATGGAAGCAACCTAAGTGTTCATCGACAGATGAATGGATAAAGAAGATGTGGCACATATATACAATGGAATATTACTCAGCCATAAAAAGAAATGAAATTGAGTTATTTGGTGAGGTGGATGGACCTAGAGTTTATCATACAGAGTGAAGTAAGTCAGAAAGAGAAAAACAAATACCGTATGCGAACACATATATATGGAATCTTAAAAAAAAAAAATGTTCTGATGAACCTAGGGGCAGGACAGGAATAAAGATGCAGATGCAGAGACTTCCCTGGTGGTGCAGTGGTTAAGAATCCGCCTGCCAATGCAGGGGACACTGGTTTAAGCCCTGGTCCGGGAAGATCCCACATGCTGTGGGGCAACTAAGCCCGTGCACCACAACTACTGAGCCTGCGCTCTACAGCCCGCAAGCTACAACTACTGAGCCCACATGCCACAACTACTGAAGCCCGCATACCTAGAGCCCATGTTCCACAAGAGAAGCCACTGCAATAAGAAACCTGCACACCACAAGGAAAAGTAGCCCCCACTCGCCACAACTAGAAAAAGCCTGTGCATAGCAATGAAGACCCAACACAGCCATAAATAAATTAATTAATTAAATAAATTAAAAAGATGCAGACGTAGAGAATGGACTTGAGGACACAGGGAGGGGGAAGGGTAAGCTGGGACGAAGTGAGAGAGTGGCATTGACATATATACACTACCAAATGTAAAATAGACAGCTAGTGGGAAGCAGCTGCATAGCACAGGGAGATCAGCTCCATGCTTTGTGACCACCTAGAGGGGTGGGATAGGGAGGGTGAGAAGGAGACACAAGAGGGAGGATATGGGGATATTTGTATACATATAGCTGATTCACTTTGTTATACAGCAGAAACTAACACAACACTGTAAAGCAATTATACTCCAATAAAGATGTTTAAAAAAAAAAAAGAGTTAATGTCTTTCATTAACTGAGAAGATTTGGAAAATACGTTGGATTAGAATAAAAGATACAAAAATTAGAAATTGACGTCCACAAATTGGAAGGCTAATCACCAGTTGCATAGGCAGTTTGAAAATATGTAGAAAGAATAAAGCAATTTTCCTGCCTAGTTAAAATACAACATATATTTCTATATAAAACAAAGAAATACATACTAAGAACTGTAAAAAAAAAAAATTCATATCCTTTACATGACTAGTTACTCTCATAGGATTTTTTACCAAGAAAACCATCAAATGGAAGAAAAAAATCATGAGCAAATGATTCATAACACAACATCTAGAAAAGTAAAAATTAAATACAAATTATATCTTCAAACCTAAGGGAATTTTTTTAAATTTATGGTATGGTGATTATTAATTCAAAATTATTATTTAAATTAAGACAATCAATTAAATAATAAAATAATCCTAAATAAAATGATTATCTTGAATAATACAAAGGAAAGAAAAAAAGTTTATAACTGAAATAAGCAGAAAATAGAAAAACTGGTAATAAATATTCAGAAATGACAACTGACATGAAGAGAAAGGATTAAAGTGAGAATTTTTTCATTCTCATTTTTCAATATTTTATTTAAGGTTATACTGCATTAAAAATTTTTAAAAGGAAAAATAGTTACGTATAACTGAGCAGCAGATCTTTTAAAACCTTTTTCTTAAACAAAACTAGAAAACATTTTTCAGTTAAAAGGATACAAAATATATGTAGCAAAATAAGCTACAAGTACTTGAACATAAAAGGTGTCCTTATATTTGGATAAAACTTTTCCTAGAGCCTTGGCATCATCCATATCTCTGGGAACCTTCATATTCATTCTTTCTTCTCTAAAGAAATAAAGTGAAAAAAAATTTTAAATAGAGATTTGCCAAGATAATTCATATCAAAGTCAAGTTCAAAACATGAAGTTCTATCCAAAATGATTTGATGCCTTGATCTGTAATATGCTAAGCATAAATTCACAAAATTTAAGTTCAAAGTCTATAAATTATTTGTTTTTTAATGTTTTAATATAATTTCATGAGATATGTAATCCATTTGAAAATTCAGGATGACCCAAACTAAAGGTTAAAAAGCATTTGCTCAAACACTGGAGTAAATTTTGAATTAAGAAATGAACCACTGATGTTAGCATATCTAAAACATACTGAACATCATTTTGGGTAATCCTCATGATAAACTGAAGTCAATAATCAATTACAACTGAAATTAAGTAAAAATTTCAATGAATTTACAGTTCACATCTTTTCTTGAATATCCCAGCTCAAAGTTCAGATAAAAACTTAAAACACTTGTCACTTTCTATTAATTTTACTTTATATTTGGTGCCTTGTTTGGAACTGAATGTTCTGTTTATAAAAGCCCCAAATAATCATCTTTGTGTTTAATGTATATTGTACCCATTTATTGTACCCATTTGTTTACATGATGAAATTTAACTAACCTTGCAAAACAATGATAGAATGTTGTTTAAGTCCTATAAAAATAGCAGGTGAACTAAAATGGGTTTTCTCATTTATAAATTTAAAAGCTTAAAAAAGCTCTTTATAGGCGTGTGCATGCATCTCACACATATACACACACCGAAAGAAATAGGCAGAATATAAAAGATTTATAACAGCATATTATTATACGAAAGTGTTATATTTCTTAGAGCAGATTGGGATCCAAAACAACCTTAATCTACACTCTATATTCTTTCCCTCCTTCAGTCAGCTCTTTATTTCCTACTCCTTTGATTAAAAAGAGAAAAGATCTAAAATTCAATGATACTAATATTAACATAACAATATAACATGCTGTCCTCCCAAAGGCATTTACATTCACGTAAGAAATCAAAGTATTAAAATAAAAATAAGTTTAACTATAAAATTTCAAGCATAAGAAAGTGTTAATGAAAGAAATTTAGAGGAAACAGGAACTTCCTTATACCCTGAAATCACATTTCACAGTTATCCATCACCACACCAAGCTGGCCCTGGTTGAAAGTCTAACTACATTTTAGTAGTCTCTGATGTAATCTATGATTACCCAAGGGTGTTGTTATTGTGGTTGAATAACCCAGGGATATTTAATCCTCATAAAGTATGTTTCAGGTCTATAATCTTTTCCCTAAAATTCAAAAAGCTCTGAAAACCAAAAGTTCTTTATAATCTGTCAGCAAAAATTGACCCACACTTATATACAGTTTTTCATAGTCTTCTATAATACAGGTTTCACTGTAAAAATATTAATTTGATTATGGGGTGCTACCCCAGATCCTGCTGGAGATACTACATAACATACAGTATTTATTCCATGTTATCTTTCCAAAATAGAAAAGTTCTAAATTCTGAAATACGTTTCACTCCCAAGGTTTTTGTTATGGAATTGTGGCTGTATACTAGATAGACAAGTTTTTCTATAAAGTGCATTTGACAGTGAAAAGTACCTATTCAAACCATGTCATTTCTATAAAACAGGGAAGAGAAAAAGAGCTAGGAGACAGAGATGTGGTGCGCAAGTAAATGGATGAATAGAGGCAGACAAAAAATGGTGACACGGAAAAGTAGGAAGGGAGAAAACAGGGATGGAAAAAGGGATAAAGCAGAGAAAAAGAGCATCAGTATTTCTCAAACTGCAGGTCAATATCTATTATGGACTGCAATATAAATTTACTTGGTCACTACTAACATTAAAAAATAATATGCAATAAATTTATTAATGTGGCTATGTTTTTCAACATAGCCATTAGAAAGATGCCTTAATTAGAGGAGCAGAGCTAGGAGAACCTTGCATAGAAAATCAAGAAACATATTTGGAAAGAAGTATTTAAATTACAGTGTCAATATGAACTTGCTACAAGCCATGAGAGCTGACATACAATTATTATGCCAGTTCTGTTCCTTAAATTAGTTGAACTTTCAATGCACGTTCATCTCTATAAATGTCTAGACATTTTCCACTTCTTTCAGTATACTTACTCACTAAGCTGAGGAAAATTTTTATATACCAAAAACATAACAAAAGCTGCAGATAAGAAAATGGACACCAATATAAGAAGCGACATTCTTGCTGACCCAGCTTCTGCACAGGCTTTCTCTGAAAAGAAAAAAAAAATTATAATTAAGATAAATATAGAGGAAGACAGTATTCCAAGCCAGTAAATAATTTCCTGAAAGGTTTTCCTCCCAAGAAACTGTTCACACTTTTGCCCAAAACACTGTAACATTAAATTTTAAATACTACCATATTTGATGTTTATTAACTGGCCATAGTTCTTTGAAGGGATATATGCATTTTAGAAGCACAGAAAAACAGAACACCAGAATTTGTAGCACTGATTTGTTGATAAGCCAAAGGGGAAAAAAGGGCATTGCTCTAAATGCTATCACTGACTTTCAATTTTATATATCTATATTGGGAGATAACAGCATAGGCAGAATGGCCTCTTAAGAAAAATGAGGTAATCTGGCAATTACTTCAAACTGTCATGAGAAAGAACCCACAGATTCACTAATGCAACTGATGAATGTTACACTTTCTCTTTACACCAAGGGCTTCAGGATATAGTTGAACCTCAAATGTTTTGGGTGGCTCTGTCTGTGACTCCAAGAATGGGAGAATATGTTTGCATTCTCCAACAAGGTAATCTTAGTGTTATCTTAAAAATCATATGCAAGTGGTCGGAGTCAAGATGGTGGAGTAGGAGAACACTGAGTTTGCATCTCCTCACAACTAGGGCACCTACCGGGTGATGGTGGGGGACTTTGGACACCTAAGGGAACAGGAGGAACCTGCGAGCGACCAGGTAGGACATGGGGGGGAGCGAGGGGGGAGGAGAAGTGGAGGCAGGAGGGACTGGCACCCCTGAGGGGCGCCTGGGGGAGAGGAAGGGTTCCCACGCCCGTAGGGGCCCACTCACAGGGAGAGGATCAATGGGGATGGGGAGAGACCGTCAGGGGATCAGAGGATTGGAAGGGAACGTGGCCAGCGTTTCCCCCACCCACTCAGGCCCCAGGGAGCCTGATGAGGTCCCAGGGCTGATCCTCCACCCTCCGAGGCCCCCTCCATCTGCGTGGGTCCTGGGGGTGTGAGAGGGAGGGGGAGAGGAAAAGTAGAGGCGAGATGGGACCAGTGCCCCGAGGGGTGGCTGGGGGGGGGAGGGGAGGGGTTCCCACGCTCGGGAGGTGGGCACTGAGGAGGGGCACACGGAGGGCACACTGTGATCCCCTACCCACAGGAAGGGGATCAGTGGGGACAGGGAGGGAACCTCAGAGGATCAGAGGGAACTTGGCCAGTACTGCCCCTGCCCACTTGGGTCCCAGCAAGCCTGCCGGGGCCCCAGGCCTGAGCCTCCACTGTGAGGCCCCCTCCAGCTGTGCTGAGCCTAACCCCCGCCCCCCACCCCCCAGGGCTTTTCCAGTCCTGAGCCTAGGCCCTGCCCCTGCCTAAGTCTGCCCCTCCCCCAGCCTAAGTCTGCCCCTCCCCCACAGCCAAGGCCTTTTCCTGCTTTTATTCTTTTTCTTTTTTTCTTTTTGCTATTATGGTTCTGTTTTACTGTGTTGCTATTTCATTTTTATTTGTATTTTATCTACTATATTTCTTATCTTTCTAACTTTATTTCTTTTTTATTCTTTGTTATTGTTCTGCTCCTTTGTTCTTTTTTTTTGGCCACACACCAGGTGGCTTGCAGGATCTTGGTTCACAGGCTGGGGGTTAGGCCTGAGCTCTTGTGGTGGGAGCACCGAGTCCAAACCACTGGCCTAACAGAGAACCTCAGACCCCAGGAATATTAATCAGAGTGAGGTCTCGCAGAGGTCCTCATCCCCACACCAAGAGCCAGCTCTACCCAGCTGCCTGCAAACTCCAGTGCTGGAAATCTCAGGTCAAACAACCAGTAAGACAGGAACACAGCCCCAACCATCAAAAATAATGAGACGACAAAAAAATATGTTACAAACGAAGGAACGAGGCAAAAACCTACAAGACCAAATAAATGAAGAGGAAACATGAAACCTACCTGAAAAAGAATTCAGAGTAATGATAGTAAAGATGATCCAAAATCTCGGAAATAGAATGGAGGCACGGACCGAGAAAATACAAGAAATGTTTAACAAAGACCTAGAAGAACTAAACAATAAACAAGCAGTGATGAACAACACAGTAACTAAATGAAAAATACACTAGAAAGAATCAATACCAGAATAACTGAGGCAGAAGAACAGATAAGTGACCTGGAAGATAGACTGGTGGAAATAATTGCTGAAGAACAGAATAAAGAAAAAAGAATGAAAAGAATTGAGGACAGTCTCAGAGACCTCTGGGACAACATTAAATGCACAAACACTGGCATTACAGGGGTCCCAGAAGATGAAGAAAAAGAGAAAGGGTATGAGAAAATATTGGAAGAGATCATAGTTGAAAACTTCCCTAACATGGGAAAGGAAATAGCCACCCAAGTCCAGGAAACGCAGAGAGTCCCATACAGGATAAACCCTAGGAGAAACACACCAAGACACATATTAATCAAATTGACAAAAATTAAATTCAAAGAAAAAATATTAAAAGCAGCAAGGGAAAACCAACAAATAACATACAAGGGAATCCCCATAAGGTTATCAGCAGATTTTTCAGCAGAAACTCTGCAGGCCAGAAGGAAGAGGCAGGATATATTTAAAATGTTGAAAGGGGAAAACCTACAACTAAGATTACTGTACCCAGCAAGGATCTCATTCAGATTTAACGGAGAAATCAAAAGCTTCACAGACAAGTAAACGTTAAGAGAATTCAGCACCACCAAACCATCTCTACAACAAATGCTAAAGGAACTTCTCTAGGCGGAAACACAAGGAAAGAAAAAGATCCACAGAAACAAACCCAAAACAGTTATAAAATTGTAACAGGAACATACATATTGGTAAGTACCTTGAATGTAAATGGATTAAATGCTCCAACCAAAAGACACAGACTAGCTGAATGGATACAAAAACAAGGCCCATATATATGCTGTCTACAAGAGACCCACTTCAGACCTAGGGAAACATACAGACTGAAAGTGAGGGAATGGAAAAAGATATTCCATGCAAACTGAAATCAAAAGAAAGCCGGAGTAGCATTACTCATATCAGATAAAACAGATTTTAAAATAAAGACTGTTACAAGGGATAAGAAAGGACACTACATAATGATCAAGGGATCAATCCAAGAAGAAGATATAACAATTATAAATATTTATGCACCCAACATAGGAGCACCTCAATACACAAGGCAAATGCTAACAGCCATAAAAGGGGTAATTGACAGTAACACAATAATAGTGGGGGACTTTAACACCTCACTTACACCAATGGACAGATCATCCAGACAGAAAATAAATAAGGAAACACAAGCTTTAAATGACACAACAGACCAGATAGATTTAATTGATATTTATAGGATATTCCACCTGAAAGCAGTTGAAAACACTTTCTTCTCAAGTGCACATGGAACATTCTCCAGGATAGATCACATCTTGGGTCACAAATCAAGCCTCGGAAAATTGAAGAAAATTGAAATCGTATCAAACATCTTTTCTGACTACAACGCTATGAGATTAGAAATCAATTACAGGGAAAAAACTGTAAAAAACACAAATACATGGAGGCTAAACAGTGCGCTGCTAAATAACCAAGAGATCACTGAAGAAAGCAAAGAGGAAATTAAAAAACACACAGAAATGAATGACAACAAAAACATAACAACCCAAACCTATGGGATGCAGCAAAAGCAGTTCTAAGAGGGAAGTTTATAGCAATTCAATCTCACCTCAAGAAACAAGAAAAATCTCAAACAATCTAACCTCACACCTACAGCAACTAGAAAAAGAAGAACAAAGAAAACCCAAAGTTAGTAGAAGGAAAGAAATCATAAAGATCAGAGCAGAAATAAATGAAATAGAAATGAAGAAAACATTAGCAATGATGAATAAAACTAAGTTAGTTCTTTGAGAAGGTAAACAAAATTGATAAACCTTTAGCCAGACTTACCAAGAAAAAAGAGAGGGCACTCAATAAAATTGAAATGAGGGACTTCCCTGGTGGTGCAGTTGTTAAGAATCTGCCTTCCAATGCAGGGTTCGATCCCTGGTCAGGGAACTAAGATCCCACATGCTGCGGGGCAACTAAGCCCACGTGCTGAAACTACTGAGTCCGCACACCACAACTAGAGACCCCACGTGCTGCAAAAAGAGAGAAGCCCATGTGCCGCACCTAGAGAAGCCCATGCGCCACAACGAAGAGCCCGCACGCTGCAACAAAAGATCCTGCATGCTGCAACAAAGATCCTGTATGCCACAACTAAGACCTGACATAAATAAATAAATAATTTTTTAAAAAATAAAAATTTAAAAAATTAGAAACGAAAAAGGAGAAATTACAACTGACACCGCAGAAATACAAAGGATCATAAGAGACAACTACAAGCAACTCTATGCCAATAAAATGGACAACCTGGAAGAAATGGACAAATTCTTGGAAAGGTACAACTTTCCAAGACTGAACCAGGAAGAATTAGAAAATATAAACAGACCTATCACAAGTAATGAAATTGAAACTGTAATTACAAATCTTCCAACAAACAGAAGTCCAGGACCACATGACTTCACAGGCGAATTCTATCAAACATTTAGAGAAGAGCCAACACCTATCCTTCTCAAACTCTTCCAAAAAATTGCAGAGCAAGGAACATTCCCAAACTCATTCAACAAGGCCACCATCACCCTGGTACCAAAAGCAGGCAAAGATACCACAAAAAAAGAAAAGTACAGGCCAATATCACTGATGAAAATAGACGCAAAAATGCTCAACAAAATACTAGCAAACAGAATCCAACAACACGTTAAAAAGATCATACACCATGATTAAGTGGGATTTATCCCAGGGATGCAAGGATTCTTCAATATATGCAAATCAATGTGATACACCATATTAACAAATTAAAGAATAAAAACCATATGATCATCTCAATAGATGCAGAAAAAACTTCTGACAAAATTCAACACCCATTTATGATAAAAACTCTCCAGAAAGTGGGCATACAGGGAACCTACCTCAACATAATAAAGGCCATATACAACAAACCCACAGCAAACATCATTCTCAATGGTGAAAAACTGCAAGTATTTCCTCTAAGATCAGGAACAAGACAAGGATGTCCACTCTCACCACTATTACTCAACATAGTATTGGGAGTCCTAGCTAGAACAATCAGAGGAGGAAAAAGAAATAAAAGGAATACAAGTTGGAAAAGAAGAAGTAAAACCATCACTGTTTGCAGATGACATGGTAGTATACATAGAGAATCCTAAAGATGCCACCAGAAAACTACTAGAACTAATCAATTAATTTGGTAAGGTTGCAGGATACAAAATTAACACACAGAAGTCTCTGGCACTCCTATACACTAACAACGAAAGATCAGAATGAGAAATTAAGGAAACAATTCCATTCACCACTGCAACAAAAACAATAAAATACCTAGGAATAAACCTACCTAAGGAAGCAAAAGACCTGTACTCAGAAAACTATAAAACACTGATGAAAAAAATCAAAGATGACACAAACAGATGGAGAGATATACCATGCTCCTGGATTGTTAGAATCAATACTTTGAAAATGAATATACTACCCAAAGCAGGCTATAGGTTCAATGCAATCCCTATCAAAGGCATTTTTCACTGAATTAGAACAAAAAATTTTACAATTTGTATGGAAACACAAAAGACCCCAAATAGCCAACGCAATCTTGAGAAAGAAAAATGGAGTTGGAAGAATCAGGCTCCTCAACTTCAGACTCTACTACAAAGCTTCAGTAATCAAGAAAGTATGGTACTGGCACAAAAAAACAGAAATGTAGATCAATGGAACAGGATAGAAAGCCCAGAGATAAATCCACGCACATCTGATCACCTTATCTTTGATAAAGGAGGCAACCATATAAAATGGAGAAAAGGCAGCCTCTTCAATAAGTGGTGCGGGGAAAACTGGACAACTACATGTAAAAGAATGAAATTAGAACACTACCTAACACCATACACAAAAGTAAACTCAAAATGGGTTAAAGACCTAAATGTAGGACTGTACATTATAAAACTCTTAGAGGAAAACCACTCACAGCAAGATCTTCTATGACCCACCTCCTAGAGTAGTGAAAATAAAAGCAAAAATAAGCAAGTGGGACCTAATTAAAGTTAAAAGCGTTTGCACAGCAAAGGAAACCATAAGCAAGATGAAAAGACAACCCTCAGAATAGGAGAAAATATTTGCAAATGAATCAACAAAGGATTAATCCCAAAATATACAAACAGCTCATGCAGCTCAATATCAAAAAAACAAACCACCCAATCCAAAAATGGGCAGAAGACCTAAATAGACATTTCACCAAAGACATACAGATGGCCAAGAGGCAACATGAAAAGGTGCTCAACATCACTAATTATTAGAGAAATCAAACCTACAATGAGGTTATCGCCTCACACCAGTCAGAATGGCTATCATCAAAAAATCTACAAACAATAAATGCTGGAGAGGTGTGGAGAAAAGGGAACCCTCCTACACTGTTAGTGGGAATGTAAATTGATACAGCCACTATGGAAAACGGTACGGAGGTTCCTTAAAAAACTAAAAATAGAACTACCATATGACCCAGCAATCCCATTACCGGGCATATACCCTGAGAAAACCATAATTCAAGAAGTTACATGCACCCCAATGTTCACTGCAGCACTATTTACAATAGCCAGGACATGGAAACAACCTAAATGTCCATCAACAGATGAATGGATAAAGAAGATGTGGTACATATATATAATGGAATATTACTCAGCCATAAAAAGAAATGAAATTGGGTCTTTGTAGAGATGTGGATGGACCTAGAGTCTGTCATACAGAGTGAAGTAAGTCAGAAAGAGAAAAACAAATATCGTATATTAACGCATATATGTGGAATCTAGAAAAACAGTACAGATGAACCTATTTGCAGGACGGGAATAGAAATGCAGACATAGAGAACAGACGTGTGGACACAGGCAGGGAAGGGGAGGGTGGGATGAACTGGGAGATTAGGTCTGACATAAATACACTACCATCTGTAAAATAGATAGCTAGTGGGAACCTGCTATAAAGCACAGGGAGCTCAGCGAGGTGCTCTGTGATAACCTAGATGGGTGGGAAGTGGGGGGGTCCAAGAGGGAAGGGATATATGTATACATATAGCTGATTCACTTCATTGTACAGCAGAAACTAACACAACATTGTAAGGCAATAATACTCCAATAAAAAAAAATTTAAATAAAGACTTCAGTAGGTAACAGTCCTCTTAAATTAAAAATTAAACAAGACATTTTGCATGGCAACTCTAAAATTTAACTACAATATTTTTCTTCCCATCATTAATTCACAAGTCCTAAGTAAGGAGTCTGAGGAGAGAAAGGTGTGGACTTAACTGGACTACAGAACACCACCCTAAACCTTCCTTGAGTACACATCTCTCTGATTGCTACTTGTTGCCTTACAGTTGGATGATGAAATATATAGACATTTGTTGAACAAAATTAACCTCCAAGTTTAACTCGATACCTATTTTTTTCATTCTCTGAAAGGAAAACTTTTTCAAGCATTGTACTCAGCATAATGTAAACACAAGAAAACAGCTAATAATGCAATAAAACTAAGTGAGTCAATTTTGAAGCTCTCCATTCTTTCACACAAACTTGGAAATAGGGAATGTTCCCTATTATGATTCCACAATTCTTTTTTAATATAGTTCTAATAAATCTAGAGGCTAGCACGTAATTCATTTAGTTCTGAACAGAGATAAAAGTTATAAACTTGGGAATTCCCTGGCTGTCCAGTGGTTAGGACTCCACACTTCCAATGCTGGGGGCCCAGGTTCGATCCCTGGTCAGGGAACTAAGATCCCGCAAGTCCAAGGTGCAGCCAAAAAAAAAAGAAAGGTTATAAACCTTGCTTTAATGATTCAACATCTGAATGTGTAACATACACATTTATAATGTGCATCCTCCTTCTGGCTGCATTAGACACAAGTTATTTAGCATTTAGAGCCACCCACAACAGTGCTTTATACATTCATTAACCTCCAAATCTTCCATCATACTAATTCCCATTCTCAATTATCCCATTATCTGTTTTCCAACCTCCTCCCAGGCCAAAGGTACAGCTAGAGAAAGATCATTGTGCTCTCCTGGCTTAAAAGTTCATATGCTTCCTGCTTTTCTATCGTCAATTAAGGTTATCACTGGCAAACTATAATCCTTTTACAGTACCCTCCAAAAGGGCTATTTCAAGTCTTCAAGCCTTTAATTCTACTTCCCCCTATTCTCAACCAATGAGGCTGTCTCCATACTTTAGAGAGCTTCCCAATCTCTACCTCAAGATCTGTTCATGAAATTATCTCCACTTCCCTCTTTCCCCTTATCTTTGCATCAAATGCCAACACACTTCCTTGCAGATCTCGCTCTCAGAATTATCTCATCTCCATTCACTGAATATCTCTAATTCTTCCCACTAACAAGCAACTCTTCTCTAACTTCTAATATGCATATATCTACCCTGAAAAATCAAAACTTAACCTTAATGCCCCTGTAGTAGCTCTCTATTTCTTATAACTTTCATATCAATACCTTTTGAAAAGCAAAATCTTTATATCTACAAGATTTTAGGAATCACTCTTACTGGTCATCTAGTCCACTAGTTCTAGATCTACAGAATCCTACCATTCTAATAGGTAGGAGGAAGCAAAAGACCCATCTCCCCTGAGGACACAGTTTACAGGAACTCTAACAAGGATTTCAGAGTTCTTTTTTTTTAAAACTTATTTGGCTGCATGGGGTCTTAGTTGTGGCACACAGGCTCTTTGTTGCAGCACGTGGGATCTTGTGTGGCGCGCGAGCTTCTCTAGTTGCAGCAAGTGGGCTTCTCTCTAGTTGTAGCGTGCGGGCTCCAGAGCACATGGGCTCAGTAGTTGCACTGCACAGGCTCCAGGGTGCCCGGGCTCAGTAGTTGCAGCACACGGGCTTAGTTGCCCCACGGCACGTGGGATCTTAGTTCCCCAACCAGGGATTGAACCCACATCCCTTGCACTGTAAGGCAGATTTTTAACCACTGGACCACCAGGGAATTCCCTCTAACAAGTTTTTTATGGTTACAAGAATCTATTGTAACATTTCTGGAAGTAAATTTTATTTCAAGAGCTTAAAAATTTTTAAATTATGTATTAATAATCAAAAATGGTAGTATCATCAAGTATAAATTTAAACAGTTAAAATAACTTTTTTATAAAATATAAAGAATTAACCATTAAAAAAACACACAGAGAGAAAGCATGTTTGCAGGCAGCAGAAGAAAGAGCACTATCTATCTTGTATAAAAGCTCATTCTCTGATATTTATGCCCTGCATCTCTGCTACCATTCAACCCACACAGCCTCACTATCATCAACCACTTTCAGGCACTTCCCCTATTCAGCGAAGACTAAGCCAAGCTTCAAGCAAACTTTTCATAATCCTAAAAGATACATCTATTTAGATGATTCACCCAGCCTCAAAGTTCTTATACTTTCATTTCTATTCAACTTTAGCCACCCACTTCCAGTGGTACACTAAGTTCTTACACCACCTGAGACTGCCCTATCTTGGATATTTTAAATTCCAACTTGCCATTCCTTGATCATCTTTATTCTTTCATGAGCTTAACACCTCCATTTTCTCCCTCTGTTGGGCTCCTCACTTCTCTTCCTTCTATGCCCAGCCTGGACTCCATGGTGTATGCAGCAGCACCTCTGATTAGAATCCTCACTCTTTCCTTATAGCTAATCTAACCCAAAATCAGTGTTTCAAGCTTACTTTCTTCATTCCTATACCAAGATGGTTGAGCACAAGTAAAGAAAAATCATGAGTGACCCATCACAGAAATCCACGTCTATGGGAAAACTGACTTAGCCTCATTTCTACTCCCTTTTTTTAGGTGTTGAACATGAATCAGTCTGAGCCAATTAGGTAATTCTTACCCTCTGACAACAGTGATAGGTTCAGGGATAAGCTTTTGATCTGAGGCAATCTAATCAGAGTTAATATCTAGATTTGTATTGCTAATACTTAGAAAAAGATTCTCAAAATTATCAAGGAAGCATTTAGCTTACCTGGACCTTCAAGAGGAATCAACCTTAAGGTAAAGCTAATATCAGGTAAGCAAAACAAGATATGAAAGAAATCTGATCCTGATGATATCACTGAGCCACTGGTCCCAGACTGAAGCCAGTGAATCCCACTTAATCTCTCAACTTTCTGGTTATATGAACCAATAAACTTCCTTTTAGCAAAGCTTTCGATTGTGTTTTCTACTGATTACAAGCAAAAGAATCCTGATATATAATATCTGGGTTGAGACTGACATCAACACATCATACTAATACCTTGGTTGATGTCCAAATGCCAATTTTAGTCTTAGTTCCCAGTTATCAGTAATCAGAGCTTTCTTCTTCTTCCTCTAAGCCAGTACCTAGCTCATAGCAGATGCTCAAAGGATATTTGTTGAACCACATTAGCAAGGCAGAACCTAGAACAGGCATCTGAGAGGGATATATTATCCAATTTTGAACAATACTGCCTCCTAAGAGCTGTAAAACCAACTTCAAGACAGTGTTTCCCAAACATTTTTGGCTGCTTTCCACAATAAGCAGTGTATTTTATATCATGATCTGATACACACAAAATCTATATAATTGAAAAATAAAATTCAAAGAATACTTACCCCCTACTACATGCAAAGAACTCTGCTATTTTCTCTTCCATTTTTTTAAATGGCTCATGATTACCCATCAAATTCATTTCACACCGCTCACAGAGGTATGACCTATATATTGGAAAACGTGGTCCTAGGAGTTCTCTTAAATCAAAATGGGGAACTTCTATGATTTGCGAGTAAAAAGATCAGCCAGGGCAAACAACAAAAGAAAATAAAACACCTGGTCCAGGTACCCTTGCACACAGAGTAGGTCAAGAGCCTCTCAAGTAGTAATACCTCTTGTCTCTCACCCTTTCTAATCATGCAAGAATTAGACTTTCAGTGTTATTGCCTTGCTCAAATCATCACAGCGGTCCTCAGTAAGACTCAGACATCGGACTAGAGTCAAGGCAAGGAATCCACTAAATGTACCAAACACTGCAATGTGAGGTGTAAAATATTTCAAGCATACACACAATGACAACTATTTGTCAAAATTATGTAGATGTATCAGTTAATAAAAATACAAATTTATTTAAAAATACAAATACATGGAATTTATAGAAACACTCTATTACCATGTATTTCTCAAGAGTTAATAAAAATTTTTTTCTCTAAAACCTTTCCTTTTCTGAATAAATAAAAATTAAAAAAAGAAATCCTCTACTACTGACAAGTTTATCTCTTTATAGACACACACAAAAGGTTCACACTAACTAACCTTCAAGCCTAATGTTTCCCCCACCCAGAATCCTTTTCTGTTCTCTCTACTAACCCAAACCCTACTTCTCTATGAAGGCGTGCCTTCACATCTCTTCCCTCTGTCTTCCTATAGATCTGTAGACCACAGAAGTCATTTGACAGCATCACAAAAATAACTTTGTTGAATGTGTTGTTCAAATGTTAAAATACAAGAAACAATTGTAAAAGCACTTTGGCAGTTTCAAGGTCTTATTTTCTGAACAGCTTAAGGTTAAAAAAATAATAATAATAATAATAAAATAATTGACTGCTATCCCAAACCGAATGACAATCTTTAGGGATGTTCTATCTGGACACCATGGAAAATACTTCCTAAGTATTTTCCTATCTGGAAAATACTTTTTCAGGAAGCCCTTAGATTACTGTCATTCTCAGTTGCAGCATCATCAAAACAAGGTTACTATCATTTACAGTGGATTTATACTTTGACAACACTTCATTTCTGGTTTTTGAAGTTATTTGGCTCTATTGTCTATAAGGTGTAAAAATATCCAAATATATAAAGCTGAAAGACCCAAATTAGACTGGAGACATTTTAAATTATTTGAAAATAAAATACCATTTTCTGCAAGACGTTTTCTAAATTTTTCATGTTTTAAATTTGATTCAAAAAATTTCAGCTGATGGGAATTCCCTGGCGGTACGGTGGTTAAGGACTCGGCACTTTCACTACCAGGACCCGGGTTCAATCCCTGGTCAGGGAACTAAGAGCCACACTGCATGGCCAAAAAAAAAAAAAAAAATTTCAGCTGAATGTTAAACATATTATATCCATATATAAATATATTTTTAAAGTGTATAATACTTTACTGATGACTATAGTTACAATGTCGCTAGACACTCTTAAAAGACCCTCTCTTTACCCATCACTGGTGGTGGAACACATCAGTGTGAGTAAGATGCAGACAACTTAATGGGCATTTGTTAGGATTTCTCCAAGTTTATGGGCTTTGAAAGCATTTAGGAGCTTAAATCACTTCAACTGCTGAAAAGCAATGAAAACTCTACGCCCAGATGAAATCAAAGTATTTAGTTTCTGGGTACACTTTTTTCTTAAAATAATATTTGAGGCCTTGAGAAATGCCAGGATGGCGTAGTGGAAAAAAAGCTTGAGAATAAGAGATCTTAGCTATAATAGTAATTGCTAACATTTATTCAGCCTTCACTTCACATAAGCCAAACATTACACTAAATCCTTTCTGTGAATTATTTTGTTTAATCCACGCATCAATCTTAAATAGATATTACTATTATTAATATTATCACCATCCCCACTGTACAGTTCAGATACTGAGCTTTTGAAGGGTAACAAGTCCAAAGTCGTAAGTGGTAGAGCAGGGACGCAAACCCAAGTGTTCTTGCTACCTCGAAGCGGCACCTGGATGTAGTGAAATCCTTGCTTTTAGCCAATACTTCACTAATCTGGCTTTCTGACTTTGTGCAAGTTATATATCCACTCTGGACCTCAGTTTTCTCATCTGTAAAAATAAATCAACGAATGCTAATGTTCCTTCCAGTTCTGCCTAACTTCAATATTATCAATCTTACAATCTCCCTGAGCGTCAACCAGCCAATGTCATTCCTTCTTCTAATTGAACTCAACTAAAAAAGCATTTACGAACCCAGTAGGTGTCCGGCCTTGTGGTAGGCCGTAGCCTAGGTCCCCGACTCTGCTCCCGCCACTAGATGCCAACAGGCCCCCTTTCCACCCGCAAATCCCCTGAACCCGCTGGGGTCCTTTCTCCTCCGAAGCCCCTCCCGGCACACTCCCGCCCCTGGGCCAGCCCCAGCTCTGGCTCCCAGAAGAGCTCACCCTTCAGGTGGTTTCCGCTGCCTGGCGCCGAGGGACCCCGCGGCCCCGCTGCCTTGTCCCCCGGAGGGGTCGCATGGAGTGCCCCCGTCTGCGACCTTTCGACAACTCTGCCTTTCGTCATGGCTGCTGCAGGGAAGGTGGAGGAAGCGGGGTGATGCCGCGGCCCCTTAACAACAACTACGCGGCAGGCTCTTTACAACACCCAGGGGCCACAGCCACAGCCACTTCCGGGACGACGACCTCACCTGAAACGACCTCAGGCCCGCAAGCACAGTAACACTAAACCGGGCCCCGCAGCGCCTACTCGGACTAGGCTCCGCCCCGCACCGCCCCCGAGGATAGCGCGCTCGCGCCCGCCCAGTAACCGCGAGACTAGCCAGGGTCCCCTTCCGCCCCACTTGCTGCCCCGCCCCGCTTCATGACTGCGCGGAGCATGCGCAGTCACGGTACCGGAGTCCGCGGGTGTGACTCAGAGAGACGCAGGCATCCAACGCGCAGCTCTAATTATCCGGAAGTGCGATCTCAGAGACTGTAATGCCTTTGTCCTGGCGACCGGAAGTGCCCGGGAATGATTAGTTGGAGTTTCGTGGTGGATGCTGATTCAGCTGACTCCCTTCTCTACCAATTCGAGAATCTGTCTCGAATCTGGAGGGGCTAGACAATGCTTGCTCTGAAGATGTTGGAAAACATAAAGCCTGAGCCGAACCCACCGAGTTTCAGGAAACTAAGGCTCAAGGAGCCCGTAATCTGTGAAGGTCACAGGGTGGCAGAAATCGGTTTAGAATCCAGTTTTCTTGTTCCCAAGCCAATGCTTTCCCCACGTCATCGCCCTGCCACCCCTCATTTGTAAATCCAGGTCAGCATATTTATCTTTTCCTTTCTCAGATCCCAAACGTACCTTTTTTGGCGGTTACTTTTTCCATCCTACCTCTCAGAGCGGTATTCAGCTTACTCACTGGTGAATGTATTGGAATTCCCTCTTGAAAGTAACTTGGTAATGTGTATAAAAATACTGATTGTTCCTATCCAGTAATTAAATTTCTAAGAAGCTATTCTGTGGGAATAAACATGCAGAGGGAGTTATTCCTAACGGGATTATTTCTTAGTATAATAGTAAATGGGGAAGCAATCTAAAAACCCAACACCAAAGAATGGTTAGGTAAATGATGGGAGAACCATTCAGTGGAACTGTTTTATGTACACATCCTCTGCCTACTTATATTAACACCTTCAGTGACCACTCTAAGAAGTAGCTTCCCATTTAATTCCTTCATGGTCGTTATTAAAAGCAATAATTATTTGGATTATTTGTTTACTTGTTTATTGTCTGCCTCCACCTCTAGAATGTAAGCTCCATTAAGGTAAGGGGCCTTGTCTTTTTGTCCACCATTGTATCCCCCAGGAGATGACAGTGCCAACACCTCAGAGGGCATTCAATAAATATGTTGAATAGATTTTCAACCATAAAAAATGACGAAGAGGGGCTTCCCTGGTGGCGCAGTGGTTAAGAGTCTGCCTGCCAAGGCAGGGGACATGGGTTCAAGCCCTGGTCTGGGAAGATCCCACATGCCACGGAGCAGCTAAGCCTGTGAGCCACAACTACTGAGCCCATGTGCCACAACTACTAAAGCCCACACACCTAGAGCCTGTGCTCCGCAACAAAAGAAGCCACTGCAATGACAAGCCCATGCACCACAATGAAGAGTAGCCCCCGCTCACTGCAACTAGAGAAAGCCCGCATGCAGCAACGAAGACCCAATGTAGCCAAAAAAAAAAAAAATACCCAGAGACTAATAATGTGGATGATGCTTATTCAGAAACAAATTCCAAGAGATAACTATAAAAAACAAAACAAAAATATTAGAAGGAATACATAAGCAAGTAAATTTATATCTTTGGAATAGAGGTCTTCTTGAGCAAGATGCAAAACTATTAACTTAAACCCTTGATATATTTTACTAAAAAAAAACTTTTAAGCACCAAAAAATAAACTCTAGGAACAGACTGAGAAAAAATATTTGTCACGTAAATAAGAATTACTACAAATCAATAAGAAAAGCACAACTCAACAGAAAAGTGGACAAGATATGAATAATAAATTCATAGAAGAAAAATTAAATAGCCAACAAATTAGGAAAAGATGAACAAGTTCATTAATACAGTGTGATGACACTGAGAGGTGTATAGATTGCAATAGCAGAAGAGAGGAGTGTCTAAATTAGAATGGAGCTGCAGTGAAGGTCTCCTAAGGAGAATGATTATTAAACAGATTTAAAGGATGAGAGGGAATTAACAAAGGAAAGGAGGAGAAAACAGCTTTTGTGAACAGCTTTGTTTTATTATTATTATTATTATTTATTTATTTATTTTTGGCTGCATGGGGTCTTCGTTGCTGCATGCTATTCATCGTTGCAGTGCATGGGCTTCTCATTGCAGTGGCTTCTCTTGTTGCGGAGCACGGGCTGTAGGTGTGTGGGCTTCAGTAGTTGTGGCACACAGCCTCAGTAGTTGTGGCTCGTGGGCTCCAGAGTGCAGGCTCAGTAGTTGTGGTGCAGGGACTTAGTTGCTCTGCGGCATGTGGGATCTTCCCAGACCAGGGATGGAACCTGTGTCCCCTGCGTTGGCAGGCGGATTCTTAACCACTGCTTATCTTTGAAAAGGAGCTTTAAGCAAAGAATAGGAGAATGGAAAAAGGTGAGATAAGACAAGGGCATTATCACAAAGTGCTAGAAGTTTGAACTTAATCCTGAAAGATATCTGAAACCATTGAAGAACTTTTTTAACTGGAGAGAGATGTATTAAGATTTGTATTTTACAAAGCTTATCCTTACTGCCCAGTGACAGAATTAGAGGAGTGCCACACTAGCAGCAGAAAGAGAAGCTAAGAAGTTATTGTAATAATGCCAGCTAGACCCAGGGTAGTGGACTGGAAACAAAGATGATGTCAGATATGAGATAATGTGAGAAAAATTATTTTAAAACTTTTATTTAATTACATGAGTAAATACATACTAGTTATTCCAGAAAAAAAACTGAAAAAACAAACAGAAAAATATAAAAATCATCTCTAATAACACCATCCATAGATAATCATGATATTTGGGATTTATCCTTCTGGAATATTAGAAATGTTAACTAAGGAAGTTGAATCTAGGGGAGTAATGCCCTAATTAGACAAGGATATTAAGTGAGAGTGAAGGGATTAGGTGTTCAAGGAATTTCTGGTTTAGGAGGCTGAGTGGAATATTTGTGCCTAAGATAACAGGAAGAGGAGTCACACTGGAGGGAAGGATGCTGAATTTTGTTCTGGATACTGTCTATCTATACTTCCTTGCTTCCTGACTTCTATCATCTTTTCTTACCTGAAACTCCTCTCCTTATAGTCACCAGTGAGCTTCTTTTCATTGGATTCAGTTTTTAGTCATTTGCTACCTCTCTCCATTGCTTAATACATTAACTGCTCCCTCCTTCATGGTTTCCATGACAATTCTCTGACCACTTAGTAAACTCTTTTGGAGGAAACTTCTTTTTTCCTTTCCCTTAAAAGCTGGCATCTCCCCTAGATATCCACTCTCTTCTCAGTCTACAAACTTTTTCTAGGCAATCTTGGCCATGACTTCAATAACCACTTATACATACATAGATAACAAATTTTTATTTCAAACACCAGAACTATACACATAACACTTATTAGACATTTATACCAGGGTGTACCACAAGCACCTCAAACTCAGAATATACAAATCTGAAATCAACTTTATCCTTCCAAACTTTAAACACTTCCTGTATTCACAGTCTTGGGAGATGGCACCATCAGTTCCCCTTATGCTTGAGCCAGAAACCTAAGAACTCTCATTTAACATTCATTAAATTCAACTTGTTGAATGAATGATGAATGAATGAATTCCTCTTGTCTTTCACACCACATCCAAACACTGGGTCTAGTCAGATCTCCATCTCCTCTTCCTTACCTTCCTCATTCAGATCTCATGACCTCTCTTCTCACTCACCTCTAAGCAATTTTCCATATTACCACTAGAGTGGTCTCTGAGAGACAATCTTGAAGCCCTTCATGGTCTGACACAAGCTCAAATGGTCAAGCTGACTCTGAATCTAACATGAATAAACAAATAAATGAATAAAAGAAACCATTCCGGACCACATATCGTACCCTGAACACACCATACTCATTTGTGCTACTGTGCCTTTGCAATAGTTGTCCCTCTGCCTTAAATGTCTTCCCCGCAGTGTTTCTCTATGATCAATTACTGCTTATCTTAGAAGAGTTGTCCTAAAGGTACCTACGAATCATGACAGGCACTTCCTCCCCTGGATTGACTCTATTTTAGTAATTACCTAATTATATTTAATTGTTTACTTTGTTGGGGGGGAGGGGCACACCACATGGCGTGTGGGATCTTAGTTCCCTGACTAAGGATTGTACCTATGCCCCCTGCATTGGAAGCGTGGAGTCTTAACCACTGGACCACCAGGGAAGTCCCCTAATTGTCTACTTATTATCTGCAACCAGACTATAAGCCCCTTTGGTGATTCAGCATGGTGCCTTTCTCAATATGTTTTTGTACAGTGAATGCCTTTGAGATACATGTAAGCTCTCCAAATGCATATGATCACTAGACAGTTAAATGCACAAATGAAAAAAGAAGGCTGAGAGGGGTAGACCTGTATCAGGAGATATAAAAAAATATTATAAAGTAATTAAAACAGGGGTGTACTGGGTCAGGAAAAATGTAGGTAAACAAATGAGATCAAGTAGACCCACATAATCATAGGGATTAGTATATGATAAAGGAGGCATTTTTTTTTCAATTTAAAAAATTTTTAATTTGTTTCAAAGTTAAACCCAAGACACATTGACTTCATAGGAAATCCACTGAGAAATGTTTTTCTAGGCTGAACACCTGTTTCCCTTTAGTCTCCCCCAACAGAGCATATACATGTTAATTACTTTCATTTTATAATCACTGCTGTCCCACCACTATACCAAGAATACCTAAACTGTGTGTGTGATATTCTGAATGTTCTTAGTTATAGCCTAATTTCACTAACTGCAAAAGATTTTCTGGGATAACCTGTCGCTTGAATTCTTTGGCTACTTTTGAAGATGAAGTCCAAAGAACTCTTAAATGATTCTCCTTTGTGTGTGTGGGGGTTATTTTATAGGCATTAGCAACTAGCACCTGGGGCTGTGCTGATCCCATCTGGCATCACTGGGAGACAACCTGTAAAACCAAAGAATCATTTGATGCAACAGGCAACTAAGTGACTCAAAACTGAAGGTTAAATTTAAAGAAAAAACTAATTTAGAGAAAAAAAGGGCTATCCTAGAGGAACTCATTCTAAAAAATCAATCATTATGCCTCTGTGTGTGTGTGTGTATGTGTGTGTGTGTATAAGGCACAACCAGATCAATTCAGTGCATGCTGGTGGGTCCCACATGACTCAAAGGAGGCATTTTAAACCAGAAGAAAAAAGGATAGATTATTTAATAAATGGTACTAGGATAATTGTCTAACCAATTTTTAAAATCAGATATCTATCATATACTATATACAAAATTAATTATCAGATGATATTAAAGCTTTAAATTTAATAATAAGAACTATGAAAGTATAGAAAGATAAATAGAAAAAACATTTTTATTATCTTGAGCAGAAAGACCTTTCTTAGTATAACCTATAAGAAAGCCTCTGATTTTATCCCTGTGCAAATTTAAAACAGAATTTAGCACCCATCACACACCCAAAGGAAAATCTACTCCACAAAACAATAATGAATAATGTAGAGATTATTGAATTGTTTGAAGAGAAACAGAGAGACAGTTAATAAATTTTTCTAGACATTTTTGTTCTTCCCTCTTATTGTCAGCACCTCACTTTTTCTCCCCCCTCCTAATCTCTAGAGCAAACACAGTGCTTTTCTGCTTTCAGTCTTGACTTGACGGCCCTGGAGGTCTAGCCTTTGTGCAAGCATAGCAAATATTTATCTAATAAAAGTTGAAAAGCTTTTTTAAGGATCTAAAATTAATATTGGAATAAGGAAGACATTAAAATATATTTTCCATAAAGAAATATGGACATAATTTAAGTTTGCAGCTTGCTGAATATTCACAGACTCAAGAGGGGCATCTCCAAGTCAAGAGACAGAACAGTACCAACACCCAGAATACCCAATACTTCCTTCCAAGTCACTATTCACCCTCCCCAAGAGAAACCACTGGAAAAGCCTCTTAAAATATAATGCAAAACCTAAAGCCAATTTGAGATTTCCCTATCTAGCCATGACAAAGTAATTGGTACCAGACCAGCCTTCCCACTGCAAAGAACTAGAAAACTAGGTAAGTATCTGAAACAACTGTTTTTACATGCTGAACAATAGTCAGTCAAGGACTATGATCCTTGAGAGAAGAGAAACAAATGAGTCTCATGATTACATGGTCTTCTGCCTAGAGGCACTTTCTGAACCACAGCACAAGAAGGGGTAGCCCAAAGAGGGCACAGTGGTATTACTAGGCCAAAGAGAACAGGATGGGAGTTCAAGGCTACCATTAAGGCTGGAATTTGCAGGGCAGGACACCAGAGACGAACAAAGAAGAAGCTCCAGATAGCTGCATAGGAATCTCCTTGGGTTTTTGGTTGAAAACCTGCACAAGCCAGCGTAAGACCACATGAGGTGGAGCAAAGAAAAATGCTCGCGAAATAATGGATACTGGAAAGCTGTGAGCTGTGTGGAGATTCCAGAGCTTACATGGGACTGGAAGACATTAAAGTTCCACTAAACCAGAGTGAAAAAAGCTCGTGACCAAGTTTGGCATTCAGAAAAGACACCAGAAAGGCAAAGCCTTAGTATTAGGGCTAATCTAACCGAGAAAAGGCTGCTTTAGACATACACTAATACAGATTAAAAACAAGATTCAAAGGATTGATTTGATGCACAAGTAAATTAACCGTCTACAGAACAAAATTCAATTATTTTCATTGAGGTAAAATTGATATATAACATTATATAAATTTTAGGTGTACAACATTATAAATTGATATTTGTATACACTGCAAAGTGATCACCACTAGTTACCATCTAGTTACCATCCATTACCACACAGTTGATCCCCTTCACCCATCTCATCCTCTCCACACTTCCCTTCCTCTCTGGTAACCACCAATATTTTCTCTGTATCTATGAGTTTGTTTTTTTCGTTCATTTGTTTTTTAGATTCCGCACATAAGTAAAATCATATGGTATCTGTCTTTCTCCCCCTGAGTTATTTCACTCAGCATAGTACCCTTAAGGTCCATCCATGTTGTCGCAAGTGGCAAGATTTCATTCTTTTTATGGCTGTATAGTATTGCACTGTAATCTGTATATCTTTAACCATTCATCCAATCATAGACACTTAGGTTGTTTACATATCTTAGCTATTGTAAATAATGCCACAATGAACACAGGGGTGTATTTATCTTTTTAAATTAGTGTTTTTGTATTCTTTAGATAAATACCCAGAAGTGGAATAGTTGAATCTCATGTCAGTTCTCTTTTTAATTTTTTGAGGAACTTCCGTACTGTTTTCCATAGCAGCTGCACCAATTTACATCCCCACCAACAGGGCTCCCTTTTCTCCACATCCTCTCTGATACTTATTATTTCTTGTCTTTTTTTTTTTTTTTTTTTTTTTTTTGCGGTACACGGGCCTCTCACTGTTGTGGCCTCTCCCATTGCGGAGCACAGGCTCCGGACGCGCAGGCTCAGTGGCCATGGCTTACGGGCCCAGCCGCTGTGCAGCATGTGGGATCTTCCCGGACTGAGGCATGAACCCGCGTCCCGTGCATCAGCAGGCGGACTCTCAACCACTGCGCCACCAGGGAAGCCCTCTTGTCTTTTTGATAGTAGTCATTCTCTGATAATAGTCATTCTCTTTGTGGTTTTGATTTGCATTTCTCTGATAATTAGTGATGTTGAGCATCTTTTCATGTGCCTGTTGGCCATCTGTATGTCTTCTTTGGAAAAATGTCTATTCAGATCTTCTGCACATTTTTCAATTGAATTGTTTGTTTTTGTTGTTGTTGAGTTGTGTGAGTTCTTTATATATTTAGGATATTAACTCCGTATCAGATACATGATTTGCAAATATCTTCTCCCATTCAGTAGGTTGCATTTTCATTCTGTTGATGATTTCCTTTGCTGTGCCACAGCTTAATTTTTTTAAAAAAGAAAATAAAATCAAGAAGTTTTATAGCATGGGATCCACAATGTTCAGCATGCAATCTAAAATTACTAGGCACTCAAAGATTCAGGAAAAGGTGACCTATAATCAGAAGAAAAATCAGTCAATAGAGACCCAAGAATGATTTTTTTTTTAAGCTATTATGAATATGTTTAAGGATTTAAAGGAAACCATGAACGTAATAAGGGGACAAACAAGAAATACCACTAAAGAAATGTAACCTGTAAAGCAGAACAAAACAGAAATTCTGGAACTAAAACATACGATACCTGAAGTGAAAAATTAACTAGATGGGTTTAACATCAAGTTAGACACTACAAAAAAAAGGCCAGTGAACTTAAAGACAGGGCAAAATAAATCTTCCAAATTGTAGCACAGAGAGAAAAAGGCAGAGTCCAACATATTGTATGTCTAATTAGAACTTCAGAAAGAAAGAAGAGAAAAATTAGGATATTTGAAGTACTTTTTAAAATAATGCTCAATTTTTTTTTACAGATTTGTTGAAAACAATAAGCCCAAAGATCAAAAAGTTAATTGAACCCCAAGCAGGCTAAATATAAAGAAAAACACACTTAGACCTGTCATGATGATACTGACAGCCAGAGATGAACAGAAAATCTTTGGAACAGCCAGAGGGGTTTTGGAGAAAAAACACATTTTGTTCAGGGGAACAGAAAAAGAATGAATGCAAACTTCTTATAGAAAAATAATGCAAATAAGAAGAAAATAGAACAACTTCCTTCAAGTGCTTAAAGGAAATAAAATTAAAGCTGTGGACTGAGAATTTTAAATCCAGCAGAAATAGCTTCAAGTACAAAGGTGAAAGAAGGATATTTCAGTTAAACAAAAACTGAGAGATTTGTCATCAGCAGACTTAAAATACAAGAAATGTTGAAGGAAAATTATGGCAGAAGGAAATGCAGACCTACAGAGGAATGAAGAGTGCCAAAAATAGATGGGTAACTATAAAAGACTTTTTTCTTCATTATATAGTTTTTACAGAATAATTGGTAATCATATATCACTGGTGGGAGTATTAAATTGTACAACCACTTTGGAAAAAGTTTTGGCAGTTTCTTATAAAGCTAAACAAACACCTATTTTATGACCCAGCAGTGTCACTCTTAAGTATAGTTTAAAATGCATGTCCATGTCCAGAAAAAGACTTATACACAAATATTCACAGCAGTTTTAGTCACGATAGCTAAAAACTGGAAACAGGTAGTGTGAGGACATTGTCCCTGAAATGGGGTGGGCTAGTGTAGGGTGTCAGAGCCTGGACAGAATGAGGAGACTCGGTCAGCATAGGGGTTTAAAACCCAAGCAGAGTGGGGAGGGTGTCCTTATAGAGAAGCAGCCCAGTGTGGAGTTTCAGAGCCCAAGCCAGGTGTGTCAGAGGTCCCAAGACCACCCCCAAGTTCAATAATTAACTAGCAGGACTTAGCACACAGTCATACTCATGGCTATGATTTATTACAGCAAAATGATGCAAACCAAAATCAGCAAAGAGAAAGGCATATGGGGCAAAGTTCAAAGGAAACCAGGCACAAACTTCTAAGAGTTCTCTCTCAGTGGAATCACAGGGAACATGCTTAGTTCCTCCAGCAACAAACAGTGACAACATGTGTGAAATGTTATCTATCAGGAAGCTCATAAGATTCAGAACCCAAGGTTTTTATCAAAAGTTGGTCACAAAGGTACTCCATGCCTGTATGTACAAAAATTCCAGATTCCCACAAGGAAAGCAAGTTGTTCAGGATAAACCACATTATTTATACAAAAAGTTTGGGCACAGTGAACCATTCTTATCAGTATGGGGAAGGTGGGAACCCTCTTGAAATCCAAGGTACCAGGTGCCAGCCAAGGACCAAACTTGTACACAATCCCTTCTAGCAATAGCAGTCTCAGGCCTTCTATATTAACTCTTCTGCACATCAGGTGACAAGGGTATCCTTGAGGAGGGGCAGCTCAAAGCAGGTTTTCAAAGCCAAAGAATGTTGAGGAGAGTGTCCATGCAGGGGGCTGTGATGGTACTAGCCTGGTACTGGGAGTCAGAGTCAAAACTGGGTGAAAAATGCATCCATCTAGGGCAACCTGGTTCAAGGTGTTGGAGTCAAATGGGATAAGGTGGGCATCTACACAGGAGAGAGAAGGGTGCAGCAATAAGAGATTGGTTACAAACTGGTACATTGATAAAAAATAAGTAACAATATTACGATAATAGTGGCCTGGATTTTCTTACCATCATTAGAGTTAAAAACATGTGAAGGGAGAAAAGTAGACTGAAACTTGTGATGTTGGGGATATTGAAATTGGAGGTATCAGTCTGAGCTCATGGTTTTCAATAGATAGATGGAAGTAAGAATGAATATAAATGTAATTGAGTGTGTCTACCAAACGGGCCTGGAGCAGTGACACCTCAAGGACAATGAATATACTTAGTGTTAAGATCTTGGTTCTAAGTAATATTTTTCAGTTGTTGGAGAAATGGCTAATTACAGGGTTAGTTACAGGCAAGGAAAAATACAAGATGAGTCTGGAGCATCTTGTACAAGAAACAAGGAAGTGCTCAAAGAATGACAGGGACATATCAAAAGGACAAGAGCCAGCTTGAAGAGGCTCCAGTGGCCAAATTGGGTATAGCTTGAGTTGCAAAATAAATAATGATATATTTTTAAAAATATTTATTCATTTATTTATTTTGGTTGCGCTGGGTCTTAGTTGCAGCAGGTGGTCTCCTTAGTTGCGGCACTCAGGCTCTTTAGTGTGGCATGCGAACTCTTAGTTGTGGTATGCATGTGGGATCTATTTCCCTGACCAGGGATGGAACCCGGGCCCCTTGCATTGGGAGCGTGGAGTCTTAACCACTGTGCCACCAGGGCGGTCCCAAAATAAATAATGATATTAACAGACTATAACTCATTGGATAAAATATGAAATCATGAATTTATGTTGATAAAAAAATCAATGAATAAATTTAAAGTTTGATGAAAATAGAATATTTACATAGTTTTGAAATATCTATCATAAAATATTGATTAATTACAAAATGAAAAAGTAACTTTATATCCCACTCAAATGATTCAAGAAAAAAATTCTTTGTACTACTGGCAACAATTCTGAAAGAAATAAATACACAAGTCACAGTTATAGTCGGAGATTTTACCACTTATCTCTTAGTAATTAACAGAACAAGTAGTTGTTCTGTATTCTGATTGTGATATTGGTTATGCACATCTGTATATTTGCTAATATTCATAGAACAATACTGTAAAGAATCAGTTATACTGTATAATAATTTTTATTTTTTAATTAATTTTTATTGGAATATAGTTGCTTTACAACGTTGTGTTAGTGTACGATAATTTTTAAATAAAATAGTAAATAATAATATCTACATATATAGTTGGTGAGGAAAAATCTTAAATTTTCTATGGCTGGACAATCAAACTAAGACAGAAAGGAAAAAAAAAAATGACATGACCCCTTTATGGTAGGCCTTTCCCAATGTGCACTGTGCATCTACATTATACATTACCCAGACCTTCTCAAAGCAGGAGGATGAAATCAAACTTTGAGAAAAGCTGGTCCCTTTCTTCAGATGCCAGCATTGTAATTCTATGATTAATATTTCTTTTTCATCTCATACAAAGGGTCACATTGACCAAGGGCTTGTTCTGTACGTGCATAACTGACTAAAAACAAAAAACAAAAAAACTGATGAACTGTGTGCACAATGCTAACCTTTCAATATGGTACATTAATTCTTTATCTCAAAAATGTATAAAACTGTATCTCTAACTCCTGATCAATGGAGCAGTTCTCAGAGTTTCTGAGAATCTGTTTCCCGGGTTATAATCCTCAGTTTGTCTTGAATAATATTCTCTTTTCTTTCTTCTTAGCTTGATTGTTATTTGATTTTTCATTGACATAATAGAGAGAGTGGCAAAGTAAATCAATAAAATAACTTTACACCTTAAGGAGCTTGAAAAAGGAGCAAACTAAAACAATAGCTAGCAGTAGGAAGGGAGTAATAAAGAACAGAATGGAGACAGATACAATATAGAATGGAAAAACAATAGAGAAAATCAATAAAACCAAGAGCTTTTTCTTAAAAAAAAATTGACAAATATTTAGCTAGATTGACTAAGATACAAAGCAAGAAAAATTAAAGTATTAAAATCAGAAAAGAAATTGTTACCAAAGTTCATGTGCCCGATGCACAGTGAGGCCAAATAAACTGAAACATCAGAGTTTGAAGCAGAGAAAGGTTTATTGAAGTAGGACATTTCTACAGATTTTACAGAAATGAAAAGGATTATAAGAGAATACTGTGACTTTTCACAAAGACGGTGCTGAAAGCGAAGAAGGAAGCCCCTGCCCCTCCCAAAGCTGAGCCAAAGCAAAGGCTTTGAAGGCCAAGAACACAGTGCTGAAAGGCATCCACAGCCACGAAAAAAGATACGGACATCACTCACCTTCCAACTGCCCAAAACACTGTGGCTCAGAAGGCAGCCCAAATGTCCTTAGAAGAGTGCCCCTAGGAGAAACAAACTTGACCACTATGGCATCACCAAGTTCCCCCTCACCACCAAGTCAGCCATGAAGAAAACAGAAGACAACAACATACTGGTGTTCATTGTGGATATCAAGGCCAACAAGCACCAGATCAGACAGGCTGTGAAGAAGCTCTATGACATTGACGTGGCCAAGGTGAGCACCCTGATAGGGCCTGATGGAGAGAAGAAGCGTATGTTCAACTGGCTCCTGATTACGATGCTTTGGAAGTTGCCAACAAAACTGGGGTTATCTAAACTGAGTCCAGTTGGTAATTTTAAATATAAAAGTTTTCACTAAAGAAAAAGAGGATACTGTGATGAACAGTTCGCTTCAGGGAGAGGAACTGGGTGGCAGGGAAACAGTGAGATTTTACTTTTGAAATTTTGTCCCAAATGCATGAATAATATATTTAACCAATAACAGCAATAAACATATGAGCACAAGAATAGATAAAAATGAAAATAATTTATTAAAGTATAAATTATTTTTACCGTATTTTCTAAAGTTTTTGCAACAGGCTTGTGTTACCTTCATGATTGGAATAAAAACAAAGAAGATTTTTTAAATGTTCGTAATGTTAGTATGCATACAATTTTTATTGTGTTTCTTTAATATCATATCAAGTCTTACCTCTTCTTTGACTAGAGGAATTTAGTGAAAACAGCATCTTCTCCTTGGCTATGAGCAGGAACGGTAACCCCTAAGTTTTACACTTCCAGGTGAGGAGACCTCAGCCTGAACTAGGAATGGAAACAGTTTAGAAACAGAAAAAGAAGAGTAGTTTCTCAGGGAGCCAAAGAAAGAAGATGTTGTCCTAGAAATAGGTTGGAATGTGGTGGCTGGACTCAGGCATTTAGAACTAATTTTTAAGTCCCAATGTTCAGGCAGCTGTCAGACAAGGCAGGCCAGAAGCCAATGGAAACCAGCTGGTAAAGCTGGAAAGAAGAAGCAGGCTATGTATGTGGGGTAGGCAGGGTCGGCACCTTCACATACTGGCACAGCAGTGAGTTCTGGCCCCAAACTGAGTGAGAAAAGGGCTGGGCTCCAGTCAAGAACAACCAGCCAGGTCAAATTCTCTGGATTGACATCACTCTTGTGCCAAAAGAACGCAGGCATCTCAAACTGCCTTTTCATTTGTGCTGGATGGAGAGAGTGTTGGCAAGAGTCCGAATGGTTCAAGGCTTTGAGGCTTGGCCCTCTGGCCCGTTTCTCTCAGTGCTGCTATTTGCCCAGGCCAGTAAAGAATCCTGGTCTCTAAAGTCAAGATTATCTGAACAAGTCAGAATAGAATAACTTTTAAAAATGAACACTTTTAGTTTTAAAAATTATTTTTTCCATGGGCCATGTCGTCACTTATTATATTATAATAGCACATTTGTATAGGTTTTTTGTTTTGTATTACTCCCCAATTGGGATGTAAGCTCCTTGAGGACAGGGGACTTTTTCTGCTTCATTCACTGCTGTCTTCTCAAAGCTCAGAAGGGTGCCTGGCACAAACAGAAGATTTTAGTTGAGTTACAAAAAATAATCACTGCCAAAAAAATGTTACAAAAAGTTCAAATAGTAAAGTTCAAAATGTAAAATTTGAGTCTTTGTCCATATCTCCATCTAATTCTACTCTCCCAAGATAACCATTATAACATTTTTGTGTATATAATATTAATCCTAGAACAATCTTTTTATTTCTGTTTATCTTAAGCAGACCACAATGCCTGGCATAGAAGAAAGTACTTGATACAACTACTTGAAAATTCATTGAATGAGTTGTAAGCAGTCTTGGAGTTGGGGTGGAGTGGCTAAAAAAAGAGTTGGCTGCTATAGGCTATTTCCCTGAACAAGTTAGGGTGAGTTCCTTGAGTTAAGCATCTGTATATCACACGTATCGAGGAGAGTGCCTGAACAGGAACCAATTATTTATTAAGCACTTATCTATGACCCAACCATATAATGAGGAGAAAGGTTTGATTCTCCAGCCTGCTGCACTACTTCTGGCTTTCTTGAATAAGACTCCTTGCCCTGTTAAACTGGCTCAGTGCCATTCTACCTGAGCATGCTGGCCCCAGGGCAGAACTCCCATCCCAAAGGGCTCTCCATGCCTTTTGGCTGCTGGCAAGACAGAATGAGAAGACTGTCCCATAGGCCAACAGACACAGACACCCACGCTCATGCCCAGCATGTCTGCATGGAATGTTGCCCAGTTAGAACCTCTGAGAGACAGACATCTGTCAGCATCTCTTTGTGAGGGTGTCTCAGGGGATTTGTCTGAGTGCCAGCTTCTCTATAGAAAAGGCAGTCAAAGCCGGAAAAAGCCAGCCATTCAGTCACACTGAAAATACAATATTGAAGCATTAAGCTGGAATGTGACGATTTACAGCTGTCACACCACACTCTCTAAGTGAAATCACATTTTGTGCCAGACTTCCAAAGACATAATCACATGAAAACTATTTATATTGCCTTGATGCATGGTTAAAAATAGTTTACCACAAATGTAAGAAAATCTACTATGGGATCTCTGTTGAGAAGCATAAATACAGGGAACAAAGTGGCTGTTTTCTATTTTACTTCAGGAAACATTTAGTCATAAATAGAGTGATGCACTAAGCATAGAAGAAGAGTGACTTAGGGTGGATTCCTTGCTAGTCAGTAACTTTATTGAATCAACAAAACTAAATCAACAAAACTAAATTTCCTAGAATCCACCTTAATGATAGAAAAATCTTAGTAGGCCTTTCAGGTTCCAAGTCATCTTCGTTTTCTTCTTGACTTCTGCTTATTTCCTTACCAGAGCTTTCACTGTCCAGAAGTTAAGTAAAATATTCCAATCTCTCACTGTACTTACTGCTGGGTTCTTATCAGTGTGTGTGTGGTGGGGAGCTGGGGCAGGGGCGGGGAGCTCACTGTAGAGAGGGCCTGCATTCTCAGTACCCAAAACTTGAAAAGTTGCCACACATTTCCTCAGGCCTCTGCACCGGCTGGTTCCTTGGTTTGAGAGGCTCTTTTCCAAATCTTTGAGCAGCTGCCTCCTCATCATTCAGGTTTCAGTCAAATGTCAGTCCTTCCTGACTATCCTATTTAATATTGCCCTCCTCCCATGACTCTGTCTCATGACATTTAGTCTTATTTTCCTCACAATACAGCATCTGAAATTTTACTTACTGGATTATTGTCTGTCTCCCTAGATAAGACCTAAGCACCATGAAAGCAAATGCCCTGTCTGCCTTGGTTACCACAGTACTCCAGCACCTTGAATAGTTCCTGGTATACGACAGGCTTTTTGTACATATTTATAATTGAATAGGTGGTGGCTGATAGATGGTAGTGGTTAAGCGTAAAACTTCGGAGGAGTGATTTGTTTAAGGATTTAAAAAGAGAATTTTAAATTTCCAGCCAATTACTGTCTTGCCAAAAAGAAAAATGAATTGGGATTATCACATCCATTGTCAACTTCTAATTATGCCCTTAGCACTGGTTTCTGTACCAGGTGTGAGTCTATCACACACAGTGCATTTTACCACTTGGATCGGAGATCAAAGGAAATCAAAAGTCATTAGCAAATCATAGATTAACCATTACACATATTTTCCTCAATAGCTCTTGGAAGAGTCACCCTAAAACACGCTGTTATTCAATGAAATATGTAAATTAGTAATGAAAAAGTTCGTTCAATTAAGGTGAAGAGATACACATGAATACAGAAGACACATTTTAAAAGGATAGAAAAAGTCCCCGTTGAACTTAACAACAATAAGGTCATTCTTTTGTTTAGTTCTCTGTAGTGAAAAAAACTGTAAGGATGGCAAAAACGGACATTTTTTTTTAATTGACATTTTATGGCTCTTGTGAATTGACACAAAGTAAAGGCATATATTTGCATCAGAAAAAAATTAACATTAGCAATCAGAGCTATCTCCTAAATGTCCGAAATATGACTTTTGTTTATATTGCCTCTCTGAAACCTTAACTAGATTTTTTTTTTGACTATAGAAATTAAGTAAGAAACAGGGCCCTCAAAATAATGGCAATTGATTTAATTCCTCTTACCTTCACTATCCTCGTCTGTAAAATGGAGCTAATAATCCTTATCACATAGAATGGATAATGTATACTAAGTGCCTAGCTTTAGTAGATATCCAATAAATATTATTTTGGGTTGTTGCTATTTTTTTTAAATAAATTTATTTATGTTATTTATTTATTATTTTTGGCTGCATTGGGTCTTAGTTGCTGCGCACGGGCCCTCTCCAACTGCGGCGAGCGGGGGCCACTCTTCGTTGCGGTGCGCGGGCTTCTCATTGCGGTGGCTTCTCTTGTTGTGGAGCACGGGCTCTAGGCACACGGGCTTCAGTAGTTGTGGCTAGTGGGCTTCAGTAGTTGTGGCTCGTGGGCTCTAGAGCGCAGGCTCAGTAGTTGTGGCGCATGGGCTTAGTTGCTCCGCGGCATGTGGGATCTTCTCGGACCAGGGATCGAACCTGTGTCCCCTGCATTGGCAGGCAGATTTTTAACCACTGTGCCACCAGAGAAGCCCCTTGCTCTTTTTAAAGTACTTGAAATCCAGAAGCCCTTTGGGCAGCATCTGGCCTTGTGGTCTCTGATCTGCTTCAGCCACTCTTAGCTCTATAACACATCCTTCCTGGGAGGTTACTCAGCAGGCACTGTGGGAAATAAGAGTTTGTTCTGATTGTGAACTGTCCCTGCTTGTCAGAACAATAACAACAACAACAAAATCAAACATCATTTCCAGTCTCCTCTCCAGCACCAATTGTGCTTCAGTAATCTATCACTAAAGAGGTATCTGGGGTAAAACTGAACATGTGCATAAAGAGATTGTGAACCCATTTGGGTCGAGACTACCACTCCATCAGAGGCCACAGCAGTAGCAGGACAAAACTGAACCAGAGCAGTAATTTCAGGGATGCCTCTCCAACAAGAGGCAACTAGCTACATGAGAAGACCTCTGAGTGCCTCATCCTTCTCTCTGACCCCTTCCTGAGAACAGGGAAGGGGACAAGGTGTCCCAGGGTATGACTCAGCCTCCACCTGCCCTCTAGGGCACTAGAGTGGGAGGAGGATTTTAAAAAGTCCACTGATCTCGTCTGCCGTAAGTCTAGCTTATACTGGGGCAGGTGGAGAGCTTCGAACCAATCATGAGATTGACAGTTTAGGTTTTGTTGTTTCTTTCTCTTTTTTTTTCTTTTTTTTTTTTGCGGTTCGCGGGCCTCTCACTGTTGTGACCTCTCCCGCTGCGGAGCAGAGGCTCTGGACACGCAGGCTCAGCAGCCATGGCTCACGGGCCAGCCGCTCTGCGGCATGTGGGATCTTCCCGGACCGGGGCACGAACCCGTGTCCCCTGCATCGGCAGGTGGACTCTCAACCACTGCAGCACCAGGGAAGCCCCCGAGACTGACATTTTAAACCAAACTGAACTGAGTTTTAGTTGTCAAGTCATAGAATCTGCCCAGGATGTCATTAAGATACAGGTGAGGGGGATTTGCCACATCATACTTGAAAGTGGTAATCAAAAATAATAATACTGGGCTTCCCTGGTGGCGCCATGGTTGGGAATCTGCCTGCCAATGTAGGGGACATGGGTTCGAGCCCTGATCCGGGAAGATCCCACATGCCACAGAGCAACTAAGCCCGTGAGCCACAACTACTGAGCCCGTGTGCCACAACTACTGAAGCCCTTGTGCCTGGAGCCCGTGCTCTGCAATGGGATAGGACACCGCGGTGAGAGGCCCACGCACCGCGATGAAGAGTGGCCCCCACTCGCCGCAGCTGGAGAGGGCCCACGCGCAGCAATGAAGACCCAGTGCAGCCAAAAATAAACAAATAAAAATAAATAAATAAGTTTATTTAAAATAATAATAATAATACCTCACAATTACCGAGTGCTTACTATGTACTTAGCCTGTTCAAGAACTTTACATATATTGGGCTTCCCTGGTGGCGCAGTGGTTGAGAGTCCGCCTGCCGATGCAGGAGACACGGGTTTGTGCCCCGGTCTGGGAATATCCCACATGCCGCAGAGCGGCTGGGTCTGTGGGCCATGGCCGCTGGGCCTGCGCGTCCGGAGCCTGTGCTCCGCAACGGGAGAGGCCACAGCAGTGAGAGGCCCGCGTACCGCAAAAAAAAAAAAAAAAAAAAGAATTTTACATATATTATCTTGTCTAATCCTCATAATAAGCTTGTGAAGTAGATCCATTACAATCTCCACTGGACACAAGAGGCAACTGAAGCACAGAGAAGTTAATTTGCCTAATTCAGACCCCCGCAGTCCCACTCCAGAGCCAAGCCCCTGACCAACATGCTTTACTGCTTCTTATGCCGTGATAGGTTGAGATTTCTTCATAAACCAGTTACTCACATATGTGGGCCCCATCACATATCAAGACCATATAATGTGTCAGTGCAGAGTTCTCTCTTTTGCTTACTTAAAGAACAAAACCTCTCAAGATACAAATTTCAAGAAATCTTCACTATTCCAAGCAGACTTTGTTGTTGTTTTATTTGTCTGTTTTGGCCACTCCACGCGGCTTGCAGGATTTAGTTCCCCGACCAAGGATTGAACCCGGGCCACAGCAGTGAAAGTACTGAGTCCTCACCACTGGACGGCCAGGGAATTCCCCAAGCAGACATTTTTAAAGGCAAGACCCACCTGGGTTGTAGGATAAAGGCCGAATTCAATCACCTACCAAGAGGAGTTAAGAGGGCATCTGCCCTAATCTACTTTTGCCCCATCTCTCACTCTATTTTTTTTTTTTTTTTTTTTGCGGTACGCGGGCCCCTCACCGCTGTGGTCCCTCCCGTCGCGGAGCACAGGCTCCGGACGCGCAGGCCCAGCGGCCATGGCCCACGGGCCCAGCCGCTCCGCGGCATGCGGGATCCTCCCGGACCGGGGCACGAACCCGCGTCCCCTGCATCGGCAGGCGGACTCTCAACCATTGCGCCACCAGGGAAGCCCTATTTTTTTCAAGTTTTAAAGGCTACTTTATTGGCCTTCTCTGGACATTCTTTGTTTGTTTTTTTTTAGTTATTTTTTATATATATATTAGTGTATATATGTCAATCCCGATCTCCCAATTCATCCCACCACCAGCTCCGGGACAAGGCAAGATTTAGACAAGAAAGTGAGAATGGGAGCAAGACTGTGGTAGGAGGGGAGTACCAAGAAAAGGAGCCTAGGGGAGAAGAGAAGAGGTATCCGGAAAGGAAGTCTACAAAGCTGGGCTGGAGACTAGAAGACAGTGTGGCTTGCAAGAGAAGTTCCGTATGGAAGGGACTGGTGGCTAGAAAAGCAATTTGAGACCAGGTTAAGGAAAGGAGAAGTTCAGTTTGGGACATTTTTGCAGTGTTTGCACATTATCTAGGTGGGGATATTCACCAGGAGAGTAAAAATTAGGACCTAAAGCTCAGCAAACTTTAAGGCTATGAATAATAAATGAAGAAGTCATCAGCCTATGAGTGCAAGAGAAAATCGTTGGAGTAGATAAACGTATTTAGCAAAGAGGGCAGAGCAAGATGAGAAGGCAGCCAAGAACAGAATCTTAGAGATCACCTATATAGGGCAAGTGGAAAAAAGAAAACAGTGACGGATACTGAAAAAGCACTGTCAGAGAAGTAAAAGGAGAATCCATTGAGGGGGGATCACAAAGGCCAAGAGAGGAGAGATTCCAGAAGGCAAAGACAGTCAACATGGCAAAGAAGAATGAAAAGTGAGTAGAAGTCATTGGGTTTTGCACTTAGAAATTGGTGACCTTTGAGAGGGAAGTTTCAGTATAAGAAAGATGCTTCTCTACATCTTGCAGAAAGTATACAGCAAAAGCCATCACTAATTTTCATAGTAGTTGTCTCAGTCATTGTCCTAGTCAGCTCAGGTTGCTATAACAAAATACCATAGACTAGGTGGCTTAAGCAACAGACATTTATTTCTCACAGTTTTGAAGGCTGGGAAGTCCAAGGTGTCTGCTGATTCAACTCCTGGTGAAGACTCTTCCTGGTTTACAGATAGCTATTTTCTTGCTGACTACTCACATGGCAGAGAAAGAGAACTCTGGTGTTTCTTCCTTTTCTTAGAAGGGCACTAATCCCACCATGGAGGCCCCACACTCATCACCTCATTTAAATCTAGTCACCTTTCAAAGGCCCCACCTCCAAATAGTATCACAGTAGGGGCTGGGGGGAACATAAACATTCAGATCATAATAGTCATAATTCTTTGGGTTGCAAGAAAGAGAAATTCACTTTAAACTAGTGCAAGGAGAAGGCATTTTAGCAAAGCCCCAAGGTAGCCAGTATACAAAGGGAAAGGAAAGAGAATCTGGAAAACCATCAAGAACTGTGATCCTGTTAGTTCTCTCACTATCTCTCATCTCTGTTTCTCTCTGCACAGCTGTTTTGGTATCCCCTGTCTTTGAAGCCTAGCTTTCAGTGTTTTGACATGCATATGGCTAAACATGGCCATTCCACAGCTTCTGAGAATGCACCTTCTCCACTCAAGCAACATGCAGATACTGAAATAGAATTTCTCAAATCCAATCATAGTTCCTGATGGAACTTGTATCCCTGAAGCCAATTCCACCTTTGTCAGGCTTTAGAGGAATGAGACAATAACCTTATGTTTTTCACCTTGTTTGAATTGGGTTTCTATCATATGCATTTGAAGAGTTCAGAATTTCTGACGGTAAAAGTTATTAAGCCCCAGAATGCATTCCAAGAAAGGCTCTCTTTCTAAAGAAACTCTCCAAGAATTGTCTTGAAAGGACAGTTCTTTCCTTTAAAGGGCCCTTAAGTCTAGATTTTTCCCTCTGATTTCAAAAGCAAGTAACAAAGAAGAAATCAATCATCTCATCATCTCCCTGGGGAGGCAGACAGATGTTATTATCCCATTCTGACAGGTACAAATGGGCACAAAAATACTGAATTATTTTCTTTTGCTATCCACCATGTCAAGAGGCCTGCTAGGAATGGGAAACCCTTTTTAGCCTCAAGACAGCACTTTTCATTTTAAAAAGAAAACTGCAGAGACTTCCCTAGTGGTCCAGTGGTTAAAAATCTGCCTTCCAATGCAGGGGACACAGGTTCGGTCCCTGGGAACTAAGATCCCACATGCCACGGGGCAACTAAGCCCACGTGCTCTAGAGCCCATGCGCCACACCTAGAGAAGCCTGTACACCGCAATGAACATCCCGCGTGCTGCAACTAAGACCCAATGCAGCCAAATAAATAAATATTTTAAATAATAAAAAAAAGGAAAACTGCAACATATGGGAAAAGAATCTAAGAAAGAATGGATATATGTATAACTGATTCACTTTACTGTACACCTGAAACTAACACAACATTGTAAATCAACTATACTCTAATAAAATTTTTTTAAAAAGAAAAAAAAACTGCAACATATGAATACTTAACCAAGAACGAAGGTTAACTTCTAGAGCTCATTTATTCCACTGAAGTAATCTCTAGCCACCCCTTAGTCAAGCATCCTGGATAGCTTCAGGCAAATGAACCCCTGAGCAGAAAATATGATTGGGAATTAGATCCTTTAGCTTTTAATCTTTTTCACCCATTTATTTCTGTATACCTTTTCTGCTCTGAATAATCTTTCATCATTTATTCTTCAGGGAATTCAAGCATTGCGTTGCCTTTTTTTTTTATTTTTTGCATTGCCTTTTGAGATCTGGTTGTGAGGCATGTCAAGTCCTTTGGTAAGAGCAAGATTTCCAACTGTGAGAAAGGTATTTTACTAGTAACAGCTGTTACCTCTGGGGGAGGGGATTGTGTAGAAGTTTTACTTCCTAAATTAAATATTTCTGAAATGTTTGAAAATTTTCAGTAATTATGGGTTGCTTTTGTAATCAGAAAAAAAATGTAAACACATATTTCTTTAAAATGTTCAATGCCAAAGAAAAAGAAAAATGCAACCCAACAAAAAAGAAAGATATTTTACCTATGGAGCTCTCCAAGGGTATAGTATTTCTCTATCATCTAGTGCATTTTGTCCTTTTTATCTTCTAATGATTAAATCCTATGTTTTTCTAAAAATTGTAATGTCTTAACCAAATTTTAATAAGCTCAGGTCTCTGGCTCCAGTCGTCCTTTTCAAATCATTCCCCACACTGTTACCAGAGGGATCTTTCTTAAACAGATCTGAGCAAGTCACATCCCTGCTGCAAATTATCTGAGACTCCTCCTCCCCTGCAGACTCCAGGGACTCCATGAACCAAGCCCTACCTACCTGCTTCTCTAGGCCCATTGCCCTTTACTAGTCACCTTGCTCTTAAAGCTTCTACGATACCAGACTAAGTTTTAGGAACAGCATTTCAAGGCCCAGACTGAACCATCTCCATCTCTGCCTAGATCAGAATGCACAAAGACCTCTCCAAAAAGCTTGACTTTGCTGGGGCTGGGCTCAGGGGTGCTCCTGTCAGTAGGACTGAGGTCATAGAGACTGAGACACAAGAGTTGGCACTAAGGTGGGTGGAGTGTCTTGCAACATGGACAGACACAGAGGGTATCATGCTTAGTGAAGTAAGTCAGACAGAGAAAGACAAATACTCTATGTTATCACTTATTTGTGGAATCTAAAAAAATAACACAAACGAATGTATATAACGAAACAGACTCACAGACAATGGAGAATAAACTAGTGGTTGCCAGTGGGGAGAGGGAAAAGAGGAGGGAGAGGCAAGATAGGGATATTGGATTAAGGGATACAAACTACTATGTATAAAATAGATAAGCTACAAGGATATATTGTACAGCACAGGGAAATGTAGGCACTATTTCATAATAATTTTAAATGGAATATACTCTATCCAAATATGGAATCACTATGCCGTACACCTGAAATAATAAAACATTGTAAATCAACTATACTTCAATTTTAATAAAAGGTGGGTGGACTGCCATCACCTTGCTGATCCTCTGTGACCACCTCCTCACTCCTGTCTTTTTTTTTTAATTTTTATTTGTTTATTTATTATTTTTAGCTGCTTTGGGTCTTTGTTGCTGTGCGCGGGCTTTCTCTAGTTGTGGCGAGCAGGGGCTAGTCTCCGTTGCAGTGTGCAGGCTTCTCATTGTGGTGGCTTCTCTTGTTGTGGAGCACAGGCTCTAGGCTCGCAGGCTTCAGTAGTTGTGGCACGTGGGCTTCAGTAGTTGTGGCTTGTGGCTTCTAGAGCACAGGCTTAGTAGTTGTGGTGCACAGGCTTAGTTGCTCAGGCATGTGGGATCTTCCCAGACCAGGGCTTGAACCCATGTCCCCTGCATTGACAGGTGGATTCTCAACCACTGTGCCACCAAGGAAGTCCCCTCACTCCTGTCTTAACAACAGCAGAATCACTAGCACATCTCTATATCCCTTGATATTGGTTTTCTCTGTGATTTTAGGGGCTTGACATAACTCTCTGGTGGCTGCTGTGATATCTGCTACACGGATCACCTGGTATTTCTAGCCCAGAAGTAAACTCAAAGTGAGTGTCATGTAGATCAGAGGCTGTGTTAGCTTAGCTCTACCGGACCTCTTGAGTTCCTGTTCTTGCTGAAGGATCAGGAAGTGAGGGTGGGGAGGGGGGAAGGAGACTTAAGGAGGAAGAGAGGCCACACCAGAGTAGTTCTGTGCCCCAAAAGACTGTCTTATCAAAGGCCACCTTGTTCCTTGCCTGCTCTTATTATGCAATAATTGGAAGCACCCAAGCTTTTACTCCTCTTGGTCATGCATAGTGTATTGAACCGGGGGCTCTGTAAGAACACAAAAAGTATGTGCTAGTGATTGCAACTGGGGCAAATATGCAGATAGGTGGTCAAGATCTGGAAACGAATTAGCCAAAAGATAATTAGTAATGTGTCAGGTTAGTGGTATTATGAGTTACTTTTTCTTTTAAAAAATTTAAAATAATTTATCTTTTAAGTACTTGTTAAGAGAAGATGGGGCAGGGGAAAAAGAGAATGCTGCACCTTTGAGACCTGAATGTCTAGGGCATAGTGTAATGGGATGTATATATATGCACCATCATAACCCATCCCACTCCACAAGTCACCATGGAGTTCAGCCTAATACTCCCATAGAATTGGAAAATCGTGGAAGGTCCCTTCGGGGTACTTTAGAGACAGTTTAATCCGATTCTTCCTTTTATAGAAGAGAAAACTGAGATCCAGAGAGATCAAGCAGTTTTCTAGGGTAGCACAGTTAATTTGTGGTAGAGCTGAAAGGAGAACTCAGGTTTCTTACCTTTTAACCAATGGAAGGAATAATTTTATTCTTTCTTATTACTGCCTTTCAAACTCATTCTGTCAACTCTCCCTTCCCAGCCCCTTAACCTACCATCTTTGGTCCTCCAGCCAGCCTCTCACCTAGCTCTCAGGTGAGAAAAGTTATCAGTCTCTCTACACCACAACTCAGGGGACTCAGGTCAGATTGTCCCAAGAACTCTCTCACCATACTCTGCTCCAGGTCCCAGCCACCTCAGAGCATGTCTTCCATTCAGCACACATCCACCTGCGATGTCAGTCTCCCCTCTTGGCAGGTCCCTATTCTTTACTTTCCCTTGACCAAAGATAGAGGAAAACCACAGCGCTCTGTTAGTTCTCTTCAAAACAATCCTCACTTTTTAAACGTCTCCTCTTTTTTTTTTTAACATCTTTATTGGAGTATAATTGCTTTACAATGTTGTGTTAGTTTCTGCTGTATAACAAAGTGAATCAGCTATATGTATACATGTATCCCCATATCCCCTCCCTCTTGCATCTCCCTCCCACCCTCCCTATCCCACCCCTCTAGGTGGTCACAAAGCACCGAGCTGATCTCCCTGTGCTATGCAGTTGCTTCCCACTAGCTATCTGTTTTACATTTGGTAGTATGTCACTTCGTCCCAGCTTACCCTTGCCCCCCAACTGTGTCCTCAAGTCCATTCTCTACATCTGTGTCTTTATTCCTGTCCTGCCCCTAGGTTCATCAGAACATTTTTTTTTTAGATTCCATATGTATGTGTTAGCATACAGTCTTTGTTCTTCTCTTTCTGACTTACTTCACTCTGTATGACAGACTCTAGTCCATCCACCTCACTACAAATAACTCAGTTTCGTTTCTTTTAATGGCTGAGTAATATGCCATTGTATATATGTGCCACATCTTCTTTATCCATTCATCTGTCGACGGACACTTAGACCGCTTCCATGTCCTGGCTATTGTAAATAGTGCTGTAGTGAACACTGTGGTAAATGACTCTTTTTGAATTATGGTTTTCTCAGGCTATATGCCCAGTAGTGGGATTGCTGGGTCGTATGGTAGTTCTGTTTTTAGTTTTTTAAGGAACCTCCATACTGTTCTCCTTAGTGACTGTATCAATTTACATTCCCACCAACAGTGCAAGAGGGTTCCCTTTTCTCCACACCCTCTCCAGCATTTATTGTTTGTAGATTTTTTGATGATGGCCATTCTGACAGATGTGAGGTGATACCTCATTGTTAAACCTCTCCTCTTGATCATCTTTTCTCAGACCAAAAGTGGGAGTGGCAGGCTACAGATCTCAGAACCAATCTGGGGGCCACCCCCTGAGCAAGTCATGCAAACACCATCTGACATGTCTTCTTATAATGTGAGGGTACTTGCCATCTATTATTCTAAGCTGTGAAAAGAAGAAAAGAGGGAAATCTCAGTTAACATCTTGTTACAATTGTATCTATTTCTTTCCAGGTGTCTTTGTTTCTTAATACATTCCAGCTGTAAGTTTTTCAATTTGATTTTTTATTAGATTATGCATTCCAATGAGAACATGTCTCAATTTTTTTTACTTGGTTAGACCCTGTTGTGGGCCAACTTCTGTCTCCCTCCTTCCCCTCAGCTGAGAGGCTGTTCAGTGGCATCTGCAGGCTCAGGCTTAATCTAGTCACTGGACAGAATTCTCAGCAGAGGCAAGAGGAATTTATGGCACTTCCATCCCTCACTCTACGGGTTCTTACCAAGGCTGTTGCTGATCTGCACTTACGTCCCGGTCCTATCTGTTAACTGACCTTCAGTCTTATTCTTGAGACTCAGCCCTGCTGTGGACTCCAGACCTAGTCCGTGGATTTCAGCCTAGTGCCTTAGATCCAATCCTTATACTCTGCCGAGTCCTGATCCCCCTGCAACTGGCACACGCGTGCCCCTTTCAATTCCCCACTCCTTGAGACTGGACTGTCCCTGAAATTTAGTCCAGTGGCTGGAGTCCTGCTACCTGCTGACCAGACTTATCTGTTCATCTGAAGTCCTGAGTATCTCCTATCTCAGAATTTTTCTCTCTCCCATTAAGACCTGTCAGGTCCCGTTTGGCCCCAGGAACGAACTGCTTGCCCATGCTACTGCTCGTTGGTTGTTCCTGTGCCCTCCCAATGGCAGATTTGGCCTGCCCAGTACTATTGCAGTTGACACTGTGTCCCCTGGTGGTATCAGATCGCAGTCTTTTCCTCTCAGTGGCCCTAGGCCATCATAGGACTCAAGCCAGGCATGAACCATTTCCCCTGAGTAGGATGTTTTATTATATAACTGCTCTGAAGAACGGTGCAACCCTTGGGACCAAATCAGAACAGCCTTGTGTAGTGAGTCATTTGAGGACAGATCATGGAGTCACCTGCAGTCTCTACTCAGGCACAGTCAACCTGGATCAGAGACTGCTGAGTACTAGTTAAGTGAATGTGTGTTTAATGGACATTTATTTTGCCTGCTCAGCATCCCTTCTGGTCTGGTACCATAATTTTTCCTTTCCTATTCTCAATCCAGCATTCTGGTAGGGTTAACCCAAACCCCAGCTTTACCCCCTGGCCAATCAGAGCAACATGACACTCCTCGGACTCAGTGATTACAGTGATGTGCATGTGACCTAAGCTGGGCCAATGACAGTCGTACCTGGAAATGTTACTCGCCCTATCAGAAAAGAAGTGCTTTCTGCTGGGGTTACTAAATTGATAGAATGTAACCTGGAGCTACTGTGTGCCATCTTTGACACCACATAGGAAGAGACTGCCTGGTAACTAAGTCAACTTAGAGGAAAACAAAACTGAAAGAGGAAGGAAAAATTGTTACAACATTGATCCAATCCTAATGCCAGCAATCCACCAATGGATTCCTTGGTTTATAAATCAAGAGATTTACTTTTATTGTGTAAGTCAGTATGAGTTGGTTTTCTATTACTTGAAACTAATACAGCTGGCAAAAAAAACTGACTGGTATTTCCTTCTGCTTTACCAGCTGGGTAAACCTCCAGGAAGGAAATACACCAAAGAAAAGCCAGTTGAAAAAGTGCTCAAAAATGTATTCTTTCATTCATTCAACCATTCCATTTTATTTTATATTTATTTACTTTTGGCTGCGTTGGGTCTTCCTTGCTGTGCACGGGTTTCTCTAGTTGCGGCGAGTGGGGACTACTCTTCGTTGCGGTGCGCATGCTTCTCATTGCAGTGGCTCCTCTTGCTGCAGAGCATGGGCTCTAGGCGTGCAGGCTTCAGTAGTTGTGGCACATGGGCTCAGTAGTTGTGGCTCGCAGGCTCTAAAGCTCAGGCTCAGTAGTTGTGGCACACAGGCTTAGCTGCTCTGCGGCATGTGGGATCTTCCCGGACCAGGGATCGAACATGTTTCCCCTGCACTGGCAATCGGATTCTTAACCACTGCGCCACCAGGGAAGTCTGGGCTAGTGTATTTTAGAGGGATTTAAAAAACAAAAAGAAAAGTGAAAAAACTTGGTCACTACTTCCAGAGATTCAAAATCTAACTAGAGGAAGAGATAATGTTAGAGAGAGAGAGAGACAGAAAGAGAGAGAAAATAAGCTGTCATGTGACTGGTAGAAACCTTGATAACTGAGAGGAAGGAGATAATTTCCTCTGGGGTGAACAAAAAAGGCTTCGTGGAACAAGTGGAATTTGGACTGTGAAGAGAATTTTTGATAAGCAGAGATTGGGAGGAAGAGCGTCCCAGAAAAATAAAAGAGTTGGGGGAATGACAAAATGCATGGCTATGCCTATGGAATTACAGAGCATATCAACATGGCTGGAGTTGGTATCCATATAGGAGAAGGTGCAGAAGTTAGCTGCTACCAGGCCTGGGGTGGGGGGTGGGGTGCTGAGGCATGGAGCTTCTATTGTATTCTCAGGGAATAGAACCCTCGAATAGAACGAGACAAAGGGAATCTTTGAATGCTTTAGGATAGTGTTTGTACAAGATGAAAGTTATGATTGATCAGAAATCACTTGGATCCTCTTTCAAACTACACACTTCAACCAAATGTCCCTAGAACCCGTGCTTCAGTGAACCACTGTAACTGAAAAGTGCGTGTTATAACTCTCAGCCAGGAACATGAACAATGGTTGGGAAACATCATCCCAGAGGCAGTATTGTGTGTGGTCAGAAGGGCACCAGGATCAGTAAAGCTGTTTTAAAAAAGGAGTTGGGGGGAGGTGATGGGGAAGGACCTGAATTCATCCCTCACTTAGACTCCTTATAGTCATTTCCTCCTAGCTGCTTTCTCTGCCTCTGGTCCTGCTCCATTTCAAACTATTTTATATTTCATGGCCCGATTAATCTTCCTGTCCTGATGCTGTCATTCCAACTCCAAAACCCGTTATGACAAGCCACTATCTACAGAACAGGCTGAAGTTCTTTGATTTCCCATAGAAGGCTCCTTTTGAATGAGGCTGCAGCCAACCTTGCTTCCTGCTATTTGGCATCAGGTATTTTCTAGTCCAGCCAAGCAACTACTCAAGAGTCCCTTGCTTTCCTGTCTCCATGCCTCTTTCATGCTGCTCATTCTGCCTGGAGTACCATTCCACATTTCCTTTCTCATCTATCTTCATCTTCTCCGTCCTTGAAGGCATAGTTCAGATGCCTTTTCTGAACCCCTCTCTCTCCCACCCTGCCTTTGATAATGTCTCTGCATTCTGAGCTCCCATAGAACTTTACCTATATCTCTCTTTAGTCATGCATAATTTGCTTTTTTAAAAAAGACTCCACAGTTATTTATTTATTTATTTTAAATTTATTTATTTATTTATTTATTTATTTGGTTGCGCTGGGTCTTAGTTGCGGCCGGCGGGCTCCTTAGGTGTGGCATGCGTGTGGAGTCTAGTTCCCTGACCAGGGATGGAACCCAGGTCCCCTGCATTGGGAGCTCAGAGTCTTAACCACTGTGCCACCAGGGAAGTCCCTACAGTTATTTATTTTTAAAAAATCAAAAATTTAAAAACAATATAATAAAATAAAAATCACACATTTTCCCACCACCCAGAAACACCAATTTTTAAGCTTCATATTTGCATTCGTTTTTTCTTTTTTTTTTTTTTAAATCTGTTATTTTAGTTATTTATTCATTTGGCCTTACTGCACAACATGTGGGATCTTAGTTCCCTGACCAGGGATCAAACCTACACCCCTTGCATTGGAAGTGCGGAGCCTTAACCACTGGACCACCAGGGAAGTCCCTTTCTCTTTTTTTTAATTGAAGTATAGTCGCTTTACAATGTTTCAGGTGTAGAGCAAAGAGATTCAGTTGTGTATATATACATATTGTATATATATGTATTCTTTTTCAGATTCTTTTCCGTTATAGGTTATTACAGGATATGCATTCATATATATTTTTTTTTCCCTTTGGTCACGCCGGGCAGTATGCAGGATCTTAGTTCCCTGATGAAGGATTGAACCCACGGCCTCCAAAATGGAAGCATGGGGTCTTAACCACTGGACTACCAGGGAAGTCCCTGCATTCACCTTCTTAAAGGAAGGAAAACATTATAGATAATTTTATTGTCTTCTTTAACCACATACTCTCCCACTCAGTCCCATTTCTGCTCTCAATGTCCAGTGAAAACTGCCACCATGAGTTTGGTGTGCATCTTTCCATTCCATTCCCTGTAATTTTATCTGCGAACACATATGTATCCATCACCAATGGACTGTGATGTTGTGTGTGTGTGTTTTTTTTTTAATTAAAAAAATATATTTTTTGGCTGCGTTGGCATTGGGTCTTCGTTGCTGTGTCCCCTTTGAACCTGTGTCTCCTGCCTTGGCAGGCAGATTCTTAACCACTGCGCCACCAGGGAAGTCCCTATTGTGTGTATTCTTAAATTTATATTAATGGTATCATGATGTATTTGGTTTTTGTTTTTTTTTTTTTTGCTTGTGCTGAGTCTTTGTTGCTGCACATGGGTTTTCTCTAATTGTGGCGAGTGGGGGCCAGTCTTCGTTGCAGTACGCGGGCTTCTCATTGCAGTGGCTTCTCTTGTTGCAGAGCACGGGCTCTAGGCACGCGGGCTTAAGTAGTTGCAGCCCCTGTAGTTTGTGGCACGCAGGCTCTCTACTTGAGGCAGGCGGGCTCAGTAGTTGTGGCACCTGGGCTAATTTGCCCCGTGGCATGTGGGAATCTTAGTTTCCCGAGCAGGGATCGAACCCACGTCCCCTGCATTGGAAGGCAGATTTTTTTACCCCTGGACCACCAGGGAAGTCCCCTGTTTCCTTTTCTGATACTAAAACATGTTCATGATGGAGATTTTAATTCAGAAACATCAAAAGAAAGAACTTAAGATCGACTGTAATCGCAGTCCCTGTGTAAACTGCTCCTCTTGCCACCACTTTGCTCCCTTGTCTTCTCTCCAAGTACCCAATCAATGCTACCTGGGCTACCTGCAAAGTGTCACGGGGGTGTCCTAGAACGCCGAGGTCCCTTGGAGCATCCACTCTCTCTGCTACTGCCATCTCGAGTCTGTCTCTGCCAGCTTGCAGATCTGTGCTGCCCTTCTCTCTCTGGTCAGTAGGCAAATGCCTGTCCCTTTCTTATGCAAAGCTCTTTTCATTGGGGATCTCACAGCTGAGTTCCTAACAATTCAGTTCTTTCAGCAAGCCATCCAGAAGGGTACCTGGGCTCCTGGTGAGTCGGCTGTTTCCGTTTTAGTACACAGCCTTCTCCTTCCTAGGACTGAGTGGGGAGCAGGTTCAAATACAGCTTTATAAAATCTTCATAAACACCCTTTTCTAACATTCAGGCCCTGTGGCTGATTCCACCCTCTATGGGAACTCCTTCTTCAGTAGGGGATTTTTCCCTTAAGGAATCCATTATTACTTTCCACAGCCTGTGTTTCATCAGGTGATGTTAATTTTAAAAACTCAAATTTTACGTACTTCTTCTGGACCCAAGAAAATCAAGGGAAGGGACTAGGTGTTTCAAGCATTCTGTCACAACAGTGCAGAGCCCAACTTGATGTCCGGGTTCTACACCAACCAGGACACTGATATATATATTATCTATCACAGTGCTGGCAAACTCCACCGAGCCACTGCCCTTACCACACACACCCCTATATGTTACTTCCTCCGTGAAACCTTTTCTCATCCCCCTCTATTCTCTCAGTTGCTTCCTTTCTTGTTCGCACTTAGATGAGAGCATTTATTACATAGTATACACACACACACACTCCAGCTCTGAGAGGGCTGGAATCTATGAGCCACAATGTAGGATGAAGAGTAAGCATAAATATTTATAGGAGGGATGAGGGTTTGGGTGAGCCAGGCTACACTCTAGTGCTTAAATACCAGAAAAGGGACTTTCTACGCAAACCAAAAACAACAGGGAGGTGTGCCATTTTCTTGAAGCAGGGCAATCTGTTTGAAAAATGTAGTGTGCCTTAAAAATGTGCCAGGTCATTGTGTGAGAGTCGGATGGGAATGTGGCTAAACCAGTTAGGAAGTCACCCGCGGTGACCCTGCACTGAGATGTTAAGAAGTGCAAGATGGTTGCGGTGGCGTGGGGAGAGAGAACTACATCCAAAAGGTAAATTCAAAAGAAATAATAACAAAAAGTTAGATTTGCTGAGTTCCCGCTATTTGCTAGGCTGGGCCAACACCACCAAGGTGGGTATGGTCTCATCCCCATCTCGCCCATGTTTAAAATGAGATTTGGTCAGATTGAGCGACTCTCTAGGGGGTCTCACACCCGGCAAGCAAGCAGCTATGCTGAGCTTCCAACGCAGGTCATGGGGCTGCCGAGGCCTCCGCTGCCTCAACCCCAGTCACCCACTCTGCACTGCGCGGTGAGGGCCGTTTTCCCGACCTGAGGCCTCAGCTCCTCAATTCTTCACTAAGAGCCTTGCAGAGGGCACTGCAGTTCAGGGATGCTTTATCCAGCTGCCAAGCCCTGTCGGGACCTTAGAGCCCAGCGGCTGCGGTCGGAAGAAGGCGCGTGGCGGCGGCGGCAGCGGCTGCAGGAGCTGAACGGACCCCGAGGCGGAAGCGGCTTGGTCACGGCGGGGCCGGAACGCGGTCAGCGCGGAGAGCGCCGGCCGCCCGCGGCTCTGCATAGTGAGCTGTGACGCTCGGCAGCCGCACGTGCGGGGCAGTGGGGAACCACCACTGACCGGAAAGGCCGAGTCAGCGCAGACCACGCCCGCGGAGGCCCGTGTGGAGGGCGGACGCGCGACTGCAGGACCCCCGCACCTTCGGCTCCTGCGCGCCGCGTCCGGGCAGCCTGCGCCGAGGGCTGCGCCTGCGGATCCCAGGCCATCCCGGCACCACGGCCCAGAAGAGATTAGACGCAGGTTTTCGAATATCCCGCCCCGGGACTGGAATCTGAGACCGAAATTTGACATCTTGAAGTCGCCCCAAGCAACAGATGCTCTGTGCAGGTTTCAGTGGAAGCTCCTGACCTGTGAAAGGAGACAGGCTGTGTGTCTCAAAGACTGAGTGGATTTTGAAGATCAAAGGGACTTGCCCAGGAACAGAATTGGTTTGCCTGACCCAGTTCCCAAATTTAGTAAATAATAATGAAAACGAAACACTCACTTTTTTTTTTTAATGCAAGAGCAAAACTTATAGAATTCCAAGAGAAAATAAACCTTGGTTTCTGAGACAGTTTCAACAAGATGGGAGTGTGGCAGAGGGAACTTTCTAGAGATCCCTGATAAACGTGATCCCAAGGTCTTTCTCCTGTTTCTCCCCACTTCTACAATAGTGAGGCCAGAACCCATTTTAGTAAAATAATGCTTTATCGTTTTTGCTCAAATTTATTTTTTAGTTAAAAATGATACTATAGAAATTGCTGGGGGATGGGGGGTTGGAAATTACACCTAATTACAGTCCCTCAACCAGAAAGCACAATTACTATTTATTTATTTATTTATGGCTGCATTGGGTGTTCGTTGCTGCCTGAGGGCCTTCTCTAGTTGTGGTGAGCAGGGGCTACTCTTCATTGAGGTGCACGGGCTTCTCATTTTGGTGACTTCTCTTGTGGAGCACAGGTTCTAGGTGCGTGGGCTTCAGTAGTTGTGGCTTGCGGGCTCTAGAGCACAGGCTCAGTAGTTGTGGTGCACGGGCTTAGTTGCTCCGCAGCATGTGGGATCTTCCCGGACCAGGGCTCGAACCCGTGTCCCTTGCATTGGCAGGTGGATTCTCAACCACTGCACCACCAGGGTGGCCCCAGAAGCCACAATTACTTTTGCTTCTCTCTTTACTTAATGTTCACAAAGAAGAGATTTTTACATAGCTGCAATAGAGCTATCACTTTCTATTTTACTGTTTTCAGGTAATGTTATGTAAACATTGGTCCATGGCTCACAGATCTTCAGGATCATTATTTTAAATAACTGCATTATGCTCACCACATAAACTGCTGTCCTTCTGTTGGTGTGCCTGTAGGTTGTTTTATTTTTATTTTTTAATTTTTTTGGCCGTGTTGTGTCTTCGTTGCTGTGCGCGGGCTTTCTCTAGTTGCAGCGAGCGGAGGCTACTCTTCGTTGCGGTGCGTGGGCTTCTCATTGTGGTAGCTTCTCTTGTTGTGGAGTACGGGCTCTAGGCCTGCGGGTTCCAGTAGTTGCAGCACGCAGGCTTGGTAGTTGCAGCCCACGGACCCTAGAGCGCAGGCTTCAGTAGTTGCCACTCACGGGCTCAGTAGTTGTGGTGCGTGGGTGCTAGAGCTCTCGGGCTTCAGTAGTTGAGGACTGCGGGCTCAGTAGTTGTGGTGCATGGGCTTAGTTACTCCGTGGCTTGTGGGATCTTCCCGAACCAGGGGTCAGAGCCATGTCGCCTGCATTGGCAGGTGGATTCTTAACCACTGTGCCACCAGGGAAGTCCCTGTAGGTTGTTTTATTGATGTAGGTTGTTTATTGCTCTTTACTTGTTTCTGACTGTCAGCCTTTGTCCTCCATTGGAAACGTTCTCACTGGGCAAAATGAGGAACCTTATGAGGAAAAGTGGCTGCCAACCATTGCAGTACAGGAAAGCTTATTTTCTTTTTAAGAGTTCGCATCATTTTCCCAAATAGTCTTGATATTTTATCCCACTTGGATAATCACAGCCTTTCTTTAATGCTGTAAGGTATACATTTTAAAAGACCAGAACTTTCCAGGAGTCTGACAGAAGTGGGATTCAGAGTTGTGTTGTGAGACATTTTCAGATTTTCTTCAAGCAGTTTGTGTTCAAGTGCCACTGTTTACTGTCTTCTGTATGACTCAGAACATGTTATTTAACCTCAATCTCAGTTTTCTCATCTGAAAAATTGGGATAATAATAGTACATACTTCATAAATTGTGAGAATCAAATGAGATCATATTTGTAAAGTGAGTGCTTCGAATTCCCGCACATAATGCTCAACAAATGTTTACTTATAAATAAATATTATTGTCTTTCTGCTATTAAAGAGAACAATGGCTTTATACTGAGTAATGACAGACAGCATCTGCCATGGCTACCAAAGTTGAAATGGTATAAGTGTTTCCTTGCAAACTTTACCCACCATTTGAAAATCAACTCCATGTGTAAGTCTTCTTAATCAGATCAGTAGTTTCATAGTTAGAGAAAATGGCTTAAGCTGAAAATAGGTGTATAATGTCATACGATCTTTTGAACAAAGTTTTACTTTTAGAAACTTGGACCTATCTGGGGCAATGAGACTGAAAGGTGTGGGGAGAAGATCAAGAAGCTGTTACTTGGGACTTCCCTGGTGGCGCAGTGGTTAAGCATCTGCCTGCCAATGCAGGGGACACGGGTTTGAGCCCTGCTCTGGGATTGCCGTGGAGCAAGTAAGCCTGTGCGCCACAACTACTGAGGCTGCACTCTAGAGCCCGTGAGCCATAACTACAGAGCCCACATGCCACAACTCTTGAAGCCCGCACACCTAGAGCCCATGCTCCGCAACAAGAGAAGCCACCGCAATGAGAAGCCTGCACACCACGACGAAGAGTAGCCCCTGCTCACTGCAACTAGAGAAAGCCTGCGCCCAGCAACGAAGGCCCAACACAGCCAAAAATAAATTTTAAATAAATTTATTTATTTTTTTAAAAAAAGAAGAAGCTGCTACTTTTCATCTTAGGCTCTTCTGCATTACTTTGTCACCATGCACATATATTACTTACTTTTTCATTGTTGTTTTGTTTTGGATGTGTAGCCTAAATGCTTGCTTTTGAGTCAGTCTGTTAGATGGTTCTTCAAACTGAAAACTAATGGAGTCCCAGATGTGGTTCTGGTGTAACATACACTAGAATTTTGCTTCTCCATTTTTCTATCTTAGGCACTGTTTTCAACTGCTGCTATTCATTCATCCATTCAACATATATTCGTTAACTGGTTATTATGTGCCAGGCACTACACTTGGTAATGAAGACATTCCTCAAACAGGCAACCAAAGTTTGAAACACATGTGTGCCAGCTACATAGAATGGATTTCTTGTTAAAGACTTCTGCGATTGTTGGTCCTTGCGCTTGTTGCTAGTGAATCTTGAGATGATCTGACAGAATGTAGCTTTCTTTGCAATAGAGCTGTACCTAGAACATTCTATTTCAGACTCCAGAATCCTGCACATATGAAATAGAGATAGGACTAACTTTGGGCCCTGTGGTAAGGGAATCTCTTCCGCCAACGCTGCTTTTCTGGAGCTCTGCCCAAAGCTAATGTTATACAAAAGGGCTCCGTGGGCACTTTGCTGGAGAAATTCTTTGATTCAAATCAATTCAATTCAAAATCATGTATTGAGTACCCACTGCTTATAAGCACTGGGGTAGGAGTGGGAGATGAGCCAAATATAAAAACAACCCAGACCTTGAAGCTTATTATCTTTTAGGGTCTTAAATCTTCCTGAAGATTATTCTGATCCAGGTACTTCTCTTTTAAAAATCTTGAATGGATCTCTTTTGTTTTCGAAAAGTTTTTTATTTATCTCAAAAAACTCTAAATCTAACTGAGTACTGGACACTATGCTAGGGTATGACGACATCATTTCAAAAAATTACCGTTACTGGTTCCAATATTGTTGATGGCATCTGAGTCACCAACACAACGCACTTATATTGGTCTGAATTGTAGCCAGAACTTGTATAATTTTGTGCTTTTGTATTGTTGCAAGCATCTGACTACTGCTTTATGACTTCTAGTGTAGCTGTCCATGAGCAACTGCATATTAAAATACAGATTATTTTATTGTAAATCACTTTCCTTTTTTAAAAATAAATTTATTTATTTTTATTTATGGCTGTGTTGTGTCCCCACTGCTGCGCGTGGGCTTTCTCTAGTTGTGGCGAGCGGGGGCCACTCTTCCTTGTGGTGCACGGGCTTCTCACTGCAGTGGCTTCTCTTGTTGCGGAGCACGGGCTCCAGGCACGCGGGCTCGGTAGTTGTGGTGCATAGGCTTAGTTGCTCCGCGGTATGTGGGATCTTCCCAGACGAGGGCTCGATCCCGTGTCCCCTGCCTTGGCAGATGGATTCTCAACCACTGCACCACCAAGGAAGCCCCCTCACTTTCCTTTTATTTCTTCCTTGTGTTATAGTTAAAGCACTATATTGATTCTTTAAAAATATGTGTATTTAGACTATAGTATCTATAGACCTCATTTAAGAATAGCATAGAGGACATTACAAAAAGAGGTCGGATAAGGTTGAGAACAACTGGCCTAGTCAAATAAATCTAAATGACTCATCCTGGCACTTATGGCCATCATTGTCTTGTCTCAGGTTTATTTCTCTTTGCTATACCTAGGATCAGGCCAAGTTGCTTCACTTGATATTCCCAGTTTTGGAGCAGTGCCTTCTATTCCCAATGCTCTGAGGTCACCTTGTCCTATGCCACTGGGCTCTGTCAACTTTGCCACATCTAATTGACCAGTCTATTCATAGTCTGTCCAACTGCCCAAGAGAGATGTTCAATAGGAATGATAATAATTAACCAGATCAATCAAATTTTCTCTTGCAAAGATTGAATTTGAGACCCAGACAGGCAATTAGTTAATGGCAGGGTCAGAAGATGAAAGACACACAGAGAAAAGGCTGTAACCAGAAGTTATGACACAGCATAATGCAGGAGTAGACAGACGTCTTGAGTACCCAGAAGCAAAATGAGAAGTAGTAGGAGCAGGAGCAACGGATGCAGAATGAGCGTCCCTACACAGCGGCGCAGCCTTAGAGAGGTGTCCACACAAAATAGCTGTTCCCTTGAGCTGCCTTGGATCTAGTATAACTTTCCCGTTCCCAGATGGAATTTAATCCCCCACAAGGCCTCAGTCCTACATGATTGAGATTCCTGTCTTCTTTATTTTCCCACATAGCCTTGGAGGAAATCTTTATCACTTAAGGTAATATGATCTTTTTTTTTTGCGGTACGTGGGCCTCTCACTGTTGTGGCCTCTCCCATTGCAGAGCACAGGCTCCGGACGCTCAGGCTCAGCGGCCATGGCTCACGGGCCCAGCTGCTCCACGGCATGTGGGATCTTCCCGGACCGGGGCACGAACCCGTGTCCCCTGCATCGGCAGGCGGACTCTCAACCACTGTGCCACCAGGGAAGCCCGGTAATACGATCTTTGCAACCAAAGATCCCAACTACCAGCTTCTCCAAATCATGCTCTCCCATTTCTGTGCCTCTGCCATTTCCTCTGTTTACAATGTTCTGCCCCACGGTCTCGTTATTGCACGACTCAGTGTTATGTACCCAGAGTCCAGCTCGGACGCCATCTCCTCCATCCTGTTATCTTAGCTGCAAGTAATGGCTTCCTCTGTCCTTGGAGCTCCCATTTCTACTTCTTTTAAGAATATTTCTCACTCCCAACTATGTTATAGAAAAACATCACCTCTATTAGATGAGTACCTTGAAGTAAATACAATGACTATCTCATCTCTGTTACCTTCATAGCAGAGCTAAACATAAAGCCATGCGTAGAATAGGTGTTTAATTATTTACTTCTCCTATTGATACGTTGCCTATCTTCTCCCCATTTCTCAGTCTTAGTTCATTCATGGTGTCAGTTATCTTTAAGAACACGCCATTGAACCAGAACTGGTTTGCACGTAGTAGAATTTCAATATATGTTTGCTGAATGCAAGATCCAGCTTTTACTCGATATCTAGGTCAGCATGATATCCTATGCACTGGGCATCACAAAGATATACCCCGATATTTATTTATTTATTTTTTGCGGTACGCGGGCCTCTCACTGCTGTGGCCTCTCCCGTTGCGGAGCACAAGCTTGGGACACACAGGCAGGGGACATAGAATGGCGCAGTGGTTGGGGGTCCGCCTGCCGATGCAGGGGATACGGGTTCGTGCCCCGGTCCGGGAAGATCCCACATGCTGCGGAGCGGCTGGGCCCGTGAGCCATGGCTGCTGAGCCTGCGAGTCTGGAGCCTGTGCTCCGCAACGGGGGAGGCCACAGCAGTGAGAGGCCCGCGTACCGCAAAAAAAAAAATTAAAAAAAAAAAAAATTTATATATACTTTAATGAAAAAAATTACTGAGCTAGAGAATCATTTCATACTGATAGAAGTTTCAGTTCCTCCGTAAATAGCATAGCCCCAAATATGTAATGCAAATCGACTGATAGAATTTTAAGAATAAATTTAGAAATCCACAATCATAGGTGATTTTAATTTTTTCAAATATTTGAAGAAACAAAGAGGAATTAGGAAAGAAAAAGCGGGACTGAGGATGTTACAGGCTGAATAGTGTCCTCCCCAAAATTCATATGGTGAAGCTTTAACTACCAGAATGTGACTATATTTGGAAATAGGGCCTTAAAAGAGGTGAAGTTAAAGTGAAGCCATTAGGGGACTTCCCTGGTGGCACAGTGTTTAAGAATCTTCCTGCCAATGCAGGGGACACAGGTTCGAGCCCTGGTCCGGGAAGATCCCACATGCCGCAGAGCAACTAAGCCCGTGCACCACAACTACTGAGCCTGCGCTCTAGCACCCACGAGCCACAACTACTGAGCCCGTGTGCTGCAACTACTGAAGCTCGTGCAGCTAGAGCCTGTGCTCTGCAACAATAGAAGCCACCGCAATGAGAAGCCTGCACACCACAACGAAGACCCAACGCAGCCAAAAATAAACTAAAAAAAAAAAAAAAATGAAGCCATTAGGGCAAGGCCTAATCCAACTTGACTGGTGTCCTCATAAGGAGAGATTAGGACACAAAAAGAGACACCAGGGACACAAAGTCCATGGAGGAAACACTATGTGAGGACACAGTGAGAAGGCAGCCATCTGCAAGCCAAGGAGAGAAGCCTCAGAAGAAACCAATCCTGCTGACACCTTGATCTTGGACTTTTTGCCTCCAGAAAAAATAAATTTATGTTGCTTGGGGCAGGTGTGTGTGGGGGAATGTGACAACATGGGTTATTATTTCATTATTTTTTAACTTTTAATTTAATTTTTAAATTGTATTTGTTATTAATTTTCATTTTCAGACGTTATAAAAAGAGTACAAAAATTCCCATATACCCTTTACCCTGACTTCTCAAATGGTAACATTTTATCACATTTGCTTTATTATTCTCTCTGCATATATTTCTTTTTTGAGAGTAAGTTGCAGACATGATACCCCTTTATTTATTTATTTATTTATTTTTAAAGTGAAAGTGAGTTTATTTATTTATTTTTAAAATACATTTATTTATTTTTGGCCGCGTTGGGTCTTCGTTGCTGCGCATGGGCTTTCTCTAGTTGCGGCAAGTGGGGGCTACTCTTCGTTGTGGTGCGCGGGCTTCTCATTGTGGTGGCTTCTCTTGTTGCGGAGCATGGGTTTTAGGATCGTGGGATTCAGCGGTTGTGGCACGCGGGCTCTAGAGCACAGGCACATGGTGCACGGGCTTAGTTGCTATGCAGCATGTAGTATCTTCCTGGACCAGGGCAGATTCTCAACCACTGCACCACCAGGAAAGTCCTGAAAGTGAGTTTAATTAGAGAGATACTCATTTAATAGGCAGAATGCAGTCATTCTCAGAAGTGAGAGCAGCTCACATGATACCCCTTTAATGCTAAATTCTTCTATGTGTATTTCCTAAAAACATATTGGGTCATCTTTGAGGATTTGCTTTTATATTTTATCAAGTTGAATCTACCATAGATTTTTCTTTAAGATATGGTCCTTATGCCTAAGGCACAGATTTTCTAGTGTCTCATCTGAAGTCCAGAGATGTTTAATGGGATCTCTTCACTCTGACGGGGCTGGAACTCCCGTGACTCCCAGACTGCTTGATCTCTAGTATCTCTGGTCCATTCTCCAGCTCCTGGGAGCTTCTATCTAGCAAGCCTTGTATGGTCTCGCTCTGTGAGTGTACAGCACAACCCTCAGCCATGTTCTCATGGGAGACCACCACTACCCAGACTTCCACAGCTCACCTCTACACAGCTCCCTCCTCTAGGAAATCTCACCACAATGATTCCAGCAATTTCTCCTGTCCTGAACTCTGATCTCTGCCTCCTCAGATCTGGTGTTCTTCCAGAACCCTCTTCCTTAAATTGTAGTTAGGAATTATCCTCAGACAGAATAGACTGATTGTTGCCAAGGGGTGGGAGAGGGTTGGATTGGGAGTTTGGGATTAGCAGATACAAACTTGTATGTATAGAATGGATAAACAACAAGGTCCTACTGTACAGCACAGGGAAATATATTCAATATCCTATGATAAACCAAGTGGAAAAGAATATGAAAAAGAATATTTATATATGTATAACTGAGTCACTTTGCTGTACAGCAGTAATTAACACAACATTGTAATTCAATTATACTTCAATATAAAATAAATTTTTTAAAAAAGACAGATAGATGGACAATCATGGGGCTCACTTTGTAAGTTCCCTTTCTCTTGGGGATCACAGTCTTATACTTTTTTCTTTTCTTTACCTCAAAATGGATGCTTCATATATTTTATCCAATTTTTTTTTTTTTTTTGGCTCCACCGCATGGCTTATGGGGATCTTAGTTCCCCAACCAGGGATTGAAACTCTGCCCCTGCAGTGGAAGCGTAGAGTGCACCACCAGGGAATTCCCAATTTTATAGTTGTTTACAGTGAGATGGCTATTCCTGTAGTTACTTTATTATGGTCAGAAGTGGCATGTGTATAGGTTTGTAATTTACATCAATGTCATTATGCTATGAATCTCATAAAGTTGCTTCCTTTTTCACACAACACTGTGTTTTTCAGATCTGTTCATATTGCTATAGGTGCACTGAGACTGTTGCTTTTAACTGCAGCATAGTGTTCCAAGGTGTGAATTTACTACTTTTGTCTTTTCCACTGCCCTAATGATAGATATCTGGGTTCCCTCCTACTTCCCCCTAAAACAAAAAGCCATGAAGACTATGATCTGAAATGTAGACCTAGGACTGGGAGTACTGCCTTATAGTGTGTAAGCATTATTTGATTTTGCTAAGTAAATACTAACAGATTATTTTCCAGAATAGTTGAATCAGTTTATATTTTCATAAGCAGTGGACAAGAGTGCCAATATTCCCATACACTTGTAAATACTTGGTATTATAAACTTTATTTTTTGTCATTCCAGTGGAATAAAGATGGTATTTCATTGTTTTATGTTTCACTAATTACTTGTGACCTTGAGCATTTCTTTATATCCCATTTAGCAATTCAAGCTTCCTCTTCTATGAATTGCCTCTAAGTAATATATTTCCATTTTTCTTTGGAGTCTTAGTTGTACTGATTTGAAGGAATTCTACATATATACTTGATAATAACCCTCTGTGGGTTTTATTTTATTTCATTTTATTTTATTTTTTACAAGTAGGGCAATCTAGTGTCTCACGCAGGAGACTGGCCTTACCGTCACTGAGTACTGCGTTTGGTTCAATCAATCAAATACTTTTGGACACTTCTTTTTTAAAATTATTTATTTATTTATTTGGTTGTGCTGGGTCTTAGTTGCAGCAGGCGGGCTCCTTAGTTGTGGCATGGGAACTCTTAGTTGTGGCATGCATGTGGGATCTATTTCTCTGACCAGGGATCATACCCAGGCTCCCTGCATTGGGAGCATGGAGTCTTAACCACTGTGTCATCAGGGAAGTTCCCCTCTGTGGGTTTCAGATGTGGTAAATATCTTTATAGGGTCTGCTATCTCTCTATTAACTTAGTCTGTTGTATCTTTTATAGGATAGAAATCTTTATTTTCATGTAGATACATTTTTGGATTTGATTTTAAAAGCCTTTCCCTTCATCTAAGTAAAATAAAAAAAATTCTCTTACACTTTTTCTATTAGCCTTACAGTTGTGCTTTTCAAAATTGTATGTAATCTATCTGGGATCCACTTATGTATATCGTGTGAGGTAGGGATCCAGTTTTATTTCTGTCCTTAAAAAGAGTCAGGTTTTCCAAAACTACCCACTAAACCACCTGTACTTTTCCAGTTACTTTAAGGTGTCCCCTTTGTCGTATATGAAATTCCCATTTATATGAGGGTCCAGTTTATAGCTTTTGGTTCTGTTCCATTTCTCTATTTGTCTGTTTCTGAGCCAGTGACATACATACATGCTTTTAATGCTATGGTTTTTATGGTAAGGCAATATGGTGTTATTGTGAGTCGTATGTTATTTTCTATTATCTTCTCTAGTTGGCTGTGGTTGACATAGGTGAATGTTATTATTTCTCTCTCTCTCTCTTTTTTTTTTTTGGCTGTGCTGCACAGCTTGCAGGATCTTAGTTCCCACACCAGGGATTGAACCTGGGCCCTGGCAGTGAAAGCACCAAGTCCTAACCAGGGGACTGCCAGGGAAGATTAATAGAGGCATAACATATATAATAGAGTGCACAAATCTTAAGAGCTAGATAAGTTTTGCTTGTGTATATAACTGTTGTAACCACCATTCAAACCAATACATAGAATATTTCCATCATCCCAGAAGGTTTCTTTTTCCCTCTCCCTGTCAGTATCCTCAGGGGTAACCACTATTCTCACTTCTACAACCATTGATTAGTTTTGTATACTTTTGAATTTTTTTAAAATTTTATTTATTTATTTGGCGGCATTGGGTCTTAGTTGTGGCACGTAGGATCTTTCACTGAAGCGCACAGGCTCTTCTTTGCCGCTCACGGGCTCTCTAGTTGTGGTGCTTGGGCTTAGTTGCCCTGCGGCATGTGGGATCTTAGTTCCCCGACCAGGAATCCAACCCCTGTCCTCTGCATTGGAATGCAGATTGTTAACCACTGAACCACCAGGGAAGTCCCTATACTTTTGAATTTAAATATAAATGGAGTCATACAATATATACTGTATCTGTGTGTGACTTCTTTCATTCAACACTGTCAGGGAGATTCTTCCATATTGTGTATATCAATAGTTCGTTATTTTTCATTTCAGTGTAGTATTCCAGTGCATGAATTTATTTATTTATTTTCAAATTTTATTTATTTATTTTCAAATTTATTTATTTATTTATTTATTTAACTTTTGGCTGCACTGGGTCTTTGCTGCTGCATGTGGGCTTTCTCTAGTTGTGGCAAGCAGGGGCTACTCTTCATTGCAGTGTGCAGGCTTCTCATTGCAGTCGCTTCTCTTGTTGCAGAACATGGGCTCTAGGTGTGCAGGCTTCAGTAGTTGTGGCATGTGGGCTCAGTAGTTGTGGCTCATGGGCTCTAGAGCGCAGGCTCAGTAGTTGTGGTGCACGGGCTTAGTTGCTCTGCGGCATGTGGGATCTTCCCGGACCAGGGCTCGAACCCATGTTCCCTGCATTGGCAGGCGGATTCTTAACCACTGCACCACCAGGGAAGTCCCTATACTTTTGAATTTAATATAAGTGGGGTCATACAATACATACTGTATCTGTGTGTGACTTCTTTCATTCAACATTCTCAGGGAGATTCTTCCATATTGTGTGTATCAATAGTTTGTCCTTTTTCATTTCAGTGTAATATCCCAGTGTATGAATTTATTTATCCATTCTATTTATAGATATTTGGGTCATTTCCAGTTTTGAGAAATTACAAAGAACACTGCCACAAACATTCTTGTGCATGTCTTTTGATAGACATAAACACTAATTTCTTTAGAGTATATATCCAATGTCATATGAATGCTTAGTTTTAGTTGGCACTGCCAAACATTTACTCAGAGTGATTGTACCAAGTTATATTCCACCTGCAATGCATAAGAGTTCTAGTTGTTATACATCTTCACCAACACTGTATTGTCAATCACTTAAATTTTAGACATTTTTTGCATGGGTCAATCTACCTTATGGTTGTTTAATTTGTATTTCTTTGATGACTTTAATGATGTTGTACACCTTTTCATAAGTTTATTGTTCATTTTGTTTTACTCTTTTTCTCTGTAGTGAGATGTCTAAGTTTTTTGTAAATTTTTTTTTTTTTTTTTTTGGCCACGTTGCACAGCTTTGTGGGATCTCAGTTCCACAACCAGGGATTGAACCCAGGGCCACAGCAGTGAAAGCCCGGAATCCTAACCACTAGACCACCAGGGAACTCCCAGACTTTTTTTTTTGATAAATTTATTTATTTTATTTTTGACTGTGTTGGGTCTTTGTTGCTGCGAGTGGGCTTTCCCTAGTTGTGGCGAGTGGGCTTCTCATTGCGCTGGCTTCTCTTGTTGCAGAGCACGGGCTCAGTAGTTGTGGCGCACGGGCTTAGTTGCTCTGCGGCATGTGGGATCTTCCCGGACCAGGGCTCGAACCTGTTGTCCCCTGCATTGGCAGGTGGATTTTTTTTTTTTTTTTTTTTTTGTGGTACGCAGGCCTCTCACTGTTGTGGCCTCTCCCGTTGCGGTGCACAGGCTCCGGACGCGCAGGCTCAGCAGCCATGGCTCATGGGCCTAGCCGTTCCGCGGCATGTGGGATCTTCCCAGACTGGGGCTCGAACCCGTGTCCCCTGCATCGGCAGGTGGACTCTCAACCACTGCGCCACCAGGGAAGCCCTGGCAGGTGGATTCTTAACCACTGAGCCACCAGGGAAGCCACCAGACTTTTGTAGATTTTTTAATTGTCCGTCTTTTTTTTTTTTTTCCTGATTTGTAGGAATTCTTTATATATTCTGGATATGTCATTATGTACTTGGACTTATGTTCTTATTAGCTTGCCACTATTTATTTATTATTATTATTATTATTTTTTTTTTTTTTTTTTTTGCGGTACACGGGCCTCTCACTGTTGTGGCCTCTCCCGTTGCGGAGCACAGGCTCTGGACGCGCAGGCTCAGTGGCCATGGCTCACGGGCCCAGCCGCTCCGCGGCATGTGGGATCTTCCCAGACTGGGGCACGTACCTGCGTCCCCTGCATCGGCAGGCGGACTCTCAACCACTGTGCCACCAGCGAAGCCCTATTTATTATTTTTAAATAAACTTTTTATTTTTGAATAACTTTAATTTGTAGAATTACTGCAAAGATAGAACAGAGATTTCCCTTACACTCCACATCTAATCCCCTATTATTAACATCTTACATTAGTATGGTACATTTGTCACAACTAATAAACCACTATGGATGTGTTATTTATTTATTTTAATTTTAATTTTAATTTTTTTTTGCGGTACGCGGGCCTCTCACTGCTGTGGGCTCTCCCGTTGCGGAGCACAGGCTCCAGATGCGCAGGCTCAGCGGCCATGGCTCACGGGCCCAGCCGTTCCGCGGCATGTGGGATCTTCCCGGACCGGGGCACGAACCCGTGTCCCTTGCATCAGCAGGCAGACTCTCGACCACTGTGCCACCAGGGAAGCCCTATGGATGTATTATTATTAACTAAAGTCCATACTTTATTCAGATGTCCTGTTTTTCCCTTATGTCCTTTTTCTCTTCTACGATCCCATCCAGGATGCTACATGGCACTTTTTTTTTAATAGGTCTTTATTGGAGTATAATTGCTTCACAATACTGTGTTACTTCCTGTTGTATACCCAAGTGAATCATCCATATGCATACATATGTCCCCATATCCCCTCCCTCTTGAGCCTCCCTCCCATTCTCCCTATCCCACCCCTCTAGGTCATCGCAAAGCACCGAGCTGATCTTCCTGTGCTTTGCTGCTGCTTCCCACTAGCTAACTGTTTTACATTCGGTAGTATATATATGTCGATGTTACTCTCACTTTGCCCCAGCTTCCCCCTCCCACCCCGTGTCCTCAAGTCCATCCTCTATATCTACATCTTTATTACTGCCCTGCAACTAGGTTCATCAGTACCATTTTTTTTTGATTCCATATACATGTGTTAGCATACAGTATTTGTTTTTCTCTTTCTGATTTACTTCACTCTGTATCACACACCCTAGGTCCATCCACCTCACTACAAATAACTCAATTTCATTTCTTTTTACGGCTGAGTAATATTCCATTGTATATATGTGCCACATCTTCTGTATCCATTCATCTGTCAATGGACATTTAGGTTGGTTCCACGTCCTGGCTATTGTAAATAGTGCTGCATTGAACATTGTGGTACAGCTACATGGCATTTAACATTCATGTTTACTTAGACTCCTCTTGGTTATGATATTTATTCTTAAAAAACCTTTTTATTATTATGCAATTGTAAATTCCCAGGAAGTTGCAAAGTTAGTCTTCAGAAGTCCTGTGTACTCTTCACCCAGTTTCCCCATTACATCTCACATTAGCACAATATTAAAACCAGGAAATTGACATTGGTACAATGTGTGTGTGTATAGTTCTATGCCATATAATCCAATGTGTAGATTCATGTAGCCACCACTGCAATCAAGATACAGAGCTATTCCATAATTACATCACCCTTGTGTTATCCTCTTTATAGTCACATTACTTCTTTTCCCCCTTGTCCACCACCATCTCTAACCCTTGATAACCATTAATTTGTTCTCCACTTATATAATTTTATCATTTTGCCACTATTGATTTTTAAACTGACTTTAGTTTTTAGAGCAGTTTTAGGATAATAGAAAAAGTGAGTAGCAAGTATGGAGAGTTCCCATATATCCCTTCACCTCTCCCCACACAGTTTCCCCTATCCTCAACATCTTGCATTAGTGTGGTACATTTGTTATAACTGATGAGCTGATATTGATATATTATTAACTGACATCCACAGTTTACATTAGTGCTCACTCTTTGTGTTGTACATTCTATGGATTTTGACAAATGTATAATGACATATATCCACTATTATAGTATCATATAGAATAGATTCACTGCCTAAAAATCCCCTGTGCTCTACCTATTCATCCCTCTCTCCCTCCCCTGAGCCTCTGGCAACCACTAACCTTTTCACTTTTTTTCATAGTTTTGCCTTTTCCAGAATGTCATATGGTTAGAATCATATATTAATAGTATGTTGTCTTTTCATATTGCTTTGTTCATTTAACTATAGGCACTTAAGCTTCCTCTATATTTTTTGTGGTTTGATAGCCTGTTTCTTTTTATTGCTGAGTAATATTCCACAGCATGGATTTACTGTTGGTTTGTTTATCCATTCACCTATTGAAAAACATCTTGGTTGCTTCCAAGTTTTGGCAATTATGAATGAAACTACAATAAACATTCATGTACAGATTTTTGTTTGTACATAAGTTTTCAATTCATTTGGGTAAATACCAAAGATTGTGATTGCTGGATCATATGGTAAGTGTATGTTTAGTTTTGTAAGAAACTGCCACACTGTCTTTCAAAGTGGCAGTACTATTTTGCATTGCCATACAGTGAATGTGAGTTCCTGTTGCTCCACATTCTTGTCAGCATTTGGTGTTGTCAGTGTTTTGGATTTTAGCCATATACAACAATAGTTGTACAGTGGCACCTTGTTGTTGTTTTAATTTGCAATTCCCTAATGACATATGATGTTGACCATCTTTTCATATACTTATCTGCCATCTGTGCATCTTCTTTGGTGAGGTGTCTATTCAAATTACCATTAGCTGAGTTACTTGTACTCTGTGTACCCTGTGTGCAGGGCTTGTGCTAATTGCTTGATATACATGACCTTACAACAATCTAATGATAAAATTCCTATTTTACAGCAAAAAAAACAAAAAAAAAACTGAGGTCCTCAGTCATGTCAAAAGTAGGAAGATGTAGAGTCAAAATTCAACCCAAGTCTGGGGCTTCCCTGGTGGTGCAGTGGTTAAAAATCCGCCTGCCAATGCAGGGGACACAGGTTCGAGCCCTAGTCCCAAAAGATCCCACATGCCACGGAGCAACTAAGCCCATGCACCACAACTACTGAACCCACGTGCCACAACTACTGAAGCCCGCGTGCCTAGAGCCCGTGCTCTGCAACAAGAGAAGCCACCGCAATGAGAAGCCTGCGCACCTCAACGAAGAGTAGCCCCTGCTCGCTGCAACTAGGGAAAGCCCGCGCATAACAATGAAGAACCAACAAAGCTGAAAATAAATAACTAAAATAAGTAAATTAAAAAAAACAAAATTCAAGATTCAACCCAAGTCTGTTTGTCTTTGACACTAATGCTCCTTCTACTAAACCATAATGGTATTGAAGCTCTATGACTAACTGGAATAATTTTTGCCATCTAAAAGCTAGGTCTTTCTGGGTCAGCTCTCCATTAGACTGCCTTCCTGGAAAATGAAGTCTACCAAATAACCAACCACAGACCTCCTTCCCAACAAATGGGGTAATCTGACCTCAGGTCAGAGTTTTCTGGTTACTGGGGCCAAAGCTAACTCACATGTATTCTATTTTCCACCCTTCAATCTGCTTGTGCGGCTTGATCTGCATATAAAAGGACTGCAAAGTAAGTAGCATATTTCCCCCACATTATGAGTGAGCAGGTAAAAGGAAAATTTCCCCTGTGAATTAAAATAATAATCCTGATATGTGATTTCTCTTTTGGTCCTCATGGTTATCCTGACTACTTTATGTGATAAAGAGAGTATTCACCTGTCCATAGTAGCTAAAAATTGCACAGAGAGTCTTCTGTTTCCAATCATGTTGGAGTAACAGTGAACACTTCCTGCTGTAAACAACTAGAAACTGGACAAAATATATGAAACAACTGTTTTCTGACTTCAAACAAGGAGCAGGATTGTAATCTTTTTTTTTTTAAGACTTATTTATTAATTTTGGCTGCAACGGGTTTTAGTTGCAGCATGCGGACTCTTAGTTGCGACATGCATGCAGGATCTAGTTCCCCGACCAGGGATTGAACCTGGGCCCCCTGCATTGGGAGCGTGGAGTCTTACCCACTGGAGAACGAGGGAAGTCCCAGGGTGTTTATACATAGGGTGAAACTTCAAAGATTGGGCAAATAGTAACCAAGAAGCTGTGACCTGAATAGTTCTTACAGTTCACACCGGGCCGGGACCGTAGAGTTCCCACCAGCCAGACTGCAAAGACCTTGTTGATCACTTGGGACATCAATAGAACCCCAAAAGGCCACACCTTAGTTTTACTGTAAAATAGCCCTATAATAAATGCTAACTTAGACTTACCCTTAGAAACCTTATAAACAAGGCTTGAAGGTGTCACACTGAACCCCAAATAACTTACTGCCTACCAGGACAAAGCTCAACATTCATTAAAGAAAGACAAGAAAATTCACTCAGTCAACAACATAAAATTTACCATATCTAGCATCCAATAAAGAAATGACCAGACCTGGCAAGAAGTAGCAAAATGTGACACAAATTCCTAATATCAGGAATGAAAGAAGGAATATCACTACAGATACTGCAGACATTAAAAGAGTAACATGTGAATATTATGAACCACTTTATTCGAATAAATTAGACAACTTAGATGAGAGGGACAAATTCCTTGATAGATATAAATTGCCAAAACTGACATAAGAAAAAGGTAGAAAATCTGAATATTCCTATATCTATTAAAACTTAAATTCATAATTGAAAATCTTTCCAAAAAGAAAACTCCAAGGCTCAGATGGATTCACTGTTGAATTCTACAAAATATTTAAGGAAGAAATAACACAAGTTTTGCACAAATTCTTCCAGAAAACAAAGGAGAAAGGAGTACATTTTATGAGGCTAGTGTTACCATGATACAGTACTAAAACCAGGTAAAGCCATTTAGGAAAACAAGACTAGTGACCAATATGCCTCACAAAGATAGATGTAAGTATCTTCCAAAAAAAATTTAGCTAATTGAGTACAGCAATATATAAAAATGGTAATACATTATGACCAAGTGAGGTTTATTCCAGGAAAGCAACATGTGAAAATCAAATAATATAATTCACCACATTGACAGAATAAACAAGAAAATCCATATGATGATATTAATAGCTCTAGAAAAATATTTGACAGAATTCAACACCATGTTCACGTTAAAAACTTTAAGAAAATTAGGAACAAATGGGAACTTTTAAAATCTGATAAAGAGAATCAGTGAACAACCAGTGGTTAAAGAATGGGGGGAAAAAAACCCTGTTTTTATTTGCAGAAGACCTAATCATGTACACAGAAAATTCTAAGGAACATAGAAAAGAAACTAGTAAAATCAATAAACTAGCTTAGCAGAATTGCAGGATGCAAAGTCAAAATACAAAAATAAATTGCATTTCTAGATACAAGCAACAAGCAGCTGGAAAATGATATTTTAAAGTATGATTAACAATAACATGAAATATTTAGGCATATATTTAAGAAAATATGTACAAGATCTGTACTTGGAAAACTAACAATATTACTGAGAGAAAAATTTAAAATATCTAAATAAATGGAGAGATATACCGTGTTCATGGATTAGAACACTCAATATTGTTAAGATGTTAATTTACCCAAACTGATATATAGATTAAATGCAGTATCTATCAAAATCCCAACACACTTTTTATAAATTAGAAATCAACAAGCTGAAGTTTCCAGATGTATTTGGAAATGCAATTAACCTAGAATAGTCTAAAAATTTTGAAAAGGAGTAACAAAGTTGGAGGATTTATGCTACCTGATTTTAAGACTCAAGACGTTGTGGCATTTGGTGCCCTGACATTGAAGCTACAAGAGTGGTCCTTTCTTGGGATAACCAAACCTACACCAAGAGAACAGGCTGGAGAGAGGATCAGGGGATAGGAATTCCGGTGTCTTTATGTATAAGAGCAAGAATTCACACAGGGGAACCAAGATGGCGGAGTAGCAGGACAAGCTCTCACTCCCTCTTGTGAGAACACCAGAATCACAACTAGCTGCTGCACAACCTTTGACAGGAAGACACTGGAACTCACCAAAAAATATACCCCACATCCAAAGACAAAGGAGAAGCCACAATGAGACGGTAGGAGGGGTGCAATCACAGCAAAATCAAATCCCATAGCTGCTGGGTGTGTGACTCACAGACTGCAGAACACTTATATGACAGAAGTCTACCCACTGGAGTGAAGGTTCTGAGCCCCACGTCAGGCTTCCCAACCTGGGGGTCTGGCAACAGGAGGAGGAATTCCTAGAGAATCAGACTTTGAAGATTAGTGGAATTTGAGGCAGGACTTCGACAGGACTGGGGGAAACAGAGACTCCACTCTTGGAGGGCACACACAAAGTAGTGTGCACATCGGGACCCAGGGGAAGCAGCAGTGAACCCAGGGGAGACTGAACCAGACCTACCGGCTAGTTTTTGAGGGTTTCCTGCAGAGGCAGGGGGTGGCTGTGGCTCACTGTGGGGACAAGAACACTGGCAGCGGAAGTTTTGGGAAGTGCTCCTTGGCGTCAGCCCTCCCAGAGTCTGCCATTAGCCCCACCAAAGAGCCCAGGTAGGCTCCATTGTTGGGTTGCCTCAGGCCAAACAACCAACAGGGAGGGAACCCAGCCCCATCCATCAGCAGTCAAGCGGATTAAAGATTTACTGAGCTCTGCCCACCACAGCAACACCCAGCTCTACCCACCACCAGTCCCTCCCATCAGGAAACCTGCACAATCCTCTTAGATAGCCTCATCCACCAGAGAGCAGACAGCAGAAGCAAGAAGAACTACAATCCTGCAGCCTGTGGAACAAAAACCACATTCACAGAAAGACGGACAAGATGAAAAGGCAGAGGGCTATGTATCGGATGAAGGAACAAGATAAAACCCCAGAAAAACAACTAAATGACGTGGAGATAGGCAACCTTCCAGAAAAAGAATTCAGAATAATGATAGTGAGGATGATCCAGGACCTCGGAAAAACAATGGAAGCAAAGATCAAGAAGATGCAAATGTTTTACAAAGACCTAGAAGAATTAAAGAACAAACAAACAGAGATGAACAATACAATACCTGAAATGAAAAATACACTAGAAGGAATCAATAGCAGAATAACTGAGGCAGAAAAACGGATAAGTGACCTGGAAGACAGAATGGGGGAATTCACTGCTGCAGAACAGAATAAAGAAAAAAGAATGAAAAGAAATGAAGACAGCCTAAGAGACCTCTGGGACAACATTAAACGCAATGACATTCACTTTCCTTCCCAGAAGGAAAAGAGAGAGAGAAAGGACCCAAGAAAATATTTGAAGAGATTATAGTCAAAAACTTCCCTAACATGGGAAAGGAAATAGCCACCCAAGTCCAGGAAGTGCAGAGAGTCCCATACAGGATAAATCCAAGGAGAAACATGCCAAGACACATAGTAATCAAATTGGCAAAAATTAAAGACAAAGAAAAATTATTGAAAGCAGCAAGGGAAGAACAACAAATAACAAAGAAAAATTATGGAAAGCAGCAAGGGAAAAACAACGAATAACATACAAGGGAACTCCCATAAGGTTAACAGCTGATTTCTCAGCAGAAACTCTACAAGCCAGAAGGGAGTCACATGATACACTTAAAGTGATGAAAGGGAAGAACCTACAACCAAGATTATTCTACCCGGCAAGGATCTCATTCAGATTTGATGGAGAAATCAAAAGCTTTACAGACAAGCAAAAGCTAAGAGAATTTAGCACCACCAAACCAGCTCTACAACAAATGCTAAAGGAATTTCTCTAAGTGGGAAACACAAGAGAAGCAAAGGACCTACAAAAACAAACCCAAAACAATTAAGAAAATGGTCATAGGAACATACATATCGATAATTACCTTAAACGTGAATGGATTAAATGCTCCAACCAAAAGACACAGGTTTCCTGAATGGATACAAAAACAAGACCCATATATATGCTGTCTACAGGAGACCCACTTCAGACCTAGGGACACATACAGATTGAAAGTGAGGGGATGGAAAAAGATATTCCATGCAAATGGAAATCAAAAGAAAGCTGGAGTAGCAATTCTCATATCAGATAAAATAGATTTCAAAATAAAGAACATTACAAGAGACAAGGAAGGACAATACATAATGATCAAGGGATCAATCCAAGAAGAAGATATAACAATTATAAATATATATGCACCCAACATAGGAGCACCTCAATACATAAGGCAACTGCTAACAGCTATAAAAGAGGAAATCGACAGTAACACAATAATAGTCGGGAGCTTTAACACCTCACTTACACCAATGGACAGATCATCCAAAATGAAAATAAATAAGAAAGCAGAAGCTTTAAATGACACAATAGACCAGATAGATTTAACTGATATTTATAGGACATTCCAAAAACAGTAGATTACACTTTCTTCTCAGGTGCACACAGAACATTCTCCAGGATAGATCACATCCTGGGTCACAAATTAAGCCTCAGTAAATTTAAGAAAATTGAAATCATACGAAGCATCATTTCTGACCACAACGCTATGAGATTAGAAATTAATTACAGGGGAAAAAACGTAAAAAATACAAACACATGGAGGCTAAACACTACGTTACTAAATAATCAAGAGATCACTGAAGAAATCAAAGAGGAAATCAAAAATACCTAGAGACAAATGACAATGAAAACATGATGATCCAAAACCTATGGGATGTAGCAAAAGCAGTTCTAAGAGGGAAGTTTATAGCTATACAAGCCTACCTCAAGAAACAAGAAAAATCTCAAATAAATAAACTAACCTTACACCTAAAGGAACTAGAGAAAGAACAACAAACAAAACCCAAAGTCAGCAGAAGGAAAGAAACCATAAAGATCAGAGCAGAAATAACTGAAATAGAAACAAAGAAAACAATAGCAAAATCAATAAAACTAAAAGCTGATTCTTTCCGAAGTTAAACAAAATTGATAAACTGTTTGCCAGACTCATGAAGCAAAAGAGGGAGAGGACTCCAATCAATAAAATTAGAAAAGAAAAAGGAGAAGTTACAACAGACACCACAGAAATACAAAGCATCCTAAGAGACTACTACAAGCAACTCTATGCCAATAAAATGGACAACCTGGAAGAAATGGACAAATTCTTGGAAATGTATAACCTTCCAAGGCTGAACCAGGAAGAAATACAAAATATGAACAGACAAATCACAAGTAATGAAATTGAAACTGTGATTAAAAATCTTCCAAAAATCAAAAGTCCAGGACCAGATGGCTTCACAGGTGAACTCTATCAAACATTTAGAGAAGAGCTAACACCCATCCTTCTCAAACTCTTCCAAAAAATTGCAGAGGAAGGAACACTCCCAAACTCATTCTACGAGGCCACCATCACCCTGATACCAAACCCAGACAGAGATATTACAAAAAAAGAAAATTACAGACCAATATCACTGATGAATATCGATGCAAAAATCCTCAACAAGATATTAGCAAACAGAATCCAACAACACATTAAAAGGATCATACACCATGATCAAGTGGGATTTATCCCAGGGATGCAAGGATTCTTCAATATACACAAATCAATCAATGTGATACATCATACTAACAAATTGTAGAATAAAAACCATATGATCATCTCAATAAATGCAGAAAAAGCTTTTGACAAAATTCAACATCCATTTATGATAAAAAACTCTGCAGAAAGTGGGCATAGAGGGAACCTACCTCAACATAATAAAGGCCATATATGACAAACCCACAGCAAACATCATTCTCAATGGTGAAATACTGAAAGCATTTCCTCTAAGATCAGGAACAAGACAAGGATGTCCACTCTCACCACTATTATTCAACATAGTTTTGGAAGTCCTAGCCTTGGCAATCAGAGAAGAAAAAGAAATAAAAGGAATACAAATTGGAAAAGAAGAAGTAAAACTGTCACTGTGTGCAGATGACATGATACTATACATAGAGAATCCTAAATGTGCCACCAGAAAACTACTAGAGCTAATCAATGAATTTGGTAAGGTTGCAGGATACAAAATTAGTGCACAAAAATCTCTTGAATTCCTATACATTAGTGATGAAAAATCTGAAAGAGAAATTAAGGAAACACTCCCATTTACCACTGCAAAAAAGAATAAAATACCTAGGAATAACCTACCTAGGGAGACAAAAGACCTGTATGCAGAAAACTATAAGACACTGATGAAACAAATTAAAGATGATACAAACAGATGGAGAGATATACCATGTTCTTGGATTGGAAGAATCAATATTGTGAAAATAACTATACTACCCAAAGCAATCTACAGATCCAATGCAATCCCTATCAAATTACCTATGGCATTTTTTACGGAGCTAGAACAAAAAATCTTAAAATTTGTATGGAGACACAAAAGACCCCGAATATCTAAAGCAGTCTTGAGGGAAAAAAACAGAGCTGGAGGAATCAGACTCCCTGACTTCAGACTATACTACAAAGCTACAGTAATCCAGACAATATGGTAATGGCACAAAAACAGAAAGATAGGTCAACGGAACAAGATAGAAAGCCCAGAGGTAAACCCACGCACCTATAGTCAACTAATCTATGACAAAGGAGGCAAGGATATACAATGGAAAAAGACAGTCTCTTCAATAAGTGGTGGTGGAAAACTGGACAGCTACATGTAAAAGAATGAAATTAGAACACTCCCTAACACCACACACAAAAATAAACTCAAAATGGATTAGAGACCTAAATGTAAGACCGGACACTATAAAACTCTCAGAGGAAAACACAGGAAGAACACTCTTTGACATAAATCACAGCAAGACCTTTTTGACCCACCTCCTAGAGTAATGGAAATAAAAACAAAAATAAACAAATGGGACCTAATGAAACTCCAAAACTTTTGCACAGCAAAGGAAACCATAAACAAGATGAAAAGACAACCCTCAGAACGGGAGAAAATATTTGCAAACGAATTAACGGACAAAGGATGAATCTCCAAAATATATAAACAGCTCATGTAGCTCAATATTAAAGAAACAAACGACCCAATACAAAAATGGGCAGAAGACCTAAATAGACATTTCTCCAAAGAAGACATACAGATGGCCAAGAAGCACATGAAAAGCTGCTCAACATCAGTAATTATTAGAGAAATGCAAATCAAAACTACAATGAGGTACCACCTCACACCAGTTAGAATGGGCGTCATCAGAAAATCTACAAACAGTAAATGCTGGAGAGGGTGTGGAGCAAAGGGAACCCTCTTTCACTGTTGGTGGGAATGTAAACTGATAAAGCCACTATGGAGAACAGTATGGAGCTTCCTTAAAAATCTAAAAATAGAATTACCATATGATCCAGCAATCCCACTACTGGGCGTATACCCAGAGAAAACCACAATTCAAAAAGACACGTGCACCCCAATGTTCATTGCAGCACTATTTACAATAGCCAGGACATGGAAGCAACCTAAATGCCCATCGACAGATGAGTGGATAAAGGAGATGTGGTACATATATAGAATGGAATATTACTCAGCCATAAAAAGGAACGAAATTGGGTCATTTGTTGAGACGTGGATGGATGTAGAGACTGTCATACAGAGTGAAGTAAGTCAGAAAGCGAAAAACAAATATCGTTTATTAACGCATATATGTGGAACCTAGAAAAATGGTACAGATGAACCGGTTTGCAGGGCAGAAATTGAGACACAGATGTAGCGAACAAACGTATGGACACCAAGGGTGGAAAGCCGTGGGGGGGTGGGGGTGGGGGTGGGATGAATTGGGCGACTGGTATTGACATGTATACACTGATGTGGATAAAATTGATGACTAATAAGAACCTCCTATATATTAAAAAAAAAAAAAAAAGATTTCCCCCTGAAAACCAACAGGGAGATCATTCAGTATATAAGAGGATTTAAAGGGAAAAACGTCACCCCAGGGGTGCTGCCTCCACCTCATATTATCAGAAGAACCAGATTTATGCACTTGGAGCAGAAGTACCAATTGTTTTCCTTCATGCTGTGGACTTGGATAAGAAAAATGTCTCCTCTCCATAATCTCATCATTTACTTTGGCTCCACCTATGTAGCCCTTACAAGAGAATTTGCTAATTTTGTTCTCCAGGACCAGAGGGCCATTGATTTACTTGGGTGGTCGAAGGACACCCACTCTCCTGATGAACATTTCTGGGTGACACTTAACAGGATTCCAGGTATGCGGAACTTGATTTCCATTCTACATAAAGTCTGGAAGCATTGTGTGTGTGTGTGTGTGTGTGTGTGTGTGTGTGTGTGTGTGTATTTTACACTTTGAAAATATCTTCAATTGCATTATATATATTTACCTATGTTTCCAGCTTTATGGACACCCTGTAGACTGTTTTGTATGTCTGTTTCAATGGAATTCATATAACATAAGTTACAGTTCTTACATATCAGTTCTAGGGCTCTGTCTTTGTGACTCTGAAGGACAGGCCTTTGGGGGTGGGACTCAAGGTAAACAGAACTTTGCACTTCCACAAAAAAAAAAGAATTCACACAGGGGTTGTAGGGAAGGGGAAAGGTAGAGGAAATGTTGGTATGAACAGCTAAACAAAACTTTTGCCCAGTTTGAGAGTGTAATTGTAATCGGGTGCAGTTAAGTTACTTGACTCAGGTTATTTAAAAGGTAATGGTTACAGTTGTTTAAAGCAGAAAATAAGAATAATAGGGCATCAAAGTTAGTGATGTCATGTCAGTTGGCATTATTTAAGAAACTTACAAGCACAGCTGAAAATTCCCAGTTATCAGTCTGGAAATGTTCATAGACATAGACTATAATTTTTTTTTTTTTGGTAATTAAGTGATTTAAATTTAAAAAAAAGCAAAATACTGGAAGCACAAATATTCAGATTAACAGATGGTAGACGCCTCTCAGCAGAGACAATAAAAAAAGACTTTACAATTCTTCTCAAAAAAAAAAAAAAAGACTCAAGACATTGTGATATTGGCATAGGGACAGATAAATAGATCAATGGAACAGAATAGATAATTTAAACATAGATCTTCACATATGTATTTGGGCAACTGATTTTTCAACAAAGTGGCCAAGTAAGTCAATGGTCAAAGGGTAAGCTTTTTAACCAACTGCACTGTACTAACTGGATATCCATATGCAGAAACAATTAACTTCAATGCTTACCTCACACCATACACACAAAGAATTAATTCACATTGAATCATAAACCAAAACATAAATGCTAAAACTGTAAAATTTCTAGGAGAAAACATAAGAGAAAATCTTTACAATCTTAAGGTGAGAAAGATTTCTTACATAGAACACAAAAAGCACAGTTATGAAAGAAACAATTGATAAATTGGACTTTATCAAAATAGAAAATCGTTTTTTGAAAGATCAGTTAAAAAAATTAAGACACAAACCGAAAGAAAATATTCACAAAACAGAAATTTGACAGAAAGAATTGTACCCAGAGTATCTTACAACCCAAGAGCAGTAAGGCAACAACCCAATTTTAAAAACAGTCAAGGAACTTCCCTGAGGGTCCAGTGGTTAAGATTTGGAGCTCCTAGTGCAGGAGGACCGGGTTCGATCCCTGGTCAGAGAACTAGGTCCTGCATGCCACAACTAAAGATCCCACGTGTGGCAACGAAGATCCCAAGTGCCACAGCTAAGACCTGGCACAGCCAAATAAATAACTGAATAAATATTAAAAACAAAACAAACCAAAAAAACCAGGCAAAACAGGGAATTCCCTGGTGCTTTCGGCGCTTTCACTGCTGTGGCCTGGTGGTTCAATCCCTGGTCGGGGAACTAAGATCCCAAAAGCCACGTGGCATGACCAAAAAAAAAAAAAGACAGGCAAAACTGTTACTTTTCAAAAGATGATACAAATAGATATAGTAGCACATGAAAAGATGCTCAACATTATTAACTCATCAGAGAAATGCATCTTGTACATACCATTACACATCCACTGCACTAGATAGACTAAAATTATTATTTTTATTTATTTGGCTGTGCCAGGTCTTAGCTGCAGCCTGCGGGATCTAGTTCCCTGGATCAAACCCAGGTCCCCTGCATTGGGAGCATGGAGTCTTACCCACTGGACCAAAAGGGAAGTCCCTAGACACACTTGAAAAGACAGAATTCAAACTGTTGATGAAGATGTGGAACAATGAAATGTCCATGATGGCTGGTGGGAATGTAAAATTGTACAACCAATTTTAGAAATCGTTCGGCAGTATCTTATAAAGTTACATATACACTTACAATGCAAACCAGCCTTTCCATTCTTAGCTATTTACCAGAGATATGAAAACATATATCCACACAAAGATTTGTAAACAAATGTACATATCAGCTTTATTCACAATAGGCAAAAACTGGAAATGACTCAGAGGGCCACAGATGAATGGATAATTGTTGTACGTCCAGTCAATGGACTGCCATTTAGCAACAAGGATGACCTGATGTACTCAACATCGTAGAAATAATCTCAGAAGTGCTACAGTGAGTGGAAAAAAAAAAAAGCCAGACATAAAAAGTGCTTACTGAATGCTTCCATTTATATGAAACTCTAGGAAAGGCAAGTCTGACAGGAATAGAAAGCATATGTGTCATAGGGCTGAGCACGTAAGAGGTGACTGGGAAGGGCTAATGGCTAGAATCTATATGTCGATTATGGTGGTGTTACATGGGTGTATAACTTTGTGAAAACTCATTGAATTTTATGTAAATTATACCTTGATGAAGTTGATCTTTAAAAATTTTTATATGGTTTAGGTCATAAACTTCAATTTTGTGTAGGTCAGTGTACTTAAAAGAAATGCAATAAAATGGTCTTCATGTGACAGTATCAATACAAGGTTGTCTTTTACCTTTCCTTGCATATACTAAGCTTTATAAGGACATCTATGTACCAAACTGTTGAAAGTGCACACTTACTGCTGGGAAAGATGCTCTGCAGAAAGTCCCCATTTCTTCACTTTCTTTAACTTTCCTTCCTTGCCCTCTTACCTTCCTTTCTCCTCGGTCCTTTCCTTAATACCAGTAACAATTTATGTTTGTACTGAGCTTTATAATTACAAAGCGCGTTCCAACCTCATTGGATTCTCAGAATAATTTTGGGAGCCTGGTATGGAATTATTTCCTCTTTTTTTTTTTTTTTTTTTTTTTTTTTTTTTTTTTTGCTGTACGCTGGCCTCTCACCGTTGTGGCCTCTCCCGTTGCGGAGCACAGGCTCCGGACGCGCAGGCTCAGCGGCCATGGCTCACGGGACCAGCCGCTCCGTGGCATGTGGGATCCTCCCGGACCGGGGCACGAACCCGTGTCCCCTGCATCGGCAGGCGGACGCTCAACCACTGCGCCACCAGGGAAGCCCTAACATGGTGCTTTTTCTTTTAATCTTCACACACTTATTTATTGAGCACACACTCATTTCTTTTCTTTTTTTTTTTTGGCCGCGCCGCACCATGCTGAATGCAGGATTTTAGTTCCCTAACCAGGGATTGAACCTGGGCTCCCTGCAGTGGAAGCACGGAGCCCTAACTACTGCACCACCAGGGAGTTCCAAACAGACACTCATTTCTTTGTCTGCCACAAAGAGATAGATAGATATGGTCCCTGCCCTGGAGGAGCTGACATCTAAATTTCCAGTCATATAAGTCACATTTTGTGTGTTACTAGCTAAAAATAAAAAAAACCCTACAAATTATTTGGGTGTGCTAATCACTCTGCCAAGTAAACTGAAGGGTCGTGGAGCCAAGCTCCTTGTATGGATAAAGGAACTCTGGCTCCCTAGACAGGGTCTAGTACCCTATGAGCTATACTCTCTTTGAAGCATGAGACACAGGCCCCCACTCCAGCTATAGACCTGCAAACCTTGCCGGCTCCCAGTTCCCAGCACTATACCTTAAAAACCATATTTCCCCCAACACTCCTTCACCATTTCAGTTTCAGGCACAGGGAATTAACATTTTTGGAGCACCTTCTTTGTGTCAAGTGCTTTTACATACATTGTGTTATGCTGTAATTTTCACAATTCCATTATGTACAAGTCAATGCTGGAGTCTAAAATAGCTATGTAGTAATGCAAAGAGGACTGGCTTTGGAATCATGAAGACTGAGGTTTCAATTCTGGCTCAGCCACTGACAACTAAAAGTCATTACTAGTTCACTCATTCCTTTCTTCATTTATTCACTAAAATATTTATTGAACTCCTAGTAGATATTCAAGCTCTGTGATAGGAGGTGAAGATTCAAAAGTGAATTAAAACATAATCTTTATTTTCAAGGCCCTTTCATTTGAGGGATGGAATAGGGAGATGAAATTCTTAAACAGATTGTATCAATACAATGATATATCTTACAGGTTATATTATGAAAACCTTATGACCTTTCACAATCTAAGCCCTGGAGTCTTCATTGGTAAATCAGGAATAATTATACCTCACTTCCAGGCACAGTGGCTGGCACATAAGAGATTAATATTGCAAAGCCCACTATTCCAGGGAAAGCCTTTTGTGTCTCCCTTTTTCCTTTTTGTAAAGTAAAAACAATAAGTGATCTTTTAACAAATTGTATTTGAAGGCTTATAATTCATTTTAAGTAAATACATTTACATAACTTTATTACAACAATAACAGGTATGAAAGGAAATTACTGAAAATCTCACCATGCTAGAAAATCAGTTACTTTCATTTGCCAGCCTTGTTTCCCAGTTTTTGTCTATGTAACAAAGCTGTATCTATATATAAATATTTTAGTGTTGTTACATTTGTAATTTTTGGTGACTGTGAAAAATTTAATAGACTGGATTCCTGTAATTTGCTTAACCATTCCCCTACGGTTCCACATTTCTTTCGAGAGGCAGAGTGATTCATTGGAGAGAATGAAAACTTTGAAAACAGAAACATCCTTGGTTTGAAATCCTAGGCAAACCTCTTACTAAGTGACCTTGGGCAAGTTAATTTAACCTTTCTGAAAATGTTTGCCTGTTTAAAGAAGGTGGATTTTAATAGGGATTATACTTTTATTCTGCATTTAGAGGCGATCTGTGCCAAAATTTGGATACTCAAAAAACAAACAAAAAAACCAAACAAACCAAAAACCCCATAATTTTAGTATTTGATTATAAATATGTAATGTGATAAACACCTTTTACACATAAAGGTCATTTAACCCTTTATGTTATTTCCTTAGGATAAAGTGTCATAAATGGGATTAGTTGGGTCATAGATTATAAACATTTTTATGGCATTTAGTAACACATCTCAAATTGCTTTTCAAAAGGCTTCCTTCAATTACACAGCTACTAGCATCACACATTGCATCAGCCTTACCTTATGGTTACCAAAGGTATATTATTATGTGGAATCTATGTGTAACTGATTGTTTTAATTTTCTTTCTGTGAAGTTTGAACATTTTTCTCTTTCTGAAGAACAGGTCTTGTCTTGTAGGAGCGACAGCTCAGGGCCACGTGGGCTGCGGACTGCCCAAGTGGACTACATCTCCCAAAGTGCTCCACGGGAGCGCCGACAGGAAGTGGCCGGAGCATCTCCCGCCTCCACGCCGAAGAGAAGAGGTTCTATCCGGGGCCTTGGCGCTTCTCTTTCCTTTCGCGCCGGTTGCCGCTGCGGAGCGCGGCGGGTCCATGTGCGCAGTGAGGGGCGCTATTCCTGGCCCAGTAGCACCCGAGCTCCGGGTTTGACTGCGTCCGCCCTGCGATGGACCCCAACACCATTATCGAGGCCCTGCGGGGCACCATGGACCCAGCCCTGCGTGAGGCCGCGGAGCGCCAGCTCAATGAAGTAAGGACGCTGGGCTGGCGGCGGCGACGGCGGGCGGGCGGGCGGACTGTGGCAGGCCGAGCCCTCCGGGCCTGGCCAGAGGCGGGGACGGCGTCGCTGAGGGGCCCAACTGGAGCCGTGGGGCGGGGACCTGACGGCGAGTGCCACGCCGGGGCCCTCAGGCTGCTGCGGCGGTGGTGGCGGCGGCGGCCAAGGCAGCCTTTGCGTTGGATCCTGAGCTGGGCCTCTGGCTGCGGTCGAGGCATGAGGAGCCGGCTAGGGCGAGGCGGGCGTGACGGGCTGGACACATGGCTGGCTCGGGTGGCCGGCCGCCCTCTGGCTCATTCCCAGCTCGTTCCTCGCGCCCAGGAGGGGGCGAAAGTCACCGGGAGGTTTTTCAGACGTTTCCGGTAGCAGTCCCGCTGGCGCCGGATTCTGAGGGGCTCCTGGGAATGCAGAGCTAGTCCCACTGGGGGCTGTGCCTGTCAGCTTGTCACTTCCCTGGGCTGATCGGTGACCTGCACAACTTTCTCCTCTCCGGCTGAGCTGCTAGGGACAGCTTTCAGAGGCGAGCCGCCGCTTCTTAGGCAGGGTGCGGGGAGTGCGGGATACCCATGGGAGTCTGATTCACTGCTCTTCTACTCTGTTAACGCCTCGGTCGGGGAGGCAGCGCGATTTAGTGCAAGGTGTCAGGTGAAGTGCACCCTTCTAGTTAGAGCTGTACCACTAATTTCTTGACTGACCTTGGGCAAGTCTCTTAACGTTTCGACGCTTAGTTTTCCCATTCATAAAATTAGGCCACAGGGTTTGCTGTGACAGTCAAGGGAGACGATGTAAGACAGAGTGCCTTGAAACGTGCCAAGCTCCATGTCAACTCTCTGAGCGTTGGTTTCTTTTTTACCCATATTTTTGGAGGAGACCACCCTTTGGAAAAGAGCCTTATTATGTGGGTATTTTATTGTACTTTTTTCAGTTTCATTCTTTGTTTCTAAATTTCCGTAACTTATATTTTAGTGAGTATTTTAAAGGCTTCTTTAAAGGATCGCTGTCACTTCCTATGCCTTCCTATGAATTTGCCCAGCTTTAGTGACGTTTAGTGTACTTTTTTTTTTTTTACATAAAGAGAAGTCCCTCGTTAAAATAGAAATTCAGTTAGTTTATGCTCTTCTTAGCTGGTGGGTAAATTATTTAAAAACATTATTTATATTGACTTCCAGGAGTACTGATAATTGAACATCTTCAGTGTACAATGCTGTTTTAGAGATTCCTGGCCTCTAGGAACTTAAATTTTAAGACCGCCCACGGAATATAGACAAATTAAGTGTAAAATTATTTAAAAATGAAAAGTTAAATCTATTTTATATGTGAATAAGACCATTAGATCTTGCCAAAAATGATGCTGAAATTCTTAGGCTCGAAGACACCTTGGGAGGAGGATAGATTATTTTTGGATATAAAATAGTGAGTTGAAAGAAATTCCCACTTTGAACCATTACTAAACCATAGAGGGAGTTGTGGATTGCTTTTTATTTTGATTTGTTTTGTGATAGACACAGGTTAAGATGAACATTATTTTGTTGATGATGTGCTAATGCATATGTAAACCTAGACACACTAAAAGTTTAGTCATAGTGATTTCTACCATGACTTTGCCCTAAAAGCACATTATTTTGACTAAAATACTTGTGTGTAATTATTAATTTTAAAAATTGTTATTTGAAAGAATTGGTTCCCTTGTAGAAAAATTGGGTAAATGATACTTTCTGCAAATTAGAAATTCATTTATTCCTCAATCAGGTTATTGAATGTTCAGTTGTATGTACTAACATCTTGTGGTAGAGACCTGGGGTAAGTATTTCACAAGCTAGTTTTTAGAAGATAAATCAAAATAGTATTCAAAGCATTTATTACTTAACCCTTAAGCTGCTGTTAGGGTTTTAAAATACTCTGGAGTAGTGAACACTGCTTATCTTTTCTTTCAAAAAATTTGATATCTGGCCTGTATTTCTGTGATGGTTAAATGTTTACATTTTGCAAATTTCTTTGTCATTACACCTAGATTTTTTAGTAATTTTCCTAAGACAACTTTTCTATTAATTAGAATATTTATTCTCATTTCTAATCTTGATTCCATTTTAATGAAGTGCTTCCATTTGAATACTTTTTGCTTTGACTTTCTTGTGGCAGAACCTTGATTTAGGAAATAGATCCCAGATAAGTCTTGAAGAAGCTTTACTGTAGTAAGAAGGAGGAAGTTGCATTTTATTTTTGGCAAGCTCTTCTTGCTTTAGATAAAATAGGGTGAACCAATCAGTCCATGATGTCTCATTCAACTGAAGCTACATTTTGGTTCATTTAGCTAAAAGAAAAAGATCATTGCCATTTGAATAGATCTCTTCAGCTAAGTGAAGTAATCACTAACTCTATAAAAATTGTAAATGTTATCCAAGTATTAGAGTGCAGATGGTTTAAAAACAAAACGAAAAGTGCCTTTGTCTCAGCTATTGCACTTAACTGTTCCATCTGCTTGGAACCCCTTTTACTCAGTTGTCTCCCAGAAACTTCTATCACTGTTCAACTGTCTCCGTATCCCTAAGGAGTGGCCTGACTACCATGCTCCCTGTCTCCCTTCACTTGTTTATTTTTCTCTGTGTCACTTATTTATCATATGTATTTTACTTATTGTTTCCCCAGTATAATTTTTGAGTTTCATGAGGTCAGGAATTACTGTGTTTTGTTACTGCAATTCTTTGTTAATGGTAGGCTTTACTGACTTCCTGTTATAATAGAGAACAGTATAGGCTTTAGATGTCTTATACCACCTCCACTTCAAGGATTTTAAGGGTGCTTTTTTTCTTTTTTAATTTTATTTATTTATTTTGTTTATTTTTAGCTGCGTTGGGTCTTCGTTGCTGCGCTCGGGCTTTCTCTAGTTGTGGAGAACGGGAGCTGCTCTTCGTCATTGTGCACGGTCTTCTCATTGCGGTGGCTTCTCTTGCTGCAGAGCACGGGCTCTAGGCGTACGACCTTCAGTAGTTGTGGCTTGCGGGCTCTAGAGTGCAGGCTCAGTAGTTGTGGCACACAGGCTTAGTTGGTCCGCGGCATGTGGTATCTTCCCGGACCAGGGCTGGAACCCGTGTCCCCTGCATTGGCAGGCGGATTCTTAATCACTGTACCACCAGGGAAGTCCCTGTTTATATGTTTTTTATGTTACATATAGATAAAGTTCCATAAGACTGTTAAAGACCACAGTAAGGACACTCTTTTTGGCAGATATTTTCAAGATAAATCTGTTTTAGTATTCCCCACTTACTCTGTAGTGTGTTATGAATTTTGATTTTTTTTGAACCTCTGCTGTAATTTGGAACCCATTGTTCTCTCTCATGTCCCAATTTGAAATATGTTTGTATAACAAGCTTTGCCTCAAAGACTGAAGAAAACCATTTTCTTTTTTTTTTTTTAAACTAAAGATTTCTGCACTAGCTGTGAGGTGTTAAAGTTACTTAACCTCTAACCGTCATTTTCCTTATGTTAGTATGGTATGTCATTGTGTTGTGTGGGTTGAGTGAGATGATGAATGTAAAAATTTTAGGAAAGTGTTTGGCAACTACTAAGTTCTCTCCAGATTATTTGAATTACTGTTTAAGTGCCAATTGATTAACCAATCCGACATGCAATACATTTCATTTCCTACCTCAGTCTGCTAACTTTGTAGTTGTTCATCTCAGTGGCAGATGATCAGCACTGATGGAGAAAGAACACAAGTACATATTATTTGGACAGTGAGCTCACTAGTAGATAGCATTATTGCAGCATGAAAATTGGCACTCTTATAAACACAGTGCCTGCCACATTATAGGTTCTCTATAGTAAATGTTTGTTGAGTGCAAAGAGAAATAACTTGAATAATAGAAATTTTTTTTGTTTTTCTTTTTAAATATATTTATTTATTTATTTTTGGCTGAGTTGGGTCTTTGTTGCTGCATGCAGGCTTTCTCTAGTTGCGGCGAGCACGGGCTACTTTTCGTTGCGGTCTGCAGGCTTCTCATTGCGGTGGCTTCTCTTGTTGCGGAGCACAGGCTCTAGGCACTCGGGCTTCAGTAGTTGTGGCACGTGGGCTCTAGAGTGCAGGCTCAGTAGTTGTGGCACATGGGCTTAGTTGCTCCGCGACATGTGGTATCCTCCCGGACCAGGGCTTGAACCCGTGTCCCGTGCATTGGCAGGCGGATTCTTAACCACTGCGCCACCAGGGAAGCCCTTGAATAATGTTAAGAATGTTAAGAATACTCATCTTTGAATTGTTAAAGTAGGTTTGTGTTACAGACATCTGTCACTTCTCATTTAAATTCTATACTGTATATTCTAGTATATCTAGAAGTGCAATTTTTAAAAATTTGTTTAGCTAATCTAAAATATGTGCATTTGGTATTCATTCAACATTGTTTCTTATATTCCAGACTATTTGCTCTTGAATACAAAGACTGTCTTTTCCTATCTGTACGCGCGCGCGCACACACACACTCAGAAATACTTGTTTTTTTCATTTGTAAGATAAAGAAAATAATGTCTGGAGGGTTTTGGCAGATTATTATAACAGAGAACAATATCGCTGCTCTCTTCCTGCTTTAGCTGCCAGTGTTCTTCAGTGGAAGCCTTTCTATATGCAAACCTTTACTCATGCTGCTCACCCCTCCTGTTAACCTCTTACCTCCTTAAACTGAAATTTTTCCTAACCATAAATCTCATTTAAATCTCTTTTAAACCCTCAGTTCCTAAGCTTAATTGCTGTAAAATGCTTATGTAGGCAGAAATGCTGCTTTTTCACGTGCTTTATGTGAAAAAAAGTAAGAGGACATAGCTTTGATAAGTTTCTTGATATTTTGTTTATCTTTAAAATTCACGAACTACCTAAGTAACATCTGCTGTCTTCACAGATGGTTACTATTACAACCGAAAGTGATTATTTATAATTGGTTAATTTGATTTTATTTTATTAAAGGCTTATGAAATGTTTAATCAGTGAAAATCTTAGGTCTGGAAAAGTGCAAAATGACGGCACATTTATAGGACAATTTAGCAAGTCTAGAAATTCAGCAAATATTTATGAGGTTATGGTGTATGTTTTTGGAAGATAGAATAGTTTGTAGTCTGAGCAGGTTAACATTCTTTAATTAGGAATATCATGAAGTAGATCCTGTTCTGAATTTTGGAGAGGGAAAGTTCCTGGATTCTTGGATTGTTAGACAGGAAGTTATTCAGTGACAGAGCATGTTAAAGATCTGAAAGAAAGATAACACCATATTAATATTTGTAAGAAAACAATTTTCTTTTTCAGAAATAGATGCATGCATTATTTTACTTACTGTTTCTGTCAGTGGCATGTTAACGATGAGCTTGATTTAAAGTGGGTGCTTTTTTTTTTTTTTTTTGGTTGCTAAGTAATTTATAATTAAGAAGTTTTTTAAAAACTCCTTAGTTGGAAAGCATTACCGCAATTTAATGATAGGCAGGAGGACACAGTGAAGAGCCTCAGCCTGGTCCCGGTTTTACCACTACACTGCCTTAACCTCACTATGCCTCATATTTCATGTAGGTAAAATAGATACAGTAATTGCCTTTGTCAACTTCTCTAGTAAAGCAGAGGGTAGAAATTCCTTGGCTCTTGAAATTACCTGATTGTATTCATTTTATGTAAACTCTGATGTCATAGTGCCCTTAAGCGCCTCTCTTCCTTATAAATGATGTGAAGTACAGTAACTAATTGAAGGTCTGTTTGGTTACATTACAAAATGGTGAGAATTAATAAAAAGTTACGTCTTAAAGTAAGCTTTAAAAGATATTGACATTAGGTGATTACATTGGAAAATGTGGGTCTAGAAGGGAAATTGATATTGGAGAAAGCATGACTACAGTCTGTCTGGTTCGAGGAGCTGGAAACACCAAGGAGAAAATGTCTAGTAGGCAATTGGGAATGTGGAACTGAAGTTTAGGAGAGAAAGCAGTAATGGAAAAGTGATTTTTCTTCTGCAGGTGAATTGAGAGGAAGGGAGTGTGATCCAGAGGTGTGGGGTGGCCTAGAGGGCTGCATACCCTTTGGGCCATGCCCATTTTGGGGACATTGAGAAACATAGGGAAAAGGAGATGGGAGAATTGTGCAGAAAAGCCAAAGGGCGCCAAGAAAAGGAATTTCAAGTAAGAAGATTGGTTGTAGGTTTAGTTTCCTTGTTCCATAAATAAATTTCATAAATTTTCTACCAGTGAACATGAATTCCTTTTGTAATAAGTAAAAAAGCTGTTAGAAAAAGAAAGGGTTGTTGATATTTCTAAATGAGGGAAGTTAAAGCAAAATGAGTTTGGTGGGGGCAGGGGAGGGGAGCTTTAAAAATATTGGCAACCTTGGAGAAAATTTCTGATTACAGGGTTAGTGAGTGAAATGCTAGTAAGGGGGTAGGAATAAGTTTGTAGGTTAAAAAGGTAGTAGGGTCAGGGGAAATTTGTTTATGTGATATGTATGTCTTTCTTTTTTTTTTCTTTTGTAGTTTGACTTATTTTGGGGAGTAAGGGGAGCTACCTGTGGAGTAGAAGTTTTTCAGGCCTATTATTACCTGTTGTAATAATAATTTTCTACTTGTAATTTTTTTTTTTTCTTTTATGGTACGCGGGCCTCTCACTGTTGTGGCCTCTCCCGTTGCGGAGCACAGGCTCCAGACGCACAGGCTCAGTGGCCATGGCTCATGGGCCCAGCCGCTCCGCGGCATGTGGGATCATCCCGGACCGGGGCACGAACCCACGTCCCCTGCATCGACAGGCGGCCTCTCAACCACTGCGCCACCAGTGAAGCCCTTGTAATGTTTTAATAGTCATCTATCCTAGAATTATATTCTTCATACTGCTTCAGGACCTTATTCTTCCTGCAGCATAGATCTGATCATGTAAAAACTTGCAAAAAAAAGTGCACACTTAATGGATCTTGATGTGGTCACAATATACCTATTCATTTTTTAAAGAATAATTTTTATAGATTTATTTATTTTTATTTTTTGCTGCATTGGGTCTGTGTTGCTGCTCGCAGGCTTTCTTTAGTTGTGGCGAGCAGGGGCTACTCTTTGTTGCGGTGCGCGGGCTTTTCATTGCGGTGGCTTCTCTTGTTGCAGAGCACGGGCTCTAGGCACACGGGCTTCAGTAGTTGAGGCTCACAGGCTCAGTAGTTGTGGCTCATGGGCTCTAGAGCACAGGCTCAGTATTTGTGGTGCACGGGCTTAGTTTCGCCGTGACATGTGGATCTTCCCAGACCAGGGCTAGAACCCGTGTCCCCTGCATTGGCAAGCGGATTCTTAAGCACTGCGCCACCAGGGAAGTCTCTACCTATTCATTTTTGTCTTCCACTGTTTTCTTTCATTTTTCTACTAATCTCTTTAACATAACCCATACTTCTTTTCCTTTTAAAAATCTTTTCTCTCCATCTCTGTGGGTTTAAATCCTTTAGGGTCTAACTAAAATACTTACCTGTCAGTCTAATTAGAATTAATTTCCCAACCTACTTTAGAGTGGTGATCTTTTATCTCTGTCGTATCTGGCATGTTGTAAGTACTAGTAAGTGGAGTGGAGTTAAAGGAGATGGAGATGGAGTTGGGGCTATTGAAGAATTTTGATGAGGTGGGTTAAGGATGAACGTTGAATTATTTGGCATGATGACAGATCATGAGAAGGTAAGAAGTTGTCTGGAAAGGTAGTTTTGTGTTATGGTGAGCAGCTTTTAAACCTGAGTATTAGCAGTTCTAGCTCTACTTAATGATATATAATGACCCATTTGTTGCTTAATTTCTCCTGGTTCTCTGACTGCTAGAAGCCAGATACTTTGACTAATAAAAGATTTATTGTAGCATCTTCTCAAGCCTAATCAGTGTTTGCCAAACTTTGTGATAAAAATTGATGCTAGTGATATTTTTACTTAAATTTATTTTTTATAGTGTAAAACATGAAGACCTTTAAATTTATGATAGTTAATAAATATAGTAATAGTTAACATGTGATAGGAATTCTTCTAAATATGTGATAATTTGCTATATCCAAGAATGCCAGAAAGTTGTTAGAGATTACCCAATGCTTGAAAGAGTTTTTTCCTAACTTGTATAGTTAGTGTATATCTTTATTTGTCCTGTGTTTTATAATTGTACAGATCCATGGGGGTTTTTTCCCATTTTTAAACTTTATTGGGGTATAATTTACATATCGTAAACTTTACTTGTTTTAAGTGGAATCGGTGATTTTTGGTAGATAATACTATTACCACAATCCAGTTTTGGAACATTTCCATTATTCCAGTAAGATGCCTCTTTGCAGTTTGTATTTAATCCCCATCCCAGTCTTAAGTGATTACGAACCTACTTTCTGTCTCAATTTTCTTGAGAACCTGATTTTTAATATTTAGTACTAATTTAAGTCCATTTGTTACCTTCTTAGGGAGAATACAAGGCTACCTGCACTAGGGATTTCAGCTGGATGAGGCCAGTAGATAGATGTCCCAGGTTGAGATTGCTTGTGCTATTCCTGCTGACAGAAATATCCTTTCTTTCTTACCATTAGTCTAGCTCTGTTGTCTGAAAGTAACTTTTTTTTTTTTTTTTTTGGTCAGTTGTACTTTTTGGATTTATGTTGGTTTGTTTATGAAGGCATTCAAAGTGACCTAAAATAATAGGGTAATAAACTAAGTGCTTGTTTTCAGTGTTTAGTTTTGTTGATTTTTTAAAATAAATTTATTGATTTTAGCCACTTTAGTATCCAGTTCAGTGATTTTTAGTGTATTCACAGTTATGCATCCATCACTACAAACTTTAGAACATTTTTATCACCCCTAAAGGAAACCCCATACCATTAAGTAGTTACTCTTAATTCCGCCCTACACCTCCAGTCCTAGGCTACATTTTTTTTTTTTTGCGGTACGCGGGCCTCTCCCGTTGCCGTGGCTCACGGGCCCAGCCGCTCCGCGGCATGTGGGATGTTCCCGGACAGGGGCACGAACCCGTGTCCCCGCATCGGCAGGCGGACTCTCAACCACTGCGCTACCAGGGAAGCCCTCTAGGCTACTTTCTGCTCATAGATTTGCCTGTTCTGGACATTTGATATATATGAAACCATACCATCTGTAGTCTTTTGTGACTGGCTTCTTTCACGCAGCATAATGTTTTTAAGGTTGACACATGTTGTACCAAGTGTCAGTACTTCATTCCTTTTATTACTGAATAACGTTACATGAATGTATGGATATGCCACATTTTGCTTATCCATTCATCAGTTGATGGACATCTGGGTTGTTTCTACTTTTTTATGAATAATGCTGTGAATGTTCAAGTAAAAGTAGTGTTGTTGGCTTTTTCTTTTAATTGAGGGTTAATTTACATATAACACAGAGCTCAAAAATATGTACAGCTCAGTCAGCTTTTACCTAGGTACCACCATCTAGATTAAGATAGGTAGGTAGGTAGGAAGATAGATAAGATAGATAAAACATTTCCATTGGCCTAGAATTTTCTCTTCAGACTCGTCTTCAGGTTATCATTTTTCTGACTTCTGTTAACTATAACTTGGATTTGCCTGTCGTTAAACTTCACATTAATAGAATCACATAGTATGTGATACAGTCTGGCTTCTTTCTCAACATATTTTTGAGATCTGTATTATTGCTTGATTCTGTAGGTTGGTTTTATTTTTTTAATTTATTGTATAGTATTTCATTGTATGAATTGTACCACAGTTTGTTTATACATTCACTTGTTAATGGACAGGTATTATTGTGAACATAAGCACTTATTTCTCTTGGATATATAAGGGGGAAATTGCTAGGTTGTAAGATAGGTGCATGTCAGATACTGCCGGTTTTCCAAAATGGTTGTACCGTTTTATACGTCTGCCAGCACTGTGTTCCATTTTTTCCCCCATCTTGACCGGTGCTTTGGTGTATTGCATATATTGTTTTGTGGTAGGATTGTCTTGTCCACTTGTACTAATTCTTTGTGTTTGTGTGTGTGTGTTTCCACACTGCGCGGCTTGTGGGATCTCAGTTCCCCGACCAGGGATTGAACTCGGGCCATGGTAGTGAAAGCTCGGAATCCTAACCACCAGGCCACCAGGGAACTCCCCATTTGTTATGTCTTGATATTTGCCAAAATACTTTCCGTGTTTATTCCTTAGAGCTATCCTGTGAAGTAGATTTTGTTATACTGACTTGGTAATTAAGAGTTAGATTTGCTGAATCAAACTTGCTCAAGAGTTAAAAATGTAGGCAGTGACATCACTTATGTTTATAACTGTCTGATTCTAGCAGTTCATTCCAGGAGTTCACAATTTGATGCGGGAGACAAGATACCTATGTAATTTTTTTTTTTTTTTGCGGTACGCGGGCCTCTCACTGTTGTGGCCTCTCCCGTTGCGGAGCACAGGCTCCGGATGCACAGGCTCAGCGGCCATGCCTCACGGGCCCAGCTGCTCCGCGGCATGTGGGATCTTCCTGGACCAGGGCACGAACCTGTGTCCCCTGCATCAGTAGGCGGACTCTCAACCACTGCGCCACCAGGGAAGCCCCCTACTTTAATATTAATGGCCTAAAAAGTGACATAGTAGTGGTCTTTGTGGGCTCATCGGTCTAAAAATATAAATACGCTTTTTCACTCTGCACAGCCCCTAGGTGATCAGAACTGCTTCCAAAGCCCCTTTTTTTGTTGATTCATTGTTATTCTTTCAATAAATTTGTTGAGTATTTTGAATGTCAAACATACGAGGAACTGGGTATACAGTAAAGTCCTTATTCTCAGTGGAGCTTAAAGTCTAATAGGAGAGGCAGACATAAAACCAGCTACAAATATAATAATTACAAATATGTAATAAGTATTATGAAGTAAAAATACCTTGGAGCTTATGAGAGTAATAGGGAGCCCTGCTTAGCCCTAGTGTGATCAGTGAGGAAATGCTTCTCTAAGGAAATGTTTAAACTGAGACCCAAAGAATGTGAAGCTGTGGACCAGTTAACTCTGGTGGAGCACTGGAGAGAAGTGTTGTAGGTAGAAAGTCACAGCATGTACAAAGACTCTGCAATGGGGTAATGTGTATTGTTGAAAGGACCTAAAGAAGGCTGCTAAGGTGGGGCAGTGGGGGGTGAAAAGGTTTCTTTATTATTTATTTATTTATGGCTGCCTTGGGTCTTCCTTGTTGTGCGAGGGCTTCTCATTGCATTGGCTTCTCTTGTTGTGGAGCACGGGCTCTAGGCGTGCGGGCTTCAGTAGTTGTGTCTCGCGGGCTCTATAGCACAGGCTCAGTAGTTGTGGTGCATGGGCTTAGTTGCTCCATGGCATGTGGGATCTTCCTGAACCCGGGCTCGAACCCGTGTCCCCTGCATTGGCAGGTGGATTCTTAACCACTGCACCACCAGGGAAGGCCCGAGAAGGTTTCTTTAAATGAGGCTGAAGATATAGACAGGAGCAAGATAACACAGGGCCTTTTAGACTTTAGGAGATAGAGTAGAAAATTGTTAAAAGGTTTGGTTAAAGGGGATTAGTTTACAATTTTAAAGATTATTGGCTGCTAAATAGAGAATGGTTGGGGGGGCAGATGGCTACATCAAGAGAGATGATAGTCACTTGGACTATGTTGGTGATAATGGGAATGGAGAAAGTGGACATAATAATTATACAAGCATTTTGTATGTAGAATTGATAGGGCCGGATATATTGTATTGGGGTAAAAAAGAGGGAAGTATTAAAGATGACGTTCAGTTTTCAGACATGAATAACTGTGAGGATGGTGATGACAAGGGTTGGGAGAGGTGGTACAAGGAAGTAGAGTCACAGCTTTTAGGGGAAAAAAATGATTTAAACATAGTAAGTCTGAGAATCCTATGAGACAATGAAGGTAGGGATGTTAAATAGGTCTGTTAGAGTGTCCTGGACTGGAAATGACATATTTGATTTATAGATAGTATTTAAAGACAGGAGTTGGATGAAATCAGCTAGGGAGCAGAAAAGATGGCCTGTGACTGAGTTCTTGCACCACGTTCTAGCATTTGTACATAGAATGAGAAGCAAGCAAAGGAGCCTGAGAAGATACCAGGAAGAGTGGTGTATGAACTATGTAGGTGGAAGGGTGTTTCATGAAAGTGATAATGGTTAACTGTGTTCAGATCTATTTGGAGTACGGGAAAGGGTAAATTCCTCCCTTTCATCTAACTGCTCCTGTCCAGGTCTTAAATTTAAGCATTACTTCTGGGTTAGGAGGTTCTACTTTTGATTCTTCCATAGTGTTTTCTGTTTCTTCCATTATACTTTATGGCAGTTACCTGTTTGTCTTGTTTTCCTTCACTGTTAAGTTTCCATGAGGTCATGGAGACTCATTGTCTCGTTCAACCTTGTATTTTCAGCTCCTAGCATAGTGTTTTGCACCAAGAACACCTAAATAAATAATTTTTGGAGTGACTGAACGAGCAAAGTATCACTCTGGGTCTAATGTGAAAGACATTTTTTTATATCCAAAGGGAAATTTTTCTGTTTCTAAGAATGTGTTTGTAGAATGCATGAGAGTAGCATTGACATATATACACTACCAAATGTAAAATGGATGGCTAGTGGGAAGCTGCTGAGTAGCACAGGGAGATCAACTCAATGCTTTGTGATGACCTAGAGGGATGGGATAGGGAGGGTGGGAGGGAGGCTTAAGAGGGATGAGGGGATATGGGGATATGTATACATATAGCTGATTCACTTTGTTGTACAACAGAAACTAATACAACATTGTAAAGCATTTATACTCCAATAAAGATATGAAAAAAAAAGTCTGTAAGGAAGAAACTAAAATAAAAATCACTAGTGTCCATGTGAACACATGCAGAAAAATACTAAAACTTGGGCTGGAAGGAGGAGATAACATTATAGGAAATGGTTATATTGGGGGAGAGGGAATGAGAACACATATGAGAAGAGATTTCAGTTCTTTATTAATAAATCAAAATCAAATATGGCATATTTAGGAATTATTAAATAACTTTTATACTGTTAATGAAAGTAACCCAGGATCATAGCATAAAATTTGGATAATAGAAAATAACATATACAATAGTTCCTCTATAATCTTACCATCCCAGATACAACTTATTAGCATTTTTGGTGTATTTCCTTGTTTTCTGTATATGTTGCATTGTATATTCATGTAAATATATTTGCTAAATTATCGTATAGTTTGTATCCTACTTTTATTTTATGTTCAAAACTCTTCATTTAAATTTCCTATTGAAATATGCATATAGAAAAGTGATCGTGAGGATACAGTTGATTAGTTTTCACAAACTGGACACACTTTTATAAAACAGACGTGTTAAGAAATAAAACGTCGGGCTTCCCTGGTGGCGCAGTGGTTAAGAATCTGCCTGCCAACACAGGGGACATGGTGAGTTCAAGCCCTGGTCTGGGAAGATCCCACATGCCTCGGAGCAACTAAGCCTGTGCGCCACATCTACTGAGCCTATGCTCTAGAGCCCGTGCTCTGCAACAAGAGAAGCCACTGCAATGAGAAGCCCACGCACTGCAACGCAGAGTAGCCCCTGCTTGCCACAACTAGAGAAAGCCCGCGCGCAGCAACAAAGACCCAACGCAGCCCCCTCCCCCAAAAATAATAATTAAATAAATAAATGATTTTTTAAAAAAAGAAAGAAACGTTATTAGCACCTTGGAAACCGCCCCTCAGGCTGTTAATTTTTACTTGTTTAATTTTTGTCTAGCCACTTCATAGAATGTCTCTGGAGAAATTATTACTGAATTGAGGAAATAGGTATCACAAAAGACACTGTTTTTGAGCTGCTGCCACCAGTGTAGGTCAGAAGTGCAATGGTACACAGGCAAATGCAAACATAACAAAAGTTTTAGGAGTTAGGTTACTGAATTTTTTGAGTTCCTTATATGTGAGTGATAGGAAATAAGGCTGGAATCAACTTGTGGAGGAGAGCCTTTTGTGCCAGCCAAGCAGTGAAATAGAGTACTGAGAATATTTATTTGCAGAAATTTAAAATGTATTTTTTTATTTGTAGGCACACAAGTCTCTGAATTTTGTTTCAACACTGCTTCAGATTACTATGTCGGAACAACTGGATTTACCTGTGAGACAGGCAGGCAAGTTTCCTGAATTATTTTCTTGGATATGTGTAAATAATATCATTTCAAAGGTTCATAGTTGAGTAGCAGAAGTATCCTGGGAAGGCCCTTCAGTGATTTTCTTCACTGAAAATTGGTTTGCTCCGTTGTGTTTACTACAAACTGCCACAAGTGCCTTGATATCTGGTGACAGAGTTTAAAGGAATGTGATATTTCACTGAATTAAAAAAGAAGCTGGAAGGAGAAATTGATGGGGTTTATTGAAAGAGTCTCCATATTCCCTGTTTTCTTCCATGATGGATGATTCTAAGATACAAACCTCCAGCTGTTTGCTTTTACTATTTTATTTTAACCATTTAAAAGGTACTGTTTCTTAGTTCCAGTTTCAACAAAATATTGAGTAATTCCCTCAGTATCAGAGTCTATGAAAATGTGGCATACTGCTCCTGATATCATCTGTTAGTCTGCAGAATAATGGAATTGACCTCTTTAATGCTTGTTGTTTAATTTATTTGCAGATGTATTTCTTACAGGAAATATAAAGTGCCAATAACCTTACTAGTCTAGAAAAACCAGTTATATTCTGGGATTATTTCTTGCTGTTCTTTTTCCCTACACCAGTTTTATTAAAAGAATTTTTTTTGCTTACGATATTTAATGTATAGTAAGCACATTCCTTTTCTCTACATAGTGTTTATCTTAAAAGTTATGTTTTAATGGCTAAATAATTTACAATAATGTGCCATATGCAGTGAACCATTTCTCAGTTGTTGGAATTTAATCTCAGGTCTGTTTGATTAACAATTGTATTCCCAGTGCCTAAGGTATTGCCTGACACACTGCAGGTACTCAGTAAATGAATGAATCAATGTAAGTTGTTTATGATTTTTTTAAATTGGTATATAAGTAGCACAAAAATGGGACATTTTTTGTGCCTATAAAATACAGTAATTTTGCTGAACCCTGGTCAGCAGTAAATCTTTAAAAAAATTTTCTAGTTAAATAGGAAAAGGTCGCTTTGTTTATTTTAACCGTCAGTTCTTTTTTACTAATGAAGTTAACATTTTCCCATTTAGTTATTTTTTTTTAGATAAGAATCTTTGCCTTTAAATCTCAAAATTTTACTAAGATGTTGAAAGCATTTGGCATTTAGGAGGGACCTTAACACATTAGAAACTTGATTATGTGTATTAGCAAAATTAAATTCTAGAAAGTTGTTTATTAGTATGTACAAAACCAGAAGCAACCAAACTATGAAATTGGTCCTAATTTTCAAAATATAATCATTACTTTAAAATTTATTACATCCTTGTAATAATTGAATGATATTTTATAGTACATGGTATATGGTGGTTTTATCTGCTAGACTTTGAAAGATGCATTCATTCTGTCTTTGTAGTAGAACTCAAGCATTCTGGATGGAGTAGCCTGTGAATCACGAGGTTCTTTCAGTGCAGTTCTCACCTGTTTATGTGTTTTGTTCAAGCAAACACTTTTAAAAATACTGAATCAAAAGTGTACAAATAAGTATATATATTTACTTCCTTTGTGCATTTTGTTGGAAAGAAATACTCAGAGGCTATATCTGGAAGACATAGGGGCTATATCAAGTCTTAATTTTTATCTTTGTTCTGTTTTGGAACTAAAGAATAAAATAGTATTAATCTGAAATATGTCAGTCCCACATGCTGAATCAGTGTTCTTGACTGTAGATGTAGGTTATCTTAAAGCTTTTGTTGAAGGATATTTTAATATGTAGTTGTAATCTTTTTTGAAATGCTGTAAGATGGGGTATTATTTTAATTTCCAAGATAAACCAAAGTAGAATATAAAAATCATATTTGTATCAGTTATCCTTGTTTGAATAGGTACAAGACTCCAGGTAAGTGTTAATTACTAATCAGAGAAGAATCAGTGTTTTGCAGAATTTAGACATTAATTTTGAATAATTTCCCTTTCCTATACATTCTGTACATTTGTGTTCAAGGATTCTCTTTCTCTCTCATTTGGGTGGAGGGGTCAGGATAAAAAGCATTATTACCAAGCTAGTTCAGTTAGAGTTAACTAGCAATGTGCAGGCTAGCAGTATGATAACTGACAGAAGGAGCTAGCAATGTGCAAGGTGGCAGTATGATAACTGACAGAAGGTAGTAGTCTGTAATTTTTGAACATAACGAATTCTCCCATAAAATAACACGAATTTGAATTGGTATGATTGTGGTGTATGATTGAAATACTTAAATTTATTGACTGAGAATCTTTATATACTGTAATTTTTCTATGATTAAAAATAACAACCTGTGTGTGTGTTAGTCACTTTGAGCTGCTCTAACAGAATACCATAGACTGGATGGCTTATAAACAACAAATTTATTTATCACAGTTCTGGAGGCTGAGAAGTCCAGAATTAAGGCACTGGCAGATTTGGTCTCCGAGGACCTACTTTCTGGTTCATAGACCCTCGCATGGTAGAAGAGGAAGAAGCTCTCTAGGGTCTCTTATAAGGGCATTAATCCCATTCGTGAGGGCAGAGCCCTCATTAGCTGATCACCCTACTAAAGCCCTCATCCCCTCATCACATTGGGGGTTAGGGTTTCTGGTTAGGGGGTTAGGGTTATACATTCAGTCTGTATAACAGAGTTATTAATTATAGAAACTTGGTATATGTATGTGGTTTTGTTTTTAGAGGCTTCATTTAGAAAGCGGATTTGGTAAAACAGCTTTCCTACAGAAAACAAGGATGAAAAGTGTTGTGTATAAATGTGTTGTAAAAACAATTTTGTTTGTAGTTTGCAGAGTTCTCTTAGACTGTATGTTTAATAATAACTTTGTGGGTGATTACTGTAGCTGAGCATTAAACTTGTGTTTTATCAACTTTTAAAATTATAGAGTATAGTATTTTGATTTTAAAAGGTTAGCTTTCCTAGCAATGTTTGGTCTGACAGAAATAAATTGAGGTGTAGACACAGGGATGTTTACAGTGCTTTCACTTTCTTTTGTCAAATTGATCTATATTTTAGGTGTTATCTATTTGAAAAATATGATAACACAGTATTGGCCTGATCGGGAAACGGCACCAGGGGATATATCCCCTTATACTATTCCAGAAGAAGATCGACATTGTATTCGAGAAAATATTGTAGAAGCCATTATCCACTCTCCTGAGCTCATCAGGTATGTATATGTTTTAAACTTAACCTTTGTTGCAGATATATAATTTGCGGGCTTTGGAGGGATGCAGAAGAGGGGATCTTTTCAGAACATAAAAATCTGTCATTTTTTGTGGCACAAAACTTAACAAATGCAGTTACAGGGGAATTCTTTTTTGTTTTATTTTCTTGCTACAGTTTATATTTATTAAAAACCAAAACTTCATGTAAAACTTGTGAAACATACTATGATCAGATGAAAGAGGGTATAGAAAGTTATAGAATACTGTCATATACTTTATATTGTATAGTCTTGATATTTGAAAGCTTGTTGTGTATGATTTTGTAGAATTTTTTTTTAACATCTTTATTGGAGTATAATTGCTTTACAGTGGTGTGTTATTTTCTGCTTTATGACAAAGTCAATCAGCTGTATGTATACATATATCCCCATATCTCCTCCCTCTTGCGTCTCCCTCCCACCCTCCCTATCCCACCCCTCTAGGTGGTCAGAAAGCACCAAGCTGATCTCCCTGTGCTATGCGGCTGCTTCCCAGTAGCTTACATTTGGTAGTATATATAAGTCCATGCCACTCTCTCACTTTGTCCCAGCTTACCCTTCCCTCTCCCTGTGTCCTCAAGTCCATTCTCTATATCTGCGTCTTTGTTCCTGTCCTGACCCTTGATTTTGTAGATTTTTTTTTTTTGCGATACGCGGGCCTCTCACTGTGTGGCCTCTCCCATTGCGGAGCACAGGCTCCGGACGCACAGGCTCAGCGGCCATGGCTCACGGGCCCAGCCGCTCTGCGGCATGTGGGATCTTCCCAGACTGGGGCACGAACCCGTGTCCCCTGCATCAGCAGGTGGACTCTCAACCACTGCACCACCAGGGAAGCCCGATTTTGTAGAATTTTTAATGAGAATAGTTGATGTTCTAAATGAAACCTGTCAGTTGATGATGGGGATGAAAATTAAAAATAAAATCACTTGCATTTGTAACATTGTTGGGTTTCTTTTGAGTCAGTAGTAACAGTTTTTGCTTAGTGACTTATTTTTGTCTAAACAGCCTTTTTCTTTATATGAGTTAACAAAACTTGAGGTAGCATTTCTTCCTCCTTATTGTTTATTTTTGACTTTTAGGGTACAGCTTACTACATGCATTCATCATATCATTAAGCATGATTATCCGAGTCGCTGGACTGCCATTGTGGACAAAATTGGCTTTTACCTTCAGTCTGATAACAGTGCATGTTGGCTAGGAATTCTTCTTTGCCTCTATCAGCTTGTGAAAAATTATGAGTAAGTATCTCTCTCAATTCCTGTAGAGTTTTGAGAAGTAGAAAAGGCTTGGGAAATTTAAGCTAATTGGTTTGAACATCTTGAAATTTCATTTGGTATATATACTAAAGTTAGTGAATTACATGATTTTAATTGTGTCTTCCTTTTGAAATAGCATTCTTGTTTTAATTCTGCAGTCTCTTCTGTTGATTCAACTATGAAACTCCTTGTGCCCTTTTTTCTTAATCATGATCTGTTTCCCTGTTCAAAACCCAAGTTATCCCTAACTTCTCAATATAGGCTCCTCAATTTGTGGTGATAAAAGGCCTAAAGATAAGGTTTTAAGATGTGAAGGGGGTCAAAGTACATTGATCATTAGAGCTCTTTATTCTGCCTTTCTTTGAATTTTTATCTTAATTTGGGTTCTTGTGAAGTTTCAAGAACCTACCTCTAATTTTTTAAGAAGAATATGTTGGAATTTCATATGATCATTTTTAATCATTGTGTTTGAGGGATTCATAGTCATCTGCTTCAGTGTTGGCATACTTGAGCAAATTATAGTTCATGTAAGTAATTGGTATCAGTAAGAAAGATTTAGGGATCATTTTAGACCTGGGCTTAAGGATCAGAAAAAAATCTAACCTTGGAAGTTGAGGTATAGCACTAAAAGTAGTAAGCCAAATGTTGCAGAGATTTTCTTTTAAGTGTGTGGTGAAAGTAATGAAATTGGTAGGCACTTGAAAGTTTTGATATTAGCAAATTATGAGGAAGGAACACTTACACCATGATGGTGGCTTTATTTCCAGCCCTAACAGCTACACAGATGCCATTGTGAGCCCTCTAATTCTGGGACTTGTAGTTAGCCTCCAATACCCTTTTTGGGTCCCAACTCAAAGTAGCTGATGAACTGCTGCTTTTGTTCTGAGCAGGAGAGAAATAAACCATTTACAGCATTGGTACTGGTGTTTTCTTGTGTTCCCACCAGCTACCCATCTTCCTGCTAAGGAATGTTCCAGCTGTTGCTCCAACCTCTGTCAGAGTGCCAGTTGTAGTTCTGGTAAGTGAGTGACTAAACTGAGAGAGAATAACAGTAATAAGCTGTCATTGTCATGGAGGAGGTTTGTCTCTCCTGTCCTTAATCTTAGCAGGAGAGAGTATGACAGGGATTTTTAAAATGGGAGACATAGGCTGCTACAGTGTTGGAATTACAGTTCATTTTCAGCTAGTGTTCGATTGTGGAGCACAGCCTGTTCACAAGGGATCTGTGTGGACTGAAGCAGTTCTAAGAAAATTCATGGAGAAATTGGAAGTTGTGATGGCCTTCAGGAGCATAGATCCTCAGGAAATGCTTGTCAGGTGAAGGAGCATAGAAGGAACATTTGAAGAGGAATGCATCTCACACCACATGGAATAGTATGAGCAAAGAAAGAAAGGTACAGAGGTGGAAATGTGACACTGTCTTTAGTGGGTAGTGAGGAGACCACTAAATGGTATGGATAACTTCTGTTGAAATCGGGGATCATTTTGTCTTCTTTTTTTTTTTTGGTGGTAGAGGGGGATCATTTTGAATTGGTAAATTGGGACTGTGTTAAAAGAGGGTTTTGAATGCCATGATGGGGGATTTGTATGTGATCTTTTACATGATGAACCGTTGACTTTTTTTTAACAGAACAGTGATGGGCTAGTATTTGAGGATTCCTGTGAGTATGGTTCACCAGTTTGACACACTGCAGCCTTGTGGTAGTAGACTTTTATTGGTGGGAGGAGGTGAGCTCCACATCCTACTCCTCCACCATCTTGATCACTCCCTAGGCTTTTATTAGTGTCACATTTTCACGCTTTCAGGAACTTTCAGGTCGTATGAAATAATATTTGTTTCCTTGTGTAAATTACTTTCATACCCATTAGTTTGGATATGGTACCACCCAACTTCCAGTCTACTACTCAGTGTAGAGAAGGAGGTAGGAGAGAATAATATCTAACATGGAATGGGTATTCAAGCCCTCTTAATGTGGGTGATCACCTGGGTTGGATAATGGAGAGAGGTGCATAATATAATATAGTCCTCACCTTTACTGTTAAAAGATAATATTGTCAGTAATTAATATAGTTTGTCTAATCAGATTGGAGAGTGCAAATGGCTTCCTTTTGTAAATTGTTATTGCTTTATTGACTCAAAGAAATGTACAGGTAACCTTTTAAAGTGTATGCTAAGTGTAATTTCTCAGCACATTAAATAATATTTAGAAGTCTGTCAGTTAATTGTTTAATAATCTCAGTCATTATTAGCGTGACCATTTCTCTTGGTGTTTTTTATTCTTGGCAATTTACTTTGCTTCTCATTTCTCCCAGTAGGAAAAAACAATCCAGTCTTTTAAGAGTGTCTACCTTTTAAAACTGTGCTAAGATACTCCATTCTTAGATACATTTTCTCCCCTCAAAAAGGCTACCGGTAGATAAAACTGGAGTCTGGTAGGGAAAATCAATTATTTAAAAATTAAAAAAAAAAAAAGCCAACAGACTTTTTAACAATACTGTTAAAATGCTAAGGAATCTATATGGGGGAATGTCTCAATTAGCTATTCTTCACTCGTATCCTTGGAGCAAAATGTGATTCAGAATTTAGGATTTTTCAGATTTTAGGAAGGTAACAAGGTTCACATAATACACTCCTATGTACCAGTACCCAGGGATCAAACATATTATTATTATATCTGATATAAAATATGTGAATATTCACTCTAGATGGGATAAATAGAGATCATAAATAGCCTGTTGAGGTCAGGTTTTGTTGCCAAAAGGTTACCAAAGAACTTCTGATTTATAGTGCTTTTAGAAATAGAATATTTTCTGCTTTATAGATGCCACTTCTGCCTTAATGCACTTTGTATGTAAATTACTTAAGGATGGTTATATGTAATCAATTTTATATTGATCAGCTGCTAATGTTTAAAAGCCAAATTGTTGTAGCTCCTCAATTGTATCAGTATTCACAGTTACAGATGGCATAGTGAGGTGGTTAAAGGGCAGATCCTGAATCTGCTGAGGTTCATACCTAGATGTCTGTACTGGGAAAGATACTTAAATTCTCTGTCCCTCCGTTTCCTCAACTATAGAAGTGAGAATACTAATGGGGCCTTGAAGATTATTTACCTCATAATAAATGCTCAGTAAATTTTAGATACTATTATTTGAGGTTTTTTTCAAGTTGCTTTTTGCCTGTGGTTTGATTCCATAGTAGGTTCTTCTTCTTTCTAGGAATATAAAATTGCTTAGAAAGTATTTGCTTATATTTGTATGAACAGACAAGTAGTTTAAATTTATATTTCATTATATAAGATATAAATATATATATAATAGATATGTATATATATATTTATCTACCTACCTATCTATCTATATGTATATATATAATTGTGAATAAATTCTCACAGAATTAGTTTGTATTCCTACCCAAAGGTATAAGAAACCAGAGGAACGGAGTCCATTGGTAGCAGCAATGCAACATTTCCTGCCAGTTCTAAAGGACCGTTTTATCCAGCTTCTTTCTGATCAGTCTGATCAATCTGTCCTCATCCAGAAACAGATTTTCAAGATCTTCTATGCTCTTGTTCAGGTAATTTTATAAAGTAGTTTTTATATGTAAAGTCAGTCTATCATTTGCCACCTTAAACAATGATAAAGAATTTCAGCATCTGAATAATAATTTCACTTGAAAATCTACATTAAGTGGGTAAATTGCTAGTCAAATATAAATTGCCAAAATTACAAATACATTAAAGTCTAACCAAGCATACTTTGCCAAATACACAAATAGCTCTAATAAATCTTAATTTATAAGTGGGCAATCTTAAGTTCTCTTAAACCATCTAATACTATTTACAAAATTAGTAAAATTTTCTTATGTCTTTCACCTTAAGAATTCACAAGTCTGAAAATCAGTTTACTGGATTAGAGTTTACATCTAACGTGTGCTCTGTTATGCCAAATATGCATAGATTGTTGCAGTAATTACAAAACCTATTCCTAAGCTTGATACAAAAATACTAATACTGTGGGCTTGACTGGCACACTGTAATGGGCCTTATTATCTTTGTATATTGTTCTAAATCTTCCTGGGATAAAAGATCTCACTAAAGAAATGGTTGTGTCTATAGTCTCAGTGGACTATAATTACTTATGAAACAGAGTTTTTGATTTGGATTAAAATTCTGGCTCTTTTTGTGCCACATAGCCAAAGAAAGATTCATCTCATCCACCAGGACCTTTGGTTCAATTCATGCCATTACTTATTTTTTTTTAAATCTCATTTAAATAGACCTGTGACTTTATTTCCACTAAGATTATTATAACTGACTCACTCCATTGTTTGGTTGGATTTTTCATGCCCTTGCTAGATCTTTAAAGATAATCTAATATCTTTCTAATGGCTGCTTCTTATATAATTTTTTAAAAAATGATTTGGATAGACAATGTACTGTTTTTTAATTGTTTTTCCCTCTAACTGGTAGGATCACAACTTCTAGATTATAAAAATAAGTTCTTTTTATAAATTATTCTAGGGCATAGGACCCAACTAATTTTTTGAGACTTGAAATCAAAATATAGTACTGTCTCATTTGTGAAAATAGAGGTCCTAAAATCCTAAATAGGATATTGATGTTGTGAGCCTATTAAGTGATGTGATTTATCCCAGGAACACAGGAATGGATCAAGAGTAAAAAACCAGTTTTTGTGATTAACTTTTATATTACACGAAAAGAGAGACCTGTAAACAATCTTTAAGGATGCCAGATAAAGTATTTGATAAAATTTAATAACCATTTCTGCTTTAAAACAAAACAAAACAAAAATACTTAAGAATCCTGGAATAGAAATTTCCTTACCTTGATAAAAAATGTTCACTAGAGGGCTTCCCTGGTGGCGTAGGGATTGAGAGTCTGCCTGCCGATGGCAGGGGACATGAGTTTGTGCCCCGGTCCGGGAGGATCCCACATGCCGCAGAGCGGCTAGGCCCGAGAGCCACGGCCACTGAGCCTGCATGTCCGGAGCCTGTGCTCTGGAACGGGAGAGGCCACAACAGTGAGAGGCCCGCGTACCGCAAAAAAAAAAAAAAAAAAAAGTTCACTAGAAATCACAATAAATATACCTCATGGTGAAAATCAGATACATTCCCAGTAATTTGGGAATAAGACAAGGATGCCCACTATCGGTGCCACAGTTCACCATTGTACATAACTAACCAAATCAGCCAGATGAGAAATTTGCCTATGTACTGAAAGAGGAAATGTGGACTGAATGAAGTACTTTTTGTAGGTTTTGTGAAGAGTAAAAGGAAGTTGGATTTTCTTTTGTAAGGATTTTAAAATATTGATTCTTGATTTTAATTTAGTATACACTACCACTGGAGCTGATAAACCAACAGAACCTGACAGAATGGATAGAAATTTTAAAGACTGTTGTGAACAGGGATGTACCTAATGTAAGTCTCTGTGTATTTCTTATATCACTAAGCTTAAATATTTAGTTACCTTTTGAGAATTTTAACTGATATTTCCTAAAACATTCTTTGTGAATTTATATTATTTGTGAGGCAGATTTTTCTAGATAGAGACACCATTTGTTTACATATGTGAATATATTAAGTGAAAAATTGTAAAGGGTTATTTTGTATATTATTAAGTGCTTGTATTATATTTTTGTTTATTCCATCCTAATTCTGTTTCTTCAGCTTTTAATTGAGTTCATAACATATGTCACCTGACATAGTTAGAAATTTTTTTTCTTGTAGTGAGAACTTTTAAGATCTATTCTCTTAGCAACCTTCAGATAAACAGTATAGTATTTTTAACTATAGACACCGTGTTTACATTACATCCCCAGGACTTACTTATCTTACAACGGGAAGATTGTACCTTTTCACCATCTTCTAAAACTTAACTGTGGTAGTCATTTCACAGTATGTACATACGTCAAATCATTATGTTTATAAACTAATAACAATATCAATTATTTCTCAAAAAGGAACAAAGAGCCTATAGTTGGATTTTAGGCTAATAATTTGTTAGACATGCATGAACAGGGGTAGAACTTGATTTACAAGTTGGTCAAACTTTGTAGTTAGTTATATTACTTGCTTTTTAAATAACAACTTCATAGAGCTATAACTCAAATACCGTAAAATTTACAATTTTAAAGTGTACAATTCAGCGGTTTCCAGTAGTACATACAGAGTTGTCCAACTATGTTATTTTTTTCACATATAATAACGATTTTTAAAATAACCACAATTTTTCTTTACTATCTAGTTTTCTAGAGAGGTAGGAAATTTACAATGCCTGAATCCCTAGTGTGTTTTAAGTACTTTTATATACTTTGCTTATTTAATCCTCAAAATAATTCCTTCTGAATTTATTTTAAACAGAGACATGGAAGGGTTGTGTAATTTATCCAACATAATTTTATTAGTGAGATAAGTGAGACCAGCCTCCTGTTTTGTAGTTTATTGCTCAAATTTTTATTTAAAAAAAATGCAGAAGAAATAAATAGGACGTTTCTTGCGTTCCATGGGAAACTAGTTTGATGTGTTATTTTCTGTACACGTTTAATAGGTATAAAATACAGCTTTAAGAGTTTTCATACTTACATTCTGCACCTTTTTTGGTATAATTTGTAATCATAAACATGCACATATAAGTAAACAGTTCAGTGGGTTATGAGAGTCATATTCACCAGAGTAACCATCACCTAGAATGTTTGCTGGTGGCTGGGTCTGGTCATCCCTACCATCACCATTCTCATTTCTAGCACCATAGATTAACTTCACCTATTCTAAAATCTAATAAAAAGGTAATTTTTTGTATCTACCTTCTTTTGCTTAATATTACGATATATTCATGTTGTGCTATGGTAGTTTGTTCTTTTTTATTGACAAGTAGTACCCCATTGTATGAATGTACTACAGTTTATTTATTTACAAGTTGATGGACATCTGGGTGGTTTTAAGATTTTAAGATTACAAATAAGGCTGCTATGAATGTATATGTTTACCTTTATAAATAACTTCCAAAGTGGTTGTACCACCGCTCTCACTGGCAGTGTATGGGAGTTTTGGTTGTTCCACAGTCTCATTTCTCTGTCTTAACTTAAAAATATGTCATGGATGTCTTAGGTCAATATATAATGAACCAATTCATTCTCTTAATGGATGTTGCATAATTAAACATCCCCTTGTTAATGAATGTTTAGTTCTTGGCAGTTTTTTTCTGCTACAAATGGTTTTGTAAATGAACATTCTCATACATACATATTTATGTATGTATACTAATATTTTTGAAACTGGATTTCTAAAATGAAATTTTTCATGCCCTTTTGATTTGAACTATACTAGTTTAAGCTACTTGCCATGACTTTGATTTATATTATTTGGATCTTGACTAAAATGTTTGAGTTTAAACTTTTATAAGACTTTGAGAAAGCATGTCCTTTGTAACTAAGTAGTGAAGTGAAGTGCCTCTTATATTTAAATAAGGGTTAATACATTTCCTGTTCTAGCCTTTTATTATGAAAGGCCATCATTGGAGGAGGATTCATGTTTCTGTGAGTCTGTTCTGAACTCACACTATTCCTTTTAGATTGTATTGTCTATCATTAAATAAATGTCTCTTTAAAGGAAACACTTCAAGTTGAAGAAGATGATAGACCTGAGTTACCATGGTGGAAATGTAAGAAGTGGGCTTTACATATCTTAGCAAGGCTTTTTGAAAGGTACACATTTCTCAATATATGATAATTTGAGTTTATTTTTTTCAAGAATTTGTTTTTTTTTTTATAAGTGCTGATATAAAGCATTATGAAGACATGATGGGCATTTGAATGTTCTTTTAGATATGGAAGCCCTGGCAATGTTTCCAAGGAGTATAATGAATTTGCTGAAGTATTTCTGAAGGCATTTGCTGTTGGTGTCCAACAGGTAAGTCTAAGATAATTTTTCCAAGTAGAAACATGACACTATTATGTTAATTTGTCTTGCTTATTTCTAGTTTCTTTGGCATTCAAAGATTGCATGTAGCAGTCTTTAACATTTTGAACACTGTAGTAGTTCTCAAATGTTATGGTCTCAGTACCTCCTTACACTCTTAAATTATTGAGAACATTGACAAGCTTCCATTTATGGGGGTTATACCTTGTGATATGTACTGTATTAAAAATTGAAACTAAATTTAATGGTATTAAGTTATTAAAAATAACAAACCTATTACATATTAACAGAATACATGTTTTTGTTAAAAATAATTGTTTTCCAAAATGAAAAATTTTTAGCAGGAGGAAATGGCATTGTTACACATTTTTACTACTTTAATGTCTGCCTTAATAAAAGGCAGCTGTATACCCGTCTACCTCTGTATTCATTCTGTTTCAATTTGTTTTAATGGAAGTAAATAAAGATAATTTGGTCTCAAAGATAAGAAGTTGGAAAAGGAAAGACTTTTAATATACTTTTCATATAATTGGGGAAATTTTTGATATCACACCAACATTTGACAATGGTATTTTCTTAAAGGTTAATTGTAATTTAGAGTTTGAAACTGTAACAATAAACATTTCATCTTCTGTTATATTAACATCCATTGCACTTTGAATGGGTCTTTTATCCATATATGATTTTATAACATACTGCCCTGGTCATTGGAAAATATTGACTTATTGAGTCTATGCCGATTTTCTAAATGTTTATAGATTTCCTTATGTAGTTTTAAAAAATTACAGTCATTAATATCACCATTGATCTCATAACTGTCTTTAAATATTGGAAAGCTGTCAGGTGGATCTAAGTAGTGGATGTAAGATTTTGAGAATTCTAGTTTTGCTTGAAAGCTCAAATTTTAACACCAGTAACATATTGTCAGTTTCCTTGGAGAGGCTCATTTTGTTCATTTTTGAGAAAAAAATCTGCCACACACAAAAGTCTAAATAATCATAATTTGTCTATCAGTTTTTCTTTCATGCTTATGATAATATTTGGTGGGAAAAGCTACTATTTCAGCTTTTCTTCCAACCATCGTACTTTGGTATGTAGCAGAAGTGCTATATGTATACTTCCCATTTATTAATATTTATATTTCTGGTTCACTAAGGACATTCCTAAGGAAAGTTTATTCTGCGATTATGTGGCTGTAAAGAATATGATGACTGCTAGTACACTTTAGTGCCACTCCTTTAATTCATGTTAGGAACCTGAAGTTTTACCATCACTGCTTTTGTACCATCGATGCAAATGTCAACACAGTAAAAAGGTCACATAATGTTTTAGCATTATTATGAAAATAGTTTTGACCTGTCAGACCTTCTGAGAGGTCTGTGGACCATATTTTGACAACTGCTATTCTCAAGTATCAAGTTAAATTAGAACTCTTGGCAGACGTTAAATAAGTAGGTGAATGGTTTGGGTAGGATTTGCCTAGAAGCTGATTTTAACAATATAGTGCTGTCTCAGAATATTGTGGTATGTTCCACAAGTAGCATATGGTTTTCTCTTCTTTTTATACTTAATCAGAAACTAGTCCTTTGACACACAGTGTTACTTCAGTTTGTTTATTTTAAATACTTTGGGAATAAATATGGTTCTCCAATACATAATTTAAAAAATTACTTTCTTTTAAAAAGAATATGGTGGTTATTTTATGATAATGACCTGGGTAAGAAGTGTCAGATGTTTTTGCTAGCTTGTAAGTGGTTAAACTTTCTATTTAAACTTTATTTTTTGATCAAAATTTTTTTTTCAAAGGTTTTATTGAAAGTGTTGTATCAGTACAAGGAGAAGCAATATATGGCTCCTCGAGTTTTACAACAGACATTAAATTATATTAATCAAGGAGTTTCTCATGCTCTCACCTGGAAGAATCTGAAGCCTCATATACAAGTAATAATTTTCTATCTGAACTATTTTTCTAGAAAATGTAATAGAAATAACATTAATTACCAGAAGGTTGAAAAAGTGCATTTTTTTTGTTGACCTATGTTACTTAGTCTAGTTCTGGTAATTGTACATTAGGAAAATGATGCAACATCCTGACCAACTTTATAAAAGGTATATTGTGGATATTCAGATTATTTTTTAATCTGAAACTGTTATCTTAAAATTTGCTTTTAAGTTCTTACTGTTGGATCATGATTATAGTTTAACATGATTAGCTAACATCATGTAATTTGGAATAGGCAGAGGACTATTTCACCAAATTACTTTTGAGGCTAATTTGCTTATGTACTATTTCCAATGTAATTTATTTGCTTTATTTAGAACTGTAGGGTTTGATGGACTAAAATTTCATATTGCATTTTCTCGGAATACTTAATTGCTACCTATGTACACATGTCTTACAATGACTCGTTGCACAGAGGGTAAGAATATGTACGTTGATAGTCGATCTGAGAATGCATTAAATGCTTTACTGAAGTTTGATGTTAAGCTTTAAAACAAACTGGAGAGTTACTTTTGTTTTAGCACTTAACGGAAATTTGAAAGTTTAAATTTGAAGACCGACTTATCTTAACTTTTAAATTGCAGGGCATTATCCAAGATGTTATTTTTCCATTGATGTGCTATACAGATGCTGATGAGGAACTTTGGCAAGAAGACCCCTATGAATATATACGCATGAAGTTTGGTAACGAATTTTCACTTTTTTAGAAACAAAGTATGTCGGTAGTTAAATTTGTATATAGTAAACTTTGAATATTAAGGCCTCACCTTAGGAACTGAAAAGCCTTCTGTTGTTTTAATGCAATTTATTCATTGTTTAGACTTTCAGGAAGCTATTCATTAGTTTTGGCATTTGAGAATGATAATCTTCATTTTTAGTAGAAACAAATACAGTAATGTTAGTAGTTATGATTATTGGATATGCTTCTGGCACATGCCAAATCTGTTAGAAATTCAAGGTTACAGCTTAAACACTAAGTGTCTAAACTATACTTTTGGATTCCACGTCAGTCATCATGTGTGTGGAAATGGAGACGACGCATACTGGAAGCTAGAGTCTGCATGGGACTAAAGAATTGTAATTTGGCTAATGTTGAGTATTAGTCCTTCTTTGTACCAAAATCTTATGTACTTTCAGTCATTTGTACTGTTGTGACCCCATTGTGAAAATTCTCACAGTAGTGGGGTTTTGTATGAAAGAAAATAATCATTGGGAGAAGTTGATGGATTAAGACTTAATTTGTACAGGAAAGAAAAGGAATTAGGCTTTTGCAAAGTTATATGGGGATCTGGGTTTGTTTTCATGCTTGTTTTCTGTGAAGATTTAGCAAAAATTTAAGGTCCTTTTTTGTTGTTACAGAGCATCATTTGCAAATTATGTTAAAATGTTTGTTGAAAAAACTGAAATTACTGTTTTCTGTATTAATTTTAAATTTATTCTCTAGATGTGTTTGAGGATTTCATCTCTCCTACCACTGCTGCCCAGACACTTTTGTTTACAGCTTGTAGTAAGAGGAAAGAGGTAGGTTATTTAATATGTGGATAACTTTTGCTTTAATACTTAAAATATGTTCACATATACACTTCGTTTTTTTTTTTTAATTTATTTTATTGAGTGTAGTTGATTTACAGTGGTAATTTCTGCTGTACAGCATAGTGATTCAGTTACACATACACATACATTCTTTTTCATATTCTTTTCCACTATAATTTATCACAGGATATTGAATAGATTTCCCTGTGCTCTACAGTAGGACCTTGTTGTTTATTCATTCTGTATATAATAGTTTGCATCTGCTAATCCCGAACATTTAGTTTTTAATGGTAGCCGTATAGGTCATTTTGTTGTCAGTGTTTTAAAAGGGTTGTTTGGATATCCAGTAAAGCATACTTTTCTCTTTTAATCTAGGTACTACAAAAGACTATGGGATTTTGCTACCAGATTCTTACAGAACCAAATGCTGATCCTCGAAAAAAAGATGGAGCCCTACATATGATTGGCTCTTTAGCTGAAATACTTCTGAAGGTACTTGTGTGTGTGTGTGTGTGTGTGTGCGCGCGCGCGTGCGTGTGCACGCGTGCATGCATGCACAAGCACAGTTAGTTTGTTTTAATGACAGCAGTTGAGATAAAACAGAATTGAGGTACAATTCACATACCATATGGTTTGCCCATTTAAAGTGTACAGTTCCGTGGTTTTTCGTATATTCAAGGAGCTGTGCAACCATCAACTCTAATTCCAAAGCATTTTCATCATCCCCAAAAGAAACCCTTTTATCAATCACTCCCCATTTTCTCCCAAATCTCCCAGCCCTAGCCCTAATCTACTTTTTGTCTCCTCTGTGGATTTGTGTATTCTGGGCATTTCATATAAATGGAATGATAAAACATGTGGTCCTTTCTGAGTGGCTTCTTTGACTTATCATATTTTCTGAGTTCGCCCATGTTACAGCATGTGTCAGTCTTCATTCTTTCTTTATTGCCAGATAATATTCCATTGTATTGATACGCTGCATTTTATTTATCCATTCATCAGTAAGTGGACATTTGTTTCTACTTTTGGGTTATTATTAACAATGGAGCTATGAACATTTCTGTACACATTTTTTTATGGACATACATTTTCATTTCTCTTGGGTAATACATACCTAGGAGTCAAATTGCTGGTCATATTTTGAGAAACTGCTAGACTGTTTTCCAAAGTGGCTGTACCATTTTATATATTCATTAGCAGTGTGTGAGGGTTCCAGTTTCTATGTCCTCATCAACACTTCTTATTATCTGTCTTTTTAAATTACAGCCATTCCAGTTGGTGTCAAATGGTACTCTCATTGTGGTTTACATTTCCCTAATAGCTAATGATGTTGGGAATCTTTTTATATGCTTATTGTCCACTGTATGTCTTCTTTGGAGAAATTTCTATTCAAATTTTTTGTCGATTTTTATATTGGGTTTTTTGTCTTTTTATTGTTGAATTGTTAGAGTTCTTTATATATTCTAAATACTAGAAACTTTTCATATACAGTTGACCTTTCAACAACACAGGTTTGAACTGTTTTTGGGTCCACTTAACACGTGGATTTTTTTCCAACAATAAATACTACAGAACTACATGATCTGCAGTTGGTTGAATCTGCAGATGCGGAATCACAGATATGCAGGTCAAATTGCAAATTAAATGCAGATTTTCAACTGCACAGAGTGTCAGCACCCCAACCCCCTCGTTATTCAAAGATCAACTGTTTGTGGTTTGCAAGTATTTTCTGCCATTCTGTGGATTATCTTTTTACTTTCTTGCTGATGTCCTTTGAAGTACACATGTAATTTGATTTTGAAATAATGTCCTCTATACTTTTTTGCTGTTGCTTGAGCTGAAGGTAATTCTTTTTGCATATGAGTTATCTTCTTTTCATGTTGCAAGACAATTGTAAAGTAGTCTTTTTTTCTTCTCAGAAAATTGATCTTTAAGGAAGTTTGTAAGCTTGAATATATCCCTTCACAGCCTAGGAACATCATGCTTTTGTGGCACACATTTTCTGGTAAAGAATGGCTGACTGGATTAGATGTATGTTTAGAAACCTCACCTTAATTGTACACATTTCGTCTGACTTCATAAGATCTGAAATTTGTTTTCACTTTAAAGTTAATAAATAACTATTTCAAAGTGTAAGTAAATATTTAGACAACAGTTCATCCTACTCCCAGAAACCTTGCTGCATATGATGCTCCACTGAATTCATCACCATTAATTTATGGGTATATTTTGTGTATCTTTCAGCTTTTCTATATCTGTCCACCCATTCTTCTCTTCGTTTATAAAGGGTAAATTACTTGGTTATTTGTTGTGTCTGGGAATCTTGAGTGAGTTCTCACATTCAGGTTTTTGTTTTAACTTTATATTTTTAAACTTTATACTTAGAGAAAATTTGCAAAAATAGTTCCCATTACTCTTCACCCAACTTTTTCTAATGTTAACATATTAGATAGCCATGCCGCAATTCTCAAAACCAGGAAATTAATATTGATATGATACTATTAACTAATCTGCAGACCTCTTTCACATTTGATAAGATTTCCCATTAATGTCCTTTGTTGTTTGGTCCCTGATCCAGTCCAGAATCCCACGTTGCATTTAGTTATCATGTCTCGTTAGTCACTTTCGTTTTTTAAAGTGTTGTCAATTTTTAATGTTGATCCTAATATGCAATTCAAGGAACTCTTCTTAAAAACTTGTTACCATTTAGAAAATATCCTATTTTAAGATTTACAGGAGTATCTTTAGATATCCAGATTATTACCCTGAGAGCAGGATATTTCTCAATCTATGTTGTATTGTTCATTTAGAACCTTTCCAGAGAGGTTCTTTCACTATAATAGTTTTATATTAACATTTTATAGTTATATTAATATAACTGTTTATATAAATAGTTTTGTAACAAAAAACGTTTAATAAGCTAAGGAATAAAATTAACCACTCTTCCCATTACTTAAACACCATTGATGTTAAGATTTGGCATAATTGCTTTCTAAACAAATGATGTAAAAGGACTAAAAAAATGTACCCAGTGATTTTTGATAGTAACGTTCGAGAATAAGAAAATGGATGTGGATCTTGTGGTTCATAATTCCAGAATAAATGTATGTTTTGACATCAGTAGTCATTTTTAAAACTTGTGTATCTGGCATTTGAGATGATTGTATTTGGAACTTTATTTTTACAGAAAAAGATCTACAAAGATCAGATGGAATATATGTTGCAGAATCATGTATTCCCTCTCTTCAGCAGTGAACTAGGCTACATGAGAGCGAGGGTATGTTTTAAAGCTGTATTGATTTATACATTTTATGTCTTGTAATGAATAACTGCTTGTGTGGACTTTTATATGGAAACTTTTAAATGTTCACTTTAAAGCCATGTTTTATTCTAGACTTTCGTATAAGTCTTTAAATGGCTGCTCATAATGTGTGCATAGTTTTCATCTGTGTCTGATAGCAGTGTCTGTCTGTGTTTTGCATTCAGGTCTTGCTATCCACACAAACATCATGTAGCCAAAGAGTAAGTTGGGATCATAGTACTGGTCGAGTGTTGTGTCTTTGGACATATCTACCACTGGCCAGCCTCCAAATTCCCACACATAGCACTTTGACACTAGAGATATTGTCACATGGTGGAATTTAATGTAATATACCTACAGTAACTCACTGCATTTTTTTTTTAAAAAAGGCTTGCTGGGTCCTTCACTATTTTTGTGAAGTGAAGTTCAAAAGTGACCAGAACCTGCAAACAGCCCTAGAGCTGACACGAAGATGTCTGATTGATGATAGGGAAATGCCTGTTAAAGTGGAAGCTGCCATTGCACTTCAAGTGCTGATCAGCAATCAAGAGAAAGGTAAAGGATTTGTATCTCAAAAATAGTGCAGTGTGCTTACGCATAATTGTACAAGGCATAATCGTAGAAACGTGATACATTGTCTTCCTTTTTATTTGAAACGATTTCTTGTTTACTCTTTGGTATATATTGTGTCAGGTTTTAAGGAGTTTTAGCTGTTTTGGCCAAAAGTTTTTTTCTCTGTCTCTTACAGCTAAAGAATACATCACACCATTCATCAGACCTGTCATGCAGGCTCTTCTTCATATTATAAGAGAAACAGAAAATGATGATCTTACCAATGTAATTCAGAAAATGATCTGCGAGTATAGTGAAGAAGTTACTCCTATTGCAGTAGAAATGACACAACATTTGGTATGTTATTTGAACCAGTCATTTATGCATTACTTAGATTACAGTATTTTCACAGAGCTTCTGTATGTCAGGCACCATTCTAAGCTCTTGATATATATTTTAACTCATTTAATTCTCACACAATCCTATGAGGAATATTCCTATACTGAGAGAATATGTGAGGTATAAGAAGTTTAAGTAATTTGCCCAAATTAGGAGGGGTGGGTCTGGGATTCACACCTGAGCTGTATGCCTCTACAGTGCAGAGCTGTTTACTTGTACTCACATTGCATCATGACTGCCTTGTTTGTGTGGTTTCCTGGATTGCTTTGGACCAACTGAAAGATAGAGATAATCGCTATAAATAGATTTTTAAAGTGAAATTTGTGTAAATAGTTATTTCGTAGTTGACCTTTGTCTATTGTACGTAGCCCTGAACTTCTGAGAATTAACAACATAAATTATTTAAGGGTAATAGAAAATATGGACATGTACCCAACAATTATCCATTCATATTCTCTATACAATGGTTTACTTGGTGCAGTTTGTATTCTTGCTAAATACTGAGGTTTGAAGAATCTAACTCTTGGTATTTGCTGTGTATATTTTTAACAGCTGATTTTGAAGTGGGTAAAGACATTTGGATAAATATAGTAGTGTTCATTAAAAGTATATTGCATTATAAAAAGCTGATTATTATGATTCCTCATAACTAATGACTTTGCTCAGTTGCTCAGTGTTTTTCAAAATGATTGAATTCAATGGCAACAAAAACCTTGATGACTAGTATTTGGGCATTGTCAAATGTTAGCCAGTAATTTAAATAAAAATATTCATAATATTAAGCACTTTCTATGCCTTGCCCACAGTATCTATGGAGATGTCAGGAAAAAGAGGTCAAGTAATCTGTTTAAGGTGACCTAGTAAGTCGCAGAGCAGTACCATTGATTATAGAGCCCAAGCTCTTAAGTAATATTAGTTGATTTGGAAATGCTGATCGGTTGTGCTGTCCCAGTGAGAACATTTTAAAAATTAAAAGTTTTAGACAAAAACGTGTTTATACTGCTTTAATGGCAAACCTTAATTACATTCTCTTGAATGTAGGCAATGACATTTAATCAAGTAATCCAGACTGGGCCAGATGAAGAAGGAAGTGATGACAAAGCAGTTACTGCTATGGGAATCCTGAATACCATCGACACACTTCTTAGTGTAGTTGAAGATCATAAAGAAGTAAGAAAATGATCCAGCGTTGTAAAGGTTTTAGGGAATTTCAAGCCAACTGTTCTATGCTTTTTGGAGGGCTCTGACTTACCTATTCTCTGGTCATCTTCTCACATACCTTGATTTTGCTATCTGTTAACTAGTACCCTTGTGTAGGTACCTTACAGATATTTTAGAAGGAATAGGAAGGAGGTATTTGTATCACCGTATCTTTACCCTCAAGGCTCTGGGTTTTGGCTCCCTCTTAGGGTTACCTTTTCAGATCCAAAATTATGGTGATTCCTAGGAAAACATATTCTTCCTGGTTTTCCTTATTAATAAAATTTTTTTTAGTTAGGGTATAATACATATAACATATACCACCTTAACCGTTTTTAGGTGTACATTTCAGTGGTATTAAGTACATTCACGTTGTGCAACCATCACCATCATCTTCCTAGTTTTCTTCTTTTACTATTGTCTTTTGGAAAGGTAAGCGAATTGTAATCATGAATATTAAAAGTGGAATTATTTAAAACATACAGAAAAGAGTAAAAAACATAGAAAACTAACCAGTACCCCTTACCCACCACCTAAATTTATTAGATTTTTAACGTTCCGTGGTATATCCTTAGACTTCCAGTAAGAAAAATTTTCAGATAATGTAATTGAAACCATTAGGGCACCACTTCTTAATCTCATTTCCCTACTTCCTTCCCTTAGAAGTAAGCATTGTTCTAAATTTGGTGTTTATAATTACAATGCAGATATTTAAATCCATAAATCATGTTTTCAGATTATCTACAAACTGCCTTTTGCAACCTGAGAGTTACAGTAAACTTTCAGATTTTCTTTGTAGATTATAATTGGAGATAGCTAGAAGCCATGAGGAATCCTATAGCTACCTTACGGTTAACAAATCAATTGCTTACTATATTTGAAGAGTTGAAGATGTATTGAGTATATGTATTCGAAATGGATATCCTGCTTCTATATCTGATTAGTAAATTTTTGTGTGTGTGTGTGTGTGTGGTACGCGGGCCTCTCACTGTTGTGGCCTCTCCCGTTGTGGAGCACAGGCTCTGGATGCGCAGGCTCAGCGGCCATGGCTCACAGGCCCAGCCGCTCTGTGGCATGTGGGATCTTCCCGGACCGGGGCACGAACCCGTGTCCCTTGCACTGGCAGGCGGACTCTCAACCACTGCGCCACCAGGGAAGCCCCTGATTAGTAAATTTTATCTCATTTCCTCTCCCCCACTTTTTAAACATTCTGATGACTTCCAGGGATTTGGGATCCAATTGAGGACCATACTGACAAAAGGGGAGTGTGTATTTTCTGTCTATCTTGTATGACTTGGGGGCCTAGCTCACTGTTATATAAAATGGAGGTGGCTTAAAAATTATTGGGAGTGGTAGGAATAATGCCTTATTTTAAATAATTTTTCAGTAAGCTACTGATTTACATCTCAATTACACTCTATTATATCTGGCCTGAATTAATCTATGTTGACACACAAAAAGATTTTAGTCTCTGCAGAATGATGTGGCTCCTTTATTTTCATACTTACCTGCATTTTTCCAGGAAATTTTTTTTTTCCTTTACTTTATAGGTAAACTATGCATGTTCTTTCTTCGTCTCATTGTAATGGTGTTTCATTAAATTTCATACCTATATTGATTCATAATTTCATAATATGAGTCATTTCGAAACAGGTTTAAAATATTAATTTGTTCACAATATTGACTTTACACTGAAATGCATTGAATTATTATACATTATTTAATAATTCATTCAGTGTGCTACAATTCCATATGATTTTTTTCTTCTCTTTTAGATAACCCAGCAGCTTGAAGGAATCTGCTTACAGGTCATTGGAACTGTTTTACAACAGCATGTCTTAGGTATATATCTCTGATTGTGTTAAGAATACAATACTATTTCATATGAGCAAGCATTGTCCTAATGACTCAGTATTCTCTTTTAGAATTCTACGAGGAGATCTTCTCTTTAGCACATAGTTTGACGTGTCAACAAGTGTCTCCACAGATGTGGCAGCTACTACCTCTGGTATTTGAGGTTTTTCAGCAAGATGGCTTTGATTACTTTACAGGTAAGTCAAGTCATCATAGAAATACGAAGGATTCCTCTCCATTTGTATTCAATTTTAGTGTATCACTTGAATACAAACTTCTGAATATTCTAAGTGTTTTGTTGTTTGGATAAGTTATCAGTAGCAATTAGTGCTCAAAAGATGACCCATTATACATTTTGATTTAGTTATCACTTGAGATTTTTTTCTTTAACACAGATTCTTACCTTCTGCCCCCTGTCAGTCTTCTTTGTATAATCTTTTAAGTGCTAAATATGAAGGAATGCACTTTAATAATAGCCTCATGTTTATGTTTAATTATAAGTGAATAATTAAAAGTGAACTTTAGGGACAGAACATTCAGACTTGCTTTTTTTTTTTCTGAGATTTTTTTCAGAAACACAGCATATATGTTAGTAAAGATACTTAACTGATGCTTTTTTTATTAATACAGATATGATGCCTCTGCTTCATAATTATGTAACAGTTGATACAGACACACTTCTGTCTGATACCAAGTACCTTGAAATGATATACAGTATGTGCAAAAAGGTAGGTCACTTTTAGTTAATATAAGCATGTGAGGCTGGTGCTATAAAAAGTACAAAATTGTGAAGAGACGTGGTACCACATTATGGTGAACATATTATATGGGTCTGACAGAATAAGAGCTTTAAGAGTTATAAACTGAAAATGGCTTTGATTTCTAGATCTCTCAGTAATGGCTTTGACAAGTATTTGTTTTATGTCTGCCCTCTGACATTTAATTGGAGTTATAAATGTTTGGGTTTTGGGTTTTTTAAATAAATATATTTATTTATTTATGGCTGTATTGGGTCTTCTTTGCTGCGTGTGGGCTTTCTCTAGTTGGGGCGAACTGGGGCTACTCTTTGTCGCAGTGCGCGGGCTTCTTATTGCGGTGGCTTCTCTTGTTGTGGAGCACGGGCTTTAGGCGCACAGGCTTCAGTAATTGTGGCTCGCGGGCTCTAGAGTGCAGGCTCAGTAGTTGTGGCGCCCGGGGCCAGTTGCTCCGTGGCATGTGGAATCTTCCCGGACCAGGGCTCGAACCCGTGTCCCCTGCACTGGCAGGTGGATTCTTAACCACTCTGCCACCAGGGAAGTCCCAACACCAGGCATTTAAAAAATGATTTCGCTTTATGAAGTTTTTAGATGTGTTTGTCCTCATCGATGTCATTCCTTTCTGAACACTTAGTCACAAAATAATCATCTAGTTATGTTATTATTTATTGCCAAATTATATTGTTTATGTTAATACTCTGGAAACAGAGATGTCTATACCATCTACTTTCCTATTCCAAAACCCTTATCCTTAACCCTTACATTCCTCTAGTGCTAATGAGCACATCAAGTCCATGCTTTTATTTCTTGTCTGGAAACAGCCTTTGCCATCAACAGATTGCCTCTACTTCCTGCTCATCTCACTCTCCATTGTCAGTATGTTTTTAGACATAGTGGTTGTCAACTTGCTATGGTCCAGAATGGCACATGGGATGTGCTTTGATTATGTAGACCAGTATTACAGACGAATAACTCCAAATCCTACGGGTGCTTTAGACTATAGTCTGTACAATGACTATTGCAGTCACTCATATTAATTAGAATACCTTAAATACTTCAGCAGCTATAGACTGATTCAAGGTTTTGTGACGCCTCCTTGCAGTTTATATTTTGTATTGATCAGGTTCTTACAGGAGTTGCAGGAGAAGATGCAGAATGTCATGCAGCAAAATTGTTAGAGGTCATCATTCTGCAGTGCAAAGGGCGTGGCATTGACCAGGTCAGTGACGCTATTAATGATTTGTGTTGGAGGATTCAGAGAGGGAATCTTTCCCTTCACTTTTTCATTTTGGGCATTTGTTCTATATATTTTGTATGTTGTTTATTATGACACCTAGATAACATGTTAAAATTGTTCATTTAAAATTTAACCAATATTTAATAATGATTGTATATTTAATATGTATGGAAATATGACTGGCAAGTTTTATGGCTACTTGTTATGCAAGGTAAGTTTTGACAAGATTTTTTTTTAAGTATATTGTGAGAGTATTGTTTGCCACCCTATCACTTTGCAATAAGATAGATTTAGTCATTAAATTTCCATGGTCAGTTTCAACAGGACTTTGAAAATCCATCTTTATTGAGACATAGTTGAAAGATAACGTTGTATAAGTTTAAGGTATACAGTGTGATGAGTTGATAAATGTTTATATTACAAAATGATTACCACAATAAGGTTAGTCAGTAGGGATATTTTGAATCCAATATTGCTATTGTGGTGGGGCTCTAATAGCTCAGTGAGGACCAATTTTTCTCTAAAATTGGATTTCCCACTGAATTGGCTCAACAGTAAAAATTGGATCATTTAATGGAAGGGGGGTTAGTTGAGGCAACAAGAAAGTTAATATGGGTGGGTAGTTAACGGCTGCTTTACTTACAGTTTTGGAATGTTTCGCTGTCTTTCTCTACAGTGTATTCCCTTATTTGTGGAAGCAGCTTTAGAGAGACTGACAAGAGAGGTGAAGACAAGTGAACTTCGAACAATGTGCCTGCAAGTTGCCATTGCAGCTTTGTATTATAATCCACACCTACTTCTCAACACCTTAGAAAATCTTCGCTTCCCTAATAATGTTGAACCAGTTACAAATCATTTTATTACACAGTGGCTTAATGATGTTGATTGTTTCTTGGGGTAAGTGACATATATTGGATCTTTATTTACTTTGTAAGGAACTCTGCAAAATCTCTTTTAAAGGAAAATAAGGAAATATTTTATTTTATTTTTTAGGCTTCACGACAGAAAGATGTGTGTTCTGGGCCTATGTGCTCTTATTGATATGGAACAAATACCACAAGTTTTAAATCAGGTTTCTGGACAGATTTTGCCAGCTTTTATTCTTTTATTTAATGGATTAAAAAGAGCATATGCCTGCCATGCAGAACACGAGAATGACAGTGATGATGATGATGAAGCTGAAGATGATGATGAAACGGGTAAGGGATTTGCAATGGAGAAAGCCAGTCTTATTACCCAGTTAGAAATATCACTGGACTTGTTCTTTTAGCCCTTCTCCTAAAGAAATGTGGGATCATAGCCAAATGCTTTCATGTTCATTCATTCATAGAACTAGAGTGTAAGGTCCATGAAGGCAGGAACTTTCAGCTGTATCACCATTATGTAAAGCAGTTCTAGGCGTATATAGTTCCAGTGTTGGCAGGTTTTTTGTGTGTGTGCTTTTATATATATATATATGTGTATATATATAGAGAGAGAGATATATATAATTTATTTATTTTTGGCTGTGTTGCATCTTTGTTGCTGCACGTGGGCTTTCTCTAGTTGCGACGAGTGGGGGCTACTCTTTGTTGCAATGCACAGGCTTCTCATTGCAGTGGCTTCTTTTGCTGCAGAGCACGGGCTCTAGGTGCGCAGGCTCAGTAGTTGTGGCTCACGGGCTCTAGAGCGCACAGGCTCAGTAGTTGTGGCACATGGGATTAGTTGCTCCACAACATGTGGGATCTTCCTGGACCAGAGATCGAACCCATATCCCCTGCACTGGCAGGCGGATTCTCAACCCCTGCACCACCAGGGAAGCCCTGTTGGCAGGTTTTTAGTGTTGGTAAACATCTGTCTATTAGTGCTAAAATCTAGCTATATCTACACTGTAAAATTAAGTTAATTAGATGTTGGCTAATACATTTCACCTGTAAGACAGTATAGACTACAAGAATATAAACTGATAGGATGTTGTTTAAAAGAAATTATTGTAAAGGTTTCAAAATATAACACTTGCCATTTTTGTCTTTTATCATTTACTATCTTAGCCAGCTAGGCTTTAAAAAAAAAAAATCTCATAAAAGGTATTCTGTGGATATAATAAACTATTCTACTGTACTGTTGGTATTTGATTTGGTATATACCATAAGTCTCAGCACACCAAGTGCTGGTTCTCATATTATGCAGTCCTTTTTCAGACTTCTAGTACTAACAGTTGTGGTTAGTTTTCTTAGATTTCTATGAGAATTTTTTTTCTGTTTATTGCTGAATATGTATTTTTCTGTTTATTGCTGAATATGTATTTAAACACCAATTCCTGGAACTCTTCCTTGAATTTATTCAGTTGTGATTTGTAATTCACCAACAATGATCACTGTCACTGAGTTACAGTGAGTAACAGAATATTCCAGTGTTAACAAGTGTTAACATAACCTTTTTATGACTTGGCAGAGGAACTGGGGAGTGATGAAGATGATATTGATGAAGATGGACAAGAATATTTGGAGATCCTGGCTAAGCAAGCAGGCGAAGATGGAGATGATGAAGACTGGGAAGAAGATGACGCTGAAGAAACTGCCCTGGAAGGCTATTCCACGATCATTGATGATGAAGATAACCCTGTTGATGAGTATCAGATATTTAAAGCTATATTTCAAAGTAAGTTAACTTGTTATATGTAATTCAGATAGCTCCGTATGATCCATTTTCCTGAATCAATTTGTTCTTATTTACATCTGCCCCTTAAAGAAGGGGTTTTGGGTATATCAAACCCAAACTAAAATGTGATTTAGGATTGTTAGGCAGAGTAACCAAAGTTACTTCTACTGTTGCCTTAGAGATTCAGTGTATTTTCCTCATCCTATTATTTTGCTTTTATTTAGATTGTCATTTTGAAATATGCACGTCATAGGAAAATTGTATAGTTCAAAAAGTTTATACAACGAGTTTGTTTTTCCTACTTCTAATTTCTAACCTCCCAGCTTTCCCCAGAAATATCTACTGTTATGTCTGTTTCTTATGTTTATGTATTTGTGTATCTTTTTTTTCCCCCTGGCTAAACCCATGCTTACCTGTCTGAGAATTTGACCATTTATATAACATTTATGGTCTTGGAATCTCTATTCTTTTCTCCTGTTTCACAGTGTGTGGCTACGGAATACTAGGTGCCAGTTTTTGTTTTTTACATCTGTGTTCTTTAACCCAACTTAAGAAATTAGAATTGGCACTATATTTGAACATCCTTTCCCTCCAGAGTTAACTACTGTGCTATTTTATCATTCCTATGCATTATGAACGTTGGTGTAGAATAAATTCTCTGATAACCAAAGCATTAATCTTCCAAGCCCATGACAAAGCAATTGTGATGCAAGCTTACAGAAACACAAGGAATTGTTTCTGAGCTACATGGCAGACTGTAAGGATTGATTGAAGTGCCAAGAACTTACTGACTGGCTTTTGTCCATGACTTTGTATTTTGTATACTTAAACACATGTTAATCCCTAAAGGATGGTTTATTATAGAAGGCTCATCCACAGTAAATGCAATAAAGTAGAAGTAGAAAATCATGTTATAGAGAACATTTTTAACTAAATACTGCAGAGCACCTTTCTGTGGAAAGACAGTACATATATCTAAGAAAGTGTTTTTTTGAATAAGCAATGCAGAATAAGCAATGCAGAAAAAAATAAGTTGCTTTAACTCTTAATCTTTTAAGGGGTTTGGGTTAACTTTATTTCTAGTTTCCCTAGTTTGTTACTTATATAACAATTGGATTAGGCTCTAAATCCTTATTTACTAGCGATAAGAATTATGACTATGATTAGATTTTTGAGGCATAATGCTAAACCAGAATTTTTTTTCCCCCTGTATCTTTTTTTCACAAGTAATTTAAAATACCTTAGATTATTATTGGGAGAATATAAACTAGATCAGAATTTCAGTATTGGAGGTGGAGTAGAGGGAATAGAACAGAAAAGAACTACCAGGACTCTCTTATTGCCCTTTTTTCCCTTGTTTTCTTTTTGATAGCTATACAAAATCGTAATCCCGTGTGGTATCAGGCTCTGACTCATGGTCTTAATGAAGAACAAAGAAAACAGTTACAGGATATAGCAACTCTAGCTGATCAAAGAAGAGCAGCCCATGGTATGTTAATTGACCTCAACCCCTCTTTTTTTTTTTAATATTTATTTTTTAATTTGGCTGCACCAGGTCTTAGTTGCGGCATCGGAATCTTTAGTTGCAGCATGCAAACTCTTGGGATCTAGTTCCCTGACCAGGGATCGAACCTGAGCCCCCTGCATTGGGAGCGCAGAGTCTTAGCCACTGGACCACCAGGGAAGTTGCAACCTCAACCCCTCTTTAATGCAATTAATGACTTTGATACAGCTTTAAAATTTAAATTAAGTGATTTAAAATTACATAAAAGCTACAGTTGTTGGAGGTGATAAGAAATTCATTCCAATCTGTAGAAATGAAAAAAGGAATTTTGGTTTTGGCCATAATTTACTGATTTTAAGTATAGTTGAAGACTACTTTCAGTGTGCAGTAGCTTTGATAAGGTCGCTAAATCTCATGGGGCTGGTTTGATAGTAGAAAATTCCATTAAAATTGTGAATTTTAAAGTTATGAAAACTGCAATTTTTTTTGAAAACTGCAATTTTTAAAAACTATATTAAAGACATATCATTTCTTTTCATCGTTAAACATTTCAGTATGCCTTTCAATACAGGATGTTTCAGATATTACACAGCCTAGTAGTTTTCTAGAGGTCTTAATACTGCGTCAGACTAGTTTTATATTCAAAGAAGGTCCTCCTTATAAAAAAGGCACAGCTTTCTAAAGTATTTAATTTGAATTTGCCTGCATTAGATTCATTAGCTGTAATTACCTTTGGAGATTGGATCCTTCTGATTTAGTATTTGACTCAAAATAGAGTAAAGATTTTTCTTTTTAAACAATGCAAAGTGAAAGTAGGCTAAGAAGTCTATAGCATACAAGAGAGTTGGTCTTCTCTACATAATATACTCTTTCTTCTATACATTTGGAGGGAGAACAGAGGCCAAAGTTTGGAACTTCCTGGCTAGTACTGGTGGTTAAGCTATTGTTAATGTCTGTCAATTCCTTCTTTTCTCCAAAGCAGTAAGGTGATCGAATGCTCTATTAAACATTCACATATTTGTTTTTCTAGAATCCAAAATGATTGAGAAGCATGGAGGATACAAATTCAGTGCTCCAGTTGTGCCAAGTTCTTTCAATTTTGGAGGCCCGGCACCAGGGATGAATTGAGTTACCACTTTCCTGCAGTGTGATTGTAGTGAAGAGCTTGTGTTCCTCCTAGTAGCGGTTCCAGAACTGGTTCATGTTATCCACTCTAAACTAATTGATGAATAGATGGACAAAAAAAAACCCAGGAGGTGGGACCTGATCATGCAACTTGGCACTGAAAATGAATCCAGAGGAATTTTGGCGGGGGAGGGAGGTAACCTGGGGGGCAGGGAGTATTTTCTTTATTTTTTGAAGAAAGTAAGATTCTGACTGAAAGTTCAAGTGACACTGTGGAAATCTGCAACAAGAGGGGATGTCATGAAGGCAGCTTTTCTTTTTCCGAGGAAAAAATAGGCATGGGCTACAGGACTATTTAAAATGTCTCATTTACAGTATAAGCTCAGAGGTAGATGTAATTTTTACACCTATGAGTATTTGTCCGATTTCTGTCTCTTCCTCACCATTGGGTATCTATTCTTTATATGTAAATAAGATAAGGTAATCGATAGCCTTATTCAATCTTCATCATTTTCATCAAAGATTGTTCCTATGTAGGTTATTGGACATTTATTGTAGCACTACATAACTGATTAAAAAAAATCTGTAAATGAATTAGCACTTTCATATTGAAACAAGCCTGCTAGCCTATGTATAAAATAGCAAAATGTTTGCTGTTTATAAAAAGATGGGATGTAATGGGGTGGGGGGCAGGGGTAATTTCAAGTTATTAATTTAAAAATGAATTAGCAATTTTGTACCTGGTGACTTTGTGGTGCACTCACCTCTGATAGTGACTTGAATTCGGTATGTTAAAAGGGGTTAGTGATATTTCATTGCTGCTAAAAATGGCAACTCCCTCTGTGTCCTGTTTTTTCTTAAAGCTCTCAGTGTACAAGTGGATATTTGGATACAAGACCTTACTGTAACAAATAGGAAAGATGATATTTGAAGCATGTAAATTGGATATAAAGTTCTACTCTTAAAGAGTTGATAAAAGAGTATGGCTAAACATCTATATATGCAGTCTATTAAAAGAACTTAATTCGGCTTTTATGTCTTCATTTGATTGCAGTTTTTTCCTAATTATAAATTTTTTCCTCATTGATCTGTTTTTATGCTATACCTAGAAAGAACACAAAATGTACACTTTTAAAATTGACATTTAACACCTGCCCACCTCCCTTTTCCCATCTCCTCTCCCCCTCTTGTTGATGGTGGTATCTGGTCTTAGATAGGCTGAAGGCACAGGGTTCCCTCCAAAAACCACTATTGATACCACTGCAGAAACAGGCCAGCAACAAGACAATGTAGAGAGGTTGGCTTGCTTCCCTCTCTTCTAACTGCATGTTCAAAAATAAGCTTTTATTGATATTAAACATCTGTCAGAAGAGTCATACATTGGTTTATTTTTTATATACATTATACACACAATATTTCAAATTGAAAGCAACATCTCAGTGGATTCAAGACTATTAAGTGCTGTTGTCAAAACAGACCAGAAAATTTATAACTGTAAAAATGAAACATGCACACATTATTTAAAATGCATAATGAAGAAAACCCATTGGTGTTGTGTTTTTCTTGTATGCCAGTAATTAAGCCACTACTGTTGGCACTGTTTGGTTTTCTATTTTAACACTGAAGGAGTGAAAGTATTTCCTATATTTATGAATTTACTATGAAAATCTTGGCAAAAAAAGAAAAAAAAATGTCTGTCTAAAATGTGTGGGTGAAAACTGTTAATCAAGTGTGTTCCTAATTTGTTTCCCCCCAAGTTGGACACCATCTGTAAACCCTAGGTTGCTTCAGGGGATTTCACTATTATATAAAATCAGTAAAATTAAAGTGGAGTAGTTGTATATATGCAACATTGTGTACAGAGGGGAGATACTGAATAGTATTAAACATTTTCGTCTTCCTTTACCTTTTATCCCCTACCTAATATCTAGTCTACTTTTTTAAATTTCAAACTTCACTGCTCTTTGAATTGATAATTCCAATTTTCACATTGTTATTGGAAACCATATCTAATAAAGGTTTTAGTTATTCCCATGCACAGTATGGAAATTCTCGTTTGCTGAGGTTTTGTTTCAAGAAAATGTATTGGCATGTATTTGAGAACACGTTTTATTGTCTCCTCTGTCATACAGTCCAAACTAATCTACGTTTATGGATTTTTGAAATGAAAGACCTTAAAATTAAACTATATTTAATATTAAATATTGTTCAGATGGTAGTTTCTAATACATCAAATATATACCTCGATTATTTTCAGTATTTCCTTAAATATAACATCAAATTAGAGTTTCTTACAGATTATGGATCTTGATATGTGTCAGTGTTTTTAAATAAGGTTATAGGACTTTTAGATAACTTTTCGAGAGTAGTATTTATAAACTTGTAATTAGTTGCATGTAGATTTTATTTATTTATTTAACATACAGCCTTTCCCACAGTTTCACTAACCTATAACTTATTTTTTAATTTATACAAGTTAATTCTGACTTTGGGTTTCAGTATTTTGTCTTTTTTAATGGCTGACATTAGCATAAAATCTTCACTTTTTTGTAAACTTAAGCCATCCATTTTTATAAAAGCTATTCGTTTATCAGTATTAAATAAAGGATGTTAATCTATTTCTCTGCAGGTAACAGAATGGTGATTACTAATCTACACACCTTACCAAGATAGTGGCTGCTGTGTTCACCTCTAGAAGAGACCAGAGTGTAGAGCAGGGGTGGCCATACCGCAGCCCTATGGCTATGTGCTGCTATTCAGTCCCAGATGTAGTCCCTGAAGCAAGCATGAAGAAAAAGTCATTAGGAATTGTATTAATATAAACCGTGTCTTTGGGAAGATCTAGCACAATGATTTAAGCATAGTAGGCATTCCATAAGTGTCTGTAAAATGAATGACCTAAAATTACATTAAAGCATATTGGTTATAAAAATGTCAGTTCTGTTCTATATAATTTTAAATTTTGGTGAAGATTATCTGTGAATATTTATCAGTATCCCTCCTGAATTCTAGGTTTTACCCTTGATGAGGTTGGCCACCCTTGCAATAATAGCACTTCACACTTTGGTGCATGTGGTTTTTACAAAGGGAAACTAGACATCCAGCTGGAAATCCAGAATTTTATTACTATGAGAGGAATATATATATATATATATATATATATATATATATATATATTTTTTTTTTTTTTTTTCTTCTTTCGGTACGCGGGCCTCTCACTGTTGTGGCCTCTCCCGTTGCGGAGCACAGGCTCCGGACGCGCAGGCCCAGCGGCCATGGCCCACGGGCCCAGCCGCTCCGAGGCATGTGGGATATTCCCGGACCGGGGCACGAACCCGTGTCCCCTACGTCAGCAGGCGGACTCTCAACCCTTGCTCCACCAGGAAAGCCCGAGAGGAATATATTTTAAGTAACTTTTTGAGACGTAATTCCCCTTCGAGGTTTTTTAAAAGCACAGATGAGGGCTTCCCTGGTGGCGCAGTGGTTGAGAGTCCGCCTGCCGATGCAGGGGACACGGGTTCGTGCCCCGGTCCGGGAGGATCCCACATGCCTCGGAGCGGCTGGGCCCGTGGGCCATGGCCGCTGGGCCTGCGCGTCCGGAGCCTGTGCTCCGCAACGGGAGAGGCCACAACAGTGAGAGGCCCGCGTACCGCAAAAAAAAAAAAAAGAAAAGAAAATAATAAATAAAAGAACAGGTGATAATTCCTTTATGTATTTATAGATTCTGCTTTCATGTATAGATAGAAATTTGCCAATTACACTTGGTATTTCCTATATTTAAATGCTTCCTACCAGAGTTTTTTTAAAAAGTTTCTTTTAACATCCTTTTAATAATTCAAAATGAAATAAAAAGGAATTTCCTCAACCTGAATAAAGGCATCTACCAAAACCCTAAAGCTAATGGACTTAATGATGAAAGATTAAACACTTCCCCCTAAGATCAAGGACCATGCAAGCATGCCCACTGTTGCCACTTCTTTAGCATTGTACATGAGGATTTGGCCAGGGCAATTAGACATCCAGATTGGAAAGGAGGAAGTAAAACTATGTTCACAGATGACATGATGTCACAGAAAACCCTAAAGAATCCATAAACACAAAGAGCTAATGACTTCTTCAAGGTTGCAAGATATAATATCAATATACCCAAATCAGTTGTATTTCTATACAGCAGCAATGAAATGAAAGTGAAATTAAGAAAATTCCATTTACAATAGCATCCCCAAAATTCTTAGGAATAAACAAAAGTGAAAAACTTACACTCTGAAAACTACAAAACACCTAAATAGAGACATCCCATGTTCATGAATTGAAAGACATACTATTGTGAAGATAGCAATACTTCCCAAGTTGATCTGCAGATTCAGTGTAATCCTTGTAAAAGCTACCTTTTTTGCTGGAATTGACAAACATTCTAAAATCTGTATGGAAATACAAGGGACTCAGAATAGTCAAAACAATCTTTAAAGCAAACATGATTTTACTAGTAAGGATACTTTTTTTTCTTTCTTTTTTGGCTGCATTTCGCGGCTTGTGGGATCTTGGTTCCCTTACCAGGGACTGAACCTGTGCCCTCTGCAGTGAAAGTGCAGAGTCCTAACCACTGGACCACCAGGGAATTCTCAAGGATAAATACCTTATACTGACCAAAGGAATAAAATAGAGAGTCCAGAAATAAACCCTTAAATTTATGGTCAATTGATTTTCAACAAGGGTCCCAAAACCAATGTAGGAAAGAATCTTTTTAAAAATGGCTCTGAGACAGCTGGGTATCTACATGTAAGAACATGAAGTTGGACCCTTAACACTATATACAAAATAATTCAAAGTGGTTTCAAGATTTAAATATAAGATCTCAAAGTCTTAGAAAAAATACAGGTGTAAATCGTGACTGAATTAGGTAATAGTTTTTGGATATAACACCACAGGACAAGCAACAAGCACCACAGGACAGGCCCGCATACCGCAAAAAAATAATAAAATAAAAAACAGATGACTTGGACTTCATCAAAACTTACAACTTTGTGCTTTAAAGGACACTTTTCCAGAAAGTGAAAAGACCCCAGAGAATGGGAGAAAATACCTGTTAATCTTGAGTATATACAGAAGTCTTAGAACTCAACAACACAAAACCCCATTTAAAAACAGTAAAGAACCCAAGTAGACGTTTCTCCAAAGAAAGAAATGGCCAGTATCATAGGAAAAAATGCTTAACATCACTAGTCATTAGGAAAATGCAAATCAGAATTCATGATGAGATATTTCATACATACTAGCATGTCTATAATCAAGAAGGTGCACAATTACAAGTATTGGTGAGGAAGAAGAGAAATTGAAACCCTCATAGTGTTGATACGATGTAAAATGCTTATCTGTTGTGTAAAAGTTTGGCAGTTCCTCAAAAGGTAGAAAATAGTGTCACCTAGCAATTCCACTCCCAGATGATGCATATATCTGAGAGAAATCAAACATATGTCCACACAAGAACTTGTACACAGTTGTTCATACTAGCATTACTATAGCCAAAAGGAGGAAACGACCCAAACAGCCATCAGTTGATGAATGGATAAACAAAATGTGGTATATCCAAATAATCAGATATTTGGCAATAAGGAATGAAGTACAATTACATGCTACATGTGGATAAGCCTTGAAAACAAAGTGAAAGAAGTCAGTCACAGGATTTCATTTACATGAAAGATCTATAATTAGCAAATCAATAAGTTAGGGAACACTGGGCAGGGGTGGGGAGGGAGGAGGGAATGGAGAGTGAGTGCTATAGGGTTTCTGTTGGGCATGATGAAAGTGTTTTCCATTAGATAATGGTGATGGTTGAACAGCTTTGTGAATATACTAAAAACTACTTAAGTGTATGTACACTTTAAAATGATGAATTTTATGATATATGAGATTACAAACTTTTTTTTTTTGCTGTACGCCGGCCTCTCACTGTTGTGGCCTCTCCCGTTGCGGAGCACAGGCTCCGGACGCGCCCGCTCAGCGGCCATGGCTCACGGGCCCAGCCGCTCCGCGGCACGTGGGATCCTCCCGGATCGGTGCACGAACCCGTGTCCCCTGCATCGGCAGGCGGACTCTCAACCACTGCACCACCAGGGAAGCCCGAATTTTATGATATATGACTATCTCAATTTTCAGTTTTCTTAAGCCTCAAATTTGTTTAAAGTTCTCTAAAAAGTAACATAAAATGTTTATTTATTAAATACAAATTAAGATCTAGCTATCCCCTTATTATAGGGAAAGTATTCTTCCCCCCAATACTTTGTTTTGCTACCAGCTGCTCATTTGTTTTTTAAATCCCATCACCCTATCAAATAGCCCTAGCTGGTGCGAGTTTGGGTGGGTAGCAGGAGGAATCTTCAGGAGCTTTAGATTGATAACATTTTGTAAATTGAGTTTACTCTCCTCTTAGTTTCCCACTAAAATAAACCTAACACACATTAACCACAACTAGTAACCTTGGAGCTCACTTACTGGGTGATATTTTCAAAGATGTAATGAATGAATGGGGTTAACATGTGGTCCAGGGGTAGAGTTGGTAAAATGAAAAATTGCACACACTGGAGTCACTATAGATAGCTTGAAATGAGGAGAATCATGCAATTAGCCACTAACAAAACATTACCAGTTGTATTATACCTATGTCTATGTCAGCATATATACTGAGAACTATATATCTGAGATTGGAAAGGAACATTTTAAGTAACTTCCTCATACACTTCCAAAAGTATGTTCTAATTAAGCTCTGATTAATGCTTTCGGTGTGGAAGCTGATTAACTGAATGAGTTTATTCTACAGACCAAGGACTCTTAATTCTGGGTCCAGGAGTCCTATGAAACTGCAGTCTTTAGTATATTTTTCATAGCTTTCATCTGAATCTCAAAGGAGTTGTCAAAGTGCTTAAGAACCACTGCTGTTGACCATTAAAGTGAGGACTGGAGAGAGATGGGCTAACATTTATTAAGCACTTGAAAAGTATCTCTGATAAGCACTGTGCTACATTTATCTACATTCTCACATATCCTCCCAGTCACACTGTGAAATAAGTGTTTCTACTTTACACATGGGGCTACAGTTTGTAAGACAAGTGACACATCTAACAGCCACAACTTCCAATGGAGAGAGTTGGTTTTAAATTCTTTAGTGTTTTCAGAAAAGAAAAAACAGAAGAGAAATAAGTTTTTTAAAAAAAGAAAAATTCTTCAGTGTTTAAACAAAAGCTACAAATTCATAATAAAAATTTATTATAAACCTATATGAAAATAATTTGATAACTCAAAATCACCTTCTCCTAGACATAATTACTTTTAAGAGTTGAATGCATTATTTCTACGTTTTTTTGTTGTTTTTTTTTCTCGGGCGCATCGTGCGGCTTGTGGGATGTTAGTTCCCCAACCAGTGATTGAACCCGAGCCCTTGGCAACGAAAGCACGGAGTCCTAACCACTGGACTGCCAGGAAATTCTCTTCGTATCTTTTTTCTATACATATAATACTTTTTTGTTGTTTGTTTCGTTTTTTTTTTTTTTTGCGGTACGCGGGCCTCTCACTGTTGCGGCCTCTCCCGTTGCGGAGCACAGGCTCCGGACGCGCAAGCTCAGCGGCCATGGCTCACGGGCCCAGCCGCTCCGCGGCATGTGGGATCCTCCCGGACCGGGGCACGAACCTGTGTCCCCTGCGCCGGCAGGCGGACTCCCAACCACTGCACCACCAGGGAAGCCCTATACATATAATACTTTAATGGTTATATCATTGTACAAATCTACCAAAATCAACCAATTCTCCAGGAAGTTTTTAGTTACTGAAAGACATGTTTTTAAAACCTTGATGGCAACAGTTTTTGAAGGGGGCTAGAAATAAGTTAGCCTATTTAGAAAACTGGGGAAAAGGTCCAGCTTTGTGTAAGAGCATGGACTAGTACTGATTGGCAGTGAAATGTTTTCATGCCATTAATTTGTTAACATGTAATAAGATATGAGGGATAGGAAGTGATTTAGGGAAAATGTGAAGATTCTGGATGGCCCTGAATAGTATGTACATTTGAACTTTGTTCTATATATAGTCAGTGGTAAATACTGTAACACAAAGTTCCACTACCTATGACAAAATCATTATTAAGGTTTCTCCCTGAATCAGATTAGAATTATAGTATCCTATCCACCACCACCATTCAATGTTTACAACCACTCAGTAGGTCCTGGGGATAAAAAGATGTCCTGTAACTGCAAACTACGATTACAGGGTGATTTTTAACTTCCTTTTGAGATTCTGTATTACTGTGTTTTAACAGACTAGAGATTCAGGACTTAGTAATAAATGACTACATTGCATAAAAGTATTTTGATTCTTTTAATAATATTTCTGACTATAAAATACAGATATAACATCTAGAAGGTACAGAAAGTATAAATTAAAACACCTCGTTTGTCATCTGAACTCTCTGTGAAAAAGGGAAATCTATCCATTGGGTACAAGACTTGAATGAGCCAATTCCTCCAGTTTCAAGCAACCTAATCCAATTTTATGTGCCACATCTTTTATTCTTATAAGGGCATAAAATATAAAAACTACTTTAAACTTCTAAAGACTATGTATTCAAACGACACTCAACGTCCTATTTTCCTTCCAATGGCATTTGGGCACCAATTACGCAGCTATACCTTGGTTAGGGTCTGCAGCCTGCCCCTCACTCGCTACCTAAAAGAAGGTCTCATTAAAAATCTCAAACTGGACTCGAATGTAAATCAAAACACTTTAATTATCCTCACTTAGGCCATTCCATAATCACCTGAAATGCAAAGACACTAGATCAAACATCATCCAGCTCTGTCCAGCTTTTGTAAGCAGGACACAAATCTCCAGTTACAACGGGACCATCCTTCTCAATCTCTTAGTAACTCAAATCTACATTTGGAACACCAGATTTAACAAATCTTGAGTCTACACACTTTACCTCATCTTTATTCAGCCTGGTTGCCAAAGCATATGAATACATACTGAATACTCCTGAAATGACTAGTATTTCCAATGGCTCAGAAAAATTCTGGGTTGAGAACTACAAGAAACACTACCTAAACTTCACAACTAATTTGTATCCATTCTTAATACTGGGGAGACCGAGTCAATTATTTCCTCAGCCTTTTGACTTTCCTTGAATTTGCGACACACACAAAAGGGAAAGTAAAAAAGTTAGCGACACCATTACAGACGACTTCAAAATTTGAACCTAAGGAACATGAAAGCGCAAAAGCAACCGCAGTGTCTCCCAGCAGAGTCCAAGACCACCACCCCGCTGTCGAGCTACGCCGGAGCTTCAGCTGAGGCAGGAGGCTCATCCTCCTACCAATGATGATGCCCCAGCGACTGGAAAAGCAAAGGGAGACTTGGCAGCCAGTGACAGGCATACAGCAGCTCTCGGAAGAGCAGAGCCTCCGCCCAAGACCAAAGGCCTCAGCTGGCACCGAGAGCCCCCAGGGAGCGGTGAGGCGTCCCATCCTGTCCTACCCCACCCTACCACTTCCCTCCCAACGGGACGACACTCGGCAATTGCTAGGCAAAGCCCACCCGGTCTCCAGAACGCGCTCCAGCAAGCCCACCGGGAGCGCCAAGGCCACCTCCTAGCCCCTGTGGGGAAAATGGCGCCTGTGAACCCTTCTCCCTCCCGGCTAGTCACAAGGACCAGCCTCCCTCCCTCGCTACAAAATGGCGCCTCCTGCTGGGGCCACAGACTCTGCATAATTCACTTGTCAGCGAGGCGGTGTCGCGCTGGGACGAGCGGTTCTGCCAACCAGTCAGAAGCAGAAAACTTTGTTCCGCACTTTGGGTAAGCCACTCAGGCGCTGGCTGTAAGGCCAGGCGAGGCTGACGTCAGGAAAAGGGGCGTGGATAAGGCGGTCTCCTTTCGCGTCGCCTAAATTTGAGCCAATGGCAAGCAGGAAGCGTCCAGTGAGTGACGTAATGAAAGCCCAATGGAGGCTGGGGGCGGGCTTCAGACCCACTATGCTGGTTGCGGGGCTGAGGGGCCGGGCGGCTGTTTCCTGTCCTGGTGCATGGTGGTCGGACGAAGGAATTGTTGGAAAATTTTCTCGGAGGTTCGTATATAAATGTGTTTTTACCCAGTGTGCATTATTCTCCGCCCGGCCGCCGCCCTCAGCGTGGCGGCGCGGGCCCGGTAGGGCCCGGGCTCGGACTCTGGCTCCTCAGCCACCGCCGCAGGCCTTGCAGATCCTACGGCCGGCCGCGGTAGAGACGCCTGGGCAGAAGCGGAGTTTATTAATAACCCGCGGCCGCCACTCGGGCGGCGGAGCTTTTCTCAGAGGACGCACCCCCACCCCCCGCCCTTGTCTCTGCGCACTGCGCCCCGCCTGTTCCCCTCAGGGGACTGCCGAGGGGAGGGAGTGAAGGAGGGGAGGGTGGAGCCCTTGGGAGCCCGGCGGCGTTTCTCGGCTTGACCTCCGCGCGGAGCGAGTCCCCTGGCGCCGCCGAGGCGAAGCTCCTCCGGCTGAGACGCTGGACCCCGGTCGGCACCAGGCCCTAGCTGGGGCGCCGGCGGCAGAACTGGCTGAGGGCCCGGTCGGCATCCCGCCTGTAGATCGCACCCAGAATTTCCTCCCACTCTGATCGTGCACAGATTTCTTGTTTCCCTCACTAAAAAAAAAAAAAAAAAAAATGTTTATGGTCATTGAGGCCTAACAGCGAATATTAGAAATTGTCATTTTTATCATTCTCCTTTTTTCTCGGTTTTGGCCAAAGAGTATACGAATGCTTTGGTTGCTTTGTAACATTTTATTGTGGAACGTAAATCAATTTTTCTTCTCTCTCCTTTTGCTTTTTTTAACATTTAAGTTTACGCATTAAGGAAGTTAAGTAAAGAGTAGATAAGAATACAATTGCTAAACTGATTATTTGTTTAAGATCAGTTTAAGCCTTTGGAAGTGTCTAATCAGCTGGTATAACCTAGTGGGGATGTGAAAAATTGTAGGTTCGAAGTTGTGGTCGGCTTTGTCCCGAACCTTACTAGAAGATACTTGTGTTTTGCTGTAGTTGACAAAAATCTGTGCAGTATTTAATATATTCTCTTGCTAAGTGCTTAGTTTCAGTTCATTGTTAAGTGTTTAGTAAGAGAATAGGTAGTGAGATCATACAAAAGCTCAGGTAAGACAGGTAACTAATTTATCCAGGTGTATTTTGATTACTTTGGAAATTATTTAGTGTACAAATACTTGAGTGCCTATTTTTTCCATAGCTGTCTTTTATTTTTTAAAAATAATGGCTTTATTGATATAATTTATATACCTTTACAATTCACCCATTTAAAGTATTATAATAATTAGGTAGGTTTAATGTATTCACAGAGTTGTGCCACCATCACCAAAATTTTAAAACATGTTCATCACCCCCCAAGAAACTCTGTACCCACTTAAGTTACTCCCCATTTCCCCATAACACTCCTTCTTCCCCAACCACTAATCTACAGATTTGTCTATTACCAACATTTCATAAAAATGGAATCACACAGTATGTGGACTTCTGTGACTGGCTTCTTTCATTTAGCATGATATTTGCAAGGTTCATGCATGTTATAGCATATATGAGTAGTTCATTTCTTTTTATTGCCAAATATTTCGCTGTATGGACGTAACACCTTTTATTTATCCATTCATCTGTTGATGGACATTTAGATTGCTTCCACTTTTTTGTCTATGATGCATAATGCTGCCATGAACAGTTACGGAACAAGTTTTTGTGTGGACATTTGTTTTTATTTCTCTTGTGTGTATATATATACCTAGGAGTAGAATTTCTTGGTCATTTGGTCATACGGTAACTCTGTGTTCAATCTTTTGAGGAACTGGCAAACTTTTCCAAAGTGGGTGTACCATTTTACATTCCTACCAGCAGTGTATGAGAGCTCCCATTCTCCATATCCTTGCCAGCACTTGTTGTCATCAGTCTTTTTGATGGTAGCCATCCTAGTGGGTGTGAAGTGGTATCTCTTGTGATTTTTTTTTTTTTTTGCGTTACGCGGGCCTCTCACTGCTGTGGCCTCTCCCATTGCTGCTGAGCACAGGCTCCGGACGCGCAGGCTCAGTGGCCATGGCTCACAGGCCTAGCCGCTCCGCGGCATGTGGGATCCTCCCAGACCGGGGCACGAACCCGCGTCCCGTGCATTAGCAGGCGGACTCTCAACCACTGCACCACCAGGGAAGCCCTCTCTTGTGATTTTGATTTGCATTTTCCAATGGCTAATTGTGCTGAGCATTTTTTCATGTGCTTATTGGCCATTTGTATATTTTCTTTTTGGAAATGTCTATTTGGGTCTTTTCCCCATTTTAAAATTGGATTGTTTATCTGTTATTGAGTTCTAAGAGTTTCTTATATAAAGGTCCTTTATCAGATATATGATTTGCAAAATGTCCATTGCCCTTTGCTGCAGGTTGAGATATTGCTGTGAAGTAAGGATTCATCATATTCTTCATGGAAAGATGACCTAGCTGTTTTGGGGAATTGTGCCTCTACTATTACTTTAGCTGTTATTAAATATTTATAATGTAGGTACAGTTTATGATCATGGGAGGAGAACTTTCTGAGTCCTGATGTTCTCATCATTACTTAATTTTGAAGTTTTTATCTAGTTTTTGGTTTTTAATCTGAGGTTTTACCCAGTTCTGAGTCTTTTTGCTCCTGGCTTTATTTCAGGACATAGTGATTTTTTTTTTTTTTTTTTTTTTACGGTATGCGGGCCTCTCACTGTTGTGGCCTCTCCCGTTGCGGAGCACAGGCTCCAGACGCGCAGGCTCAGCGGCCATGGCTCACGGGCCTAGCCGCTCTGCGGCATGTGGTATCTTCCCGGACCGGGGCACGAACCCGTGTCCCTTGCACTGGCAGGCGGACTCTCAACCACTGCGCCATCAGGGAAGCCCAGGACGTAGTGATTTTTTAAAGAGTTGGGTTGCTTGAGTCGTTGCTCTTTGCTTAATTTGCATTTTAAGGGATGGCTTTTGTGAGACAGTGTTTTTTGGTTTTTAATTTATTTATTTTTGGCTGCATTGGGTCTTTGTTGCTTCGCGCGGGCTTTCTCTAGTTGCAGCAAGTGGGGGCTACTCTTCATTGTGGTGCGTAGGCTTCTCAGTTTGGTGGCTTCTCTTGTTGCAGAGCATAGGCTCTAGGCGCGTGGGCTTCAGTAGTTGTGGTTCTTGAGCTCTAGAGTGAAGGCTCAGTAGTTGCAGTGCACGGCCTTAGTTGCTCCGCAGCATGTGGGATCTTCCCAGACCAGGGCTTGAACCCGTGTCCCCTGCATTGGCAGGCGGACTCCCAACCCTGCGCCACCAGGGAAGTCCCTGAGACAGTGTTTTAAACTTTACCGTACTGTCAAAATCAAAGTGATTTTGTTTCAAAGATGGATTTAGACTGGACAGTGACAAAGGCTGTTCCCTGTGTCTGGACTGCCTTCTCTACTCTTCCTACCCCTAGGAAATGTTTACTTATCTTTCTTATGCCCATATTCACATGTAATCATCTTTGCATACCTGAGGCAGAGTTAGGTGCTCCTTACTTTATTAATGCTTCTGTTTATAGTAACTTTTTTTTTAAGTAACTAGTTTTAAAACCATGAAAATAATACATGGTAAATTTCTTTTTAACTTATGGAATGTATACGGTAGAAATTAAAAGGCCCGTCCCCAGTCCACCCTCATCTCCTAGTCCCATTTCTGGGAGGTAATGCTGTAAAAAATTATGTGTGTGGATAGCAAGAGTTAAAGAAGAAAACCAGGAAACGAAAAGATTTGATTTATTAAGCTAGTGGGAATTAATCTTATTAACAAATTTTTCTTACAATATTGTATGCAATGAAAATTCTACTGTTGTACAAGACAAAATAAGATAGTTGGCAGTGTTATTGGAATGGAAGGATGAGAGACTGGAGTAAAGAAAGCAGTAAAGAAGTTATTGCAGTAGTTATTAATATGTGAGGAGTTGGAAAAGAAAGGTTTTGAAGGATAAAAATCATGGAGTTGAAGGGAATGCCCTGGTGGTCCAGTGGGTAAGACTCCACACTCTCATTGCTGAGGGTCTGGGTTCACTCCCTGGTCCGGGAACTAAGATCCCACAAGCTGGGCAGTGTAGCCAAAAAAAATTAAAAAGATGAAATGCTCTCTGTCATACCAAGTTCCCATATATATGGTTCCATTTAAAAAAAAAATCATGGAGTTGACAATTGCCCTGTTGTGAATTTAAGAATGAGGGTGGGCTTCTCTGGTGGCGCAGTGGTTGAGCGTCCGCCTGCTGATGCAGGGGACACGGGTTCGTGCCCTGGTCCGGGAAGATCCCACATGCCACGGAGAGGGTAGGCCTGTGAGCAATGGCCGCAGGCCTGCGTGTCTGGAGCCTGTGCTCCGCAACGGGAGAGGCCACAACAGTGAGAGGCCCGCGTACTGCAAAAAAAAGAATGAGGGTTTAGTCAAGGATGACTTTTGATCCTTTTAATCTGTTGTCTGGGTTTGGTGGAAATAGCCAAGTCCATATGGCAAATTGATTAGAGTGGAAAGATGAATTGGCAAACCTTAATGGTGTATATGGAATGTGTTGTGTTTAATTCAGACAGAAAACAAGATGTATTTTGATATAAAATGAATGACAGGGACTTCCCTGGTGGCACAGTGGTTAGGAATCCGCCTGCCAATGCAGGGGACATGGGTTCGAGCCCTGGTCTGGGAAAATCCCACATGCCGCGGAGCAACTAGGCCCATGTGCCAAAACTGCTGAGCTTATGCTCTAGAGCCTGTGAGCCACAACTGCTGAGCCCATGTGTCACAACTACTGAGGCTTGCACACCTAGAGCCCATGCTCCGCAACAAGAGAAGCCACCGCAATGAGAAGTACGCGCACTGCGGTGAAGAGTAGCCCCCGCTCGCCCCAACTAGAGAAAGCCTGTGTGCAGCAAAGAAGACCCAACAAAGCTAAAAATAAATAAATAAATAAAAATTAAAAGAAAAAAAAGAATGACAACGTGGTACATTCCTAGGAGACCTCCCCACCTACCTATTGGTTAGTGTCTTCCCTTTCCTCTGGCATTTGTCCTTTCAAACAGAAGTGCTGAGAGGAAAAAGAATCACTGGCAGACTTTTGGATGGGGCAGTTTGATTTGAGACCTAGGAATGTATGTAAATGTTTTTAGTTGATGGATTATAGATCTGTGTTTTTAAATGAGGAGTGCATGTTAGATTCAACTGGGGAGCTTTTTGTAAGTGGACATGCTTATTGTTGAGAAGATAATATTTAAGGAAAATATACTAGGAGATAAATGTCTGTTATTAAAAGTCAGTTATTCAGGGAATTCCCTGGTGGTGAAGTGGCTAGGACTCTGAGCTTCTACTGCAGGGGGCACGGGTTCGATCCCTGGTCAGGGAGCTAAGATCCCACATGTGGCAGCATGGCCAAAAATAAATAAATAAAAATTTTTTAAAAAGTCAATTACTTAAAATCACCTTTATTTTATCTTATTTTAAACATAAATTTATTTGTTTATTTTTGGCTGTGTTGGGTCTTTGTTGTTGCGTGCCGGCTTTCTCTAGTTGTGGTGAGCCGGGGCTACTCTTCGTTGTAGTACGTGGGTTTCTCATTGTGGTAGCTTCTCTTGTTTCAGAGCATGGGCTCTAGGCATGCGCCCTTCAGTAGTTGTGGCACGAGGGCTCAGTAGTTGTGACACGTGGGCTTAGTTGTGGCATGTGGGCTTAGTTGCTCCGCGGCATGTGGGATCTTCCCAGACCAGTGCTCGAACCCGTGTCCCCTGCATTGGCAGGCAGATTCTTAACCACTGTGCCACCAGGGAAGTCCCTAAAATCACCTTTAGAAATTATTTTTTGTCTTCCTTTTTAGGGGAAAAAGACTTTCAGAAGGAAAAGGAGATTTTTTTTTTTTTACCTTTTTCAAATTGAAGTATAGTTGATTTACATTATTATTCTTTTAAGGTGTACAACATAGTGATTCATTATTTTTATGGATTGAAATTTTTTTTTTAGTTTTTATTCTTTTATGGAGAAACCTTGAAAACATTATGTATAAGTGAAAGAAGGCAGTCACAAAAGACCACATACTATGATTCCATTTACATGAAGTGTCCAGAATAAGCAAATCTATAGAAATAGAAAGTAGATTAGTGGTTGCCTAGGGCTTTGGAAAGGGGGAGGTAGGGTTTTCTTTTGAAGGGTGATAAAAATATTGTGAATTCAGGTTGTGGTGATGTTTGTACAACTCTGAATATACTAAAGTCATTGAATTGTACACCTTAAATGGGTACATTTTATGATATGTGAATTACGTCTCAGTAAAGATATTTTCAAAAAGGAAAAGCATGAACAAGAGGAAAGTTCCTCTTGAATAACACATCTCTGAAACTTTCTTTTTTGTCTTCTTTCTCCTCTGGCAATACCCTTTTACAGTAGTAGGAGAAAATAGTGAATAAGACAAGAGATAGAGCTGTACAGTCTCTTCTCATTTAGCTTTAAACTACTGATAAGCATTAATAGCAAACATATATATAATACCATGTGCTGTTACAAGTGCTTTGTATTTAACACAGATACCTCACAATACCCTCTGTGAAGTACCCTCCTTTTACAGATAGGGAAACTGTGGCACAGCATGGTTAAGTAACTTGCCCAAGGTCACATAGATAATATGTGGTAAAATGAGATTTTGAAGCAGGCTGTTTTGCTCCAGAGTCCTTATTCTTAAGTATAGTGTTATACTACCGCTCATAAGCATTCCTTCCTAAGTATAACCCATACTTTCCAATCTATCTATAGGGGAATCCTCCTTAGATATGTTTTAGTAGCTGGTTACTGTAAATATACTGCTTCCAGTCTGGAGAAAAACAGGTAATTAAAGTATACTGTGCTAAGTGTTATTATAAGAGTATGGACAGAGTATCTTGGGAAATACATCTAAAGCATTCTGACCCAATTTGGGGAGTTCAGATAAAACTTTCTGGTGGAATCTGAAGAATTTAGCCAAGTAAAGAGAGGAGGAAGAGTATTCTAGAGGGTATGAATAGCAGTGTTCAGAGCCGAGATGCAGGAGACACCTTGGGCTGTTCTGGGAGTGGCAAATAATCCAGCAGCTCATGTATAAGTTGTTGAGCCAGATGATTAGAAGGTTGACTTTGCCACTTATGTTGTGAAGTTAAGGACATCATTTAACCTTTGTGGGCTTCACTTTCTTGGTCTGCAAAATTGTGATAAAATGGTACTTAATTCATAGGATTGCTAGAAGGATTAAATGAATTAGTAGTAATGCCTGGCGTATAGTATTTTGGAAGAGTTAGTTATCATTATAATCATTTTTATTTATTAGTATTATTAACATTTTAATTAATATTATTATTAAATGATACCAGTATCATTAACTACTAGAATTTTAAACAGTATTGCTGGAGTGTAGAATGTGAGGTTGTGCTAGAACAAGACTGGAAGATAGAGTGACCAACTTGTCTTGATTTGCCCAAGACTATCCCAGTTTTAAAAGAAAGTGTCCCCCACCACCAAAAAAAAAAAAAGAACTGAGAGTCCCATGAGCCAGGAAGCTTCTCAGTCTTGGGCAACGCAGGATGATTGTTCGTCTTATTGGAGAAGTTAGTAGAATCCAGATCATGATATTTGGACTATATGGGGAAATGGGAAAGTTTTGAAGGTTTTGAGACAGAGAAATGCTCTGATTGGATTTGAAAGCACTTGGACTGATTAGATTGGAGGAGGGTAGGAGTGGATTTTAGGAGGCCGATGTAGTAACCCAAGCAGTGATGGTACCCTGAATTAAGACAACCTAATAAGAGAAGCAAGTGGATTTGACAGATATTTAGGAGGTAGAGTGATAGTTCTTAGTGATCGGTTGGAGAATAAGGGGGATTTGACTACTGGGTAGGTGACTGCGTTTATCACTGAGGGAGAAAATACTAAAGTAGAATTTTGTGGCAAACTGTTTTGAGATGGAGGTGACTGTGGACCATGAAGGTCACCAAGGCCAGTAAGCAGCTAGATATATAGATCAGGAGCCCTTAAGAGAAAGGACTAGAGAAATTTTAAAGAGCTTATAAATTCCAGAGATCTTTGAAGCCAATGGAATGGATATGATATTCCAAGAGGAAAAGTGCATAAAATGAAAAAACAAACTAGGATGGAAACTTGTGGGTTCTCAGTATTTAGGAACCCATAGGAGAAATGGAAAAGGATTAGCTAGGAAGTTGGAAAAAACCAGGAGCGTGTGGAAGTCACAGAAGCCAAGGTAAGAGAATGTTCTAAGAAGGAGATAAAGGTCAATGATATCAAACCCAATATAAGACAGAAAAGTATCCATCACATTTTTTTTTTTCTTTAGCTGCATTGGGTCTTCGTTGCTGTGCGAGGTCTTTCTGTAGTTGTGGCGAGCAGGGGCTACTCTTCATTGCGGTGAGCGGGCTTCTCATTGCAGTGGCTTCTCTTGTTGCGGAGCACCGGCTCTTGGTGCGCGGGCTTCACTAGTTGCAGCAGGTGGGCTCAGTAGTTGCAGCACGCGGGCCCTAGAGTGTGTGTGCTTCAATATTTGTAGTGCGAAGGCTCTAGGATGAACAGGTTTCAGTAGTTGTGGCGCTCTGCGGCATGTGGGATCTTCCCAGACCAGGGCTCGATCCCACGTCCCCTGCATTGGCAGGCGGATTCTCAACCACTGCACCACCAGGGAAGCCCCTATCACAGCTTTTTAATCTGTTTTATGATGGACATTTGAGTTCATTCCAATTTGGAACTATTATGGATAAAGTTGCTATGGACATTCTTGTGTAAGTCTTTTTGTGGATGAATATTTTCATCTCTCATTCATAGGAATGGCCATCGAACTTCATGTTAAAGTGGAGATTAGTGACCAGCCAAAGCAGTTTCAATACTTAGGGACAGAAACCAGATGGATAGCAGTGGGAAATCAGGAAATAGTCTTAGTAACAACTGTTAGAGAAATCTAGCTGTGATAAGGAGGAGAGAGAGACTAGTAGCTGAGTCAGAGGCAAGATTTTGTTTTATCGATTTTGTTTTTGTTTTTTAAAATATTTATTATTTTTATTTGGCTGCACCGGGTCTTAGTTGCCATGTGAGGGATCTTCATTGCGGCATGCAGGATCTTTTAGTTGCAGCACACGGGCTCTTAGTTGCAACATGAAGGATCTAGTTCCCTGACCCCTTGCATCGGGAGCATGGAGTCTTACCCACTGGACCACCAGGGAAGTCCCTGTTTTTGTGTTTTTTTAAGTTATTGATGGGAAGGAACTGGGAGAGAGAGGGAAATTTTTTACAGGAGAGATCCCTGAGATCCCTAAGGAGGAAAGACAGATGAAATGCAGAGTACAGGTTGGAAGGATTAGTCTTACCTTGTAGGAAGGTAATATTGTAGGAGAGAAGGAAGAAATGTGTGGAAATGCAGTGAAGTGAGGTTTGTTGGCAGAGAATTCCTCTGCTGACTTCTATATTTTCCGTGAAGTTGGGAGCTGATTAATTTGCTGAAAATGAAGTGGTGAAGGAGACAGGGTGGGAGGATAGCAGGAGAGGGAGTGGGGGTAGAAGGTTTGAGGTAAATGGAAAATATTTTAAATAGTCATCATGAAGAAATAAAGACATGTAAGTTTGCTGGACTGCTTTGGGGGTTCAGAAGAGGTTGGAAGAGCCCAAGAAATTTTATGGCCCTTCAGGACTATTCCATCAAATAAGTTATTAGATCTGAAAAATGCTTCGTAAATATGACCTGTACAAACAGTTTTTTCTGACTAGAGGTATATGTTTTAACTATCCATGTTTAGTGTCCTATTCAATATACTTTTTTGGACAAAGGATCTATTTTGTGATAGTGTTGTGTTTCAGGAGTGCCCTCTCTTATTTTCATAATTGTCTCACAATGCTTTGCTTCCCTTACCTATGACAAGATGAGCAATTTGGGTAATAAAATATTAACATACACAGTGTTTATCTTGAGGGAAATAAAGTACAATCTAGCATCATAGTTTTTTTTTTTTTGTGGCATCATAGTTTTGAAACGACTTTATGCTTTTTTTAACAGAACAATGTCAGAAGTTGAGTTTGAATATATCAGAACCTTTCTCTTCCTCCTGATGCTTCCTCAGACTCCCTAGTCTCAGTGAAAGCAAGCCAGGGCATGCTTAGCAAACTGAGCTATGCAGGTGTGCCCTTATCAAGCCCTGTTTTTTTTTTTTTTTTTTTTTTTACAGTATGTGAGCCTCTCACCGTTGTGGCCTCTCCTGCGCGGAGCACAGGCTGCGGATGTGCAGGCTCAGCGTGGCTCACGGGCCCAGCCGCTCCGCGGCATGTGGGATCTTCCCGGACTGGGGCATGAACCCGTGTCCCCTGCATCGGCAGGCGGACTCTCAACCGCCGCGCCACCAGGGAAGCCCTCAAGCTCTGTTTTTAATGCTACACTGTTGAGGTTTGAGAGAGATTTGTTTTGGTACTTTTTCACATCAGTGGTTCAGTTAAGAACAAACCATCACCAAAATTGACGTTCCTGATGACTAGACCTAGGTGTCCATTTCTCAATTCTTGTCTCTTCTCACCTCTTTTTCTCACAGGTATTTTAGTTTCAGGTCTCCTAGGCCTCATCTCAAGTACCTGCCAGTCAGTTTCAAATATTCTATTTCTGAATGGTCCTGGAACTTGGCAAAAAGTTTCAAAGCCTTCAATTTCCAACATTTCACCCATCTGATAGAATATTCTACTTCTTTAAAATAGGTAGTATAAACTCTATCCCTCAGTTTTACCCTTTAGCATTCTGTAGAGCCTATGAAAACTCTACATCATTCACCAGCACATTCTAACTACTCTGTACTTAACTGAATTACATTTCATCAGTGGAACATGCTTATTCCCTGGGTGTATTTAAATAAAATTGAAGGGATTTAAAGATAGTTTTCCACAAATGTTAATCAAAGCAGTGTTACTGGATCAGCATACTGCAAAGGTACAGGATAGCCTGCTATTTTTTTTTTTTTTTTTTTTTGCGGTACGCGGGCCTCTCACTGATGTGGCCTCTCCCGTTGCGGAGCACAGGCTCCGGACGCGCAGTCTCAGCGGCCATGGCTCACGGGCCTAGGCGCTCCGCGGCATGTGGGATCTTCCCGGACCTGGGCACGAATCCATGTCCCCTGCATCGGCAGGCGGACTCTCAACCACTGCGCCACCAGGGAAGCCCCTAGCCTGCTATTTTTATGTTGCTGTACTAAGGAACTTCCTCATTCCAGGTTAGGAGATGTCATAAAATGCAGCACAAATGACCATGCTTAAATGGAGAAGCACTTTGTATAGTAGTAAATTTATGAGTAAAATTTGGAATTGAGACCAGGTAATAGAATGGCATAGCTTCTCTGTTAAGTGTTGAGGTGAAACCAGCCTGAGGTTAGGATCTGAGCTTGACAATTTCTGAAGGCCTGGCTTCTGTGGCTTCATGCAAAAAGACCTCTAAGATTTGTTAATCTAGGTTTCTTTTTGTATCATTTCTTACCACAATAAAGGTTACTTGTAGTTGGAGTTCTTTATACCTGGACCATTAGATTTATATTTTCATAATAATTTGTGGTAATAATTGTATCTAACAAATTAGACCAAACTTGAAATATCTAAGGGCTTCACATTTTAAAATATTCGTCTGATGTAGATTCATACCACTGAGGAAACACTGATTCTTTCTTTTAAGGGATGAAGTCAGCTAGTATTTAGTTACTAATTTTAACCATCAATTTTCAGACATTTTTTTCTTCCTGCCAATAATTTTGGATATTTTTCACTTTTAAAATTATGAAATCTATCAAATATAAGGAGGAGTACCTGTATAAGTAATTGAATAAAAGCTTATGTATCCACTTGGTTTTTAACAGATCCTAACATTTTTCCATATGTGTTCAGACCTTTTTCTAAGAATTATGGTTAAAAACCCACAACATAAAATTTACAGTCGTAACCATTTTCAAGTGTAGGGTACAGTAGTGTTAACTATATGGACATTGTTGTGTGATAGATCTCTAGAACTTTTTCATCTTGCAAAACTGAAACTATACTCATCAAACAACTCCCCTAGTACTTGTAACTACCATTCTACTTTCTAATTCTAAGAGTTTGACTACTTTAGATAGCTCATATAAGTGGAATCATGCAGTATTTGTCTTTTTTTGACTGGCTTATTTCACTTAGAATAATGTCCTCAGAGTTCATCCATGTTGTAACATATGACAGTATTTCCTTCTTTTTTAAGACTAATATTCCATTGTGTATATATAAATTGCATTTTCTTTATCCATTCATCCGTTGATGGACATTTAGGTTGCTTCCACCTCTTGGCTATTGTGAATAATGCTGCAGTGAAGAGGTGTGCAAATCTCTCTTTGAGATTCTGTTTTTAATCCTTTTGGATATGTACCCAGAAGTGGAATTGCTAGATCATATGGTAATTCTATTTGTAATTTTTTGAGGAATCTCCATACTGTTTTTGTTTTATTTTTATTTATTTATTTGGCCGTGCCACGCAGCTTGCAGGATCTTAGTTTCCGGACCAGGGATCAAACCTGGGCCCCCTGCAGTAGAAGTGCAGAGTCTTAACCACTTAGCCAGGGAAGTCCCAATAGTGGGCATTCTAACAGGTGTGAGGTGATATCTCATTATGGTTTTGATTTGCATTTCCTTGACAGTTAGTTATATTGAGCATATTTTCATATGTTTGTTTGGCATTTGTTTATCTTCCTTGGAGAAATTTCTATTCAAGTCCTTTGTCCAATTTTTAATTGGATTATTAGTTTTTTGATGTTGTGTTGTAGAATTTCTTTATATATTCTGGATATAACATTTGCTAAATTTCGTGTGTTTTTTTCTCTTATGCTAATATCCATCATCATCTTCCAGAAAGGCAGGAACTTTATTTATTACACAGATGTCTTCATTTGAGATTCCTGTTGTGTCCCCATGACAGCCTCCTCTGTGTCTGATTTTGGCCCATGATTCATTATTAAAGCACAGGAAACTGACTACCTTTTGCAAGGTGGCCCTTTCTAAAGGTGTCATGTGTATCTTACATACTTATTTTCACACAACCTGAAAATGTTGGTGCCAGAAATAATCAAGACATGATGGTGGATATGGTATGAGCAACTATAGAGTGTTTGATCTCTAGCTTATTTATTTCATCTATTCATTATCATATTTTCCCTAGTTGATCATTTTCTAACAAAGGGCATTAATTGTATCACAGAGCCTTTTTGAGAATAAGATGGGCTGTGTACCTGCCATCACTTATTATTTCTGGTAATTGTAGTGCCCATATGATCTCTTCTGATTCCTTCACCACCCCATGTATTTGCCAGCAGTTTGTGTCCAGGAATCAGCTGTCTCTTCAAGATGTTTCAGTTAGTGTAGATTTTTTTCCCTTAGGATAGATACTATAGGTCCTGAAGCCTTCCTAAAGAAAGTTAACACTTGACCAGCTTTCAGACAAGAAATAACTTTTATTTATTGCAGATATATCAGTTACCTGTTGATGTAGTTATTTGGAGATTTATAGATAATTCAATGAAAAGGACAAATGCTTGAATTATGGTCAAACCATAGGCATTTCTTAACATCATGACCCAAATTAACTTGTAATCTGCCTTTTTCAAAATTCGTCTTCTAGACGAATGCTGTAAAAATCATAGAGTGCTTTCTACATTTTTATAGGTGTTTTCCCTTCCATTTCCTTGTCTTATTTCTGTTATATAGTGGCAGTACTTGTTCTGAAAATTAGCCTGTCCCAATCCTGTACTCATCAGGGGGCTTAACAGCAGAGTACCAGTTTTACTTTGAGGCTTCTCTGTTAGCCCTTAGATGTAGCAAGGAAGTATTGAAGTTTCAGTCTGCTTTATGAACAGTTATAGATTAGAAATATTTCAGGAATCCCTGAAAAGTCAGCCCGTGATTGACTTTTATCACAGCACTGATACCTTTCAGCGTCTAAACCATAGTCCCTGGCTTTAATCCAAAGAGGGTGTAGTTTATAGTGTTTATAAAACAAAAATCTTCAAGTAGTCCTAACATAAATATAATTGCAAATTATTACTACTATCTGCATATTGCTCTTTTAAATATTGACACTGAAATCAGATCTTTAGACCTGGAAAGGTCCTCAAGAGATGCTCTGGTATCCAGTTCCCTGGCTCAAGGCAGCTAAATTATCCCAACTCATGTTTGAGACAACTCAAGGCCTACAGAGGTAATGGGACCCGGAGATAGGAAAAGGGAGGAAGGGGGTTGTGGTGATGATTGGTAAAAGAGCCATTCATCCATTTATTCTGCACCAATTGTGTGTCTGTTGTGTGCCAAGTACTTTTTAGGCACTTTAGTCAGCAATGAGCAAACATAAAAACACCTGTCCATTCTATTTGAGGGAGAAATAGATAAGAAAAAAACCAAATAAGTAAATACATGTAATATGTCAACTTATTAGTACTATGCCGAAATATAAAGGAGGGAAGAGGGCTGGAGTATATCATCATTGTGGGGTTGGAGGTACAGTTTGCAATGAGGTGAATAAGGAAGCTCTCGTTGAGGTGCCATTGAACAAAGACTGGAAGAAGATGAGGGAGTAATAATGAAGATACCAGGAAGAATGTTTCAAGCAGAAGGAACATCAAATGTAAAGGTCCTGAGGCAGCAGAACATCCAGTATGTTTGAGGGAAAGCAAGGGCACCAGTGTGGCTGAAATGGAACGAATGAGACGGAGAGTAGTAGAAATGGGGGCAAGATCATTGGCCTCATAGGCTAGTGTAAGGACTTTTGGCTTTACTCTGATGAGAAATCATCAAAGGGTTTTGAGCAGAAGAGAGATGTGATCTAACTTTTTCATTCAAAAGGACAATCTGACTGTTGTGTTGAGAGGAGATGAGGGAAGTCACAGTAGAAGCAAGGAGACCAGTTAGGATGCTATTGCAGTAACATCTCAGGGTGAGAGATGGTAGTGGCTTGGATCAGGGAGGTAATGGCGAAGCTTGTCAGAAGTGGCCAGGTTCAGCATAGATTTCTGAAGATTGAGTCAACAGGATTAACTCAATCCGTTCATGGATTCTCAGTGGGAATCTTCAACCATGTTAAACCCAAAGAACACTAATTATGGGAATTTTAGACATGGTACAGAACTGATGGGCAAGACTTGGGTGTGCTCAATAGTTTACTGATGAATTATTAAAAGCATGCTCTGGACTTTGGGCAAATACCTTTACCCTGCATATTAAGTGAAATTTCAGCTTATTTCAAACACTGTTCACTTCCGTAGCAATTTTTTATGGTTCATAAATATTGTTTGTAGATTTTATTTCATATACATCGTTCTTTGTTCTCAATGCCTACGTTTTTTTCAAGGTAGAAAATGTTGTTAGCCCAGATAAATCGAGATTCTCAGGGAATGACAGAGTTTCCTGGAGGAGGAATGGAGGCTCAGCATGTTACCTTGTGCCTGACAGAGGCAGTAACTGTGGCAGGTGAGCAATCTTATTTGAAGGGATCATGTGGGTTTGGAAATATTTATCTTAAGGGAAAATGAAAACTTACAATACTGTTTACTTTGTTCCTCCTCCTTTAGCTAAAGGCAACACAAAGCTAAGCCTTTTTATGAGCATTTTTACCCTGGTATGGATGCTGGTATAGTAGGGTGTAGAAATATTTTTTGTAAATGCTATAAGAAATGCCATTTGAGTCTAAGTTAAGCAATCTGCCTTTTGACTAATTTTTATTTTTTAAAAAATTAAACAGCACACACATATGATAGTTACCTAAAGAAAATAACTTTTTTTTTTATAATAGATGGTGACAATTTAGAAAATATGGAAGGTGTAAGCCTGCAAGCAGTAACACTTGCAGATGGTTCTACTGCTTATATACAACACAATTCTAAAGGTATGTGCCTCATATACAGCCCATTGGTTATTACCAGCAATTCATAACCTCAGAGTTGGAACACCTAGCAGTTATACCACTTTCCAATCCCTCCTACAGACACTGTACTACATATGGTAGTAATTTCAGTTTAACTTAAATTTTGTTTTGATAATTTGAGGACACCTTTTGAGATATTTGGAAGATACTCTGGGGTATCAGAATTAGTGAGGAAGAGGGGAGGGGGTAGTGTCCCTGACCTATTTTTAGTAAGACCTTTCTCACTTTTTCCCTTTAAATTATTATTTAATGTTTTTACAAAATATGCGTAAAAGTAGACATTTGGTTTTGCTTTTATAACATTGTTTCTAAATCAGTGTTTACTTTGCTCCAAGAAATAGCCTAGTTCTCAAATTCCTTGTTTTTTTGGAAAGCTACTGAGCATATGTATACATAGTCAAGGGACTTGTAGCCCCCAGGGATGAGAATGACAGCTGACCTCATGTATACTGATACATCTTTCTATCTTCCCAGTTTCAGCTTCGCTGGGGTCAGGGTCATGATTCCTAAGTGGCTCTGAAAGGTATATAGAGGTTTGACTCATGTAGCTTGCTCAGATGAGCCACTCTTCCTCTTGAACTTGTCTAATTGAAAATCGGAGGGGAGAAAGGATGGCTGAGGGAGGATTTTCTGCTTTCTGTAGGATCACTGGATGTGTTATTGAATTGCCTCAGAACATTGAGGGAAGAATCAAGATGAACATGATCTTAAGTAGTGTATGTTTTTATAGTTGATATCATTTTGAAATTGTATAAAGTTTAAAATTTTTGCTTGTGCTAATTTATTGGCTTAAATTGTTTGTTCTAGATGGGAAACTCATAGATGGTCAGGTCATTCAGTTGGAGGATGGTTCTGCTGCCTATGTTCAACATGTACCCATACCTAAAAGTAGTAAGTATTTGATATTTACTTACCCTTCTGATTCTCATACTTCAGTATTTGCTGCCTCCAACTGCCTCTTACTACTTAAACTTAGTCCTGATCTCTAGGTCTCCTTCTGAAAGGGGAGAGGATCTAAAGACCATTTTAACTTAATTGAGATTTTCTCTCGAAGTTAATGGAAAAGAAATTACTAGACTTTACTCTGGAGATAAATGGGCAACAGTTCTAAGTGAATATTTCTATTATTTGAGATAAATCCTACACGCCTTCTCATTTTCTTTTTTTTCCTTCTTTCAATTCTCCTATCTCCTGGTAAATATTCCTAAAACAGGTATTCTAATATCTTTTTACCTTTAAACACTTATTCAGAGCAGCTTTGCTGAAATTATTTAAATGTTGAAGGATCCATAAAGGAAATGTAGGTTTGTATGATGTGTTTAATGGTTTATTGACTCTGTTGTTGTTGAGTTATCAGAATATGCTTGGAAAATATGGGATCTAAATGTAAACATTGTTCTTGAGCAGGGGACAGTTTGCGTTTAGAGGATGGGCAAGCAGTGCAGTTAGAAGATGGAACTACAGCATTTATTCACCATACCTCCAAAGGTAAATTAGCTTTGAACATTTGAATAAAATAAGGGGGAGGTAGGGTGTGGGAAAAATAAGACCTGCCTTTAGTTGCAGAAATGCTGTTGTCATGTAAAAGAAGGATTATGCTTGTTCTCTCAAATATAAGATGGTAGATTTTGGCACAGTCTAAGGGAAAACTTTCTAATAATTTGAGTTGTCCAGTAACAGGTTGAAATAGCAAACCCCTGGTCTCTGAAAGACTTCAACTAGAGGCTGCCTTTAAAATATGAAATTAAACACTTGAAAGTTAAATTGTTGATTTTTTTCTTCCTTTTAAATATAATGTCTTTAGCAAGGTCCTTTGCCCCTTGTGTTGGTCTTTAAAACTAAATAAAAATTTTGAAACTATCTGAAGCAAATATGGCAAAATGTTCATGTTTATTAGCTTTGTGTAGGGAGGACCAGGGGTTTGAGGTGGAATGCATAGGAGCAATGAGCACAGCTCTGTAGCCAGACTATCTGGGTTCAAATCTGGGTCTGCTGTCTTTTAGCTGTGTGCCCCCGAGCAAATTATTTAACCTTTTTGTGCTTCAATTTCATCATCTGAAATGAGGATTATGATAAGTATCCACATCATAGGGTAGTTGTGAAGACAAAATGTACAAACATGTAGAGCACTTGGAACAATATTTATCACATAGTAAATGCTCAATAAATATTAGCTATTGTTATTACTTTATAAAATACTTTATTATAGAATGACTGTAAATGTTTTAAAAGACTATATTTAGTTGTGAAACCAAAGGAAGAAATTTTTTAAAATATAGAATATTTGAATTTGTAAATAAATTTATTTAAAGTTGAGAAAAGTAAACTCTGAAAATTTTTTTTCCTTAGCAGTGGGAGTTGATCACAGGTTCACTGTAATTGGCTAGATTTATTATTTCATAATGCTGTATGTTTCTTAGTATGGTTATTTAGAAGGGGGAAAAAACCATGGAGTCATACTGACATGAGTTCAGATCCTGGTTTCTCTGCATACTGATTTTTTTTTTTTAGTACTCCTTTTTTATTTAAATAAATTTATTGATTGATTGATTGCTGCATTGGGTCTTCGTTGCTGCATGTGGGCTTTCTCTAGTTTTGGAGAGCGGGAGTACTCTTCGTTGCAGTGCACGGGCTTCTCATTGCGGTGTCTTCTCTTGTTGCGGAGCACGGGCTCTAGGTGCGCAGGCTTCAGTAGTTGTGGCACACGGGCCTCAGTAGTTGTGGCTCATGGGCTCTAGAGCGCAGGCTTAGTAATTGTGGCGCACAGCCTTAGTTGCTCTGTGGCATGTAGGATCTTCTCGGACCAGGGCTCAAACCCATGTCCCCTGCATTTGCAGGCAGATTCTTAACCACTGCGCCACCAGGGAAGCCCTGCATACTGATTTTTGACTGTTAATTGTTAGTTTTTTTTATTTCCTGGGTCCTAAGGAAAGTGACTTTACTTCCTCAAGCCTCAGTTTCCCATTCGTACAATAAGGTGTAAATATACCTGCCTCACAGAATCATTGTGAGGATTGAATGAAATAGCATACGTAAAGCACATGGGCCCTGCTCATAGTAAATATTCGATAAAAGTTCATTCCCTTCTTCCTTTAAATATGTAACTGTTTATCAGACTACCTTTAATTTAATGCCATTCTCTTCTACTCCCTCAGATAGTTATGACCAGAGTGCATTACAGGCAGTTCAGCTGGAAGATGGCACCACAGCTTACATCCACCATGCAGTGCAAGTCCCACAGTCTGACACCATCTTGGCAATTCAGGCTGATGGGACAGTGGCAGGTCTACACACTGGGGATGCCACGATCGATCCCGACACCATCAGTGCTTTGGAACAGTATGCAGCAAAGGTACAGCATTTTACAATGTGAAGAACATCCCAGATACAGCTTCTTTATCTTTCACTAAAAGAAAAGAAAGCAAAAAAACAATAAGAAACTAGGAATTCAGAGTCAAAATCAGACAGCATCAAGGAGAAGATCAGCATTTATCTTAAAAGAAGTGAAGGGTAGAAAGGAACATTTGAAGACAAAAAAAGGAATGGAGTAAAAGCTTATAGAAGAGAAATGGGTGGCAGGTAATTCACACAAAGATATACTCAAGTATGAGTGACATAAAAGAAGCAATGAGGTATAGATGGAACTGCTTATGAATTATAAAGTAGAAACTAGAGTTTGGAAAGGTGAAGGGAAATCTCAATTAAGTTTTTTTTTTTTTTTTTTTTTTTGCGGTACACGGGCCTCTCACTGTTGTGGCCTCTCCTGCTGCGGAGCACGGGCTCTGGACGCGCAGGCTCAGCGGCCATGGCTCACGGGCCCAGCCGCTCCGCAGCATGTGGGATCTTCGCGGACCGGGACACGAACCCGTGTCCCCTGCATCGGCAGGCGGACTCTCAACCACTGCGCCACCGGAGAAGCCCCTCAATTAAGTTTTTTTTTTTTTTCCCCTCAATTAAGTTTTATATCAAAAGGGCTGTGTTTTTTTCCCTGCATTGAAATTATATCATTTATATAATTTAAAAGGTTTTTCCCCCATTTTTATAATGGAAATTTTCAAACACACACAGAAATAAATGATAATGTACCCATGTACTTATCTCCCAGCCTAAACAGTTATCAATATGTGAAAAAATTTTTAAGCTTTATTTTATTCCTGTAGGTGTCCATTGATGGAAGTGAAAGCGTAACAGGTTCAGGAATGATTGGAGAAAATGAGCAAGAGAAAAAAATGCAGGTATGTAAGGCTACTTTTTTATATTAGAATCTCTTTCTCTTAGCATTTCTGAGCCCTTCTAGGGACGAAAGCAAGAACTCACTACCTCCCTAGGAATATCTTACCAATTCAGAAAAACAGTGTATGCATTAGGCAGCAGCTTTCTCAGATTACCTCCTCAGGTCTCAGAATTCATTATATGGATGAAAGTGGCACTAAAGAAATAGAAATATCACAGAAATCCAGATGAAGCTTGTGTTCTGGAGTCCAAAGCAGTTTTGGAGACCAGGCGGTCTTCTGTCTGCCCCACCCTCGGCAGCTTGTGGATCCTTTTTCTGGGCCTTCACCCTTACTGTGACTGACTAACCCTTGCTACTTTGTTTTTTATATGTTTTTGTTTCTTCTGTTTACAACTGATTCCCTCCATACTTTCCTTTTCAACTTCTGGAGAGAAGGTCCAGTCTAGCTAATTGTCATTGTTCCTTCTGGGCAAAGCTGTTTTTACTGCTTCTGCCAGACTCCTTCCTGGGCTGCAGATGGCCACTGGTTGGCTGCCCTTGGTTCAGATGCTCACCTTGGGTCCAGTCCTTGGCTATCCCTTACCCAAATAACAGCCTAGAGCTGCAGAGCCTCGCCAAGGTTTGTAGTTAAGTACAGAGTAGTCACAGATGCATTCTGGGAGATCTACAAGTCAAATTTCAAGACTCTGTTATGAATTATGTGTTTTTGTGTTTGTTTGAGGGGTTGGTGTTTGTGTGGGTGGATGTTCTTGGAGCTTATATAATCACTGTAGTTTATTACTGCTTTAATGCTGCTCCTTTTTTTCTCAGCAATTATCTCTAGTATTTGGCTGACTGCTCCCTCATAGTTTTTTGCAGTCTTCCAAGTGTTTTATCATATTTAACTCCTAAAGTTATTGCTTCAGGCAACACTTTTTAACTTGAGCATTAGCATCACTACTTAATGCCATTGAGTAGTACTGTTGGGGGTTATCAAGAAGATTTTATATTTATAATAATAATAAATAATAAAAGAGGGCTTCCCTGGTGGCACAGTGGTTGAGAGTCCGCCTGCCGATGCAGGGGACACGGGTTCGTGCCCTGGTCCGGGAAGATCCCACATGCCGCGGAGCGCCTAGGCCCATAAGCCATGGCCACTGAGCCTGCATGTCCGGAGCCTGTGCTCCACAACGGGAGAGGCCACAAAGTGAGAGGCCCGCGTACTGCAAAAGATAAATAAATAAATAAATAAAATAATAATAAAAGAAATCACTGGTAAAAATTTGATGCTTTTAAACGTTGCTGGATAGCCAGTATTTCTATTTATCACTGAAGTGATGCCACGAAGTAGCAGTAATATAAACACAGTTTGTAAATCATTAAGCCCACCAGCTTTGAAACTACATGATTCTTGGCAAAATTTTCAAGTCTTTGAATTCATAAAATGAGACTTTAATATTTTTTATACTGCAGTATGTCAAATCTATCAAAGTCAAACTCTACTAAAATGCAAACACAGTGTAAATATATACAAGAGATGTAGGTCAGTGCCTTGGAGTGGCCCAATAGGGTTCTGTCTCTTATTAGTGACTAACAATTAAGTTTTTAAATAATAGAATATTTTTAAAGAAAGACAGTTGTAACTACACTTGTAATAAACTAGAATAGGTCTTACAAAAAATGAGTGAATTTACCATTGGTCCGTATAACATTATACTATTAGCATAAAATTCTATTACGATCAATAATTAATTTCTGAACCCAGAAACATACTAGGAATTCAGAACTGCTGAAACAGAATGTCGTAAAAAGCACGCTTACTCTTTATCTGCAGATATATAACCATTTGGTGTTTGTGCCAATAGACAAAGAAAATGAAGAAAGTTGAATAGGATTTTTGTTCTGACTGTAGCTTTTTCGCCTTTTCCCTTTGTACCTCTCCTTACAGACTAGATCTATGCTGTCCAAAATGTTGTCGCTACTGAGCACTTGAAATGTGACTAGCCAGAATTGGCATGTGCCGTGAGTGTAAAATACATACCAGAGTTAAAAGACTTACAATGAAAATAAGAATGTAGGGCTTCCCTGGTGGCGCAGTGGTTGAGAGTCCACCTGCCGATGCAGGGGACGCGGGTTCGTGCCCTGGTACGGGAAGATCCCACATGCCGCGGAGCGGCTGCGCCCGTGAGGCATGGCCGCTGAGCCTGCGCGTCCGGAGCCTGTGCTCCGCAATGGGAGAGGCCACAACAGTGAGAGGCCCGCATACAGCAAAAAAAAAAAAAAAAAGAATGTAAAATATCTCATTAATAATGTCTCCTGTTGATTACATGTTGAAATGATAATATTTTGGACATACTAGGTAAAATAAAATAATTACTAAAATTAATTTCACCTGTTTCTTTTTCCTTTTAAAATGTAGTTACTAGAACATTTTAAATTATATATGTGGGGACTTCCCTGGTGGTGCAGTGGTTAACAATCTGCCTGCCAGTGCAGGGGACACAGGTTCCATCCCTGGGAAGATCCCACATGCCGCGGAGCAGCTAAGCCCGTGCACCACAACTACTAAAGCCTGCGTGCCTAGAGCTCGCGAGCCACAACAAGAGAAACCACCTCGATGAGAAGGCTGCACACCGCAACGAAGAGTAGCCGCTGCTCGCCGCAGCTAGAGAAAGCCCGTGCGCAGCAACGAAGACCCACCACGGCCAAAAAAAAAAAATTATATATGTGGCTTGTATTTGTGACTCATATTTCTCTTCATTAAGTGCTAGACCAGAAGTTTCTGAATCTTCTATCCTCCAAAACAATTGAGTACCATAGTTGAGGTTGAGGACCCAATACGTGGTATTAAAAGGTCAAAATATCCCAGAAGAACCGCTGCAAATAAGCAGGACCTGTAACATCTTGGTTTGTCTCTTAGTACTCATCCTACTTCTGCCAGAGTTGCTTAAGAAGTTGTAACTCTGTGTCTGGCTGAACTTTAAAGTAAAGAGGTCTATACCTAATGCGATAGATTTTTTTTTACAGTCTTGTTTCAAAGCTTTAGATTTTTTTTCATTGTGATGCTTACAGTTTAGAGCTTTTTCTTTCATCTATAACATAAGCATACTAGTTGTGCTGCTGAGCTGATCTCTTACTTGAAACCAGATTTCATAGAACAAGAAAGACCTAGAGTATCTAAAACTTAATGCGCTTGTGGGAAGGCAGTTTTGTCCCCTGGGGGACATTTGGCAGTGTCTGAAGACAAGTTTGGTTGTCACAATTGGGGACGTATTCTGGGTAGATGTCCTGCAAGGCATAGAACAGCCCCACTACAACAAAGAATTATTCTTTCAAAATGTCAGCAGTACCGAATTTGTTTTGTTTTGTTTTGTTTTTTTGGTGGTACGCGGGCCTCTCACTGTTGTGGCCTCTCCCGTTGCGGAGCACAGGCTCCAGACACGCAGGCTCAGCGGCCATGGCTCACGGGCCCAGCTGCTCCGCAGCATGTGGGATCTTCCCGGACCAGGGCACAAACCTGTGTCGCCTGCATCGGCAGGTGGACTCTCAACCACTGCGCCACCAGGGAAGCCCCAGTAGTACCGAATTTGAAAACACTCATCTGAAGTACTCTGTTTAAGTTTGCCCATGTGTTCAGTTGTAAGAACCATAAGGATGATGGGATATGTGTGTTTCAGGGAGGCTATGACTGTTGTCATTGCCCTTCAGCTACACCACCCTTAGTTAAGCAGAACAGCGTGCTATTAAAGTAACATGTAATTTGTAATAAAAACATCTCAGTCGAGCTTCCATTCTGCTATGTAGTATCTGTGTGACTGTGGGCAAATTACTTAATTTCTGTGGATCTGAGACTTATTAGCTAAATGAGAACAATAATCTTTGCCTTACCCATCTCGTGGGGTTATGAAAACCAAATGAGAGTTTCATTTGATTAATATTTTAGGTAACACATGAGAATGTAATTTGTAAATGTGTTAGCATCATGCAGCATTGTTGATGCTTTACATGTTCTGTTAGAATCCAAGGTCCTTTTTCATGGTTTCCATTAGTTTTGACTTCATTAAAAACTAATTTTATTTACATTGGAGATCAAAGTCCTTTGGCTTGGCAGTTTTTTAAAACAATTTATTTTTATTTATTTATTTTTGGCTGCATTGGGTCTTCGTTGCTGCGCAGGCTTTCTCTACTTGTGGTGAGCAGGTGCTACCCTTGGTCGCAGTGCACGTGCTTCTCATTGTGGTGGCTTCTCTTATTGTGGAGCATGGGCTCTGGGTGCATGGGTCAGTAGTTGTGGCTCACGGCTCTAGAGCTCAGGCTCAGTAGTTGTGGTGCACAGGCTTAGTTGCTCCACGGCATGTGGGATCTTCCTGGACCAGGGCTCGAACCCGTGTCCCCTGCATTGGCAGGCGGATTTTTAACCACTGCGCCACCAGGGAAGTCCCAGAGTCATTTTTGAGCCAAGTATGACAATCTGCACAGATAGGATGTGGCAGCACCATCACCACATGCCCACAGAGTAGAAAGTTATTCTTCAATTTTCATGGTACCTCAATTTCTAAAATAGATCATAATCTTTAAAAAACCTCTAACATCAGTGCAGTTGTTTAAAGTCTTGTGTTGAGTTCCAGAGAAGTGATCTTCTACTTAACACTATGTAAGTATAGACTAGGATCATATGGATTGTAATGTCTCCCACAGGCGACTCAAATGACCTAACCCCCTCTTTTCCTTTGCTTTTGAAATTGAAAATGATTTTTACATTGTTTAGAACATATGTCCTAAAATACATATATACATTATAAATATATATACATATATATACATACACACACATACACACACACACACACACACACACACACACACACACACACACACACACACACACACACACAATTCCCTGGAGTATGTCAAGGAACACCTGCATATAATGCATCGATGGATGCTCCCTGGCTTGACTTTTCTAGAGTGGGAATCGACCTGTGAGCGCTGACTATGCCCCCTTGTGGATCTCCTTTTGACTTCTTCCAGAGCTGCTGACTTCAGCCATGGAACAGAATTAACTAACTGGCTCAGCATGATAGAATCTTCATAAAATGATGACCTGAGTCTGGAAAACCACATTACAGTTTTATCTTTTTTATCCTGAAAATTGTAATTTCATCTACTTTATTTCTGTATAAATAATTTAAATCATACTTTTTGTTTCATCTAGATTGTCTTACAAGGACATGCAACAAGAGTAACTGCTAAGTCTCAACAGAGTGGAGAGAAGGCCTTTCGTTGTGGCTATGACGGATGTGGAAAATTATATACAACAGCTCATCATCTTAAGGTATATATGAAGGGAAGGCTGTGTCTAGTTATGAGAATAGGGCATTAAATGCCAATATAATGTGTTTGCAGTATTCAGACACCATTGTTCTCCCCCACCTATCAAGATACAAATATACTCACACAAAAGCCTATGCAGATTTTAGAAACTGAACTCTTTGAGGGCTTGGACTATGCTTTTTTCATCTCTGGCTCCCTCAGGTCCAGCATACTACGTGACACATGATAGGGGTACTCTACATATTTGAATACACTTTTCTCAAATGTGAAATTTATGTAATTACATGGGAGATATATGTGTAATCATTCCGTTAACAGTGATTTGCTGAAATATAGTGAAAGTTGGTGTTAATTTGTCCTGTCTGTCAAATACATAGGCCAAGTATTTTGATTGCAGCTAAACACAACATACCATGACCCATAAAAATAATAGCTCACATTTATTGAATAACTCACAGTGTGTCAGGAAGTGTGCATTTAGCATATTTGGAATAACATCCCTAGAGCCCATCTCCACTACTTATCAGTGTTTACATGTTACTTGACCTCTTAAGTACCTCATTTTCCTTATCTATAATATTGGATGATAAAAGTACCTCCCTCAATGAGTGGTTGTGAGAATTAAGTTAGTTAATTCTGTACATGTAAAGTACTGAAGAGAATGGCCTGGCATGTGGTAAAGGTTCAGTAAATGTTGGCCATTGTCATGAGTATTCATTTGTCACAGCAGCCCTCTATCGTAGGTACTATTATGTCCCCACTTTACAGAGAGGACTTTGAGGCTGAGAGAAGGCAAGTGCCATGGCCACACCACTAGTCAGCAGTGAAGCCTTGCCTCAGATTGAGGCCCCTCTGCCAGCAGCCTCCACACTCTTAGCCTTATGTTGTGTAGCGTCTCCTTGTACTCCTGTGTCTCACCAGGTACATGTTCCATTCAAACACCTTTGACCACTCTAGAAAAACTTGAACCTCTTATTTTTTAATTTATATATATATATATATATTTATTTTTGGCTGCGTTGGGTCTCCGTTGCTGCACACGGGCTTTCTCTAGTTGCGGCGAGTGGGCTTCTCATTATGGTGGCTTCTCTTGTTATGGAGCATGGGCTCTAGGCACGTGGGCTTCGGTAGTTGCAGCACGCGGGCTCAGCAGTTGTGGCACGCAGGCTTCAGTAGTTGTGGCTCACGGGCTCTAGAGTGCAGGCTCAGTAGTTGTGGCGCACGGGCTTAGTTGCCTTGTGTCGTGTGGGATCTTCCCGGACCAGGGATGGAAGCCGTGTCCCCTGCATTGGCAGGCGGATTCTTAACCACTGTGCCACCAGGGAAGTCCCCTGTTCCTTATTTAAAATGAGTACTTCTTAACGTACAACATTTGGTCTATATTGAGAATTATTGACCTGTAGTTTTTGAGAAAAGAAGTTATCTTTTGTTTTTCAAAAATAAAATACAAGCAACAACATAATTCAGCAGTGGGGAAATAAAAAAGGTCTCTGTGTAGACCATCCACCTGTGGAGTGCCTCAAGGAAATAAACTCATGCCCGTGTTTTAATAACAGGTGCATGAGCGATCACACACAGGAGACCGGCCTTATCAGTGTGAGCATGCAGGCTGTGGGAAAGCATTTGCAACAGGTAAAAACATGAATTTTCTTTGTTTCTTGGTTCCACTTGGGGGTCAAGCAGAGACGGGTCAGAGGCAGGAACTGACCCCTTGCCTTGGTCTGAATTAGTGGGCACACAGTGACTAGTTTTCCAATCTCTCCCTTACTGCGTTTTGTCCTGCTTGCTCTGTTCTCTCTCTGTGTTCTCATTTTGCTCCTCAGACCTGTTTCTGCCTACTGTGTTTGTTATTTCACTCCACACTCTGCTTTCTTTTAGCAGGAAAAACAAAAGTCGAGCATTAAAGCTGACACAGAGTTTAACATTAGGACAGACCTTAGGGGGAACCATGGGAAACAGGGGCTTAGCAGTGGGACAGGTCCCTCCCAGGTACACATCCAAGAGGGCCAGGACCGTTGCCAGGCCTCCTGACTTCACCCTATTCCTCATTCCATGTCACAATTCTTTTTGGTTTTGTTTCTCAGGATTTTTTCTTTTTTATTATGAAAATTTACAAACATTTATATAAATGAAAAATGTTAGAGTATACCACCATAAACAGTTCAGCATGCATATCAATATTTGTTTACATTTCTTTTTTGAGGTAAAATTTACATACAGTTTACTGTACAAATATTAATTGTAACATTCTATAAGTTTTTTTCCTGTATTCATCCATTTATTCATTTATTTATTTTTAAAAAAATTTTATTGGAGTATAGTTGATTTACAGTGTTGTGATAGTTTCAGGTGTACAGCAAATGAATCAGTTATACATATTCATATATCCACTCTCCCCTTTTTTGTTTTTGGATTCTTTTCCCATATAGGCCATTACAGAGTATTGAGTAGAGTTCCCTATGCTATGCAACAGGTTCTTATTAGTTATTTTATATATAGTAGTGTGTATATGTCATTCTGAGTCTCCTAATTTATCTCTCCCACCCCCCACTTATCCCCTGGTAACCGTAAGTTTGTTTTCTACATCGTGACTCTACTTCTGTTTTGTAAATAAGTTCATTTGTACCCTTTTTTTTAGATTCCACATATAAGCAATATCATATGATATTTGTCTTTCTGTGTCTGACTTACTTCACTCAGTATGGCAATCTCTAGGTCCATCCATGTTCCTGCAGGTGGCATTATTTTGTTCTTTTTTATGGCTGAGTAATATTCCATTGTATATATGTACATATCTTCTTTATCCATTCCTCTGTTGATGGACGTTTAGGTTGCTTCCATATCCTGGCTATTGTAAATAGTGCTGCAGTGAACATTGCAGTGCATGTATCTTTTTGAATTATGGTTTTCTCCGGGTATCATGTCTTGATTCTACTCAAGATTTTGGGGTATGAGTTGTAAACATCTAATAAGATTGGGGCACTTTAAAAAAAGAAGCACACAATCTCTTCTAGACAGAGATGAAACTATTGAATTTTCAGCAGGACAGTCCTGAGTTGTCATACTCTTGTACCTTTTTAATAGTTATTCTGTTGTGTTTGCCTAGTATTATATCCTTGGTGTTTACTATATTTTTCAATAACTTAATCTCAATGGGCATGCTTAGAGCGGTCTTGTGTAATTACATTTCTTTTAAATTTTTCTTAAAGGTTATGGATTAAAAAGTCATGTCAGAACTCATACAGGAGAAAAGCCATATCGGTGTTCAGAAGATAATTGTACTAAATCTTTCAAAACTTCAGGAGATCTACAAAAACATATCAGAACTCATACAGGTACTGGTGTGAAGAAATGTCTTATCTAGGCAAGGAGTTCTTAATCTGCAGGAAGGAACTTGGGGAAGTAGTTTCTGGAAGCGTTTCAGGGAGTCAACGTCAAGGGCTTCTCTTAAACTCCCAAAACTCCATGCAATTTGCCATTCGTGCATGTATGCTTCTTTCCAGGATGAGGGCCTGTAACGCTGTTAGATTCTCAAAGGGGTTCATGTTCCAAGAGATTAACGATGGCCCTAGACCACCAACCCTCTCAGTTTTCAGGAATTATCTGAGCAACAGTCTTACTTACCTAGGATTATACATCTACTTAGTAGCGCAACAGAGACCAGAACCTAAGGCACCCAGTTCCTTCTCAGTTTAGTACTGCTTCTTCTGCATTAAGCTGCTTCTAAAAAAAGTGTCTGAACCCCTCACAGCCCCACAGAAAGAAAGGCTTGTTACTTCCTTGTGATCATCTCCCCTGTCCTTAAATTCCTTCTCTGCTTTTCCTAAAGGGTACTTTGTTCTTATCTTCCCTCCCCTCCCCTCCCCTCCTTGTACTTGATTATTTGCAGATTGGTAATATAAAGGTAATTATTTGCTTTGGATCAGCGCTGGAAGAGTTTCAGAAACTGTTGATAAGAGATGCTATTATAAGCTGTTGACTAAGTAGTATAGCATAAGGTCCTTTAGTTTGAGATTTTACTGCAGATGTTTTAAACATAGTGTTATCGCTTTGTCCCCAAATACTTCTAAATATTCTGAGATAGTTTAGCAGATTTTCATGGAGGATTCTTCCAGTCATTAAAGTTTAACTTTTAGTTCAAATATGATCCCAAATCGGCTTTACTTTACAGTGTTCAGGAACAAAGCTGTAGGTCCCTGCTTCTATTTCATTCGTGCTCTTAGTTTTATCTGTTATATCAGAGGCAAGCGTCTCCAAGCTCCTGAGAATAGTAATATATTCAGCAAGGATTTTTGATTCATATTATGCGTTAGACACTAGATTTTAAAAGGACCAAAAATTCTTTTTCTTCAAGTATTATAGAATAAAGTAGGAGGTAAGCTTTTAGGGGATTCTAGGGTTGTTCTAACTTAATCCTTATTCCAGACTCTATTTTTCTTTTGTATTTCTTTATGATATGTATTTCTTTGTCTTCTTTTCTCAGCTCATTTTTTAATATGCCTTTCTGGGTAATTCCATTTTGGAAAGTCATGTAATCAGTGATGAGTTTTGAATACTATTCAGATTTTCCTATGTAAATCTAAGTTTGGAGTAGATGATGCTGTTGACAGAAAAAAAGAGAAAAAAACTCAAAGGGAAGTTCAATACAAAAAGGCTAGAGTCTGAGCATGAATGATCCTAAGCAGAATTGAAGGATAAGACATTTCAATTTTCTGTGTATTTTTGCACCATTTAATGTATTTCCCTTCGTGTTTTCAGGAGAAAGGCCCTTTAAATGTCACTTTGAAGGCTGTGGTCGGTCTTTCACAACATCGAATATCAGAAAAGTGCATATTAGGACACACACAGGAGAAAGACCTTATTACTGCACAGAACCAGGATGTGGGAGGGCATTTGCCAGTGCAACCAATTATAAAAACCATGTGAGGATACACACAGGTAACGGTCTCTAGTTCTTGGTCTTCTGTCTTTCAAGGCTCAATTGAATTCCTGCCTCTCCTATAAACCATTTACAAGTAATCTCTTCCCTCCTTCCTGCCACTAGGCATGGTAGAAATGGATTATGCAACTTGAAAAAACTTCACCTTAGCATTTTTTTTTTTTTTTTTTGCGGTATGCGGGCCTCTCACTGTTGTGGCCTCTCCTGTTGCGGAGCACAGGCTCCGGACACGCAGGCTCAGCGGCCAGGCCTCACGGGCCCAGCCGCTCCGCGGCATGTGGGATCTTCCCGGACCGGGGCACGAACCCGTGTCCCCTGCATCGGCAGGCGGACTCTCAACCACTGCGCCACCAGGGAAGCCCCACCTTAGCATTTTTACATTTATTTATTCAACAGTTATTGACCATCTGCTCTTTGTTCCCCTGCCAGGCACCAGAAATACAGAGACAGACAAGATATTTTCCAGGACAGTTGATTTAGGGAGGCATAGTAGACATGATTATTGCAGAGTGTCTATGGATATATATTTTTAACAGCTTTATTGAGATATAATTCACGAACTGTACAATTCATCCATTTAAAGTATATGATTCATTGTTTTTTATTATATTCACAGGGTTGTACAACCATCACCAAAATCCAATTTTAGAACATTTTCATCTCACCTGAAAGAAACTCCATACTTGTTAGCAGTCTTCTCCCACCCTACCCCCCAGCCATAAGCAATTGTGGATTTTCCCATTCTGAATATTTCATATAGATGTACAGTATATGGTGTTTATTGTCTGGTTTCTTTCCCTTAGCATAATAGTACTGAGGTTCAGCCATGTCATATCAATAGTTCTTTCCTTTTTAATTACTGACTAGTATTCCTTTATATGAATGCATCAAATTTTATTTATCAGTTTACCAGTTATTTTCACTTTTTGGCTATTATGAATAATGCTGCTGGAGTATTCATGTACAATTTTTTGTCTGGATGTGTGGTGTTTTTATTTTGGCTGTACCACACAGCTCTTGGGATCTTAGTTCCCTTGCCAGGGATTGAACCTAGGCCCTTGGCAGTGAGAATGCAGAGTCCTAACCACTGGACCACCAGGGAATTCCATTTTTTTCTTTTTTTTGGATATATGTTTTTATTCCTCTTGGGTATACACCTAGGAGTGGAATTGTTGGATCTTATGATAACTTTGTTTAACATTTTGAGGAACTGCCAAATTGTTTTCCAAAGTGGCTGCAACATTTTACGTTCTCACCAGCAATGTATGAGGGTTCCAATTTCTCCACATCCTAGCAAACAGTTGTTGTTATCTCTCTTTTTGATTTTAGCCATCATAGTGTGTGTGAAGTGGTATCTACCTCATTGTGCTTTTGATTTGTATTTTCCTAGTTTGCTAATGATGTTGAGCATCTTTTTATGTGCTTATTGGCCATTTGTATGTATTTTGGGGGGAAATGTCTGTTCAGATTCTTAGCCCATTTTTTAAATTGGGTTGCCTTTTTTTTGGTTGGGTTATAAGAATTCTTTATTATATTCTGCATACAAGTCCCTTGTTAGGTATGTGATTTACAGACATTTTTTCCTGTTATTGTGGGTTTTTTGTTTTCGTTTTTTTTTCAATTTCTTGATGGTGTCATTTGCAGCTCAAAAGTTTTTAATTTTTTTTTTTTGGCCACGCTTCATGGTTTGCAGGATTCCTAGTTCCCCAACCAGGGATCATACCCGGCCCCCTGCAGTGAAAGCACTGAGTCCTAACCACTGGACTGCTGGGGAATTACCCAAAACTTTAAAATTTTTTTTTTAATTGGAGTATAATTGTTTTACAATGTTGTGTTAGTTTCTGCTGTACAATGAAGTGAATCAGCTATATGTATACCTATATCCCCTCCCTCTTGGACCTCCCTCCCACCCTCCCCCATCCCACCCATCTAGGTCGCCACAGAGCACCGAGCTGAGCTTCCTGTCCTTTATAGCATGTTCCTGCTAGCTATCTGTTTTACGCATGGTAGTGTATATATATCAATCCTAGTCTCCCAGTTCGTCCCACCCTCCTCTTAAAACGTTTTAATTTTGATTCTCCACTTTGTGGTTGTATTTTTTTTTTATTTGAAGTATGGTTGATTTATAATATTGTGTTAGTTTCAGATGGTTGTTTTTTTTTGTTTTTTTGCGGTATGCGGGCCTCTCACTCTTGTGGCCTCTCCCGTTGCGGAGCACAGGCTCCGGACACGCAGGCTCAGTGGCCATGGCTCACGGGCCTAGCCGCTCCGCAGCATGTGGGATCTTCCCAGACCAGGGCACGAACCCGTGTCCCCTGCATCGGCAGGCGGACTGTCAACCACTGCACCACCAGGGAAGCCCAGATGGTTGTATTTTTGATGTGAGTGGAAAGGTGAATGAGAGCGAGATTTTTAATGTATTGTTTTTATTACTGATATTAAGAGTAAACTTGTGATAATTCAAAATGAAAAGACATTTTTGAAGAATGGAACTTTGGTTGCGTAAGTTAGTCTGCATTCTGCAGGCCCCTGGATATCTCTGGAAATGTTTTCAGGCATTTACAACAATCCTTTTCCTTTGAAACTGGTACATTCATAAGTTTTGAATACTGCTATGGACAGAGGGGAAGCCTTAAGAGGATTTAAAGAAAATTTGTTTTTTTGGGAAAAAAATCACTCTGTCAATACCATAGAAAGAAGTTAAAGGGAGATGAGACCATAAGCAAGGAGACTGATTAAGGGCCGTTCGAATATTTGAAGTGAGTGAGATGGAGAAGGATAAAAATGAAAGACATTGAAGAGGTAACAGCAAAGGACCTGGTGACCAAGTTAGTCATGAGGAAGGATGTGGAGAAGAGAAAATCCTATTGCACTGTTGGTGGGAATGTAAATTGGTACAGCCACTATGGAAAACAGTATGGAGGTTCCTCAAAAAATTAAAAATAGAACTACCATACAATCCAGCAATTACACTTCTGGGTATTTTAATGAAGAAAACAAAAACACTAATTCAAAAAGATATATACACCCCTGTGTTCATTGCAGCATTATTTACAGTAGCCAAGATATGGAAGCAACCTAAGTATCCATTGATAGATGAATGGATAAAGATGTGATACACATAGGGAGTTCCCTGGTGGTCCAGTGGCTAAGACTCCATGTTCCCAATTCAGGGGGCCCGGGTTCAATCCCTGGTCAGGGAACTAGATCCCACATGCCTCAACTAAGAGTTTGCATGCCGCAATTAAAGATCCTGCATGCCACAACTAAAAGATCGTGCATGCTGCAACTAAAGATCCCACATGCTGCAACTAAAAGATCCCGCATGCCACAACTAAGACCCAGTGCAGCCAAATAAATAAATATTAAAAAAAAAAGATGTGATACACATACAATGGAATATTAGCCATAAAAAAGAATGAAATCTTGCAATTTGTGACAACATGGATACCTAGAGGGTATTAAGCTAAGTGAAATAAGTCAGACAGAGAAAGACAAATACCATATAATTTCACTTATGTGGAGCTTAAAAATAAAACAGACAAACATAAAACAAAAACAGACACATGGATAGAGAAAACAAACCTGGTAGTTGCCAGAGGGGAGGGGGTTGGGGGATGAGTGAAATAGGCGTGGGAGATTAAGAGGTACAAGCTTCCAGGTATAAAATAAATGAGTCATGGGATATACAGCATAGGGAATATAATCAATAATATTGTAATAACTTGGTACGTTGATAAATGGTAACTAGACTTATTGTGGTGATCATTTTGTAATGTATAAAAATATTGAATCAGTATGCTATACACCTGAAACTAATATTGTAAGTCAATTATACTTCAATTTAAAAAAGTATAATTTCAAGACAAAATCACAAAACAACCCCCCTCCCACCAAAAATACAAATTCATTTCCATCTTGACTGTGGTTTGGTGCCACCTAGTGGCAGTTTCTGCTCCAGCCTAAATATGAATAGGGCTGGTTCTCTGAGTTGGAATTGCCTGACATTTCCCTGCCTGGCCTTGCCCTTGTCATATCTCCCCCACAACCATTCCCCAAGATAAGAACTTTAACCTGCCCTGCTTTGAGAATGCAGGCTGGGCAAAGGACAGAAGCAATTTCAATTACTAATGTCTAAGACGTATATTACAGATTACATTTTGATTTTATATTTGTGGTTGGTTTTACTGGTTCAGAACCATGGAAAAAGATGGAGTTAACCCAAGAAAGGTGTAAAATGAGAACAAACTGGGATATGCATATGTATACACACATAAACACATTTTAGAGAGTATATGAGTTCATACTAGTACATCCAATTCCAGCTCATCTTACAGAGCTCTTTTCTTCCCTCATTCCGTATTTGTATGTCCCTTCTTCCATAGTAAGTGCTCTAGCTTCCAACAACATTGACACATTTATTCATTGCTTAATCCTTTATTACACCTAAAATAGTTTCAGAGTTGTTTTGCCCATAGCACTACAATAAACAAGCCTACCAAGAAGAGCTGAAGATTTGTTTGCAGTTTTCCCCACTCCAGCCTGGTCCAAGACTGAGAGCATTAGTCAAATACTGTGTGTATGAGTTACTTTAATTAGTTTATTCTCCCCCTGCTACCCCCGACCCTGGCCCTGGCTCCCATACCCCTTCTAAGTGGTTACAAGTATTCATTTAAACTAAGGTTGGGGGGACTTCGCTGGTGGCGCAGTGGTTAAGAATCTGCCTGCCAATGCAGGGGACACAGGTTTGAACCCTGGTCCTGGAAGATGCCACATGCCACGGAGCAACTAACCCCGTGCGCCACAACTACTGAGCCTGGGATCTAGAGCCCGTGCTGCGCAGCAAGAGAAGCCACCGCAATGAGAAGCCCACACACCACAACGAAGAGTAGCCCCCACTCACTGCAGCTAGAGAAAGCCCAAGCACGCAATGAAGACCCAGTGCAGCCAAAAATAAATAAATAAATAAATTTATAAAAGAAAAAAAAACTACAGTTAGGTTAATTTGTTCCAGTTTGCTCTCAGTGTTAGATTCCCCCCACTACATATTAACAGTGTCTAGATATTTTATGATATTAAATAATTATTGTTAATTTTGTTATTTAAAAACATCCATCTTTTATACAATCTGAAATTTATAGATGAGATAGAATGCTATCTGGAGCTGTTTCAGAATAATCCAGGGTGGGAAGAGGGGGCAGAAATGTGTGGTGAATAAATGAAACTATATTGGCCATAAATTGATAGTTGAAGCTAGATGATTGGTACATGGGGGTTTATTGCACTGTTTCTCTATACTTTTGTGTATGTTTGAAATTTTCTATAATGAAAAGTTCTAAAAATATATGTACTGCCTACATTGTTCTCAGACTGTTTCATGGAAAAAGAATTACTTTGTATTGAGTTGTTTTTAGTGAATATTTAATAGCTTTTGATTGGATGCAAGAAGTCAACTGAAGTTAATATAAAATGTGTGTCCTTTTAGATTTACTGAAGTGTCCAAACTATGTCTCATAGACTTTTTAGAAAATCTTTGTTTATTATCCTTATAAAACCCTTAGGGTGGGATTTCCCTGGTGGCACAGTGATTAAGACCCTGCGCTCCCAGTGCAGGGGGCCTGGTTTCAATCCCTGGTCAGGGAACTAGATCCCACATGCATGCCACAACTAAGAGTTCACATGCCACAGCTAAGGAGCCTGCCTGCCGCAACTAAGGAGCCCTTCTGCCGCAACTAAGGAGCCCATGTGCCACAACTAAGACCCAGTGTAAATAAATAAATAAATATATATTTGGGGACTTCCCTGGCAGTGCAGTGGATAAGACTGCGCTCCCAATGCAGAGGGCCTGGGTTCAATCCCTGGTCAGGGAACTAGGTCCCACATGCATGCTGCAGCTAAAAGTTCGCATGCCACACAACTAAGGAGCCCACCTGCTGCAACTAAGGAGCCTTGGAGCCCCAACTAAGGAACCCGCCTTCCACAACTAAGACTTGGCGCAACCAAATAAATAAATAAAAATTTTTAGAAAATAAATAAATAAATATATTTTTAAAAACCCTTAGGGTAAGCTACATTAGTTATACTAATAATTGCATTTATTATTGCCATTATTAGGAAAGTATCACTAATGATATCTAGATTATCTAGTTACAGGTAACAATAACAGTTTCACCAAATCTTAGAGTTAACTGGGCAATAAACATCTCCATCCTTATTTTTCACATCCCTTGTAATTAAGGGGAAAGTAGTATTCAGGCATGGGATGAGACTCAGGGTGCAGACCACCTTTTGATCCAAGTTGAAACCATAGTTAAGGAGTCTTTTCTTGTTCACTGCCTCCTAGCAGGATAGAAAGGGATTTGACAGCTATTTATTTTTGCCACTAGAGGTTCCCTCTCTTTGCCCTCTCCCCCACCCCCTCCCCCCTCCCCCCACCAGAAGGTATGGAATGATTATGCCTTCATAGGTAAAAGTTGATTTTTTTGTATGTGTGTGCTGTTCTTAGGGGAAAAGCCATATGTTTGTACAGTCCCTGGGTGTGACAAAAGGTTCACAGAATATTCCAGTTTGTACAAACATCATGTTGTTCACACTCACTCCAAACCGTACAACTGTAACCACTGTGGGAAGACATACAAGCAGATCTCCACGCTGGCCATGCACAAACGGACAGCTCACAATGACACTGAGCCCATTGAGGAGGAGCAGGAAGCCTTCTTTGAGCCTCCCCCAGGTAAGGGTTTTTTCCAGTATGTCTATGTCTGTGTTTGAAAATCAACAGTTATGAACGTAATTTATGACTTAAAGCATTTTCTCAAATCATAAAGTTTTTCAAATAGTCACACAAACATATCATTTACAGCTGTGATAATTGCTATCAAAGAAAGGCGCTTAATGCTCTGGGATATAAGAGGGGAAGTTAGTCTAGTCTCGTAGGTCAGAGAAGGCTCCCCTGAGGAAGTGATTTTTGGAGAGATCTACAGGGTGAATAAGGGTTAACTTGGTGTAGAGTCAGGGATGTGGGGGGTTGGGGGGGTGGTAAACAGGGAGCAAAGGCAAGAGAACGATCCAAATAGAGGGATTGGCACAAGCGAAAAGTCCTGTGGTGGGAGAGAGCACAGTAAATCGGAGAGACTGAAAGAAGCCTGGCCAGCATGGCACTTCTGCTTGGGAAGGTGGTATGAAATGAGACTGCACAGCAAGTCAGGGGCAGCCTAGACTATTTGGGTGTATTAAGATGTTGGTCTTAATCATAAGAGCGGTGAAGCACTCCCAGATAACTCTTAGTTGATTCATGTGCTATTCAGTAGTGTTGTTGGAGACAAAAACATGCATTTCAATAAGGATAAACTCTTGGGAAAAATATTTTAGAGAATTAGATTCTATGATTTCAGTTAAATAAATCAGCATAGTTAAACAGGTAAAATGAAGTAGGTTTTTCTAAAACAAACAAAAAGAAACATATGTTGTCCTATTTCATTGAGTACCTCCTAAATGGAGTAAATTTGAAAATTAAAACATCTTTACCCATTCTTAACAACTAGTATTGAAGTGTTGAAAAACATTTAGGTAGGAAAAAAATGGTTGGAGAATAAGGAAAAGAACAGATCATTCACTGTCTACTCAGATAATTCCCTGGAGTTCTAATTTGTCTTTTCAGATATCAGTCATGTGATAGTAAGAAAATAACAATTCCTTCACTCTTCTATTTTTTAGTTTTTTTTATTTTTGGCCACGCCACATGGCTTGTGGGATCTTAGTTTCCTGACCAGGGATTGAACCCAGGTCCCTGGTAGTAAAAGTGCCTAACCACTGGACCACCAGGGAACTCCCCCAAATTCCTTCACTCTTGAATGCTACGCTGTTTTCTAGCCAAAGCAGTGTAAGTGTGCATTGTTAGATATCACAACAGCTGCTAAATGTTACAATTAGAAAGCAGACTTTCATGATGTCAAACTTAGGTTTAAGACTGTTCCTCTTTTAAGCTTCCTCAATCTCTTCCTTAAATGTTGATATTTCAGATTGTCAAAATTTCTTGTGTTCTAGAAGATAATCTATAATAATATACATTTTGTTAAAAAAATTAAAGTAAGATTGTTTTTCCAAGAATAAGGATGGGTTTATGTTCCTTTTCTCCCATATGGTCCCCTAGGTTTTGAACCCATTGGAATAATGGTATAATAATAAATATAATAAATAGCCATGGAACAGAACAAAAAGAAATGAAGTAATGAGTGTCATAGAGATTACACCGTGATGACTATAGCTGTATGAGTGTAGGCATCAACCATAACTTTGAGAAGTACTCATAAATTAGCATATAAAGTCCTCCTTTGAAGGAAAAAAAAATATTTACCCTTTTTCTGGCATCATGAGAGGTGGAAAGCAATAGAAGAGAGGGATCAATAATCTTCCTGGTTGCCAAGTATGGCAATAATTGACTTGAAATTGCTGTTTACTTGCTGGTTCTTTGTGAAATAAAGAAGTGGAGGGGGGCTCCTGTTCTGTTACTTACTAAATGGTTAACCTTAACCCAGATAATATGCCATTACGTTGTCTTTACACAATGATGTCACTGTGTACTCATGACTTATAATCAGTCACTTGTGTTAAAAGAGTAAGTAACTTAGTGTTAGTACGTTGTGTTTACATACCATTCTGGTTTTGTGGTTAATGTTTATGAAGGTTGTCTTATCATTTTTAGCAGCTTCTTAAGTGACTGCAAGGACTTAGTGCATACTTGCCATGTTGGAAGGGTTATTTGCCAGTTAGTCTCCCTGTACAGTTCCCCCACTCCCTGCCCCAGCACACATGCATGGTATCACATAATTACTCCAAATAAGAGAATAAGCAAGGTCTCTCAAAATTAGAACAGTTACACTTTATGTGGAAAAGTTTGGTTTGGTCTGCTTTGATTTGGTTTGGCTTTGCAAAAGAGGAGGTGGAGAGATTGGCAGGAGGTGCTGGAAGCCATTTTCATGGTTTAGAATTTAGGGACTTCCCTGGTGGTCCAATGGTTTAGACTGCACTTCCAATGCAAGGGCCTCGGGTTCAATCCCTAGTCAGGGAACTAAGATCCCACATGCCACATGGCCAAAGAAAAAAAAACATGATTTAGAATTTAATACACATGCCATTTAACTTTTGTCAGTTTTCTCTGTAATATTTAAAATCTCCTCTGTTTTCTAAACAGCTTGGTTGTTTGATCAAATGAATAATTCATTTGTTTTAAACAGGTCAAAGTGAAGATGTTCTTAAAGGGTCCCAGATCACGTATGTTACAGGTGTAGAAGGGGACGATGTTGTGTCTACACAAGTAGCCACAGTAACCCAGTCTGGGTTGAGTCAACAGGTTACACTCATATCCCAGGACGGGACTCAGCATGTAAGTACCCACCAAAAGTCAAACAAGTTAAATAATATTTCTCTGAGCCTGGGCTTGAAAGGCAGGTTGGGTCCCAATTGAGGAAAGCCTTGAATTGGGGCACAGAGTTTGGAGTTTAGCTTGTAGGCAGTGCTGGATCTCCTGGAGGCTTTCTAGTAGCCTGTTGAAAGCGACTGCCTGCAGGGAGATTAGTAAAGAGAGAAGGTTTGTGACTCTGTAGAATTCAAATGGTGTTATGGGTATTGTTCAAATGTGAGGTGGTGAAGGTCAGAACCACAGTGAAATTGAGGGCTTGAAAAGTAATAGATCCATATGAAACCCAATTCAGAGAAGGGATAGGATTGAGAAGTCAGCAGAGGTTTGGCTGAGGTGACGAGGACATCATTAAAAGATCCTGGCAAGTCAGTGATGGGCACATCTGTAAAATTTCCAGAGTGTGACTCTCTCCCTACCTGGAATCATGGGAGTTCACTTAACTAGCTTCACAGAATTAATAGAAGAGGTATCTTGATTTCCCCAGGAAAAGCAATATAATGGCTGTTGTTCAATAGTCAAACTTTTCATTGTTTTCTAGATGCCACTAGCCTAAAATAATTCAGACTTGATTTCATTTTTAAGCTCTAGCTAAGGTTGTCTTAATAACTGGTGGAAATAGACATATGGGGTTCTTTATCCTTCTATATCTACCTCTTCCATGGAGAACTCTCTTCTTACCTGTCTCCCTCGGACCTTTACCTCCCATGATTAATTTGCCCTCTGTGTTGATAACTGTTAATGTGCTGATGTTAGCTAGAAGGCAGAACGTATTCAGGATAGGAAAATAAAAAGCACTTGTACCATCCCATTCGTTCCTCTTCCCCTTACTTTTGACATCACTAATTCTACACAACACTCTTTGTCCACTGATTGGCATATAAGATTTAACATATTTACTAACACAATTTTAATTCAGCATCAACCCTAAGCCTTTTTTAAAAATTAGGTCATCACAGATAGGCTCTGTGGAGGTCATTTGATCTAACTTCCTTCCCTTCCTATACTGGAGAAATTCCCTCTACAGCAGCCCCCATATAGATGAGGCAGTTTCTCTCTGAAGAGACGGTCTGTTCCATTGCTGGATAATTTGAGGGTTTATCAGACTGAAACTTACCACTGTGTCATCCACTCATGGCTTTTCTCTGACCATATAGAATGTGTCTAATCCCTCTTCATATGTTTTAAAGCAGCTATTTTCCCCATCCCAATGTTGTATTTTCTCTAGATATAACCTTCCCATTTCCTTTAGGGATTTCTATTCCATTCCTTCGGTCAATTAAAAAACAAACATTTATTGAACCCAATGACAGATATTTCGGTAAAGTTAGTGTGGGGGGTACTGGAAGGGGGGGTATCGTAGTCTAGTAGGAGAGGGACGTTCCTAAAATGAAAAATAATTTCTCATAATGATGGGTATATAATCGACAGGTATGTAAAGTGTTGTGGCAACCTGGAGGAAGGGGTAAATGATGCTTCCTGAAGGAATCTTGGAGGCCCTTGTAGAGAATGGCCATTCAGCTAGATCTTGAAGAATTTTTATGAGTTAGCCAGGCAGAGAGTGAAGGAAAGGGCAAAGTCACAAAAATATAACAGAATATGACAGTCCCGGGGATGCAAATGATCTGTTGTGGCTGGAGTGCCAGATTTGTGTGCTGGTTTGGAAGTAGTGAAAGATGAGTCTGGAGAAGCTGTTTAAGGCCAGATGATGAAAGGTCATGAGTGCCATGTAAGAAGTCTGAACTGTAGTGATGGGGAGTCACTGGGGATTTGAGCAGGGAGCATAATGAAATTTGTTTGTTTTTTAGAAAGGTGACAAGGTAGAGGATGATTAGGGACGGGTTAGACTAGATATTTGGAAAGACATTGTATTGTAGAAAATTAGATGGGAGAAAAATAGGGGTCTAAATTGGCAGTAGAGATGGAGAGGAGTAAATGCATTTAAGGAATATTCAGTTTTTCCAATAAAGATATTTAAAAAAAAAAGCAATATGCAGTTTTTCTGATGACCTCTTTCCATTGTAAAATGCTTATCTGCTCCCAGAGTAGACTTATACAAGGATTAGGCCTAGCCCTTAATAAAGACTGCCAGATAAAACAAGAAACATTGCCTGATTGTAAAATGCATTGTATTGCAGGTGAACATATCTCAAGCTGACATGCAGGCCATTGGCAATACCATCACAATGGTAACACAGGACGGAACGCCCATCACAGTACCTGCTCATGATGCAGTCATCTCCTCAGCAGGAACACACTCTGTTGCTATGGTTACCGCTGAGGGTACAGAAGGGCAGCAGGTAATTGCTTTTTTCTTTTATATCAGTCAATACATATGTCAATATCAAAACCGTTACATAGATGTACAGTGTGATATAGTGGTTAAGCACACAAACCTCAGATTGAATCCCAGTTTTACAACTTCTTAGCTACATAACCCTCTGAGTCTCAGTTTTTCCTCATCTGTAAAATAGGAGTGATTATTGCATCTACCCCATGAGGTTAATAGAAGGATTAAGCAAGATAATGCATATAAAGTAGTCAGCCCAAGTATATATTAAGTGTTCATTAATGGTTGCTCTTCCTATCATCATTATCATCATCAGATACTTAGAAAAAAAATTCATTTGCAAAATTTAATTTTTTGAATATGTAATATATTCACATAATTCAAAAGTCAAAAAGTATATACAGATAGGCAGTGAAAAGTCTTCTTTCCACCCCTGCCCCCATAGAGATAATCCACTTTTATCAGTTTCTTGCGTAATTTTCCCAACAACTCATTAAGCATATACAAACAAATACAAATAAAGTCATCTTCCCCTCCTTCCCTTTGTATGATAGTAAATTCTATACTCGTCTTCACCTTTTTTTTTTTAACCTTAATAATACATCTAGGAAATCTTTCTATTTCATTTTATAGAGAGTTTCCTCTTTTTTTTTTTTTTTCCTGCCATGCAGCATGGCTTGAGGGATCTTAGTTATCGTAGTTCTCCAACCAGGGATTGAACCCGGGCCCCGGCAGAGAAAGCACTGAGTCCTAACCACTGGACTACCAGGGAATTCCCTCCTCATTCTTTTTTTAAGCTATATCATATTCCACTGTATTGGACATGCCATAATATATTTAAAGTCTTTTGCTGTTTCAAACAACACATAACCTTGTGCACATGTGATTTTGCATGTGTGTGAGTACATCTGCTACTAGATAAATCCCTAGAGTGGAATTGCTGGGTGAAAAAACATATGCATTGGTAATTGTGATAGATATTCCCAGACTTCCTTTCTAGGGTTATACCCATCTACATTCCTAGCTGCAGCCTTTGAGAGTGCCTCCTCCCCTTCTGACAGTCAATATAGTGGTAAAACCTTTGGATTTTTGCCAATCTAATGTATCTCTTTGTAGTTTAATTTTTCATTTCTTTTAAAATAAATGATATTGGTTAATAACATTTAAAAACCCTTCTTGTGCTTATGCTGAAGGCAGTGCGGGGTTTCACTGCAGCTGCCTTACCCTGTTCAGTGAAAAAGTCTGTAAGTTAGTAGCTGTCATTCTTCCTAAATTCGGTTATAGATTCAATACCATCACAATAAAAATTCCAGCAGGAATTTTTGAAGATACAGATAATCCGATTCTAAAATTTACATGAAAATACAAAGGACCTAAAATAGCCAAAACAGTCCTGAAAAAAGGAACAAAATTGAAGGTTTTCTACACCTTGAAATAGAAAACTCAGAATCATAAAGCTTCTAGAAGAAAAGTGAATGTTTTTGCAACCTTAAGGTAAAAATTTCTTAGACAGGATACAAAATGCACTAATAATAAATTTTTTTCTTTTCTGATAAATTGGACTTCTTCAAAATTAGTTCTGCTCACCAAAGACAATGTAGTAAAAGATTAGATAAGCCCCAAACTGGGAAAAAAATATTCACACTATATCTGACAGTGGACTTGTATTGAAAATATATGACAAACTTCTATAAATCAATAATAAAAAGGTGAACAACCCGTTAAAAATGAGCAAATCAGGGGCTTCCCTGGTGGCGCAGTGGTTGAGAGTCCACCTGCCGATGCAGGGGACATGGGTTCGTGCCCCAGTCTGGGAAGATCCCACATGCCGCGGAGCGGCTGGGCCCGTGAGCCATGGCCGCTGAGCCTGCACGTCCGGAGCCTGTGCTCCGCAACAGGAGAGGCCACAACAGTGAGAGGCCCGCACACCGCAAAAAAAAAAAAAAAAAAAAAAAAAGATCAAATCATCTGATTGCTTATTTGAACAGACCCCTCACAAAAAAAAGGTACATGAAAGGCAATAACACAAAAAAGTGCTCAACATCTTTAATCATCAAAGAAATGCAAGTTAAAATCACAAAGAGACACCATTTCAGACACAGGGAAATGGCTAAAATAAAAAAGACAAACAAAACCAAATGTTGGCAAAGAAATGAAGCAACTAGGACATTCAACACACTAGTGAGAGTATAGAATGTTACAACCATTTTGAAGAACTGTTTGGCAGTTTCTTATGAAGTCGAACATACCTCTACTCTATGACTCAGCAATTCCTTCTAGAATATATACCATATGATTCCACTTACACGAAATCCAAGAACAGACAAGACGATCCATGGTGACAGAAATCAGAAAGTGCTGCTTGGCTGGGGAGGAAATTGATGGAATGAAATATGAAGGAACTATTCTACATCTTGTTTTAAGTGGTGGTTTCACAGTTGTATCTAACTGTCAAAACTCAACAGAACACCTAAGATCCATGCATTTTTATTGTTTCTAATTTTACCTTATGCCAAAACAAACAAAAAACGCAGCCACTAGCTTTCAGGCTGTCTTATGGAATGGTCCCACCTAATCAGTTTGCAGTCATTTCCGTGGCTCTGGGATTCCTGGATGGGTTTATAGCCCAGCTTGGGTAAATACACCTTGTACAGTTGCAGGTCTGGAAAGATAGTGACCCTAAAGCACACATTCTTATGTAGCTTATCTGTAGCCTGTGAGCTAGAAAAGTTCTCAAGAGAGAAGGCTTTGAGGGCTAGAATGAAGCCAGGCAGCTTCCAGCAACTAGGGATATCACAACAGGGATGGGGTTTCACTTGAGGACCTGCTGCTGCTACTGTTCCTTCTGCTGTTAACTACATGTAGGCCATCGGGCAAAAGTTGGCTATCCACTGGGGTGTTTGGACCCCACCTATGAATTATCTGTAACACTTAAATTGGTTGTAACCATTTCTTTACATGCATGGGAAGAAAGTAGTCAGTCCTTCCCTAAGTCTTTTTTTTTTTTTTTTTTTTTGGTCGTTAAGGTAATTGCATTTCTGAGACTCATTTTTCCAGGTGCCTTTGGAAGCCTAGTTAGCAGGTATAGACTAAAGAGTCAGTGCTTTCCATCTATTTTAGTTAGTTAATTTCAGATTACAAAAGTAATACATATTCCCAATGGAATAAAATAGAGAATCTGGAAATAAACCCTCACATATATAGTCAACTAAATTTTGACAGTCAGAATTTGATCTTTCAGTGGGAAAGGGCTTTTCATTTGTCTTTTCAACAAATGGTGCTGGGAAACCTGTATATCCACATGAGAAAAAATAAAGTTGGACCCTTATCTTATACCATATATAAAAATTAGCTCAAGATGGATTAAAGACCTAAACTTAAGAGCTAAAACTATGAAACTCTTAGAATAAAACATAGGTGAAAATCTTCATGATCTTATTTCTTATGTATGATACCAAATGCACAGGCAATGAAAGAAAAAATAGATAAATTGGATTAGGAGATTATTTCTTACATATGACACCAAAATGATAAGTGATGAAAGAAAAAAATTAATTGAACTTCTTCAAAATTAAAAACACTTGGAAGTTCCCTGGTGGCCTAGTGGTTAGGATTCCAGGCTTTCACTGCCGTTGCCCTGGTTCAATCCATGGTCGGGGAACTGAAATCCCACAAGCCACGGGGAACGGCTAAAAAAAAAAAATTAAAAACACTTGTGCATCAAAAGCCACTACCAAGAAAGTGAAAAGACAATCTACAGAATGAGGGAAAATATTTGCAAATCATACATCTAGTAAGGGATTAATATCTAGAATATATATATATATATATATATATATATATATTTTTTAGGATTTTTTTGATGTAGACCATTTTTTTTTTTGATGTAGACCATTTTTAAAGTCTTTATTGAACTTGTTACAATATTGCTTCTGTTTTGGTTTTTTGGCTGAGAGGACTGTGGGCTCTTAGCTCCCCGACCAGGGATCGAACCCTCACCCTCTGCATTGGAAGGCGAAGTCTTAACCACTGGACTGCCATGGAAGTCCCTAGAATATATTTTAAAATAATAAAATAAAATAATAATATTATGAGGGGGAAAATATCTAGACTATATAAAGAATTCCTATAACTCAACAAGAAAAAAGCAAGCAAACGAATTTAAAAATGAGTGAAGGGGACTTCCCTGGTGGCACAGTGGTTAAGAATCCACCTGCCAATGCAGGGAACACAGGTTCGAGCCCTGGGCCAGGAAGATCCCACATGCCGTGGAGCAACTAAGCCCATGCACCACAACTACTGAGCCTGTGCTCTAGAGCCCGCGAGCCACAACTACTGAGCCCGTGTGCCACAACTACTGAAGCCCGCACGCCTACAGCCTGTGCTCAACAAGAGAAGCCACCACAATGAGAAGCCCACACACTGCAACGAAGAGTAGCCCCTGCTCGCTGCAACTAGAAAAAGCCCACGCGCAGCAACAAAGACCCAACACGGCCAAAAATAAATAAATTTTTTTAAAAAATGAGTGAAGAACTTGAATAGACATTTCTCCAAGAAGATTTACAGATGGTCAATTAGCACATGAAAAGATATTCAACATCATTATCATTAGGGAAATACAAATAAAAACCACAATGAGATCCCACTTCACCTACATTAGGATGACCGTTATCCAGAAAACAGAAAATAACAAGTTTTGGGGATGATGTGGAGAAATTGGAACTCTTATGCATTGCTCATGGGAATGTGAAATGGTGCAGCTGCTGTGGAAAACAGTGTGGCAGTTCCTTAAAAAGTTGAACATAGAATTACATATGATCCAGTAATTCCACTTAAAGGTATCTACCCAAGAGAATTTGAAACTAGAGACTCAAACTAAAAGTCAGCTATTTACCTTGGTGTTAAAATAACCAGTCTCAACATTTAAGACTATTTACTTCATCTTTTTTTCTGTGTGTATGCATATGTGAACAAAGTTAGGATTATAATACAATTTTGTATGCTTGTCATCCACTTAACACTACATCCTGAGTACTTTCTCATATCAATTAAGTGTTCTTTTTTTAATATTTTATTTATTTATTTATTTATTTGGTTGTGCTGGGTCTTAGTTGCGGCAGGTGGGCTCCTTAGTTGCAAGCTCACCTTTTCCTTAGTTGCGGCTCACAGGCTTCTTAGTTGTGGCATGCATGTGGGATCTAGTTCCCTGACCAAGGGTTGAACCCGGGCCCCCTGCATTGGGAGCTTGGAGTCTTAACCACTGTGACATCAGGGAAGTCCCTAAACATTCTTTTAAAAGGATTTTTAATATTTACAAAATAATCCATAAAATGGATATACATAACATTAACTCATTCCACATTCATAAATTGTTCTGCAAGCCCCTTGATTATTTTCATAGGAAACAAATTCTAGACATGGAATTATTAGATTAATGGTATGAACTATTAATTATTAATGGTATGAACTATTTTAAGTTTCTTGCTACATATTGCCAAATTATTTTCTGGAAAGTTTTAGCAATCATGCCATGGATCTAAAAGTGTTCTTGTTTTCACTGTATTCTCATTAGGATTAGCATTAGGATTTTTTTTATATATTTGCATAATTCACAAGCCAAGGATAAATTATATTTTTACTTTCATTTGTTTGGTGAGGTTGAACATGTTTTTCATATTAGCCTGAAATCTGTTTTTTCTTCATTGAGGTAAAATTTATATACAGTGAAATGCACAGGTTTTTTGTTTGTTTGTTTGTTTGTTGGGTTTTTTTGGCCACAGCACGCTGTTTGTGCGATCTTAGTTCCCCAACCAAGGATTAAATCCGGGCGCCTGACAGTGGAAGCACAGAGTCCTAACCACTGGACTGCCAGGGAATTCCCTGCACAGATCTTAAATTTACAGTTCAGTGAGTTATTAAACATACACACCCATCCCATCCCAAACAGGATCTAGAACATTTCTATCACCCCAGAAAGTTCTCTTGAGACCCCTTCCAGTCAGTCTCCACCTAGTTATTCTGATTGTATTATTTTGTTTGTTCTTAAACTTTGCATAGTGGAGCCAGAGTATGAACTCTTCTGTTTTGGGGTTTTTTCTTTTAACATAATATTTTGGAGATTTATCCATGTTCTTGTTTATAACATCAGTTCATTGTTTTTTATTGCTGAGCAGTATTCTGTGGTAGGAATATATCACAATTTGTTGATAGATTCTCCCCTTGATGAACATTTGGGATGCTTCCAATCGTTGATTATTGTGAATAAGGTGGCGGTGAAAATTCTAGTACAAGTATATTTGTACACATATGGTCTCATTCTCTTAGCTAAATACCTGTTAGTGGAATTGCTGGGCCATGGAGTAGAGGTATATTTAACTTCATGTGAAAGTGCCAAACAGTCCTCCAAAGTGGTTTGACCATCATACACTCCCACTAGCAATGTATAAGACTTCTGTTTGTTTCACAGCATCAACATTTTGTGTTGTTACTTTAAAAAATTTTAGCCATTCTAGTGGATGTGAAATGATATATCATTGTGGTTTTAATTTGCATGTAGGTTGCTTAATTTCTTAATATCTGGTACTTCTCTAGATACCTGTTCTTTTTTTTTTAATAAGGAAATGTGTTTTCTTTTTTTTTTAAATAAATTTATTTTATTTTTGGCTGCATTGGGTCTTCATTGCTGTACACGGGCTCTTTAGTTGTGGAGAGCGCAGGCTTCTCATTGTGGTGGCTTTTCTTGTTGCGGAGCACAGGCTCTAGGCACGCAGGCTTCAGTAGTTGTGGCACGCAGGCTTAGTAGTTGTGGCTAGCGGGCTTAGTTGCACTGCGGCACGTGGGATCTTCCCAGATCAGGGCTCAAACCCATGTCCCTTGCTTTGGCAGGTGGATTCCTAACCACTGTGCCACCAGAGAAGTCCAAGATACCTGTTGTTCTTGATTTTTAATTTAAATCTGTTACGGTCAGAGAACATATTCTGTAAGATTTCATTATTTTGAAATTTGAGACTTGTTTTCCCTGTGTCTTTCATTGATTTCCCATTATATTCCATATGTATTTGAAAAGAATGTGTGTTCTGCACTTGTTGGGTGTAGCATACTACACATTAGGTTAAGGTGGTTGATAGTGTTGTTCAAATATTCTATAACCTTATTAATCATTTCTGTATTTGTTCTAGTTACTAAGAAAAAGGAATTAATACCTCCAACTATGATTGTGGATTTGTATTTCCCTTTTAGTTGTTAGGGGTTTTTTTACTTCCAGTATTTTAAATCTCTGTTATTAGGTGCATACATATTTCATTTTAATTCCTCAAATAACTTCCTAATTATACCCTTCTGTGTTACTTTTTTGTGGTTGCTCCAGGGATTAAAATGTGCATCCTTAAGGTATTGAAGTCTACTTAGACTTAACATTGTACTACTTTACATAAAATCTAAGAACCTTGCAACAGTATATTTTCATTCATGCCCCTACTTTTTGTGCTGCTGTAATATATTTTACATTTACATGTTATAACCCCGGCAATGCAACATTATATTTTAGCATTAAACAGTTAATCTTTTAAGTAAGTTATAGGACGACAGGAAACATAATATTTTATACTTACCCACTAATTTATCATTTCCAGTGCCTTTTATTCCTTTCTGTACATTTGAGTTTCCATATGGAATCATCCCTTTGGCCTGAAGGATATGCTTCAGCATTATTTGTAGTGCAGATCTACAGTGACAAATTCTGTTTTTGTTTATTTGAAAATATATTATTTCACCCTTCTTTTTGAAACATTTTTGTTTTGAAGGATATTTTTGCTAGATATGGAATTTTTGGTTGGCAGTTAATTTTTTTCTTTCAGCACTTTAAATTGTCTCTGTCCTTCATTGTTTCTGATGAGAAATCTGCCATCTTCATATCATTGTTCCCCTGTATATAATATATCAGTTTTTCTCTGGCTATTTTCTAGATTTTTTTAGCAATGTGATTATGGTGTGATTTTCTTTGTATTTATCTACTAGGTTTCTTTTATATAATTATAAGACAATATATATAATATTATAAAACATTATATAATATTTTGTAGGGTATTTGTTTTTTACCAGATTTAGGAAAAGTCTGGCCATAATTTCATCAAAAGATTTTATTCTGCCTCATTCTGTTTCTCTTTTCCTTCTCGGTCTCTAATTATATGTATATTAACTTGGTATTGTCCCACAAGTTGCTGGGGAGCCATTCTTTTTTTCTTTAATCTTTTTTTCTTGGTTCTTCAGATGGATAATTCCTATTGATCTTAGAGTTCACTGACCTTTTCTTTTGACATCATCATCTTCTATTAGGCCCATTCAGATAATTTTAGATATTCTCATTTTTGATTGTAGAATTTACTTTTTTTTTATAGTTTTCATTTATTTACTGAGATTTCCTCTTGTATGCATTCCATAAACCTTTTAACATATTTATAATAACTGTGTTAAAGTCCCTGTTTACTAATTCTAACGTTTTGGTCATCTCGTGGTCTGTTTCTACTGACTTCATTTTCTCTTGACTCTGGGTTACATTTTCCTCTTCTTATGTGTTGTAATTTTTTTATTGTATTCTGAACATTATGGATGATACATTATAGAGATTCTTAATTTTGTTATCTTTCTCTGAAGAATGTTCATTTTGCTTTGTCAGGTAGTTAAGTTACTTGTAGAGGCTGGGTTTTATACTTTATTAAAGTAGTTCTGTTTTAGTTTTGCCATTTAGTCTCAGGGTGAATCTTCAGTCCTGGGATACAATCTTTACTCCTAAAGTGTGGCTCTTAGGGTTTCAATGGAAAGCCTGAGGTATTTTCCAAACCCTTCTAACTTGGTGGGATTGAAGTTCTAAATCCTGTCTGTCCCGTGGTATCGCTGAAATCTCTTCTCAGCTTTTCAGCCTTCTAGCTGCTGCTTTCTACCAGATTTATTGGAACCCCCCCAACATGTTTGCAGTTCTGAGGTCTTAAAGAATTGAGGGGAGTTTATACACAGGTTTGGGAGCCCCTTTCCCTCTGGTTTTCTCCTTTCTAGGATATCCCTCTCAATACATAGCCATTCTGGCAGCCATAGACTCCATTATCTCTGATAGCTTAAGTTGCCCTGTGCTGCTCAGACTGGTGAGTGCCCTCAGTGGAAAAGCTATTTAAACATAGATGTGACCCAGTGTGGTTCTCTTCTTTTAAGAATCCCCTCCATTTCCTGCCTGCTTTTCATCATTCACCACGGCCTTCAAATGGTTGCTTTTTTATATTTTTTTCCACACTTTATGATTGTTATCTGCAGGAAGGGTTAGTCCAATATAAGCTATTCCCCCACTGCCATACTGAAATTTGTTGCTGGACTATGGAACATTACTGGAATTGATCCAAGCTGAATATCTATTAGCTCTAAAATCTAGCATTTTTAATGGATTAATGGCCAAGTAAAATAGTAGTTTCAGTTTTTAACTTATTCTTTCTCTGAGTTTGGCTGGACGAAATTCTTAAATATATAACAGAAGTAATTGATGCCATTTTCTTTGTTATCCACATAGCAAAATCTATATTTGTGGTTTAAGAGCCACAAAAGCACTTTTAACCACTTTGACTAGATGCTTCAGGAACAAGATGGAAAGATTCCATGGAATCTAAAAGAGGAAGTGAGTATAACAAGATGTGTTGCTTCAAATTCCCTGGCGGTCCAGTGGTTAGGACTCTGTGCTTCCACTGCAGGGGTCATGGGTTCGATCCCTGGTCAGAACTAAGATCCCTCAGGCCATGGTGAGCCCCGCCCCCCAAAAAAAGATAGTTGCTATTTTGTCAGTAATGGTACTGGTACTTTGTTTTCCTAGTTAATGGAAATCTTTTTTTTGTTGTTTTTTTTGGCAGCACCATGCAGCTTGCTGGGATCTTAGTTCCCTGACCAGGGATCGAAACTGGGCCCTTGGCAGTGAAAGCACCGAGTCCTAACCACTGGACCGCCAGGGAATTCCCAATGGAAATCTAACTTTATTTTTAATTCTTTTGTCTTATTTTTTATTTTTAAAATTTTTAATTGCTTTTTATTTTTTTAATTTTTAATTTTTTTATGGAAATCTAATTTTAAATGCAACAGATAAACAGGAGAAAATAGTATATCTACCAATGATCCAAACTCGGGAATAAATAGACATATGAGGTGTGAATTAGTCCACATGTGTAATCTCCCAGGCAGCCTCTTAGGGATAATAGAATCTATGCACAGTCATGTCTCTCCTGGTTAATGGAGCCTGACATAGCGAATCCACTTTTTCAGTGTCCTCTACCCTGTTTTGCCATTGGCTCACTTTATAACCTTAGATACGTCCCGTCTATCTGAGCCTCAACTTGTTCAAATAAAAAAGAGGAGTCCATGGGAATTCCCTTGTGGTCCAGTGGTTAGGACTGCTGCTTCTCACTGCCAAGGGCCCGAGTTCAATCCCCGGTCAGGGAACTAAAATCCCACAAGCTGCGTGGCACAGCCAAAAAAAAAAAAGAGTCCAGAATAGACAATATGTAAGGTCTTTTCCAGCTTTAGGCTTCTACAAGTGTATGGTCAGAAGGGAGGTTTTCCTTTTGAATTTGAAGACAGTCCCTGTGTTAAATGGATTTTAACCTATTTAAATCATAGTTTTAATTTTTCTGTGTATTTTTTAAGGTTGCAATTGTGGCTCAGGACTTGGCAGCATTCCATACTGCATCATCAGAAATGGGGCACCAACAGCATAGCCATCACTTAGTAACCACAGAAACCAGACCTTTGACCTTAGTGGCAACATCCAACGGCACCCAGATTGCAGTTCAGGTGGGTACAATGGCAACTGTCCTCCATTGACAGCAGTGCTGCTCAGCTCTCAGCCTTGTACTCTCTGCTTTATGCGTAACCTTCACAGAGGCAGGGCACAGAATCATCTGTATTACTTAGCCACATTAAGGAAATTGCTGCATTTGAAGTAGACTCAGACTAAAACTTTGTTTTCTACCATCCTTGTATATTCTAGGGGAATTTATAACAAGAAAAATAAAGCTCCTGGTATATATATATACCTGTGTGTACCTGGCCAGCTATCTTTACTCTCAGAATAAAAGTCTAATTAGGCAGGATTCTATAAAGCACTTAAGAGTTATTCCTTGAAAATGAACCTCCTGTAAACATAGACCCCAAGTTAGTCCTCTGAGAATCACTGCACAGCTGTATTTTATGGTGGGAAATGTCAGAAGACTGTGAAGAACATATTCTCTGGGAAGTCACTGCATTCAGGCAGAGAATCTAGAATGCTAGGTGTAGATTACCTTTCCTTGGGAAGATTTTTTTTAAATGTATTTACTTGGAAAAGGGTTAGAACATACTCAGGAAAATGTCAGCTATTGGTTTTAATTTAGTTTATGGGCATAAAAGCTAAAGGCTCAGGAAGCTCTCTATCTCCACTGGAAAAGATGAGCATCTTTTGTTCCTTGCATGCGTGAAGGTTTATCAAAATCCTAAATAAAGAAACTGCATCCCCAGCAGGAATTTGTTTTTATGTTTTGTGGATCAGCAGTAGTACCTTAACAAGCCCAGGTGTCAGAGTTACAGAGAGAAATTTTACTTCTGGTATGTTATATTTCTTTGGCATCTTGACTGTGGTTTTGTGTATGTTCCTGTTTCAGCTTGGAGAACAGCCATCTCTGGAAGAAGCCATCAGAATAGCATCCAGGATCCAACAAGGAGAAACGCCAGGGTTGGATGATTAATCCTCAGAACAATGGAGCAATAAAGGAAGAGGAGCCTATCATCTTCAGGCAGCAGAGATCCATGAAGCCCGGGCCCAGGAAAATTAGAAATTTTTCATTCCTGAAACACTGTACACATTTTTATGCAAGAGTGGAGAACAATTTATTCTTGACACTTTTGTGTATATAACCCTTGGAAAAGATTTCCCAAACTGATTCATTGTGTACAAGGAAGTATGAAGTTAGGGTAATACAGTAAATTTTTATGTTACTCTTTTATCAGATTGCAAAATCCTAGAGTCTACATGCAAGACCAGTGAAGTCTTATGGAGACTTATGATGGATTTTTAACTTACTGTGAAAAATGAAAGGCTGTATCTAAAATGTCAAAGGTTCTATACATCAAACAATCATAATTCCAAAAGCCATCATGGATAATAAAGGATGTAAAGCCTTCACATATTTCCCTCAGCTAGTAGAGTGTCTGCAGTTTTTGTTCTACTGTATACTTGTCCATTTTTATTTGTATCTTACGGTTTGAAGACTATTCATTATAGTTTTCCATCCCTGTTAACTAACAGCTCTTCAAGCTGAAGTGCTAATTGTATTAGCATTACATTGGATTATATATAAAATTACAAAGTTTGGTTATTTAAAATTAAAAAGTTAAATCCAGTACTTTGGTTTTGTTAAAAGATTTTCCTTAGCGTTCAGTTTCTTGTTACTGTTTTTTAAAAATAATAAACTATCAAAGTTTGACCACAGGCTGGAGCCCGGGATAATAGTGCTGTAATTGGAAATGGCTTTACTCTGAAAATTAGGTTAGTGGGTTGGTGTAAATTATTTATTTTTGCTTATGTACTTTTATTTTAAAGCTTATTTACCCTAAAGTTTATTATTAATTTTGAATACAGCAATTTTTTAAATGTTACCTTTATATTTGTTTCATTAAATTGGTATGGAGGTGGGGGGAAGTGTTGTAGAAAATATCACGAACATAATAAAATACAACACATATATTGAGAGTATATTGTGTATCAAGCACAAAATAAGTACTTTTCCATACATTTTTATCTACTCATAACAATTTTGTGAGCTATGTGGGATTTACTACTCCTGTTTGTACATAGGAAGCTGAAGGTCCAAAGAGGTTAAGTGTCTACCCAGGCCTTACAGCTGTGGTGAGGCAGGGCAAAGACTTAAGAATCCAGACTTTCTGACTCCCAAGTCCAGGGTGTTTTTTCACCACACCACAACGGCCTTCTCAGATGATAACCTGTGGCAGAGATTTTCAAGATGAGCTTTGGTGATCTCGATTGCCCAATGACCTGAGCACCTGAAAAACCATCTCTAATGTTGGAAAATCAGTGTGGGGTCTACCAAGGTCCAAAAAAAGGGGGGGAGGGTGTGTGAGGGTTGTCCTGCAACAATCACTTCTTTGCTGTTGTTCACCATGCTTTGTTTGCCAGGGAGCTGAAACGTGGCTGTTTTTCATTTCAAGCCTTACAGTAAAAAGGAAAAAATGTGCCGTTTTATTTAATATAAATGTTATCTTTGATCAGGTTCTTTGAAGTCTTGCTAAAAAGGGTCATGATTTAGTCATTTGAAATGGGAAACCCTTCAGGGTTGGGCGGGGGGATTGGCTGCTTTCCCTTCAAAGCTCTTCATAGATAGATAACATTAGAAAAGGTCTCAGTCACCCACCGTCTCAGTCTCCATTCTTTCTTTTTTTTTTTTTGCGGTACGCGGGCCTCTCACTGTTGTGGCCTCGCAGGCTCAGCGGCCATGGCTCACGGGCCCAGCCGCTTCGCAGCATGTGGGATCCTCCCGGACCGGGGCACGAACCCGTGTCCCCTGCATCGGCAGGCGGACTCTCAACCACTGCACCACCAGGGAAGCCCGAGGAGGAGCTTTTTATTCCGAAGCTGACTGTTCCTTATTCATACTATATGTTTTCTGACTAAGGACTTGCTCATTCGGAGGAAGAAGAGCCCGTTTCTAGCTCCACCTCTGAGACTAGGAAGTTAGAACTTAGTCTAATGCACTCAATCACTAGGAAAAATTTGAAGTTTTCCTAAACAACTCTTCAATCGGTGACAGACCAAAACTAAATTATAGACTAGTTTTAAGTACACAGCAATGAGAATGTATGATCTTCAACTGCATGTAAAAGTATGAATGATCCTCATAAATATAATGTTCAGCAAAGGAAGCTGGACCTAAGAGTGCGGGCCAAACTACTCTCATTATCTGAAGTCAGGACAGTGGATACTATTGGTAGGGAGGGGAGCTGGGGGTGAGAAGAAAGCCCAGAGGGAAGTTGAAGCACTAGCATCATGGGCATGTCCATAGGGCCCTGCACTTAGAAAGGCCCCACTGGTGGTTTAATGCTCTGCTGTCACCATCTTAAAGTTCTTAATAAAACTGGAACATTGCATTTTCATTTCTCATTGGACCCTGTAAACTATGTAGCTGTAATGTTCTATATCTTAATCTGAGTGTTGAATTTGTGAATATTCACCAAAGTGTACATATTTTGATATGTTTGCTCTTCTGTATGTATATACCTCAACATGAAGTTTAAAAAAGTTGAATTATAGATTATTTTAAAAATAAGTCAATTGGGCTTCCCTGGTGGCGCAGTGGTTGGGAGTCCGCCTGCCAATGCAGGGGACACGGGTTCGTGCCCCAGTCCGGGAGGATCCCACGTGCCGTGGAGCGGCTGGGCCCATGAGCCATGGCCTCTGAGCCTGAGCGTCCGGAGCCTGTGCTCCGCAGCGGGAGAGGCCACAACAGTGAGAGGCCCGCGTAACGCAAAAAAAAAAAAAAAAAAAAAAGTCAATGAAACATTACTTATGGAATGCAGCCAAAGTTGTATTCACAAGAGAATTCATGACCTTAAACACTTTTACTGCTGAATAAGAAAAAATAAAAGTTCATTAACAAAGCAGACAATGCAGGAAATTAGAAGGGGAAAAAAAAGTCACAGCAAAGCAAAATTTAAAGAAAGCAAAAGGAAGGAATTAATAGAGATAAAAGCAAAATGAATTATTTCAATATCAGAAAACAACTGATTAATAAATCTAAGATCTAGTTCTTTGGGGTGGGAGGAAAGCAAACAGTAAAACTGATAAACCACTAGCTAACATGATAAAAAAAAAAGACAAAACAAATATACAATGAGAAAGGGCTTATAACTATGGGTACAGAGGAAATGATGAGAAATACAAGTGAAAACTTTGCTCAGTCCTATGCTATTACAATTTAAAATCTGAATGAAATGGATAATACTCAAGGAAATATAAATTACCAACAGGGACTCAAAGACAGAAGAAAATCTAAACAGATAAATAACCATGGACAAAAGCTATCAAAAGCAATACCTCAAAAAAAAAATCTGAACCTAGACACATTAAGAGCAACATCTTTCAGACTTTCACATAATCAATCATTCTCATACTATTAAAGCTGCTCTAAAGCACAGAGAAAGAAGCAAACATTCCAGTGTTTCGTGAAACCAAAGTCCTATAAAGATTGTACAACAGAAAAACTATGGACCAGTTCCATTTATAAATATAGATGCAAAATGACTAAATGAAATACATGAACATAATTTTGCAGTATGTTCTGAAAATGACTACAGTTTATTTCAGGAAGAATAGAGTGGCATAATAGAAGGAAAATCTATCATCTAATTCACCACATAAATAATTAAAAAGAGGAAAAAGCAGAATAATGAAGAGAAATGCTAAAATGTGATAGAATTGAATATTCATTCCTCATAAATATTCTGACAAAAGGAAAAGAATACTTCCCTAATATAACAGATATAAATCATGTCCACATGCACACATACACATAATCGCATCTTATTAACCAATATTATTCTTTTTTTTCCAATATTATTATTATGTTTTTTTAATAAAATTTATTTATTTATTTATTTGGCTGCGTTGGGTCTTCGTTTCTGTGCAAGGGCTTTCTCTAGTTGCGGCGAGCGGGAGCCACTCTTCATCGCGGTGCACGGGCCTCTCACTGTCACAGCCTCTCCTGCTGCGGAGCACAGGCTCCAGATGCGCAGGCTCAGTAGTTGTGGCTCACGGGCCCAGTTGCTCCGCGGCATGTAGGGATCTTCCCAGATCAGGGCTCGAACCTGTGTCCCCTGCATTGGCAGGCAGATTCTCAACCACTGCGCCACCAGGGAAGCCCTCCAATATTATTCTTAATATCCCCATTGAAGTCAGGAGCAAGACAGGAATGCCTCTACCTCTCCTATAATTAGCACCATGTTCTAACCAACTGAGCTAACCAGCCATTGAACACCTCTCCTCTTATTTAATGTTGTTCTGGAAGTGCTAGCTAATGCAATTAGACAACAGAACAAAGTAAGAGTCATAAATACCAGGAAGAAGGACAGAATTATCAATTATATGATTGCCTACGTAGAAATCCAAAATAATCAACTGAAAAATTGTTAGAAGTAATCCAGGAGCACAGAACATGTTTTGTGTCTTTATTTCATCCTCGCCATTTTTCTGTGCTCTTGTTGTTTCTAACCACTGGTTTACAAGCACACAGACACACAGGGCCCTGGAAATCAGCAGAGCTTGGTAGTGGTGGGTGGGAGTTGGGGTAGGCATCAAACAGAAAGCTGGGCTGCTTCAAGAGCCTTGAAGGCAAGGCAGGTGATCCAGTCAGAATTGTCAGGAGCGTGTGTGAGCAATCCTACGTCCCAAACTGAGCTCCTGGCTCAGTTAAGATTCTGACGCTGGTAACCAGGGACAAAGCCTCTTATTCTGTGTTTAAAAGTGAGACTGTAATAAATCAGAGGGCTCCTGGAAGCCCCTTCCTTATCAGCACCTCACCACAGACTGCAGCCAGAGAACAGACCTGCAGGAAGACCAGTCCAGATGAAGTAACCAGGCTAAGAAAACAGAAGCACAGGCTCCTTTCCCAAGAGCAAAGCCAGGGGAGGGAGATAGGGAGGTGGGGAAGCGAGGAAAGGGAAGGAGGGATAGGGCATCAGTGACCAGAAAGAGAGGAGAGCTCTAGTGTGTCAGAAAAGGCAGGGTATGGGTCTCTAGGACTTGTGCCATATTCCACCTTCCCCATCCTGTTTTAGAGCAATGATTCGGCCTTTCTCTTGGCTCTCTCTTTAGTTGGTACCTAGGCATTTTGGAAGTGAGATTTTTTGATAATTTTGTATATTTCTCCAAATGTCTTCGCTGTGGTAAATATATTTACTCTAGGTTAATTTTTAAAAATTGAATCATTATACAGTTTTGCAACCTTTTTTTCGTATCTTAGATATCTTTTCATTTTGTACATATAGCTCTATCTCATTATTATGCAAACTGTGGTTACTTATTATTTAATGGACATTCGGGTGGCTTCCAATTTTTGGTATTTTAAACAATGCCTACAACACAATTCCTCCAAATCTCCATTTGGCTGATTCCCTCACTTCATTCAGATTCCTGCTCAAATGCCACCTCCTCAGAAAGGCCTTCCTAGATCATCCTATTTAAAATAGCACCTCCCTCCAACCCTCTACCACTTCTTAATCCCTGACACCTCCCTTTTTCTTTTATAGCACTTATCACTACTTGATATTTTTTGTACCTTTGTTTAATTATATATTGTCTGTCTCCACCAGAGGCCTCAAAGTTTTATGAAAGTAAGGACTTTGGTTTGTTTCACTGCTGTGTTCCTAGTGCCCAGAAGGGTGCCAAGCCCACAGGGGAATCTCATTAAGTATTTACTGAATGAATTAATACAACGATAAACATTCTTTTATATATGTTTGCAAACCTGTAGAAATGTTTACTAGCATTGCTGAGTCAAAAATTATAAATATTTAAATTGTAACAGAAATATTCAAAACAATCTTTTAGGGACTTCCCTGGTGGTGCAGTGGTTAAAAATCCACCTAGCAATGCAGGGGACACGGGTTCGAGCCCTAGTCCAGGAAGATCCCACATGCCACGGAGGGACTAAACCTGTGTGCCACAACTACTGAGCCTGCGCTCTAGAGCCCGCGAGCCACAACTGCTGAGCCCGTGTGCCACAACTACTGAAGCCCGCGTGCCTAGAGCCTGTGCTCCGCAACAAGAGAAGCCACCGCAATGAGAAGCCCACACAACGCAACCAAGAGTAGCCCCCCCTTGCCACAACTAGAGAAAGCCCACGCACAGCAACGAAGACCCAACCCAGCCAAAAATAATTAATTTTTAAAAAATAATAACAAAACAATCTCTTAAAAGTGGTACCAATTTACACCCACCCCCATAGCAGACAAGAATGCATTTCTCCAAACCCTCTGCAACACAGCATAGTATCAGTCTTTATAATCTTTCCTCTTTTTTTTTTTTTTTTTTTTTTTTTTTTGCGGTACGCGGGCCTCTCACTGTTGTGGCCTCTCCCGTCGCGCAGCACAGGCTCCGGACGCGCAGGCTCAGCGGCCATGGCTCACGGGCCCAGCCGCTCCGCGGCATGTGGGATCCTCCCGGACCGGGGCACGAACCCGCGTCCCCTGCATCGGCAGGCGGACTCTCAACCACTGCGCCACCAGGGAAGCCCCTATAATCTTTCCTCTTGATTTTAGAATTTAAAATACATGTGGATTTTATGGTATAACAAAAAGGTAGAGGTGCCAAGTCTGACTGTCTCTGATTCCCACTCCCCTCAATCACGCCGTACAGGAAGTGTGCCCTGCAGTCCAGACTCTAGCAGCACACTGCACGACTAGCCTGGCCCATGGCTGGTTCCTGTGACACTGTCTTCATCAAGTCTCCCAGTGAGTTCTCACCCTCACCTTACCCCATTCCTGACAGGGTAGAAAGAGCTATTCTTTAAGTCAGTAGTAATACAGTCTCAGTAATGCTGGCTCTATGACTGTGTGATACAGGCATTTAACGTATCTGGGTTTCATTTTCTTCATCCGTAAAATGTGAATAAAAATACCTCTTGGAGGGTTCCTATAAAGATTAAGTAAGATAAATATGTAAAGCATCTGGCTCGGTGCCTACCATACAGCTGGCACTATAGCCTTCCCAGCTCCCTTTAAAGCACTCCAGCTTTTTGTGGCACTTAGGACATTTCCCATATGCTGACCTGTATAAAAAGTAGGGGCAGTGGGTAGGATATGGATGGTGCTTGAACATGGCACGCACTCAATAGAAGATGCCAGGTAGAGTTGATTTTTGCATTCAGGAACTAGTCCATCCTCACTGTTATGTTTTTTTCCACGTACATATTTATACCACCAATCAGCTGATCGTATCCCACACTGCTGCGTACTCTCTACCCAACTAGCTACTGGATGAGCTCATCTCTCAATCCTGTCTGAGCTGAACAAGGCCTTTTACAGAACTTTAAAACTGACTCACCACTGAGTCATCAAAACATAGCAATACCCAAACACACTCCTGTTGCTTCACAAAAGACCAGCATGGGATGTCTGCCTTATCTCCTTTCCCTCTCCTACTGAGACTGGGCCCCTTGTCTCACTGGAGAGGAGTCATCACATCTTTTGTGCGGCAGTAATCTGAACAAAGCTGGTTTAGATAATCACAGTGTGGCCAGCAGACAACTCGTGGTCATCCGGGTCATTTCCTGTGTATGTCACTAACCCAGGAGAGGCAATTAATCAATTACCCAATTGTGTATTTAGCACCGGCATTCTGTTGGGCACTCACTTACTGATTCCTCCTGTTTATAACATTTCTGTGAAGTGACCTTTTCAGTTATTGAAACTCATGAAGAATAGAGAGAAAAGCAGCCCTTTGCAAGAAATATTGGAGAAAATGGGGCTACTTCGTTCCATTCCAGTAAAAAGAAGTTCTAAAATAGCAAATAGGAAGCATGATGTTTTGGCTAACTGCCTCACAGAGCTGTAATTTTAAATGTGGGTTGAGAACTCCTCTCTTATCTAGAAATAATATGGCCAGTGGTCAGTATTTTCTCTTGGGAAAAGTCTTAAAGTAGTATTCTTGCCACAGGCCTTACTGATTGCAGTGGACTATCAAGTCGTTGAAGATTAGGGGGGCCTGTGTAAAGGCTGAGATAACTGGGGGCAGGCCTGAAGGCTTCTTTCACTAACAAAACTGGTTATAGCCAAGGTTTTGTGTATGTACAGACGCAACTGTCAAGCACCCCGGCACGGTCTCTCAGTGTTGAAGCCCTCAAGAAAAAACTGAATGAGAGGGCTTCCCCGGTGGCACAGTGGTTGAGAGTCTGCCTGCCGATGCAGGGGACGTGGGTTCGTGCCCTGGTCCGGGAAGATCCCACATGCCGCGGAGCGGCTGAGCCTGCGCGTCCGGAGCCTGTGCTCTGTAACGGGAGAGGCCACAACAGTGAGAGGCCTGCGTACAGCAAAAAAAAAAAAAAAAAAAAAAAAACAAAACTGAATGAGAATCTTAGATCCTCAAAGTTTTTGTACATAATCTATATAATTGCATGTAATGGAATCTTCCCTTGATCTTATATAAATGTCAGAAGGATAAATGAAAATAGTATGTTAGTAATCCTTAAAGAGTCATTAGGCATGAAAATAAATTATGCTCATTTCATTAAAATACAAGCTTTCAACTGGTCACTCTTCCCTAGCTATACTTCTCAAGTTCTTATCAATACTATCTCTGTTCTGATTTGATTATCCTTGCTGGTTGTACACAGCCTTTAACTGTTGATCCACGTTAAGCAAACTTATTTTGGTGACACCAGGAATCACATGTTGCATTTACTGAGTATAAAGCCATTAACAAGTATGAATATTCTCGAATAACACTGTTATAAGTAAAAGCACACATAACATTTATTGAACACTATTCGTAAGGGACAATGCTAATCTCACATTTAATCCATTGAACAACTAAGGAGGAACTGGATTTGATTATTCTGTATCAGAGTAAGCTGATGAACATGTGGTGAAATGGTCAAACAGTGTCATCCATCAGAGGGTATTAAGGCAAGTGACAAAGGAGAGAAATCTAATCTATACGTGAGAAGTCAAACAGGAGCAGTGGTAGGAGTTACCACATTCTAGCCTGAGAACTGGATTCCTGGGGCCAACCAGCAGTTCGTAACAGAGCTGGGTTGAAGTGAGATGAGGTTTGCTGAGAGAACCAGCAGAAGGAGATAGGTAAAGATATTAAGCAAGATGAAGAAAGACAGTTTAACTTTTTTAGTATATTATTTGGTTTTTAAGTGAAAAACAGATTTGACCAACATGGATTTTTAAAAAAATTAGATATCTATCAGAGTAGGCTCTTCTTTAGAAAAAGTTATTATTTCTCCAGAATCAAAAACATAATCTGGAAATGATTCAGCTTTGGGTAAAATCTGGCTAGTCTTAACAAACATTCCTAGAGACTTTACATCACTGTGAAAAATTAGGTCCTAGTTCTGAAGGACTTTTCATTCAAAAGTTCATGGCTTATGTTAATGAGAATATGCACATATATTTATGTGCTGCATATATTATAAGTATTTGAGGACTTCCCTGGTGGCACAGTGGTTAAGAATCGCCTGCCGGGGGACACGGGTTTGATCCCTGGTCTGGGAAGATCCCACATGCTGTGGAGCAACTAACCCCATGTGCCACAACTACTGAGCCCTCGTGCCACAGCTCCTGAAGCCTGCGCACCTAGAGCCTGTGCTCCGCAACAAGAGAAGCCACCGCAATGAGAAGCACACCCACCGCAATGAAGAGTAGCCCCCGTTCCCTACAACTAGAGAAAGCCCACATGCAGCAACAAATACCCAACGCAGCCAAAAATAAATAAAATAAATAAATTTATTTAAAAAAAAGTATTTGAGAAGGTGATTTAGGACTCAATTATAAATTTTCAGGGCAGGAATCTTGCTTATTTTGCTGCTAAGGAAGGTGAATAGGCTGACAACAGTGGCATGAAAAAGCCTTTTACTTGTTAAATCATCAGTCTAAAGGAGATAAACAGGTTAAGTTTGTTCTCCCAATACCCAGAGGCAAAATTTTCACTCAGTTATTACAACATTACCACAAGCCTGTGGATTCTGCAAAAGTTGCCTAGCAACATTACAGTTAGAAACAACACAGGGTAGGGAAAGAACAGGAAATTTGAATTAGATATGCCCTGGGGCAGGTGGGCGTGACCCGTACAGTGAGTGTTGTACTCTGAGGAGCATGAAATTTTAAAAATCGGAACAATCATTTAGAATTTCAGTTAGGACATTGCTGCAGTTAAACCATAACACTGTGCCTGTTCTCAGTTGGAGGAGGCAGGGCCTGGGTTTCTTACTCATTTTGGCACTTTTGTTTTAAAGAACACTACATTTTAATTATTCCAGAAACATTTATTAAGAACCTTCTTTGGGGCCAAGGCACATTGCTGGTTGCTGGAGCTCTAAAGACTAATAAAACTCGATCTCAGCGCTGGGTGGGAGAGAAGCCAGACATGTAAACAAAGAGTGTTACATAGTCCATGCCGGGTGCAGTGGAAAGTCTGGAGCCGGGAATATCTATTTTACATGGAAGTGGTGAAAGTCAAATGGTTCTTGCTCTGATTACTGCTTTTAACAATACTTAAAAAAAAAATTCCTTCTTTCCCCCAGTAATTTTATACATTTGTTGGGAATTTACCTTTCATATTCTGTGTGAGGACCTGGGTGTGAACCAAGAACTCTTCCCTTCCCATCCGGAACCAGGCCCCTTTGCCCCAGCCAATTTCAAGAACCTCCTAGTTCAGGGAAGCAGAGAGGTGGAAAAGTTAAGAGGTGACAAAACCCAAAAAATGTTAGAAGATTGTTTACCTCCAGGAAGGGGACTTGGGCTGGGGGTTGCAGGGGTAAGTCGGAGACTTCTATACCATTTGAATTAATAACATAGAGAGAAAAATAAACCAATCAACAAATATTTAAGTAAGGGCTCTATTATTCACTCAGAAGATATTGAGCACCTAACTCACATCAGAATACTGCAATAAACAAATGGAAAATGTCCCTATACTCAAGGACCTCATTTTCTAGAAGGGAATAGGAATAAACAATCAACACACTTTGAAATAGATATAAGCCTGTAAAGGAAATAAAGCAGCGTGTTGTGAAAGAGTGGGGGGGGGCGGCAGCATGAGCTTGCGTGCGAAACGATAGAGGATATAGGATTCCTATATGGGAGAGGCTTAGGGGCAAAAACCTCGCTCTGGAGAGGTGTTTACTCAGCTTTAAAGTTTCTGTTTACCTAGGAAGCACACTATTTTTACATACAACTCATGTTACAGATCAATAAAGAGTAGAAGTTTTCTAAAGTTATTTTTATTTACACTTCACATGAAATTGAGAAAATGTTAACTATCCGTATCAAAGAATTTATATTTCTCACTAGGAGAGAAGTGTTGGAGGGAGGGTGCTAAAAACCACTCCTTGGCTTTGGCCACGGATTATCAGAGAACACCTCTCTCTGATATATACAAAAGGGTTAAGTTCCAGTCTTCTGAGAGCTTAAAATTAAGTTTGGACTAACACACAAAAAAGACACATTTATACATCAGTTAGCAGATATTTGGAGAAGACAACTGTTTACCCTTCACTGCTTCTTCAGTTATGTGATCTCAGGGAATTTCCCATGTGTTTCCATTGTTAAAAACCACCTTGAGTTTAACCTTTGAAAAGTGTTAGAACATATATGGTCGGGTGTTAATATCCATAAAGTGCCACAATAAGAAAAACAGACAAGAGAGATAAATGCAAATGGCCATTAAGCCCATGAAAACTGTCCAGTGATATGAATCAAAACAAAACTACATCTACAAACATTAAGTACCCAATGATGTCCAGAATCCACCAACGGTGTACTCTAATCCACCGCTTGTGAGAACGTAAATTTTTTTTTCTGGAAGGCAGTTTGACAGTTTATATATACTTTGAGCCAGTAATTCTCACTTCTGTGAATGTATCCTAAAGAATAAAAAACAAAACACAGAGGAAAAACAACACGAGAAGGAACAATATTCATTACGGGGTTACTCACAACTGAAAAATTGTCAGAAGCTTCTATGTGCGACAGTAAGAGACGGATTAAATCACAATTTGACGTAGTACTAGAGAAATTTTTTCTCAAGTTGCTTTGAAACCTGCAGCGAGCTGAGCCAATCTGTTTTGCCAACACTTGCCCACGTGCTGGCAAACAAATATAAACACCGTGGCCGCGTGGTGGGCACTTGGTTTTGTGCTTAGGGCCCAGTGTGGTGCTGCTTTATTTACTGTGGGCAAGTGGGGGGCGGGCGGTGGAGAGCGGGGACGGCAGAGGGGACTATGGCCTGCGAGCGCTCCCCTCGCGGCGGACACACCGGCCCCTAACACTCTCTGGGGGAAAACTGAGGCTCAGAGGTCGCCCCGCATCCAGTGACCTCGCCTCGAGAACTCGAGCGTCCGTCTTCCGGCTGACTTCGGTATCGGCCTAACCCATTTGCACACGGTCGCAAGGGTCCAGAGGCCGGAGGCACCATTCCCGATTCAGACCTCGACCCTGCAACCAGACTCCCCACAGCCACGCCCACTGAGCCCCAGGGCCCGGCACCAAAGGGATGCGGGACAGGATGTCGGTCTCCCTGGGCAGCGCCCAAGGGCCACGGCGGTCCCCCTCTCCCCGCGACCCGCAGGGATCCCGAGGGCTACGCCGTCGCAAGTCCCGCTCCTGACTCCGGGGAGCCGGAGGGGCGGCGAGGAAGTCGTGTCCAGGCCGGCGCTCGGCTCGGCCTAGTCCAGTCCGCACCCTTCGCTCCTCCCAGAGGGCTGCCTCTGTTCCCCGGCCCGGCCCTGTCCGGGCGGCGGCGGACCCAGCTCCCAGCCATCCAGCTCGCTCATAGGACCGGAGCACTGCGCCCGCCCAGGCCTGGATCCGCGCGGAGCGGGGGGGCGGGGCGGGGGCGTGGGGGCGGAGCCAGCAGGTTCGCGCCAAAATCGCGTAGTTGATCCCTCCCCCGCGGGCTGAGTCGCGCCCTCCTTTTTTTTCAAACCCCGGGCTGGGCGGGGATTGGTGGACTGGGCACTCACGTGGTTAACGGTCGCGGGAAGCCGCGGAGCCCGAACTTGCTGCTGGACCTGCGGAGACCCCAGCCTCGGCGCCCGGGCCCCCCCGCCTCTGCAGAAGAGTCCGCGCCGCCGCCGCCGCCGCCCCCGCCGGCCGCCGCCCCGAGAGTCCCGGAGCCGCCGCGCAGGCCCGCCGCCGCGGCCACCAGGCGCGCCCAGTCGCACGTGGCGGACCCGCCCCCTGGGCCGGCCGTGCCCTGGACTCCGCGGGCCCAGGTTCTCCGGTCCTCCGCCCCGGCCCCGTGGGCGCGATGAGCTTCCTGAGCCGGCAGCAGCCGCCGCCGCCCCTCCGCGCCGGGGCCTCGTGCACCTTGCGCCAGAAGCTGATCTTCTCGCCCAGCAGCGACTGTGAGGAGGAGGAGGAGGAAGAGGAGGAGGAAGGCAGTGGCCACAGCACCGGGGAGGACTCGGCCTTTCAGGAGCCTGACTCGCCGCTACCGCCCGCGCGGAGCCCCACAGAGCCCGGGCCCGAGCGCCGCCGCTCACCCGGCCCGGCCCCCGGCAGCCCCGGAGAGCTGGAGGAGGACATGCTGCTGCGGGGCGCCTGCCCAGGCGCGGACGCGGCGGGCGGCGGGGCCGAGGGCGACTCGTGGGAGGAAGAGGGCTTCGGCTCCTCGTCGCCGGTCAAGTCGCCTGCAGCCGCTTACTTTCTGGGCAGCTCGTTCTCGCCTGTGCGCTGCGGCGGCCCGGGGGATGCGTCCCCGCGGGGCTGCGGAGCGCGCGGGGCTGGCGAGGGCCCCTGCTCGCCGCTGCCCGACCACCCGGGCACCCCGCCCCACAAGACCTTCCGCAAGCTGCGGCTCTTCGACACGCCGCACACCCCCAAGGTGAGAGGACGCAGCTGCTGGGGCGCCCCGAGCCCGCGCCGGCCTAGCCTTTTAAAAAGGCAGTGGCGCCGGGAGCCGAGCGCGGCGCTGCCCGGGTTCGGTTACATAACCGCCGGGCCGCACCCGCGCTCGCTCTTCTGCGCCGCAACAAAAAAGTTGGCAGTCCCTCTTTTGGGCCCTGCCCAGAAGTTGTCCGTTAAGATTATGTAACTGAACAATGGGCCTCGTCTGGAACTTCATCTTTCAAGGGGGCTGATCGGCGCAGTCCAGGTGGCTGACGATTTAACGCCCGCCGAGTCGGGGCCTCCCCGAGCGTGGCAGCGGGGAGTGTGGCACCGATAACGTGGTTTGGAATGATGCTCGAGTGGTCCTGGCCCGACCACCTGACACTCCCGAGCGCCGCAGCCATCAGGTGGCTTTTAAACGCAGTGTTCTGTCCTGTAATTTGGGCGGCGCACGCAGGAGTTCGATTAAAAAAAAAAATTCATGCGCTTATCGTTTCGTATCAGGTGGCCTTATGGGGGAAAGTTTGAGATACGGAGGGAGACTGCGCTTCGACTTGGGAGAAAAGGCTGGCCTTCAAGCATTTACAGTCTTAAAAAGATTCGTAAATAACTAAGGGGTAGCGTTTAAGCCTCTTTCCGGACAGAATATTTATTGGGTAAGCGTTTGTTTACACCCTTGGGTTTGCAGTTCCCAAGTTTGGTCAGCCTAAGTGTCAGGATTAGGAACGTCCAACTGTTAAAAACCAGCATTGGTGTTGTTGCCTGGACCCTCAGGCTTTCATATACCGTTAATAAGGTATCTTAAAGAAGTAGCTGTTCAGCACCTGTTTGCTGAATGGCTAGTGAGTAAGCAGATGACCACTTCTAGAACTTTAGAAGTAACACAAGATTTTAAAACGGACACTTCCCGAAATTAAGACAGGTGCCGCATTTATAAGATTAGTGCAGGAAATGCACCTTTTTAAGTGAGTCAGTTTCAGTACCGTTACTAGTCATAAACCTCAGGAAGATGTGTGCTTTTGTGCTCTACTGTTTGCTAGCCGACTTGCCCAGGGCAAGATCCCTCTGGAAGTGAGGGGAGGAGTCTTACGGAGGAGGCTTTCAAAGCCCTACTTGGATGGGGGAGGGGAGCTTTTATGGGGCTCCCTGACTGCTTTCCACTTTTAGATGGATTGAAAGGTTTTGTTAACTTTTATCCTCTAGAATGAACTTAATTTTAGTCTGCATTTATATTCTTTTTAGGGTTAGAGACCTTATTTTACTTGGCCTTTTCAGAAAAGGTGGTTAGTATCCAGCTTCAGGCTCCTAAGTTAACCACTGTTTATTTTGCTTGAAAGATAACAAAGGCTTGTGTGTTGCTTTGACCTACACATTCAGCCTCGTGAAAGCCTTGTTGAAAGTTCGGTTGAGAAGGCCAGCTATAGCACTTGGATCCTAAACATTTTTTTCCCCTCCTAGAGTTTGCTCTCCAAAGCTCGAGGAATCGATTCCAGTTCTGTTAAACTCCGAGGTGGTTCTCTATTCATGGATACAGAAAAGTCAGGAAAAAGGGAATTTGACATACGACAGACTCCTCAAGTGAATATTAATCCTTTTACTCCAGATTCTGTGTTACTTCATTCCTCAGGACAGTGTCGTAGAAGAAAGAGAACATACTGGAATGAGTAAGTTATTTATTATTCAACAGTGTGGTTCCCCAACCACCCAAGATTGGTTTGGTATACTTATTAAAGTTTCGTTTCAACTGAATGACATGGAGGTTTATGCACTGAGAATTTTCTCCATTATTAGCAGTTCTCAGTAATCACCTGTGGAAAAGAGTGGTATGGGAAAGGAAGGAATAAAGAGCCTAGATAGTAGGAAATCTGCTGGTGTCAAAATGAGACAGGCAGAGAAGGTTGATTTCCAAAGGCTTTAATTTTTATATGTGTGGTGGTGTTGGTGTATCTAAGCAAGAACAACGTTTCCATCAGTTGAGCTGTATCTTGTCATTACAAAATTAAATGCTTTCTTTTCTGTTTTCATTCATTAAATTTTCATTTTGTTATATACCTGTCAGACAAAGTTTTGGATCTCTAGTTGATGTATCTGTCAGATATGTTGATGGAAAAAATAATATTTTTCAGTTCCTGTGGTGAAGACATGGAAGCCAGTGATTATGAGTTTGACGATGAAACAAGACCTGCTAAAGTAAATAGATTTTGATTTTATTGTTTTTGAAATTTGATTTTCTACGTCTTAACAAGCTACCACATATACATGTTAAATAAGCCACATATGCAAGCTACCATATATGCATGTTAAAACATAATTTTTAGGGAGGAGTCAAGATGGTGGAATAGGAGGATGCGGAATTTGTCACTCCTCACAAGTTCATCAAAAATGCATCTACAAATGGAACAATTCCCACAGAGCACCTGCAAAACATAAGATATAATTTAAAAATTTCACACATAGTGCTATCACCATAGTGAAAAAGTCATTTTCATACCTTTGTATTTTTTATATATATATATATATATATATATATGGATACACTTTTTATTACAGAGAATTACAATTACTGAAAGCAATATGAAGTCACGGTATACAACAGAATTTCATGAGCTAGAGAAGATTGGCTCTGGAGAATTTGGTTCTGTGTTTAAATGTGTGAAGAGGCTGGATGGATGCATTTATGCCATAAAGCGATCAAAAAAGCCATTGGCTGGCTCTGTTGATGAGTATGTATTAAAGATTTTGTCTTCTCTTTTGTTCAGTATGATGTTACAAATGTTAAGGTTTTAGGTGGTCAATCATTGAACTTAATTCTCTAACGTTTGAGAAGTTGTAATGATTTAATCAGATCCATTTCATTTTGTGCCATTAGTTCTTTCTGGACTTGGAAGAATAATATAAGGGGTCTGATCTTGGAGCCTAACTTAAATTTCTTATTTCTAGTGGCATCCATGAATTCATAGTGAAGTGGAGTTTCATCTTTTCTGAATTCTAGGGCCAGCAAGCTTCCTTCTTTCTAACATTCTTTAATGGAAGTCTATGGAAAAATCTGGTACAGAGTTTTAACTCCCTCTCTTTCAAGCAAGTTGTCCTTCAGCATAATGATAGATCCAGAAGTCAAGCTTCTTTTATGAACTTTCAGATAAATTAACTCAGTTCAGGCTTGAATAAAAATGATTTACCATTCTCTTAATCTCAAACTTCTAGGCAGAACGCTTTGAGAGAAGTATATGCTCATGCAGTGCTTGGACAACATTCTCATGTAGTTCGATATTTCTCTGCATGGGCAGAAGATGACCATATGCTTATACAGAATGAATATTGTAACGGTGAGTAATATAATGGTTCCCTTGTAAACTCATAAGCTCAAGAAAATGAACACCAAGGAGATACTTCTTTTTATCTAAAGTCTTGCTCTAATTCTATATATCTTTTATCTCTTGTAAATTCAAAGATCAGAAGCCTGATCTTTGAATTTCAACATGAATTTCAAGTGCAAGTAATTCTTACGTAGAAGTTAGTATTGAAAACCTTGTTCTTGCGTGCATATTATATGTATGCCTGTTACTCAAATTAAACTGATTTTCTTGAGAGGACAGCAGCCTTGCCATATATATTTTGGTATCCCTAGCACTTAACATAGTGTGTGTGGGGGATATAGTAGTTAATAATCCAGGTTCCCTGCATCTAGCCTTCCCTTTCCATTTCATTTTATGTGCTGCTAAAACTGATATTGGTTACTCATAAAATGACAGTGACTCTCCATTGATACAAATTTAGCCATTTGTTGAATCTTGCTCCCCCTTCCATCTATCCAACCTAGTTTACCACTAGAATCCACTGAGATGTTTCTGTAAAGTAAGAGTTATGCTCTTTTAGTTCCCTAGTTGTGCCTCCCTCCCTCCTTCCCCCGCTAAAACAAGCATTTATAGAGGTTTAACTTTGGACCTTTGTATAGCTTTGAATTTCATCAGGTCCTTCAGCAATCAACGTGTGTCCTTCCTTTTTTATTAAAGCTTTACCAGAGTCCCGGCCTCACTTCTGATTCTTACAGACAGCTGTTATTAAATACTTAAATCTTTATATATGATGGATTTTTATTTCTGTATATCTTCAGTGAATATTAGAGAATTTAGAATTTAATGAACAGTCGAGTAGCAAAGATTATTTTTGTTGATTCTCATTTTTTCTTAAGACGAGCCATTTCATAGCTTGTGAATAAATAAGTGTTATAGGTAGTAGATTCAGGTTTTCTGTATTTGAAAACAAAACAGCAGTAAAAGACTCATTTGTCTTACCTGACTTCTCATTGAGTTGTCATTTTAATCTCCACCCTTGAAAGAATAAGTGCTCAGTGTACAGCATTGCTGCTATTTTGTTTCACACATCTGTTGAAATGTTTCTCTTCATACCATCAAAACATTTTTGAAGCTATCGCCCATGGCCTTGTGTTTCTTAACCTCCATTTTTTAGTAACTGCATTTAATAATAGTACAACTTTACCATAATACCTTCTCCCCTCCATATTTGCTAGATGCCGTCTCCTTTTAGTTTCTATCTGCCTCTCACCTTGTTGGATGTGCCTGGCTCTCTTAAGTATTTCAGCCACAGTCCAGATACATGGTTGTGTCATTCAGATGATTTTGAGAAAACTCTTGGGCCTGGGAGTTGGGAGGGAATGAGCCATCTTGCTAACCCTCTCAGATTACAGAGACCTTGTCCTGTAATAAAGTTAGATTATAAAATAATCTTTTGAAATAGTTTATTATTTTGGAGCATTGTAAAACACTTAAGGAATATGGATCTTTAGAAAACAAATAGACCTCTGTAAAATAGGACTGCCTCTTTGTATGGTTGTTTATTTTGCTTAGATGAAAGACAGTGAGGCTATCTAGATACATTTGTGAGCTCTTCTTTTGTTTCCCTTTTCCACCATTCTCTCCACATAAACCCTTGAATGTCCTAATAGGCCTGGTCTTTAGATCCTTTTCTACAGTTTCACAGGGAAGGATTCTGTTATCATTCATTTGTTGTGTTGATTAACTGATATCCTTTATCTTAACTGAATTTCCTTATTGTCTCAAACATCGTTTGCATTTTGAGCCTTTTTTCTTGGTTTGGTGATAGACTGAATTTCTACTCTTGATAAACAGGTGTAGAAAAATGTTGATAGATAGGGGAGGAGAACCTGAAATATCAGATCAATGGTTTGCTTTTCTCACCTCTTGCCCTTTCATCAACAAATAGAAGAACTGGCCTAGCTGTAGTTGCTAGACCCACTAAAAAGCAGCCATGTTATTTCTTGGTAAACTTGATCTAGGACTCCAAGCTCACCTGTCTGACAGTCTTCTTGACCTGCTCCCTCCTAGACCCCTCTTCTTCCTGCAGTTCAAGATTTGTTCAAGTTAAGTTCAGAAAACATACTTAATCCTAAGCTCTCCAGGTGTGTGATTTATTTATTTATTTTAAACACATTTGACGTTTTGTTATTCGGTCTTGTTCAAATTATAGGACCTCCTTTTCTGAGTAGTATATCATTGACCTGGATTTTATTACCTTGATTCTGATTTTATTATTCCCAACTAAGCTTTAAATGGAAGTGGTTTATTTATTTATTTATTTATTACAATAACTCCTTGTTTCCTCTGAGACAGAATATAAACAAAGGTTTTAAGTATAAACTTAAAGTTTTTTAAAGTATAAACAAATTAGCTAATTGGTTTGACTGATTCTATAAAAGTAGGTTATGTTCTTATTCATAGTAAGGGTAGTATAAATTAAAACGATACTAAGATACTGTTTTTTACTTACAAAATTTTTAGACTCTGTTGTTAAGTGTGTGGGAAAACAGGTATTCTCACACATTAAACATGGGAGTATGAATTGGTACAGCCTTCTCTAAGGGGCACTCTATGTGTGTGTGTTATTGCCCCAAATTTATCTTCCAAATCCCCAGATTTACATAAGCTTATGCTAGCAGAATTTAAGTATTAGCCATTTTGAAATCAGAAACTGAGTGTACTGTTATTTTATGTGAGCTTTCAGAGGTAATCAGATCTTGGCACTGATGGTGTGAATACCAACTCTAAGCTCTTTTGCCAGATAAACAGAAATGGCCCTCTCAGCTACAGAAATTTATTCTATATGTAATAAAACACTGTTTCCCACACACACTGTGCATGTGTATATTACATTGTACATACCCTTTGACCCAGCAGTTTGTTTGTAGGAGATATACTAAATATGTGTGAAATGACCAATGTACGAAGTTATTCCCACGACCACAGTATGTAGTATTAAAGGCTTGGAAATTATTTCTAAATGTCCATCAATTAGGGGATTGGTTAGTGTATTACCATTCAATTATACAGTGGAACTCTGTAGACACAAGAAAGAAAGGGGTAGTTTTGTATATTGGTAGAGAATGATCTTCAAGATAATGAAAATATGTTTTCGCTTGTGTAAAAAGGAGTTGAAAAGAATACGTAAGAAACTGATAACATTGATTTACTCTGGGAAAGAGAACCAGGTGCATTGCTGAAGTATGTATTCATAAGACAGAGACTTTACATTGTACTTTGTACCCATGTGAGTGTATTACCTACTGAAAGAATAAATAAAATTTGGATTTCACAAACAGGTTGAAGAGAATAGGTCCTATATAAAATGTCACTTTCTTGGTTGTGTGTGATCATACAGTAAAGATGGAAGAAAAATAATATTTCAGGAAGAAGAAGATTCTAATTTTTCTTGTGTTTGTTAGGTGGAAGTTTAGCTGATGCCATAAGTGAAAACTACAGAAGCATGAGTTACTTTACAGAAGCAGAGTTGAAGGATCTCCTTTTGCAAGTTGGCCGGGGCTTGAGGTATATTCATTCAATGTCTTTGGTTCACATGGATATAAAACCTAGTAAGTATTATAGATCCTCTGACCTGTGTTCTTTAGGGTTATAGAGAATAAATGACTTCATTAAAATAATATGGGAACATAAACATCTTACTTTGTTTTTTCATTGTTAGTTTTAAAAGATTTTTGACCCACTTATTAGTATTGTTTTATTTCCCATCACCTCTTACCTTGTTATCCCAAATTTGAAATAACAAACTCACTTTTACTAAAAGTTAAAAATGTGCTGCATCTTGTGGGAACCATGTAGTCTCGGAGTGGGACTTTGGGGAGACTAAAAGAACCTGTGTTTAAAGCCCGACTCTTGTACTAGGCTATAGACCCATAATTTTAAATTAATGCTGGTGCCACTAACATGGTTATTAGAATAAAATGATAAATTTGAAAACACAGGTGCTACAAACCTGGAGGTATTTCTAGTCTGTAAAAGAAATAATAAAATTGTCACTGTATGACCCAGAAAACAAAATGATAGATGTATTGTGATTATAAATGTATTTAAAATGTTGCAGATAAATAAGCACTGGAGAGTTTAGGAACATAGTGGTTTTATTTTTTTTCTCTTTACCATTAGATCATTTTCAGCTAAAAATTGATTTTTATATATAAATGGCTCTAGTAGATCGACCATACTATGGCTCAGAACAACCTCATAGTATTCTTTCAAAGGCTTATGAGGTTTCAAACTGAAGATGCAGTGGTACGAATCAAGGTGTAGGCCTACATAATTTTATGTTAAACTGAAACAAAATTGTATTACAGAAGTAGTAATTAGTACATTGTAGAATATTTTAAAATATAGACAAGCTGAACAAAAAGAAAAATTAAATCCCCATTCTTCTATTAATCTTTGGAACTACAGTTATAATGTCAGTGCTACTAACAGGGTTATTAGAATAAACTGAGCTGTGAAGATGCTTTGAAAACTTATGTGCTGTACAAACATGGTGGTATTTCTAGCCTGTAAAGTGCCATCAAAATGTTACTGTTTTATTCAGAAAACAAAATGGTACATGCGTTTAGATTGTCTTGCATTAAAAAAAGTATGCAGGGCTTTCCTGGTGGCACAGTGGTTGAGAGTCCGCCTGCCGATGCAGGGGACACGGATTCGTGCCCCGGTCCGGGAGGATCCCACACGCCGCGGAGCGGCTGGGCCCGTGAGCCATGGCCGCTGAGCCTGCGCGTCCGGAGCCTGTGCTCCGCAACGGGAGAGGCCACAACAGAGAGAGGCCCGCGTACTGCAAAAAAAAAAAAGTATGCAGGTGAATCCTACACTAACATTTTAGTGCAAATTCCTCTCATTTAATCAAAAATAACATCATAATGTACATACTGTTTTATAACTTTTTTTTTTTCTTGGCGGTACGCGGGCCTCTCACTGTTGTGGCCTCTCCCGTTGCGGAGCACAGGCTCCGGACGCGCAGGCTCAGCGGCCATGGCTCACGGGCCCAGCCGCTCCGCGGCGTGTGGGATCCTCCCGGACCGGGGCACGAATCCGTGTCCCCTGCATCGGCAGGCGGACTCTCAACCACTGCGCCAACAGGGAAGCCCCATAACTTTTTTTTTAAGACAACTGTCTCTGCCTTTCCATTTCAGTAAATTTTTATCTCATCTAGTAGCCAGATCATATTAAAATTTTTCCTAGTTGACCAAAGTCCTTAACAGTTGATTCGTCCAAACTCATTTCCATTTTAGGACCATGCATTACACCAGGTTAAATCCATTTTTCTTTTTTAGGTTTTACCCTTCCCCAACTTAAATAATAAAAATAATACAGACCTTGTCTTGCAAGATATCCTTTCTTCTGGGTTTGACTGGTTGCTTCCTAGCTTATTCCTTTCTCTATCCTATAAATTAGAAGTTATAACTAAAAGGTTGATGTATTTAAGTTAAACATTGTAGGCTAGGTGTTTTTAAGTTGAATTTAATGAGGTGGTGTTTTTTTTCTTTTTTAATCTATGGAAATATGTGTGATTCACGGGAATTTAAATCATTTTGCACAACTTAGTTATATGAATTATGTGAAGAATTTTTTTACATTAACTTGCTAAAATGTTTATTTTCCAAAAGGAAAAACTATATTTGAACTGATGGCAGTTAACGTGGATCAGTAAGGTTTGCCCATACTCACTCATAGCTTGTATTAAATGTCAGACAAACATAGTGGATTCTTATATTACAAGTACAAAAGTTGAAAATATTAGGGTTTGTGAAGTTTTAAATTTACAAATATCACCATAAAATAAGTTGTCCTGTAAATAAAGCAAAATTGGAAAGATGACTCTAGTGAATGTAACATTTATAACTTATATACTATATTGATAAAACTACTAAAATAAAATCTGCCACTAAAACTTACGTTAATCATGAGCTTACCTGAATTAGAAAAAAAAAATGTGTACAGCAGAAATAATGAACCACAGAACCTCATTGGGATGTAGATGCTGTATGGTCAGCCAAACTCAATAGCTACATGACTTATTCTTTTCACACCAGCCTTGTAGCATTAGATTAAAATTTGTTCTTTGGCAGCATCACAAATTAGTATGTTAATTGCCTTTTGTATTATTTCTAAGTAATTAAAACTGCTGAAGATCAGTGTGTAGGTGACAAGGGTCTAATGCTATGGTTTCCAAGTGTTCAAGGACCAGTGCTAGGCCAGAAAATATATTCCTAGAAAATATAGTCCCAGTTCTTGTCCCCTGAGATTTTCATTCTCACTGAGTTTGGGGTAGAACACATAAGAATCTATATATTTAAAAGCTTTCTGGTTGATTCTGTTATATGACTTGTTTGTGAACTTTGGTTTAACTGTTAACTGTTAGTATGGCTAACCTAAATAACTGTTTGACAGGTAATATTTTCATATCTCGAACTTCAATCCCAAATGCTGCCTCTGAAGAAGGAGATGAAGATGACTGGGTATCCAACAAAGTTATGTTTAAAATAGGTAAGAAAGAAAAATAACCAGATTATTTCCTCAAAATAAAGAGGGAGAGGCTGGTTTGTTTTAATTCTTGACTGTATTTTTTCAATACTTCTAGGTGACCTTGGGCATGTAACAAGAATCTCTAGTCCACAAGTTGAAGAGGGTGATAGCCGTTTTCTTGCAAATGAAGTTTTGCAGGAGGTAGTTTTTCTCCTTTAAGCCATTTGCTTTGTAATACTTAACCAGTTGCTAGAAAACTATAAATGCAGATGTACTGAAATTTTATGCTAATAACTTGTAGAAAGGTAATACAAAATAGAAAGTGTAAACTGTTAACTGTGGACGTATTTAATCTAGCGAAAGTCAGTAAAGGCAAAGATTTATCATATTCAGCAGTGGTGGAGTTGCAGTAAAAGAGAAATTTCCATACACTACTGGTGGAACTTTAAAATGGCATTGCCTTTTTGGGGATCAAAGTGTTAGTATTGGGACTTCCCTGGCAGTCCAGTGGTTAAGACTTCGCCTTCCAATGCAGGGGATGTGGGTTCGATCCATTGTCAAGGAGCTAAGATCCCACATGCCTCGTGGCAAAACGTAAAACAGCAGCAATATTGTAACAAATTCAGTAAAGACTTTAAAAATTGTCCACATCAAAAAAATCTTAAAAAAAAAATGTTAGTATCTTTCAACATTTTAAAATCATGTACGCTTTGACCCAAAATTTCCATTTCTAGGAGTCTCTCATTCAGAGATAGTCATATACAAGTAAATTGAGAATGATGTAAATATGTGTTTAGCAGTAAGGGAATGATTAAGTAAATTATGGCACATAGTTAATACTGCTATTTCAAAAAGAGTGTTGCAAAATATTTCTTGATAAGAGTTTTGAATGAAAATAGAACAAGTAGAACAAATGAAGTGTATGATTACATTGTTCTTTTTATATGTATATTTGTGTTTTATACGTATATGCGTATTTCTGACTTGTTGATATATGTATGTTTTGTATTTTCATATGAATGCCCCCAGGGGGATAGGAGTTTCTTCTGAGAGTTGAGCTGGGCTAGTGATAAAGAAGAGGCCTTTTAGAAATGCCTAAATACTTTTAGAAATGTATTTACTTTCCCACCCCAGAGTGTATATTATTTTATCATTAAAAAAATAATAATCTCCCCAAATTTAGCTTGTTCTCTGAATAGGTCCTAAACTTAAATGTGGCATTGGACATTTTAATTTCGTTTTATTTCTCACCCAAATCATCATTGAGGTGTAATCTTACTTTATTTTGGCCATTTTTATATTCCCTTAAGTTTCTTTTTTTTTTTTTTTTTTAATTTTACAGAACTATACTCATCTACCAAAGGCGGATATCTTTGCCCTTGCCCTCACAGTGGTATGTGCTGCTGGTGCTGAGCCTCTTCCCAGAAATGGAGACCAATGGCATGAAATCAGACAGGGTAGATTACCTCGGATTCCACAAGTGCTTTCCCAAGAATTTACAGAGTTGCTAAAAGTGAGCATTTTATATATGAGGCACTTTATTGACATGATTCAATATTTTATTTAATTGCATGCCTTTACATTAATTTTACTTCTCTTTTTAAGGTTATGATTCATCCAGATCCAGAGAGAAGACCTTCAGCAATGGCATTGGTAAAGCATTCAGTATTGCTGTCTGCTTCTAGGAAGAGTGCAGAACAATTACGAATAGAACTGAATGCTGAAAAGTTCAAAAATTCACTTTTACAGAAGTAAGTGATGGGGTTTTTATTTGTTTTGTTTTTACTTTCTCATTTTTATTCTCAAATTTTAATGAGAGATGATTTAGGCTTTCCATCAGTGAGGAATATAGTGGCTTGGCATGTTATACGGTTAAAGATTGGGGATTTCTGCTTTACATTGGTATTTGACCTATAAATTTGTGTTGTTTCTAAAGTTTGAAATTATGGACTTAAAAATTTTTTAAACTTGCATATATTTGCAGTGGTGATAAGCCCCAAATTGTCACAAAAACTAAAATGAGCAGGTATCAGTTTTTTCCCTCCACACTCTCAACATAAACTAACATTTTCCTTGAAACGTTCTATTCTACTTATTTATATGAAGGGATAAAATAAATGTCGATTAGGTTAGTAGATGATTCTCATATTTGCTCTGAATGACCTTTGACATTTTTGAAAACTGGTTGGAATGATCATTCTAATTCATTTGCTTTATTGCTGCCGTTTTGATTCTAACCTAATAAAACTGACTTGAAATATTTAAAGGTTCCTTTGCCATTAGTTTGATAGCCATCATAGTTCATATAAAGAGGAAGTAGAATTTTCCTTTTGTCTGTATTATGTAAAGAGATCTTCACAATACTGTATTTTTTCTTTCCTCAGTTGCATGAGTAATGATAACATGCAAAGATCTCCCAACTGATAATGTAGTTTGTATTTGGCCTCTTAGGTTCCCTTCCTAGGATTAATACAGTAGGTGAAAAGTCTTGTTTCCTATTTTTACGTTCTTAGAGAACTCAAGAAAGCCCAGATGGCAAAAGCTGCGGCTGAGGAAAGAGCACTCTTCACTGACCGGATGGCCACAAGGTCCACCACCCAGAGTAATAGAACATCTCGACTTATTGGAAAGAAAATGAACCGCTCTGTCAGCCTTACCATATACTGAACTACTCATTTCCCACCCCCAAAAAAAAACTGTGACAAGAGGAAGCTAGGTTGAAATCACTGCTAGAATCCAGTTTGCAATTACTTTCTCAATCGGTGTCAGTAGTTTTACTGAAATATGTTTTAGGACTTTTATTTGTGAATTACAGTTGAAAGCTGTATTTTGACCAGTGCTATATCAGGCTTTTGTCTAGTTTTACCAGTCTGTCTTCTGTAGGATGTCAGTCACTGTTGGATGTTACACCAGCCTTTCCAGGGTTAACCACTGTGGTGGTGTGCTGCTTATAGTTAGCTGTTGCATTGTAATAAAAGGTATCTGTCTCTGTAGTGACTTGTAAAAAAGGACTCAAGGGCTTTATTACATACCTATTCTCCCTTTGAAAAGGGAAATGCTAAGAGACTCAGTACTCCTCAGCCTTCAATGTACCTGTGTGTCAATCTTATATTTCTTTTTTTTAAATTGTGAATTATACTTGTATATCCCACTGGGAGCACTTTGTAGGCATTGCATGCACCATGGAATGATGATTCTGTGGAAGTACTGCCTTGTGAATTTGCTGCTATTTTAGTTGTGTCTTTGCTGTAAAATTGTAGCATTAAACAATCATCGTTGTTAATAGGCTTTCTTTTTAAAACAATTATGTGAAATATATAGCTGCTCTTGATGAAAAGCAGCTATTTGCCTTTTTTTTTCTTTGAACTTTGAAGCTAGTGCATTGGAGAAATGCACCTCCCCCCCTTTGGAATGCTGTATTAATGTAGTATAATTATTACTGGTTTTGTACTTTTTCCTGATAATGCCCTTCCCTGACTCTTTTTAAAAAATGTTTCCTCCCTTCACCCAAGTTTTGTACTTGATTATATTGTTAGTCTGTTTTTTAAATGTTTTGCCTGGTTTCTCTTCAATATTTGTGTATATAAACTAATCTTGGTGATACTGTACATAGCTATTTGAAATGCCAGAATGACTTCTGACCCAAGCTTATCACAAAATATGTTTTATGTGTGATTAGCCATTTGACTAATAATACTGGCTAACAGATGTTGCAAAAAAATAGAATCTGTCTATTGTTTGTTTTTCTATTTTGGTTTAAAACATGTTTGCACTAGTCTGTTTGACTTGTGTTTTATTAACATTGATTGGCATATTAAAAGTCACTCTGAGCTTACTTTAATTGTCTAAATCTTTGTGATGCCTGTTTTCTACTAGTTTATCTCCATTATCACTACATTTTAAAATGTAGAGTGTAATGTATATGAAATACTAAAAGCAGAGGGCACATTTTTGACAGAATATGAAACACTGATTACTTAATGATGAGCTTTAGTCTACATTAGTTACATTTTGAGATTTAACAAAAATTTACCCATTAACCCTCAATGTTTTTTGTCATAAATAATATCTTTACATCACATTGCATATTATGCATTTGATCTGCTAGAAATATATAATGTGGTTTAAGATAGCTTTAGATTATTAAGTGAATATAATGGATAGGACTCAACTTTTTAATTTGAACTGAGTCACAGAAGAGTTTTGAAGTGGAGAGGGTTTTAACTCACTAAACTGGCCTGGATTTTAGAATTGAGAATGCAAGTTTAAGTGATTAACAGTGCTAATTCTATGTGACATCTTTTTCTGACATAGATTAGAACCAGAGAGTAAGCAGTGAAGGCCTTTTAGCAGGTAAAAATGAACATTGCAAGATCCTTGGGCTTTTTGATCATGGGTACATCATTTCTTTTGATTAGGGTCTATTTCTTTCTGCTATAAACATTTCTAACAAGCTTGATTATTTTAGCTTTTAAGCCCACGGCATGTTAAAAAGTACAATTTAGAGGCACTAGAGGAGTTGGTGCAGATAAATTAGATATAAAAGCTGACAGGTATGGAAGACAGAAAAAGCTGCATAGGCTGGAGCAGGTAATACATTTCAGCCACTGAGGACAAAGCTATAAGAAATATAATAATTGGTGTTTGTGAGCATCACTAAGTCGTTAATGTGCATTTTTCTAGTGCACTAGCTTCAAAGAAAAAAATCAGGTGTTTTTCATCAAGATTTGCAGTAAGTTTTTCACATTGTTTAAGAGTAGTAGATTGAGTAGGAAAAAAATCTGATTTTCAAAGAGGGAATTCTGAGGCTCTCTGAAAACTGATCATGAGAATTGGGCTCATATTCAATACAGTGTACTTAGGTTAAGTGCCTTTTATGTACTAACTGGTAGACCAAGAAATAGTGTTTGTCCACTAGGGACTTGGGATAAAATAGAGGAGATTCATGTAAACACAAAATGACAATAAAATGTGGTAAGTGCTATGTTGGAGGGATGGCTCAAAGGACAATTTATGTACCTACACCTTGGGAGGAAGCTGGTGGCAGGTTAGAGAATGGATCGTGGGAATTAGGTTTAGATTGGCTTCAAGGCCATTGTACTAAATCAGTGTAAAAGTAAGGAGGGCCTGAACTAGGAGGTCTATGCATGGAAACAAGGGGATAGGATTTCATTAGATGGGCACACTGCACATTGAACAGGTTTTGTTTGTTTTTATAATGGAATAAGAACTTGTTAGCATAAGGTCAGAATTGGGAGAATCAGCTGCAAGTGCTAATATGGAAGCATTGAAGAATTTCCCAGAAAAATTAAAATGCAGAGGCCTGTTATTGTTTGAGACAGATATTTAACACTGATAAAATTACTTTTTTGGAAAGCTAACTTAAGTGAGGAAGAAAATTTTAAAATATTGATTATGCAGTTGAGTAGGAGGAATCCCATACTGCAGTTGACTACAAATTGAAACTGTTGCCTTACCTTTATCTTGCCAAGAATCCAAGGCAATCCCCTTTAATTAATGAACTAATGTCTTTTGAAGAGCCGATTCTTAAGCTTTGATTTTTTTACTCTGTTCCAGAGGGCAAGAAATGGTATTTTAAAAATTGGTAACAGCTGGGTTTGGGTAATGCTTTAGGCTGTCTCCTAATTCTTAAGCAGCAGCATCCTGACATTAGTTTTTCTTCCTCCCCAGTTCATATCCACAAAGCATCTCACTGACTTTAGCCAGCAGATCAAAGTTGTTGCGTCCTTCTGGTATTTTTATTTGTGAAATTATTTAAGGCCAGTTAAAGCAATCAACAAACAGGATGGATCAAAAGAAATTTTGGAAGTGTTTTGGATGCTGTGAAAATCATAATTGAAGCTTGGAACTAGGAATTTGGAGGAAACTGCCTCAGTATTTTGAAGGCATTGGTTTAACTGTAAAAAGCATCACTGAAACTGATTGACATTGCGGAGTGAGTGGATCTAGACATTTCTCCTGAAAACCTGGTTGTACTGTTAGACATTTCTCAAGCTCAGCAAAGTAGATTTTTATATAAATGCGAGAGTAAGACATCATTGAAACTGTCCCTCTCCCAACATTTAACTTTCAAAAACTTTGAGAGGCTTTCATCTGAACGTCATTGAACTTTTTTTTTCTTTGTGGCAGATGACCCTAATTTTCAATGCAGTTCAAAGGTCTCTGGAGTAAGGAAAAATATCTGTGTATGCTCTAGGAAGAGTTACCAGGAAAAGATGACATGTTCTGTCCAAACTTCGTTAAACTAAGAGCCTAAGAAACCTCAGCCAGTCCAGCCCATGAAGAAAAATGCCTCAAAGAAACATTTATATTATAATTCATATTGTTTAGTTTTATATGGTTAATAAATATTTTGAAGAGCATATTCTTTGTTTTGAGTTTTGACATTCTTGAGGTATGAAATGAGTTTCTAGGCCTGGAATTCCAGTTTATGGCTACCAATCCATTACACCAATGGGAAATGCAGGTTCAGTGTACAATGATTCCATTTAGGTTGATTATCTAGGAGAGGAGTTACCTTTCCACAGATTAGCATAGGGAGGCTCAGGTGAGTTCAGTAACTTAGGAACTCAATTTGGTAAGTAGGAGAACCGGAATTTCAACTCAGATCTCATAGCAAAGAATCATGCTTTTTCCAGACACGTGAAAGTTGAGGGCAACACTAATTAAAGGGCAGAGTGAGTCAGCAAAGGAGAACAGGAAGGAACAGTGTGAAAATTAGGAAAACTGGGAAGACTCTGGTATCGGCGAGACCAAGAGAGAAGTTTGAAGGAGAAACTGGTTAACTGTGACTGTATGCAGAAAAGATTAAGAAATGACTCAAAGCTCCATGAATGCATCTGAAGTTCACTAGATCTTCGGCAAGCAGTGTCAATGGAGGGGGAACAAAAGACAGGTTACAGTGAGTTGGGTGTAAATGGGAGATGGGCAAGTTGAGACAGCAAGTATAAATTATTTTTAAGAAAAATGGCTGAAAAAGCAGGGCAAGAGAGGAGAAGGCCATACAGCTGGAGAGGAATCTTTGGGTCTTGTGCTATCATTTATTGATCACCTATTATGTACTAAATGTTTTCCATACATAATGTCATTAATCCTTATAAGAATTCTACACAAAAATCCCCATTATACACATGATATTTAGAGTGGTAAAACAAATTTCCCAGATGATATAGGTACAAAGATTCAGTTTTCAAACCTAAAGTGTTTGGCTGTACTACTAGCCCAATTCATAGCAAGTCCTTTGAGCCTGGAGCAGAGGAAGAATGAGTGTGGATGAGACAAGTTTGGAAGTGTTTGGGGGAATGCAGGAAGTGGGGGAGGGGAATCCAGTCTGAGGCCTCTTATCGAGTCCCGTGAACTGAAAGTGCCTGTGCACAGATGCACACACGTGCGAGGAATGCTGCCCTACCCCACTGCATTCTTTCCTTCTAAATGAGAGAAATACATAGAGTATATACTATATAACCATTTAAAGCAAAGTTTCAAGGAATTTTTATGACTTAGGGAAATGTTTGAGTTATAATGTTAAAGTGAAAAAAAAATCAGGAAGCAAAATTGTATAAGGGATTTTTTTTTTAAAGCATTAAAAGAATGGAGGCCTAACAATGACTGTCATTTGAGCGGTGAGATTGTGGGGTATTTCCCACTCTTTTCTCCTTTATGAACCTTCTATATTTTAAACAATGAGCCTTTATTTTGTAATCAGAAAAAATACACTTTAAAAATGTTTGAAGTTATTAGCATGTGCAGTCAGTACAAATTGGGCAAGTCAGCCAGCTTGCAGAGACTTGTCCAGTGATCACACCTGCAGGCCCTAAAATTTCTGGTAATGAGACTATTCCCTTGAATCCAGGGGCACCTATGTGACCTGGGCTGGGTCAAATGGAGTTTCTCCTGGAACCCTGAAGTATCTCCATTTGCTATTAATATGTTGGCAAAGATGGGAAAGCCAGACTTTCCACTGCTTGGAAAAAGCCTATTGCAGGAGGAGAGAATGAACCAGCACAGAACCAGAACTGAGAAATGAGGAGAGCAAGATCTGACAGTGTTATCAGTCCCTGAAGCCAATCTTAGTTTGGTTCCATTACTGTATTTATTCCCCTTTTTGTCCTAAGCTATACTGAGGTGAGTCTCTGTTGCTTGTAATTAAAAGAGCTTGAGTGGTGCAACATATTTCTCTAAACTGACAGCCATGAATTAAATATTCTAGGCATTGTATGACTGAGAAGTGTATGCCAAAGATTCTAGGGTTCCTGATAAATCCCTTTGTTAAGGCTCCTGCTGTGTCAAGACTCGTGTGTGATGGCAGCAGACTCCTCAGTATCCCACCCTGGCCTGCCTCATTTTTTCTGGTTACATGTGGTTAGAGCATCAATTTTCTAGTGGTTCTTTTGTGTGAAGCACCATGCACAGCAGTTCCAGAAAGAATTCTGCTGATAGACTTGACCTCTCCTGAACAGGATTAGAAAACACACAGTTTTATTAACAGCTAAAGAGACTTACCCAGCCTGGTGATTTAGACAATAATTAGACTGTGCAGTCTGTTTTCCTGTCTGTATACACTATTGCTATGAGGTCAAAGATGCTTTTTTTTTTTTTTTTGGTTGTGCTGTGCGTCATGCGGGATCTTAGTTACCTGACCAGGTATTGAACCCGTGCCTCCTTCATTGGGAGCACAGAGCCTTAACCACTGGACCGCCAGGGAAGTCCCAAAGATGTTGTTTTTTTTTTTTTTTTTTTTTTTGCGGTATGCGGGCCCCTCACTGCTGTGGCCCCTCCCGCTGCGGAGCACAGGCTCTGGACGAGCAGACCCAGCGGCCATGGCTCACAGGCCCAGCCGCTCTGCGGCATGAGGGATCCTCCCGTACCGGGGCACGAACCCGTGTCCCCTGCATCGGCAGGCGGACTCTCAAACACTGTGCCACCAGGGAAGCCCAACAAAGATGCTGTTTTTGAATGAAGAACCTGGAGATAAAAACCAGCGAGGAGTCTTAAATTTGTATTTGACATATAAATTTGGGAAAGGATGGTATTTATGCCTCTTCATTCAGAGAGGTGGAGGGAGTATTGAAGTTGGAGAAGGCAGAGGACCTAGTTCCCAAACAGATTCCTGGCTCCAGCTTTTTTTTTTTTTTTTTTTTTGGCCACACAGCGAAGCTTGCGGGATCTTAGTTCCCCCACCAGGGACTGAACGCGGGCCATGGCGGTAAAAATGCCGAGTCCTAACCCCTGGACTGCCAGGAAATTCCCTCCTGGCTCCAACATTGAATGGACTGAAGTACAGAGTAGAATTGCACCCAGTTTTACTTTGTCGATTACATTCTTTGGTTCAGTTTTTCAATCAACATGTATTTTGAGGACCTGCACTGTGCTGGGGATTACTAACTAGTGCTAGGCACTGAGCTACAAATACAAACAAGGTAATCCCCCACCCTCTCCATTGCACTCAGTTACATGGAGGTATTAGAAACATCTAACTATATATACAGTAAAATAAGTGCATTTGTTTTAACTTTAAAAAAAATTATTTTATTTATTTATTTATTTTTGGCTGCATTGGGTCTTCATTGCCGCGTGTGGGCTTTCTCTAGTTGTGGCGAGCGGGGGCTCCTCTTCGTTGCGGTGCGCGGGCTTCTCATTGTGGTGTCTTCTCTTGTTGCAGAGCACGTGCTCTAGGCTCACCGGCTTCAGTAGTTGTGGCACATGGGCTCAGTAGTTATGGCTTGCGGGCTCTAAAGCGCAGGCTCAGTAGTTGTGGCGCACGGGCTTAGTTGCTCTACGGCATGTGGGATCTTCCCGGGCCAGGGCTCAAACCTGTGTCCCCTGCATTGGCAGGCGGATTCTTAACCGCTGCACCACCAGGGAAGCCCAATAAGTGCTTTTTTAGGACATGCATAGGCCACTGTGGGGACAAAATGATAAGCAATTAATCCAGTGGAGAGAGGGGTGAATGTTGCTGCTCCCAGGAGAGGTGACACTTCATCTAGGTCTGCAAAGATGAGTGTGTGCCAAGTGGATAAAGTATCAATAGAAGGGTTTCTTAGGTAGAGGGATTAGCATAAACAGGGCGCAGAGGAATGGAGCTGTGCGGGGTATTGGGATGGGGAGGATGTACTGTGCGTCAGAGGAGAGGAAGTGAGCTAGTGTTGCCCAATTGTACTGGGAACCCAGATTCACTTTGTGAGGTTCATGTTTTCCATTTCTGGGTTTCAATTCTGTGATAAACTGCTGAGAAATACGGATTTCTGTTTATTCTTGTTCAGAGAAGAGTTGAAAATAATGATGAATGAACAAATGAAAGAAAAATATATAATAGGTCCTAGGCCTTGTCAGTCAAGGAAAATGACTCTGGGAGGAAAAGGAGGGAAGAGCTTCGATCACCATTGCAACTTTGGCCTCTTCCAAGCCCCCTCTTCTGGCAAGAGCCCAGAGTCCGCTCCTACTGCAACACTGGTCCTGCCGTCTGCTCCGTTAGCAGGCCAGCTGCAGGCACTATTCCTCCTGTCGCCTGTACCATCCTACTGCCTCCAGTGTTCCCGGTACTGCCTCCCCTGTGCCCGGGCCCCTGTGCTTGAGCCTTGGGCATAGCCACCCCCATGCCCCTTCCTAGCCCCTGGTCCCTGAACGCTGAGCAGCCCCAGCAGAGACAGGAGTTCGGGCAGGTGGAGGTCAGGGCTGTGCTTTGGAGCTAAGCATCCTTTCGCCCTTGGCACGGGCCGCGGCTTCTCTTCCTTTCTTATTCCTTGGCCGCTGCTGTTGAGCCCCCGGGGTGTTGCTGTTATGATCTTGGCTGGAGTGCTTGCCAACAAGGCTGGGGCAGAAGGTTCTATGTAAAGGCTGAAATTAAAGGGGGAGGATCTTAACCAATGTAGCTAGAAGGTGAATAAGAGCTAAATCTTAGAGAACTACAAGGATCTGTGCAGAAAACCAAATTCAACTGCAGGCCAGAGGCAGAAGGCTTGGATCCTGGCTTGGATCAGGCTGGCACAACCCCCATCTACTGCTTCACTGGTTGTCATTCGTGTGTCACACTGGCTCCACGAGCTCACCCACACTGGCTCGCACATCTGGAGGCTCTCGCACAGGGAATCCCTGGCTTCACCCAGGGAGAGAACCAGACCCACCTGGGGAGTCTGCAACATGAGCGCTCCTCCCCTTCTCCCTTTCCTCCGCACTCCGTCTGGGAAGGAAATTCTTCCTCAACCACCAGGCTCCTTCTGTGAAACTGGAGCACATGCAGATTTACATCTGTTTGCATTTTCCCTTGGCAGGGAGGCGACTTCAAGGCTCTCCCTTTGGGCATAATAAAAAGAGAGAGCAACTCAGAGATAAGATGGTGTGAGGGAGGGAAATACAGAGGGCAGCTTGTGAAGACACTTTCGGGCAGCTTGGGACAGATGAGAGGGGTTGATGCCTTAGAAGTACAGCAGAGGGAGAGCAGCTGACAGAGCAAGGAGAGAGGGCTCAGCCATGTTCCCATGTGCTTTAACCCTTGAACTTAGCATGGGCAATGTATTAAGGCTATTTGACTGTGTTTTGGATAAAGATTGAAAAACACTTACTTAGCAGTGATGTAGCAATCCTTGCTAGGGGTGAATGCCTGTATTCTAATTATAGTATTGTAATTGTAATGTTCTAATACTTCCTTCTGCCCTGAGAAGTGTTTTTATTAACATGGGGTGGGTGCCCAGTGAGTGGGTCCGTGCTTTGGGACTCTGTCTCCTTGGCATAGCTGATTGATCCCGTGATCACCTGACTCAAGAGGGCTCTCAGATCTCCTCACAGCCCAGCCATCGGTGGTATTTTTACAAGACCAGACTTGGGTCTGCTTGCCCTCTGTGCAGCAAAGCCGATCTACTGACACCGAGTCGTGGTGAAGGAAAGTATGGCGTTTATTGCAGGTGCTAAGCAAGGAGAAAGGGGCCGCTCATGATCAAACGTCCTAAACTCCTGGATGGCTTTTGGGGAAGGGTTTTCAAAGTCAGAGTGCGGGAGGGGGTTTCGGGGTGTGTGATCAGCTTGTGTACATCCTTCGGATTGGTTGGTAGCAAGGTAACAGGGTGGTACTTCAGGAGTCAACATCATCAACTTTCTGGGTCCAACCGGTCTGGGGGCAACGTGCTGGTGGTCAGCAGGCAGTCAACTTCCTCCACCTGGTGGGGTTTTTAGTATCTGCAGAACAACTTAAGAATGTGCGTCAGACCTATCTTTACCTCTGAAACAGAACTGGGGGTCCTTGTGACTGATTTATTGTTTAAGTTATGCCTACTCTCCTTCTTGACTGCCTTATCTTTGTTTCTGCATTCTTTACTTCCCCAAACATTAACTGCTGGGACCTGTTCTTTGTTCCACAAGGAGGGCTTAGGAGGTCACAGTGTACTTACGTAGCCTCTTTTCCCGATCAAAAATCAGCGGGGACACAGAGGGGCCTGTCACTGGAAGAAGGCCCCTACATGGGCCTGCATGGTTTCAGTATGGGGGTCAGTCCCCACCCTGAGCCAGGCCAGAGTCCCTTCTCAGAGCAGAGAGAGACTAAGCCAGTTCCTCTCTGCAGGGGCAGGTGGGATGTGAGAGGCCAGGGAGCTATTGGCACTCAGCCTCACTGAGGAGCCCGGTCTGTAGTGGGAAAAGTTGAAGCCAGCATGCAGAGAGAACACTAGATATTGAATCCTTGGTTCCAGTTATATCTGACCGAGGCCCAAACTCAGGGTTTCCCTCCCATTCCTCTAGTTTGGTTGCTATTGAAACAATCATTTATCCTTCCAATAAGCCCCATGCCCCTGTTTTTCTTTCTCAAAGTAGTTAGTTAGTTTTCGGTTTCTTGCATCACGCACCAAGAGGTCTCTCTCTTTTTTTTTTTTTGCGGTACGCGGTCCTCTCACTGTTGTGGCCTCTCCCGTTGCAGAACACAGGCTCCGGACGCGCAGGCTCAGCGGCCATGGCTCACGGGCCCAGCCGCTCCGCGGCATGTGGGATCTTCCCGGACCGGGACACGAGCCCGTGTCCCCTGCATCGGCAGGCGGACTCTCAACCACTGCGCCACCAGGGAAGCCCCCAAGAGGTTTCTCTTACACAGATGACGGACTGAGTAGGTTAAATTAATCCTATCCAAGCTTTCTTCTTTCTCAGACATCCGATTACTCTGCATCCCTTGATCACAGTGATACCCAAGGGGAGCTGTGTCAGTAGGGACTGTTTTGCTCCCAGCCAGTTTTGAAAGCTCCATTACCAGATCTTGCATCTGCCTTTCTAGGAAACTCTCGGTCCTAGAAAGTCCTGGGACCAGCCTCTGAGAGCCCACAAGAGAATACAAGACCCAGAAACCTAGGCACTTTCCTGGAGGGTTCTCATAGGACATCTGTTTTTAGCTTTACATGTGACCCATCCTCTTCTCATAGAAAGCTGAATATCTGCAGTAAAGCAAAACTCATTTTTAACCATGCAGACAAATGCACTGTATCTGCTCACCTAGACCCTGCTCTGTATTGCATGACTCATGTCAACTGCCAACCCAAGAGGAGCAGCTGGCCAAGGCACCGTATTTCCCCCTGAAATCATCGGTGGGAAAAGAATTTACAGTTGAGCAACTCAGGACTTTAAGAGGAAAATAAGATTGTAAGTGATTTTATATTCACCAACGTGCTGAATCAAAGGTAGGTTTGGGACATTTTAATGCATCTTAAATTGGTAATAATGAATACTATTCAAGTTTCCCTTTCTATCCAGGGGAGAGGCAGCATCTGCTGGTCTTAACTTAGATTCTGGCATTTCACACAGAGTATGATGCCTTAGTGAAGAGAAAGGGGAGTTCAAGTTACAGAATAGAAAGTTCAATTTTGGACATATTAAGGTTAAGGTCCCTGAGGGGCACACTGGTGGCAATATCCAATGGGTGATCAGCTATATATCCATGCCCAAGTTTTAGATTTGGGCATCATTGGCGTTTGAGTGATCATTGAGACCTGGGCCTGAGAGAGAGAATCTGAGAAGGATTTGTAAAATGAGAGGAGAAGTAAACCCAAAGAACAACAATATTTATGGGTTTGATGGAGGAAAAAGGGAACTAGTGACAAAGATGGAAAAAGAGCATCCAAGGAGACAGAAGAAAATGAGGACTTACTGGTGTCTTGGTAGCCCCAGGAGAAGAGAATTTCAAGAATGAGGAAGTGGTCAACGTAGAGAAGGGGACTAATCAGATAAGGACTGAAGTGTCCCTCTAGTTTAGCAACATAGAAGTCTCATGACATCAGAGGGAGCAGCTCTGGAAGTGTGGTAGAGAATCCAGATGTCAGGGGGCTGGAAATGGACACCCTGGTCCCAGTCCAAAGGGGAAAGGAATTTCCCCCACCACTGCTAAAAAGTATGTGTTGACAAGAAGATGGAAGGATAAGGAGACAAAGGAGGTCGTGAGGTAAGGGAAGGAGAGCTACAAGTATGGTCATGTTTGGAGAATGGGGGTTTTGTCAGACAATGGAGCCCTTCAAGGTGATGACAAGGCTCAGAGTGTGGCCAAAGGATGAGTGGCCTAAGTGGCAAGAAGCGCAAAGTTCATTGGGGACACAGGAGTCAGAGACTTTAAGATGTAGAAGGTATTACCCACAGAGACACTAAGTTATCCAGACTGATGGCAATATTCCCCAGTGAATGTTGGGAGGTGGGAAGATAGCAGTGCCAATGAAGGGAGACTCAAAGCAGAGTGATGGTCCAAAAGAGGCCGTGAGAGGTTGAGATTTCTGTTACCTTACCTTACTTGAGAGTATCCTAAATGAGACAAACATTATCTTAGGCATCTCCTTGTCCCATCAGCCCCTCCATGCCACCTTCCAGGGCCAGGGTATGTCTTTAGGGCAGGGCATGGTGCAGATCCTGGCATTCTTACCCTTCAGGGGACTGATTCTGAAGATGGAGCCTGATGTAAACTACGAACTAGGGAGGGGACCAGTCTTCTTTGTCAGAGAATATTTGGCCTCCAGCCTCTATCTTGGTGACCCAGACACCTATTTATACTTTGTAGAACCTTTTGCACTACCACACCTGTGTTCTTTTTTTGGCTGTGGCTTTCGGCTTGGGATCTTAGTTCCCCGACCAGGGATTGAACCTGTGTCCTCAGCAGTGAAAGCTCAGAGTACTAACCACTGGACCACCAGGGAATTCCCACACCTGTATTCTTAATAATCTCCCTAAGCTAGTTTTCTGGGTTTTTGTTTATTTGTTTGTTTTGGTTTTCTGTTAATGAGAATGTTTCCTCCTGTCTCTGATCTTTACCACATTGTATTACCTGCTTTCCTTTCCCCTGTAATTTATGCAGTGAACATTTATCCATTGCTCACCATGTGGTGGCAGACACTGTTCTGGGCACTGTGGATACGTCAGTGAACAAAACAGAAAACCATCTCTGCCCTCAGAGGCTTACCTTCTAAGGAAATATAGATAATAAACAAAATACACAAGTGAAAGATTTATATATATATATATATATATATATATATATATATATATATATATATATATATATATATATATATATATACTTTTAGATAGTGATAAAGTAGAAAATCCAAAGCAGGGAGTTTTTCGTGTGTTTGTTTCACTGAGAAAGTTGTTTTGGCTTTTGAGTAAAGATCTGCAGGCAGTGAGGCATGTACCACATTTGAGTATGGAGGGGAAAACATTCCTGGCTGAGGAAACAGGTCCTTCAGGTGGGCATGTGCCTGGTGTATTTGAGGAACAGCAAGGAGGCCAGTCTGACCAAGAGGAGTGATGGGAGGGGAGAGGCGTAGGAGAAAAGGTCAGAGAGGTGGTGGGGCCTTTAGGGAACAGTGAGCAGTTCAGCTTTTACAGATATGATAGATGGAGAGACATGGTAGGTTTTAAGTAGAGAACTGATGACCTGATTCAGCTTTGAAAGGAAAGAGAGGACTCAAGGATGACTCCAAGTTTGGAGCCTGAGCAATTGAAAGAATTGACTTGCTATTAACAGGTGAAGACTGTTAGAGAAACTACTTTGTCAATGGTGTGTGTGTGTGTGTGTGTGTGTGTGTGTGTGTGTGTGTGTTTGGGGGAGGAGGAAGGGAGAACAGGTGGTCAGTTTTGGACATTTACATTTGACATCCATTTGGAGAGGTCAGATGGACAGACAGATGTTTGAGTCTGAAGTTCAGGGCAGAGGTTCGGGTTAGGAATCTGTTTTGAGAATCATTAACATAGTGATGGTATTGAAAACCACGAAAGTGGATAAACTCACTCAAGACTTTTTTTGCTTTTACTTTGAAAACCCTTTCCCTAAACTGTGGCAGTACTTTATTTAATTCATATCTTTAGATACTTTATTTTGAAACGGACTGAGTGTACTGAAAATGAAGAAGTGGCATTTTATGTCTGGAGGAGGATGGGGTGAAGCAATGTTTTTGCAATGTCACCTTCCATTGAGGTTAAGGTTTTGTTAATTTAGTGAAGATAAAATGACACATATTTAACTATATCACTTCAGCTTAATGAACTTATCATTGTCTTAATATGTATATAAATCAATTTTTAAAATATTCAAAGTATTATTGTGACTCCATTATTTTTCTACTTTGCTAACATGTGTTATAATTTTAAAACACTTTTGCAACTTTAGTAGATGTTAAGTGCTATGTCAAGGTTTTTGTTAAAATTAAAGTATAATTGATTTATAATATTATATTAGTTCTAGGTGTAAAACATAATGATTCAATATTTTTCAAGGTTGTTTTAAGTTTAAAATGTTTGATTTTCAAGGACAATGAACGTTTCCCCATGCACTTGTATAGTAATTTTATTTCTCCTCATGAATTACATACTTAACTTCTTTGTGTATTTAGTTATTGATATCTTGGTTGTTTTTATATATTTAAACAAGCTTTTATACGTTTGAGGGGTTTTCTGCTTGTTGTCAATATTTTTATTTTAAAAATCCTGTTCAATTCTTGTATTTTCGAAAGTTAGTTTTCGTTTGCATTCTTCTATTGCTTTACAGCTTTGAGAATGCTGACATTTAGCCATAAATCGGTTTTATCCTATTTGATATAGTGTTTCTATGACTGTTCTTTAAAATATTTAGAATTTTAATCCACATGGAGTTTATTTTGAGGTATATTGTGGAACTTACATTTTTTTCTCCAAGTTTTCATTCATTTATCCGAGCATTCCTTACTAAGTAATCCCGCCTTACACCTGTGTTTGGGAGTATTACTTTATTGTGTGTCCCATCAGGATTTTAGACACACGCATATGTTTGTTCAGTCTCATTCCTTTCGGTTGATCTCAGCTTCTATTTTTGGCTCTGGTTTCAGCCGCAGCCCAGCAGGAGAAAGGAACGTTTCGCCCCCTGCAGGCTGACATTACCGCGCAGGACCTGAGCAGCCTGGGTCAGGGCGGCAGGGACGCTCGCCCACTGGTATCTGCCCTCCGAGCCCGCAGGCCGGGGGGATGTGTCGCTCTGTCTCTGCAGGGAGATTTGGGGCCCTTTTGACCGGCTTCCTTCTGTTCAGGTCTCTTGGGGTCTCTAGCATCCCTTAGAGCTGGGCCTGTATCCAGCTGTCGGGTGGGGACTGTCCCCTTCGGGCTCTCCCTTTAGCGTCTTTTTTTCCAATTCCGTGACCCCAGGGCCCATGGCCCGTGGCTCTGGCCGTCTGCGCGGAATTCCGCGGCACCCAGGCGCTGCGCCCGGATAGCTTCTGGGCGCTGACTTTCCAGCTCACTCAGAAGCTGCTCGCTGGGCCCGTGTATTTCCCCTCACTTCCCCGGCCGCCCCGATCCTTCTCGGCACATCACTGACTGTACCTACTCCTCACAAGGAGCTCACTGTTGAAGTGTTGTTGAAGCAGACACAGTTCACGCATGAAAAATAAAATATTTATTTATTCAGCAGATGCACACATACCTACTGTGCGCCAGATACTATTGTCAGATGAGTCCCAGACTGAGCCAACCCGGGGCTTCTAGAACCAACCAAGTTTGGTTGCCAAAGTCGAAATCAGGTCTTGGAGCATCTCAGGGAATGAGTAGAGAGCCGGGAGGGGGATCGTCCTGGAGTCGTCAGTGATGGGGAATGCGCTGGGCCACGCGCCCCCTCTCCTCCTAGTCTCCCCTTCAATCCGCGAGCCGCCGGGCCAGGGGTAAGGGTGTCCAGGAACCGCACAGTCTCGGGCCTGGCGCCACTCCGCCCGAGGCCGAGGCCTGTCGGGAGCCGGAGCCCGACAGCTGCCTCCACGCAGCAGCGCCCGGTGCTCCCCTCGGGCCGGAAGGCGGCGCACTCCCGGGTCGGGCCAGGCCTGCAGGCGCGCCCAGGAGGGGGAGCTCGCGGGCAGGACATTCCGCCGCTCGCCGCAGCAGTGACGGCCGCCTACGCCCGGGCCCCGCGGGGCTCTAACGAGGGGAGCTCACCCGGAGCGACCTCGAGGGCTGCGCCAGGCGCTCAGGCCCGCGCTGCTGACTCTTTTAGACACGTGCAGACAATCTACGTCCGGAAAACCCGCTGATGATTGGAGAGTAAAACTTAAATACAGGTGAGCCAACCAACGGCTGCAGCATTTCCGTGAAAAAACCCCGGAAAGCAGAGGTGCCCTCCAATGCCTGGGCCCTGGGACCGGGGAGAGGCGGCAGGCCCCACTCTCTTGGAAAGGACACTTGGACGACAGCCTTGCTGCAGGGATAGGGGACCCCTGGGATAGAAGACCCCTTTTAACATGCTCCTGGACCTTCAGGGGAGTTTACTGTCTGCCTGGAGAACATACATAACATCAACAACAACAAAGTCTGTGAATTCAGTATTTCTTTTAAGTTAGTTGGTATTTATTCATCACAAACCTATCAAGAGACGAAAAACAGCGCTCACGTTGTACCCATTGTATGTAAAACGTATTTACTGAGACCCAGCAGCAGTTCTTAATCTGGGGGTACAGGGCCAAGTAAGATTGTCTAGGATTTAGGGAGTCCATGACAACCCTGAAATTGTTTCCAATTTGGCGGGTGATGTGCCTTTTTCTAGTAAGAAATTTTGTATCTTTTATGATGACCAATGTTCATAACCTTAGTTTGGTTAAAAAAAAGCTTGTCTAAAGTTGACATTCAGTGGGTTTCTAGATTCAGAACCCTTGGCACTAACACAGAGGTCTTCCTGAGGGCCTGAGGCCCATGAATCTGGACCCCAGTGGAAGAGTTTGGTTCTCCAGTGAGGGTCATTAGAGCTTGGACTTGACTTTTTCTCCTTACAGAAGCTCCTCCCCACCTCCACCGCACCCCCAAAAAAACCCTCCAGGGGCACTGTTGGTTTCGTTTTAAAGCCAACTTGGGTTCAAGTAGATTTACTTCTGCATTTCTCTGTGCCTAAATAGAAATAACTCTCTGGTGGCTTTTTTCCCCGGGTTAGTCATGCAAATGCTCTATGCCTCACTTACCACTGGGTTTCAGCCTCTGGGGCAGCCCTCGGCGCAGGCGTGGCCCAGGACCCCTCTTCCGCTCGCTGGAGTCTCTGGGGGAACTTGGGTGCTGACTTCACTGGGCTGGGATTTTCCTCAGCCAGTGTGCCCAGGGAGTTAAAACGTGTTCCTTTTAAGGGAAAAAGAATACAAGAATTTTTTTTTTAATTGTGAAGGAAAAAAAAGATTACAAAACCACCACAATCTCATTAATAGGCCTAACGCAATAATTTGTTTTAAACATCAGCTCTCCTGTGTACACGCATTTTGCATTGCTGTGATTATAGTAGCACAATAATTGTATATTGAGAGCTGTTCTATTTCACAATCTACTACTTTTCCTTAACATACCATAAACATTTTACTATCTTCATAATCAGTGTTTTTAATGGCTATATACTTTTCCACCCACAAGCATATTTCATCATCTCCCTTTGTTGTACACTTTCATGGGTTTCAGGTTATTGAGGGTGTGTGTGTGTGTGTGTGTGTGTGTGTGTGTGTGTGTTGTTATGCTATGAACTTGTGTTCAGAGAGTTCATGCTGAGGTCTTTTTTCTCCAGCCAATTTCTGGTGTCATGATGAACGCTTAAGCTCCAAAGAAGCCGGCCTTCCTTCCTTCCTTCCTTCATCCAGCAAATATTTAATGAATGTCTACTACATACCAGGCACTGGTCCAAGCACTGAGGATAGAGAAGTGAACAAAATAAAGTCTGTGCTACTATGGAGCTCAAATTCTAGTTAAGGGAGACATACAATAAACATATATATAAAATATTAAGTATTATATATTATATTGTCAGATAATCATAAGTGCAACAGAGAGAAATGAAGCCAGGTGAGGGAGATCAGGTGTACTCTATTTTTATAGAGTAGTCAGGGCAGATTTTTTTTGATAAGGTAACATTTGAGCAGAGATATGAAGGAGGTGAAAGAGCAGTCCTTTTGCAAATCTGGGGAAAGGGTTTTCTAGGCAGAAGAAACACAAGTGCAAAGGCCCTGAGGCAGAGGAGTGTGCTTGGCATGTTGGAGGAGGCCAGTGTGATAGAAGTGGAGTGAGTGGGAAAGATGAAAGTGGATGTGAGCAGAAAGGTGGATTGTACCACACCCTATGATAGTGGAGCCATTAGACAGTTTTGAGCAGAGGAATGAGATGCTCTGATTTACCTCTTAAAAGAATCAATTTTTTTGTTGTGCAGAACAGACTGTCAGAGTTCAGAGGTTGTTAATGTAGGCAAGAGATGATACAGTGCTTTGGACTAGGGTGCATTGGTAAAGGTGGTACAGTTAGCCTGGGCGTGGATCCAGTAGGATTTGTTGATGGTTTGAATGTGAAATTTGAAAGGAACCATCAGTGATGAGTTAAAGTTTTAGGAAGAATGGAATTGCCTTTTTTTTTTTTTTTTTTGAGTTTTGCTCTTTGTTCATGTGTTTGTGTTTTGTAGAGGGAGACAGGGAATTAGGAACGTAGTTTTGGACATGTTAAATTTGAGATGTCTCTTAGAAAGCTAAACGATTAAGTCAAGTAGGTGGTGGAATCTAGGAGCCTGCAGCTTAGGGGAGAAGTCAGAGCAGATTTTGGAGATGTCAGTGAACTCATGATATTAAAGCATGAGAAGGCATGAGCTCTAGTTCAGACCTCTCTCCCCATTTATCCAGTTGACATCTACTTGACATCTCCACTTAAAAGTCTAAATGACAGCCCAAGGTCAACGTGCCCACACCCAAAATCTGATCTTACCCCCTAAACTGCTCTACCCACAGCCTCCCCTGCCTCAGTTGATGAGGTTGCCATTCTTCCATTGCTCAGACTAAAACCTGAGAGTCATACTTTACTTTTTCTCTCACCTCCCACATCCAATCTGTCAGGAAATCCTGTTGGCTCTGCCTTCAAACTATATCCAGAATTGAATCCAAACACTTCTCACCACCTGCACTGCCTCCATCCTGGTCAGACCTTCTCTTAGTTATTTGTTGCCTGGGTACTTACTGCCGTAGTAGCCTCCTACAATTTCCTCTGTTTCTACACACCCCTCCACCCCCCGCAGTCTATTCTTAACAAAGGAGCCAGAGGGATTCTTTCAAAACATGTAAGAGCAGGTCCCTCCTCTGCTCAGAACCCTCCAACAAAGTCCTTATAAGAACCCACGAGGCTCTGTGCGGTCTGACGCAGAGGAGTGCACCTCTGTCTCCTACTGTTCTCTTCATTCACTTTGCTCCAGCGACACCGGTCCCCTTGTTGTTTCTCAGACATTCCAGACACACTCCCACCTCAGTTCTCTCCACTTAGAACATTCTTCTCTCAGCTATCCTCCTATCCCATTCCCTCACCTTCTTAAGATTTTTCTTGGCTCACTTTCTCAGTGGGACTGTCCCTGGCAGCATCTTTCTGCCTGCACTCTGACCCTGCTTTCCCTGCTCTACCTTTTTCTTTTTTATCTAACTTTTTTTTTTTTTTTTTTGAGGTACGTGGGCCTCTCACTGTTGTGGCCTCTCCCATTGTGGAGCACAGGCTCCGGACGCGCAGGCTCAGCGGCCATGGCTCACGGGCCCAGCTGCTCCGCGGCATGTGGGATCTTCCCGGACCGGGGCACAAACCCGTGTCCCCTGCATCGGCAGGTGGACTCTCAACCACTGCGCCACCAGGGAAGCCCTTTATCTAACTTTTTAACCACATAACCTATGTATTCAAATACATAGATACTTGAATATAAGCTTTTGCAGAGCAGGAATCTTTTTGTCTTTAAAAAAAAAAGGTTTATTATTTATTTATTTATTTATTTTATTTATTTATTTTTGGCTGTGTTGGGTGTTAGTTGCGGCATGCGGGATCTCCATTGAGGCGCGCGGGCTCTTCACTGCGGTGTGCGGGCTTCTCTCTAGTTGTAGTGTGTGGGTTTTCTCTTCTCTAGCTGTGACGCGTAGGCTCCAGGGCATGTGGGCTCTGTGGTTGTGGTGCACGCAGACTCTCTAGTTGAGGTGCGCAGGCTCAGTAGTTGTGGTGTGTGGGCTTAGTTGCCCCGCGGCATGTGGGATCTTAATTCCCTGACCAGGGATGGAACCCAGGTCCCCTGCATTGGAAGGAGGGTTCTTTACCACTGGACCACCAGGGAAGTCCCTGTTTTGTCTTTTTAAATTACCCATGTGTCCCAAGTACCCAGAGCAGTGCCTGAAACATGGTGGATGCTCAATACATGTTTGTTGAATGAATGAATGGTTGAATGTAGAATATAATGAGATGAGTCTGAGGGTCTCCAAGGCAGATTGTGATGCTGAAGCTGAAACGTGGGAGTGATGGAAGCTGCCAAGAGCGAGTATAAGTATAATGCTGAGACTCCTGGGCTGGGTGAAGGGTACAGGTAAAAGATTATGAGGACCTGAACCAAGAGAGGGTATGGAAGGATATTTTAAAAGTGACAGTCTTGGGACTTCCCCAGCGGTCCAGTGGTTAAGACTCCGCCTTCCAATGCAGGGAGCACAGGTTCGATCCTTGGTTGGGGAACTAAGATCCCACATGCCTGCCTAGTGTGGCCAAAAACAAAAAAAAAGTGACAATCTTAAAAAACTGGAACTTACAGACACCATGTAGTTATTTGTTCATTTATTCATTCACTCAGTCATTCATTCATCAAATGCGTTCTCTGCTCCTACAATACAGAAAATATGGCGAAAGTCAATGCTGTATCCAGTCAGAGCTTTCCTGAGTTAAAAGGTGAAGTGTCCAAGTGAATGAAAGAGCTAGTGTATTCCCTGAGTAGGGCATTTGTCTCAGTCTCATAGGGTTACCAACACTTATATGAGCTGCCAAGGTGGGAGAAGTGAAAGCAGAGTGAACTGAATTGGCTGGTGCTCCTGTGGCAAATCCACTTGCTCTTTGCTGCCCAGGACCTCTGGCCTGCCTTGGGTCAAGGAGACACAAATATGGGGCCAGAGCTCTAAAGCTTCCCAAACAGCCGTGTAGGCTGAGACCCTGCTTACTGCCCCCCACTCCTGCCCTCTGTGTACTGTCTAAGGTGGGTCAACTCCTGGGGCAGGATGTGTTGGCCAGTGGAGAGGGTTCTGGGAAGACCTACCAATTAGACCAATTTTGAGATTCATCTGGGTTAACCAGCGGGGTTTTCAAATATACAGGTCCCTGAAAGGACTGATATGGATGGGGATTAGGGTGAGCAGAACTCTGGGAGGGGGAATTGGCTTGCAGGGACTATGCACAAATAAATACACTGGGCCCTGGAGTCCAGAGGCAGCTGGAAACACAAAGGGTGCCACAGTTTCATCTTTTCCAATCCTGAGTATATCCGTGTGTGCATAACTTGCCACGTTGCTTTAGACCTTCAAGGCAAGCAAAGATCTGGATCCAGGGCAGCATGACACGGGAGTCTGGCCCCCTCACCTTTGACTCCTGTCCACATCCTCTCCCACTTGGGTCTGGCATCATAAAAATCATCGCATTTTGTAACTGCAGTTGCTGTATGGAAATGAGATTGGATGGGACAAAGAGGCTAACTTTTCACTTTTACACTTCGGTGTTACTTGAATTCTTAAAATGAGCAGGAGTTATTTTTGTTATTTAAAAAATTGGTGGTGGGTGGAGCCTGAGTCATAAAATCACTCAGTTTCAAGAAGGCCCTGCCTTTGCATCCTTAGTATTTGGACTTAGACTTTCAGCAAGTTAGTCTTATTTTTTATTTTGTATTTTATTTTATTTTATATATATTCATGTACTTTATTTATTTATTTATTTTGGGCTGCCTTGAGTCTTTGTTGCTGAGCGTGGACTTTTCTCTAGTTGCGGCGAGGGGCGCTACTCTTTATTGAGGTGCACAGGCTTCTCATTGCAGTGGCTTCTCTTGTTGTGGAGCACGGGCTCTAGGCGCGTGGGCTTCAGTAGTTGTGGCACACGGGCTGAATAGTTGTGGCTCGTGGGCTCTAGAGCTCAGGCTCAGTAGTTGTGGCGCACGGGCTTAGTTGCTCTGCGACATGTGGGATCTTCCTGGACCAGGGATTAAACCTGTGTCCCCTGCATTGGCAGGCGGATTCTTAACTACTGTGCCACCAGGGAAGTCCCAGTCTTATTTTTAAAAAAGGAAGACATGGAATACAGACAAGACATGTAGATAAGCCAGCAAGTGTCAGTATTACTGACATCTATCCCCTCACCTCTACCCTCGACGCTACTGCCTTGGTTTAGGCCTTATTGCCTTTCTCCAGGCCCGTCAACTCGACAAGGGCAGGGCCGTGGTTACTATTTGATCTCCAGGTCATAGTACAGTTCCCAATACAGAGAGGCCAGTCCATTAATAAAATTAAAAGTGAATGGACTATGGTAACAATCTCCTCTTGGTCTCCCTGCCTCTAGTCTTAGTCTCCCTGCCTCTTGCTGCTAATTAAATTCAACAAAGATTCATTGATACACCTCCTATGGGTACATATTTCCTGCTGTTGTCTTTAGCCAGCAGTCCTCAAACTTTTCAGCTGCTGTATTCCCCACAATCATTTTTAGAATTTGTATTAGAAGTTTAAATAATTTCAAAGGATGTAATTTCTGGTTGCACGTACTGAATTTTTTTTTTTTTGGTAGCGCCACGCGGCTTGTGGGATTTTAGTTCTCCAGCCAGGGATTGAACCTGGCCCTCAGCAGTGAGAGTATGGAGTCCTAACCATTGGACCACCAGGGAATTCCTGCATATATTGACACCTTAAAAAAATGTATCAATAGGATCTAAATACCATGGCAGTTTGATGCCCACCATTATTCATTAAAAAAAAGAAAACAAGGTAAACAAGGTCTTCTTTAAAGTTGGAATTGTATCTTGCATCTTCTCCTTAGACTTTTCCATTGAAAGTGCAAAATCCATTGCACTTCTCCCCATGGAATTTTATCCTGATATAACATATTTTTATCCTTAGAAGTTTTTTAATGATTACTTTATTATTCTTTTCTGCAACAAAAAACCATATGAATTGAAATTAAAAAAAATATATTTCCTGGGCTTCCCTGGTGGCGCAGTGGTTGAGAGTCCGCCTGCCGATGCGTGTCCTGGTCCGGGAGGATTCCACGTGCCGCGGAGTGGATGGGCCCGTGAGCCATGGCCGGTGAGCCTGCGCGTCCGGAACCTGTGCTCCGCAACGGGAGAGGCCACAGCAGTGAGAGGCCCGCGTACCACACACACACACACACACACACACACACACTCTCTCTCTATATATATATTTCCTATGATTATCAGATTATGGATGTTAAATTTCTTCTGGACTCAATTAGCATCATAATTATTATTAGTACATAATTGGTCAGAACAATATAGATGTTATAAATTATGATAAATAATTATTAAACATGAAAAAAGTTCAGTAAAAATGTTTTGCTCAATGAGATGATAGGCCTATGTTTTTATTTGGCCTATGTTTTATTTGGTGGTTAAATATTACATTGTTCACAAAAATAAGTAAATGAGAATGGAAGTTTTCTTTTTCTTTTATTTTATTGAAGTATCATTGATTTAAAAAGTTGTGTTAATTTCTACTGTACAGCAAAGTGATTCAGTTATTTTATATATATATATATATATATATATATATCCGTTTTCATATTCTTTTCCATTATGGTTTATCACAGGATATTGAATATAGTTCCCTGTGCTATACAGTAGGACCTTGTTGTTTATCCATTCTAAATGTAATAGTTTGCATCTACTAATCCCCAACTCCCAAACCATCCCTCCCCTCCCCTCCCTCCTTGGCAACCACAAGTCTGTTCTCTATGTCTGTGAGTCTGTTTCTGTTTCGTAGATAAGTTCATTTGTGTCATATTTTAGATTCCACATATAAGTGATATCATATGGTATTTGTCTTTCTCTTTCTGACTTACTTCACTTAGTATGATAATATCTAGGTCCATCCATGTTGCTGCAAATGACATTGTTTCATTCTTTTTTATGGCTGAGTAGTATTCCATTGTATACATGTACCACATCTTCTTTATCCATTCATTTGTCGATGGACATTTAGGTTGTTTCCATGTCTTAGCTATTGTAAATAGTGCTGCTATGAACATAGGGCTGTGTGTATCTTTTCGAATTATAGTTTTCTCCAGATAAATGCCCAGGACTGGGATTGCTGGATTATATGGCAACTCTATCTCTAGTTTTTTGAGGAGTCTCCATACTGTTTTCCATAGTGGCTGTACCAATTTACATCCCCACCAGCAGTGTAGGAGAGTTCTCTTTTCTCTACGCCTCTCCGGCATTTGTTATTTGGAGGCGTTTTAATGATGGTGGCCATTCTGACTGGTGAAGGTGGTATATCATTGTGGTTTTTTTTTTTTCTTTTTTTTTTTTTGCAGTACGCGGGCCTCTCACTGCTATGGCCTCTCCCGTCGTGGAGCACAGGCTCCGGACGCGCAGGCTCAGCAGCCATGGCTCACGGGCCCAGCCGCTCTGCAGCATGTGGGATCCTCCTGGACCGGGGCATGAACCTGTGTCCCCTGCATCGGCAGGCAGACTCTCAAGTACTGCGCCACCAGGGAAGCCCTGATTGTGGTTTTGATTTGCATTTCTCTAATAATTAGCGATGTTGAGTATCTTTTCATGTGCCTGTTGGCCATCTGTATGTCTTTTTTGGAAAATGTCTATTTAGGACTTCTGCCCATTTTTTGATTGGGTTATTTTTTTGTTATTGAGTTGTATGAGCTGTTTGTATATTTTGGAGATTAAGCCCTTGTTTGTCGCATCATTTGCAAATATATTCTCCTATTCCATAGGTTTTCATTTTGTTTATGGTTAACTTTGCTGTGCAAAAGCTTGTAAGTTTGATTAGGTCCCATTTGTTTATTTTTGTTTTTATTCCTATTGCCTTGGGGGACTGACCTAAGAAAACATTGGTCCGATTTATGTCAGAGAAAGTTTTGCCTATGTTCTGAGAGTTTTATGGTGTCATGTCTTATATTTAAGTCTTTAAGCCATTTTGAGCTTATTTTTGTGTATGGTGTGAGGGTGTGTTATAATTTCATTGATGTGACTGTCCAACTTTCCCAACACCACTTGCTGAAGAGACTGTCTTTTCTCTATTGTATATCCTTGCCTCCTTTGTTGAAGACTAATTGACCATAGGTGTGTGGGGTAAGGAGTTTTGATATTGTAGACTTTCTCAATTATTTGAGCCCCTTCTGAATTAAATGCCAAAAATCACATAGCAATCTTTTAACAAAAATTATTTTTAATAATCTATCGGTTGACACCTCAATTTTCAGTTTTGTTGAAAGCAAAAGAGTTGGAAACTACCTAACTTTCAAAAGGACTGTTACCCGGTTAGAATCACTCACTTTTCAATTTCTGGGAAGCATACCAGAAAGGCTTTACCAAGACTTAACAAATTAATATTACGTATATATTTTATTCTTTCAGATGGAAAGAATTCTTATTTAACCCAATACACTCAGAAAGAACTGGGAACATAAAAAATGAATTTTAATGTGCCTTGCCCATTCAGCTCACCCTTAAACATCATGACTTTGTGTGGGTCCACTTATATGCAGGTTTTTTCAATAAATATATTGGAAAAATTTTTTGAGATCTGTGAAATTTGAAAAAATTCTCAGACAAACCACATGGCCTAGAAATATTGAAACATTTTTTTAAAAGTTAGGTATGTCATGAATGCATAAAATATATGTACATACTAGTCTATTTTACCATTTACTACCATAAAATTTATACAGATCTATTATAAAAAATTAAAATTTATCAAAACTTAGGTACACAAACACTTACAGATCATACATGGTGCCATTCGCAGGCCAGAGAAGTGTAAACAAACATAAAGATGCAGTATTAAATCATAGTTGCATAAAATTGACTGTAGTACTAACTGTACGACTCTAATAATTTTGTAGCCACATCCTGTTGCTGTTGCAGTAAGGTCAAGTGTTGTGAGTATCTGCTTAAAAGGCTTTGTGAGGCTAATCATCTCCACATGAGCAGCTACTAACTGCTCTCTCCAGTAAGAAACATATCACAGTAAAATGTGATCTCTCATGGTTCTCACGGATTTTCCATTGTGTTTAAGGCAATATACACCTTGAGTAACATCCTAGGACCCATACGAAGTTCTATCAGTGATGCCGGAAGTACTCCCAAGAAGCAGAGAAAAGTCATGACATTACAAGAAAAAGTTGAATTGCTTGATACTTACCGTAAATTGAGGTCTGCAGATGTGGTTGTCCACCATTTCAAGACAAATGAATCCAGCGTACGGACCACTGCAAAAAAAGAAAAAGGAATTCTTGAAGCCCATTGCTGCAGCTACTCTAGCAGGAGTGAAAACCTTGCACTTTTTGCGAAATGCCTTTTTATCTCGTATTGAAAATGCAGCTTTTATGTGGGGGCAGGATTGCTATAAGAAAGGCATACCTGTAAACTCAAATGTGATTCAAGAAAAAGTGGTCATTACATGACAACTTAAAGCAAAAGGAAGATGAAGGATCCAAGGCTGGAGAATGTAATGCCAGCAAAGGATTGTTTGATCATTTTAGAAAGAGGTTTCGCTTAAAAAATGTCAAGACAACAGGAGAAACAGCTTCTGCTGACCAGAGGCAGCAGACAGGTTTCCAGAAGCCATTAAGAAAATCATTGAAGAGAAAGGATATCCATGTGAACAAATTTTTAATGCAGCTGAAAGTGCCCTATTCTGAAAAAAAAAAAAAAAAAGCCATAAAGGACATTTATTAGTAAGGAACAGAAGTGAGCAGCAGAATTTAAGGCAGGCAGGGGTAGGTTAACTCTACTGTTTTGCACAAATGCAGTGGGGTTTGTGACCAGGACTGCCCTTACCTACAGAGCTGCTAAACCCTGAGTCTTGAAGAGAAAAGATAAACACCAGCTGCCAGTCTTTTGTTTGTACGACAAGAAAGTCTGGATGAGAACCCTTTTTCTGGATTGGTTCCATGGGTACTCTGTCCCTGAAGTCAGGAAATACCTTGCCAGTAAGAGACTGCCTTTTATATTCTTTCGATATGGGACAATGCCCCTGGCCACCCAGAACCCTATGAGTTCAACACTGAAGGCGTCAGTGTGGTCTACTCACCCCCAAACACAGCGTCTCTAATTCAGCCTCTGGATCAAGGGGTCATAAGGACCTTTAAGGCTCATTACACATGGTACTGTATGGAAAGGATTGTCAACTCTATGGAAGAGGACCCTGCTAGAGAAAACATCATGACAGTCTGGAAATGTTACACCATTGAAGATGCCATTATTGTTATAGAAAAAGCTGGGAAAGCCGTCAGTCCCCAAACAATAAATTCCTGCTGGAGAAAACTGTGTCCAGATGTTGTGCTTGACTTCATGGGATTTACTACAGAGCCTGTCAAGGAAATCACGAAGGACATTGTGGATGTGGCAAAAAAGGTGGACTAATAGACACCACACCGGAGGCGTTCACAGAAGATGACTTGATGGAGGTGAGTGCTTCTGAACCAGTGTCATACGAGGAGGAAGAAGACACAGAAGAAGCAGTGCCAGGAAACAACCTGACGTTAGACAATCTGGCAGAAGCGTTCTGATTAATTAAGACTGCTTTTGACTTCTTTTACAACATAGACCCTTCTGTGATACGGGCACTGAAACTAAAGCAAATGGTGGAAGAAGGATTGGTACCACACATTTTTAGAGAAACGAAAAAGCAAATACGTCAGACAAATTATGTTGTGTTTCCATAAAGTTACACCGAGTGTGCCTGCCTCTCCTGCCTCTGCCACCCCTGAGACAGCAAGACCAACCCCTCTTCTTTCTCCTCCACTCAGCCTGCTCAATGCGAAGATGACAAGGATGAAGACCTTTATGATGATCCACTTCCACCTAATGTACAGTAAATAATCATCATGTGGTACAGTTAATAAACTTATCTGTTGTACATGTTTGTGTCTTTGTATGAAAGTCTAATACCTGCACAGCAAGACCCGTATGAGATATTTTTGTGTCAGCATCAGCATCTCCTAAGTATTCGTCTTGTAGAACATCGTGTGCAAAACTGGTATTGAAGAGGATACCCTATCCTTACGTAGGCATAAGGTGAGTGATACTTAATATAAAATTAATAATGTGTTAGTTTTCTTACTGTTTTATAACTTTGCTTTCAAAGACTTACTTTACTGTACAGTATGCCTCTCTGATAATTGGAGAAACCAGGTATCAGCCTATCATCACAGGTAAGTTGTTTTTAAAAAAATGTAACAGTGTTTCCAATACTATATTATGAATATGACTATAATACTATATGCTATAAAAATTTTATAATGATTCATTAGTGTATGGGCTAGGCTACCGTGAAGCAGTTGTATCAATTATACTAGGCTACCGTAAAGCAATCATATTGCTGCTTCTTCATTATCAATGCATGAATACCTGTAAATAAAAATTTCTTTTTTACATTATCTTTTCATTTTTCATGTCTGTTATTAGTGATACTTATAACACCTACAGTGGTTTGTATCATATAAGACAATACTCATGAAGGTGCTGACAGATGATTCATCCTGTAAACAGAGGATGTAAGTTCATGGTATTGATAAATAAAGTAAAATACTGTAATTGTATTTTCTCTTCCTTATGATATCTTTTTTTAAAAATTAATTAATTAATTTGGCTGCATTGGGTCTTAGTTGCTGCACACAGGATCTTCATTGAGGCATGCGGGATCTTTTATTGCGGCATGCAGCCTCTTCGTTGCAGTATGTGGGCTTCTCTCTAGTTGTGGCACTCAGGCTCCAGACTGCGTGGGCTCAGTAGTTGCGGTGCACTGGTTCTCTAGTTGTGGCATGCGGGCTCTAGAGCGTGCGGGCTCAGTGGTTGCAGTGCACAGGTTTAGTTGCCCCGTGGCATGTGGCATCTTAGTTCCCCGACCAGGGATTGAACCTGCGTCCCCTGCATTGGAAGGTGGATTCTTAACCACTGGACCATCAGGGACGTCCCTTGTGATTTCTTAAATAACATTTTCTTTTCTCTAGCTTACTTTATTGTAAGAATACAGTATATAATACATATAACATATAGAATATGTGTTAATCGACCATTTATATTATAGGTGAGGCTTCCGGCCAACAGTAGGCTATGAGTAGTTAAGTTTTGGGGGAGTCACAAGTATATAATGTGATTTTTGACTCTGCGGCTGGGGCGGGTGCTGGCACACCCAACCCTCACACTGTTCAACTATATAGTTTTTAAAAATAATATGTGTATATAGGGTCAACTATATAATTTTTTAAAAATAAAATGTGTTATTTTTTCTTATTATGGGCTGTACCTATAATTTGTTAAAAGCTTGGAGCTGCAGATTTGGTGCATTCAATTTAAGGGAAATGTCTGTCATATAAAAATATTGGCAACCCCAGATATTATCAAATTAATCATCCCATTAGTCTTCATTTCTCAATTTCAATAAACATGTGTTTCCCTATGGCACACATATCTCATCTGAATTCTAGCTCCAAACGAACGGCTAGATAAGGCGGAGATCCTTGTCCTGAGCGTGCTTCCCTCTACTCCTCCCTACTCTTACGGATTCACCTGAGATCTTACCACCAGAATCTTCACCACTTGTGAAATCTCCACCTTCCAGTTCTCCAGCTCACTTGTTCTAGTCACTTGATGCTGTGGTGGGCAGAACAGAGGTCCCCCAAAGATGTCCACATTCTAAACCCAGGAACCTGTGACTATACTACCTTACATGGCAAAATGGACTTTGCAGATATAAAAAAGCTACAAAGTTTAAGATAGCTAGGTTATCCTGGATTGTCTAGGTGGGCCCAGCCTAATCACATGAAGCCTTAAAAGCAGAGAACTTTCTCTGGCTGGAATCAGAGAAATGCAACAAAGACGTAAAGCAGAAGAGATGTGGCAAAAGGGGCAGAGTCAGAGATATCTGAAGTGTGAGGAGGACTCCATGTGCTGTTGCTGGTTGGAGGATAGAAGAGACAACATAACAAGGAATGCAGGAGCTTCAAGAAGTTATGGAGGACTTCCCTGGTGGTCCAGTGGCTAAGACTCTGTGCTCCCAATGCAGGGGGCTCCGGTTTGATCCCTGGTCAGGGAACTAGATCCCTCATGCTGCAACTAAGAGTTCGCATGCCACAAATAAAGGTCCCACATGCCACAACTAAAAAAAAAAGATCCCTCATGCTGCAACTAAAAAAACAAAGATCCTGCATGCTGCAACAACGATCCTGCGTGCTGTAACTAAGACCTGGTGCAGCCAAATAAATAAATATTTTTAAAAAATAAAGAGCTGATGCTAGAAATTAAAAAGAAAAAAAGAAGTTATAGAGACTCCTGGTTGACAGCCAGAAAGGAAATGGGGACCTGAGCCCTACAACCACAAGGAACTGAGTTCTTTTTTTTTAAAGTGAAGTATAATTGACTTACAATATAATTGACTTACAATACTATATCAGCTTCAGGTGTACAACATAGTGATTCGATATTTTTATACATTACAAAATGATCACCAAGATAAGTCTAGTTACCATCTGTCAGTATACAAAGTTATTAAAATATTATTGACTATATTCATGCTGAGCATTACATCCCAATGACTTATGTATCTTATAACTGGAAATCTGTGCCTCTTAATCTTCCTCACCTATTTCACACATCTACCCCTCCCCCACCCCACCACTGGCAACCACCAATTTCTTCTCTTGTATCTATGAGTCTGATTCATGTTTATTCCTTTGTTTCATCGTTTGGATTCCACATATAACTGAAATCATATGGTATTTGTCTTTCTCTATCTGAGATTTCACTTAGCACAATACCCTCTACGTCCCAAATGGGAAGGTTTAATTCTTTTTTATGTTTTATTTAAAAAACTAATTAATTAATTATTTATTTTTGTCTGCGTTGGGTCTTCGTCGCTGCCCATGGGCTTTCTCTAGTTGCATTTAGCGGGGGCTACTCTTCGTTGCGGTGCACGGGCTTCTCTTGTTGCGGAGCACAAGTTCTAGGCACGCGGGCTTCAGTAGTTGTGGTATGCGGGCTCAGTAGTTGTGGCGCATGGGCTTAGTTGCTCCACGGCATGTGGGATCTTTGCGGACCAGGGATTGAACCCGTGTCCCCTGCATTGGCAGGTGGATTCTTAACCACTGCGCCACCAGGGAAGTCCCTCATTCTTTTTTATGGTTGGGTGTATATATATATATATTTTTTACATCTTATCTATCCATTTATCTATCAATTGGCACTTAAGTTGCTTCCATTATGTTGGCTATTGCAAATAATGCTGCAGTGAACATAGGGGTGCATATGTCTTTTCAAATTAGTGTTTTTGGTTTCTTTGAAAAAATACCCAGAAATGGAATTGCTGTATTGTATGGTAGTTCCATTTTTAATTTTTTGAGGTAATGTCATACTGTTTTTCATAGGGCTGCACCAATTTATATTCCTACCAACAGTGTACAAGTGTTCCCTTTCCTCAATATCCTCAACAGCACTTATTATTTGTTGTCTTTTTTTTTTTTTTTTTTTTTTTGCTATACGCGGGCCTCTCACTGTTGTGGTCTCTCCTGTCGCGGAGCAACAGGCTCCGGACGCGCAGGCTCAGCGGCCATGGCTCACGGGCGCAGCCGCTCCGCGGCATGTGGAATCCTCCCGGACCGGGGCACGAACCCATGTCCCCTGCATCGGCAGGCGGACTCTCAACCACTGCGCCACCAGGGAAGCCCTATTTGTTGTCTTTTTGACAACAGCCATTCTGACAGGTGTGAAGTGATATCTCATGGTTTTGGTTTTGATTTCCCTGATGATTAGAGATATTTAGCATCTTTACATGTGTCTGTTACCCATCTGTATGTCTTCTCTGGGGAAATGTTCAGGCCCTCTGCCTATTTTTTTAAAAATTAAATTAAATTAATTAATTAATTAATTATTTTCTGCGTTGGGTCTTCGTTGCTGTGCGCGGGCTTTCTCTAGTTGCGGCGAGCGGGGGCTACTCTTTGTTGCGGTGCACAGGCTTCTCATTGCAGTGGCTTCTCTTGTTGCAGAGCACGGGCTCTAGGCATGTGGGCTTCAGTAACTGTGGCACATGGGCTCAGTAGTTGTGGCTCATGGGCTCTAGAGCACAGTCTCAGTAGTTGTGGCTCACGGTCATAGTTGCTCCACGGCATGTGGGATCTTCTCGGACCAGGGCTTAAACCCGTGTCCCCTGCATTGGCAGGCATATTGTTAACCACTGCACCACCAGGGAAGTCCCTCTGACCATTAAAAAAATTTTTTTTTAATATATTGAGCTGCAGGAGTTCTTTGTATATTTTGGATATTAACCCCTTATAGGATATATCATTTGCAAGTATCTTTTCCCATTCAAGAGTCTGTCTTTTTATTTTTAAAATTTATTTATTTTTTGGCTGTGCCACGTGGTTTTTGGGATATTAGTTCTCTGACCAGGGATTGAACCCAGGCCCACAGCTGTGAAAGCACGGAGTCCTAACCACTGGACTGCCAGGGAATTCTCTCTGTCTTTTCATTTTGTTGGTAGTTTCTGTCACTGTGCACAAGCTTTTTAGTTTGATGTAGTCTCATTTGTTTATTTTTGCTCTTGTTTCCCTTGCCAGAGGAGATATATCCAAAAAAATATTGCTATGGTTTATATCAAACAATTTATTGGCTATGTTTTCTTCTCAGAGTTTTATAAAAGTTTCAGTTCTTACATTTAAGTCTTTAGTTCATTTTGAATTTATATTTGTGCATTGTGTGAGAGAATAGTCCAGTTTGAAACTATTCTTTTCTTTTTTAACATTTATTTATTTACTTTTGGCTGGGTATTAGTTGCAGCATGCATGTGGGATATAGTTCCCCAACCAGGGATCAAACCTGGGGCCCCTGCATTGGGAGTGCTGAGTCTTACCCACTGGACCACCAGGGAAGTCCCTAGTTTGATACTTTTGCATGTAGCTGTCCAGTTTTCCCAGCACCACTTATTGAAGAGACTGTCTTTCCCCCATTGTATATTCTTGCCTCCTTTGTTGTAGATTAATTGCCCATATAAGTGTGGGTTTATCTCTGGGCTGTCTATTCTGTTCCATTGATCTATGTGTCTGTTTTTGTGCCAGTACCATACTGCTTTGATGACTGTAGCTTTGCAGTATAGCTTGAAACCAGGGAGAGTGATACCTCCAGCTTTGTTCTTCTTTCTCAAGATTGTTTTGGCTCTTTGGAATCTTTTGTGTTTCCATGCAAATTTTGGAATTATTTGTTCTAGTTCTGTGAAAAATGCCATTGGTATTTTGATTGGGATTGCATTAAATCTGTAGATTGCCTTAGGGAGTATGGTCATTTTAATAATATTAATTCTTCCAATCCATGAGCATGGTATATCTTTCTATTTGTTTGTGTCATCTTTGATTTCTTTCATCAATGTCTTATAGTTTTCCAAGTATAGATCTTTCACCTCCATGGTTAGATTTATTTCTAGGTATTTTATTCTTTTTGATGCAATTGTAAATGGGATTATTTTATTAATTTCTCTTTCTTGTATTTTGTTGTTAGTGTAAAGAAATGTAACAGATTTCTGTATATTAATTTTGTATCCTGCTATTTTACTGAATTCACTTATTAGTTCTAATAGTTTTTTGGTGGTGTCTAGCATTTTCTATATATAGTATTATGTCATCTGCAAATGGTGACAGTTTCCTTATTGATTTTCTGTCTAGATAATCTGTCCATTGATGTAAGTGGTGTGTTTGTCTCCTACTGTTATTGTGTTAGTGTCAAAATTTCCCTTTATTCTTGTTGATATTTGCTCTATGTATATGTGGCTCCTATGTTGGGCACATACATATTTACAATGGTTATGTCTTCTTCCTGAATCTATCCCTTTATCATAATGTAATGTCCTTCTTTGTCTCTTGTTACAGTCTTTGTTTTTTTTTTTTTTCAATATTTATTTATTTATTTGGTTGCGCCGGGTCTTAGCTGTGGCACGTGGGCTCCTACAGATGCAGCAGGCAGGCTCCTTAGTTGCGACTTGAGAGCTGCTTAGTTGCGGCTCACCAGCTCCTTAGTTGTGGCACCAGTCTTTGTTTTAAAGTCTATTTTGTCTGATAGAAGTATTGCTACCCTAGCTTTTTTTAAAATGAATTTATTTATTTTATTTATATATTTTTGGCTGTGTTGGGTCTGTGTTGCTGCGTGCGGGGTTTCTCTAGTTGCAGTGAGTGGGGGCTACTCTTTGTTGCAGTGCATGGGCTTCTCATTGTAGTGGCTTCTCTTGTTGCGGAACATGGGCTCTAGGCATGTGGGCTTCAGTAGTTGTGGCATGCAGGCTTAGTAGTTGTGGCTCATGGGCTCTAGAGTGCAGGCTCAGTAGTTGTGGCGCGTGGGCTTAGTTGCTCTGTGGCATGTGGGATCTTCCCAGACCAGGGCTCGAACCCGTGTCCCCTGCATTGGCAGGCAGGGAAGCCCCAACCCTAGCTTTTGTTTGTTTTTTTGTTTGCATTTTCATGGAATACCTTTAAGCAATCATCTCACTTTCTGTCTGTGTCTTTTTTTTTTTGCGGTACGCGGGCCTCTCACTGTTGTGGCCTCTCCCGTTGCAGAGCACAGGCTCCGGATGCACAGGCTCAGCGACCATGGCTCACGGGCCCAGCCGCTCCACGGCATGTGGGATCTTCCCGGTCTGGGGCACGAACCCATGTCCCCTGCATCGGCAGGCGGACTCTCAACCACTGCGCCACCAGGGAAGCCCTGTCTGTGTCTTTAGATCCAAAGTGAGTTTCTTGTAGGCAGTATGTTTATGGGTCTTGTGTTTTTATCCAATTAGCCACTCTATATCTTTTGATTGGAGCATATAGTCTATTTACATTTAAAGTAATTATTGATAGGTATGTACTTATTGACATTTTGTTAATTGTTTTCTGATTGTTTTTGTAGTTCTTTTTTTTTTTTTTTTCCTTTCTTCTTGCTTTGCTTTCTTCCCTTCTGATTTGATGACTATCTTTAGTGTTATGTTTGGATTCCGGTCTCCTTTTTGTGTGTGTATCTATTATAGGTTCTTGATTTGTGGTTACCATGAGGTTCATATATAACAACCTATAAATATAGGTGATTATTTTAAGTTGTTAATCTAAGTTTGAACACATTCTAACAACTCTACATTTTTACACCCCCCCCATGTTTAATGTTTTTGACATCATATTTTACATCATTTTGTTTTTTGTATCCTTTAATTACTTATTGTAGATATAGGTGATTTTACTACTTTTGTCTTTTTTTTTTTTTTTTTTTTTTTGCAGTACACGGGCCTCTCACTGTTGTGGCCTCTCCCATTGTGGAGCACAGGCTCCGGACGTGCAGGCTCAGCAGCCATGGCTCACGGGCCCAGCCGCTCCGCAGCATGTGGGATCCTCCTGGACCGGGGCACGAACCTGTGTCCCCTGCATCGGCAGGCAGACTCTCAACCACTGTGCCACCAGGGAAGCCCCTACTTTTGTCTTTTAACCTTCCTACTAGCCTTGTAAATGGTTGATCTGCTACCTTTACTGTATCATTACCATTACCAATGAGATTTTTCCTTTTGTAATTTTCATAATTCTTGTTGTGATCTATTCTTTTCTGCTTAGAGAAGTCCCTTTTATATTTCTTGTAAAGCCAGTTTAGTGCTGTTTAACTCTTTTAGCTTTTGCTTTTCTGTAAAATTCTTTATCTCTCATGAAAATCTGAATGATGGCCTTGCCAGGTAGTGTATTCTTTGCTGTAGTTTTTATCCTTCATCACTTTGAATAAGTCAGGTAGCTCCCTTCAGACCTACAAAGTTTCTACTGAAAAGTCAGCTGATAGCTTTATGGGAGTTCCTCTGTATTTAACTAGTTGCTTTTCTCTTGCTGCTTTTAAGATTCTTTCTTCATCTTTAATTTTTGCCATTTTAATTATAATGTGTCTTGGTGTGAACCTGTTTGGGTTCATCTTGTTTGGGACTCTCTGTGCTTCCTGGACCTGTTTTCTTCCCTAGGTTAGGAAAAATTTCAACTATTATTTCTTCAAATAAGTTCTCTGCCCTCTGTCTCTTTCTTCTCCTTTTGGGACCCCTAAATGCAAATGTTGGTACACTTGATGTTGTCTCAGAGGTCTTTTTTTTTTTTTTAAAGATTTTTTGATGTGGACCATTTTTTAAAGTCTTTATTTAATTGGTTACAATATTGCTTCTGTTTTATGTTTTGGTTTTTTGGCCTCAAGTCATGTGGGATCTTAGCTCCCTGACCAGGAATCGAACCTGCACCTGCTGCATTGGAAGGCAAAGTCTTAACCACTGGACCACCAGGAAAGTCCCCTCAGAGGTCTCTTAAACTATCCTCATTTTTAAAAAAATTATTTATTTATTTATTTTTGGCTGCGTTGGGTCCTCTTTGCTGCGTGCGGCCTTTCTGTAGTTGTGGCGAGTGGGGGCTACTCTTCGTTGTGGTGCATGGGCTTCTCATTGCAGTGGCTTCTCTTGTCGAGGAGCACAGGCTTCTCATTGCAGTGGCTTCTCTTGTTGAGGAGCATGGGCTCTAGGCATGCGAGCTTCAGTAGTTGTGGCATGCATGCTCAGTAGTTGTGGCACGCAGTCCCAGTTGCTCTGCGGCATGTGGGATCTTTCCAGACCAGGGCTCGAACCTGTGTCCCCTGCATTGGCAGGCAGATTCTTAACCACTGCGCCACCAGGGAAGCCCTATCCTCATCTTTAAAAATTCTTTTTTTGGGACTTCCCTGGTGGTGCAGTGGTTAAGAATCCACCTGTGGGGCTGGTGCCGGCCTGCTGATTGGGGAGCCAGGACCTGGTGGGGCAGACTGTGTGGCCCGGGGGTCCCAGGACTGGTGCTGGTGAGTGGGTAAGTTCACAGGCTAATAAGCTAGAGGCAGTACTCCAAAAAGTCACTTGCCAGAACCAGTGTCCTCATGGTAGAAAAAGCTCCCAAAATTGGTTGTGGCCAGCATCTGTGCCCCAGGGAGTCCCAGTTGCCTCCTGCCTCTCCAGGAGGCTCTCCAAGGTCAGCAAGTGGATCTGACCCAAGATCCTTTAAAATTACTGCCTCTGCTCTGGGACTTGAAGCATATGACATTTTGCATGTGCCCTTTGAGAGCAGAGTCTCTCTTTCCTACAGTCCTCTGGCTCTCTGCACACAAGCCCTGCTGGCCTTCAAGGCCAGATGTTCTGGGGGCTCATCTTCCTGGTGCAGGACCCCTGAGCTGGGAGCCTGATGTGTGGCTCGGACCTTTCACTCCTTAGGGAGAACCTCTGCAATTGTGATGAGCCTCCCGTTTGTAGGTCACCTCCCTGAGGGTGTGGGTCTTGACTATACTGTGTCTCCATTTCTCCTACCCATCTCATTGTAGTTCCTTCTTTCTATCTTTAGTGGTGGAAAATCTTTTCTGCTGATCTTCAGATCGTTCTCATAGATAGTTGCTCAGTAAATGGTCGTGTGCTTGTGGGAGGAGGTGAGTTTAAGGTTTTCCGAGTTCGCCATCCACACCTCCTACCTCAAGGAAATAAAGTTAGTTAGCAACCTATATTATCTCAGGAGATTTCTCCTTAGAATCTCCTGAGAGGAATACAGTCCAACCAACACTTTGATTTCAGCTTTTATGAGACTCTGAGCAGAGAACCCAGTTGAGCCATGTTGTACCTGTACTTCTGACCTACAGAACTATGAGATAATCAGTGGGTATTGTTTCAATCAATTTAGTTTGTAGTAATTTGGCAGTAATATTAATAGAAAGTGAATATGCTGTACTACAATTATTTACATTATAATCTTTTTAAAAATTTATTTCATTTATTTATTTTTGGCTGTGTTGGGTCTTCGTTGCCACGCGGGCTTTCTCTAGTTGCGGTGAGTGGGGGCTACTCTCCATTGTGGTGCGCGGGCTTCTCATTGCGGTGGCTTCTCTTGTTGTGGAGCATAGGCTCTAGGTGTGCGGGCTTCAGTAGTTGTGGCACGTGGGCTCAGTAGTTGTGGCTCGTGGGCTCAGTAGTTGTGGCTCGCGGGCTCTAGAACGCAGGCTCAGTAGTTGTGGCGCGCGGGCTTAGTTGCTCCGCAGCATGTGGGATCTTCCCAGACCAGGGATCAAACCCGTGTCCCCTGCATTGGCAGGCGGATTTTTAACCACTGTACCACCAGGGAAGTCCCAATTCACATTATATTCTAAGCTATTGATCCCCACCACTTTATCACTATTGGTCAGTCCCTCAGGCCTTTATTTCCTTTAGACTCTCTAGTCTGTCATTATAATTATTTCCTTATAAGCACCCTCAGGTCTCTTGTTCTTTCCCTTTATTGCAGTGCTGCTCAAACTTGACTGGGCTTAGCATAAGCCTCACCTGAAGGGCTTGTTAAAACGCAGATTGCTGGGCCCTACCTGCTGAGTTTCTGATTCAGGACATATGGAATGAGGCCTGAGACTTTACATTTCTTACCAGTTTTCAGTGATTCTGATGCTGCTGGTCTGGAGACCACACGGTGAGAACCACTGCTTTGCTACAATCACCCTGATTCAACTCAACTCCGTCTTTTCTGCACGTGCAACCAAGTAGCTGGATGTTGCCCAAGAGAAATCACCAACTGGGCTGACTGCTTTTGTTTAAATTTGTGATTACAGACTCCAAATGGGCCCTCAACAACTGCCTAGCTGTCCTCTCACGTTTCCCTAGTAAGGTTTCTAACTTTTCTCTCTTCTCAAACCTCCAATATCCTGCTCACCCTTAGTTTCAGCAGATAACCTCACCTCCCACGCTTCATTCAGGAAGTCGAAGCCAGGAGATGGGAACTCCCTCATCTTCCCACCTACGTACGAGGCTCTAACTCGGCTGGAGGCTACTCCTTCTTCCCTCCCATCACCAGCCAACCTCTGCTTCTACGCTCTGCATCCCACTGCTCTCACCTCTCCAAGAACTCTGCTTCTTTAATCCCCTCCTTTCTCCTATGCTACTGATTGTGTCAATCTGGTTAGGCCTTGTATCCCCATTTTTAACCCTCCCTTGATTCTATTTACTCTCCCGGCCACCATCCCATCTCTCCACTCCCATTCACAGCAAAAATTCTTGAGAAGGTTGTCGACTTACTGTGTTTCTACCTCCTCACTTCCCATTCCCTCTTTTAAAAGATGCACGGGAGGTGTGTTTGTTTATTGACTAAATATTACATTGAATACTCTGTATCTGTTGAGCATTGTTCTGTGGTCCCCACTATCATGAGTTGGTGGACAAACCCCAAAATATGGTATTTAGAGCGAGTGACAAGTGCTACGCAGAAAACAGAAGAAAGTGGTGGTTTTCATGATTCATAGGGCATTCAAGAAATATATACTGAGCACCTACAATACACCAGGAATAGTTTTAGGCCCTGAGAATGCATCAGTGAAAAAGCAAAGGTTTCTGTCCATATGGAGTTTACATTGTATTGGAGAATATACAAAATAAACAATGATAACAAAAACTTAAAAGTACATGTTCGTGTTATGTGGTATAAGGAAAAATAAAGCAGAGAGAGTTAGGGAGTGTATGCAGGGGGACTGTAATTTTAAATAACGTGGTCAGCTAAGGCCTCACTGAGGTGACTTGAGTAAAGACCTGAGGAAGCTAGAGGAGTTAGCTGGGCAAATACCCGGGGGAAGAAAGTGCAAGAGCAAAGGCCTCAGGGCATGAGCATGCCTGGCTGGTTAGTGTAACTGCAAGAAACTGCAAGGAATGACAGGAGGAGTTGGCCTGGAGCTAGGGGAGCAAAGGGAATGACCAAGAGTCATAGAGGAGCCAGACCGAGAAGGGCAGAGTTTGGTAAACTTCTCTGTAAAGCGCCAGATAGTAAATGTTTTAAGGTTTGCAGGCCACACATGGTCTGTCACATATTCTTCCTTTAAAATTTTTAAACAACTTTAAAAAAGTGTAATAGTCTTCTTTCCTGGGCAGTACAAGGGTCTGGCCCTCTGGCCCTAGCTTGCCACCCTCTGAGACCCTGTAGGCCGTTGTAAAGATTTTGCTTTTACCCTGAGTGAGATGAGAGGCACTGGAGGATTCTGAGCAGAGGAGTGACAGGACCTCGTTTAGATTTGAAAGGATCTCTCCCACCGTTGTGTGGAGAACAGACTGAAGGGGCGGGGAGGGGAGTTGTGTGAAGGAGGAAGCAGGGACACTAGAGTTTATGTTATATGTGGGGCAAAATAAACCACCCCATAACTTAGAGGCTGAAACAACAAACTTTTATTGTTACTCATGGTGCTGTGGGTCAGGAATTCGGACAAAGCACAGCAGGGCTAGCAATTTCAGGGGGCCTGGAATGTCCTATATGGCTCCTTTGCTCACATGTGTTCACACACAGTCGGGGTCTGGCTGCAGCAGCAACACCGGGGTCACAGTTCTGACAGTTTAGTTCTTGCTGTTGGCTGGATTCCTTGGTTCACCTCCAGATGGTCTTATAGCTTCTCCCTCTTCAAGTGGCCTCTCTAACAGGGTAGCCAGACTTTGTTTTTTTTCCCCCCTTGGCCATGCCGTGTGGCTTGCGGGATCTTAGTTCCCCGACCAGGGATCGAACCCGCGTCCCCTGCAGTGGAAGCGTGGAGTCTTAACCACTGGACCGCCAGGGAAGTCCTATAGCCAGACTTCTTACATGACAGTGCAGGGCTTCCAGAGTGTAAAATTAAAAGCTGGCACGCCTTCTAAAGACTTAGGCTCAGCACTGGCAAGCATCAGTTCTGCCACATTCTCTTTTTTTTTTTTTTTTGCGGTACGCGGGCCTCTCACCGTTGTGGCCTCTCCTGTTGCGGAGCACAGGCTCCGGACGCGCAGGCTCAGCGGCCATGGCTCACGGGCCTAGCCGCTCCGCAGCATGTGGGATCTTCCCGGACCGTGGCATGAGCCTGTGTCCCCTGCATCGGCAGGCGGACTCTCAACCACTGCGCCACCAGGGAAGCCCCACATTCTCTTATTTAAAGCGGGTACAGGGCCACCTTGGTTTTGAGGGGAGGAACCATTCAAGGACATGAATACAGGAGCTGTAGTTCACTGGGGGCACCAAAGTGATAGTCCAGCACCACTGAAAGCTATTTTAATAATTGAGGCAAGATGTGATGGTGGTTTGGACCAAGGCGTTAGCAATGGAGATGGTAAGAATTCACAGGTTTCTGGATATGTTTTGAAGGTAGAGTTGAGAGGATTTGCTGATGGCATTGTATGCAGGTGTGAGACAGAGAGTCCAGGGTAACTCTGAGGTTTTCAGGTTGAGCACCTGGAAGAATGCCATTTACTGAGAAGCAAAAGACTGGGGGAGGGGCAGGGTTAGGGGGCTGTCAGGAGTTCCAGCTTGTAATTTTAAGTTTGAGATTTCTATTGTGGATACTCAAGTGAGATATGAAGGAACAGTTGAATATGCAGGTTTGGAGAGGTCTGTTGTAGATATATAATTTTCAAGTTGTCAGTGTATAGATGGTATTTTAAGACCATGAGACAGGATGATATCACCAAGGCAGATTAAAAGCAAGAAAGGGAAATTTCCGGGAGGCAGAAACCAAAAAGGAGCCCAAAGCTAGTATGATGAGCAGAATTAGAAGCTGGGACAAGGTAGGTCTCAGTCACTAAGGATGGGATTTAATGTTGTTACAGCAACAGGAGATGAGGCTTTGGACTTGGTAAGACTTGGAGCTGGAATGAAGGTCCCATCATAAAGTATGAAAGGGTCCATTAAAAGTCTAGCAGGGTGATTAAAAATCCGTACTCCATGGAAAAATTTCAGAACAGTGTGGACAGGAGGTGTTCCTAAAACCTTTCAGAGAGAAAGAACTGTTTTCTACAAAGCCTCAAAGATCAGAAGGCATCTGAATTCTCACCTTTCTTATGGAAAGCTAGGAGGCAATGGAAAAATGCCTTCAAAATACTGATAAAAAATAATTTTCAGCTTAGAATTCAAACCCTACCAAACTATCAAGTATTTTCAGACATGCAAAATCTCAAAAAATGTTACTTCCTATGCACTTTTGGGACACAACAGGAGAATTTGCTCCAGTAAAGCAAGGGGTTAAACCAAAAGGGAGAAAGAATGGGAAATAGAGGACCAGGTCTTCATCATGAGAGAGAGGTGAAGGAAATCCCCAAAATGATGGTGAATGGAGAATCCAAGATGACGATGATGCTGCTAGCTTAGAGAACAACCAGCTTCCACTGGAACAAGTCAGAAGGCTCCAGAAGAGATTTCAAGGAGATGGGATAGATAGCGTGCCTAAAGGGAAGAAGTATACTTGAGAAGAGATATACACAGCTGATGGAACATTTGAAGATACATTAGGATAAGGACATAGAAAACTAAGCAAACAAAAATCTAGACTTAAAAAAATTTTTTTAAATTAGTTAATTTATTTTTGGCTGCACTGGGTCTTCGTTGCTGCACGCAGGCTTTCTCTAGTTGTGGTGAGCGGGGGATACTCTTCATTGTGATGCGCTGGCTTCTCATTGCGGTGGCTTCTCTTTGTTGCAGAGCACGGGCTCTAGGCGCGCGGGCTTCAGTAGTTGCAGCACGTGGGCTTAGTAGTTGTGGCTCGCGGGATCTAGAGAGCAGGCTCAGTAGTTGTGGTGCACGGGCTTAGTTGCTCCACGACATGTAGGATCTTCCCGGGCCTGGGCTCGAACCCATGTCCCCTGCATTGGTAGGTGGATTCTTAACCACTGCGCCACCAGGGAAGCCCTAGACTTATTTTTAAAAAGGGGAAACAAAACTAAAACTAAAAGTTGCCAATTGATTGTAATATGTGTCATGATTTCAGAGATGTTAAGATGTGAACAAATGTACATGTTAGAATCAAAACTCAGTTGTTCATTAGGAAGGGCCTGTGAGTGGTAAGAATTTCTTAATTTTTATATGCTGAGATTCACCTCCTCTAATACTCTTGAATAATAATTTGGCAGAGTATAAATTTCTTTCATTCCTAAGGCTTTTCCTTCAATTCTGGAAAAAAACATTCTCAGTACTTTTCAAATATTTCTTTCTCTGCCATTTCTTTCAATTCTCTGGAACTCCTATTATATAAATATTTAAACCTTTTAATCTGTTCTCCATATTTTAACTACTGTTTCTTTCTGTTTAGCTCATGTTATATTGTGAGTGAGTTCCTGAGTTCTCTCTTCCAATTCTCTAATTCACTCTCCGAGTGTGTTCAACCTACAATTTCTCCCGTTATGGCCTTTTTTTATTTTTTATTTTTGGCTACCCTGTGTGGCTTGCAGGATCTTAGTTCCTTGACCAGGCATTGAACCCGGCCCTCCGCAGTGAAAGCGTGGAGTCCTAACCACTGGACCTCCAGGGAATTCCCCTGTTACGGCCTTTTAGATTTCAATTAGGGTATTTTTCATTTCAAGGATTTCTAATTGGTTATTGTTCATATTGTTTCATTTCAGTCTATTTTTGCTTCATAATTTCCTTTTGAAATGGAAGGTGTGCATTCATCTCTGAACATTTTCAACATCCTATTTTAAAGTCTTTCTATACTCTTTTACAAATTTCCAGTGGAAATTTGAGAAAATTTCTGATCTGATGGTTAATTTCAAAGGCCATCTTTCTCACCAAGTAGCTTCTTTCATATGTTTTGGAATTATGGTTCGAGTGAGAAAAGATTTGTTTTTGTTTGATTTCTCTCTCTTTCTGACTTTCCTCTCATCCCTTCTCAGGATGCCACCATCTGGCCCTCTGGAGCTCAACCTAGAGCCAGGGCTTTGGATTATGATCCGTCAGCCCCAGATATTAGGGAAATGGCATATCTAGTCAAGTCCAGTAGACAACTTGACAATCCCTGGTAGCAAGGTGTCCTCACCTCCCCAGGCTCTAATAAAGCCAGAGTTCCTAGATTGACAGCTGTTTTCTTCAACTTCTTTTCCCAAGCAGTGGAACCCACATCAGCCTCTGCTGTCAAGCCGTGAGTTTCAGTCCTTCACATTGAGGGGAGCACTTTACCCCCACAGGAGCTGAACGCCCACCCAGCTGCCAAAGTCCAGCTTCCAGACTTGGAGCCCACGAGCCTGAGACATGGGCCCCACTGATCTTACTGTGTTTCTATTTCATTTCTGGCTCATGGAGATATGTGAGGGTCCAGCTATATCTTTTTATTTATTTATTTATTTTTGGCTGTGTTGGGTCTTCTAGTTACGTCAAGCGGGGACTACTCTTTGTTGCGGTGCGCGGGCTTCCCATTCGGTGGCTTCTCTTGTTGCAGAGCACGGGCTCTAGGCGCGCGGGCTTCAGTTGTGGCATGCGGGCTCAGTAGTTGTGGCTCGCGGGCTCTAGAGCGCAGGCTCAGTAGTTGTGGCTCCTGGGCTTAGTTGTTCTGCAGCATGTGGGATCTTCCCAGACCAGGGCTCGAACCCTTGTCCCCTGCACTGGCAGGTGGATTCGTAACCACTGTGCCACCAGGGAAGTCCCAGCTCTATCTTTTTTTAAAATCATTTTTATAATTTTAAATGTCATGGCTTGCTATGTGTTTGAAGTAAAGGGGTTTTGGGAGATAAAAACTCACTTCCTTGTGTTGACTTCAATCTCCTCACACCTGCTTTCTGTCCCCCACCCCTCTACTGAAACCACTAAGTCAAAGCCACTGATGCTGTTCAAGTTGCCAAATCCAATGCATGTTTCTCTATCCTTATCGTACTTGACTATTTGGCAGCTTTTGTCATAACTTCGTTCTTAAAACATCACTCTCGGGCTTCCCTGGTGGCGCAGTGGTTGAGAGTCCGCCTGCCGATGCAGGGGACGCGGGTTCGTGCCCCGGTCCGGGAAGATCCCACATGCCGCGGGGCGGCTGGGCCCGTGAGCCATGGCCGCTGAGCCTGCGCGTCTGGAGCCTGTGCTCCGCAACGGGAGAGGCCACAACAGTGAGAGGCCTGCGTACCGCCCCCCCCCCAAAAAAAAAAAAATCACTCTCTGTCTGGCTACCCAACAGTCTCATGATTCTCATTCTCTTTGTCCTTTGCAGCTCAGTAGATCAGCTATTTTAAGATATTCCTTTGTCTTCTGCCATTTATTTTTGCTCACGATGGTCTGCTAAAGCCTGTTCATCTTTTGTAGGTAGTCTGTCTTTTTCCATAGGTTGCTTTTAAGATTTTCGTTTCTTATATTTGATGGTCTCCAGTTTTACCATGATGTCTAGGTAGGCATTTATTTGTATTTTGCTCAATATTTTGTGACCTGCACCTGATGGATAATGTGAATTCCGGTCCCACATTGGTGCAGAACAGGCTTGGGGTTCTAATTTATCATCGATGATTCCTTCTCCGCCTGTCGCCCAGGCCAATGGCAGACTTTATTGCTCCTTCCCCAGGCTGGTAAGCAGAGTTTTTCTATCCTCCTGTGGGGAGTAGATAGGACTTTTATTCTAATTCCAGGCCTTGCCAGGGCTCAAGGCCTCATCTTCTGCTGCCACAGCAACATTAAAATCCCATCCCTAATGCCTAAGACCTATCCCGTCTCAGCTTCGCATCCTGCTTACCATGCTAGCTTTGGGTTCCCTTTTGATTTCTGGCACCTGGAAATTTCCCTTTGTGGTTTTCAGTCTCAGATACATCTTAAGAAAAAATTATCCAGCATTTTCTTTGTGTGAGCAGTGAGTCCTGCTTCAGTTCCGTCAGCTTGTCTTGGTTTCAAGACACCGTTTTGGAACTCGGAGCCAAAAATTTGACTCTTTCTCCTCACTGGGTTCTTTTGAGTCTTCTTTCCTGTGTCAGTAAACCTCATCTACAAGATCTAGTACAACTAAGCTGGCGAAAATTGAGTTTCGGTCAATTGAAACCAGTGTTTAATACAGTGGGGTTTGGGAATTTCTGACCTTCAGCGTAAAGTTCAAGTTCCCCAAACATTCTGATCCTATATATGTTCCTAACTCTATTTCCTGTTATGCTCTCTTATACACCCAACGCTTTTTTTAATATAAGTTTATTTATTTCCTTTATTTATTATTTTTGGCTACGTTGGGTGTTCGTTGCTGCGTGCAGGCTTTCTCTAGTTGCGGCGAGCGGGGGCTACTCTTCCTTGCGGTGTGCGGGCTTCTCATTGCAGTGGCTTCTCTTGTTGTGGAGCATGGGCTTTAGGCACGTGAGCTTCAGTAGTTGTGGCTCGCGGGCTCTAGAGTACAGGCTCTGTAGCTGTGGCGCACGGGCTTAGTTGCTCCGTGCCATGTGGGATCTTCCTGGACCAGGGCTTGAACCTGTGTCCCCTGCATTGGCAGGCGGATTCTTAACCACTGCGACACCAGGGAAGCCCACACCCAATGCTTTTGACACACCCAAGTACCTGTTATTCTCCATATGCCCCTGAGATTTCTCACATCCATGACCTTGCATATTACCCTTTACCCAGAATACTTTTGCCATCACTTCAGGCCAAATCCAACCTGTCTTTCAAAGTCCAGTTCAACTGGTGCTCCTGCAAAGACTGGCTAATCTTATTTGCGTTTCCTCTGGATTTCTGTCACTGAGGGAGGCAGCTATGGTATAAATGACTGAATCTGTGAATTGATATCAGGACCTGGTTCTGCTACTCCTTAGCTATCTCTTATTACCTCTCTGAGCCTCAATTTTCCTTATATAAAATAGAGATAGAAATATCTACCACATGGAGTTAAAATTTCTTTTGGCTCTTTTGATTTTGAGTGACAACAAAACCCAACCCAAACTGGCTTCCGATGAAACAGCATTTATTGATTTATATAGGTGAAAAGTCTAGGGGCAGAGATGGCTTCAGGCATGGGTGAAGTCAAATTTCAAATGATATAATCAAGCCTCTGTATCTTTCCTTCTTTCAGTTCTGCCTTTCACTCTGTCACCTTCAGGCTCAGGTTCAAAGAGTGGCAAGCATTTCCAGAACCCACAGTCTTCATGCTTCAAGTCCAGCAGACAAACTTGAGAATCTCTTTCTCAGAAGTCCCAACTAGGGAATTCCCTGGCAGGCCCAGTGGTTAGGACTCCGCGCTTTCACTTTCACTGCCGAGGGCCCGAGTTGGATCCCTGGTCGAGGGAATTAAGATCCTGCAATCTGTGCAGTGTGGCCAAAAAAAAAAAAAAAAGAAGTACCAACTGTATTTTCATTGCTCTCGGTGGGTCACGTTTCCATCCCTGAGGTGGTCACTATGGCCAGGAGAACTTGACGCTTGGGTTGGCTGTGGCCCAGGAGACGTGTTCTGCCTCAGACCCTGGGTGCAGCCCTGGCAGCAGCACACAGGATCAGAGTGGTTGGGTGGAGATTCTTCACTGAGAAGTTAGGGTACACTTACCAGAGGGGGAAAGGATGCTGAATGAGAATAACGGCAGATGTCCATCACAAGTATGTCGAGGATCAAATGAGATAATATAAGGAAACTGTCCTCAGAAAGTCCCATTCAAATATAAATGATGATTATTCTTTGGTTCTCTCTCTTGTGGCATGAAGCACTCTCTTCCTTTGATTACAGCATCAAGGAAGCATCAAGTTCATGCTGCATCTCCCCTACTGCACCCTGAGCAGTTAGGGAGCAGGATTTGTGTCCTAGTCATCTCTGGGTCATTTCACCACTTCTAACTCAGCACCCAGAAAATAGGAAGTACTCAAAAATTGATTACGGAGTAACTGAAAGAGCCTAAAATCCCAAGCGTTCCCCAGAATGGTGCTAATCCCTAGGCCAAACTCTTGAAGGCCTGGGAGAAGTTTACACTTTCATTGCAGTCATAGGTAAGTCAGCTCTAGCTTTTTTCATAGTGGGTTGGGGTTAGGGTGAGAAATAATTTCAGGAAGGTGTGTCCTTGCATTGATTTGTTGACATGGCCAACCAAAGGCTATTCAGAGAAAAGAAAAGTCCTTCTGGTTTAATTGTTGACTTATTTGATTTCTGGTTTTATTTTTCTCTTCCTGCCCTCACTGTTAGCAGGGTGAGCTTCAGGAAAGTACAGACTGAATGAAAGAATTTCCCAAAGGCACAGACCAGCAGGACAGGTTTGGGGTTCCCTCCTGCTTCTTGAGGCCTGAGCGTCCAGGAAGTTTTGAGTTTAATTAAGGGAACTGGATATCAGATCTAGTTGAGCAGTTGGAAGACCAGCCCAGTGAATCTGTTCTGTGTCTCTGCAGTTGTATTCATTTCCTTAGATTTCCTGTCTGAACACAGAGACTGGAGCTACTGGGGCCATACTGGAGTTTAGGAAATGAACTGTTAAGAGAGAGGATGAAGGACCCAAATCACCTCTTGAAATAGTCTACAGCTGACTGCTGCTCCAAAGTTGGCCTGGACCTGCTTTTTTGGATGATTTTGCAATAAAAACACTAACTCTTCAGCCACAAGTGTTAAGTAGGAAAGGCGATATGGTTTAACATATAAATATATGGAGGCTGTAGGGACCCACTAATTTTCAACCTGCCCTCTCTTTTGTGGTAGCAATAATCCTAATCCAGAAACCTGGGCCCTAACAGGGCAGAAACAACAGGGACAGTCTTTTTTTTTTGCGCGGTACGCGGACCTCTCACTGTTGTGGCCTCTCCCGTTGCCGAGCACAGGATCCGGACGCGCAGGCTCAGCGGCCATGGCTCACTGGGCCCAGCCGCTCTGCGGCATGTGGGATCCTCCCAGTCCGGGACACGAACCCGTGTCCCCTGCATCGGCAGGCGGACTCTCAATCACTGCGCCACCAGGGAAGCCCGGGACAGTTTTTTAGAGAAGGAAAATTACATGATTATAGGTATTGTGAACGTGGACATAAGCACTTGACTAAGTTGCAGAGTCATTGTTGGAAACTGTTTTAGCTCCTGTATATCAAAGAAAATTGCTGATGGGCGGGGGAGTGGGAATGAGAATTGTCCAAGGGCACTGTTAGCAGGTCAGGAGTCGCCAAAGGAAAATCCGATCTGGGCGGGTCAGCAGCACCCAGCCTGCTGCTTGGTGGGCTTGAGAACACAGGCTGGGTGTTGCTTAAAAGGAACTCCCTATTCTCTATCTTCATTTCCTGGACTGTCCAAGTCAGTGCAGATTCATTTCTGGAAGGATATCCCTTGACCTTACCTCCCCTCGTGTCTCTGTCACTTCCCCAGTTGGCATTTTATCTCTCTTCCTGACACTGGCTTCCTCTTCGGGCCTCAGCAGTGTTCTCACAACTTTTTTGCGTAACACTCTCCTTGCCTGAACCTGCTGTTTGGTCTCTCTTCCCCACAGGTAGCCACAGGTGTTCTGCCCAGGCACCTGCAGCAGCACAGCCTTAGAGAAAGGGCCTGGACTTGGAAGCTACACAGAGGTGAGTTCTAATCCTAGTTCTGCCATTTATTAACAGGATGAACTTGAGCAAGTTATTTCATTTCTCTGAGGTTTCAGTGTCCTCATCTATAAAATGGGGATAATCTTTCTTACTGGGTTTCTATGAGGATGTGATAAGATAAAGGACCTAGGACAGTGAGCAGTTTGACCCTTTGTAAATGGCAGCTCTTGTTAAGAGTGAAGAGAGGGCTGGCGAGGACACATTGTACAAATGCCCCCTTCCCACCTCACCAGTGATAGCATCTGACCAACAGAATCAGGCGTTTACCCTGGCGGAAAACTCCTGCATAGATGGGAGCCTCCACTTCCTCATTTGTAATGTGCTGTAATATTTCACAGTCGGTTAGTCAGGAAATTGTTCTTAATATCTAGCCTAAGTTCCTCCTGCTACCATGTGTCACATCACAATTTTTAAAAAATGACACACAAACAGACCCATGAAAATGAGCAGATTTTTCTGTGAGTCAGAGGCACTCACAGGCCTTGGGGTTTACTCTTATCTTCGAGAAACCAGGGAATATTTGTTGTGTGACCCCTGCGGACCAGAAACTTGTGCTGGGCTTTGCTGGGAAGCTCCGGAGAGGTGTGACGAGACTCTCTTGGGACTCATGTCTCGTTTGGACCAGTGGTCTCAGTCTCTCTCCCTCTCTTTTAATTTTTGGGTTACAGATGAATGACTAATCCTAATTTAGAAAGCCTGGGAAGACAGCAAAGCAATTTAGTAGGACTGATCATGCTGGTAGGTAATCACAAATAGCAACTTGGCTCTGACAAGGACTGAAATAAAAATTGTCTTTGTCTTTGAGATTTAAGCAGAAGATACCAACCAGCCCCATGCAGCAGATTATTTTGTTTAACTATGCGTGTGCATTTTGCAGCTAATCCTTCTTACTGAGCTGTTACTATGAATCACGTCTTTTCAGCTATGTAGCCCCAGATCTCAGTGTCTGAGAAGCTCCTGTGGGAAGAAAATGTTTGCAGACTTTCACATGTGTCTACCCTATGGATGTACCCTAAAGCTGTGGGCTGAGCTGCAAACTGGCCGCCTGTGGACCACAGACAGCCCGTAGATGTGTGCTGTTTGGCCCCGCAGTGTTTTGTTTTTGTTCTTTTAGTTGAATTGGTTGCCCTAATCTAAAACTCCACAAGATTCACGTGATCCAGTTTTTTGGCTTCTCTTGAAAAAGGGAAGATCTGGCAACACTGAAGCTGCATTTCCTCACAGTAGCATCACCTGGGCCTGAGCAGAGATGCTCCCTGTAGACGGGATCACCGTTTCCTACTGCTTCATTCCCACTCATTTTCCTTCATGTATAGATCCTGCCTGGGCCTTGAAGGCATTTAAACTGGGGGCTCCTGGCCTGTGAAGTCCCCTTTGGTCACTGATAGCACAGCTGCTAGTGATCTGTTCCTTTGGACACTCTAACCTCTCTTCCTACACCAGAAACCAGTGTTTGTAATTTCTACAGATATCAGCAGAAATCAGTTGTGATCCCAGCATAAGTCAGTGTTTGTAATTCTTGCAGCTATGTCTTCCCTGAGTTTATAATAAATGCCACAGTTGAAGACACGTGTCATGTTACCAGTAGGTTCTCATGTGAGGATCAATGGCAGGAACCCCTGTTTGAAATTTGCCTCACCACACTGTTTCTAGGTTGTTCAAAGTCCAGGGGGCTTCTGTCTGGGCAGAGGAACATTCTCTACAACTTCCGGTATAACTGATGCTCAATTTATCCAATTTATATGCCTAATAAACAAACAAAACTAATAAATTTGGGGGGGAGGGTTTCATTTTACTTTATTTTTTCTTTAACATCTTTATTGGAGTATAATTGCTTTACAATGGTGTGTTAGTTTCTGCTGTATAACAAAGTGAATCAGCTATACATATACATATATCCCCATGTCTCCTCCCTCTTGCATCTCCCTCCCACCCTCCCTATCCCACCCCTCTAGGTGGTCAAAAAGCATCGAGCTGATCTCCCTGTGCTATGCAGCTGCTTCCCACTAGCTGTCTATTTTACATTTGGTAGTGCATATATGTCCATGCCACGCTCTCACTTTGTCCCAGCTTGCCCTTCCCCCTCCCCGTGTCCTCAAGTCCATTCTCTACATCTGCATCTTTATTCCTGTCCTGCCCCTAGGTTCTTCAGAACTGTTTTTTTTTTTTTTTTTTTTAGATTCCATATACATGTGTTAGCCTAAGGTATTTGTTTTTCTCTTTCTGACTTACTTCACTCTGTATGACAGACTCTAGGTCCATCCACCTCACTACAAATAACTCAATTTTGTTTCTTTTTATGGCTGAGTAATATTCCATTGTATATATATGCCACATCTTCTTTACCCATTCATCTGTCGATGGACACTTAGGTTGCTTCCATGTCCTGGCTACTGTAAATAGAGCTTCAGTGAACATTGTGGTACATGACTCTTTTTGAATTATGGTTTTCTCAGGGTATATCCCCAGTAGTGGGATTGCTGGGTCATATGGTAGTTCTATTTTTAGTTTTCTTAAGGAACCTCCATACTGTTCTCCATAGTGGCGGTATCAATTTACATTCCCACCAACAGTGCAAGAGGGTTCCCTTTTCTCCACACCCTCTCCAGAATTTATTGTTTGTAGATTTTTTGATGATGGCCATTCTGACTGGTGTGAGGTGATACCTCATTGTAGTTTTGATTTGCATTTCTCTAATGATTAGTGATGTTGAGCATCCTTTCATGTGTTTGTTGGCAATCTGTATATCTTCTTTGGAGAAATGTCTATTTAGGTCTTCCGTCCATTTTTGGATTGGGTTGTTTGTTTTTTTGATATTGAGCTGCATGAGTTGCTTGTAAATTTTGGAGATTAATCCTTTGTCAGTTGCTTCATTTGCAAATATTTTCTCCTATTCTGAGTGTTGTCTTTTCATCTTGTTTATGGTTTCCTTTGCTGTACAAAAGCTTTTAAGTTTCATTAGGTCCCATTTGTTTATTTTTAAAACTAATACATTTTTAAAAGTTTCTTAAACTACAGTTTTACATTTAAATCCCATTATAAAATGTTTCTTTTGGGTGAAAATAAAAGAAAGCCCTGACTCAAAATGGCTTAAATGATAAGGAATTGTATTATCTCACATGACATGAAGCTCTGAGGTGGGATAGGCTGTGGGCATGGTGTGCCCAGGCTGCAGCTCCACTCTATTATGATTCTCTTGGTTCTGCCCTTCTCTGTGTCCTGGTAGAAGCCTCAGGCTTGTAGCAGTGTGGCTGCAGCAATGACATTATCATATCCAGACACAACAATTCAGAGAAAGTGGAACTTTTATTTCCCTTTTTTGGGACTGTGGAAACCTCTCTCAGAAGCCTCACATGGACTTTAATTCCCATCTCATTGGCCAGAGTTGTATCACATGCCTGTTCCTAAACCAATCACTGGCAAGGAGAATGGGACTGCCCGTTGGCTTTTATTAATTATCTCAGAGTGGAATGAGCGCTGAGAAGTCCATGATAATGATCACCTCATCACTTGCTCAAATTCCCTTAAACAATCCAAGTTATAATCACAAATCCAATAAGACTGATTTCTCAAACACTGAAACATCCCAACACACCAAACAGCAGACAGAATCACGAAAATAAAATAATCACAAAGGCTATAACCACATTTAAGTCTAACTTCAAAATATTAAAATCGTGGATTTAATTTCTTTTTCATTACTTCTATACTTATTTGTAGACGTAATATTTATTTTGATACTTTTCTATGTTACAGTGATTTTACTAGACCCCAAGTTAAAATAATACCATTTTATACTGGCCACGGTTGTAGGTTATTTACGTAGGTTGGGGTTATTTATAATTGATTCTTGGCTGGAGCAGGGGATTTTGTGGCACCTTCTAAACTTGAGCTGGCATGCATCCGGCTGCCCTCCCCCCTTTTATAACAGCTTTATTGTCATAAAATTTACATACCATACCGTTCATCATTTAAAGTATACAGTTCAATAGCTTTTAGTATACTCACAGAGTTATGCCACCATCACCCAATCAATTTTAGAGCATTTCCATCATTCCAATGGGAAACCCATTAGGAGTCACTCCCCGTTTCCCCGCTCCTCTAAGCCCCAGGCAACCATCAGTCTATTTTCTGTCTCTATGGATTTGCCTATCCTGGACATTTCCTACAAACGGAATCATACACCCTGTGGAGGCTGGGTCCCTTTTAATCATTACACTTTACTTGCTCCATCAGTGACATTTGTCATGCCTATACCTTTCATGGGGGATTTCCTGAAATTATGTATTTTATAGTTTTGCTTAGTTAGTACAGGCATACCTCATTTTATTGTGCTTTGCTTATTGCACTTCACAGATGCTGTGCTTTTTATAAATTGAAGGTTTGTGGCGACCTTATGTTGAACAAGTCTATCGGCACCATTTTCCCCACAGCATTTGCTCACTTGACATCTCTGTGTCACATTTCAATAATTCTCCCAATATTTCAAAACTTTTTCATTCTTATTATATTTTTTATGGTAAGCTGTGGACAGTGATCTTTGATATTACTATTGCATAAAAATTATGACTCACTGAAGGTTCAGGTGATGGTTAGCATTTTTTAGCAATAAAATATTTTGTAATGAAGGCAGGTACATTGGTTTTATAGACTATGCTATTATTGCACGCTTAATAGACTACAATATAGTGTGAACATAACTTTTCTATGCACTGGGAAGCCAGAAAATTCATGTGACTCGCTTTATTGCAGTATATGCTTCATTGTGGCTGGAACTGAACCCGCAGTATCTCTGAAGTATGCTTGTATTATATAATTGGTTGTACTGCCTTTGTTATGTATTTACACAGTTGTTTGGAATGATTGCAAATATAAACATGCCTTATATATTAAGCATTCACTCCCTTCTTTTCTTCCTCCATGCCTTCCTTCCTTTCTTTCTTCCTTCCGAAAATAAGTGTTGAGCATCTTCTCTGTATCAGGTATTGTGCCAGGCACTGGGAGTCCAACAATGAACATGCGGGTAGGCCCATCCCTTCATGACTTAGAATTGGGTGGAGGTCCTGTCCTTTCTGCTGATGACGAGGAGGCCATGCCATGTGGGTGCTGCTGAGCACCGTTCCAGAACTGGTCAGCGTCCTCAGAATAGCTTCCTGCTCCTTTTCATATTTCCAGTCTTCCCCTACCTCTCCTACCATCTAACCTTTGACATACTATCTTCAGGTGTATACTTACCACCATTTATGCAAACTTTTCCATACATGCTTCATTATCTTATTTTCACAATAGCAACTCATGAAAATCAGATTTGCTTTGCTACGAAGTTTTATTTGATGACAACACTAAGCTGTTCATTTGTTTCATATTTATATCTAGATCCTTCCCCCAAAAGGATTAAAATTGAAACAGAACACAGGTCATTTATAAATAGCCAAGGTATAGATGTTAACAGCTAAGAAAATCTTTCTTATAGCTGAGCACTAGATTTATCTTGGACCAGAAAAAGAATGCAAACAAATTTGCATCAATGGAGAGACTTCTGAATGGTGATAGATGATCCAAATAAAGATTATAAAAGAGAAGAGATTATAATCGTAGGTTTGGTGTGGGGTTCAAAATTAAGGAAGCAGAAGGTATATTAAATAACTATATTTTTACATTAGAATAAATAAGAGTTGGATAAAAGTGGAAAGATTTAATGCAAACTGATGTGGACTTAGAAAGAAAGATATTCGTCAGGTTTGTCACCTGGAAACAACTTGACTCACTACCAAACTGATTGGCACACCCAACATCCAGATTTTGGATTCTACTATGCTCCTTAAAAAAAGCCAAGACCTTTAAAAGCATAGTCAATTCCATGTCTTGGAACAGGGAAAGACAAGGAGGAGCCTGTAACATCTGAGAAAAGGATGCTTCCAAAAATATTTAAAATAGTGCTGATTGGACATTGAAGCCAATATAACAGGGCTCTCAGCGGTCGTGTTGTGATTCTTTTGAGCATCAAAAAAGAATAATAATTACAGTTAATTATAACATTTCTAAAGTCCATGGTTCAAAGTGAAAAGTTTTAAAGAGGCATATAAAAAGGTAATTATAACACCAAACGGGACTTCCCTGGTGGCGCAGTGGTTAAGAATCCGCCTGCCAATGCAGGGGACCCAGGTTCAATCCCTGGTCTGGGAAGATCCCACATACCGCGGAGCAACTAAGCCCGTGCACCACAACTACTGAGCCTGCGCCCTAGAGCCTGCGAGCCACAACTACTGAAGCCTGCACGACCTAGAGCCTGCGTGCTGCAACTACTGAACCCGCATGCCACAACTACTGAAGCCCTCGCACATAGAACCCGTGCTCTGCAACAAGAGAAGCCACCACAATGAGAAGCCTGCACACCGCAATGACGAGTAGCCCCCGCTCGCCGCAACTAGAGAAAGCCTGTGCTCAGCAACAAAGACCCAACACAGCCAAAAAACAAAAACAAACAAACAAAGAAAAAACACCAAATGAGGCTAAATGTAATAAAATATATTTAAATATTCTTATTAATTTCCAAAGTAGGTGTTACTATTTTTGACCTCTTTGTTTCTTCTGGTAAATACATTTTGTGTATTTCTGGGGCTCAGGGCAGGCCACCTCAAAATGTGCCTCAATGGCATATAGATTATTTTGAATTAAAGTTACTTAAGAAACGGCCAACATAAGAGGGACACTCTGACCCTCCCCTCGGTCTCCCTGAAAGCAGGAAGTCAGTCTCTCACGTGAAAGGTGCCCTCCCTGCATCTGGAGGTAGAAAGGACCCTTATTACTAGAGGTAAGGAAGTCAGGCCACGAAGCCTGTATAGACAAACCTGTTACTTCTTTAATGTACTCCCTCAAGCCCAACTCTGTTTAGATTCTTCACTAACTGAGCAGCCAACACATAAGTTTCTTTGTCCTGTCACTTCTTCACAAACTTATTGTTTTGTTTTGGTTTTTTGTCTAAAAAGTATAAAAGTTGCCTGCTTTGGCCACTACCTAAGTCTCATTTCTATGGCATCTCCAAGTGCATGAATTAAAATTTGTTTCTTTTTGTCCTGTTAATCTGTTTTGTGTCAGTTTTATTATTAGTCCCACAGGAACTCAAGAGGGGTAAAGGGGAAATTTCCACTTCCCCAACAGTATAAAGTATAAGTATATATTTCCCTCAGTGTAAAGAGGGACGAATGTATACAGGGAACAAAAGTAAGCCAAAGAATTATGTAAAAAGCAGAAATTGTACTAAGAACAGGAAAATAGGATTAACCTGATGGTCACATAATAACCAGGTAAACAGGGGGTCCGATAATGTGTTACAAGATGGGGCATCCATCAAATACCATAAGGAAAGAAAGCTGACTCGAAAGTTTCCATCCTTTGTTTCCTGGGAAGTAAAATCTGCCGATGATTCTACTAATGTATCAAAGGTTAGATGATGGGAGAGATGGGGAAAGATTGGAAATATGAGAAGGAGCAGGAAGCTATTCTGAGGACCCTGAACAGTCCAGGAGTGGTAAACTCAGCGGCACCCACATGGCATGGCCTCCTCAAGTCATCAGCAGAAAGGACGGGACCTCCACCCAACTCTAAGTCCATGAGGGGAAGGGCCAACCTGCATGTTCATTGTTGGACTCCCAGTGCCTGGCACAATACCTGATACAGAGAAGATGCTCAACACTAATTTGTGGAAGGAAGAAAGAAAGAAGAAAAGGAAGGAAGGCACTGAGGAAGAAAGGAAGAGAGTGAAGAATGGAAGATTTTTTTTTTCTTTTTGACATTGCTGATTTTCCCTCCATTTTTATTGAGGTATAATTGACAAAGAAAAATAGTATATGTTTAAGGTATATGACTTGAATTTTTTTTTTATAAATTTATTTTATTTTATTTTTGGCTGCGTTGGGTCTTTGTTGCTGCGTGTGGGCTTTTTCTAGTTGCGGTGAGCGGGGGCTACTCTTTGTTGCGGTGCACGGGATTCTCATTGTGGTGGCTTCTCTTGTTGCGGAGCATGGGCTGTAGGTGCAGAGGTTTCAGTAGTTGTGGCTCAAGCGTTCTAGAGCGCAGGCTCAGTAGTTGTGGCGCACGGGCTTAGTTGCTTCGCGGCATGTGGGATCTTCCCGGACCAGGGCTTGAAACCGTGTCTCCTGCATTGGCAGGCGGATTCTTAACCACTGCACCACCAGGGAAGCCATGACTTGATGTTTTGATATATGTATACATTGTGAAATAATTCCTCCAGTCAAGCTAATTAACATAGCCATCACCTCACATAGTTACCAGTTACCATTTTTTTTTTGGTGGTAAGAACACTTAAGATCTACCCTCTTAGCAAATTTCAAGTATACACTACAGTATTGTTAACTATATTCACATTGCTGTACATCAGATCTCCAGAACTTATTCATCTTGTAAAACTGAAACTTTGTGCCCTTGATCAACATTTCCCTACTTCTCCCTCCCGCCAGCCACTGGCAACTATCATTCTATTCTTTTTTTTTCTTTTTTTTTTTTTTTTTGCAGTAGGTGGGCCTCTCACCATTGCGGCCTCTCCCGCTGCGGAGCACAGGCTCAGCGGCCATGGCTCACGGGCCCAGCCGCTCCGCGGCATGTGGGATCTTCCCCGACCGGGGCACGAACCCGTGTCCCCTGCATCGGCAGGCGGACTCTCAACCACTGCGCCACCAGGGAAGCCCCAAATGTATATTTATTATAAATCACGATATCACATAGCCAAAGCACCATTCTTTTTTTTTTTTTTTTTTTTTGCCTTCATACTTCTGTGCATGCAGCTAGCTACCTCTTTCTTTCTGGAATGTCCTTCCTTCTCTTCTACAGCTATCTGTGAACTTTCACTAATTCTCAAGACTCAATCTCCATGTCTAACAAGGGCTTAATCTCTGAAATATACAAACAGCTCATACAACTCAACAACAAAAAACAAACAACCCAACGGAAAAATGGGCAGAAGACCTTAATAGACATTTCTCCAAAGGAGACATACAGACAGCCAGTAGGCACATGAAAAGATGCTCAACATCATTAATTATCAGAGAAATGAAAATCAAAACTACAATGAGGTATCACCTCACACCAGTCAGAATGGCCATCATTAAAAAGTCTACAAATAACAAATGCTGGAGAGGGTGTGGAGAAAAGGGAATCCTCTTACACTGTTGGTGGGAATGTAAGTTGGTACAGCCACTATGGAAAACACTATGGAGGTTCCTCAGAAAACTAAAAATAAAATTACCATATGATCCAGCAATCCCACTCCTGGGAATATACCCAGACAAAACTGTAATTCAAAAGATACATACACCCCTATGTTCACAGCAGGACTATTCACAATAGCCAAAACAAGGAAACAAGCTAAATGTCCATCAACAGATGAATGGATAAAGAAGATGTGGTACATATATACAATGGAATATTACTCAGCCATAAAAAAGAACGAAATAACGCCATTTGCAACAACATGGATACAACTAGAGATTATCATACTAAGTGAAGTAAGTCAGAAAGAGAAAGACAAATACCATATGATATCACTTATATGTGGAATCTAAAATATGGCACAAATGAACCTATCTACAAAACAGAAATAGACTCACAGACATGGAGAACAGACTTGTGGTTGCCAAGGGGGAGGAAGTAGGGGGGAGGGAGAGGGATGGACTGGGAGTTTGGGGCTGGTAGATGCAAACTATTACATTTAGAATGGATAAACAAGGTCCTATCACATAGCACAGGGAACTATATTCAATATCCTGTAATAGACCATAATGGAAAACAATATAAAAATGAATGTATATATGTGTATAACTGAGTCACTTTGCTGTACAGCAAAGATTGGTACAGCATTGTAAATCAACTATACTTCAATAAAATGAAAAAAAAAGACTCAATCTCCACATCTGAGAAGCTTCTCCTAACTCTACCCTCATCCCTATTCTCAGTGGGTCAGGCTGACATGGAGTTTTCATGCATTCCATGGGGCAGTAGATATGGCCTTGGTCTCAGTGACAGATGATTAAATCAGGATTTTCATTGGAACATGAGGTTCAGCCTAAACTCCAGCTAGTGATGTTGGAGGAGGCTTTCAGAGTTAACCCTGTCACACAATTCTTACAGTTACAAGATCAGATTTTGCTGCTTTTGCACCTTGAGCAAACCACCCAACCCTAAGTCCTCAGAGGGTTTTGTCCTTGTTGGCATCAGAATTCCATTATTCTCCTCCTTCCTGTTTTTCACGACTGCCCCTCCCATTTGGATGGGCTTTAGTGACTATGCCACGCTTTCACAGCTGTTATTTTATTTGATCCTCACAATAACCCCATGAGGCGGAGAGAGCTGTTTTCACCAGTTGAGGAGACTGCAATTTGTCCTGGTTCTGAGAACTTGAATCCTGGCATCGGTTTATGAAACTTCCCATGGAACCAGAAGCTTCCTCTCAGGAAAGCTTTGGGGTAATGGCAGTCACAAAGATGCTATCAGCCCCTGAGTGGCCAGGGGCCGGACACCACTCCCACAACTGCCGGCTTCAGGCACAGTTGCTCAGCATTTCTGCTTCTTGTTGCCAGATTGTGCCCACTGATTACAGGGCATTTCAGTGATGGGATAAAATTCATATTTTATTTAAAAATTTTCTCCGCCTGTTTGGGCCTCTTCCTTCCGCTTTAGTGTGTGTTGTGCATCTGCATTACCCAGACCTCCTTAGGAGAATTTTTTTTTTTAATTTATTTTATTTATTTATTTTTGGCTGCGTTGGGTCTTCGTTGCTGTGCACAGGCTTTCTCTAGTTGTGGTGAGCGGGGACTACTCTTCGTTGTGGTGTGCGGGCTTCTCATTGCGGTGGCTTCTCATTGTGGAGTACGGGCTCTAGGTGCGCAGGCTTCAGTAGTTGTGGCACATGGGCTCAGCAGTTGTGGTTCGCGGGCTCTAGAGTGCAGGCTCAGTAGTTGTGGCGCACGGGCTTAGTTGCTCCGCGGCACGTGAGATCTTCTCAGACCAGAGGTGGAACCCATGTCCCCTGCATAGGCAGGCGGATTCTTAACCACTGCACCACCAGGGAAGCCCTAGGAGAATGTTTTCCTTCTTAATCTTATAAGGGGTCATGATGACCCTCTTCGTATGTGCAGATCTGATTGTGTCCACTGTCAGTATGTCTTTTGGTGTAGAACCCTTTGTCTCAAAAACTTATATACCTGTGCTTTGACCTGTAACAGGCAGAACAGTCCTCAGAGCTTTCTGCGAGACTGCTTCCTGCATTATAATCCTCAGGTTGGCTTGAATAAAATCTTCCATTTCTTTCTTAGATTGACTATCAGTTGATTTTTTTCTTCGACACAGACCTTTGGCCAAGATAAGATGAGAGCTCGATAGAGCTCACTGGCAGGCCTAGTGCTCCTTGTTGGTTACCAGGAGAGACTGGGGATTAGGAAGAATTTTATTTTTGAAACCAGCATATCTTGGCTCCTTTACAGTCCCTCTAGATTCTACTTGAAAATTGAACAATTCAAACTTAGTTCAACTCCCTTTTTGTATTGTGTCTTAGAGAAATAGTAGAAGCCAGTTGGCAATTTCAATGTTATGATTGGAAATCTCCTTAGCCAGATCCACAAGATCATTAAGTATCTTTACTAGTTTTTATTAGATACTCTTCCTAGTTTTTACATTATCTCAGGCAACAGTGTTGCCAAACTTTTTACCAGCTATAACTCTATTAGTTTGCTAGGGGTGCCATGATAACATGCCACAAACTGGTGGCTTAAACAACAGAAATTTATTGTCTCACAGTTTGGAAGCTAGAAATACAAGATCAAGCTACCAGCAGGGTTTGTCCCTTCAAAAAGCTATGAGGAAGAATCTTTTCCATGCCTGTCTCCTAGCTTCTGGTGATTTGCTGGCTATCTCTGGTGTTCCTTGGCTTGTAGACCCATCACCCTGATTTCTGTCTTCATGTTCACATGTCATTCTTCCTGTGTGTTTGTGTCCAAATTTCCTCTTTTTATAAGGATACCAGTCATATTGGATTAGGGCCCACCCTAATGACCTCATTTTAACTGGATTACCTCTGTAAAACTTCATCTGAGACACTGGAGATTAAGACTTAAACATGTGAATTTTGGGGAGAGACAATTCAACTCAAAGCAGCAACTTTCAACAACAATTCCCTCACTGTCTTTCAAACCTTCCCTTGAGATCCTTTTAGCTTCTGCCACCCCCCTGCCCAAAGCCAGTAACACATGCTTTTTGTTAACAGTATCAAACTTCACAAATTTCAGTATCAGTTAGGGGCTGGTCAGGGAAGCAGCACCACTAAGGAATACAGGATTCATCACAGGGATTAAATACAGCACAATTGTAGGAAAAGCTGAGGGAGAAAAAGTCTGGAAGGAGATGGCTGGAGGATCAAAGGAAACTAACCAGGGATCACAAAGGAAAACTGCTGAAGAATTCTGTGGAAGGCTGTAGCCTCTGCATCCAGAAATGGCCTGAAACTGATAGGTCATCAGGGCTAGCAGTCAGGAAGACAGCTTGGATTGAACTGGGGGAGAGTGAGGGCACACTAGGATCCACAAGGACAAACTGGAAGCTATGAGGACAAAACGGAACCCATAGCTGTCTCTCATGCTGCTGATGCAGGTGGTCTGTAGGAGAAGTTGATGCATTTACCATAGAACTACATGTGTGCCTTGCCCCAGGGGCTTGGAGAAGCTGAAATAGGAGATGTGGTGGGAGCTGGAGGAGCTGGGGACCAGTTGCTGCTCTGCACCAACAGTGTGCCAGCAGGTCAGTAACAAGTTTACAATCCGCAGCTGGTACCTGGCATCTTCAGAGCACAAGGGCTGCTGCTTCACTTGCTCCTTTCAAATCTTACACAAATTTCTCTTGTGACCAATCCTATCTTGGAACCAGACTGGGAAGGGAAATTTGGGGAACTGAATTTCAGTTTAGTTAAATTGACACCGCACAGAACTACCACATGAGCCAAATATCAACAGTTGCCTGGTACCAGGATGCTGTGTCTCATATGTGTACTAGTGTCTCATTTAAGCCTCGTCACAGTTTTGCAAGATAAATATTAGCATTTCCACTTTACATATGAAGAAATGAAGCCTCATATTTGCTCATAGGTAAGCAAATGGTGGAGTCTGGATTCTGCCCTACATCCGTGTGGTAGCCAGCTTCCAAGATGGGTCCCAGTGGTTCTTGCCTTCTGATACTCACGCTCTTTTGTATTTCCCCTCCCACCTTAAATAGGTCTGACCTGAGTAATCAGTAGAATATTACAGAAATGATGATAAGTGACTTTTGAGGCAGGATCATAAAAGACATTGCAGCTTCCACCTTTCTCTTTTTTAGACCACCTGCTCTGGGAAAAGCCAGCTGACATGTTGTAAGGACACTCAAGTAGCCTGTAGGTGGACCCATACAGGGAGGAACTGAGGCCTTTTGTGAACAAGTCCATGTGGGTGAGCCATGGTACAAGTAATTTCTACAGCAACAGCCTCCCCTTCAGATGACTACAGTCCCATATCCTGACTGAAACCTCTCAGGAGACCTCAAGCCAGAACTATATGGCCTTTAAATTCTGGACCCACAGAAAATATGAGATAATGTTTATTATTATTTTAAGCTGCTAAATTTTGGGTTAGTTGGTTACACAGCAGTAGATAATTAATATAATGTGTTAGGTTCCAAAGCACAGCTCCTTCCATGACATCATTTTGCTTTAAAATTTGTTCAGATTATGAGAGTGGGGATTGTGGAAGAAGTAGGAATTTTTTTTTTTAATATACATTTATTTATTTATTTATTTATTTATGGCTGCGTTGGGTCTTTGTTGCTGTGCGCGGGCTTTTCTCTAGTTGCGGCGAGCAAGGGCTACTCTTCAATGCGGTGCACAGGTTTCTCATTGTGGTGGCTTCTCTTGTTGCAGAGCACAGGCTCTAGGCACGCGGGCTTCAGTAGTTGTGGCACATGGGCTCAGTAGCTGTGGCTTGCAGGCTCTAGAGTGCAGGCTCTGTAGTTGTGGCACACGGGCTTAGTTGCTCTATGGCATGTGGAATCTTCCCGGACCAGGGCTCGAACCCTTGTCCCCTGCATTGGCAGGCAGATTCTTAACCACTGCTCCACCAGGGAAGTTCAAGAAGTAGGAATTTGAAAGTTCAGAATGTACTGGTCATGTGACCCCCACCCCCCACCACAAAGCTTTGAAATATCTTTTTGGTGCTTCCAGATACAGAGAGAGAAGGAGTGTCATCTAGTGGTTAATCTGAACCTTGAGAATTAGGAGGGTTTCTTTTTTGTCACTACCTAGGGAAAGCTGAGTTGGCATGAAGAAATTAGAGGTTAAATCATGTGTTTCTGTTGACTGGCAGACTTGAGCTGGAGTTGGGGAAGATCATTGATAGAGACTGGATTCTGGCAGAGCAAGAAAAGCCCTGACAAATGGAGAAGTGGGGTCTCTAGGGCCCTCACAGTGAGAGACTGACAGTCCCTCTGCTTTTGCCCCTTCCCTTCAACTGGGCCATCCTTTCCTCTGCCCCACCAAGTTCCGTTTGGCCTGAAGCTCACTGAAGCTGCTCCTTCCTTTTCTGCTCTTTTCCAAATCCCCCTTCCTTTTAATGATGCCCTTTTCCTTTTAATAAAGTTCATATATGTGCATTTAGGAACATAAAAGAGGAAAACAAAACCAAACTTCATCTGAGAACCGTTTCCCTTTGAAAACTCTTGGTATTTGTTTTTCTATCCATTTTGTCCAGATTTGGTCTTGGATTGGAGATGCAAGGCACTGTGCCTGGTGACTTAATCAGACTGGAGTCAGCCAGCAATATTTATTATCTTAGGAGGTGAGCACTAGGAGAACCCTTCCAGAACATCTGGAGCAACCACGCTCATTTCATACGTGGAACATTTGAAGCCCAAAGAGGTCAAGTGATCATTGTTAACAGATATCAAATGAACATCTGCAATGAGGAGGACCCTCTTCCGGGCACAGATAGGTTCTTTTGAATGGTCCAACCATTCTGATTAGTAAGATGGGTGGAGTGATTTGCTGGGGTCCTTCCAGATCTCCTATTATGCAAGCACAGAAATATCAGGAAACAGCAGCATTACCCACATCAAACCCTTCCTAAATTGTGAACTGTCCCTCAACAGCTGAGAGTTAGAAAAGGTTGTCTGACCCTCTGATTTCTAAACCCACCTTAAACCTCAACTCTTTGCCCCCGGAGACCACTACACAGTAGGCATCAAGAGACGTTTGCGAAATGCATGAACCGACTTCCCTCGAGGCCCTTCCCTGCTTCCCCTTCCCCTCCTCTCCCACTAGGTACTGTGCCAGCATTTGAGCCCCTGATCGGGGACTTTTGGGAATCTTGTCTGGCCTCCTCAGACAGTGACCCCGTCCCCGGGTCAGGAGCAGGGCTCCATTTTTCACTGTGGGACGCTGGACTCTCAGGGAGAGGCAGACCACCGGACCCAGAGCTCCAGCTGCACAGCGCGGTTCGCCGCGGGCGCCGAGTGGGCGGGGCCTGGCGGGGGCGGGGTCTGCCGCTGTCAGGTGACAGCGCGGCGGGCGGTGGCGGCAGAGGCCAAGGGGCGTCGGACGCGCCGAGTGGCTGGCGGGACAGTCGCGGCAGCCGGGGTAGCAGGGCCGCGGCCATGGGGGGCTTGAAGGACGAGCTGCTCAAGGCCATCTGGCATGCTTTCACCGCGCTCGACCTGGACCACAGCGGCAAGGTCTCGAAGTCCCAGCTCAAGGTGGGCGCACCCGCCTACCGCGGGCCCGCACTCGCCCCTACCCGGCGCGTGCTCTACTACCACCGGGTGGAAGCGGGCAGGCGGGCGGTGACCATAGGGGATGGCGGACCGGAATGCGGCCGAGCGGCCTGCTCGGGGTGGAGGGAGCCGAGACCGGGATTTGGCATTTTTCGCCTCCCTCTTGCTTTCGGGCCTCGCGGTCGGACCGGTGCGTTAGTTCCCTCAGGGCTCCTGGTGCTCGGGGTGGGGGGAGCCGAGACCGGGATTTGGCATTTTTCGCCTCCCTCTTGCTTTCGGGCCTCGCGCTCGGACCGGTGCGTTAGTTCCCTCAGGGCTCCTGGTGAGCAAGGGACGGCGCGGGTGGGGGGCTCTGAGGGGCGAGCCGGTCTCCCTGTTGGCGCGGGAGGCCCAGAAAGTTTGACTCGGAGAGGGCGGTGGGAAGCTCCCTTAGGAAACCTATCCAAAGTTTCCTCCCTGCTCTGGGAGAGGAAGGGACTTGCCCAAGGTGACTGGTCAGAGCCCTCTAAGGGGCACGCTCTGCACCGGGGCAGTTCTCAAAACGGCCAAATGCCCTCCAGGCAACCAGGCAGTTCCGAGAAGAGAGAAGTGCCCCAGAGCCTGGCCCGCAGCGGCCTCCAATTTTGGGGCGCTTTGGCGGTGGGGTACCCTTTCCGACTAGGGAGGAAGACCTAGCGTCCTCAGGTCTGGAACGAATCGAGGGTGTGCCGTGTGCCGCAGGGACCTTAGTTTCCGGGTGAGAAGCTCTGATCTGGCACTTTGCAAAAGCAAGTGCTTTTGCAGAGTCTTTATTGTGACTGCCAAAGACCCCATCATTAAATGAGCGTATAAGGTATAAATAAAGGAATGCTTGTAAATTGAGTAACCCCAAGCAGGGTAAGTGGCATTTAGCCAGGAGAAATTGGCAGCTTCTTGAAAGTGTAAAATATGGAAACAGACAAGAAGAGCCATTCATAGACATTTAAAAATATACACATTTTGGATCTGAATGTCTGGTTTTCTTAGCCTCTTCTGGGAGTGAATTTCTGAAGATTGAGTTTGCTTTGTATATTTTGTGCAGTAATCAGGAGGTTCTCATGACTAGTGGCTTTTATGCCAGTAGGACTTAGCATTCTGCCTGTTTTCCTTTTACCCTTCTCTTTTTTTTCTCATTCATAAAAACATAGTCTGGAAGGTTTCATAGAGATCATCCATTTAATCTTTATTTGACTTTATTTTTAAAATTTACATAGAGTAAAATTGACTATTTTGGTGGATGGTTCTGAGTTTTAACATATATAGATTTGTATAACTACTACCAAAATCAGGGTTCCATCATCCCCAAAAGTTCCCTCATGCTGCCCCCCTCTTCCTCAACTGCTGGCAATCAATGATCTGTTCTTAATTGCTATAGTTTTGTCTCTTCTACAGTGTCATAAAAATGGAGTCATACAGTATGTAACCTTTTGACAGTGACTTCTTTTGCTCAGCATAATGCCTTAGAGATTCACCTATGTTGTTGTGTATCAATAATTCATTTTATTGCTAAGTAATATTCCATTGTATGGTTGTACCATAGTTAATCCATTCACCCTTGAAGAACATTTGTGTTATTTCCATTTTTTGGTGATTATGAATAGAGTTGCATTTTACTCTTCACTGTTTTTACTTTTAATTTACCTATACCACTATGTTTAAAGTGAGTTTCTTGTAGATGGCATGTAGTTGGGTCTTGTTTTTTTTTTTTAATCCATTCTAACAATCTTTTAATTGGTGTGTTTAGACCAATTACATTTAATTATGATGTTCGATTTAGGGTTACCATTTGACTATTTGGTTTCTGTTTGTTTTCACTATTTTTTCATTTTTTTCTCTTCCAATTGATGGCATTAACGAAATATTTTCTATTACTTTTCTTGTACACCATTCAAAATTGTCTTTGTGGCTGCTTATGGAAAAAGTGTCCAGAGGATTCTTGACTGTGGGCTTGGCAGGAAGTATTAAATCCTAGTGCATAGCTTTTACCCACAGGATGTTGATAATGCAAATGTGTCGTTGTATTTTGTCTCTTTGTCTGCTTAACTGAGAGATTTCGGGATTGATTCAGTTCTGTTCATCTTGCCAGTGTTTCTGGAATTGGAAATATTAAAAAGTTTCTATTTAGTTCTCTCCTTTTTGGAGTTTTGACTCTGAAGTTCGACGTTCATTGATCCATTGGCTAGGAATAGAGTTTTTGCCTTAATTTGCTCATTCATTCATTTGTTCATAAATAACCTTTTGCATATACTTTGTGTAAATTACCATACTAATTTTATAAAAAGATCAGTATTTTTAGGCTCTTAAGAGTTAATATCTCCTTGGAGAAAATATCATACAATTGATTTATTAAATAGCAGACTAAAAATTACATACCCAAAATGAGGTTAAAATTTATTGCTTTGGAAAACTGTATGGGCATTTTAAAATACTTTGGACACTTGTCTTTTTGAATTACCTTCACAGTTTTTGACGTGAGTGGTGACACTTCATGTGTTAGATACTGTGCCTAATTCTAAGGGTGATATGATAGTGAAGGTGGGGGAAAAAGAAACATGAATTTTTGCATTCAAAGAGTTTAAATGTTGGTAGGCAAACTAAAAGAATAGGCAACCGTTAGAGAAGTCTCTCTCTGCCTTTCTGTGTATATATATAGATTATATTACTTAGACAATTACCCTATCCTTAAAAAATGTAAGATCTCGTGGTAGAGATAAGAAGTACAGGAATACTATGGAGAGGAAGATGTTGAATGTGATAGAAGATAAGAGCCCATGATGAATGTGATAGAAGATAAGAGCCCATGAGATTTTAGAGGAAGAGACCAGTACTTTTTTTTTTTTTTTTTTTTTTTGCGGTACGCGGGCCTCTCACTGTTGTGGCCTCTCCCGTCGTGGAGCACAGGCTCCGGACGCGCAGGCTCAGCGGCCGTGGCTCATGGACCCAGCCGCTCCGCGGCATGTGGGATCTTCCCGGACCGGGGCAGGAACCCGTGTCCCCTGCGTCAGCAGGCGGACTCTCAACCACTGCGCCACCAGGGAAGCCCAAGACCAGTACTTTTTACTGGTGGAATTACTTCATGAAAAAGCTTTGAAATTGCCTCTGAAGAAAGCTAGAATGTGATTATGTGGAAATGGGAGGAGGATTAAGCCCATCCTATTCATTCATTCATTCATTCTTTCTTTCTTTCTTTCAATGGGTATTTATTGACTACTTTTAGCTCTAAGGGATCCCTGTGAACAACTGCAGGCCACAGGAATTAATCAGGCATTTATAGGGACTTCTGTGTAACTGATTTTGATTGGAGTGTAGGATATGAGTGTGTTTGTGTGTATGTATAAGAAAGAGTTTTTTTTTTTTTTTCTTTTTTGCGGTATGCGGGCCTCTCACTGTTGTGGCCTCTCCCGTTGCGGAGCACAGGCTCCGGACGCGCAGGCTCAGCGGCCATGGCTCACGGGCCCAGCCGCTCTGCGGCATGTGGAATCTTCCCGGACCAGGGTACGAACCCACGTCCCCTGCATCAGCAGGCAGACCCTCAACCACTGCGCCACCAGGGAAGCCCAAGAAAGAGTTTTTGATGGATGGATATTTACCTGGAGATGATGTCCTTGGGTAAGTGTGGGGCTGTTGGTACAGGATCTTGGTAGTTGAAGCTTGGAAAAAGGAGAGAAGAGGTTCAACAGTGGCCTTGGGGAATGGCTACAGTAGGTGGTGAGAGGAAGAATGGAAGCCAGGGGACCAGAAATGGGATATAAGAACCACTTTGGGGCAACACTGGTGCTGAGGAAGAAGAGATTTTCAAGGAAAACATCGTCTGTTATCTTTGAGAGTTAATTTATTATTATTATGTACATATATTTTGGAGATTGTAAAGTAATGATATTGATTCTTCCCTGCCGTAGCTCATAAACTACAGTATTTCTTCTTTTGTGAAGAGAAGTTGTGAAAAGTTTGGAGTATTGGCATCATCTTGGGAATAAATTTATTTTTGACTTTTAAGGAGATTTCTTTGCAGTACAGTACTCATTTAGATAAATGTGTTTGGGTCACTGCTATAATTAGTAAATATTTTCCTTGAGGGCCCCCAGTTTAGTACAAAAATCTTACTGTTTTTCTTTTGGCTGTGTTGGGTTTTCCTTGCAGTGCGAGGGCTTCTCATTACAGTGGCTTCTCTCGTTGCGGAGCACGGGCTCTAGGTGCACGGGCTTCAGCAGTTGTGGCTTGCGGGCTCTAGAGCGCAGGCTCAGTAGTTTTGGCGCCTGGGCTTAGTTGTTCCAGGGCATGTAGGGTCTTCACGGACCAGGGCTCGAACCCGTGTCCCCTGCATTGGCAGGCGGATTCTTAACCATTGTGCCACCAGGGAAGTCCCCAAAAAGCTTATTTAAAAAAATTTTTTTTTTAATTTTAAAAATTTACTTTATTGAAGTATAGTTGATTTAGAGTGTTGTGTTAATTTCTGCTGTATAGCAGAGTGATTCAGTTATACATATATACATTCTTTTTCATATTTTCTATTATGGTTTATCACAGGATATTAAATATAGTTCCCTGTGCTGTACAGTAGGACCTCGTTGTTTATCCATTCTATATATAATAGTTTGCATCTGCTAATCCCAAACTCCCAAACCATCCCTCTCTCACCTCGCCTTCTGCTTGGCAACCACAAGTCAAAAAGCTTATTTTTTATACCTAAATTTTATTATTAACTAATAGCATTTTTAAAACATCTTTATTGGAGTATAATTGCTTTACAATGGTGTGTTAGTTTCTGCTGTATAACAAAGTGAATCAGCTATACGTATACATATATCCCCATATCTCCTCCCTCTTGCATCTCCCTCCCACCCTCCCTATCCCACCCCTCTAGGTGGTCACAAAGCACCAAGCTGATCTCCCTGTGCTATGCGGCTGCTTCCTACTAGCTATCTGTTTTACATTTGGTAGTGTATATATGTCCATGCCGCTCTCTCACTTCGTCCCAGCTTACCCTTCCCCCTCCCCGTGTCCTCAAGTCCATTCTCTACGTCTGCGTCTTTATTCCTGTCCTGCCCCTAGGTTCTTCAGAACCATTTTTTTTTTTAGATTCCATATATATGTGTTAGCCTAAGGTATTTGTTTTTCTCTTTCTGACTTACTTCACTCTGTATGACAGTCTCTAGGTCCATCCACCTCACTACAAATAACTCAATATCGTTCCTTTTTATGGCTGAGTAATATTCCATTGTATATATGAGCCACATCTTCTTTATCCATTCATCTGTCAATGGACACTTAGGTTGCTTCCATGACCTGGCTATTGTAAATAGAGCTGCAGTGAACACTGTGGTACATGACTCTTTTTGAATTATGGTTTTCTCAGGGTATATCCCCAGTACTGGGATTGCTGGGTCATATGGTAGTTCTATTTTTAGTTTAAGGAACCTCCATACTGTTCTCCATAGTGGCTGTATCAATTTACATTCCCATCAACAGTGCAAGAGGATTTCCTTTTCTCCACACCCTCTCCAGCATTTATTGTTTGTAGATTTTTTGATGATGGCCATTCTGACTGGTATGAGGTGATACCTCATTGTAGTTTTTTTTCTTTTTTTTTTTTCTGTACACGGGCCTCTCCCTGTTGTGGTCTCTCCCATTGCGGAGCACAGGCTCAGCGGCCATGGCTCACGGGCCCAGCCGCTCCGCGGCATGTGGGATTTTCCTGGACCGGGGCACAAACCCGTGTCCCCTGCATCGGCAGGCAGACTCTCAACCACTGCGCCACCAGGGAAGCCCCTCATTGTAGTTTTGATTTGCATTTCTCTAGTGATTAGTGATGTTGAGCATCCTTTCATGTGTTTGTTGGCAATCTGTATATCTTCTTTGGAGAAATGTCTGTTTATGTCTTCCATCCATTTTTGGATTGGGTTGCTTGTTTTTTTGATATTGAGCAGCTCATATTAAAGGAGATTAAGCCTTCATCAGTTGCTTAATTTACAAATATTTTCTCCCATTCTGAGGGTTGTCTTTTCGTCTTGTTTATGGTTTCCTTTACTTTGCAAAAGCTTTTAAGTTTCATTAGGTCCCATTTGTTTATTTTTGTTTTTATTTCCATTTCTCTAGGAGGTGGGTCAAAAAGGATCTTGCTGTGATTTATGTCATAGAGTGTTCTGCCTATGTTTTCCTCTAAGAGTTTTATAGTATCTGGCCTTACATTTAGGTCTTTAATCATTTTGAGTTTATTTTTGTGTATGGTGTTAGGGAGTGTTCTAATTTCATTCTTTTATATGTAGCTGTCCAGTTTTCCCAGGACCACTTATTGAAGAGTAATAGCATATTTTTGAGTAAAACAAAAATTACCATCTGTATAAATTTTGAAACTTAAAATACAAAGAAAAAATTAACATAAGAAAGATATTTGTTGGGACTTCCCTGGTGGTGCAGTGGTTAAGAATCCGCCTGCCAATGCAGGGGACACAGGTTCGATCCCTGGGAAGATCCCGCATGCCATGGAGCAACTAAGCCCGAGAGCCACAACTTCTGAGCCTGTGCTCTAGAGCCCGTGAGCCACAACTACTGAGCCCACGTGCCACAAATACTGAAGCCCGTGCACCTAGAGCCCATGCTCTGCAACAAGAGAAGCCACTGCAATGAGAAGCCTGCACACTGCAACAAAGAGTAGCCCCCGCTTGCCGCAACTAGAGAAAGCCCGTGTGCAGCAATGAAGACCCAACACAGACAAAAAAATTTATTAAAAATAAAAGATATTTGTTGAGGCAAACATAGATTTTCATTAAACTTAACAATAAGATAAAAATACAGAACACAGAATTTAAAAACTACTTGTGACTTACATAAGCTACTATAGAAGCAGATGTTGGGCTGTCCTCTAGTCCAGCAGTCCTCAACCTTTTTGGCAGTAGGGACTGGTTTTGTGGAAGACAGTATTTCCACAGGGCGGCGGCGGGGGATGGTTCAGGTGGTAATGCGAACAGTGGGGAGCGATGGGAATGGCAGATGAAGCTTTGCTTGCGTGCCACTCACTTCCTGCTGTGCGGCCAGTTCCTAACAGGCTGCGGACCGGTACTGGTCTGCAGCCTGGGGGTTGGGGACCCCTGCTCTAGCCACAGTGGCGTTTCTTGTTAAAACAGCTGGGCATGAGATCATTGCAGGTCAATATCTTGATCTTCATTAAAGAACACCCCTTATCACCTCCATGCCCTCCAACAAATAGGGAACCAACTCTGCCTCACTTTCCTTACCTTGATTCTTTCTTCCACATTCCCTGTGATTTCCTTGAGCTTCCTCCTGGCAATTTGTGCACCCTCTCCAGGGGACCTCTGTCTCTTTGGCTCCAGTTGTGGCATTTCTGGCTCCCTACCTGAGTTGTAGCTGTATAGGTCTCCACCCGCACAGTCAGCCTGTGCACCCCCATAGCAGTCATCAGCTATATTAGCTTAATCTGTAATTGGATTTTTAAAAGGCAACTCATTTTTTTTAAATGAATTTATTTATTTTTATTTTTGGCTGTGTTGGGTCTTCATTGCTGCACGTGGGCTTTTCTCTGGTTTCGGCGAGCAGGGGTTACTCTTTGTTGAGGTGCACGGGCTTCTCATTGCGGCGGCCTCTATTATTGTGGAGCACGGGCTCTAGGCGCGTGTGCTTCAGTAGTTGTGGCATGTGGGTTCTAGAGCACAGGCTCAGTAGTTGTGGCACACGGGCTTAGTTGCTTCGTGGCATGTGGGATCTTCCCGGGCCAGGGCTCGAACCCGTGTCCCCTGAATTGGCAGGGGGATTCTTAACCACTGTGCCACCAGGGAAGCCCGCAACTCATTTTTTAAACTGTCATTGATTTGCTGTCACTATTTTTCAGGCTGGAACACAGAGGGATACTAAACTAAGTTATTGTTTCTTCTTGTTTTTTTTTTTTTTTGCGGTACGCGGGCCTCTCACCGTTGTGGCCTCTCCCGTTGCAGAGTACAGGCTCCGGACGTGCAGTCTCAGCGGCCATGGCTCATGGGCCCAGCCGCTCTGCGGCATGTGGGATCTTCCCGGACCGGGGCCCGAACCCGTGTCGCCTGCATTGGCAGGCGGACTCTCAACCACTGCGCCACCAGGGAAGCCCTAAGTTATTGTTTTAAGTTAAGCTTGTTCTAATTGTGTGGAGATCTACTTTTCAGCTGCTGAAGTAGATAGCAATAGGCTTATGGTGGGAGAGAAATCTTCAGAAACACATTCTTTACTTGCTTTTATACTTGTATTCATTAATAGCCCTTCCTTAGAAAAAACTGTAGTTTAAGTCTATGTTCATCTTGAATTCAGTTAAAAACTACTGGGAGAGATTTTGATGGAAACTTTTCTTTATATCTATAGGAAGGTGCTACATATATGTAGGTGGCTGAGTAAACATTATTGAACTTTTTTTCCACCAGTTTTTCCCTTGGTTTTGATGTTTGTGCCCTTCTTTTGTCTTTTTTTTTTTTTAATGAGGGACATTTGTGTGTGGATTCCATATTTTAGTAAACTTTATTAATATGCCATCTGAAACAGACATTGTTACTTTTAGGTATGTAAGTTTACAAAAGTCATAAGGGAAATAGGTATTGGACATATTGTTTGAAGGAGAAGCAACAATTATTTTCTTCTCCATTGGTGTTTATAAATTATCTTCAGATTATTTAGAATTTTGATGGTCTTGCAGAAAGATACTAAATCTCCAGTGTTACTTAGAAATACATGCAATTCCAAGAAGTTGAAGAGATGAAGCCTATCATTTAAACAAATGTACATCAAAAAGAAACTTTTTGAATAGTTCATATATACATATGGTATAAAATTCATAATGTACTAAAGGGCATTTACAAAAGTGAAAAGTAAGTTTCCTCCAACCCCTGGCCCACACTAGTTACCTGCCCCTGAGGTAACCATTGTTACTAGTTTTTTTTTGTATTCCTTCCAGAAATCAAAATGTACCTTAAAATTGAACTCTCCTACACTGTTGATGGGAATGTAAGTTGGTGCAGCCACTTGGAGAACAGTATGGAGGTTCCTTAAAATAAAATTGCCATATGATCCAGCAATCTCACTCCTGGGCACATATCTGGAGAAAACTGTAATTCAAAGAGGTACATGCATCCCAGTGTTCGTTGCAGCACTGTTTACAATGCCTATTGATTGATGAATGAATAAAGAAGATGTAGTATACACACACACACACACACACACACACACACACACACACACACACACACAATGGAATATTACTCAGCCATAAAAAAGAATGAAATAGTGCCATTTGCAGCAACATGGATGGACCTAGAGATTATCATACTAAATGAAGTAAGCCAGACAGAGAAAGACAAATATCCTATATCACTTATATGTGGAATCTTAAAAAAAATACAAATGAACTTATTTACAAAACAGAAACAGACCCACAGACATAGAAAACAAACTTGTGGCTACCGAAAGGGAAAGGAGGAGGGAAGGATAAATTAGGAGGTTGGGATTAACATATGCACACTACTATACATAATATGTATAGTATATTCAATATTTTGTAATAACTTATAAGGGAAAAGAACCTGAAAAAGAATATATATCTGTATATATATAACTGAATTACTTTGTTGTACACCTGAAACTAACAGATCATTGTAAATCAACTATACTTCAATAAAAAAGTACCTTAAAATTAGTACTCTTACTGTTATAGTTAGTGTTGTCTTCTTAAATATAGCAAAATCTAGTGATAGTTTTCCAACGTCTGTTATAATTTTACTTTACAATTATGGTTGCAGTGTGAATTACATGTCAGTGCTGGAAATGTCTTGAATAAGATTATTGGCTCTGCACTCTTATCCTGTTGTTTTTAGAAACGCAGGGTTTTGTTTTGTTTTAAATTGTGCCCTTTTGAAGTAAGAGAGCTCACAACTAGTGAGGATGTAAATGAAAAAAAATTGAGGAACAACATGAGTAGTTTGAATCTTTATTCATTTCTCAATGATAGATTTTCAACTAAATGTTCTTTAATTTTTGCCCTGCGGTTGATTTTCGTATCTTGTGAATAATGTCATGTGTTCTGTTCCCATGTAGGCATTTAGCTTCAAAAATTTTTAATCTTGCTAGTTACAAAAGTAATTGAGCCAGGCCAGTGGTCTGTTGAAAATATAAAGGAAGCAAGTTACAGTAAAGGGCTTTTATTGTGTGAAACACAATGTAAAAGATTTGGTTAATTCTTGTGAATTTGGCATGTATAGTATTCCTTCCCTAATCTTTAGTGTTATGTTTCTGTTAACCCCTGTGGTTAAAGTTGTTTCTGTTCTAAAAATCTAATTAAAAAAAAACCCCATTTAGAGAACCAGAGCATGACTTAGGAGCGAGCCTGTGAAAGTCTTTGTAAATATTTTTTGCATCTCACCAAAATGAAACAGTAAAGACAGCTCTCCAAATAAAGAGCATGTAAGAGACATTCAAACATCTTAAAATGGTAATAATGGATTCTGGATTATTTCCTTTTTCCGTTTCTTACTTGCTAGAAACTTTTCAGTAAGATAGACTGGAAGTTTTTGTTTTTTTGAAACATATGTAAACTTTTGCTTTATTGAGGATAATACGCAATCCACGAGGCACTTTTGTGTGTGTGGCCTTCCATCTTAATAGCCAGTGCATTTCTAATCTTATGACTCAGAGGCTCTTAACCTTCCTGGTCCCCATTTTGTATTTCCTTTGGGGTCTTACTGCAGTCCCAGAGGTACATAGTAACTGGAAGCTAGAGACGGAAGAGGCTTTGAATAACCTTTTCTCACTTATTCAGTTTGCCCTCTCATTCCCCGACCCCCCCACCGCCCCACCCCCCAGGAGGGTTATTGTAATCCCCTCAATGATTATTAACACATTGGAATCCGAATCCTGCAACATAAGTCTAAGTTAGTCTTTGCCTCAGCTTCCTTTGTGTTTCCCAAGGCTTCATTTCATAAATCTATTTTTCTCCTCTTCTGCTTTATTTCCTTCTTCTCATTCTACCTTCAGATTCCTTTTTTTTTTTTAACCCAAAATCTGTGTCTACTTGAAACTGCAGTTTTCAGAAATTAATTTTTAATTGTAGAAAGGTATTTGGGAGTAAATCTGCATATAGCCAAATTTCATATAAGGAGATCTTACAGTTAGGAAGAGATTTCTACAATGTCAGAAAAATTAGTTTTTTCATCTCAAGGTTCTTCTATGCCTTCTTTACCCTTTGCTTCCTTAGGAATATTTAGCTTTACAGCCACAATGGCTTACCAACCAGAAGTGACAGCAGTTAGGATAAAAGTTGTTCTGTCAGATGGACAATGTCGAAGGTATTCTATTTCACTGGGTAGGCACCTCTGGGAGGATGGAGCACCTGCATTACCAGGCAGCACATTTCCATCAGTTCTTTTTTTAATTGAAGTATAGTTGATTTACAGTGTTTTGCCAATCTCTGCTCTACAGCAAAGTGACTCAGTTATACACATACATATATTCTTTTTTTACATTCTTTTCCATTATGGTTTATCACAGGATATTGCTATACATCTGGTATACATTAGGACCTTGTTTATTCATTCTAAATGTAATAGTTTGCATCTACCAACCACAAACCCCCAGTCCATCCCTCATCAGTGCTTTTTGTTCATAGGGTGTTGTATGTCTCAGGCAGATGCTGTTACCTTGGAGTTGAGAGCAGGAGCTGGTAGGCAGCTGACTTAACTCTCAGTGACTTCCTTCAGTGATGATTTGAGAAAATGCTGTTAGATAATGGGACACCAGGCTGTTAGATCGAACTAGGTTGGAATTCTGAAGTTCTTCACCGGGGTGACTTTGGGGAATTTGCTTTGCTTGTTGTATTTAGGACTCTCTGTTAAATGGGAATTATAAGACATTTTAACAATATACTTGCTTGAATAGATGGAGCTCACAACCTCTATGTGTTACAACAGAACATTTACCAGCCAACTGTTTCTTACCAAACACTGATGTTGAAGAAAATTGATCTACAAAACAGTATACAAATTTGAAGGCTTTAATCTATACCTTTTGCTAGGGACTCTGGGGAAGTGAAAAATATACAGCATTGTCCCTTACCTTGAGGAGTGTGCAGTTTAGTAAAGAAGATAATACATGAAATGACTACAACAAGATAAAGTATAAGCAAGTTCTAAAAAGTGTGGGAAATGAGGGCTGTAGGCCGTGCTGTCCAGTACATTAGCCATTAACCACATCTGGCTATTGAGCATTGAAAAGTAGCTAGTCCACGGGACTTCCCTGGTGGCGCGGTGGATAAGACTTTGTGCTCCCAATGCAGGGGGCTTGGGTTCCATCCCTGGTCAGGAAACTAGATCCCACATGCATGCTGCAACTAAGAGTTCGCATGCCGCAACGCCCGCCTGCTGCAACTAAGACCTGGAGCAACCAAATAAATAAATATTTAAAAACAAAAAATGAAAAAGTAGCTAGTCTGAATTGAGATGTGCTGTAAATATAAAATATACACAGGATTTCAGAGACTTAGTACAAGAAAATAACATAAGATATCTCTTTTAAAAATATTGATTACATGTTGTAGTTATAATATTTTGGATACATTAGTAAAATTAATTTTACCTGTTTCTTTTTTTTTTTTTTTTTCTGTATGCAGGCCTCTCACTGTTGTGGCCTCTCTCGTTGCGGAGCACAGGCTCTGGACGCACAGACTCAGCGGCCATGGCTCACGGGCCCAGCCGCTCCACGGCATGTGGGATCTTCCCGGACCAGGGCATGACCTGTGTCCCCTGCATCGGCAGGCGGACTCTCAAACACTGCGCCACCAGGGAAGCCCTCCCTGTTTCTTTTTATGTTTTAAAAATGTGGCTATTAAAATTTTTTAATTCCATATGTAGTTTGCATATTTCTGTCAGATGGAGCTGCTGTAGAAGTTTAAAGGAAATAGAGAAAAAGATGCAGACAGTTTTAGGGGCTTCCCTGGTGGCACAGTGGTTAAGAATCTGCCTGCCAACGCAAGGGACATGGGTTCGAGCCCTGGTCCGGGAAGATCCCCCATGGAGCAACTAAGCCCGTGTGCCACAACTACTGAGCCCACGTGTCACAACTACTGAAGCCCGCGCGCCTAGAGCCTGTGCTCCGCAACAAGAGAAGCCACCACAATGAGAAGCCCGCACACCACAATGAAGAGTAGCCCCCACTTGAGCACCTAGAGAAAGCCCACGCACAGCAACGAAGACGCAACTCAGCCAATAAATAAATAAATAAATAAATAAATAAAATAAATCTGTAAAAAAAAAAGATGCAGACAGTTGTAGACGAGAAACGTTTCATGGAGGCGATGGAATGTCAGCTGCTTCTGGAGGGAATGGGGCAAATCTTGTCCAGTATAGTCACAGAAAGATGACAGGTATGATGGTGGCATTGTGGATAAGAGCAGGAGCTAAAACTTGGAGTATTTGTGAGCAGTAAGGAAATACTCTGGGTGGAGTAGTGTTTGATTTGAGGCATGGTGGAAAATTAGGATTTAAAGGGAGATGGGGTTACATTTTAGATGGTTTCGTTCTTGTACAGAATACATGATTAATATGTATTTGTGGACTATGTTAGAATGAGTAGTTTAGAACTGATCCTGTAAAGAGAGGAAGTTATTAATACTTTTTGGGTAGATATATGACAAAGGTAGAGTTTTGAGATTATTCTAACAATGTGGGTGTGTTGACATGAGGGGAGAGGCTGGAGATGGGGAGACCAAGTGGGGGACTTCTGTGAAAGTTGATGTGTGCTAGACTGGGATGGTGGCAGTGGGAATCAAAACCGATATGCTCCCTACCCTCATGGAGCTTGAAGTCTTGTGAGTGATATAGATCAGCAAACCGACAATTCAAATATGATATAAAGTACACAGCGCTGGGAAACACAGAGGAAGGGAACCTACCTAACCTGTGGTGAGAATTGGAGGAGTTAGGTCAGAGAATGCTTCTAGAGGAACAGTTGTCACTGACCTTAAGAAATGTGTGAAGCTCCTCTATAAGAACAACTGTGATGAAAGATTTGGAAAGTAAATCCCTTGGAGGCACAGCAAAAAGTGTCAGGAGAGAGAACACTGGTTAGGGAGTCAGGAGACTTGTCTCTGCTCTGTTATTTGTGTGACCCTGGAAGGTTTCTTCTCCTTACTGGGCTTCATTTTCCTCATTTGCGAAATGTGGGACAGCAGACAAGATCTTCAAGGCTTAGCCTTCTAATTGAACTTTGTCAGCTTGATATGTTTACCACGGTCTTATCCTGGTGAGTGGTCTTTGTTAGGGCCTCAGAAGGGAGAATGGGAGCTGCTGCTGGGGGCAGGGAGCCCTTGTTTCCCCAGCCCCACATTCTCTGGTTAGCCAACAGGGGAGCTCACTCAGTGGAGAGAGGAATGGCATCTGAATTGGATCCAGAAATAGGACAAACTATAAATTAAAAAAGTACAAGAGTAGGAGAGTCCATAGTTTTGTTGTTAAGGGAATGGTGGTACCAAAGTTAGAATCGGGGTGGGAAACCTGTTTTGGGGAGAAAGGTAATGAACTCTCCTTTGGATGTTTTGGATGTGAGGCAAATTTAGCATAGAAATCTTTCATCTTAGTGATATAAACCAGAGCTCAGTTGATAGGTCAAGACCAGAAAGGGATCTGAGAGTCATTCAGGTGACTTAATGTTTTCAGAATTAAAGCACTTTTTTAAGAACTTGGGGCTCAAAATTGGGCTTTGGGAAATGTCCAGATTGGGAGAATGAAGGGTAAGGGAGGTGACCCCATAAAGGTAGACCAAGGTAGAGTAAGTTCTTTGAGAAATTTAGAAAATAGTATATCATGGGACCAAAAAAAGTCTTGAGAGGATGATCCAGACTGCTCAGTGCCAGAGACTTGGGAGAGTGAATTGTTTAGAAGGTATCTATCCCAGGTTGGGTTCTTCAGGAAACAGATGCTGAGACAGAGTTGGGAGTGCAAAAGGGTTATTGGGAAGAAACGCTTATGGGAAAAAAGAGAGGAAACAGGATTGGGAAAAGGAGCTGTCAAATCATGATACAGACTTAACAAAACCAGGAGCTCTGGAGCAAAGATGGCCTGTTAGAGAATGTCCATCCTGGGGAGAAATGGTGTCACCAGCTTGCTCAGTCATTGGCTGAGGTGGACCCCGAAAGTACTAATAACTAGAGGCTCTCAGCTAACCACAGTCCTTGTAGCAGGGCAGCAGTTCCTTTTTTGAGTGGTGCAGCTCTGTGTCTACCACAGACTCTTTTTGAAAAAGCAATTTCATGCCATTGATAGGGATAGAAAGAAGCCATATTATAGTGACTAGAAGGGGACAGAGTGGTCAGAGGGTGGGGCAGCAGAGAGGTGAACCTCAGATTTGTGATCTTTATCATCACCTTGGGTGTACACTGTGGCTTCAGATTTCCTCTTGGAGAAGAGTGTACTAAATTGAACTACCTAATTTCTCTGTCTTCTGCCATAGACTTCTCTCTCATACACTGTTAATTCCTCTTGAGTCCTTTCCTCAAAAATCTTTAGTGGAATTTTTAGAAACTGGACTGCTTTACTAGATCTCAGGTCAGATGAGTAATGCCTTCTAGTTCTGGTAGTGCTAATAACTAATGGAGGTTTTTTTTACTTCAAAAATGACCTGAATTAGAGATTCCAATTAAACAAAAATTCTTCCTGGAAAGAATATACTGGTAGTATAGTGAAATACATTAAAAGACCCACATCTAGGGCTTCCCTGGTAGCGCAGTGGTTGAGAGTCCGCCTGCCGATGCAGGGGACGCGGGTTCGTGCCCCGGTCTGGGAAGATCCCACATGCCGCAGAGCGGCTGGGCCCGTGAGCCATGGCCGCTGAGCCTGCGCATCCGGAGCCTGTGCTCCGCAATGGGAGAGGCCACAACAGTGAGAGGCCCGCGTACCGCAAAAAAAAAAAAAAAAAAAAAGACCCACATCTAAATAAAGGTGATAGAGAAGCAAACTAAATGAAACTAAACAACAACAACAAAAAAAAACCAAAAAAAGAAAATTCTTAAATGGGACTCATTTAGTAAACATTTGTTGACATCAGGCACTCTCCCTTCGGCACTTTATTAGGTTTTTTTTTTTTTTTTTTTCCGGTATGTGGGCCTCTCACTGCTGTGGCCTCTCCCGTTGCGGAGCACAGGCTCCGGATGCGCAGGCTCAGCGGCCATGGCTCATGGGCCCAGCCGCTCCGCGACATGTGGGATATTCCCAGACCGGGGCACGAACCCGTGTCCCCTGCATCGGCAGGCGGACTCTCAACCACTGCGCCACCAGGGAAGCCCGTTATTAGGTTTTGATATTGCAGGATAGATACAATAAAGATCTTCTCTTTAAGGAGCTTACAGAGTAGTGGGAGAAATAGAAACAGAAGCTTATTGGAGTTAAATCTTCTTACACATGATTTATCTTCCTTTTAAAAAAATGTTTATTTATTTAGGCTGTTCTAGGTCTTTGTTGTGGCATGCAGGATCCTTTTTCTTTTTAATATTTATTTATTTATTTGGTTGCTCTGGGTCTTAGTTGAGGCAGGCAGGCTCCTTAGTTGTGGCATGCATGTGGGATCTAGTTCCCTGGCCAGGGATCGAACCCGGGTCCCCTGCATTGGGAGTGTGGGGTCTTACCCACTGGACCACCAGGAAGTCCCAGACTTATCTTCTTAAAGACATTTGTTTATGCTGTGATCCAGTGGGAGGCTGGAATCTAAGGAGGCTGCCCAGATCAGGAGACTTTGTTGCCCATAGTGTGGCTTCTTCAAGAGGCATGGCAAAGCATAGTTCTTTGTGAATGACTCAAGTGAGTTAATTTCATCAACTTTATAGTCCTACAATGATCTCTTCATATTTTTTAATTTTATTGGTGCTCTCTAGCTGAAACCCCAGATAGAGAGCACTAATACAGTTAATTTTAAAAATTAATTAAAAAATTTTACATAAATATAAAAGCTTCACTTTTTCTGATTATAAAGGTAGAACATAGAATATTCAAACAATACTTTAAGCCAGAGGTCCGCAACCTTTTTGGCACCAGGGACCGGTTTCATGGAAGACAATTTTTCCACGGAATGGCGGCGTTGAGGGGGTATGGTTCAGGCAGTAATGTGAGCGATGGGAAGCTATGGGGAGCAACAGATGAAGCTTTGCTAGCTCCCCTGCTGCTTACCTCCTGCTGTGCAGCCTGGTTTCTAACAGGCTGCGGACTGGTACTGGTCCATGGCCTGGGGGTTAGGGACCCCTGCTTTAAAGTATAGAGACAGGAACTTCCCTGGTGGTCCAGTGGTAAAGAATCCGCCTTACAATGCAGGGGATGTGGGTTTGATCCCTGGTCAGGGAACTATGATCCCACATGCCACAGGGCAACTAAGCCTGTGTGCTACAACTGCTGAGCTCATGTGCCTAAACTAGAGAACCTACGTGCCGCAAACTACAGAGCCCAGGTGCCTTGGAGCCTGCGTGCCACAACTAGAGAAGAGAAAACCCACCGCCACAGCTAGAGAGAAGCCTGGGCACCACAACAAAAGATCCCGCATGCCTCAATGAAGATCCCATGTGCCACAGCTAAGACCCGATGAAGCCAAAAATAAATAAAATAAATAAATATTAAACAAATCTTTAAAAAAAAAATAAAGTATAGAGACAAAGGTAAAAGCACCCGAAATTCTACCACCAAAGGCAGACAGATGCAGTTAACTTTGCAATGATTTTCTAACATCTTGCGCTCACCATCCTTCCTCCCTCTCTCTCCCTCTATCTCCCTTGCCTCCTACATGTATACACATGCATGCACATGTGTGCATATACTCATACATATATATCCTTTTATATAAATAGGATCCTATTTCATATGCTTTTGTAGCCTATTTTCTTAAACAGTGTGTTAGGGTCATGTTTCCATGTCAGTGCACATAGATACAGACACCATCATCCTTTATGACTATGAGCTATTTCATTGTGTTGATGAGTTATGCTTTGTTTAACTACTTTACTATTCAGAGATATTTGAGGTGTTTTGATGTTTTCAGCCAGGGATGCTGCTAAACTTCCTACAATGCATAGGACACCTCCCCCTGCTCCCCAGCAAAGACTTATCTGGCCTAAAATGTCAGCAGTGACAGAGAAAACCTGCTCTATACCTTCTCCAGTGTTGGGTGTTGGCAATTTTTACTCCCCTGTGTCTGCTCAAACACCAGGTGTTGTTTTTCAGGCAAAAAGTAGTAGCTCTTTTAGTTTGCATTATGTTGATCACTAGCGAAGTTAAGCATCTTTTCCTATACTTATTAGTCATTAGCTTCTTTTGTGAATTTTCTATTCGTGTCTGTGGTCCATTTCTGAAATTAGGTGTTCACCTTTCACTTAATAATTTCTAGGAGTAATTTGAATATTGGAGCTATTAGCCTTTTTTGTTTGTTTATGGTGTCTCTTTTTAAAGGGAAATTTAAGAAGTTTTATGTGGTCAAATTTACCAATATTTTCTTTCTGATTTCTGAAGAGGGCTAAGTTAGTGAATTATCCAAAATAACTTATTAAAGGTAGTCTATGTAGAATGTAATCCAGTGGCATATATTGTAGTTCAATGGTATACGTTCTGTGGACACATCACAACAGACGGTTTTGAGTTAGATATCCTTCCTTAATGTGTCCATAAGTGTTATGCTGCCACTGAGTCCTCCCTTAACCCTCTGCTAGCCACCGTAAAGGATATGGAAGAACAACATTAGGCAGGGTTTCCTCCCTTACTGAGCTGCAGTTAGGTATTTGAGATATTACTGGTATGTGAAACAGAATTCACGTTAAGTGCTGAATAGGAGTTCAGTGGACAGAGGGGGCGGTGAAGGTTTCCTAGAGTTTATGAAGAATAACCCAGTCTTGAAGGATGTGACTAGGCAAAAGAGAATGTTTCCAGTACAGGGCATGATTGTGGGACAGGCAGTTAGGAGACCTGCGTTCTTGTTTCTGATTTGTTTCTAATCAGTTTGTGACTTAGGCAAGTCTCAGGCCTCAGTCTTTTTTTTTTTTTTTTTTGAGGTATGTGGGCCTCTCACTGTTGTGGCCTCTCCCGTTGCGGAGCACAGGCTCCGGACGCGCAGGCTCAATGGCTATGGCTCACGGGCCCAGCCTCTCCGCGGCACGTGGGATCTTCCCTGACCGGGGCACGAACCCGTGTCCCCTGCACCGGCAGGTGCACTCTCAACCACTGCGCCACCAGGGAAGCCCAGGCCTCAGTCTTTTTATCAATGAAATAAGGAGATAGCAGTAGGCTATTTCCTAAGAGCATTTTCATTGTTAAAGTATTGTGGTTTTACTGTGAAAAGAGAATTTTTAGAATGAATTTGTTCAGCATTTATTGAAAGCCTTCTTCATTCTGAGTAGCACGTTAAGTGCTGTGGGGATGCAAGGGGAGGTAAGACATGGGCCTTTCAGAAATTTACAGTCTTATGGGAGAGAGAAAATCATGTGTGGTAGTGTAAGATAAGAAATACAGAGTGCTTGGGAAATGCAGAGTGAGGAAGGCCATCTTGATTTTGGGAGGTGGAGGCTTCAGAAAGGGATGGCAGTTATGTTAGGTAGAAATGGAGGTGTAGGGGTGATTAGAGCAGAGGCCTGGATGGGGCAGGGGAGTGATACAGGGTTTGTTTGGGATGCTGTGAGTAAGCTTGTTTGACTAGATTTGTACAGTTGGTGCAGAGGGGTGGGAAAAAATAAGGCTACAAATGTAAAGAGGGGCTGGCTTGCCAAGTGACTTAAATACGGAGCTCGGATACCTCTTTGGTTTTTACTTCTGTAGGCTTTTGATGACTTTCAGACAAGGTGATAATGTGAGGTCAGCAGCCCTTGAAGATTAATTTGGTAAAAGTGTCTAGGATGGTGATTGATGGCATTCAGGGACTGAGTCAGAGATGACTGAGATTTCTGAGGCTGAGTGTGATAAAGATAATTTAAGAGAAAGCAAGCAGGCCTTAAGCAGTGACAAGCAGGATGAAAAGATATTGTCGGGAAAGGGAAAATGAGTCCTTGTGGTAAGGGGCGGGACTTCTATTAAGACAATGCTCTTAAGGCAGGGCATAGCTCTGGTAGGAAGTTGGTCATTCTGTTAGGAAGAGTTTTCTGGTAATTCGCCCTGAGCTTGAAATTTTATAAATCAGACAGGAATTTTCACATTTAAAAAAAAAGGTTGCCCATTATGAATTATAGTTCTGTAATTGTGTCGGTTAAGATAAGCTTGTCGGAATAGAGATCCCTACCCCCCTTTTTTTCAGTGTTGAATTTTGCCCATTACGCACATCCTGTAAAGGGAAACAGTCTGTGACCAGGGGGCTCATTTCAGAGAACCTTTGTAATCTCTCCATCTTTGGGAGGGAGGAGGGTAAGCATTAGGCACTCATGTGTTAAAATACTGTTTAGTCATTCATCATCCCTGATGTCTTTTCAGGATAGTTGGAGCAAAATGCTTAAAAAGGGTAAATGGCAGACCGCTGCAAAGGAACAGACCACACGAGCAGTTAATTAGTCATCTCTCGTCAGCGGAGGCCCTGCAGAGGCATTAGCAGACAGCTAGGAAGGAACTGGAGAGATGAGGGTCTGGCATGGATGTGGATCTTTTATTGTAGTAACAATAGTTTATTCTTCAAATCGGGGCCTGAGAGCAAAGTTGCTTAGCAATTATGTGGGCGTTGAAAGAATGGCCTTTGGAGGAGCAGGCATTTGAAGTAGGATAAATTCAACTTTCTCAAGAAACTTGCAAACACTGATTAGAGTGATTGAGGGGCAGTGCTTTTACAAATCAAGAACTTGTAGTGCTATTTCCTCTTGATTGCTTTTGTCCTCATCTGTTTTCCAGCTTCCGCATCGGCAGAGGAGGCTAGTACCTCTTGGAACAGTTTCCCCCAAAGGCGAGTGCTGAGAGATGAGGGCTTCCAGAGAGAGAGTGGTCCCAGATTTCTAGACGGATGTGTTCTTCACCACTGGATTTAAGTTGGCTCCACTGAATAGCTCCAGCCATGTTGCTGGGTGCTGGAGAACTGACCGGGTGGGCACCAGTCCATCACTGCACCTTAGCAATAACATGCATGCATGGCCACAGCATTCATGTCGCTTTTGTATAGGCAGGGCTCTCTTTTTTTCCAGGAGGAGAGGGAATGTGGCCGGGCAGGGAAAGGGCACCAAAGTATAAGGTTTGGGTTCTAGACCTAGTTTCACAGCACATAAAACTCTGTCATCTGGGGGACATCTCCTTATCTCTCACTCAGCCTCTTCATCTGTAAAGTAGCAATACCATCTACTTTCCAGGGGTGAGACTAAAACCAACTAATGGATGATGTGAGTCTACTCTAAAAAGCATAAACTGCTGTTTAAGCTTCTGGAGATTTTACTTCTTATTATTAGTTTATATTCTGGCCGTCAAGAATTTTTTTTTTAAAATACATTTTACTTTTTACTTTAAAAAAAAACTTGAGATACTGTCTAGGCTTTAAAAAAATTACTGATAAAATTTTTTTAAAGTTTAAAAGATGGCACATTTTTTTTTCTTTTAGTTACAAAACTTTTCCAGTTATCTATTATTCAGTTTGTTATTTTGTTTGAAGAAGACTTCCCAGTTCTAGGCCTTACTAACAATGAAAAAAGCCGAATTTCTGATCTAAATTATAGTTCTTTCTGTTGAGTTCATGAAATGAGTTTGGGTTGATAGTTAAGGATTGAGCTTTTAAAAACATTATTTTTAGAGACAAGTCACCAACTCTTCCTTTTGCAGTGAGGATACTGAGACTAAGCGAGTAAGTAGCAAAATATTCTAATATTTAAAAAGGGTAAATGGCAAACCACTGTACAGGAACAGACCACATGAATAGGGCTGGTACTCAGGTCTCCTCCTCCAGGGTTCTTTAATATAATCTGCCTCCCTCACAGTTTGCTTAACTAAATGAAGGTGGTTGAGAAAGTTATCACTGGATTTAGTTATCCCTGTATTTAATTGTCCAAGGCTGAAGTCTAGAGTTTAAATCTAAATCTTCAATGGGATCACTGGTTGAACTAAAGCAGCTCTGCAAAGATGTTGTTGACTTTAGAAAACTGGAAACATAATGTTCCTTGTTCCTGGAGAGTGTTGGACCAGCAATTACAAAACCTGACTTCTAGTCTCAGTTCTCCTAAGTAACCTAGTCAAGAAAAACAAATTTAATCTCTTTGAGCCAGTACTCACCATCTATAAGATGAGAAGGATGACAATATGGTATCTAAGGCCCCTGCCAGGGCTTTAGTTGGAGGATCTGTGAAACCCAAAGGCAAAGAAAGGGATGGGTGTGAGAGAGATTGGTGTCTGCTTTTTGTACCCTGAGGATTTTGCATTAATCAGTTACTTTTCTCATGTTATTTCTCTGTTGGAAAGCTTTCCAATTGCCCTTTTCCTATCCAAAAGCTCTTTTTATTTTAAGGCCTAGGTTACATTTCACTTAGTCTGTGAAGTCATTGTAGCACACACTATTCTTTCTGAGCTCATTTATTGCCCTTACATCTTATTCATCCATTAGTCATGGTACATTGCTGTGGAATATGTCTTCCTTTTATACCTAATCTCTAGGGAGTAAGTTAACGTAGAAGAAAAAGTGTAGAGTTCGAAGATAAGTAGATTTAGCTGTATGGGCTTAAGCTGGCCATTAAGAAAAGTGCACGCGCGCGCGCATGTGTGTATGTGTGTGTGTGTGTATGTGCGTGTGTGTATATATATATGTGTGTATATATGTGTGTGTGTATGTGTATTGTGTGTGTGTACGTGTATGTGTGTATATATACGTGTGTGTGTGTGTGTTTAATTTTTAAAATAGTTTTTATGTTTTTTGAATAGGGAAAATTTTTTCCTAAACTTAATGAAAAGGGAGATACAGTAAGAAATCTTCTTTTGCTCCTGGTCTGCAGTCATACTAGTTTTCTCCCCATGGTTACTCGTTTCTTATATATCCTTCTAGAGTATCTTATTTTTTCTTCCTTTTCCTTTTACACAAAAGATAACACAGTATATGTAGTCTTAGGTACATTGCTTTTTTCACTTAAGTTATCTTGTAGATCTTTACGTATCACTACTCAGTGAGTTCCTCACTGTTCTTAACCTTCTATGAACGTACCATAGGTTAACCTGTGGTTGGGAATTTTAACTTGAGTAAAGTCCCAAATAATTTAAAAATTTGAATGACCGTTGAGCCTTATATGAGGAGTATGCTCTTTATTTCTCTATATTTCCATGGTATGTTGCAGTTTTTAAGCTCCTTACATTCCTGAAGTTGATCCTCACAACACTTTTTTGGAGGTAGATAATTACTCTGTAGGTTTTACTAGGTAAATAGAGAAAGGAAATGTCTATTTAGGATTTTGCTGACTGTGGTGCAAGATTCAGTAAAAGCTCTACCGTGCCCTTTTCATGTGCTCTACTACTGGCAAATAGAAGTTTTACTTGAGAAAAACAGCCTGCTTTGTAGGGGCTGATAGAAGTCTTCATTACTTCATTTATAACCATTTGTGAGTTTACTTCCTTTACTTTACTTACTTCCTTAAAACCAGTAGAGCATGTAGAAAAGGATCTCCACATAAATGAAGCTTTGAGAAACAAAACAAATGTAGAAAGAAGATATGCAAATGTTTTTTTATAGGTTAATTTTTTTAATCTTAAAAAATTCTAACGAAATATGTGTGTGCAGAAAAAAGTAACTTGCTTTATGGAATTGAAAGTATTCATTGAGATGAATTTGGCTCCTTAAGCGATTAAATGGGTAGGGCTGAGACAAATAGGGAAGATTTTAACCTGGGATTTAACATCTAATAAGATTCTGTGTTAGAGGCAGCATGGCCTTAGCTCTGTAATTTGACCTGTTTAGAATGCACAAATGGAATGGAAGGGATTTAAGTTTTATATTTAGATTTTCATTTAATAAGAAAAAAGAGTAGTACTGAAAGAGCCCAGACTGCTAACTCAGCTACCTGAATGTTAAAGTGTGCACTTCGATTATTGCAAGACCAGGATGCAGATTTTTTTTTTTTTTTTTTTTTTTTTTTGCGGTACGCGGGCTTCTCACTGTTGTGGCCTCTCCCGTTGTGGAGCACAGGCTCCGGATGTGCAGCTCAGCGGCCATGGCTCACGGGCCTAGCCGCTCCGCGGCATGTGGTATCCGCCCGGACTGGGTCATGAACCCGTGTCCCCTGCATCGGCGGGCGGACTCTCAACCACTGCGCCACCAGGGAAGCCCCAGGATGCAGATTTTTGACAGAATATTTTCAACCATTTTGGTGACTCCTGAGATTTTTTTGCTATTGATTTTTCATGTATTTCTAAATCGGGCCCTTGATTTCTTTCTCTTTTTATATTTATACTCTTTTATACTCATCCTGAAAACTTAGCCTAGCATCACAGAATTTTAGAGATGTTTGGATGCCTAGAGTTACTAATTAATAACTAATTAATAACTAATTACTAATTAGTTATTATATTAATAATATATATTATTATTATATTTATTATTATATATATTATTAATATATATTATATATATAATATATTAATTAATAACGAATTAATAACTAATTACTAATTAATAACTGGTATATTTGTATATTAACTTGGCCCTTTATATTGAACAAAGGAGAGAACTGAAGCCCAGAGAGGTTGTGGCTGGGCCCAGGTCAGCCACCTTGTCCAGAACCCCCAGCTGCAGCTGTTCAGAGCCAGGTTCTTTCTCTTACAGCTCTACTTGACGGACTGCTCTACTTAGGAGAAGTTTAATTTTAAACACATTCTCTTGCTCTTTCCCCCCTTTTTCTTTCTAATGTCGGCCAATTAATAAAAGACTACAAGGAGTCTGGTAGTCACAGATCTTGCATGGAGCCTGGCTCATTGTAGGGCATGTAAGAGAGACTTGTTTGAAGTGGACCAGAACTGGGGAGGCAATGAGACACTATGGGTAACAGGTGGGGAGCTGGCAGCCGGCAATTTATTCTTCATCTTTCTCTCCCCAGGACAGGGAGCAGCCAGTTGTGTTCGGACAGTGAAGGTGCCGTGTGCTGGTTAGTGGACGCCTCTAAACTACCCTTTTTCTCCCTTAGGTCCTTTCCCATAACCTGTGCACAGTGCTGAAGGTTCCACATGACCCTGTTGCCCTTGAAGAGCACTTCCGGGATGATGATGAGGGGCCTGTCTCCAATCAGGGCTACATGCCGTATTTAAACAAGTTCATTTTGGAAAAGGTATGACTCTAATCTCTTCCTTCTTACAGCATTGTTCAGATTGTACATTTCAAGTGGGCCCTATAGCCCCTTGTTGGTGAGTTCACTAAGGAGTTTCGGTGTGAAGCATCACGAGATAAATCAGAAAGGAAAGAAAGAATGAGACTGACAGTACTCCTATTTCTCTCTCTTCTCCAGTGTCTTCTAAAACTTTGATATTTTTATGACTTGGCTCTTTTTGGAAATTAAGTATTCTGTATTAATCTGTACCTGTCTTCTCTTAGGGAGCTTTTTTTCTTTTAAATTCTGGTTCCACATGTACTGGCAATGATTGTTAAAGCATGGATATGATGGGGTAAAATGTGATGTCAATTATCTTTATAGATATCATACAGCAAAACTTTCATCCTAGACTTTTTCGGTGCCACTTGGATGTTTCCTCTGGGATATGTTATGAGTAAAGATGCTGTAAAAAATGATTATGCAGGCTCCCCTGGTGGCGCAGTGGTTGAGAGTCCGCCTGCTGATGCAGGGGACACGGGTTCCTGCCCCGGTCCAGGAAGATCCCACATGCCGCGGAGCGGCTGGGCCCGTGAGCCATGGCTGCTGAGCCTGCACGTCCGGAGCCTGTGCTCCGCGACGGGAGAGGCCACAACAGTGAGAGGCCCACGTACCGCAAAAAAAAAAAAAAAAAAAAAAAAAAAAGATTATGTGTTTGGAAGCCATATTGGTATTTTCTGCTGGGTTTGGTTTCTCCCTTGGTTTGGATAATTAAAAATTGACACATTAAAGTTTTGACTTTAATGTTCTTTTATTTTTTTTTAAAGAAAATAATCTAAATTGATGGCACATTTAATTAAAAACATTGGTGATTAAAAAATTACAAAAAGTAGCTTTGTTATTAAATAGTCAATTAATACAAATATATGAAATAAAAAGTAAAACCTCTTTACCCTTTTTAGTCTGACTCCATGGGAGTAACCTCTTTTAACTGTTTGATGAATATCTTTGCTGACCTTTTTATAGACATGCAAATACACACTTATGCAATACATAGTGTTTTGTTTCTATACCAATAGGATTATGCTACATATAGTTCAACTTACTTTTTTAACTGAACAATATATTAGTGTCATCTTTCCATATCATGTACATTTAGTTTAGTATGAAAGTAATCATATATGCACACGAAGGGTTGGGAATTACTGCTTTTGCTTATTTATAACACCAAGCCTGAAATTTTTGGATATATGTCAAAAATGTCTTTCAAAAAGTGACAGTGATAATACTTTTAAATTAAAAATAAAACACATTAAAAAGCCTGTTTTCCAATCACCTAAATACCATAACTATTGACATATATTTTTCTGTTGACTTTTTTGGGATTTTTATAGCTACTTATATGTATAAATTCTTTTTATAGTTAAGTGTCTTTTTTATAAAAGCAAAGTACAGTAATTAAAATTTATAATAATAATTTAAGTTACTGGTATGGAGAATGCCAAAATGTTGGTCAGCATTCTTTTTAAAAATCACGTTATATGTTTTAGAAATTTTGCAGCAAAGATTGTCCAAATTACAGTGTATTCATCTAGGTAGTATTCTTTGTACCTATATCTATTATTCCATATCAGCCTCATAATACAATTTTTTGCTCTTTATTTGTGTGTGTATGTTTTATACATATACTTGGTCATGCTTTAATTAGAAACAACTGCAGAGGGAGAAACCACACCATAATGAAATGAAAGACGATCAGACTCACAAAAGCCGCATATTGTGTGATCCAATTTATGTGAAATGTCCAAAATAGGCAAACACATAGAGATATAGAATAGATTAGTGGTTGCCAGAGGCTGAGGGGAAGTGGGAATGGTGAGTGACTACTGATGGGTTTGGGATTTCTTTTTGGGGTGATGAGAATGTTCTAGAGTTACATAGTGATGATGGTTGCAAAACCTTGTGAATATACTAAAAACTACTAAAATGCACACTTTAAGGGTGAATTTTATGGAATGTGAATTATATCATGATAAAAAAGATTCAAACAAATTATACAGAAACTGATGTGTGAGGTTTCAAAACTTCACAGTATGATGCTGTACTATTTTCTAAAGCTTTTTTGGGCTGTCTTTCTGTTTATTTATCAGGTAGCTCATTTGTGTTTATAGTTGTATTATAAGTAAATATGTCTTTTTTGGTGAAGAAATTCTTTTTATTTAGAAAAAATTCCCCCAGCTTTATTGAGATATTATTGATACCTAATATATATGTATATTGTATGTAATATATGTAAATTGAAGGTGTACAATGTGATGATTTTTTTTAATCTAACTTTTTAAAAAATTTTATTTATTTTTGTCTGTGTTGGGTCTTTGTTGTGGTGCATGGGCTTCTCTTGGCAGTGGCTTCTCTTGTTGCGGAGCACGGGTTCTAAGTGTGCGGGCTTCAGTAGTTGTGGCTCTCGGGCTCTAGAGCGCAGGCTCGGTAGTTTTGGTGCATGGACTTAGTTGCTTCGTGGCATGTGGGATCTTCCTGGACCAGGGCTCGAACCCGTGTCCCCTGCATTGGCAGGCGGAGTCTTAACCACTGCACCACTAGGGAAGTCCCCCAACGTGATGATTTGATACATATATATATTGCGAAATGATTACCACGGTAAGGTTAGTTGTGTTATCATTGCCTCCCATAGTTACCTTTTTTTTTTCCCTGTGGTTATAGCTTTTAAGATCTACTCTCTTAACAACATTCAAGTATATAATCCTGTATTGTTAATTATTGTCACAATGCTGTGCACTAGATCCCAGATCTTATTCATCTTAAAGCTGAAAGTTTGTACCCTTTGACCAGCATCTCGCCATTTCCCCTACCCCCCAGCTCCTGACAACCACCATTCTACTCTCTTATTTCTTTGAGTTCATTGTTTTAAATAGTCTGCAGTATAACTGAGAACATATAGTATTTGTTTTTCTGTATCTTAAAGAAATTCTCTTAACCATGATTAGTTACAACAGCTTCAGAATCCTTGAGTTTACCGTTTGATATTTCTGCACTAATTTAAATAAAAGGCAAGAGGTTTTGAATACAACCATAGTGGTGAGAACATTTACACTCCATTAACAACCCCTAAGACAAGTGGTTAGGATATGGTACATGCCCAGATCCCACAGAAGGGGTTAAAATTAGGTATATCCCTCTTTTATTCTCCCAATATCTATTTTAATCAAGTTTAGGCCCTATGAACTAGAAACAAGACAGTCAATCTGCAGTGGACCATCAAACCCAAAGGACTCCCTTTCTCTGTGCGTCTAGGACAAACAACGGCTAGTCCCCTAATTTTTTCCCCTAAAGTATGTGTTAGCACTCTGGCATCATGGACTTTAAATAAATAAAAAATAAAGACTTATTGTCTTCCCTACTTTTAAAATACAAAAATGTGTTTTAAATAGATACTATAACCTCATCATATTTTTACTTTTCAAAAATTTCAATTTATTTAAACAAAATCAAACCAAGTTCACATAGTAAATATGTCTTATGTTCAGCAAATGTTTGATTACCTGCTGTGTGCATGTGTTTAATCTTAAAAACTAAAGAGAATAAGCAGAATTATGTCTGTTATTAAAATATATAGAACAGGGGCTTCCCTGCTGGCACAGTAGTTAAGAATCTGCCTGCCAATGCAGGGGACACGGGTTTGAGCCCTGGTCCGGGAAGATCCCACATGCCATGGATCAACTAAGCCCGTGCACCACAACTACTGAGCCTGCGCTCTAGAGCCCAGCAGGCATGACTACTGAAGGCCGCGCACCTAGATCCTGTGCTCCACAGCAAGAGAAGCCACCACAATGAGAAGCCTGCGCACCGCAATGAAGAGTGGCCCCCGCTCACCACAGCTAGAGAAAGCCTGCGCGCAGCAACGAAGACCCAACGCAGCCAAAAATAAATAAAACAAAATAAATAAATTTATATATATTAAAAAATATATATATATATACACATATATATAAATGAAACATACTGGGGGATTCTCAGAAATCTGGAAATTGCTTTGTTTTTCAGTGCTAGAATTTGTGTCGGCTGGACTAGTAGATAGAGAAACATGGTTGAATATCTTGAAGTGCTGTACCCTGATACCACATTTTGTTCTCCTTGATGTAACTCTCTTTAAACATCTTGAATTTTAAAGTTTTAAAATGTTCTTTGTTTTAGTATTTAGGTATTTAAAAGTTTTGTAACTGGGGGAGAAAATACAGCAGTATTTAAAAAGTCCAAAATTAGCCACAAAATTTGGAGAAAAACTTTATTCACAGAGCAAGTGAGGATGTGATGAAACAGTGAGCCCTTGTTTATTATTGCTTAGCCACCTGGAGTGGAATTTTGCCTGGCCTTCAATCCAAATAAAGCAGGCAAGGTTTTTGTGGTGTGGGTTTAAATTGAGCAAAGATTAGTGCCTTGTTTTGAAACTTGGTTGAAAAAAATGCCAATAGTGACTGAAGAATGTTAACATAAAAACTTAGAGATCGTAATCAGTTATGCAATGAAAATATGAAATGATTAAACATTGCAAGATGTGCTTTCCTATATATGTGTGTGTGTGTGTGTGTGTGTGTGTGTGTGTAAAGTCTCATTTGATCCTCATGGTAATCCTGTGATGATGCACAACTGGAATTCTTATCCCCATTTAACTCGGGAGGAAATAGAGTGCATAAGGTTGCCTAGCTAAAAAGGGGTAGATAGATTTTGAACCTAAGCCATTTCACTTCTAGACCAGTGTCCTTTTAACTATATGTACTCTTGAGGGATTAATTACTCCCTTCCAGAATTAATGTTTTCCAGTTACTGGATATGTAAGGGCAGGGGTAGAATGGTTTAAAAGCCATTCTGATCATCTCAGACTATCTCAGCCTCCTTCTAGTTCTCTTAGGTTCTTTCTCAAGTGTTTTAAGGTGATTTTTTCTTCTTAATTAGTATCTGGTGTTCCTCAGTGTTCATTTTGGTCATTTTCCTCCCAGGTTATTTGAGAGGTTTTCTGCCTTTGCCTAAGAGAATTACTCAGAAGGGGTTGAGACCAAGAGATAAATTATAATGAAACTTGCTTTGCGAAAAGTAATTTTTCTATTTGGTTTCTATATTTGCTTCTTCAGAGAGAATAATTCCTGTTGTTCTTCACATTGATAGAATTTATTTTCAGCTTTCCTGAGGCTTCAGATGATTAACATGTGTGTTCTTGTAGCAAATATTTTGCCTCCGCTGATTGTTAACTTTTTCTTTGCTTATTTGTTAAATTTCTTCTTTAGAAGAAATAGGATTAGAAGAATAGGATTCTGGGGACTTCCTGGGTGGTGCAGTGGTTAAGAATCCACCTGCCAATGCAGGGGACACGGGTTTGAGCCCTGGTCCGGGAAGATCCCACATGCCGCGGAGCAGCTAAGCCTGTGTGCCGCAGCTACTGAGCCTGCGCTCTAGAGCCCGCGAGCCACAACTACTGAGCCTGCGCGCTTAGAACCCATGCTCCGCAGCAAGAGAAGCCACCACAATGAGAAGCCCGCACACCACAACAAAGAGTAGCCCCCGCTCGCCACAACTAGAGAAAGCCTGCGCAGAGCAATAAGACCTGACGCAGCCATACTAACATACATAAATAAATAAAAGAATAGGATTCTGTGAACACCTAGGAAGAATTTTTTGTGAGCTTCCCCCCCACCCCTCTTTTTTTTGGGCAAAAAAACCACTGCGCCTGGCTTATCTGATAGTGAGTAATTGAAGAAAGTGTTATATTGTTAACTTTTTACTATTGAGCCCTAGTAGACTACATAAAAAACTAGTTCTGCCTCAGCATGTTTATGAGGCAAGCTAAGCCTTTCATGAGATTTAGTAGCCTAATTGGCTTTTTGGTCCAAATCATGGTCAGTTATTTTCCCTGATTCTACACATTAAAGGTTGGTCTGGGCTATTTGATGATTAAAAACCAGTAATCCATTGGCAATAAGCCAGTCCTAATTGGGGAATTTGCTGCTTTCTAACATAATCCTTTTTTTTGTTTGTTTTTTTGGGAAACATACACACACACACACACAAAAGAAAAACACACAAAGAGAAAAATTTTTGTTCAATATAATGTCCCTTTTCTAGAGTCTAGCAGTCTCTGCTTTCTGTTTTCCTAGGCTGGACATTTTTACTTTCTTACCGGATGCTTGCTCTTCCTGTGTTATAGTTCTATAAAATGAGTTTTCAAATTTCTTTTAGTGGAATGAATATGCCTTCGCATTCAAAATGTTGTCAAATGTATGCCTAACAAGTATCATTTAATAGGAAGGGGTACTGCTCTTAAGTTTCCCAAACCATGCTTTTGTACAGTTCTTTCTTATTGTCCTATAGCCTATGTTATTTTTTTCTTTCATTGTTGTTTGAAAGTTATATAGTATTAACTTGGTACAGTGGTCAAGTTGGACTCTACATTTTGATCAGATTTGTAAAGTTACACAGGACTAAAAACTTCGGAGTGATTAAAGAGGTTCCCTGCTGAGAATATGGATGACTTTATGTCATTGAATACTTTGGCCAGCAATATAAGAGTGATGTAGTTTAAAGAAATATTGTTTTCAAAAATAGCAGCTTTACTGAGATGTAATTCATGTACCATACAGTTTAACTATTTAAAGGGTGCCATTTGGTGGTTTTTAGTATAGTCACATTTTTGTGCAACCATCACTAAAATCAGTTTTAGAAGATTTCATTACTCTCCCTCAAAAAGACTGTACCCATTAACCCTTACTCTCCTCTCGCAGCCCTAGGCAACCACTAATCTACTTTCTACCTCTATGGATTTACCTATTCTGAACTCATACAATATGACTGGAATCATAATATGTGGCCTTTTGTGTATGTCTTCTTTCACTTAGCATCATGTTTTCAAAATTCATCCATGTTGTAGTACATAACAGTACTTCATTTCTTTTTATGGCTGAATAATATTTCATTACGGATATACCATATTTTGTTTGCACATTGGGTGATGGACATTTGAGTTTTTCCCGCTTTTTGGTTATTATGAATTTACTGCTGTTAGCATGCATGTTCAAGTTTTTGTGGGGATGTATATTTTCAGTTTTCTGGTATATACCTAGGAATGGAATTGCTGGGTCATGTGGCAACTCTGTGTTTAACCTTTTGAGAAACTGCCAAGCTGTTTTCCAAAGCAGCTGGGCATTTTACTTTTCTACCAGCAATGGCTGAGCGGTCCAATTTCTTCATATCCTCACCAACATTTTTTTTTTTTTGCTGTACGTGGGCCTCTCACCGCTGTGGCCTCTCCCGTTGCGGAGCACAGGCTCCGGACGCGCAGGCTCAGCGGCCATGGCTCACGGGCCCAGCCACTCCGTGGCATGTGGGATCCTCCCGGACCGGGGCACGAACCCGTGCGTGTCCCCTGCATCGGCAGGTGGACTCTCAACCACTGTGCCACCAGGAAAGCCCAACATTTTTTTTTATTCTAGGCATTCCAGTGGGTATGAATCTTACTGTGTTTTGATTTGCATCTCCATGATAATTAATGTAAAATACTGTTTTTAAAGTTTTTTTAATTGTAAAGGCAATAACAGGATATTGTTGAAATTAAGAAAAAAAAGGAACTTATTAAGAAAATATGTATCACCCATAACTTTAACATATATAGGCAGTTACTGTTAACATTTTATATGTGTGCTTTGAGTTTTTATTTTATTTATTCTTTTGGCTGCACTGCACGGCTTGTGGGATCTTGGTTCCCCAACCAGGGATCGAACCCAGGCCCTTGGCAGTGAGAGCACAGAGTCCTAACCACTGGACTGCCAGGGAATTCCCAAGTTTTTGTTTTTTAAAATATGTTTTTATATATTATTTTTCAAGTTGGGATCATATTGAACACTTAACATTAATATTGTCCCATATCATTAAATTTTTTAAAAAAGACGTTGAGTATACATATGCTAACATTTATTTAGAGTCTATTGTGTATCAGGTACTAAATGTTTTAAACAGGTTTCTAATTAAGTCTTTATGTCAACTCTGTAGGTCAAGTACCATCATTACCACCATTTTAAAGATGAGACGGACCCTGGGTTAAATTGCTTGCCCAAGGTCACCCAGGTACTAAGTGGTATTCAGTGACTGTATAATAGTTTTGTACTGTGACTTTATACCCATTCCCTTTTTGGTGGACTTTTTTTTTTCCCACTCTTATAAATAATAGTGACTATCCTAGATAAATCTTTATCTGACTCGGATTCACTTGTTAGGATAGATTATTTGAAGTAGAATCACTGATCAAAGAGTGTGAATGCTTTCTGAGAAAAAAAATGTCTACAATCAATTTCTAAAGCGTCAGATTGGCCAGTTTCCCTGTCTTCTGAGAACTGTCTCTGTTCCACAGCCACTTTAGTCTCGAGCTGGTTTGTATGAAATTTCTAGTTTAGAGAACATGTGAGTTTAGTTTTGCTTTGAGTCAGGATTGAGGTCATACCTTATTCTTCATATGTATGAATTTTGGTGTGAAGTAATTATATGTTAAAAATAAGAAGGACTCTACACTTTCTTCCTGGGAAATTATCCTCCATTTGGACACCTTGAAACCACTAGCAGCCATTATTATTAAATGTGAGACTATTGATTTAATATGTGTGATACAAACTGGAATTTTGGAGCACAGTTTGTAATTGTAGATGAAATGGAGTATGGAATCATAGATTTCTAGACCTTTTGTAGTTAGAACAGACCTAGAGACCATTTCAATTTATGGATTTATTTTCATTGAGGTAATATTGAATATTGAATCCATACCTTTCAATGCCTTGCTGTTGTTTTAAGCATCTTTATCATGGCACACAGGGCCACGTTCAATTTGGCCTCTGCAACCTCTCTAGCCTCCTCTTCTTCCTCTCTCCTCCCTTCTTGTTCACTTCGGTCCAGCCACCTTGACCTTCCTCAGATTACTAAGACCCTTCCTGCCACAGAGTCTTCAGACATGCTGCTTCCTCTGCTGTAAAGTTTCCTCCACCCGTAATGTGGAGGTCTTGTCTTGATTGTCACTTCCTCAGGGAGGTTTCTCCAGGTAGCACCCCACCCATTCTAGACCTAACCAGCTTTCCTGTAATGTATGCTTGCAACGTTTTGTGCTTTTCCTTTTTGCCACAGTTTTCACCACATAAGTGGTTGTGTTATTGCTGTACAGTTTGATATCTTATTACCCCCCTGGAGTGTAAGTTCTGGGATGGCAAGGACTGGTTCACCCATGTCCCACACTGTTGATTGTTTCCTTTGTGTGCAGGAGTTTTTAAGTTTGATGTAGTTTTGTCTGTTTTGCTTTTGTTGCCTGTGCTTTTAGAATCATACCCAAGAAATCATTGCCCATTCCAATGTCATGAAGCTTTTCCCCTATATTTTCTTCTTGGAGTTTTATCCTTTTAGGTCTTACACTTAGATCTTTACTCTGTTTTGGACTTAATTTCTGAACATGGTGTAAGATAAGGGTCCATCTTCATTCTATTGCATGTGGATATTCAGTTTTACCAATACCACTTGTTGAAGAGATGGTCCTTTCCTCATTGTGTGGTCTTGGCACCCTTCTTAAAGCTCACTTGACAGTATACATTAGGGTTTATTTCTGGGCTCTCTATTCTGTTCTATTGGTCTATATGTCTGTTTTTATGCCAGTACCATACTGTTTTTTGTTTTGTTTTTTTGGCTGTGCCGCATGGCTTGTGGGATCTTAGTTCCCCGACCAGGGATCAAACCCATGCCTCCTGCAGTGGAAGCGTGGAGTCCTAACCACTGGACTACCAGGGAATTCCCCAGTACCATACTGTTTTGATTACCTATTAGCTTTGTAATAGGTTTTGAAATCAAGAAGTGTAAGGCCTCCAACTTTGTTCTTCTCAAGATTTTTTTTTCTTTTTTTTTTTTTTTTTGTGGTACGTGGGCCTCTTACTGTTGTGGCCTCTCCTGTTGCGAAGCACAGGCTCCGGATGCGCAGGCTCAGCGGCCATGGCTCACAGGCCTAGCCTCTCCGCAGCATGTGGGATCTTCCCGGACCAGGGCACGAACCCGTGTCCCCTGCGTCGGCAGGCGGACTCTCAACCACTGCGCCACCAGGGAAGCCCATGTTTTTTGTTTTTTAAATTTTTTGGCTGTGCCGCAGGGCATATGGAATCATAGTTCCCCAACCAGGGATCGATCCCACATACCCTGCATTGGAAGCACGGAGTCTTAACTGCTGGACTGCCAGGGAAGTCCCATCTCAAGATTGTTTTGACTATCATGGACCTTTGAGATTCCACATGAATTTTAGGAGGATGTTTTTTGTTTCTGCAAAAAAAAAAAAATGCCTTTGAGATTTTGACAGGGATTGTGTTGAATCTGTAAATTGCCTTGGATAGTATAGACATTTTAATAATTTAAGTCTTCCAGTCCATGAGCATAGAGTGTTTTTCTATTTATTTGTGTCGTCTTTAATTTCTTTGAGTAATGTTTTGTAGTTTTCAATGTACAAGTCTTTTGCCTCCTTGGTTAAGTTTATTCCTGAGTATTTTATTCATTTTGATGCTATTGCAAATGGGATTGTTTTCTTAATTTTCTTTTCTGATTGTCATTGTTAGTGTATAGAAACACAACTGATTTTTGAGGGTTGATTTTGTATCCTGGAAGTTTGCTGAATTGGTTTATTAGTTTTAATAAACCAGTTGTTGGGTGGAATCTCGAGTTTTCTACATAAGAAAAAGCATTTGGGGCTTCCCTGGTGGCGCAGTGGTTGAGAGTCCGCCTGCCGATGCAGGGGGCGCGGGTTCGTGCCCTGGTCTGGGAAGACCCAACATGCCGCGGAACGGCTGGGCCTGTGAGCCATGGCCGCTGAGCCTGCGCGTCTGGAGCCTGTGCTCCGCAACGGGAGAGGCCACAACAGTGAGAGGCCCACGTACCGCAAAAAAAAAAAAAAAAAAGAAAAGAAAAAAAGAAAAAGCATTTTATCTGCAAACAGAGATAATTTTGCTTTTTTCTTTCCAATTTGGATGCCTTTTATTTCTTTTTCTTGCCTAATCTCTCTGGCTGAGTCTTTCTGAACTGTGTTGAATAGAAGTGGTCAGAGTGGGCATCCTTGTCTTGTTCCTCATCTCTTCTCTAAGAGAAGAGAAAAGCTTTCAGTTTTTCATCTTTGAGCTTGATGTTAGTTGTGGACTTTTCATATATGATCTGATGTTTTCTTTTCTTAAAGGTGTAAATGCCATCGTTTGATATACTTCTACCTTTGATCATGATTAAACTAAAGAATAGTAGATTAGAATATAGAGAAGTAATAAGCCAAACAGACAATTTATTAAAATTAAATAAGACACAGAGAACTTGCACCGAAAAGCCACTATTTATTTCCTGGGAAAACTAATTTATGGAGAATCTGCTTGGTTTCTGATCCCACTGCAGTCTGACTTATATCCAGACTTCTCGCCTATCTTGAAGGTAACTAACTAGTGACCACTGAATTGCAAAACCAGTAGTCTTTTCTTAAACGACTCCTCCTTAATTTCTCTGTAGCATTTGGCACTGCAGTAGCCCCTTCTTATCCTTAGTTTCTCTTTCCATGGTTTCAGTTACCTGTCAAGCGTGGTCTGACAATATTAAATAGAAAATTCCAGAAATAAAGAATTCATAAATTTTAAATTGTACGCTGTCCTGAGTATCGTGATGAAACTTTGTGCCTTTCTGCCCTGTCCTGCCTAGGACACCAGGACATGAATTGTCCCTTTGTCCAGTGTATCCCACCCATTAGTCACTTAATAGCTATCTGAGTTATAAGATCAACTGTTGGGGTATTGCAGTCCTTGTGTTCAAGTAACTCTTTTTTTTTTTGGTTGCGCTGCGAGCCTTGCAGGATTTTAGTTCCCCAACCAGGGATTGAATCGGGGCCACAGCAGTGAAAGCGCCAAGTCCTAACCACTGGACTGCCAGGGAATTCCCAAGTAACTCTTATTTTACTTAAAAATGGCCCCAAAGCACAAGAGTGGTGATGCTGGCAATTCAGATAGCCAAAGAGAAGCTTTAAAGTGCTTCCTTTAAGTGAAAAGGTGAAACTTCTATACTTAATAAGGAAAAAAAAAAAACTGTATGCTGAGTTGGCTAATATCTGTGGTAAGACCGAATCTTCTATCCGTGAAATTGTGAGGAAGGAAAAAGAAATTCTGCTAGTTTTCTTGTTGCACCTCAAACTGCAAAAGTTATGGCCAAGTACATGATAAGTGCTTAAAGATGGAAAAGGCATTAAATTTGTACAGTAAGAGACTTCCCTGTTGGTACAGTGGTTAAGAATCCGCCTGCCAGTGCAGGGGACGTGGGTTCGATCCCTGGTCCGGGAAGCTCCCACGTGCCGTGGAGCAACTAAGCCCTTGTGCCACAACTACTGAGCCCACGTGCCACAACTACTGAAGCCCACGCGCCTAGAGTCCATGCTCCACAACAAGAGAAGCCACCACAATGAGAAGCCCGAGCACCGCAACGAAGAGTAGCCCCCGCTTGCTGCAACTAGAGAAAGCCTGCGCGCAGCAATGAAGAACCAACACAGCCAAAAATAAATAAATAAATTTATTAAAAAAAAATTTTTTTACAGTAAGATATTTTGAGAGGGAGAGAGACCACATTCACATAACTTTTATTACAATATATTGTTTGTAATTGTTCTATTTTATTATTAATTATTGTTGTCAATCTCTTATTGTACCTAATTTATAAATTAAACTTTATCATAGATTTATATGTATAGGAAAAAACACGTGTATATAGGGTTCAGTACTACCTGTGGTTTCAGGCATCTACTGGGGTCCTGGAATTTATCCCTTGTGGATAAGGGGAGACTCCTGGCTTGATCAAACCTTCCTCTTACTCTTTCCTCACTCAGTTTTCATGTCTTTGTGGTTCTCCTACCACTTTGACTGTTCCTCTAGTCATCATAATTCCTCTTCCTCCTCCCGCTTGTAAATGTGCGAGTCTCTTGAGGTTCTGTTTTTGATTCCATCTATTTTCTCACTTTATGTTTTCTCTCAGTGATCTCACTGACCATTGTGGCTTCAGTCATTGTCGACATGCAGTTGATTCACAAATCTGCCTCTTCTGTTAGGTTACAGTTCCTTCCTCGATTGTCTTTGGACACCTCCATCTAAATGTCTTCCCAGAACTGCAGGTTGAAGATTCACATAATTGAACACCTGTCTTTCTTTCTCCCTTGTGTCCTCTTCATGCTGTGACCATCCCCAAACATGGTTGGTGTGCTGCTCCTGCCATGCCTTTGCTCATGGCATTTCCTTTCCTATCCTTTGGAGTACTTTTCCTTGTACTCTTCAATATACTTCAAGGTCTGCCTCAAATACCATCTTTTCTGCAAAGTACTAATGTGGGCTGCAGATGACCTGCTCGTTCTTTGCTCTAAACTTGGGAGTTTCCTACAGGCTATCTCTTAAAACTATAAAGCTCTTTGTGATTTTTGTCTGTGTTTGCTTTTCTAGCCATAAATCTAGCCACTCCCCCTCAGGAACTCAATAATTCACCTCATGATACACATAGAATCACTTCTTGTTCCTCAGGGCAAGACTGTATGCTTTCATGCACATGTCATTTTCCCTGGTGGCATATCTTCCACTTAGTGCTTTTTGGGGGTGTGGGTGGATAGAGTTGATAGTAGTGGTCTTTCAAACTAGTCCTGTAGAGATGTCTTCCATCACATAGATAGATGTCCTCCATCTACTGAATTCTACAAGCAGTTTGGCATAGAGAAGAGACAGAATTTGAGCTTTGATTTTAAACCCTGGTTTTGATATTTACTAGCCGTGTAAACTTGGTACTCAACTTTTCTGAACCTCTATTTCCTGATCTGTAAAATTGGGAGAGTGTTTAACCTTATGGGGCCAATACAAAGTTTAAATAAGAAACTGCATATAAAATGCCAAGCATATGCTAAGTCCTCAATAAATGGTGTTAAAGAAAAAGAAAGAAATGAAAAGAGAAGAGAAGAAAAAGAGAAGCAGCAGTTATTATTCCCTTCATGGGGTCATTTGTGTACCATGGGGGCATGGGAAATGGTGTCAGACTGAGACAGGGTGCTCAAGGCAGAGCACAAAGGATATATCTTCTTACTCGTGGGGAACTGGTTTACTAATGACAAATTCTAGCCAGAGAATGAGAGAAACTTCCTCCTGCAGCCAACTAGTGACTTCTTCCTTACATTACACACAGCACTTCATTCATCTTTCTCTAGAAAGAAATGCTTTGCTCATGTTGTCCTGTCACCCGCTCTGCCTCCTCCCGTACATTTTCCATATTGTCCCCAATACGGCTTTTAAAATGCAGGTTGTATATGTTGCCCCTCCCTCTCTTTCAGTACAGATAAATCCTAACTCCTTGCTGTGAATTATAAGGCTCTTCATGATCTGGTCTTCACCTACTTCTCTAGCCTAGTCTTTCACTGTGCCCCATGCAGTGGACATTTGTCATTTTTTCATCTGACCAGTATCAACTCTTTTCTTATGTCTGGGAAATTCCACAGTGTCTTGGTGGAGGACAGGACCTATCTCACATCTCAGATATTGAAAAGTTTGGATCCTCATTTTCCCAGCTCCCTGGCAGCTAGGGCTTAGGAATGTGACCTGGTGGGACTTTGAATCTGCATTGAGGTGGGGACTTTGAATCTGCATTGAGGGACACGGAGGATCAAGGACTGGGTCAGCGGCAACAGTGATGGCCTCATGTTATATTGGCAGTCGTGTCTCCACCCGCTGGTACCATGAGTAGTTTCAATTGCAGTTATGACTGCTTAGCCTAGATTGGTAACGGCTTAGTTTCAGAGTCTAGGTTTTTCAGCCCTTGTGTTGGATCTTTGAGGTTACCCATTGCTTTTCCAATAAATTCCTTATCTGTTTAAAGGAACTCAAGATCATTTCTCTTATTTGCATTTATAAAGAGCCTTGACTCATACCGCCCTCTAGTACCAAGTGCCCCATTCACATTAACCTTCCTGCAGTTCTTCCAGACTAACCATGGTTGTTTCTGCCTCTGGGCTTTCTCACATTCTGTTCTACCTGGAACACTCTTTACCTCATTCTCAAATTGTTTTGACTCTTGGCGGTCCTTTAGGACTCAGCTCTGTTATGTCACTTTTTCTGCAAATCTTCCCCCAATTCTTAAGATTGGGTTAGCTCCTCAGTGTTCCCACAGAATCCTCTGCTTACCTCTATATAATACTTATCACACTATATTGTAATTGCCTTGACATCCCTTGGAGACATGGGCTAGTAGTATATTCAGTATCTTTGCATTGTCCCCGGCAGATAATAATTACTATCTAAATTTTATCTGTTGAATGAGTGAAAAACTATTGAATTATACTCTGTGTTATGTTAAAATTTGTCTATTTGCATGTCTGTTTTTCCTAATAAACTGTGACTATTCTAAGAGCAGCGTCCAAGTTCTTCTTCACCTTTATATCCTTAATTTGTAGCATAGTATTTGGCTCATAGTAGACCCTGAGAGAATGTTGAATGCATAACTGAATGACTGAGTGGCAGGACTGTCTTTTTAGAATTTCAGTTCAACAGTTTTTCCCAAGAGAAAGTATCTTCTTTGACCATATAGGTAAAGATGAGATATCTGCATGTAGCTCATATTGAGTAATTGACATTCTCAACTTCTCTGTATCAGGATTGGTAATCTGTTTAGAAGATAATGTTTATACATGAAAAAAAAACTATTTGACAAGCCAGTATTTTATGTGCCGACTGAGTGATACGGGCAGATGTTGCTTCAGTGTCAGGCTCAATATAACATTCTTTTTTTTTCCTTAATATTTATTTATTTTGGCTGTGCCGGGTCTTAGTTGTGGCTCATGGGATCTTCGTTGTGGCACGTTTAGTTGCGGCCTGCGTGTGGGATCTAGTTCCCTGACCAGGGATCGAACCCGGGCCCCCTGCATTGGGAGCACAGAGTGTTACCCACTGGACCACGAGGGAAGTCCCTCAATATAACATTCTTTTTTTTTTTTTTTGCGGTACGCGGGCCTCTCACTGTTGTGGCCTCTCCCGTTGCGGAGCACAGGCTCCGGACGCGCAGGCTCAGCGGCCATGGCTCATGGGCCCAGGTGCTCCGCGGCATGTGGGATCTTCCCGGACCGGGGCACGAACCCGCGTACCCTGCATCAGCAGACGGCCTCTCAACCACTGCGCCACTAGGGAAGCCCTCAATATAATATTCTTAATCGAGTCTTTGAAAGTGTGGTACCTAAGCAACTACTTAGGAAATGGTTATTGGTTAATTGGATTGATTAAAATAGAAGCCTGTAGTAGGCTTTGTCTTTCTGTTTTATTTGGTTTACATGCTGCTTATTTTGGACTGGTTCATTGGAATTTTTCCTCGTTCCTTTTTAGGTCCAAGACAACTTTGACAAGATTGAATTCAATAGGATGTGTTGGACCCTCTGTGTCAAAAAAAACCTCGCAAAGAGTCTCCTGCTCATTACAGAAGACGATGCATTTAAAGTATGGGTTATTTTCAACTTTTTATCTGAGGACAAGTACCCACTAATTATTGTACCAGAAGAGGTAAGTGTGGCTCTGGGAAGTTTTACAGGGCCATCTTAGCATTTAATAGATCTAACTTGGAAGTAGATATGGAAGGAGATCCTATACTAGTGTTTTTGGATCAGAGGCAAAAAAGCTTAGATCCAAAAAAGTCCAAAAGTTAGTGATTTAGGGTTATGCAGTAACCATGGAGATTTGCACACAGGGTGGGACTCTTCCTCTCTAAACTGCTATAATTATAGACAAATCCATCCTCATGTTCAAAGAGTCTTTATTCAGTACAAGTCACAACATAATTTTCTGTCTACTTACATATTGGCAAAACCATAAGAAATGGCTGAGTGATGCTAGGGAAACACATAGGATCCAGAATGTTGTTCCCAAGGCTGATTTATGTGAGGAAATAACTATTCTTGTTTCAAAGCCAAGGATGGAGACTTTTTTAAGACCATACTTTCTAAAGTAAATGAAAAAGGACATTTGCTTGTTTTGTTCTGGGTTATTTTCCCTGAGCTTCCAAGGGGTGGGGGGACGGCGGGGGACAGGGGGAATGCAGGAGTAAGGATTCTGTGCTCTCTTACTGCCCTAAAAAATGATCCACGTAATACATGCTTATTACAGTAGTAAATTTAGAAAAGACTAATAATATGCAGATTAATCAACTGTAGTCCTCCCCTTAAAAGAAGTCATTTGTAATCCCCTAACCTTGGACAAATGATGTAACCTCTTGAGTTTTAATTTCCTCATCTATAAAATGGGGCTCATAAAAATGTTTATTCTAAGGGTTGTGAGGCTCTGTATTTAAAGGACTTAGTTCAGTAAGTGAAATAAGTCAGAGAAAGAGGAATACTGTATGATTTTATGCATATATGGAATATGAACAAACAAACAAAATAATCGAACAAACCAAACCAAACAAAAACATATAGATACAGGGAACAGAACAGTGGCTACCAGAGGGGAAGTAGGGGTGGGAAGGGTGAAAGGGATAAAGAGGGTCAACTTTTTGGAAACTAAGTTTTCGGTGGTGAGCACACTATAGTGCATGTAGAATTAGAAATACAGTGTTGTATACATGAAACTTATATAATGTTACGAACCAATGTTACCTCAATAAAAAATCTAAAATTAAAAAAAATAATTAAATCGCGACTGGGGGAAAAAATAAATGACTTAGCTCAGTGCCTGGCACATGTTATGTACTCAGTAAATGTTAGCTCCTATGACTAATATTATTGCATACATTTTTGCACACTAGTCTGCTTATTTCTGTAGGATAAATTTCCAGCAGTGGAATGCTAAGTCCTAAGAAATGCACACTTTCAGGGTATGAGATGAACGAAGCAGAATTGCCCTTCAGAAAGGCTGTACCATTTATATACCTACCAGTAGTGATTGAGGGTGCCCATTATTACCCATCCTGCCAGCATGAGTCTAGTCTGTGATTTATTTGTATGATTCATGTTTATGTTAGGAAAATCTGTTTAAAAGTTCACACTGCAATATTTTATTTCAAGTCAGCAAGGATTTATCGACTGGCAACAGTAAATGAGGCAATAAGAGGAATACAAAGTGAAAAAGATGACTTCCTGCCTTCAAGGAATATGCAGTCTGCTCAAGGAAAAGAAAAAAATCAAGTGTAATTCAAAGCAAAATAAACTACCTGTTATAAGAGAGGTGCAAATGCCATGCAAATACAGAGAAGGGAAAGATTTATTCCAGTTTGAGGGAGGTCAGGGATCAGGGAAGGCTTTTTAAGAGAGGCAGTATAATGTAGTGGTTAAGAGCAGGGTCTTAAACTTTTTCAGTAAAGGGCCAGACAGAAAATATTTGAGGTTTTGTGGGCTTCCTGGGCCATATTGTCTCTGTTATAGCTACTCAACTCTGCTGTTAATAGCGTGAAAGCAGCCACAAGACAATATGTTCCTGTGCTTTAATAAAACTTTTACTTATGGATGTTGAAATTTGAGTTTCATATAATTTTAATGGACCATGAAATATTATTACTCTTTTGATTTTACCCCTTCTAACCGCTGAAAAATGTAAAAACCGTTCTTGGAGCAAGTGTGTATAAAAACAGGCTGAGAGCCAGATTTGGCAGCTGGGGTAGTTTGACTCATGGGCTGTAATTTGGTGTTCCTTGGTTACGAGCAGGAGTCTGGAGTCAGATTTCTTGGATTTGAATTCTGGCTTCCACACTGCTCACTAGCTGTGTGACCTTGGGAAATTTACTTCATTAGTTTTTGCTGCAGTTTCCTCAACTGTAAAATAAGGCTAATGCTAGTATCTGCCTCCTAACTGCTCTTGTGAATATCAGATGAGAAGACTGCCTGGCCCTTAGAAAGTGCTCATTGTGTTACCTATTATATTTAGTGGGAAGGTAGCATTTATGCTGGGCCTTAAAAGACGGAAGAATTTTGACTAATGGAGAAGGCAGAGGAGAAGACTTACGGTTGGAGGGAACAGTGGGCAAGGTTATATGAGGCAGGAAAGGAAAGGCAGGGCATGTCGGAGATGAGTGAGGTATCCAGCTTGACTGGATTGCCAGTCTTTGAAACAGCTGGATTGACTGATTTAAGCCAAAAAGGGAATTTTAAAAAGGATGTTGGGTAGCTGACAGAATGGCTATGATGGCTGAAAAACCAGGTGTGGAGGCTGTGCAGTGAGGAACCACAGGGAAAATGTGTGTTGTACTTGTACCACGGAACACCTCTGGCCCTGCACACTGGGTGCTGTCCAGGAACTCAAATCTTCCTGCAAGTAACTGTTCTTGCTACCATGGAGAGTTTTCTGTGCCTATTTCTCAATCACAGTCAGGGCGTGATGCATCTAATTGTTATAACCTAGGTCACATGCCATGAGCTAGCTGCAAAGGAGGCCTGGAAAGTGTCCAATTGTGTTTTTAACTTCCATATTGGGAATTCCCCAGACATAAGAAGCGGGTTAGGTGCTGGGCAGTCAAAAAGAATGACACATGCCCTTTCTAACTAGAATGTGATGGCTGTACAGAGATAGAGACAAGTTTCAGGTCTGGGCGACTGGGAGGTAATATTGTATAGTTGTTTAAAGCATGGTCTTTCAAATCAGACTGCCCGGTTTAAATCCCTACTTGACCACTTTTTAGCTCTGTGACTGTGAACAGATTACTTAATCTCCCTGTTTGGATTTCCCCATCTGGAAAATGGGGATCACTACTTCCTTCACTGGACTCTTGTGAGGACTGATAGTTGATGTATGTGAAGCATTTAACTTAATGTCTGGCTCCATGATAAACGCTCACTAAATTGTGTGTGTGTGTGTGTGTGTGTGTGTGTGTGTGTGTGTGTGTATGAATGAATGACAGGGTGATGAACAAATTGGGGATATGATGTATGATGATGCGTGTGGTACATTTGGCATTTTGAGTGGATCATCCTTGTGGAGCTGTCCTGTTTGAACTGAAAGAGTACATTTAGAGCTGTGAGAGGTCAGGGCTGGAGACAGAGACAGGGAAGCCATGGGAGTAGGTTAGATCAGGGAGGAAGAGACAATAGTGGGAGAAGCGAGGGCTGAAGACAGAATTTTGAGCCCATTTCTGTAGCAGGGGGAGGAAGTAGATTTGGTAAAGGAAGCAGAATTGGATAGTCTGTGAGGTTGGTGGAGAACTGGGAGAGTGTTGAGTCATGGGTGCCAAAGAAAGAAGAAGTTCTAAGAAGCAGAAAAGTAGTTCCTAGCATTAGATTCTATAGAAAAATTAGAGGGTAATGAGTGAGAAGTTGCCCTTGGATTTAACAATTAGGTGGTCATTGGTAAGCAAGGAGAAGGCAGTTTCACTGTAGCGGTGGGGACAGTTTCTTAGTGCTTAATAATAATAATAATGTAATTGTGCACGTTTGTGAAAGGGGAAGTAAAAAATAAAACATGCTGAGCTTCCCTGGTGGCGCAGTGGTTGAGAGACCGCCTGCTGATGCAGGGGACACGGGTTCGTGCCCCGGTCCGGGAAGATCCCACATGCCGCGGAGCGGCTAGGCCCGTGAGCCATGGCTGCTGAGCCTGCGTGTCCGGAGCCTGTGCTCTGCAACGGGAGAGGCCACAACAGTGAGAGGCCCACGTACCGCCAAAAAAAAATAAAAATAAAAATAAAAAAATAAAACATGCTATGGAATTTTTGTCCACAAAAATTCTTTTAATACAGAAACATATAGAAGGGAATAGAATGTTGATAGATGTAGAAAAAGATATGCTAATGGTATTTTTAAAACCTAGCTGCTGCTTAGGGAGAGTGGGAGGGAGACGCAAGAGGGAGGGAATATGGGATTATATGTATACATATAGCTGATTCCCTTTGTTATACAGCAGAAACTAGCACAACATTGTAAAGCAATTATATTCCAATAAAGATGTTAAAAAAAACTATATTACAACAGTGACTATAAGGAAATCTTTCAAAAAAAACCTAGCTGCTGCTTGGAAGAATTGTGCTAATAAATCTCCAGTATTGTCTTTTAAGACATTTTGTAGTTATACATAGTGTTGTAAATTTATTTGCGTTTTCTTTAGAACTGGAGATGGGGTGGGTCTCTTACCCGTGATCTTTTGATCTCTAAAATATCCACAGTGGACTTGAAAGTGGCTTTGTCCTGATTTCAGAATTAGAAATTAGTTTGTAAGGAGACTTAACCATATTCCTCAAAGCAGCTCTTACTTGATGTGGAGGACTTGTCATTAGTAGATTATCACTGAGTCACAGGCTGTGGAGGGAGCCAGTCAGCATCAGCTTCCTGACTACTCTGCCTATGACACTCAAAAGATTTATGCTCGGGGGCTTCCCTGGTGGCACAGTGGTTGAGAGTCCGCCTGATGATGCAGGGGACACGGGTTCGTGCCCCGGTCCAGGAGGATGGGCCCGTGAGCCATGGCCGCTGAGCCTGCGCATCCGGAGCCTGTGCTCCGCAGCGGGAGAGGCCACAACAGTGAGAGGCCTGCGTACCGGAAAAAAAAAAAAAAGATTTATGCTCGGGACTTCCCTGGTGGCTCAGTGGTTAAGAATCCGCCTACCAAGGCAGGGGACACGGGTTCGAGCCCTGGTGTGGGAAGATCCCACATGCCGCGGAGCAACCAAGCCCATGCGCCACGGCTACTGAGCCTGCGCTCTAGAGCCCACATGCCACAACTACTGAAGCCCGCGCACCTAGAGCCCGTGCGCCACAACAAGAGAAGCCACTGCAATGAGAAGTCCGTGCACCGCAACGAAGAGTAGCCCCCGCTTGCCGCAACTAAAGAAAGCCTGCACACAGCAACGAAAACCCAACGCAGCCAAAAATAAATAAATTTATTTAAAAAAAAAAAAGATTTCTGCCCTAGGTGGCCCGAAAAACTGGGACCTACATAAGACTTGATGTGGGCCATGACTTTATTTTTATGCACCCAGAGCCCAGCCAAGACTTCACTGCTTGCTTGCCTTCCTCTTTGCAGGCTGACAGGAATGTCTTCGTCCTCTCCTAAACAAGTTAATCTTATTCGAGAAGGGAATGGCCTCTTTTTGACTTGTCAGGATAGTCAAGTGGCATACCTTGTCATGTCATTGTTTGGACTTAACTCTGTTGTTTTGATGTCCTTAGCTCCCTCAGCATTCTTCTGATTAGAAGTAGAAATAGAGTTAGTTTTACAGATTATTCCTCTGTGGCCAGGAGTACTTGTTGGGGGAAAGAAGGGATCATTAAAACAGATTTACGTGGAACTGCTTTGTCTGGCTGCTGAACCGGCCTCCTAAGGTTTAAAATATGGCCTTGTATTTATTGAGCTCCTAGCACATCTCCTGGCCTTTGCCAAGCACTGCAAATTCAAGGTTGCACAGTTTATGAGAAACAGTAGAGTCATTTCTTAAGGTGCCCACTCTCTGTTAGATTTTGTTTTCTTCCTAAGTACTTTAATAGTGTTAAAAAAACTATATTTTGAATGAGTTTTAGACTTACAGATTTTAATAAAATTAAGTATGAAAATGTACATTTAAGAATAAATTTTGAAGTATAATGTCTTAATTTGTCATGAATGAGTTTGATTTGTATTATTACAAACAGTTTTTAGGCTTTATAAATTTAAAGTAATTTTTATGTTTCCAATAAGTCATTTACCATAATGATGGTTTGCATTTTAAGTCCAAAATATTTTTAAGTTAAGATTTAATTCTCCAGCTTCGATTAATACTATATGAGATATAAGTAACAGTGGTAGTGACATGAATAACATAAGTGGGGTAAGTTTGCTTTTGACTCAGTTTCCCATCACCCAGAATATCAATCAATATCAAGAATATTGAATAAATTAAGTGAAAGTGACTTAGTACCAAAAGTCAAGAAATTGCATGTCCCCATTTGAGATGGTTCTATAATTTTTGTCAAATGATATTCCTGGAAATGTGTGTCTGTAAAGTATAGTTTTTACATTAGTATTCATTTCCCACAGAGCCAAGAACAAAACAGGATGTTTGTCTGTTGCTTATTTGGAAGAATTGCCTTCTTGCAATTAAATATTAAACCTGAAATAGTTTTAAGAGATCCTTTATTAAGAAATAAAATCTGAATTGTTATTAAGTTAATAAAGACCCACTTCAGTGGGATTACAGTGAAACAACTTCTAACAAATAAACTTTGGAGCCAGAGGCCTCAAAAATCACATGCAGCTTGAAAGTTTATTCTTTGTTATTTTTGGTGCAACTTGCCTTGGGAGGAGGAAGTAAGCTGCTTCCTGAAACTGAATGAGCTCTTAGAATTGGTGCAGTCCACTCAGACTAACACAGCAGCACATGATTTATTACTTAGTATCATCGAATAGTTACTGAGAATGGGAATGTTTGTCTCTCCTTGGCCCAATATAATGAACTAAGAGGTCCTTAAGTTATTTGGTTATAAGTATATGACTGTGTTGAAAGCCAACAGGAAATGAATCTAGATTAGTTGCCTGGAACAGTCACTGGGAATGCAGAGCAGATGCTGAGTGCTGATGACGAACTCTGGAGGGTTGGGGGAGGGCAACTTCAGAAAGGTTCAGGATGAATCTGGGAAGCTGTTTCTAGAGCTGAGTTTGCTGCTAACAGGAAACAATGTTAAAGACATTCCAATATACATGAGGAATTGAAGCTCAGAGTGTGAGGGGCACCAGTTCATTCACAGTGGTAGGTGAGGAAAAGCTAAGGCTGTTTCTTGACTTGTCATGCCCACTTTTTGTTATCCTGTCCATGCATGTGGCCACACCCATGGCCTCACTACTAAAACTTCTAGCAGTGCCTGTACAACCTTTATCCCAAGTTGTGATCAGGCAGCATGGGCCCTCTTTTTGCTGCCTTAGGGAGATTGAATTTCTGTGCATGATAACACCTCTAAGTTATTTTACTTTGGTCAATTATTTATATAATTGACTTTTTCTCTCTTGTGTCTTATTGCCTTTAAGCTTTTTTCCTTCTACTCTTTTCTGTCCTGTTCTCTCCTTCCCTTTTCCCTTTCTTTTCTTCTTAATAATTTTCTTTTTCTCTTTTCCACTGCCTATCCCTATTACTTCTGTTTAAAAGCCAAGAAAATAATATCTGATAAGCTAAAGAGCAGATGTTACATCTTCAGCAAGAGAAAGGAAAGATCTAAGTGTGTTTTTCTCCAGCAAGTAAACATTTGTTGAATACCTACTGTATGCTAGATTTAGGGTATTAGATAATCTGCATACAAGAGGAGCTTATAATATCTCATCAAATTACAATAGAACTCTTGATATTTTTTGACCTTGTGATATTTTGCAAATGTATATTTCTTTGCAAACATGTTTTTCCTATTGTTGGCATTCTTTTTCTGTTAAAGTATGTTATTTCACAAACGACATTATAATCAAATTGTTGGAAGTGCAAAGAAGAGAAAGAAAAAATTAATTCACAATCCTATCTGTAACAAATTAGGCTCTAATATTTTGCTCTAGTATTTTTCAAAATATTTATATAAACTTTGTGCAGTGGAGATCATGGGTAAATTTAATTTTGCATTCTTCCTCACTTAATATTATTTCATAAATGCTTTCTTAAATGTAATTTTATTTTTTCTGTTTTTTAAAAATTTAATTTAATTAATTGATTTTTTATACAACAGGTTCTTATTAGTTATCTATTTTATACATATTAGTGTATACATGTCAATCCCAATCTCCCAGTTGATCCCCCACCCCCACCCCCCGCACTTTCCCCCCTTGGTGTCCATACGTTTGTTCTCTACATCTGTGTTTCTGCTTCTGCCTTGCAAACTGGTTCATCTGTACCATTTTTCTAGATTCCACATATATGCGTTAATATACGATATTTGTTTTTCTCTTTCTGACTTATTTCTCTCTGTAGGACAGTCTCTAGGTCCATCCATGTCTCTACAAATGACCCAATTTCGTTCCTTTTTATGGCTAAGTAATATTCCATTGTATATATGTACCACATCTTCTTTACCCATTTGTCTGTCAGTGGGCATTTAGGATGCTTCCATGACCTGGCTATTGTAAATAGTGCTGCAATGAACATTGGGGTGCATGTGTCTTTTTTGTTTGTTTATTGAAACAGAAAGTCACAAAAATTATAATCATCCTCATCAGTTCACTCAGCCCCATGTAATTAATTTTTTTTTCATCTTGATCTTTTGTTAGCACTTTTATGAATTCATCAGTTTTCCATTAGAGTTCTGAAAATGCTTATTCATTCAGTTCAGCAGTATAGTCAGTTACCAGAAACCTGTACTTCTTGGAGTCTTTTCAGTGAATTCCTTGAAGATGAAACCCTTTTGTAGGAACATATTTGCAAAAGCATCAGAGTACACCCAGAGCTGTCTGTAAATGACAAAAGATTTAAAAATGACCACGGTTAAAGATTTGATGAAAGTTCATAATGATGCAATTGACAAGGAAATTTAGTTATTTCTGAGATATACATTTTAAAGTAATAACTAGAATTATGACTTATAACATTATACCAGAACATATAAGATTTTTAGAAATTTCATGTAATGTCTGAAACATTTATATTAACATATTTCCATACAAATAACCCAAAGGAAGTTTAGTATTAGTTGTTTTGTTTGTTTGTTTGTTTATACTGCAGGTTCTTATTAGTCATCAACTTTATACACATTTGTGTATACATGTCAATCCCAATCGCCCAATTCAGCACACCACCATTCCCACCCCACCGCGGTTTTCCCCCCTGGGTGTCCATACGTCCGTTCTTTACATCTGTGTCTCAACTTCTGCCCTGCAAACTGGCTCATCTGTACCATTTTTCTAGGTTTCACATACATGCGTTAATATACGATATTTGTTTTTCTCTTTCTGACTTACTTCACTCTGTATGACAGTCTCTAGATCGTCCACGTCTCAACAAATGACTCAATTTCGTTCCTTTTTATGGCTGAGTAATATTCCATTGTATATATGTGCCACATCTTCTTTATCCATTTGTCTGTTGATAGGCATTTAGGTTGCTTCCATGACCTGGCTATTGTAAATAGTGCTGCAGTGAACATTGGGGTGCATGTGTCTTTTTAAATTTTGGTTTTCTCTGGGTATATACCCAGTAGTGGGATTGCTGGATCATATGGTAATTCTATTTTTAGTTTGTTAAGGAACCTCCATACTGTTCTCCATAGTGGCTGTATCATTTTACATTCCCAAAAACAGTTCAAGAGGGTTCCCTTTTCTCCGCACCCTCTCCAGCATTTGTTGTTTGTAGATTTTCTGATGATGCCTATTCTAAGTGGTGTGAGGTGATACCTCATTGTAGTTTTGATTTGCATTTCTCTAATAATTAGTGATGTTGAGCAGCTTTTCTGCCAATTTTTGTGTTGGGTTGTTTGTTTCTTTAATATTGAGCTGCATGAGCTGTTTATATATTTTGGAGATTAATCCTTTGTCTGTTGATTTGTTTGCAAATATTTTCTCCCATTCTGAGGGTTGTCTTTTCATCTTGTTTATGGTTTCCTTTGCTGTGCAAAAGCTTTTAAGTTTCATTAGGTCCCATTTGTTTATTTTTGTTTTTATTTCCATTACTCTAGGAGGTGGATCAAAAAAGATCTTGCTGTGATTTATGTCAAAGAGTGTTCTTCCTGTGTTATCCTCTAAGAGTTTTATAGTGTCCAGTCTTACATTTAGGTCTTTAATCCATTTTGAGTTTATTTTTGTGTATGGTGTTAGGGAATGTTCTAATTTCATTCTTTTACATATAGCTGTACAGTTTTCCCAGCACCACTTATTGAAGAGACTGTCTTTTCTCCATTGTATATCCTTGTCTCCTTTGTCATAGATTAGTTGACCATAGGTGCATGGGTTTATCTCTGGGCTTTCTATCCTGTTCCATTGATCTATATTTTTGTTTTTGTGCCAGTACCATATTGTCTCAATTACTGTAGGTTTGTAGTATAGTCTGAAGTCAGGGAGTCTGATTCTTCCAGCTCCTTTTTTTTCCCTCAAGATTGCTTTGGGTATTTGGGGTCTTTTGTGTCTCCATAAAAATTTTAAGATTTTTTTTGTTCTAGTTCTGTAAAAAATGCCATTGGTAATTTGATAGGGATTGCACTGAATCTGTAGATTGCTTTGGGTAGTATAGTCATTTTCACAATATTGATTCTTCCAGTCCAAGAACATGGTATATCTCTCCATCTGTTTGTGTTATCTTTGATTTCTTTCATCAATGTCTTATAGTTCTGAGTACAGATCTTTTACCTCCTTAGGTAGGTTTATTCCTAGGTATTTTATTCTTTTTGTTGCAATGGTGAATGGGATTGTTTTCTTAATTTCTATTTCTGATCTTTCCTTGTAAGTGTATAGGAATGCAAGAGATATCTGTGCATTAATTTTGTATCCTGCAACTTTACCAAATTCATTGATTAGCTCTAGAAGTTTTCTGGTGGCATTTTTAGGATTCTCTATGTATAGTATCATGTCATCTGCACACAGTGACAGTTTTACTTCTTCTTTTCCAATTTGTATTCCTTTATTTCTTTTTCTTCTCTGATTGCTGTGGCTAGGACTTCCAACACTATGTTGAATAATAGTGGTGGGAGTGGACATCCTTGTCTTGTTCCTGATCTTAGAGGAAATGCTTTCAGTTTTTCACCATTGAGAATGATGTTTGCTGTGGGTTTGTCATATATGGCCTTTATTATGTTGAGGTAGGTTCTCTCTATGCCCACTTTCTGCAGAGTTTTTATCATAAATGGGTGTTGAATTTTGTCAAAAGCTTTTTCTGCATCTATTGAGATGATCATATGGTTTTTATTCTGCAATTTGTTAATATGGTGTATCACATTGATTGACTTGCGTATATTGAAGAATCCTTGCATCCCTGAGGTAAATCCCACTTGATCGTGGTGTATTATCCTTTTAATGTGCTGTTGGATTCTGTTTGCTAGTATTTTGTTGAGGATTTTTGCATCGATATTCATCAGTGATATTGGTCTGTAATTTTCTTTTTTGGTAGTATCTCTGTCTGGTTTTGGTATCAGGGTGATGGTCGCCTCATAGAATGAGTTTGGGAGTATTCCTTCCTCTGCAATTTTTTGGAAGAGTTTGAGAAGGATGGGTGTTAGCTCTTCTCTAAATGTCTGATAGAATTCACCTGTGAAGCCATCTTGTCCTGGATTTTTGTTTGTTGGAAGATTTTTAATCACAGTTTCGATTTCATTACTTGTGATTGGTCTGTTCATATATTCTGTTTTTTCCTGGTTCAGTCTTGGAAGGTTATACCTTTCTAAGAATTTGTCCATTTCTTCCAGGTTGTCCATTTTATTGGCATAGAGTTGCTTGTAGTAGTCTCTTAGGATGCTTTGTATTTCTGCGGTGTCTGTTGTAACTTCTCTTTTTTCATTTCTAATTTTATTGATTTGTGTCTTCTCCCTCTTTTTCTTGATGAGTCTAATGGTTTATCAATTTTGTTTATCTTCTCAAAGAACCAACTTTTAGTTTTTTTTTTTTTCAGCTTTTAGTTTTATTGATCTTTGCTATTGTTTCTTTGTTTCTATTTCATTTATTTCTGCTCTGTTCTTTATGGTTTCTTTCCTTCTACTAACTTCGGGTTTTGTTTGTTCTTCTTTCTCTAGTTCCTTTAGGTGTAAGGTTAGGTTGTTTATTTGAGATTTTTCTTGTTTCTTGCGGTAGAATTGTATTGCTGTAAACTACCCTCTTTGAACTGCTTTTGCTGCATCCCATAGGTTTTGGATCATCGTGTTTTTGTTGTCATTTGTCTCTAGGTATTTTTTGATTTCCTCTTTGATTTCTTCAGTGATCTCTTGGTTATTTAGTAACTTATTGTTTAGCCTCCATGTGTTTGTATTTTTTACGTTTTTTTCCCCTGTAATTGATTTCTCATTGTTGTCAGAGAAGATGCTTGATATGATTTCAGTTTTCTTAAATTTACCGAGGCTTGATTTGTGACCCAAGATGTGATCTATCCTGGAGAATGTTCCATGTGCAGTTGAGAAGAAAGTGTAATATGCTGTTTTTGGATGGAATGTCCTATAAATATCAATGAAATCTATCTGGTCTCTTGTGTCATTTAAAGCTTGTGTTTCCTTGTTAATTTTCTGTCTGGATGATCTGCCCATTAGTGTAAGTGTGGTGTTAAAGTCCCCTAGTATTATTGTGTTACTGTCGATTTCCTCTTTTATAGCTGTTAGCATTTGCCTTATGTATTGAGGTCCTCCTATCTTGGGTGCATTTATATTTATAGTTGTTATATTTTCTTCTTGGATTGATCCCTTGATCATTATGTGTGTCCTTCCTTGTCTCTTGTCCATTCTTTACTTTAAAGTCTATTTTATCTGATGTGAGTATTGCTACTCCAGCTTTCTTTTGATTTCCATTTGCATGGAATATCTTTTTCCATCACCTCACTTTCAGTCTGTATGTGTCCCTAGGTCTGAAGTGGGTCTCTTGTAGACAGCATATATATGGGTCTTCTTTTTGTATCCATTCAGCGAGCCTGTGTCTTTTGGGTGGAGCATTTAATCCATTCACATTTAAGGTAATTATTGATATGTATGTTTCTGTTACCATTTTCTTAATTGTTTTGGGGTGTTTCTTTGTAGGTACTTTTCTTCTCTTGTGTTTCTCACTTAGAGAAGTTCCTTTAGCATTTGCTGTAGAGCTGGTTTGGTGGTGCCGAATTCTCTTAGCTTTTTCTTGTCTGTAAAGCTTTTGATTTCTCCATCAAATCTGAATGAGATCCTTGCTAGGTAGAGTAATCTTGGTTGTAGCGTCTTCCTTTTCATCACTTTAAATATATTGTGCCCCCCCCACTTCTGGCCTGTAGAGTTTCTGCGGGAAATCAGCTGTTACCCTTATGGGAGTTCCCTTGTATTTTATTTGTTGTTTTTCCCTTGTTGCTTTTAATAATTTTTCTGTGTCTTTTAATTTTTCTCAGTTTGATTACTATGTGTCTTGGCATCTTTCTCCTTGGGTTTATCCTGCCTGGGACTCTCTGTGCTTCCTGGACTTGGGTGGCTATTTCCTGTCCCATGTTAGGGAAATTTTCGACTATAATCTCTTCAGATATTTTCTCGGGTCCTTTCTCTCTTTTTTCTCCTTCTGGGGCCCCTATAACGCGAATGTTTGTGCATTTAATGTTGTCCCGGAGGTCTCTTAGATTGTCTTCATTTATTTTTTTCTTTTTTCTGTTTCACGGCAGTGAATTCCACCATTCTGTCTTCCAAGTCACTTATCCGTTCTTCTGCCTTAGTTATTCTGCTATTGATTCCTTCTAGTGTATTTTTCTTTTCAGTTCTTGTATTGTTCATCTCTGTGTGTTTGTTCTTTAATTCTTCTAGGTCTTCGTTAAACATTTCTTGCACCTTCTCGGTCTTTGCCTCCATTCTTTTTCCGATGTCCTGGATCATCTTCACTATCATTATTCTAAATTCTTTTTCTGGAAGGTTGCCTATCTCCACTTCGTTTAGTTGTTTTTCTGGGATTTTGTCTTGTTCCTTCATCTGGTGCATAGTCCTCTGCCTTTTCATTTTGTCTTTCTGTGAATGTGGTTTTCACTGCACGGGCTGCAGGACTGTAGTTCTTCTTGCTTCTGCTGTCTGCCCCCTGGTGGATGAGGCTATCTAAGAGGCTTGTGCAAGCTTCCTGATGGGAGGGACTGGTGGTGGGTAGAGCTGGGAGTTGCTCTGGTGGGCAGAACTCTGTAAAACTTTAATGTGCTTGTCTGCTGATGGGTAGGGCTGGGTTCCCTCCCTGTTGGTTGTTTGGTCTGAGGTGACCCAGCACTGGAGGTTACAGGTTCTTTGGTGGGGCTAATGGCGGACTCTGGGAGGGCTCACGCCAAGGAGTACTTCCCAGAATTTCTGCTGCCAGTGTCCTTGTCCTCACAGTGAGACACAGCAACCTCCTGCCTCTGCAGGAGACCCTCCAACACTAGCAGGTAGGTCTGGCTCCATCTCCTGTGCGGTCACTGCTCCTTCCCTTGGGTCCTGATGTGCACACTACTTTGTGTGTGCCCTCCAAGAGTGGAGTCTCTGTTTCCCCCAGTCCTGTCAAAGTCCTTCAGTCAAATCCCACTAGCCTTCAAAGTCTGATTATCTGCGAATTCCTCCTCCTGTTGCCAAACCCCCAGGTTGGGAAGCCTGACATGGGGCTCAGGACCTTCAATCCAGTGTGTGGACTTCTGTGGTGTAATTGTTCTCCAGTTTGTGAGTCACCCACCCAGCTGTTGTGGGGTTTGATTTTACTGTGATTGTCCCTCCTACCATCTCATTGCAGCTTCTCCTTTGTCTTTGGATGTGGGTTATCTTTGTTGGTGAGTTCCGGTGTCTTCCTGTCAATGATTGTTCAGCAGTTAGTTGTGATTCCAGTGTGCTCGCAACAAGGAGTGAGTGCACATCCTTTTATTCTGCCATCTTGAACCAGTCTGCCTTAAATGTAATGTTAAATGGTTGAATAATATTCTACTGAGTGCAGAAGGAAGAAACATTGATGGAGTACATACTGTGCCAGACATTGTGCACAGTGTTCTATTTTTGTCCCATTTTATCCCCATAGTAGTTCTGTATGATGGGTGTTATTATACCCATTTCATAGATGAGAAAAATTGAGACCTAGCTTAGTTTATTTCCACTTCATTAATTGACTTCTACTACATTCTATGTATGATTCTGAGTTCTGGAGATTCAAAGATGAGTGGGACATTGTCCCTCCTGTAAGGATTTCAGAAAATCTACAGGGGGCAGCGTATGAATATAGAGATAGTTTCAATACAGTATGCTGAGTGCAGTGACACAGAAGAGGAACACCTGACCTGGGTCAGAGCAGTTTTACCAGAGCAGTGCTTCTCAAACTTTCATGTGCATATGGAAGTACTGGGGGTTCTTGTTAAAATGCAGATTCTGATTTTGGGGTCTTCGGTGCGGTATGAGATTCTTCATTTCCAACAGGCTTCCAGGTGATGCTGATGCTGCTGGTCCACATTTTGGACTATTCTGAGTGGGAATATTATAGACAATGTAGGATTTGAACAGATACCAGTTAGCTGGGTAGAGAAATGGGGAAAGGTAATCTAGATAGGACAGCATGGGGCAAGGCATAGAAGCATAAAAAAATGTGTTAAATGGGTAGACTACTTATAATCTATAGCAGGTGTTGGCAAACTACAGCTTGCTGGGTGAATTCAGCCCACATAGCCTGTTTTTATATAGCCCATGTGCTAAGATAATTTTCACGTTTTTAAAGGGTTGTTAAAAAATACCAAAAAAACAAAAAAAAAACCCAAACAAAGAAGAACATATACCAGAGATGTAGAAAGTCTTAAATGTTTACAAGCTAGCCCTTTACAGAACATGCTTGCGATCTGTGTTGATGGTGGTTATTGGTGGAGTGTAAAATCTGCAGTAGGGCATGGCAGGAAATATGTTAGAGACAGTAGGCAGGGGTGATCACAGGGGACACAGAGGAGCTTGGCCTTTATCTTTGAGGTGATAGGGAGCTAGGCAGAGTTTAAAGAAGGGAGGTGAAAACAGTAGGATTTTGTCACTGATTTGATGTAAGGGAGTGGGGAAAAGGGTCCTGACATGGGTGAATGGTGTTGTTCCCAACTGAAATCCATAATTGGAGGAGAAGCCATTTGAAAGGTAGAGATGGTTCATTCATTTTTGCACATGTTGAGTTTGAGAGAGCACTGTAGGATACCCAGGCTTTCCAGAAGATAAGAGAGATCAATTCTCATTCAGTATTACTGCATCACTGTTTTGTTTAACTGTTACTATTTCATTTACACTTTTAAAGTACTTTCATGTAACGTGTACCTCCATACTCATTCATCTGAAAAAAACAGGTTGTTGAACAGCAGGTGTCTTGTAATCCCTTTCATGCAATGTGATGTGTGTGTGTGTAGAGCTGTCTGGAAAGATGCGTGCAGTATTTTCTACTGTTTTTCTATACAAAGCTATGTGTTTCGGGATTTAATAGACTTTTCTGGCCCAGGCTAGGAATTCACCGTTGTTTACAACATTGTCAGCATTCTAATGAGAAGCAGCAGCATTAATTTCAAATAATTGGCTTATGTGGAAAATTAATAAATTGGTGACTAAGTTGTACGTACTTTGAGATGCTTATTGTTCTGTAAAATTAATATTCTGATATATTGAAATCCAAGAGTAATCAGATCACATCAATTAGTTTGTGTATGATAGTATGTGTGCAGTTTGCTTTAGTTCTGTATGCAAATATACTATACTCTTAAAGATTCCAGTTTTTGATTACTTATTCTAGTTTCATATAGAATAAATGGCATTTTATCCATACCCTTCTCCCTGGTAGTATCATGATTCTTGAAAGATACACTTTTGGCACTATAAAAGAATATCTCCGAAATTGACCTTTCAGTGTAAGTAACACAGGTACATACCTGAGTTTAAAAGTTATTTTTTTGCTATGAAATAATGTTTTAAAAATTCTTTATATAGATTGAATACCTGCTTAAGAAACTTACAGAAGCTATGGGAGGAGGTTGGCAACAAGAACAATTTGAAAATTATAAAATCAACTTTGATGACAGTAAAGATGGCCTTTCCGTGTGGGAACTGATTGAGCTTATTGGAAATGGACAGTTTAGCAAAGGCATGGATCGGCAGACAGTGTCCATGGCAATTAACGAGGTCTTTAATGAGCTTATATTAGATGTGCTGAAACAGGTAAGAGTCCTATAACACTATTTCTCCTTACCTTTAGAATTTGACATGTTTGAAATAAAACAAATTTGCATTACAAAGATGAGTCTAAGTCACTTATACTTTTACACTGATTGAGAACAGTCTTGTGTTTTCCCAGTCTTGTGTTAGGCTTTCATTGTAAAGAATTATAGTTAAGCATTGGGAAATTACTATTTTGAAATAACTGTTTAAATGATCACATTTCTAAACATTTTTAAAGTACTTTTATGTCACGTGTACATCCATACTTATTCATCTGAAAGATCCCATGGCATATTGTTCAGTGAAAAAAAGTTTGTTGAACAGTAGGTGTCTTGTCATCCCTTTCATGCAATGTGATTTGTGTTTGTAGAGCTGTCTGGAAGGATGAGTGCCAAGATGTTGATTGCCGCTGGATTGTGGGATTTCTGTGAATTTTATTTTATTCTTTGTTCTTTTCTTATTATTGGACTTACTATTATATATGTTTACACATGTTGATCTCTCTTTATATATATGATATATATTATTTTTATAAAATCTTAAAAATATTCTTTCTTTTGGGAAAAAATACCTTTATATAGTAAAGTTGTGTTTATCATATTAGATGATAAAGTTTGTTTTCTCAGCACCTGCATAGCATCTGATATACGTATGGAGGCTTAATGCTTATTAAGTAGAATTTATATATTTTTAGTGGATTAGATTAGATTTCCTACCTTATTACATTGAATAATAGCTCTGATTTGGGATTTCCTTACTTTGGTCCTTTCTTTGCTCTGTTAGGTGATATTGCTTTTGCTCTTTTCTCCAAATGGAGCCCATCAAAAAAATTAATTGAGGCTTAATTTGTGTAAGTTTTTGGTGCTGCAAAGAGTTATGAGACATGGTCTCTGTCTGAAGAGGATTTCCAGACAGATTAGGATGGCAGAATATAGAACTACAGATGAATTGCAGTATGAGATAGCTTTGGCTTAAATGTTCAAGGATTAGCAAACTGAACAAGTAATATGATTAGAACTTAGTGTAATAATCGAATGATACAGCCAAGATATTATCATATATTTAACAATGTGTATAGTCTACCATAAGCTATCAGCACCTATAGATTTACTATTTAAAATGTGAGTTAGGACTTCCCTGGTGGCGCAGTGGTTGAGAGTCCGCCTCCTGATGCAGGGGACACGGGTTCATGCCCCGGTCCGGGAAGATCCCACATGCCGCGGAGCGGCTGGGCCCGTGAGCTATGGCCGCTGAGCCTGCGCGTCCGGAGCCTGTGCTCCACAACGGGAGAGGCTACAACAGTGAGAGGCCCGCGTACCACAAAAAAAAAAAAAAAAAAAAGTGTTATTCTTGAATAGTACTGAAGGGTTTTGGCCTATAATAAATGTGTACTTTTGCTGAAGTAAAAGTTTTAATCATACACCTTTGATGCTGATGTATGGGAAGGAAGCACAGGGCTAGTAAGTGTGAGCATAGAAGCTATACTTAGCAGCCAGTAGCCTAACTACTGGTCCAGTTCTTTTTCTGCTCCTTTGGAGCAGAGTCATCCTCCAGAATTGTGAGGTCAGGCAGAGAGGTACTTTGGTGCCAGAGGGGGACTGGCTGAGAAGATATGCTTGGCCAAGTTGACTGATAGGTTTTAGCATTTTCATTGATGGAGGTCTAGATTTACTGAGAATCACTGTGAGGTCTAGGTCTAGATTTACTGAGAATCTCAGATCACTGTGTGTGTGCATGTGTTTGTTTTCTATTTTAAAGGGAACAGATAGAATAGTATAATGAACTCTCCTATACCCATCACCTAGCCCCAGGAACCACTGATACCTGGTTAATCCTCCCCGCCTACTTTGACCTCTCCTGTCTTATCTTGACACAAATCCAGACATTTCATTTTATCTATAAATATTTCAGTAGGCATCCCTAAAAGATAAGGTATTAAAAAAAGAAACCCCACAATGCTGTTAACATCAGGGGGTCTTGCAGTCTCTTATCTGCATATAGCTTTTGGCGAGGTTGGGGGGTTTGGGTGGGGGGAGGAGATGTCTCTGAGTGTCTAAAATTCTATGTAAACTTTTATCTGCACATGCTTGCATGAATTTGACTGGGTATAGTGCCCTGCCTTTGTAGCTCTTCAAAGGGTTCATGATCCACAAAGGGCAAGAACCTTTGATATTCATGTATTCAAGGCCACACATCAGATAATGGAGCAGGCAAGAATGTCAAGGAAGAGGTATCAGCTCTTATAAATAAAAGGACAGGAGTTTATATCAGATTTAATCTTTCATAGGGTTACATGATGAAAAAAGGCCATAGACGGAAAAACTGGACTGAACGCTGGTTTGTACTAAAACCCAACATAATTTCTTACTATGTGAGTGAGGATCTGAAAGATAAGAAAGGAGACATTCTCTTGGATGAGAACTGCTGTGTGGAGGTAAGAGTCAACGGTTACCTCTTTCCAGTGCTGCCCCCTGCTGTTCAAGTAGTGTATCTTCCTTCTTCTAGACTCCAGAGCCTTAAAAATAATCTTAAAATTTACATTTCCAAAATAATACAGGCATACAGTAGCCATAGTTTCTGAACCAAAAAATTAGATACCTGACAAAATTTTTTTCTAATGTGAGTTTATTTTCTTATACTCGAGAATAAAATATAGGGATTAAATCTCATTTGTACATTGAAGGGATCATTTCTTGAATAAAATGGAGTCATAAATAAGAAAATAAAGCAAAAAAAAATTCAGTAAGAAAGTGTTTGAAGTCATGAATATATCAGAAAACCTGGGCCATTTTGAGTGTAATAGATAAACCAAAAGAAGATGTGAGCATTGCCTTGGAATACTTAGGGTGACTTTCAGAATACTTTAGTCACAGCTGCTAATTCGGTTAAAGAAGTGAAGTCCTCAAGAACATAAAGTTTTGAGTTTTTAATTTATAGCTGAACTATTGCCACATCTGTATTTGTTGAAGAACATTTAAAATACCTAAGATCTCACTCATAAATGATAATGTGTTTTGATGTTTGAAATGGTATGTATTAATGTCTTAGCGTGTGCAGTGCCCAGTAAGGGGTCTTCTTAGATTCAAGTAAACATGGAGACTCACAAGATTACCATAGGCCATACCAGTCTACTTATAAGGATATAGGACAAGAACCACAGCTTGCCAGCAACAATACCCCTGGTGCAAGGAAGGGAGAGACGCATCTGGAGGGTGTGGGAATCACCATGGGTTAGAAGCCTCATATCCTATAGGAGTCAAGACCTATTGGAACAGTCCATGGGTATATCTTCCAGGGTTCCCTTAAGAGATGTGCTAAGGTACAAGGGTTGCTGTGCTCAGGAAAGCCCAAAGCATGGCCCATCAGGTGGTGTTGGTTCTCCCAGTCTAGGTGTAGTACACTAATCCAGGGTCATTTTTACCATAAGTACTGTTGCCTAGGGGGCAGCATTAGAAAATCAGTAATATTCATTTATAGGTACCTCTTATATAAATAATTAAGATTGAACTTAATCTAAATATTTTAAAATAAAATTTTAAAGACTAATTTTGCTTTCTGTCTTAGTCCTTGCCTGACAAAGATGGAAAGAAATGCCTTTTTCTCATAAAATGTTTTGATAAGACCTTTGAAATCAGTGCGTCAGATAAGAAGAAGAAACAAGAGTGGATTCAGGGTAAGGTAATTTTTATTACTTGTCATGATATAACTTGAGAGCTCTTTCAGCTTTGGATCTCATTAAAGATACTCGGCATTGTTTCCTCATTGTCTATAGTTATTTCTATGTGAAACAGTAGCTAGAAGAATAACAAAGTGAGAGGAGTTCCCAAAATTTTCATCAATTTCATTTGCCTGATGAATGTGTGGGAAAATTATAAACTGGACATTTTAGGTTTTTTTACTCTTACTATTTAAAGAACATGGAATTTCCCCTTTTAAGGACTATAAAGAATTTTAAAGTAGCCATTTTGAGTATTTAGTAACATGTAAAACGAAAGAGGAATTGTGCAATAGCTTTTGAATACTTCAAGTAATTTTCAAGATCTGTTACTTTCACAAGAAATCACTAGTTTCAAATAATTATCTCAAGAATGCAAACTTCTGATTTAATAACTTTCAAACTAAAGTATTACTCCAAAATTAGTAAAGAATGAAACACTTTATGAGATTTTATTTTTAATCATGAAAGAGGATTCTGAATGTTATATTCTTGAACATAGGTAAAATTGTTTTATTGAAAATTATGGTCACTTTGATGTAGTTTAAGAGTTTGAGGCAAGTGTACCTGGGTCTGAATCCTCTCTCCTGGGCTTCTGGGGTTGAGTTAGGAATTCTCTAGCAGCTTTCTTCTTCTGTGGAATGGGGCAAATAACAGTATCAACCTCTCAGGTTGTTGTGAGGGTTCATAATTAGAAAATGAAGATATAGTTGCATATTTAAAAAATGACACATCATTGCAGAAATGTTTGTGACAGATTGCAAACAACTTAAACGTCCATTAATTGGGGAGTGGTTAACAGATTATGGTACAGCTACACAGTGGAGAATTGTGCAGTACTGTGCAGTATGTACTGATATGGAAAGCTCTCCAAGGCTCTGAAGAGTGTGTTATGCCAAGATTTGTGTCAACAGAAGATGGAGAACGTATATACATGTTTATTTGTATATGCTTAAAGTATCTCAGGAAAGATGCACAGAAACTGTTAGCATTAGTTGCTAGTGGAGTGGAGAACTCAGTACTGGGGGATAGGAGTAGGAGCGAGACTTCATCTATGTCCTTTCATGCTTTTGAGTTTGAACAATGTGAAAGTATTAGCTCTTTAAGTAATTGAAACAATCAGGAAAGAAATCAGATTTCACGTAGAAATTATATAATGCATGTAAAGGGTGTATATATAGCAAATATTCAAAAAATGGTAGCTGCTGTTATCTCCTCGGGAAGGGAGTATAGAGGGAGATGGTTTCATAAGGTATGGATGAGGGGCAGACTAAATACAGCAGGCAGCAAATCAGATACCAGGAACTTTATATCTCAGCCCTTGCTATGTCTTGTTCTTACCTGGCCTTTTGGGAAGTATAGGAAAGGGAGTTGGAAGTGTTGGGATTTCCTCAAATGTGTGTGATATTCCCAAATCAAGATCTGTTTAAGCACAGATAGGCAGTTACGGAACTTTGGAGCTGGAAGGGACTCCAGAGATCATCTCTCTCATGTTAGAGATGAGAAACCCGTGCTGTAAGAGGTTCTGTGACTTGCTCACGGTCACACCACTGCTCAGTGGCAGGATCAGAATTATCCTGGGTCTCTGGTTTTATTCCCACTATGCCATTTACATGTTAGGCTTACAAAGAATAAAGGTTATTCCCTGTTTTTTCTCCCATGCCTTTCACAGCCATCCATTCTACCATCCATCTGCTGAAGCTGGGCAGCCCCCCACCACACAAAGAAGCCCGCCAGCGTCGGAGAGAACTCCGGAAGAAGGTGCTGGCTGAGCAGGAGGAGCTGGAGCGACAGATGAAGGAGCTCCAGGTGGCAAATGAAAACAAGCAGCAGGAGCTGGAGACCGTGAGGAAGGTGGGCGTGGACGCTGGGCTAGGGGCGGGCTCTCATTTCACTGCAGAGGCCACAGCGACCTCACTTACTTGGTAGAGCTTTGGTTCTACCAAGACTAGATTAATGCAACCGTAGAGAGATTTTTTTTTGTGAACTGTGCTTGCAGGAAGTACATCTAGACCACTGAGTGAGACGCCCTGGTTTACCCAGCCCTTGAAAGTTATGAGGGTCTCAGGGTAGCAGGGACATTTCATTGACCAGAAAAGAACATTTATAAGAACAATGAGCACAGTTGAATTTTGTCAGAGAAAGATGAGACATTGTATTCCCCTAAGGATGTCAAGGTCACTTTTGGTGAACTGGACAGGATCTGTTGCTTTTTTAGATTTTCCCCCTTAGCTCCCATCTTCACTCATGAGGATCTTGGAAGACCCTTAGTGTTAGAATTGTGGGGTTTTACTTATTGTTTGGAGCCAAAGATACAGTCTGGGTCAGCTTCCCTTTCCATCTCAGGGCTAGGAGGTCAAGTACCACAGGCTGTATGAGATAGTTGACATTCATTGGGAAACTTTCTTCCTCAGTTGTGTATATCACAATTCTGGGTGTGGTGCTGAGTCCTCAGTGTGTGGTCATGGTCTTTATTTGGGGCGCCTTTGGGTTGATCCTTTCTGCCTTGAATCACTGAGCACCTGCTAACCACAAGCTCAAGCATCCTTTTGTGTCCTCCTATGCAGCACCTGTGCCCTGGGATGTGGCATACTTTAAGGCCCCAAATTCCTGGTGGGGTTCTCCCTTTGCAACCCCTAGAAGTGCCACACTCTGTGCTGACTTCCTCTGTTTCTGAAGTTGGTTGTCTGTCTTACTGGTGTTTCCTGGTGTGTGATGAATCATTTTTCTCTTGTTGCTTTCAAGATTTTCTTTTTGTCTTTGGTTTTCCACCGTTTTACTATGATGTGTATGTCTGTATGATATGAAGTATGTGTTAAACTCTTTGTATTATCTTAGAGTTCATTGAACTTATTGGATGTGTAGGTTAGTATTTTCCATCAGATTGGGAAAGTTTTCAGTCACTATTTCTTCCAGTATTTTTCCTTCTCCTTTCTCTCTTTCCTATCCTTCAGATACTCCTGTTATGTGAATGTTGGTGTACTTAATGGGTGTCTCACATTTCTCTGATGCTGTTTTCTTCTCTGTTCTTCAGATTGCATAATTTCTATGAATCTTTTTTTGTTTTGTTTTGTTTTGCTTTGCTTTTTGCGGTACGCGGGCCTCTCACTGTTGCAGCCTCTCCCGTTGTGGAGCACAGGCTCCGGACACGCAGGCCCAGCAGCCATGGCTCATGGGCCCAGCCGCTCCGCGGCTTGCGGGATCCTCCCGGACTGAGTCATGAACTTGTATCCCCTGCATCGGCAGGCGGACTCTCAACCAGTGTGCCACCGGGGAAGCCCTATCAATCTATCTTTGATAGATTCTTCCTACAGCCCAAATGTATGTATGAGAACCTCTAGTGAATTTTTCATTTCAGTTATTGTACTTTTCAACTCCAGAATTTCCATTTGGTTCTTTTTTATAATTTCTGTCTCTTTATTGATGTTGTCTGTTTGATGGGATATCATCATATCATCTATGACTTCCTTAAGCATGGTTTTCTTAGTTCTTTGAACATATAATAACTTCTTTGAAGTCTTTGCTAAATCCGGTGTCTGGGCCCCTTCAAAGGCAGTTTCTATTGCCTGCTTTTTTCCCTGCGTATGAATCACACTTTTCTCTTTCTTTGCACATCTCATAATTTTTTGTTGAAAACTGGATGTTTTAGATAATACGTTGTAGCAACTCTAGATATGGCTTTCACCCCTCCCCCAAAAGCTTGTTATTGTTGTTTGCTCATTTATTTGTTTCATGATTTGGCTGGATTATTTCAGTGGAGTCTGTTTGCCTCATGGTGTGCAGCCTCTGACTGTCCTCCTCCCAAGCAGAACCTTGGGCATGCACACAGTGCCTTGGGGTGACCGAGGTGTCAGCAGGGCTTTTTTGGCATTCTTTTGTTTTATACAGTTTTTAAAGTTTACACTCCATTTACAGTTATTACAAAATATTGGCTATATTCCCCGTGTTGTAGAATACATCCTTAAGCCTATCTTACACCCAACAGTTTGTACCTCCCACTTTCCCTACCCCTATCTTGCCCTCCCCCCTGTAACCGCTAGTTTATTCTCTATATCTGTGAGCCTGCTTCTTTCTTGTTATATTCACTAGTTTGTTGTATGTTTTAGATTCCACATATAAGTGATATCATACCGTATTTGTCTTTCTCTGTCTGACTTATTTCACTTAGCGTAATGCCTTCCAAGTCCATCCATGTTGCTGCAAATGGCAGAATTTAATTATTTTTTATGGCTAAGTAGTATTCCATTGTAGATATGTATTCACCACATCTATTTTTTATTCATTCATCTGTTGATAGACACTTAGATTGCTTACATATCTTGACAATTGTAAATAATGCTGCTGTGAACATTGGGATGCCTGTATCTTTTCAGATCAGTGCTTTTGTTTTTCTTGGATATAAACCCAGGAGTGGGGACTTCCCTGGTGGTCCAGTGGTTAAGAATCCACCTTCCAATGCACGGGTTTGATCCTTGGTCAGGGAACTAAGCTCCCACATGCTGCAGGGCAACTAAGCCCATGCGCCACAACTAGAGAGCCCGTGCACTGCAGCTACTGAGCTTGCGTGCTCTGCAGCCCACATACCACAACTAGAGAGAAGCTCGCGTGCCACAACGAAAAGACCCTGCATGCCGCAACAAGGATCTTGTGTGCCGCAACTAAGACCTGACACAGCCAAATAAATAAATAAATAAATAAATATTCAAACCCAAAAAACCCAGGAGTAGAATTGCTGGGTCATATGGTAATTCTGCTTTTTAGTTTTTTGAGGAACCTCCGTACAATTTTCCACAGTGGCTGTACCAGTTTACATTCCCACCAACAGTGTACAAGGTTTTGGGTTGTTTGTTTTTTTGATGTTGAGTTGTACGAGCTGTTTATATATGTTAGATATTAATCCCTTATTGGTCATATCATTTGCAAATATTTTCTCCCATTTGGTAAGTTGGCTTCTCGCTTTGTCAATGGCTTCCTTTGTTGTGCAAAAGCTTTAAAGTTTAATTAGGTCCCATTTGTTTATTTTTGCTTTTATTTCTTTTACTTTAGGAGATACATTAAAAAAAATTGCTCTGATTTATGTCAAAGAGTATTCTGCCTGTGTTTTCCTCTAGGAGTTTTATAGTATCTGGTCTTACATTTAGGTCTTTAATCTATTTTGAGCTTATTTTTTTGTATGTGGCAGCAGAGCTCTTTGTCTCCATTTCTGATCTCTGTCAGTCTCTCAGCTCTCTGTTAAGCCGGATGCCTCTGTTGGTATCACCTCCAGTTGTTCATCTCACAGTGGCTCTGTTGTTTTCAACAATGCCCTGGAACCTACCTGGCCCCACAGTCTGATATTTAAATTCTGGCCCACATGTAGTTTTTGAGGCCTGTCTTTGAGACTTGTTCCTACTACACGGGGGCTCTTTGCTGGCCTCGCCTGTCAGACTTCTAGCTGGCCTGTGGTTTAGTTTGTTGGTCTTGTCGACCGAAAAAAAGCACAGCTAAAATCTGAGAGTTATGTTTTATTCGGGGACTTTACTGAGGACTCTAGCCAGCCCGGGAGAAAGCTTCTCAGCTCTGAGGAACTGTTCCAAAGAGGTAAGCGGGGAGCCAGGATACAAAGGAGTTTTTGTTGAAAAAAGCAAAACAAAACAAAACATGTAGTTACTGCTAATCACAAAAAACAGATATTTCAAGTTAATGATTTTAGTGCTTTTCAATGTATGGGAAGATGCAAATCTGAGCTCATTAAAATTATTTCTTAGATATGCATCTTAACTATCTAGGGCCAGGATCCTGTTTTCCTCCATCCTGAATTCCTCCCAGGGTGCACTGTTGGGACAGCTGCAGTGGCTGATGGCTTGATGGTGGGCAATGTTCTTTGTTTATTGGAACGGCAAGCAACATTTTTTTGTCTGCACCCTCCTGTGAGATACCTTAGCCCTAGATTGGAAACTGAGGAGAGAGGGAGGCTTATGTTCTTGGTTCCACGGCCATGGGGTAGAGCCTCCTTCCACTGCCATGTCGGGGGAGCAGTAGGCAGAGAGGGGGCTGCACCGTGGCTCACATGCCATAGGTTTTCACTATTCTTGCTGAGATTCAGTTGATTTTCTTGTTAAGTGTTCTCCGTTTGCTGTATGCTTTTAGGATAATTCTCAGAGACTTTAAATGGTTGTTTTTGCTTTTCTTCTAAATGTTGTTTTGCCAGGGAAAGGGTCTGTGGAGTTCCTCATGCACCCTTTGGGAAGTTGAGCTCTGATAAAGTTTTAAGGAATAATGTTAAGATGACAAAACTGTATAGGACAAGCTCAAGAAATAGATTCCTACCTCATGAATGCATTTGCAAGTGAATTTAACTTAATGACTGTACTAAAATTTTCTTGGCAAAATGTTGTTCAGAGTTATGAGGAATCATTCATTTACCTAATTTGTTTTGTATGTTGACTGGGAAAATTGTTGGAATGGAATTCCAGTGGATCTACAAGTTTTATTCGGTCTTTATTGAACACTGAGAATGTTTGACTTCCTCCATAATGTTTAAGTGTGACCGTTTCTCTCCAAATACACTTCCATTGTAATATTCCCTGCTTTTCTGTGGATGGGTTTTTGGGTAGAAACTAGAAGAAGCAGCATCTCGGGCAGCAGAAGAAGAAAAGAAGCGCCTTCAGACTCAAGTGGAACTACAGGCCAGGTTCAGCACGGAGCTGGAGCGGGAGAAGCTTGTGAGTATCGCATGCCCAGAGGTGCTGCTGCGGCCTTAACTCACAGAGCCAGCCCCGGTCGGCAGAGGGGCAAAAGCCTGCCTGGGTTGGTGGAGGGTGAAGAGCTGGGAGGCTAGAGTGAGATCATCTTGCCAGCTTGGCTCTGTTGCTGACTTGCAGTGGGCTCCTGGGGAAGTTATTCATTCATTATCGGTTTATTGAGCACCTTCTATATGCCAGGTACCATGCCAAGGATATAAAGGTAAACCTTGCATTCAAGACCCCCAAGTAGAAATTTATGGAATGGGATGGTAAGTACTGTGGGTAGGAGGACTAAAGTTCCTGGTTTGCTTGGGACAGTCCCTGCCATCCTGGTACAATTATTAATAGCATCCCTTTCAGCCTTCAGAGTCTTGCCTTGGAAAATAAATAGCTACGGAAAAAGTAAGCATAAGTTCCATGACGTTGCACCTCTGTCATGAGCAGAGTGAGGGTTCTGAAGTCAGGAGAACACGTGAACGCTGGCCTGCCGCTCTTGGCAGCTCTGACTCATCATCTGATTAGAGGTTCTCATCCCCAAGAGACCCAAGGTCCAGGTTGCTTCAGGCAGCGAGCTGGTTAGTTGGAACACAGGTCTCCTCACATGAGTTGCAGTGTGTGGGAGAGGGCTGGGCCCAGGGCCTATTAAATAGGTGCTGTGACGTTCCCTTTAGCACCTTTTTGTTGCTCAGACTTGAAGTGGACGTGTTTGTGTCGCGAGAAGAAGGCATGTATGACATGGGGGGTGCTGCCCTCGTGGCCAGAAGATCTGGGTTTGTGTCCTCTGCTCCTGCTGATGAATAACTTGTTTCTCTTCTTCAAATTAGGGGGATAGTCGTATGATCCTTCATGACCCTTATGAGGGTGAACTAAGCTAATGCAAGTAAAAGTGTCTTATAAACTGCAGAGACGTATGCTAATGTGTATGTTATTGCATTTAGGATGTCCTTGTCTTTTAACTTATAAGGCAGAGATTCAAAGCTCTTTTAGCTAGAATGGAGAAACCATAAATGTGTTAGAACACTAATTAAGTGCTTGAGGTCCCCCTGGGGCCAGAGGTGCCCTAGAGAGGGAGAAAGGACGGGGTGCTGGGCAGCCAGGTAAGTGCAGAAGGGCTCACTGCAGGCCAGTCTTTCCTTTCCCCCTTATTTTAACCCTTCGGCTGTTCTGACTGGGAAAAGGTTCATTCTCTTTAGAGGAGACTCTTGGTAGAAAGATGGTGGTTTTAAGACAGAAAGGAGTTTAAAGAGAAATTATACAGGGAAATATTTTTTTCTTGAGTCTGAAATGTGGAGTGAAAGGGATGAGAAATATACCAGGGCAGGAGAACAGCGTTTCGGGTGTAGTTTGTGGACCCAGACTCTTTGGTTGTGGTCTTGGGTCTTGGCATTGGGTTTGGTGCTCTTGCTTCCTCGGTCTTCGGGGAGTGAAGGACGGGCCCTGTCCACCCTGATGGGCTGCGGCTGTGGGCTGTGCTGCGGCTTCACTCAGGGTGGTGGTGGAGCGGGAGGCTTTCCCTGAGGGCGAAGTCAACCTGAGTTTAAACATGACTCTTTTATACCGTCAGATCAGGCAGCAGATGGAAGAACAGGTTGCCCAGAAATCCTCTGAACTGGAACAGTATTTGCAGCGGGTCCGGGAGCTGGAAGACATGTACCTAAAGCTGCAGGAGGCTCTCGAGGATGAGAGGCAGGCCCGGCAAGATGAAGAGACTGTGCGGAAGCTTCAGGCCAGGTGCCGATCGCCTCATCCTCTGTGCTTTATGTGCTTTGCCTGGACTCCTCATACACTTTCTAGGAATGACTAACTCTGCTGGAGAGGGAGGGGTCTCTGACAGATTGGAGAGACCCTGGGGGCTTGGCTGGCTGGGCTCTTTATTCCCAGTCTGGGCCGCTGGGAGACCCTTGCTTATAGGGCTAAAGACAGGGCTCAGCTACCCTCTCCCAGTTTCTAACTTGCTTCCGCATTTGCTTTCTTTAAGATGTCATGTCAGGGGATGCAGCGCTAAAAACTGTTTCCCCAGCTGGTCAGTGCAGGCATATCTTGTGCTTTAAGCTACGCCCCCTGTTTTAGGAGCACTTGTGGGATGAGCTGGGGTACATTTTCCATAGCTGCCATGCCACACGTGGAGCAGCAACAGATGTTCTTTTAATCTTCAGGAGGAAAGAAAGAAGGAGGTTTCTTTGTTATGTATGTTGCCAAAAATGACTTAAAAATAAATGAATTAGGTTTTGAAAAGGTTGATTCTATTAAGGAAAAAATTATCTTCTAAATAGAAAATTAAATGCCTAGCACATTGCCTGGCATTTATGGGTCCCACAAGTGTGTGTTCACCATGGTGTTAACCAGAGGATGGGAACCACCACCCTGTTGTTATTGGGCAGTGATGTTAGCACACCATCCACTGCATGGGAAGGTTTGGTCCCATGTGACTTGCAAAGAGAGACATTCTAAGGGACATTAGACGTTTTTGAACCTCCTTATCATTTGTGATGTGTCAAGAGTTTATAGATCACCTTGTGCAGAGAATTCACAGGTGAGATATGTTATATATATTTACTTCTCTGAAGCTGTGAGGGAGGTTAATTATGACACGGCAGAGATTAGATCATAAAGGAAACCAGAGAACTCCAGAAATTTATTAAAGTATTAGTTATTTCATGTTTATAGAATGAGTGATGTTTTGAATAAGACAGTTTTGGATAATTGATGCCAGTAGTTTTTAACCAGTGGTAAATATCATCATCCCCTATAAACCTTTTAAAAAATACTCATGTAGGGCCTGTCACAAATTTAGTAAATCAAAATATCTGTGGATAGGAGCCCAGGCATGAATATTGTTATTTAAAAAGCTCTCGCTAGGGAATTCCCTGGCGATCTAGTGGTTAGGACTCTGTGCTTCCACTGCAGGGGACACGGGTTCTATCCCTGGTCGGTGAACTAAGATCTCTGCATGCTGTGCAATGCGGCCAAAAAAAAAAAAAAAAAAAAAAAAAAAAATGCTCTGGCTAATTATTTTGTACACTCTGATTTAAGTAAATGGTTCCAACCTTTTAAATGCAAATATAACTACTACATACAGCTCTGCTCCAATAAGCTGATATTACTGCACAAAAACTAACTAGTTTTTCTTGGGGTATATAAGGCCATTTTATGAATTTTACTACTCTAAATTGTTCTTTTACCTTGGTTTTTGGAACTTGACTTTAGTTTTTGGAACTTGAAGTGGACAGGTTCGCGCCCTCTAGTGGTCATTTTTAAGTGAGGCGAGTCCATCTCTTTCCCGAAGTCACAGGAGGCTGGGCCTGATTCAGAGGGACATTTTTTTTTTTTTTTTTTTGCGGTACGCGGGCCTCTCACTGTTGTGGCCTCTCCCGTTGCGGAGCACAGGCTCCGGACGCGCAGGCTCAGCAGCCATGGCTCACGGGCCCAGCCGCTCCGTGGCATGTGGGATCTTCCCGGACCCGGGCACGAACCCGTGTGCCCTGCATCGGCAAGCAGACTCTCAACCACTGCGCCACCAGGGAAGCCCCAGAGGGACATTTTGTCAGATTGGCAACGGGGGCTTTCTCCTTGCTCCCACTCAGGGTAGGCCTTTCTGGGTAGGAAATCAAGGGAAGTCATCGTGGAGTTGAGATAGAAACGTTTAAGTCTGGTACTAATGAACTGTAATATAATCTTAGGCTGAGGGTGTATATACAGGGCTTTTATTATTTTTTTAATTTATTTTTATTTTTGGCTGTGTGCGGGCTTTCTCTAGTTGCGGTGAGCGGGGGCTACTCTTTGTTGCGGTATGTGGGCTTCTCATTGCGGTGGCTTCTCTTGTTGCGGAGCACGGGCTCTAGGCGCGTGGGCTTCAGTAGTTGTGGCACGTGGGCTCAGTAGTTGTGGCTCGTGAACTCTAGAGCGCAGGCTCAGTAGTTGTGGAGCATGGACTTAGTTGCTCCGCGGCATGTGGGATCTTCTGGACCAGGGCTGGAACCCGTGTCCCTGCATTGGCAGGCAGATTCTCAACCACTGCACCACCAGGGAAGCCCTAGAGGGCTTTTTAGTTAGCCTCTGTCCTTTCTTTAAGCAATAGCAAGTCATTCTTCGAACGTTTGGCATCTCATTGTTCTTCCAATGGATGGTGCCTTCTCTGTCAGTGTCTTAAATTTTCCCAGAGATATTTTTTATAGTAAATTGTTTAAATACAAGAACTTTGACTTGAGCCATCTGGATCTTGTTGGGGTTTTTTTTCCCCACTAAAATTGAAGTTTTTTTTAAAAAATGTGTAATCCTGAAGGTTATCTATCCTCTCCTGAATGGGAACTCAGAAGGAAACTGTTCATTTAACATTTGGACAACTCAATCATTGGAAAGTTCTTGAGACGGAGCCATAGTCTGTCCGGTTATAACTTCCACCCACTAAATTTTTGTGTCTGTGAGGCCTAGGAGCGTACCTTAGGTCTGTATTCCCAGCAACTAGTACAGTGCATGGCACACAGTAAGTGCCCAAGGAGTCTTTTTTGAACGAATGGAGCCAGGTTCTACGCATGGGGCCATGTGGAAGAACAGTCTCTTCCATGCGATAATACTCTTCATGTATTTGAAGGCAGGTTGGCGCTGAGCCCTGGCGTGAGGTCTGGGTTTGATTCCCAGCCCTGGTACTTCCTAGCTGTGTAATTTTAGAAAAGTTAGTTCATTTCTTGCAGCCTTCATTTCCTTATCTATACGATAAGCTCGTAGGGTTGTTGTGAAGGGTAAGGGAGGGGATGCTTGCAAAGAGTTTCGTGTAACGTCTGGATTTGGTGGTCACTCGGAGTATGTTGGTTTCTGTTCCTTTAGCTCATCTGCAGAGGGGGAAGATATGCAACGTATAGAATGTCAAATAAGCATTCAGAAAAGGTGCTGACAGGCTGGAATGGTGGTTTTAGAGCAAGAAGATTATTTAAAATATCAGCAGAACAAGTACAGGATCCAGGGTACTTGGCTTAATATCAGCTCATTTGAAAAGATTCAGGGTTTTACTTCCCTGATATGATTGATTGCCAAGAGCCTCATATACTCTCAGGCAGCCTTCATGAAGTGTTTGGAGCAAGTGAGGTAATAGTCCCACCATAATAATATGAACTGATATTTATTCAGCACTTACGACATGGTAGGCACTGCTCTAAGTACCTTACTTGCATTATCACGTTTAATGGATCAGCAAACCTTTGGTGGTAGGTATAGTTCCTATTCCTTTTTTATAAATGAAGAAACTGAGGCACAGAGAGGTTCAAGTCTTTAGTCAGGAGTCTTGTTTGTAAACCACAGAAACCAACTTGGGTTAGCTAAAGCAATAAAAGCATTTGTTGGAAGGTTCTTGAGAAACTCACCAATTCCACAGAAAGGCAGGTGGCCAGGCCTTGAACACAGGCAGGAACCAAGGGAGGCTGAGCAGCCCTGACCAGGCCACGGCAAGAGCCCAGCGAGGGTGCTGCTGATGTCGACATTGGCACCGTGGGTCGGTCAGTCAGTTGTCCCCATTGCTCCTGCCATCACTTGACACTAGATGTTGCTGCCACCAAAAGATAAATTCTTCACTGTCTCTGCTCCTTTGTGTCAGTGGCTTCCATCAAGACATCCCTAGACACGTGAATGGGATTCAGGCTGGGCAGCCTAACCTCCTGCAAATGTCCCTTCCCCTCCAGACTTTCACCACTAGGATGAAGAATCCTTCCGGTCTCATTCACTGTTGTATCCCCTGTGCCTAGAAAAGCACATGGACAGTGTGGAATATATACACACTGAGTAAGTGAGTCCACTCTGCACTGGTCAGCCCACATTGGCAGTGATGTGTTCACTGTGGATGTCACACTCCGAGGGACGTCTCAGAGGGTGCAGACTGGCCCTTGGTGGAACCCGGGGTAGGGGATGGGAGAGCTCATCTTACTTGAGGAAGAACTTTCTAAGAATCAAGGCTGCCAGAAATAAACTGACCCGGTTTGTGAAGCGTGGCCCATCACACAGAACTGGAGAACAACCCTGTAGGATGTTGTAGAGGGAATTCTTACAACGGTGTGGGACTGGGGATGGGGATTGGAGTAGTCAGATAGGGGCTGTGGAGTCTGTTACGTTACTTCTGCTGTTGTCGGTTTTAGAAGCGCAAACGCTCTTGGGTAGTAGTTACTGGCCTGCCGTGTGGCTTGTTACCATAATTCTGATGGTCAAGCCAGTAGAGATGCGTCCCGTCCTGGGCTGGCATCTAACCACATTGTCTACACTTTGGGTACAGGTGGGGCTGCACGTTAATTTATTTATTAAATACTGGCATAGCTGGATATTCTCAGATAGGTAGCCTGTTATTAAAAGATAACATTTTGAAGTCACACAGGCCTGGGTTGAAATCCATTACTTACCTGTGCGTCATACTTTTAAACCCTTTGACTTCATCTGCAGGGATAATAACACCTTGCAGAATTGTGGAGGGTTAGCAGCAAGGAAGGTGAAGAGCCTGACAGGCAGCGCGTCGTTAGGAAATGGTGTCTGCTCACTCTACCTTTTGTCAGCTCCTTCTTCTCTTGCTTTCATTAGTCAGCTTTTTCCTTGGTGATAGGTCTTCACTAGATAAAAAATGTTTTAATGTTGTAGCAACCCGGCAAATTTCAAAACACGGCCCTGCAGGTCACTTAGCCTTTGTGCCTCACTTTTTTCATCTCTGAACGGAATAATAATAGTACTTAAGTTTATTGTGAGGATTAATTGAGAAAACACACTTCCTTCTTGGCCCGTTAAGCCTTCAACGCATGTTATATTTACTGTCATTTTTTTTCATAAAAGGGTGAAACAGAGCTTGGAGCAGGACTCATGAGTCACCTTAGCCACTTTGTGAATCTAGTTTCCCTCTTGTGAAATGAGCGGTGGGTTAGATGACCCCCAGGCTTCTCTGCGGCTCTGGCGTGCTCCGACATCTGCTGGGTCAGGGGCGGTGACCGGGCGGGTCTGACGCCGAGCTCGCATCGCAGGTTGCTGGAGGAAGAGTCGTCCAAGAGGGCCGAGCTGGAGAAGTGGCACTTGGAGCAGCAGCAGGCCATTCGCACCACGGAGGCGGAGAAGCAGGAGCTGGAGAACCAGCGCGCCGTCAAAGAGCAGGCCCTGCAGGAAGCCGTGGAGCAGCTGCAACAGCTGGAGCTTGAGCGGAAGCAAGCACTTGAGCAGTACGAGGTCATTAAACCCAGCCCTGCAAACACGTGCATTTAAATATTCTTAAACATTTAAAGCAACAGGATATTTGCTTTACTGTAAGAAGCGGTGTAAGAATTGTGTTTAGCTGTAGGTAGGAATTTTTTTACAGGCGATGGGGCGTAACAGTTGGAGTCCAATCAAGAGACTGAAACTACACCGGCAATATGAACAGGGAAGGTTTAATATAAACGACTATTAACTCTAACAGGGGATTACCTCCTGAGCAGCAAAGAAAACTCTGAGCTGCAGGAAGGGCAGACACAGGAAGCAGCCACTGCCTCTAGGGCTGAGGCAGAGCGCCCAGGGGAGGAACACATCCACTTTGCTCCCTTAGCCCAGTGCTGTGAGCCAGTCCTTCTTGGAGAGGGCATGGCCTTCGCCCACTGGGTGGCAGAAAAGCTCAGTGAGGTGCTGAGACTGGGAAGCCACCCTCTGGGGCACTGGTGGAAGCTGCCCACAGCGGAGGTGCCGCTAAAACCCACTGGTGTGAGCACCATGGGTGTCCCACTAGCCGCAGGAGCTGCTGCGCAGAGCACAGTGGAGCCTCCTGCAGTGTCCCGCCAGCCCTTCCACTAACGAAGCTTAAGTGGTGCCAGCTGTCGAGGGAACGTTAGCCTAACGGCACAGGCAGGACAGCAAAGGGTGGGTTTGGAGCCGAGCGGCAGTAAGCCGGAACTGGCACACAAGGGTCTTATATATTCATCTGTAATTAGTGCGAATTACGTCCTCTGTGTGACCTCGGGCAGGTTACTTAACTGCTCTGAATCCTAGTTTCCACATCTGTAAAACGGGATAATAATATTTCGTGCTTCTTATGGCTGTGATGATTTAATGAGATAATCCACTAGTGTATAGTAAGTGCCTAATCATTGTCATTTGACTCTTAAACTACCTGTGTGTTTGCATAGTCTAAAATCTGCTTTTGTTCTAGGGAGTTAAAAAGAAGCTGGAGATGGCAACTAACAAGACCAAGAGCTGGAAGGACAGAGTGGCCCAGCATGAAGGGTTAATTCGATTGATAGAACCAGGTAACACATTCTTTGAAGTAATCAGATATTTAGTCAATTTATTTTTCTGTTTTATTTGTGTACTTGAATTGTGCTAAAAATAAAACCCCAAAAAACAAACTTCCTCAGCCCAAATATACAGAAACCCAGCTGTTTACAGTAAATTTCTCTTGAATAATCACTTGCCCTCTGATAGATAAGAAGGCCTGGTTAATCCCCTTTGTATACATCTTCTAGTTGTTTTGGCTGGTATAACCTTTATGGATGTTCCTCAGAGAAGAAATAACGTAGAAAAGTTACTCCTTTGTCTGTGGAAAAATGATAATGTTAATTGAAGAATATAAGACTTCCTATGTTTAATGCATGTTTGTCTCTTAGGTTCAAAAAACCCTCACCTGATCACTAACTGGGGCCCTGCAGCTTTCACCCAGGCAGAACTTGAAGAGAGAGAGAAGAGCTGGAAAGGAAAGAAGGCCACGGAGTGAGCAGAAGTCATGTCAGTTATGTAGGTTCTGAGTATAACTGGAAAGCTTTATGCTAAAGACAAAAGGACCTGGCTTTGCTGCTTCTAACTCTTCTTCTTTCAGTGCCTCCTGGTCAGTATACTAAGGAAGCCTTCTTACTTATCTGCCTGTAAAGAAAGGCTTACCTGAAAAGAAAAAAAACGTCAGCATCGTCAAGCTCTTTATTTACCCTTTCTCTGAAAACTTCAGCTTCTGAAAGTTCCCGTTAGCTCCCTCAGATTGCCGGTGGGGCCAGCGCTCGGACAGCGCAGTGGCGTCCTCATCGACCTGCGGCGTGTGGCTGGCAGCGAGCGGCGCTCAGCTCACCGGCTACCAGAACCTCTGCGGGCCGGGCCGTTGTTCTTCCTCCTCCGAGTGCTTGTTCCTAAACTAGATGGGCCAGCCTGCTCGCCGTGGCCCGCAGTTGACGTGGACTGCCTGTGACCACGGATGCTCTACTGGAGAAGGCGTTTCTCTCACACGTGGCCGTCGTTCTGACTAAGCGGTTGCCGTCTGTGTCTCTGGTTGTGCAGGTTCATGCAGTGTGACCGGTTGGCATCCTGGCCCCAGCGGCGCTATCTCAAGGAGGCAGAAGTCTTTCAAACAGTGCTTTGGCTGAGATAGATACTTACGAGTCAAGGACAGCACAGAGATGAACTAAGTAAATCCCATTTGGAATGATGTCTTGATACTAACTGAATTCCTCCTAATATTTAAAATGGTTTCAACTGTCCAAGTGCCGGCAGACCCCTTGGTTTTACTTTTGTAGTTACTGTACAGAACATTTCAGGTGTCTGTGAATGCTTGTCCTAATCAGACCTTTTCCTTGATAAATAGGGATATGATCATTTCTAGGAATCATTCATGAAAAAAGTTTTAAAATGTATTTTTGTGACGTGCTATGTTGAGAAGGAACAAAATATTTATAATTTTCAAACATTCTTACCTAAATGTTGTACAATGTAATATGCTGAACTTAATTTTTTTGCTAATTTTCTAAGGTATATTAAAAGTGTTTTGTATGGTTTTTGTTTGTTTTAGTAAAATGGAATCAGTAAGAAAATAAAAAAATACCAGAAGAGCATACATTTTCAACTGTCTGATTTGACAGGACAGGAGAGTAAGGTTGTGTGTATGTGTGCATGTTTTCATATAATGAGATGAACTTGGATTTAGGGACACTTCCTGAAAACACTGGGTTTGCAGTTTGGAGCCCCCAAACCAGTGCTATCATGAAGTTAGCTATGGCCTCCAATTTGGCGTTTGAGTCACTCATGTGGGAAACCGTGGTGGATGTGTCAGCTCACAAACGGGAATTTACAAAGATGATTTCTCCCTCATTGTTGCTGTGCCCTCCAAATCCTCTTACCTCTGCTTTCCCGAATTTTCTTTTTATGCCTCTTAGTTTTTCTTTCAGTTTTACCAGAGTAAACAGTGTGGTTTTTTTTGTTTTGGTTTTACACAGTTGCCAAGATTAAAACGCCTCTTGTGGATTAAGCAGGCCCACTCAGTCCAGCGTGATTGTCTTGGAAAACTGATCATTTCCTTCTAGAGGAGAGAACACACTGGCTGGTGTTTTTTTAACTTTTTTTTTTTTCTGCGTCGGGTCTTAGTTGCAGCACGCGGGACCTTCGTTGTGATGCTCGGGCTCCTTGCTAGATGCGGCTCGCGGGCTTCTCTCTAGCTGTAGCGTGCGGGTTTTTTCTCTTCTCTAGTTGTGGTGCGCAGGCTCCAGGGTGCGTGGGCCCTGTAGTTTGCAGCACACAGGCTCTCTAGTTGAGGCGCACGAGCTCAGTAGTTGTGGCACACGGGCTTAGTTGCCCTGCAGTATGTGGGATCACAGTTCCCTGACCAGGGGTCAAACCCGTGTCCCCTGCATTGGAAGGCAGATTCTTTACCACTGGACCACCAGGGAAGTCCCTAACTTCTTTCTCTACTGCAGTGGTTCTCAACCAGGGATGATACTCCCTGAACCCCCCAAGCAGAAATCTGGAGGGGCAGTGTCTGGAGACATTTTAATTGTCACTCCTGGGTTTGTTACTGGCATCTACAGGGTAGAGGCCAGAGATGCTACTAAACGTCCTAGGATTCACGGGACGGTCCCTGTAACAAAGACTTAACATGGCCTAACATGTGACTAGTGCTGAGGTGGAGAAAACCTTCTCTGCAGAAAGGCAAGATCGAGGTTCGGAGCACAACAGTCTCTTAGAGTCAGGGTTTCCCCAGGAGGAGCAGCAGGAGTGACCTCTTTGGTGTAACTGGGGCGCATGTGGGGGGAGAGTGGCCGCGTGCTCTGTGAGCAGGCAGAGAGCAGAGGGCGGGAGCCTTGGCTCACCCCGTGCGGGGCGTCGTGCTTCAGGAACGTTGTAAATGCCTTTTCAGCATAGGTGCAAAGGGAATTGCTTTGGATATGCTTTAAAGTCTCCCTGGGATGCAGGTTGCTGGGGCGTGAAATGTAAAGCTGCCGTGACCTTGATCTCTTCATGTGAGTGGCTGAGCACGGGGAGGGGCTGTCGGAACCATTCGGCAGCTGGTGGGGGATGAGTGTTCAGATTTACGGCCTGGCTGGTGATGTACCTCACGGAGCACTGGTGCCTGTTACACTTGGCAGAGCCTCCGTTGTGCCTTCAGGGTCGTGCCAGCAAGGCATCGCTGCCCTAGTGGAGCAGGGATCAGGTGACGCCAGGCCACGGGAAGTGGGGAAGAGGCGCGGCCCAGCTGTTACCAGTTCCTAGTAGGGGCTCAACATTTACTGAAAGAATCAGTCTTGGGAATACTTTAAGGTCTATCTGTTTCTTTCCTCTTGCTCTCCCTCTACTTCCTGCCTTATTTTGATATTCATTTTGAGACCTGTAAAAGTCACCCCTCAACTTTAGGAAGCCGTATGGTGATATCTACTCAAGCTAAAGACAACACCTACCCTATGGGCCAGCGGCTCCCCCAAGGGAAATGAGGCAGGTGTCCACAGGAAGGCCCTGCAAGGAGGTTCACAGCAGCTTCATTCAGGATGACCCAAACCAGCAACAACCAAAGTGCTCATCAGCAGAGAACAGATCAATGAATATGGTATATTCAGACCAAGGAGACCATACTTTATTTAAAAAGAGTGTCACTGAGAGATGCAGCAACTTGGATGAATCTCACAGACATTATGTTGAGCAAAGAAGCCAAACACAGAGAAAATACTGTTTGATTCCATTTATATTAATTTCCAGAACCGGCAGAGCTAATCTGTGGATTTCGAAGTCAGAATTGTGGTTAGCTGGGGGTGGGAAGGGTGGTTATTGACTGGAAACAAGTGAACCTTCTGGGACGCTGGAAATGGGCAGCGGTTACCTAAGTAAAATATATCAGCTTTACACTCAAGATTTGTAGTTTGCTCTTTGTAACTAGTGCCTCTAGAATGCTGGACTGGCTAGTCCCTAGGGGTCAGCTGGTCCAAAGCCCTCAACTTTGCACAGAAGGACCTGGAAGGGGATGGGCCAAATCTACCCAGGAACAGCTGCCCCTCTTCCAGGATGTGGTTCATGACAGCACCTGCCCCCTGCTGGGTCCTTTAAATACAGTTGATGTCATACGTTTTTAATCTCAGTTTTTTCTATCTCCCATCACGCAGCTGGTTGCGTGTCCCTGCTTCACCACTCAGGAGTGGCCCTGACCCCTCCTAGTCGTGTGCTCAGCTTCCATTGACCTTTCTGAGGTTGCTGAGTCTTTGGCCTTGGGTAGTGGGTGAATCTGTGGTGGACACTAAATTCCATCCAGGGTTAGCCTGAGATTCCTTTTCCACCTCTACCACGTAGATGCAGCACACTGACTCTCAGGGCTGTGCACCCACAGGAATGAAGGCCTTCCTCACTGTTTACGTCCACCTCCTCAACAGCAGTCCTCAGGGCCCGGTTGAGGGCCAGCGGGACGTGATGAGTGGGAGAGGGAAGCTTTGTCTAGCAACCCCCATTCTGTTCAGCCCTGAGCCCCGCAGCCTGCCCTTCTTCCCCATCTGAATCTCTCATTTCCTGTCCCGTATCACCCAGCCTCTTCCCCTTAACCAGCACTCTCTGCTTTGACCAGCAGCCCACAATGGGTCTCTAAATTACAATGTGTCTTGGTGTGTTCCTCTTTGGGTTCATCCTGTATGGGACTCTCTGCGCCTCCTGGACTTGGGTGATTGTTTCCTTTCCCAGGTTAGGGAAGTTTTCAGCTATTATCTCTTCAAATATTTTCTCAGGCCCTTTCTCTCCTCTTCTCCTTCTTGGACCGCTATCATGTGAATATTAGTGCATTTGATGTTTTCCTAGAGATCTCCTACACTGTCCTCATTTCTTTTCATTCTTCTTTGGTTCTGTAGCAGTGATTTCCACTACTCTTGTCTTCCAGCTCACTGATCTGTTCCTCTGTATCACTGAGTCTACTATTGATTCCTTCTAGTGTATTTTTCATTTCAGTTATTGTATTCTTCATCTCTGGTTGTTCTTTATATTTTCTAACGCTTTATTAAAAGCTTCTAATTTCCCGCTCTGTGCATCCATTCTCCACCGAGTTCTTTGATCATCTTTACGATCATTACTCTGAACTCTTTGTTTCGGGTAAATTGCCTACCCCCACTTAGTTCTTCTGGGGTTTTGTCTTGTTCCTTCATCCCTAGGGGGCCCCGGGGCTAGGGCTGGCTCACTGGTGGGCAGAGTCAGGGTCCCGAAGACTCTGCGTCTGCTGCCCACCCACTGGCAGGTGAAGCCAGGGCCTGGGGTTAGTGCCGGACTACTGGCAGGCAGAGCTGGTTCCTGGAGTCTAGCTGCAGGGCCCAGGGATCCTGGAGTTTGCTTTAGATCAGTTGCTGGGCAGAGGGTGGTTCCTGACACACCTGGGTATGAGGTTCAGGGTGTCCCGAAGGTTGCGTTCGTCTGCAACGGGACGAACAGACAAGTGGACAAGTGGACAGGGCCAGCCAGGCCCCCGTTGGGGAATTGTAGTTTTCTTCCCCCTGGTGGGTAGAGCTGGGGTTTGGCCCTCTGGTGGGCAGGGCGTTGTCTAGGGCTGCGTCTAAAGGCAGCTGTGGGCTCTTTAGTCTTTAGGCAGCCTGTCTGCAGAAGGCTGGGGCTGTGTCCTCGCCCAGTTAGCTGCTTGGCCTGAGGCGTCCCAGCGCCGGCACCTGCAGGCTGTTGGGCTAATGAGCTGGAGGAAGACTTTAAAAATGGCGCCCGCCAGCAGCGGCGTCCACGCAGCAGAAGTAGCTCCTGAGGAAGGCTGCTGCCAGTGACTTTGTCCCCAGGGCGAGCCGCAGCCATGCCCCCTGCCTCTCCGGGAGACGCTCCAAGACCGGCAGGTAGGTCTGGCCCAGGCGCCTATCAAATTATTGCTTTTGCCCAGGTGTGCGTGAGACTTTGTGTGCGCCCTCTAAGAGTGGAGTGTCTATTTCCCCCGGTCCTGAGGGGCTCCTGCAGTTAAGCCCCACTGGTCTTCCATGCCAAATGCTCTGGGGGTCGTCTTCATGGTGCTGAACCCCCGCCTGGGCTGGGGGCCTGACGTGGGGCTCAGAACTCTCGCTCCTGTGGGAGGACCTCTGCACTATAATTATTCTCCAGTCTGAGGGTCGCCCACCCGGGGGTCATAGGGTTTGATTATATCGCGAGTCTGTCCCTCCAACCTGTCTCGTTTTGGTTCCTTCTGTTACCGAATTAAGTCGTATGGACCCTACTTGGGCCCTTTAGCCCAGCTGAGGCTCTCTGTCTTGGTGCGGTAGAGTTCTTTTTCGTTTTGGGTTCAAGCAGCCGATAATAAAACCAAAGCTGAAATTGACATAGCATAGGCTCACCCGGTGGCCAGAGAACGGAGAAGCCGGAACTAAGATCAACTTCTCCCACCTGGCGGGAGGGACTTAATTTTAAAGAGTAAAGACAAAGGGAGGAGGAGCAAGGCCTGCTATGTGGCGGCATATGCAGTAGTCTGCGGGGGAAGGGGCAGGGCTTTTTCTGAGGGAGGGGGGGGTCCCATCCCCCTTTTATCCTTTTTTGGTCCTTAATAGCTGGTCTTGGCTGCTGGTAGGTGTGTTATTTAATATGCTAATGTAGTAAAATCAATGTATAATGAGACTTGGGGTCTGTTGGAGGTCAGATTCATCGCCATCTTGGCCCCGGCTGGTTCTATCTGGGTTTTTTTTTCTTCTTTTTTAAGCCATTAAAAATCTGCTTTTCTTATTCAGTAATGTAGATTTTACCAGAAGGCTGATTAAAAACTAATCTTTTGAAATGTCACCAAAATAAAATCCTCGACAGATACAACACAACTAAGTATATCATTAAAATATATTCTTAACAGAATAAAAGCCTAGAATGAGAACATTGGTTGAAAACATAGAAGCTCTACAGAAGCGGTAAATTAGGAGCTAGTCACATTTTAAATTTGCCGTCAGTGTTTCTTTGTTGAAGCCCAGAAGATAGAGCAAATTGAACGTATGGTATAAGTTAACACCGTGGTTTGTTTTTTTTTTAACCAGATTCTGGAAAAGTAGGATTAAATAAGGAGAGCTTTTAGATTATAAACTTAAATATCCACTTTTGCTGGTTTTTCTTTTTTGTGTGAGTAGTTTCATTTCTCATCTCTGGACCCTTTAAAGATTTATGTTCACTCCTGCTAAAGGGTATGGGGGGCGTTGGTAGGCTGTGAGCAGGGACACTCCTGCTAAAGGTGGGTGTTGATGGGTTTTGAGCAAAGACTTGGAGCAGCTCTGGCAACATTTTTTTAATGTCTTTAGTTGTAGAAGATCTTTTCTGGTAGGTTCTGGTCTTTTTCACCGATGGTTATCCTGCAGATAGTTGTAATTTTGGTGTGCTTGTGAGAGGAGGTGAGCTCTGGGTTTTTCTCCTGCAACGTCTTGGCCGCTCTCTCACATGGTGGGTCTCTGAAAGCAGCCTCCCTGGGGTCCTATCTTCCATGTCTTCTCTCCTCTGCTCTCAAAGTCTCTACCCCTCCTATGGGTCAACCAGGACCATCCTGGGCTGGTTCCCCTGGGAAGATGCACTGTAAGCCCACAGGCTGGTTTCAGGGGTGCCGAGACTGCAGTCACCTCCATGCTCACCTGTCCCGCAGCCCCTCCGGAGCCCAGGCCCCATCCCCCCATGCACTGCCCCACGCCGCTGACGGGGCTTTCTGTTCCCATGTGGAGGCCATTCGCGCCTGAAATATTGTTCACAAGGGACATGCAGGGAATCCAAAAAACGTAGATTTCATCCCCAAGTCCCAAGGCCCTGTTCTCCTAACAGCACAATTAGCTGTAAGATAAAGGGACAGTGTGAATGGCTTCTTTCTACAGTGGCTGCCCTCACAGCCTGAGATTCTAACTGGTCAGTGCTTGGCTTTCAAAAGTACTGAGTTGGAAAGAACCTGGATTCCAGAGTGACGCAGACCTGGGTCCTACTCATGGTTCTACCTTGCGGAGTTACCTTGGGTGAGCTGGGTTCAGAGTCTGCGTTCTCAGAGGGAATGTGTCCTTCTAAGGGTGTCACACGTGGAGGCACATCTGTCCCTTATCGGTGAGGGAATACATAACCGGCTCAGGTTTCTCCACTTCGCAGAGACATACTCCCTGCTGATGTGTTGTCTCAGTGCATTTCCTTAGAGTCTTGTGGTGAGGGGTTTCCATCTTGGCTGGGGCAGGTCCCCTAATGGGGATTTTGCCAGCAGGCTGGTAAGCGCTGAGGAAATCCCACAGGTGACTGAGGTAGGTCAGTCATGGGGGCTACACTTCCACGGGCAGGTGTCACTTGTGAGTGAATAAGCGAGGGCCTAGAGTGAAGGCTCCTCCCAGCCAGGCTCCCACTTGCCCAGTCACACCAGCTGCTTGGAGGACCCCAGCAGGCTGCAAAGTGGATCTCAAGGGTCTGGGATGGCCGCCTCCCAGGAGACCCCCAAGGACCCCAGGCTCTGCTTTCCCCTCAGAGATCTTGTGTCTTCCTTGTGGCCACTTCAGCTTTTCTCTGTGGTGGCCAGAGCTGTTCTCCACAGTACCTTCTGGGGCCTCACCCAGCGTTCTTGCTGATTCCCCCTCAGCACCAGTGGGGTACGGCTCCCACCGGTGCTTCAGCTCTGATGAATTCTCCCAAAGGCAAGCCCAGTGCTTGGGAAAGGCAGGCAGCCTCCTCGTAAATGTTGGCTTGTTAATAGCCCCTTTCTGAAATAAATCCTTGGTCTCAAATATGTCCCCAATACAGTCCCCCTGGGCACCATCAGCGCTTGATTGACCCACCCTACAACTCTCCTCTCATCGGTGGCTTTTACCCCACCCTATCCTGAGGTTGGGGACACGTTTCCCTTTCTTCTTAAAGAAAGTTAATCCCAGCATACTCGGAGGGTGGACCATCAACTCCAATGACGCAAGTCCTAGTTTCCTTTCTTCCAGCCAACCCTGGGAGACTTCATGCCAATGGAGACGCTAGAAAACCCAGAATTCCCTTGGCTGGACAGGCTCCATGTGATTTTAAAAAAGCAGTAATGTTGTAAGATTTTTTCTTATCACAAGGTAACACCCACACAGTGTGGAAAATGGACAGGGATGCAAAGAGAACAGAATCCTGCGCTCTAACCCGCCCCGCAAAGACAATCCCACACCCAGAGACACCGGACCAGGTCCTCGAGCAGCCCAGGTTCTCGAGCGGCCCCGGCCCGGAGGCAGGGAAAGGTCCCCGCTTTGTGGGGAAAAGCCCTCGTGCGGGGCGCGGGGACCCGCGGAGCCGCCAGGGGGCAGGCGTGTGCCGCGGACCTGGGTCCCGCCTGGACCAGGCGCTCTGCTCCGCGGCTCCCGCGGGCTCGGGCCAGGCGTCTGGCGGGGGCGGGGGGGTGGGGGCGCCCAGGGTGGAGGAAGCCCCGCGCGGGCCCCACCGGGAGCGAGCACTGCCGTCAGCTCATTTTATCCTCAACAACCCGGAAACTTGGCGCTGCTTTCCTGTTTTACCGATGAGGAAGGTGAGGTTCTGAGAGTTAGACAGTTGCCCAAGGGGACACAGGTCACGAGGGATCTGGGGCAAAACCCAGGTGTCCGGACTCCAGGGCCGCTCCCAGCCATTCCCAGCACGTGCGTATGTGGGCAGGTTCAGGCCGGCCAGGGGGCCACATGGGGCGAGGGTGGGAGCCCCCCGTTCCCGCTCAGCCCCTGGGGATTTTCTCTTGGGGGCCTAAGGAGGGTCCTGCTGGCGCCCGGAGGCATGTTGATCATGCCTCGCCCCTCCCCCGACCCCCGAGGCACACAGCCCGGGGCCCTGTTACTGAAGGCGCCTCGGAAAGGGGGCAGCCCTCGGCCCTGTGCGGGGCGCTTGGCTGGAGGCTGCCGTTAGGGGTGAGAGTGGGTGAGGAGGGAGGCGGAGCAGCCAACAGGCAGGGGCCTGTTTCCTGCCTGGCCTGACCCCGGCAGTCCCCGGGGAGGCCCCAGCAAACTGAGCAAGGTCATCCAGGGCGAAATTCCAGCCTGCGCCCTGAGCAGCAACTTCGCTTTTCCCAATAAGGCTCAAGAAAGGACACGGAGTGTCCTCCCCACACCCCCTCCCTGTCAGCACCTCTGCTTTTGTGAAGCCTCCGCTGCAGACAGTCTGCCTGGAGAAGAGACAAAGATAGACCCTGGGACAGATACGGAGAGACAGCGGGCATAGATAGGGCGAGGGACACAGATGAGGAGATGGGGGTGCAGGGCAGCAGCCCATGCAGTGGGTCTGGAGCCCCAGAGGTCAGAAAAGCTTCCCGATCGCGCTTGCTAAGCCACGACTGGGCTCTGGTGTTGGAGAAAGATGCAATCGTGGTGGAAACAGAAGGGTTTTTGTGTGGTGGGAAAGTGGATTGGGCTGGCAGCCCCGCCCCTCTGGGCCACTGGTACGCGATGTGCGCCAACCTGGGACCGGTGGGTGAGGGTGCTGGAGAGTCAGTGGGGGGCATGGCCTCCGAGCCTCCAGATGGGGGGCCCTGTACCTGCGGTGGAGGGGCAGGTGGGGCACCCTGGGGCAAATGGGGTTGCGTCCAGGCTGCTCAGTCTCTCCTGCTCAGGACCTTCTCTTCCTCTGTATAGAATATTTGCACCCAGCACTGGCTGTTTGGCTTGGCAAGTGAGCAAGGCCACAAAGTCGTAGCTGGCCTGCGGGCGCTCAGTCAACGTATGCAGCTGAGTCAGTCACCACTACTTCCCTCACCCCCTGGGGGCAGGAGCCTCAGCTCCGCCCCGCACACACAGACACATCCACACAGGTATGCGCAGACGCCATGCGGCTGAGTAATAGCCGCCTCTCCGAGAGCAGAGAGCACGTGCCTGCGCACATGCACACAGGTGAATGACGCGCATGCACCTGATTCTGAGTCACCAGAGCTGTTGAACCCTGAGGGAGGGCACCGAGAGTACGTTCTGCCTTCCCTATTTAGACGCAGGTACCCATATGTATGCGTGTACGTGCCGCCATGCATCCTGCTGCATCGTGCCAGGGGATCAATAAATATTTGTGGAATGGATAAATGAGTGAACAAATGAGTAAATGAACAAACACGTGAAGATGTGAGTGACACCCACACTGCTTGGAAACTCCTGTAAACTCGGTAAAATCGGTTGGGGCAGTGCTGCAGGGTGGGTCCCGAGTCTGTGTCTGCAGGGAGTTGTCTTGCTCCAAATATAGCCTCCGTGGGCCGGCAGGGAGCCAGGGCTGCCTCCCAGACCGTGACTTCACTGGGCCTGAGGCCCAGCCTCGGAGGAGTTGGAGAAAATTAACAGAGAAGAGGCCCCAGCTTTCCACAACCAGGACTGAAGTGTGAGACTAGAGCTGGTGGGTGACTGTGTACTCAAATGTCAGCGGCTTGAGCTGTAGGGCAGAGGGTTCTGCAGATGGGCCCAGAAAGGACCACTTCTGGGTTGGGATCCTGGGAACTACCTCTCCTGGATGTCTTGGGCCAAATGTGCGGGAGGCACAGCCCCACTTGAGGGCGGGGGCAAGCACGGTGCCTGGGTCCCTCTGGTGGGTGCCCAACCAAGGCCTCTTAGATGGTCCCCCATCTGGGCAGGCCTTCTTGCAGGGCCGTTCCCCGTCTGCAGCTTGACTCTTCCTTTCTCTAGCGGCTATGCCTCTGCCCTATTTCATCATCCAGAATATTGCAGCATTACCCCAGCTGATCTTCCTGCCTTAAGACTACCCCCTCTGGTCCATCTTGTTCACTGCTGCCAGCATTATTTTTCTAAAATACAGACCTGATTATATAACTTTTCTGCTCAAAATCTCCATAGCTTTCCGCTTCCATAGCTCCCCCCTATTTAGCAGTAAAGTTGGATTGCCTTAGCCTGGTGCCCAAGACCCTTTCATAACCTGGCCCTGCTCTACCATGTGTGTTTTGAAAGGCTGATGTGTGAAGAGATCGTTGGTTATGTGCTGACGGGTGGATTCGTGGCCGTTAGGCTGACGGATGCTTATAGGGATGGAGGGGCCCATGGACTGTTTGATTTGTAGACGAGCTATGAGATGTCTGGGTGATTGGGAGGCTAGTAGTAGGGGTGGATGGGTGGCTGGTTGGAAGTCGAGGCTGTTTCGGTCGCAAGGAACAACCCGCCCCCCGCCACATGTCATCAGGAAAGGGGCAGGGGATGATTATGACCTGGGTGCCTTGCAAACCTCACTGGCGCCCGGGCCTCACGAAGGTTGGGACTGTGGCTTCTCGTGTCTTGAGCAGCTCTCGGTCTGGTCGCTTCTGCTCTTTGGTGCCCGCACTCACTCCTCTCCCAGCTGGCTTGGTTTTCCTCCTCATGGCCCAGCAGTCGTCCTCTCAGCTACTCTTTGCTCCTTCCTTCCACAGGTTTTTATCAAGTGACTGGTTATGTGCCTGTTCGCACCTCAGCCTTGCTTCTATGTGCCGAAAAATAGACGGTGAACAATAAGCTACTGCCCTTGCTGAGTGTGCTTTCTAAAGGGAGAGACAGACGCTAAGCAGTTACATGCGAGGTGGTTACATGCTGTGGAGCCAGCAGCGCAGGGCGAGGAGGTGGGCGGCGAGTGGAGAGGGGCAGGGGATGCGCAGGGAATGTCTCTGATCAGGGAGTATTTGAGCGGAGATCTGAACAAAGCGAGGGGTGAGCCCTGACGATATCTGGGAGAAGAGTGTTCTAGGAAAAAGGAATGGCAAGTGCGGTGGCCCGGAGGCGGGACCCCTCTGCATGTTTGAGGAGCATCAGTGAGGCCCATGTGGCTGATGCAGGGTGAACAAGGGGAACAGAGGTCGGAGGTGAGGTCAGATTAGCAGAGGGACTGATCACCAAGGGTTTTACAAGCCATCATTACAATTTAAACTTTTAGCCCAAGAAAGAGGGGAAGACATTGGAGGATGTTCAACACGGAAGCGACAGGCTCTTATATTTTCAAAGGGCCATCTGGCTGCTGTGTTGAGAACAGACTGAAGGGGCTAGAGGTGGAGGCACGGAGGCAGTTAGGAGGCTCCTGCAGAAATCCAGGAGGTGGACCGGGGCGGCAGTGGCAAAGGCGGTGACAGGTGGTCCAGTTCAGGATGTGCTTTGAAGGCAGTTACCAGGATTTGCTGATGGATGGGCTGTGGGTGTGAGAGAGAGAGGAAAATTCTGTCAAGGATGACCCTAAAAGTTTTGGCCAGGGTGACTACGAAGATGGAGCTCCCGTTTCTGAAGAAGTAAGTTGTCTTTTTGGCAGGAGGCGGTGCAGGGAGAGGCGTTACATCAGAGTTCAGATTGCATTGCAGAGTGATGCTCAAGGGGGGATATTAAGATGCAGTTGGATCTAAGAGTCTGGGGTTCAGGAAGGAGCCCTAAATTGGGGTCCCGATGAGGGGCTTGTGCCATGTAGATGGCATTTAAAGCCAGGGGACGATGAGCTCATCTAAGGAGAGTGCAGACAGGCAAAGGGTTTGAGGCATGACCTCTTGGCCACGCCAGTGTTCGAGGTTTAGGGGAAGACCAACCTCCACAGAGACCTGGATGGAGCGTCCAGTGGGGCCGGAGGGAGAGCAGCAGACGAGGGGGCGAAGAAAATGTCTGAAGCTGGAGGGAGTGAACGTCACCTAGAGCTGCTGATGGCTCAGGAAGGACGAGGCTGGAGTGAAGGTTTGGTGGACACAGCAGTTCCTGGTTCTCAGTCCCGCCCGGTGTTTGCAGGCTCTGCTTCCGGGGAGGTGGTCATGCAGATCAGCCTGGACGAGGAGGAACTGCAGTGTGGCCCCCGCCACCCTTGTCTCGGGTAATGACACGGGGACGTGGCGGGTGCCCGAGGTCCCCGCAGCTCCTGAGCTGTACCATTGCTCTGGGTCCCACTCCTCCAAAGCAGAGGCGAGCAGCAGGCTTGATGGAAAACTTCAGTTAACAGGAAACTTAATGGAACAAAAGCTTATTGTCGCTCAGGATGGAGTCTGCAGCATGAAGGGACCTGACTTTTCAGTAATACCTAACATTCGCCCTCTCCGGGGAAGGCACCATGTGATTGGCTAAGTCTGTCACCTCGAACACAGACAACCTCTTTGGGCAGACATTTTTGCCAAGCTACTCAAGTTGTGTATTTGTGTGTGTACACACACACATATATCCCACAAACACGAATATATGTATATATATAGTGCACATAGAAACACAGTTGCCTTAGTTGAGGAATCCCAAGAACCAGGCTGTGGTCTAATCAGGGTTCAGGAAGTAGAACTGATTTCACTTAATACATATGATATAACCCTCAAGATTTATGCAGAAAGAAATGTTTGTGTCCATCTTCCTCAGCAAGGGGAGGTACTAGAGCTGCAAATGCTCTTTTCTAGTATAAATGGGCTGTGAGAATAGTGACTTGATAACCAGGTGTGTATGTCATATTAATAAAGGAATCTTTATTTAGGCCAGTGAGCCATCAGGTCAGACTGGGCCAGACAGATGGGCAGAGGCGGCTGGACAGAATGTTAAAAGGGATGATAGGTAGCTGGCCGGATGAGTAAATTGGATAGAGAAATGACAGGTAGATGATGACTCTAGATTGATGGGTGTGTGAATTTTAGGTTAATGGATGGACAGTGAATGGAGAGAGAGATGGCTTGATCCCTTGTGGCAGTGGTGCTTCAGAATCATCTGGCAGGCTTGTGAAACACAGGCTGCTGGATCCAGCCGCCAGAGGTTTTGATTCAGTAGATCCATGGTAGGGCCTGAGAGTTTGCATTTCTAACCAGTTTCCAGGGGATGCTGGAAACTCCTGGATCAGGAGCCAGGGACCATGCTCTGAGGACCACTGCCCTCTGGGGTGCCTGGGATTGTCCTACAAAACAACAGCCAAGGTGGCATTGCCAGGCCAGCTGGAGGGATAGGGATAGCATCCAGCAGGTGTCCAGGCATCCTGTCACTGGCAACAGGCCTTTGTCCACGGTAGGCCTGGGAGCCCATGGCTCTTCCCCTGGAGATGTAGCACCCTTGCCACCGCCCAGCACCGTCTGGCTGGCTGCCTCCAATCCCTGCCTTCCACAGCTAGGGTTAAATGGAGTCCATAAGGTGCGTGCATTTGGCCAGCGAAGGCTGGGGGGCGGACACATGGAGCAATCAGGGGCAGTGCCCCGGCCAGCCCAGTGCACGGGAAAGAGACCTCCCTTCCCTGAACCCCTGCATGCCCCCTGTACCTCGGGAGCTGCCCTCAGAAGTGCTGGAAGCCACTCCAGTGTTCCTTAACCTCAGCATCCCAGAGAAGGTGTTCTTGTCAGGCCAGAACCGGCCAGGATGGCTCTTGGGGCTGCTCCCGGCGGCCCTGGGGCGCAGTGCGGCTGGGCGGGCAGTGAGGACGCCCCGGGCTGGAGGCTGTGGGTCGTGCCCCCCGCAGCCCAGCTGCAGACAAGCAGAGCGGCCCAGGCGAGCCCCCTGCTGACCCAAACCATCCTTCTGTTTGTCACCCCTGCTTTCTCAGGTTTGCTAACCGCGCATCTCAGCGGGATCCTCCTGAGCAACATAGAAACATGCTCAGGTCTCCCTCGCCTTAAAAAGCGAACAGGCAGCCCCTCTGACCCCGTGTCCCCTCCAGCTGCTGCCTCCCATTCCCGGTAAACGTCCTCCAGAGAGCTGCTCGTTCGCCTGTCTCCGTTTCTCCCCTCTCATGTACCTGCCCGCCCACCAGAGTCTGGCTTCTGCCCTCCGCCCTCCACTCAGACGCCCCTGTCAAGTCGCTGGCTTCTTCCAGGACGCCAAGCGCTCAGCCCCTCCCCGGCTCCGCAGCACCCCAGCCCTCCAGCCCTCCGAGCACTCCTGGCTTCTCCCACCGCTCTTCTCCGTTCCGTGTGTGGCACCGCCTTCCCCTGCTTCTCTCCGCACCCCTGGCACCCCTCCTGCCAGGTCCGCCCTCCGCCCAGTGCCCTGCAGCCACAGGCTGCCTCTCTTCCCTCTTCCTCTGAGCTCTAGCCCTCGGCTTGGATGACCGTCCCTACTTTTCTGTCCCCCAGATGTGCGCCTCCAGCCCCTTCCTGGCTACGAGGCCATCCCAAAGGCACGGCAGCCTCCACAGGCCCGGGGCCAAACTTACCGTCCTGTCCCGTCTGGCGGCAGCCCTGGCCAGCGCCCAGTGAGAGGCACCAGCCAGCCGTGCCCCTCAGAAACTTGGAGGCCTTTGACACACATCTCCCCCTGGGCCTCTGTGGCCAGATGAGCACATCTCGCCCCATCTTATTGCCTCAGTCGCTTTGGACTGTGTGCAGCACTTTGCATCGTCACTGCCCCATCTGAATCCAAACCACTGTCCTTCTTCCCTGGACCACAACGGCCTCCTAAGTGGTCTTCCCACATCCTCTCTTACGTGTCTCTGGCCCTTTTTCCATGTTGCAGCTGCTTTGCGCACGGATTCTGCTCTTTTGTTTTTTGATGCCTTCGGTGCATTTTATTGGTTTTCTTTCAGAATCCTTCTACAAAAGAGCAAAGTTAAAAAGCAAGTCCCTGGCAAGAGGCTGAGGACCATTCCTCTTTCCAGAGAGCCCTCCCCCTCCCCGCGTTCCCCACCTGTGTCACTGCTGTGGTTCACGAGGGCAGAGGGCCTGTTACTCAGGACAGTCAGAGAAGCTCTCACACACACAGATGGGAGATGACTCGCCTGGAGAGGGTAGGGCCGGCTTAGGGTCACAGCAGGAGCTGGAGTCTCCGGGGCAGGAGGGCAGGCTGCTTGTAGGCTGGAGGCCCGTTAGACACGGAGCTCAGCCAGGCCTCCTCAGGAACCTAGAAAAGGCTGTGAAATTTGCAGTATCAGGTTTCGGAAAACACAGGGTCAGGGTCAGCGGAGCAGCTGGTAGTGGGGAAGGCCAGGCCCAGCTAATTTCCTGTCAGAGTGGCCCAGAGGCCCCAGCCCCTCTCCGGCTGGCCACAGGGGAGGAGATGCCGGGAATGGCTCACATTCCTCTGGCTGGGGCCACGCCGGACCTCAGGGGACCTGTGGGGAGTGAGGAGGTGGACGTGCTGAGGCCGGAGTTGGGGGCCCTCTGCAGGGACCAGGCCTCTGCCGTCCAACCCTTTGGCTGGAGGGGGGCCAGGGGCTGTACAGCAGAGCAAAAATCCATCACAGCTGCTGGAGCTTTAGGACAAAGGAGCCCAACCTTACATTTCAGATGAGGAGACAGAGGCTCAGACAGGACCAGGTCTCACAGGATCACACAAGCATCCTGGTTCTAAGCCCCAAACTCTGTTTCTTCTGGCCAGGGCTGCATTTCCTGGAAGGCCCAGCTTTGCTGAGCTGTGTGACAGTGGGGGACAAGCGGGCTAGGTCTGTGCCCCTCTTGGAGGGAGGCAGGAACCCTCACTTCCAGCCCGGGATGCGTGCTTCCCAGGTGGTCTAGCTGTGGGGTGGGCAGCCCATGTGGGGAGGGCGTGCGTGTGAGCTGTGAGTCAGCTGAGGGCCCGTGTGTCCTCCCAGTGGAGGACCCCAGCTCATTCCACGCACAGATGGAACTCTCGTCCTGGTCCAGCCCTAGGAGGCTGAGGCTGTGGAGTCCTGGCCTTGAGTGGCCTCTAAGTGGCCTGGCCAGGCCCAGGGGGAGGCAGAGGTCATGGGTCCCTGGCCCGGTTGAAGTACGATGCCGGGGAGGACGAGCCGGGGATGCAGTCACACAAGCCTGGGTGCAGACCTGGCTCTGTCAGATGCTACCGTGGGACCTTGGGCCAGTCAGTTAACCTTTCTAAACTACTGGCCCCTCAGCTGCAAAGCAGGGAGGGGCTACTCCATTTCTCTCTGTCCATCAAGTGGTACGGTGGCTCTGTGACTTGGGCAGGTCTCCTGCCTGACACTGTGGGACAGAACCCCTCCCAGAGCCCAGAAAGGCTGCCCGTGCCCTCGCTCCACGGGTGCCCCCTGCTCCCCCCAAGCAGCCAGTGGCCTCCTGGGGAGGCGGGGCCCGGGCATCCGTGCTCCACCTGGCCATCCCTCCCTGTCTCCCGGCAGTTGCCTCTGAGGCTGGGGACATTTTCAGGTGTCCCAGGCATCCACCCACCAGTCAGGCCCCAGGTCCTACAGATGCCAGCTCAGGCCTGTCTCCGAGGCTTCCACATCTATCCAGCCGCTCTGCCTTCTCAAATTTGAACAAGCACAGCGGCCGCGAGCTGCCCTCCCTTCTCACTCTCCCCTGTGTGTTCTTCACTAGGGAGATCTTTTTACACCGCATCACAACCTGGTTTAACTGCCTTCGCTGCCCTCCTCCGTGCACCTTTGCATCCGTGAATTCAGCATAAATGTCAGTCACTCAGGGAAGTCTTCTGTGATCCTCAGAACTGGACTAGGATCTCCTCCCATCTTTCCACAGGCCCTGTCACAGCTTTGATTACACTAGATACCAAACCTTGTGTGTCTGGATAATGGCTTATTTCACTTGGGGTCCAGCATAGCCAGAACAGGCATCAGCACACAGCAAGCAAGAATGATGGACAAATGCCTGAAAAGATGGACACGCCATAGTTTGGGGTGATGGGCCCATTCGTAGTAGGTTCCCTCCTACAGTCAGAGGTTTGGGGGAACGTGTGCCCCTTATTAGGGCTGAGCGTGGCACCTCCCATACCAAGGCCCTGGGCAGAGACATAACTTCTGGTCACCTCCCTTTGGTGAGGCTCAAGTGATGGGGTCATGGCAGGGACCCCCAGCCCCACCTGCTAAACTGAGCTGCCCCCAGGAAATTTGGATGTTGTCAGAGGCAATGGGTGGGCCCGTGTCCGACAGCGTCTGCATGTATAAGTGCCTACGTCACTGGGGTGTGTACACGTGCAAGTGTACGTGTGTGAACACGTAGCGCTTGTCTGTTGCCTGTGTGTCAGGACTCTGTTTGCGTGTGTGTGAGTGTCCCCCTCAGGGCCTTGCAGCAGCTCCTTCCCAACCCAGCCCAGACCCTCGAGCCCATACCCTCCGTAACACCTCCACCCTCTGCCTCCCTCCTGCCTCTCCCTGGGCCATCCCCCATGCAGCATCCCTGCCCAGGGCCCCGGTGCCCTACACACACCTCTGTAATTTCGTGTATCACGGCAGTTCATCTGTATGATGCTGTATTAGTTTTCTGTTGCTGCTGTAACAAATTACTACAGACTTAGTGGCTTAAAACGGCAGATTTATTATGTTACAGTTCTGGAGGTCAGAAGTCCAAAATGGGTCTCACTGGGCTAAAATGAAAGTGTCAGCAGGGCCGTATTCCTTTGTGGAGTTTCTCCCGGCTTCCAGAGGCTGCCCACATTCCTTCGCTCATGGCCCCTTCTGTCTTCAAAGTCAGCGGTGGCTGACTGAGTCTCTCTCTTATCACATCACTCTGACGCTCGCTTCTGCCTCCCTCTTCTGCTTATAAGGACCCTTGTGATGACATTGGGCCCATCCGGGGTAGTCTCTCGAGGTCAGCTGATTAATAGCCTTAATTCCATCTGCAACCTTAATTCTTCTTTGCCACATCAGGTAGCATCTTCACAAGCTCTGGGGATGCGGACACAGACATCTTTGGGGGCGGTGCAGGGACGACATTATTCTGCACATCAGAGATGGTCTGTCCCTTCTTTCACTTGTGAGCTCTTTGGGCCTGTGCTGTGTCTTACACATCTGCAGATGCCTCAGGAGCAGAACAGTGCTCAGCCCACACTAGGTGTTTATTATATATTTGTTGGATAAATCTGATTCAGCCAACAATTTGTGGAGAATCCATTTTGTGTTGGGTAATTTTACACATACCATCACAGCTTTTGTTCCCATTTTATAGGTGAGGAAATTGAGGCTCAGAGAAGTTAGGAACCACCCAAGGCCAAAGAGTAAGTGACAGACCAGAAGCTCAGTGGACGTTGACCTCAGGTAGACAAGGCTGACACCTTTGTTCCTTTGAGTCTGGAGCTCCAAGAGAGACAAGCCCCTAGACCTTTTGTGGTGGCCATGAAAATGCACCTCTCAGGTTTCAGACTGGCCCCCGCTGCAGTGTTCTGACACCCGTCACCATTTGCTCTCAGGTCCCCGGACTGCTCTGACAGGCAGTCTTGGCACGAGGTCTCCCCCACTGGCCTTGTTGCTTTCTTAGATCTGAACCGCAGCCTAAGACTCTTCTGCTCCACCTTCTGTCCTCCCTTCTCTCCTCCATAGGGGTCAAACCTACATGAGTCTGATGTCCCTCCCAGCTGCCCCCCACTCTCTGCCCACCTTCCCTCACAGGTGTTACCCCTAGAAATCTCTTGCACATAGAATCCCGTCTTCCTGTCTACTCCTTTAAGTACCAGAACTGACATAAATGGTCTGAGGAAACAGTGTAAGAAGAGGACCTGAGGCTGTCTCACGCTGAGGGGAGGGGAGGAGGATGCCATCCTGGCTGGTGGGTGCCCCAGGTGGTCCCTAGAGCAGGTAGTAGCTCAAATGCTAAATATTTCACTGGTGAGGACTTGGGAACATTTGCTAGAGGGGAAGAATTCTGTGGCAGGGGTGATAATTCAGGCATTTGAAAAATAAGGGGGGAACAGTGCCTTCTAAAGATGGGCTGGTTACTGCTTGCTTGTCCTGATGCCCCACAGAGGGAGGAGGAAGGACGGCGAGCCGCCAACAAGCAGCCAGTGGGTGAGTGTGACGGCAGGGAGCCCGGGGGCGTGTGTGTGCCCGAAAAGGGGCCCTCACCCCTGGAGTGGGGGGCAGGTACAGCTGAGTGGCAGGTGAAGACAAATAGAGTTGCAGAGCCCAGATGAGTCCAAGCCCTCAGCCAAGGTAGTTGTGTGAGGACTGGGCCCAGCTGGGGAGATCTGGAACCCTGAGACTTGAGCTGAAGGCATCTGCATAGCACCCCTGAGGTCACGGGTGCTGCATCTTCCCTGACCCTCTGGGCTGGCAGGGGTGACCCACCCATGAGAACTGCCATCTCTGCCGCACTGAAAGATGCCACAGAGGCCTCGCCCCCACAACAGTGCCCTCCCAGGAGTTGCCCCTGCTTCCTCTCCTGTCTGCCAAGGACAATGATTAGGGTTGAATTCCAGAATAATCTGGCTGGGGACCTGCTGGACCTGATAAGGGGAAAGAGACTATCTTGTGAAAGAATAGGAACTATTGTGGATACTGGCAGGAGGAGGGGGACGCTCCTGGGATTGGATTTTGAGAGTGCTTGATGAAGGGAGCTGGAGCATAAGACCGGATAAGCAAGATTCCATTGACGTGAGGACACTTTGTTGAGACACAAGATTTAATACCCTAGCTAGGATGCCAGGGGATGCAGCAGACTCTTTGAGAGGTCTGGAAAAAGCAGAGGCCGGCACTCAACGAAACGGAAATACCCAAGTTCCCCTGGCAGATGGTAGAGAAGAAATTTACGACAGCTGAGGAAAACGGGCACCTAGAATGATGTATTATGTAAGGCCAGTAGTGACGGGCAAGGCAGAGGGCAGACAAGGGGGCTTGCCCTACGGAAAGCTGTAGAGATGGTGAACAGAGCATGGTGCTCCTAGGGGCAAGACGGACAGGCAGCCAGTAGGCTCTGCTTCACATCACCGGCCAGGAAAGCAGACGGGAGTGGAGGAGCAGGAGGCAGGGCAATAGCAAGTCACGGTCCCTTGCTGAGTTCCCAGACCTGAGCCAGTTTTCAGACACGGAACCCGTCGACTGAAGAGGTGGCCAAGCCTCTAGGAGGAAGGACCCTGCAAAACTGCAACCAGTATGTACCATGGGGGTGCCTTCAGTTTTTCCCCAGAGGTCTATGGCCATTTGTTTGGGTGACTGTTCACTAGAGAAAGGGGAGCAGTCGACAGAGTTTGAGTTGACATTAACACCTGGAGACTCGAAGCATCATCACAGGCCCTTTTTCAGAGCGGGGCCTATGGAGGTCAGGTAGCAAGTGGAATCCTGGCTACAGTTCGGCTTGCAGTGGGCTCACTGGGTCCACAACCCACCCGGCAGTCCCTTGTACTCCAGTGTTTAACTAGAATTCAGGTGCTCTGATAGTAGGGGTAACCCCACATTGGGTGCCTGGCCCAGTGGGTAGGAGCTCTCATAGTAGAGAAGGCCAAGTGGAAACTTCTGAAACTGCCTTCTCACTCCCTCACCCTGCTCAAGGTAGTAAATAAAAAATAACATCTCATCCCAGGGGTTATGGCAGAAACGAATGCCACCATTAACCACTTAAAGGATGAATGGGTGGTGGTCCTACCATTTCTCATTTAATTCACCAGTCCGACCTTTGCAGAAATCGACAGATCCGGGAGGAAGACTGCAGACTGTCTCAGGCTTAACCAAGTGATAGCCCTGTTTGCAGCTGCTGTGTCAGATGTGGAATCATTGCTAGAGCAGATTAATAAGGGCTTAGGTATGTGGTTTGCGGTCATTTGGCAAATGTGTTCTTTTTCCACTCCAGTTTGAAAAGAGGATCAGAAACAGCTCACACTCACATGGGCTGAACAACAATATTCATTTACAGTTTTGCCTCAAGGCTACGCTTGTCATAGTATAATCCCTTTGTGGTAATATGCCCTTTGTCATAATATAATCCCCAGAGATCAGGGCCACGTGAGTACCACGGTGAACCACTACATCAGTGACACCATGGTGATGAGACAGGATGAGTAAGAGGTGCCTCTGTGCTGGAGGCCTGGCGAGACCACATGCAGTTCAGAGTGTGGCATATAAACCTATGAAGACTCAAGGACCTGCCACTTCACTTCGTGAAGTTTGTAAGGGGTTCAGTGGCCAGGGGTATGCCAGGATATCCCCTCCCAAGTGAAAGAAATTGCTACATCTTGTCTCTTTCACAATGGTGAAGACAGCACGGTGCCTGGTACCCCTGTTTGGGGTTTGAGACAGCATGTTGGTGACATGGAAGGCTGCTGGCTGTAGGTGGATCCCATAAAAGGAACAGGCACTGCAGAAGGTCCAGGCTGCAGTGCAAGCAGTCCTGCCACTTGGGTCATATCATTTGGCAGAGTCTCTGGTGTTGGAAGTGTCAGCTGGGGGAAAGGGAAAAGATGTAGTATGAAGCTTGTGAGAAGCCCCAGTGGGAGAGTCACAGGGCAGGCCCCTGGGATTCTACAGCAAGGCTACGCGATCGGCAACAGGATCACACACCTGTTGAGAAGCAGTTCCTGGCACGTTACTAGGCTCTGGTTCCTAAGCTCTGGAACATTTGACCAGGGCACACCATATGGGGCATCTGAAACTGCCCATTCTGAGTTGGGGTCTGTTGGACGCATGAATTCAGAGTCAGATGGGCCTGGCAGTAGAATATTCGTAAGATGGAATTGCTCCCTCTGGGGCTGAGCCTGAGCGGGGCCAGAGGGCACCAGTAAACCGCATTAGAACATAGCCAGTGCCTGTCCCCTGGCTGGTACCTATGGCCACATGGAGGGTCCTGTACAACCAGCTGAAAGAGGAGGAAAAAGCCTGAGCCTGGTTTATGGATGGGTTGATGTGGTACATGGGTACAAACTGAAGATGGACAGTGGCTGCGTGACAGGGTGTAAAGGGAAATGGAAAATATTCCCACCGGGTAGGGCTGTGAGCAGAGGACTTGGTCATGTACTTCGTGTACAAAAAGTGGCCCAAGGTAGTGAGAAGACACACACGCTCTTGGGCAATGGCCAAATGGCCTGTTTGGTCAGGGGCCTGGAAGGAAAAGGATGGGAAGACTGGGGACAAGGAGATGTGGGGTAGAGACAAGCGGATGGACATACGGCAGAAAACATGAAGATTTTAGGGCCACGTGTTAATGCCCATTAGAAAGTACCCAACACATTAAGGCAGTGAATTTAAGCAAGTAAACAAAATGACCTGGACGGTTGATGCTAGCTGGTCCTTATCATTGGCTACATAGAACCAGCACGATGAGCATAAGTGGAGTGGCCACAGTGGCAGAGGCAGAAGCCATGCAAAGGCTAACGTGGGCCCCAAAGCACAGACTCCCACATACCAAGGCCATTCTAGGCACTGCCGCCCCTCAGTGTCCAGCCCGCCAGCAGCAGAGACCTATGCTGAGCCCTCACGTGGCACCATTCCCGCCTGGGGCAAGTCCGCTACATCAGGCCCTTTCCATCCTGGAAGGGCCAGTGGTTCATCTTCACAGGGATAGAGAACTCTTCTGGGTTTCCCTTTCCTGACCACAGAGCCTCAGCACCACTGCCCAGGGACTTACAGAAGGCTGGATCCAAAGGTGTGGAATTCCACTCAGCTTAGCATTTGGCCAGGGACACAGCAAAGGTCCTCTTGCACTATAGTTCATGGCTGCCACCAGGGCGCTTAGAACTCCTATGTCCAGGAACCAGCAGGGATCCTTGACCCTGATCAGCAGAAGGCAGGGCTGCTTCTACACCATGTGGGCAGGAAGGAAGGTGTGTGCTGGGTGATCTTCTAGCTGCCTCCAAGTAATCCCCACTGTAACTGAGAAACAACCCGTGCAGCAGCCCTGACCTGAGACAGGTCTAATTACCAAGTATTCAGGTCCCTCCTCCCCCATCGAAGGTTTTGGTCACATCACCAGGCAAGCTGAGGTTGTTGAGTGAGGGGAATTCAAAATGGAGAGTGGGGGAGGCAGAGCGTGAGATGAACTCCATGACAGGGTAGTTAGCCCTCCGACTCCCCTCTTTCTCTCCTGAGTCTCCCTTAGAAAGAGAGGCCCAAGGGAAACAGGGAGGAACTGCTCTCTGAACCTGGCCACAAGGGGTGGACTGCAACCGCCGTGAGAAGACTTCCCCCAGGTCTCTGACTGCAGGGACTGTGCGTGACTGTCTGCCCCAGCTGTGCTTTCTGGAATCTACTACTGTGTTTGCTTCCCTGGCTGCTGCCTGCTGATGACTAAGCGGGGCAGGGCTCCCAGGCAGGCCCGCCCTTGGGAGGTGTGGGGTTCCTCTGACGATTCCTGAGGACTTCTCACCTGTCTCGCCAGGCTTCCTTGGAACTGCTCCACAGTCTAAGTCTCCCACCCAACTTTTCCTCCTCCCTCCCTTCCCTTTGTCTTTCACAAGGTCACACCTGCACCCAGGTCTCCTGGCCCTCCCAGCCTCCCCCGCTTTCCTTTCCATTCCGGGCCTGCTTCTCAGAGGACTGGGGCTAACACACCTGCCTCCCCAAGCAGGGTTCTGGACCAGCAGCCTCAGCGTCACCTGGGAGCTTATTAGACATACGGAATGTCAAGCCCCTTCTCAAACCTACTGAATCAGAATCTTTATTTTAACAAGGTGATTCATATACGCACTATAATTTAAGAAGCATTGATTTATAGATGATTTGGTCTTGTTCAGCAAATCCTTTAAATCTCAGTTTGGAATCTCAGTCATTGCAAAGGTGAACCGTTGGAATCACAAAATCGCAGATCTGGGTCCTTCATTTTATAGGTCAAAGCCTGCAGAGCTAAGGCGAAGGTTCAGCGTCATATAGTGAATTAGAACAGAGCCAGCACCCGGGTCTCTCGCCTCCCAGCTCTTTCCACTTTGGCTCTGCTGTGAGCAGGCCACTTGCTCTAAATCTGCATTGCCTAGCATGGTAGCACTGGAATGTGGCTAGTTGTGGTATAATAAAAAACAAAGTTTTTTGGGGGGGGGGTCTTTGTCCTGGGTTTGCGGTACAGAGTTGCTGAAACATTTAGAACTTCCTGAGTGAAAGGAAATTCATAGTGAGTCCCTTTGACCACACGTGTGTTTATGTGAATGCAGTGACTCAGGCTGGCGCCCCTAGATAGCTTTAGGATGAGGACTGGTTACCAGAAGGAGAAACGTGTGAATAGAGTGGGAAGCTACAGCCTCTAGGGGGGCTGGAGAGTGGGTTATGGAAACATCCTGAACAAGATCCAGAGAGCTTCCCAGTTGGCGACCACACGGAAGTGCGGGGAGGGTGGCACGCCACTCACTGCTCCCGAGCCTGGCCCCACACGTCTCTTCCACGCGCCTGCTGTTGTTTCCCTTACGCCAAACCAGTAAACATAAGCAAAGTATTTTCCTGAGTTCTGTGCGTTCTTCATGGCCCCTGGGACTTGCAACTGGCCTCTGAAGGGGGGCAGTCTTATGGGACCGAGCCTTTAACTGTGGGGTCTGTGCTGACTCTGGGGAGGATGTATCAGAACTGGGTGCGCTGCTGGACACCCAGCTGGTGTGGGAGAACTGGAGAATGGAGTGGGAAAATGACACGCATTTCATAAGTGGTGTCGGAAAAAAGATAACACAGTGGTCCAAACTGAGATGCGCCGTAAGTGCAAAATACACACTGGATTTTGAGGACTCAGTATGAACGAAGACTATAAAATATTTCATTAATAATTTTTTATACTGATTACATGTTGAAAAAGTGTTTTTGATAGATTATCGTAAATATATTATTGAAAATAAGATAAAATGTTATAAAATTAACTTCATCTATTTCTTTTTTTTTAAACAGTTTTACGTATTTATTTATTTGGTTGCACTGGGTCTTAGTTGTGGCAGGCAGGCTCCTTAGTTGCGGCAGGCAGGCTCCTTAGTTGCAGCATGTGGGCTCCTTAGTTGTGGCATGGGAACTCTTAGTTGTGGCATGGGAACTCTTAGTCGTGGAATGTGGGATCTAGTTCCCTGACCAGGGATGGAACCCGGGCCCCCTTCATTGGGAGCACGGAGTCTTATTCACTGCGCCACCAGGGAAGTCCCTCTATTTCTTTTTACTTTTTAAAAAAGATACACAAGTGGCTTGCATTATGTGTCTATTTGGCAGTGCTGCTCCAAGCCCTATCTCTTCATCAGCACTGCTTTATTTTTGGCTTATTTCATAGCTCTGGTTGCTGGTTGCCGTAGCTGAGGGCATTTCCTGGTTATCAGCCTAAAATCTTGAGATTATTCAGAAGTTCTTTATGAGATAATGGGGTTACTTAACAACTCTTAAAAGAACTCCTAGTGAAATATCTATAAATGACAATTTTCACTGAAAAGCAAACCAGCCGTACCATTAACAGTTAACGCTCTGGCTCTGGAGTGAGGCCACTGGGCGGAGGGTTTGGGAGGTAAGAATAAAGAACCTGGGCTGGAGGTGTTGGGGAGTGGGGCTTGCGCTCATGTGCTCCCTCGGGTCTGCATCTTTCAAGAGCCCGGAGGAGAAAGGCTTTGTCACAGGAGCCGCGGGGGCAGGGGCACCAGGCCCCAGTCCTTCTTCCTTGGAACCTAGTGCCCTTCTCCCCGTCACAGCTAAGACGGGCGGAATGAAGGGCGTCCTGACACTTGTGCTCAACTCCCAGTCCCAGTTGCTTCCCTCCTTACTGAATGTCAGGGACACAGTAGGAGAGAATGGCAGGTCCCAGGGCCAGCCATTCAGAAGAGAGGCCTGGGGCTAATGAAGGCCTGAGGGCCCTGGCCTGGGTCGCATGAGCCCTCTAGACTGAGGAAATCTGAAGGCTTAAGAGGGGGATGCCACTGCCTCACCCTGGGGGTCCCCCTCAGGGAGGGCTCCTGGATGTCAAGACTTAGAGGTTCAGCCCTGAGGAGAACCTGCATTCTGATGGCTCCATTCGAGATGTAGTTAGAGTCCCCAAGGTAAACTCCAAGGGCTTATCTAGAGGAACTGTTGTCCAGAACTGAAAGCACTGATCCTTCATCTGTGCTGTTTAACTATTTCCTGAAGCAGAAAAACCTCATTCCAAACTAGAGTTAAATTTCTCCTGCCTAAAGTTCTCACAAATTGCCATGTGCCACAGGTGGTGAGACTGCGACCGGGAAGAGGTGAAGCACTTAACCAACTTCACACAGCTCACCAGGGGCTCAGGGTGGGAGTGGCGGCCTCACGTCTCTTACCTAAACTCTGCAGCAGTGCGTCCAGAACCCAGAAGCTCAGGCCAGCCTGTCCAGTGTCTCTGGTTACTTCCTGAGCAAAGGGCAGTGATGACATTAAGAGAACCAAGGCAAGAAATGGGTTATGCTGCATTTTACCCTTGAACTTTTAGCCCCACGTATGAATCATAAATGTTGCCTTCTGAGTGCTAAGCAATGCACAGTGAACTTTATTTCAGTAAATGAGGGATGGTTCTTCTTAAGAAATAAATTTAATTCAAGGTGGTTAGTGAATGCAAGGCATGTAGCGCCTTCATGAAAGTTACAAGAATCCAGTTACAAAAGAAGCACTGTGTAAAGTCTCAAATAGCTGAGGGTACAACGGGCTCCATATTTTACAGAGTACAAAAAATTATTTCATATACAAAGAAAAATACAAATAATGTGCAAAAACCATTTTCACAGGTGGCAATTTATAAAATGAAAATGATAGAAAAATCCTTCATTCTTATCATCCCCCAATTTCTTATATATTAACACAATTCTATTTTCTAGTGTGTAGATAATTTTAAATTTGAAAATCTGATTTATTTTTAATCTACAAAGCGGCTTTTTAAAAAGGGAACCATTTCACTACTGAAATTTTATGAATGAATCAGTTAATTTTATATTAAATTATAAGCAGACTATCTGAAAAACAAGGATATAAGAACTCATATATACATATTTTTGAAATATTAGTTTGGTATTTAACATATTAACATTTCAAAACAAATGTAATGATCTAGCTACCTACGACTCCAGCCAACCGCAGCGGCCGTTGCAGAAAAGCTGTTTCTGTGTGCCATGAGAAACAGTATTCCTGGTGTCTTAAGCTGAACAAACACAGGCTATCAGAAGTAAAGAAAACCTAAAGACCAAACAAGTCCCTACTGTTCATGTGCAGAGGTGCCGTTTGGGTATCCAGTCACGCCACAGTGCGACCTCGGTTTACACAGCCCTTGTCATAGGGGTCGTGTGGTCATAAACAGCTGGCTTCTGTCTCTCAAACATCTCCACGTTATTAGTTCAGTGCAAGTGTCTGTTTTGTGAGTTAGTGCATTCAGCTTTTTGCATGTTATTTTGTGTAAGAAGCCGTCAGGGAGCAGAAGAATACATGGGAGCACAAAGTCCTGCATCCTCAGGGCACCTTTGGCCTAGAAAATTCAGTGTTTTGGAAGCAGTATTTTCCTGCATTGGCCTGGTGATTACTGCATCATTCTCTGGACAATCTTTTTGCATCAGGATAATCTTGTGTGCCCCCCTTTGCCTGCCACTGAGCACTGATGGTCTTGCTGTGAACCCCAATGGTCGAGCAGGTATCACGGAAGCACCTTTGACAGCACCAGAGAACTGAGCATCTCTAAGGTCAGGTAGTAAGAATAGGAGCCTTTGATGGGAAACCTAGTCTATGCAGAATGGAAGATAGTCTTGGAGGATTTTGATTTTTGCTTGTCAGAAAGCTCTCCAAGGATATTAGGACCTTGGAGAACAAAAAGGATCTATGTATCTTTCATGAAGAAGGACCCAGGTAGGTGGCAGCCACTTTGCCTAGGGGATGGATGACGGTCGGCTCAGAAAGCATTCTTCTGATCCCTAACCATGAAGACCCTGTTAGAACAACCTAGTGCAAGATACAGGGAGGGCCTAGGGCTCTTGACAGACCTGTGTAACACACCCACTCAGGCTAAGCAGGCTTAGCAACTGCTAAAAGAGGGGAATGGGTTAAGTCTGGGTGGGAGAACCTTAGGCCCTAGGATGACTCATCAGAACCAGCAGGAAGCTGTCAGCTCCTCAAGGACTCACACACTTTTTTCCTATCTGGCAGCACAAGCCCCTCCTCCCTCTTCTGTTTGGGTTGACCGTGGGCATCAGGCGTCAGATATACAGCTCTGGATCCTGTCCATCCACTGCTGGGCACTCTGTCCATCCTGGGCACAGAAGTTATACACACGTTTGCTGGTCTTGAGCTATAAAATCAAATGAAGAGAACCAGAGATGAAGGGCAGGGCTAGTCTATGGCTTTGGGCAAGTGTGCAAATAAATCCCTGTGACCTTTCCTTTCCGTTCTGCCCCAGAACCTCTGTTATTTTCTCTGTCTCCCACTATCATACTGTCATTGCCTTTAGAGTCATTATACTTTCCTGGCCCCGAAAGTCAAGGGGGATGTCAACAGAAGGGCCTGGCAGAGAAGAGAGACACACTAGGAAAGCCTGACTTTGCATCTTCCCGGGGCCTTCCTTGACTGAGGAAGAGGGTCAGGAATGGCTGGAGTCTCTGGCCCCGCCCACGCACTGCACCAGTGCAGCACAGGCGCCAGGAAGGCCGAGCTTCATCCACACCACGATGGGGTTGGCTTTCATGTCCCCTTTCCATCCCCTTCTCTAAGTCTTCAGTTGGGGCCACACTGGCAGCCCAGAGTCAGGGAAATGGCTTCATAGGCTGAGCAGGGCCCTAGAGTATGACCTGTGTTCCATATGTAGTCCTGCTTGGCTCTGGGGATTAGATAAGTCCCCTATCATGTGGCCCATAAAATGCCCCAAGGCCCACCTAAGGACTGCTGAAGATGTTAGGGCAGACAGTCATCATGTGTGACTAAGGATGTTTTTTTGTGGATGATCAAGCATGAAGATCAATGGATACAAAGGGAAGTAATATCTGTTCTTGACAGTAGGTGGTGAGTGAATAACTAACAATATTTAACAAGGCGTTCATCTGCTTCCACGTGTAGCTGGATCCCTTTTAAAGGAGTCTTTTGTGCAAAGCGATGTGCAGCCTTTCTGAGACATGTGGACAGCAGGGAGAGGTCAGGTTTGGGGATGAAGAGTGCTGGGTTCAAGCTCTGTAGCAATTCCCACAGCCGGGGTGGGTCTGTGACCCATGTGCAGTTACCACCAATTGCTCTGAGGCCCCATGATTCTTGGAGGTGGATGGATTGTAAGGGATCATGTGCAAATAGAGCCAGGAAAAGGCAAGATCGACTTACATCAAAGAAAGCCTTGTCACTCGTGTGCTTTGGGGCTCCCATGCTGGGGCCAGCAGGGATGACCATTTCTACCTCAGCCAGATCAATGTGGCCTTTACAGCTTGTGTCCTCACCCGAGTCATAGTATCGCAGCTGGAACCAGAAAGATACATGGGATATAAGAGACACAGAAAGGGAAAACAGCATGGCTTTTCAAAATGTATTTGAATACTTTCCCACATCTTGCTAAACTATGCCTGGAAGAATAGACAAGAAGTTAAAAACGCTGGTTGCTTCTAGGAAGAGGAATTAGACAGCTGGGAGAAAGGCGGAAAAAGACATATTTTTTGAAATTTGAACAAATAAGTGTATTACACATAGAAAAAGTCAACTAACAACTGTAAAAATATATATATACATGTAACATATAAAAAAGGGTTAATGTTTAGAATATATACCGAATTCCTAGAATTGAGAAGAAAAAGATAAACAACCTAATAGAAAAATGGTCAAAGGATTTCAACAGGCAAGTCACAGAAGAAATGTGAGTGACCTATAAACATCTGAGAAGATGAACAACCTAACTGATCAAAGAAAAGTAAATGAAATCAATGAGATTTCACTTTTCACTTAGATTAAGAAATATTAAAATGGCTGACAATATTCAGGCTGAATGGAAGGCACTAGGTATTCTCAAACACTGTTAGTGGGGATATAATTAGTCAGAAGCCTTTTAGAGGACAATTTGGCAATATGAACTAAAATTTAAAATGTTTATACCTATTGATACACCTTTCCCACCTCTAGAAATTTATCCTACAGAAACCCTCCCACAAGCATGCAAAGACACACCTATAAAGAGGTTTCCTTCAGCACTGCCTTTATTTTATTAGCTAACAACTGAAAAGGTATCTGTCAATATGGTTTTGGTTAATTAAATGATGGTACATCAATAATATGGAATTCTATACAACATTTCAAAAATGTTAAGATCTATTATGAACTGGTAGGAAAATATGTCCAAGCTATCTTTATTTATTTATTTATTTATGCGGTACGCGGGCCTCTCACTGCCGTGGCCTCTCCCGTCGCAGAGCACAGGCTCTGGACGCGCAGGCCCAGTGGCCATGGCCCACGGGCCCAGCCACTCCGCGGCATGCGGGATCCTCCCGAACCGGGGCACGAACCCGCGTCCCCTGCATCAGCAGGCAGACTCCCAACCACTGCGCCACCAGGGAAGCCCCAAGCTATCTTATATTTAAAAAGCAAGTTTCCAAATAGCATGTAGATATAAAGTGACTTTTGAAAAACAATAAATAGCTCAACATTTGATTGAGTGGTTACTGTGTGTAAGGACTGGACATCACTCTAACTAAATTAGTCTGGACTTCACTCTCTATAATCTACACGGCAGGAATGTGTGTGGCGCCTCCGTCTCTGTGGTTTTGGCCTCAGACTTTTCTCTGCCTCTCCATTCAGGCATAGTATGAGTAGGACTAAACAGAAAAACCATATACCTTTCGTGTTAAAGAAATCTAAAAGACTGGCAAGAATGCAAATATAATTTGATGTAATTGTAACTTATAGAAAAATTATGACATTCTCCTGTTATATTTAGTGATTTAATGAAACTTTTCTACACAGTGTAGGCTCTATGGTTTCAGAGACAATGTTGTTTAAAGTCCAGCCCCCTAAAAAGGGCTTCCATTGCATATCTGTAAAAACTTCTCTATATTCTTCCACAAAGATTCTGTGTAACCTTTATGAAACTCCTTGAGCAGAGGGAAAGGGGGTCCCCATGCAAAGTATTCATCTGTCAGGAGTCATCTAGGTGCAGGTCCAACAAGAGCACTGTACTGGCCTAACAGTCTGTATCTTTCTGAACAGACTCCATGTTGGACATAAGTGCATTGAGAAGCTGCTCAAGGCTGACTGGCCAGGTCCAAGGTAGAGTGAGGTCTGTGGTCAGAACGTAGGAGGCCATGCGACTCTCACTAGTGAAGGGTGCAGAAGGGCTGGGTTCCACCCCAACCAAGATCACTGGAGCAAAGATTCTGACACTCAGGATTGTGTGGGGTGCTACAGCCACAGCAGAGAACCTAGCAGTGGGGAAAAGGCTTCCCAGCGTGGTCTGGGAGGTCCAGTCTAGTACTTGCCCACTGTGGATTTCAGGCTTGGGTGGGCACATCCCCTTCTGCCTATTTCAGGGCTCCCTCCATCCTCTGTTGCTGTCACCTCTGAGGGATAATGATGCCTTCTTTAGTACCAAGTACAGTGATGGGCACAGATAAAGTGTTCAATAAATGTTTGTTGAATACATGAACACCCTCGATTTTGAATGGATGTGTTATGCTGCAAAGATGAAGGTAATCTGTCTTCTGGGGAGTATTCATAGGCATGGGTTCTGTATGTGCATGTGGTATGCAACAAGCTGAAAACCTCAGGTCCTCTCGTGGCCTGGGTTTTAAGAGCAGGTAGCAGGAGCTAACATGAGCATTAAAAAGCAGAGTTCTATTGCTCTTGATGCTCTGGGCTCAGCAGTCACTGCCTCTGCCTGCACACACCTGCACTCTCTCAGAAGGCTGCTGCACTCAGTCTCAGGACTACTGCTCCTCACTGGGTCCATGGAGGAGCCTCAGGAGCATATGAGAGGCCTTAGGAAAGCATTCTGTACATGAAGGCTGTGCCTTTCTGCTGAGAGTCACACAACAGCCGGGGACTGAGCCTAGCCTAGGGAGAAGTGATTTCTATAGGCTGTGATGGTATTTATTACCTGATGTTTTGTTACATCCAAAACGAACCAGCGGGGCTTCCAACCTTTCAGCAAAGCCCCTCTTTTGTAGAGCGTTCCCTCAAAGGACCTAGAAATAACGATGACATAGAAGTTAATTTGATTTTTCATTTAAAAAGTGCTGTAAAGGGGATATCTGTTGTTTTTGTTGGTCAAGCCTCTATTTCCCCCAGATGATCCAAAAAAGATCCATCAGATCTCCCCCTAGAATTTTTCTATTAGATCTTTGGGGAAAGGCTGCCTCTTTCTGCTGGAATTACCAAACGTGTGAGGTTTGGAGCTCTCAGTAGCCATTTTTTATACCATGTTGGGGTAGATGCAGCCCATGGGAGAAAGCAGAGCTGGCAAACAACAGAAGCCTGAAGATGCTGTGTAAGAAACTGGCACATCCTTGGCCTTCCCAATTTATGTGAGTAAATTCCTCTCTGCTTGAGCTAGCGTGCGCTGGATTGCTGAAGTCTGCCCCTGAAAACGTGCTCACTAACACATATTCCCTCAAGAGATCTGGCAGACATGAGACAATAGCAATCAGGACCCGTCACAAATAACTACAACCTCTTGGCATTATTTTAGTTGTAATTTTGACTTTTCCTCTTCCAAGAACCGTCTAACGCATTTAAACCAGAGACAAAGGATTAAAGCGGACCCATTTTAAGTTTACAGAAGGCGGCACGGCACAGGCCTAGCTTATTAAAGGGCCTGCGGTGTGGCCGAGGGCAGGGTGGGGAGAGCTTTTTCAGTACACCCGGGAGGGCTTAGCAACGTCAACCTGTTTTCATCATTCTTGGACGTGTACTGGCTGTACAGCGTGGCTGCTCTCCGGTCCACTCCGTTGGATGGGGAGATGCTGGCGTTCTGTTCCTCCCCCATGCTGCTGTCTGGGAGATGCAGCAGAGACCTCTTCTGATAGGAAGGGAGGTTGGTAGACACAATTCCTGGGGAGCCCAAAGGGTGTCTCTGGGGCTGAAAAAGACAGAACAGGAGCTAGGAAAGCTTTCCGAAGACTTTAAACAACTGATCCGATAATTTCACTTCTAAAAATTTACCTCAAGGAAATAACTGGACCATATATATGTATATGTAAAATATATATAAAAAGATGTTTATCCTGGAGTTTTTTAGGAAACTAGCAGAAAACTAGAAACCACCTAAATGTCCATCATTATGCGACTGCTTAAAAAAAAAAAGTATTTCCATACAATGGACTTCTAGACAGCCATTAAAAATGATGCTGATTTACATAACAGGGACAAACTGAAGGCCATGTACGCCACATATTAAGTAAAAAAAATGCAGGTTTTTAAAACTGCATGTATAGTAAATCCCTTTTATATGTGTTTAGAATTATAAAACAAGTTTGATGGCATAATGGTTTATTTCTAGGTTATAAATTTTGGGTGATTTCTGTCTATTTCATAACTTTCTGTATATTGTCTTATTTAAAGGAATACACATATCTCACTTTCATAATCAGAAAAAAAATTAAGGAACTATTTTATTCTTCTGAGAAAAAAAGCAGTAAGACACCACCTACCTGTGGCCTGTCTGATAACAGCTCCTGAGTTGCCATCTGAAGGCAGGAGAAGGCACCCCAAGGACCCCTTCCTACCACATTGGAGGCTTCCTTCTACACTCCCTTCTCCTTGACTCCTCTGTGACATCTGACCCTGCCGACCTCTCCTTTCCTGAAGTGCTCTTCAGAACACTCATCTGTCCTAACTTCCCTTCTGTTGCACTTGGAGTCAATCTGATGTGGGTTTGACTGGTGGCCGCCCCACGTATCAGTTGTGTGATCTGAGCCTGTCCCAGTGTGCCTGAGCTGAGACGCCACTCCCTCACTGTGGGTTAACAGAATACAAAGTGTGGGTGGCGCTCAGCACAGCCCTTCCACATACTACAGGTGGAGGGGCTGTGAGAAGCAGAAAACAAGAGTATTTGGTTTAAAAATATTTTTACGATAAATGTTTCTTAATTCAGAAACAAAAAGGGGGTGTGAACAACGGAAAGCAGCATATTTTGCTCATTTAAAACACTTCATTTTCTCTGATTATTTCTCTGGCGCAGATAAGGTCTTGGCATTGCCCTCCTCCCTCATGTGGTAGAAGATCAGCTGAAACCACAGAGGCGCTACACCAGGAATAATCTCCCCTGGATACAGGGCCCTGGAACATAAGTGTTATGTCACTGTGGTAAAGTGAGGCACTCAGGAAGTACCCAGTCATCCGGAGCTTTCTGCCCTGGACCCTCAGGGCATGACCCTCCCTTTGGCCATAAACCTCCTGAATTACCTGCGGCAGAGGCCCCACCTGACCTAGCGCCCTCCAGAAGCTCAGAAGTAGCTCTTCAAAGGGTTTTGCCAACTCACACGGTCTGCTCTGGGCTCTTCTTTAAGGTCCACAGTTACCCGTTCCCATAGCTGCTGCCACTTCTCAGCTGTTTGGTTCAATTTATGCTCCAGTCTTTCAATTTCCTGCAAAGTAATTAAAAGGAGTTTTCTGACAGATAAGTATTTCATAGAAATCAGGATGTTCCCCAGAGCCACACCCCCTCTGTACTAGATGAACAGCGTGGCCAGAGGGCAGTGAAAAACCATGGTAAGCATGGGGCCTCAGAAGCCTCCCAAGCCAGGAACAGAGGTGGGAGCTCTAGCTGGTGCGATGCATTGTGGCAAAGGTGATTTATTAGGACCTGTAACCGGGCCTTTTCGTACAGATGGCTTAAATAGATGAAATAAATATCCCCAACACCTTCACCCTTGGCCAGCCCATAGGACATCTGATGGCCACAGCAAAAGGTCAAGCACTGGGCCGGTGTCCAAACTGTAATAGCTGAGGTATATGAGAAGTCTGTCGTCCTTGACAGAGGAACCCCTCAACTCTGATGATTCAAACCAGATGTAGAAAAAATGAACCAAGAAATGCCCAAGGAATGGAGTTTCCTTCAGACAGGGAAGCTGGAGAGCAGAGCGGCAGCCTCTGTGACGGTGTTTTCACTGAAGCACGCTCGTCCTGGTCAGGAAACTGGACGGAGAAGACTCTTCAGGAACTGTTTGGCCCGTATCTGGGCTCAAACCCTTTCCTCAGGGCTGCTGTTCTCATCAGGGTAGCTACTGCCAGGGTGGCTTCACTCCAGAATATTCCTTGTAGAAGATGGTTGGCAGTGCTCCCATCAGGCCATCAGCTACCCACACTTCTGACCAGAGGAAGTAAGGCACCCACAAAAGCCATAGCCCAGGCCTGACTCAGGCTGCTTGGCCAGCTGAAACAGCTGCGAAGCTGCAAACGGCTCCATTTGCTCGAATGCTTCCTTCTAACGCTGAAAAGCTCATTTTTACTGAGACTCTTTGCCAGTACGTGAGCCTGGTTCCCCACTGATCCATGGGAGCAAATCTGGTGTCCTTATACTCCTGTAGTGCTAGCTATAGTGCTAACCCAAAGTAAGGAGAGCTATGTCCAGGAGCTGGTGAACCAGTCTTAACTAAGCTCAGTTCCTGAGGCCTCATGTGCCTCCAGGTCCCCTGGTGCCCCAAGAGTGTGTCTACACACGGCTGACTTACACTGACAAGGCTGGTGAGAGCGTCGGGCTGAGCACAGCTGACATCATCATAGCATGGCCACACTGTTCTCCTCTGGCTCTGGGGCCCAGCTCCTCTGGTCAGTTCAGAGTCTTCGGAGGGGAACTGCTTAGGGGTCAGCATTGTCCAGTCATATGAAGGCCCTGTGGAAAGGGTCTCCTCTACATAGTAATCCCACTTCTTGAGGCTGGAAACGTTTACATTGGGCTTCAGGGCCTGTATAAAGAAAATTCTGAAATATAGTTTCATCTTGACCCCAAAGTGCCCCAAGCTTACTGGCAGGCCAGCCCCTAACATTGCAGGGTCCAGGGAAAAAGTATGAATAGAGGTTCAAATACCATATATCTATATATTTAAACATTATACATCAACATAACTATTAGATAAAATATGTTCTATGCTCCTACCTTGACAAATATAACTTCCTAATGACCTAGAAGGCCAGGCTCCAATTGAGAATTCTTGGACTTCTGGGAATTCTACACCAGGAAGTGGTGGCACTGGGAAAGTTGGTCCCAGCTCCCAGTTCTTGGCCTAAAGCCCTGCTCCTCTTGACCCAGCTCTGTCCTATATTCTGAGGGTCTCTTATGAACGTGTGTATATACCCCAGCCCATGCAGCTAAACTCTTGTCTACTCCCTGTCCAAACAGCTACTCCTTAGCTGCCCTTTTAGCTTAGGGATACATTCACTGGCTTGGGGAAGTGGTCTGGTGACTAACTTGAATTTGGGCAAGGAATCTTGAAGTGCCAGAGCATGGTCTAGATGAAGGAGAGGCATCCAAGCATGTACCCTTGGTTTCTCATACACCTCACCTCATGAGAAGGGTGCATCTGGAGAAAGGCCAGGGTGAGGTCCTATTGCATGGGGCCCAGGGCCAGGCCTTCCTTGCTCCTGAGTAAGGTGGTCTACTCCACTGCAGAGCCTATTTCATGCAGACATGCATGGCAGAGGATGGCTGTCCCTGAGAGGTCATCCTTCTTGGGCTGGGCTCCAAACATCCCTGCTTCTCACAGGGGTTCTTCCATGGCTTTGGTACAAATGGACTTAGGGAAATCTTTTCTGCTTACACGGCTTGCTAAGGTTTCAAGTTTTGTTTGTTCTTTCTTCCCAGGGAAAGTTGACTTGCTCTGACTTTCTTGAAGTTATCCTTTCTATGGTTGGGGGGCCAGCTTCTAATTTTTGTGGTCAAGAATTTGGTATCCGTCTCCATTCCATCATAACCTAAACCCATAGTGTATCAACTTTTAAATAGCTTCTGGTATGAAACCTAGTCGAATGTTTATAAAACGCTTAAACAGCTTATATATGCTCAAAAAGTAAGGAAAACTTTAACACAAAATATTCCAAAAATGAAACATAAATGCTTTCTTTCTGTACCTCTGTTTCCACTGGTGAATATAAATAATTAAAGAAAATGGGACTCCTCTTGTGCATTCTATCGATACACTCCCAAATACAAATTCCTCTTTTGGCACGCTTGTCTCCTTTATCATCAAATAAAGTTCCTGTAGATCCCGTCAAAAAAAAAAAAAAAAAAAAAGCAAAACAGAAGTCAGATAAATCAACAGTTTGCCTAAAAATATGATGCATGTAGCAGATGAAAAATGGAATATTTCACACGGCTCTAGAAACAGCGGCGCACGTGCAGAAGCCTTAGAAAATGACTGCAAAGCTAAAGATAGGAATGGACTTCATAGCTATATGGAAACAAATCTAAATGGAAGGAAAACCTGGGATAAAGTTTCCCCAAGCATTTAGCAGGACAGCATGACTCCCTTCCAATCGACATCCCGCGTCTATATCTAGATTCATAGAGGTCCATGCCAGGAGACATTCTACACATTTTTCAAGAGAAAATGGAAGGAAAATGATTTGATGAAAGTCAGTTAAAAACATAATTTTATGTTTCTTTTTAAAGTTGTTGGCTGTTTATTATGAAGCTATTTAAAGTGTTTTCTTTGGTAATTTATATATACCACAAATCATGGTCATGGAGACTTTGGATGTCAGAAGGATGCGGTCCGTATCCTTGGATGACTTAAACACAAAAGCTGAATTTGCGGGGGTGGGGGGCACTTCAGGTACTATATTTGTACCTTTCAAACAGTCAATCTGTTACTCACATGAGCCCACTTTATTTTTAATAGAGAGGAAGATGTGTTAGGGTGAGGCAGGAGGTATTTCTTTAAAAGGCCAGGAAGGGTGCCTCTCGTAGCAGTGCTGTCTTGCTTTGAATGAAAAGATTCAGTCAAAAGTCAACAAGCATTTTATTTATCATAAAAGAGGGTCTCATGCCCAAGGCTGCACAAAATCCTATAATATGAGGGGCCCCCAAGACTAATTAATGTTTCTTCTCTACCTTTCAACTGTAGAGTGCAGAAGAGTAGTTCTCAACCCTGGCCACTCATTAAAAAAAAAAGGGCTTAAAAAAATCCCAGTGCCTAGGTCTCACCTCAGACCCATTAAATCAGAATCTCTGAGGATGGGCCCCAGACATCAGTCATTTAAAAAAGTTCTCCAAGTGACTCTAATGTCCACTGTAACCAGCTCTACTTAATGTCTTCCCAACACACGGGTGCTTAAAAAATTAAGGTTTCTGATTATGATGTGTGGAATGACAATTTTATGAGTCAACAGAGGTCTGGAAGTACAAACAGTAAAGGAAACGGTCTCATCAGTGCTGTCTCCTTTACCAAATGGATGAAATATCATGCTAGATAATTTTAATAGCATGCACTGAAAAGCAGTATTTCTTTGCTTTCATATTTTAAACTGAGAATATTAGTAAATATTTTCAGCCATTAAGAGAGTCTTCTTTATGAATATTCAGGTATATATAATATACTGAAAATAGTCAATATAATATACTGATTTTCTTTATTTACTTGTCTTCTTAACAAAAATACTCATGTGTATCCCCCTTTCCCCCCCACTATAAAAACAGCAAAAGTAAGAATGTAAAATTCCCCTTGGGGAAACGTTTTCACAGGGCTGACTGGCTTTTGAGAATCTACTCTTTACAACTATTACTGCTATTAAAAATTATAATAACAATGGTGATGTCTAAAATTTGTTGAGTTCTTTGTGCTAGCAACTGTGCTAAGAAATTTACAAATATTTCCTAATGGAATCATCCTGGCCCAAAGGGGTGGGTGATATTATTATCCTCATTTTAAAGATGAGGAAACTCAGAGAGATACCTAACCTGTCCAAAGTACTTGGCTGGTAACTGGCAGTGTTGAAATTTAACTATTCTGTTTGCTCCAGAGCCCATGGCCGTAACTGCTATACAGACTGCTTCCAGGGGCAGGCAGCTTACCTACCAGAGTGTACCAGGGATGGAAAAACTATGAATCAAGTGTTTCTCCACTAACAGTGATACTGCTTGGAGATAATAAAATAGTAATAAGCAGATTTAACTTTTCAAAGGTGCTACATGATGACCACTTGGAGCCCCTAAGAGCTAACACAGCACATAATCTCACTCACTCATGTCCATTCTACTTTCGTAGTTTGTAGAGTAAAACCTTAAAGTGGCCTTGCCACACTTGGGGGTGGTTATCTTATTAGTGTCTTTAATTAAAAACACATAAAACTAACAAGAAAGATGGAACAAGGGCATGCAAACACGTACCGTGCTCTAATCTTTCATAGTCTGAATCCAGGAGAAATGTTTTAAAGCGATTAGACACATAGTGGAAAGCCAAGAACTTTAAGTAATAGGGATTGAATTCAAACTCAGTTGGATACTGGTTGTGAACCTGAAACACACAAGGCAAAGAAAAGAATAAGAATCAAATGGAACAAAAAGTGGATGCCATGCCACTGAGTGCTGACCTGAAATATGCAGGAGACCATTTGGTCACTCAGTCAACTGAATCCCTACCATGAGTGGAAGTCGGAAAGGAACCAGTCTTTTGACAGACACCATGCTAGGAGTTTTTTTTTATAAACGTAATCTCATATAATCTCCATAACAACACTGCAAGATAGGCATTATTTTTTTCCGGCTTTATTGAGATATAACTGACATATAACATTGTGTAAGTTTAAGGTGTACAATGTGATGATTTAATACACATATCTATTGTGAAATGATTATCACAAGAGGGTTAGTTAACACCTCCATAACCTCATACAATTACCTTTTTTTTTGGTGGTGGTGAGAACATTTAAGATCTATTCTCTTAGCAACTTTCAAGTATAGAATACAGTATTTGTTAACTATAGTCGCCATGGTGTACACGGGATCTCCAGAACTTACTCCTCTTATACCTGGAAGACAAACATCTCTCCATCCCCCCGCCCCCAGCCCCTGGTAACCACCGTTCTACTCTGTTTCTATGAGTAAGGCTTTTTTAGATTCTACCTATAAGTGAGATCATACAGTATTTATCTTTCTCTGACTTATTTCACTTAGCATAATGCCCTCGGATTCCATCCACATTGCTGCAAGTAGCAGGATTTCCATTTTTCTCATGACTGAATGAATTTCTCATGTTTATATATATAACATTTTCTTTATCCATGCATCTATAGATGGACACTTACATTATTTCCACTTCTTGGCTATTGTGAATAATGCTGCAATGAATGTGGAAGTACAGATATCTCTTTGAAATAATGACTTCATTCCCTCTAATATATCCGGAAGTGGGACTGCTGGGTCATACGGTAGCTCTATTTTGAACTTTCTGAGGGACCTCCATGTTGTTTTCCATAGTGGCTGCACCAATTTACATTCCCAACAAGGGTTCCCTTTTCTCCACATCCTCACCAACATTTGTCACCTCTTGTCTTTTTGATAACAGCTATTCTAACAGGTGTGAAGTGATGTCTCATTGTGGTTTCGATTTGTACTTTCCTGATGATTAGTGAGTGATGAACACTTTTTCATGTACCTTTGGCCGTTTGTATGTCTTTGGAAAAATGTCTATTCAGATCCTGTGAAGATGAGAATTATTACCCTCCCCTCCCCCACTTTACAAATGAGGAAGCTGAAGATGAGCAAGATTAAATAATTTACCCAAGGTCATTCACAGCAACTAGTGAGCCCAGATTTGAACCCTGGCTTGCTAGGCTCCTCGGGCTGTGCCTCCTTCACTACTTTATACTGTGCTAGATACTTGATATGCAAATTATCATAAGTTGTGGTTCTTGCTTTCTAGGCATTTGTGGTGTAATAGTGTGTAATACAGTAAGAAAAATTATGCTTACACAAGTTTGGCAGTGACAGGAATGAGAAGAGAAGGTGGTGGTTTGGGGCAACAGCAAGAGACGTTTTCCCGACAAAAGAAATGTCGGGAAATGTAGGGCAATGTAGAAGGAGCCAACAGAGAGAGAATAAACTGTGGAGAAAGAGCTGATAACTAAGAGAGTAAGGCCCTGGGAAAGCAAGAATGAATGAGGCTAAGGGTCCAGAAACAGGGAACAGCCTTAAAAATGAGGAGGGACAGAAGAGTAGATAAAAAGAAAGGTATGTTCAAGTGCCAAGGGAAGGGGTAGGAGCTTATGCCTTTTAACATTAATTTTCCATCAGTAACTTAGTGAGGTCACTGGGAGAGGAATAAGGATGAGGGAATGACATGGGAGGGTGGGAGGAAGGCAGAGTCCGGAACGGTCACTGAGCTATAGCGTGCTCTAGGCAACCTGTACGCAGACTCCATGGAGCCATCTCATGCGGCAGAAGATAGGCTGATGACCTTGTGATGCTCTCCAGTCCACCCAGCAATCTCACCTTTGGATTGCTCACTCTCTCATGACCAGTTAGAGAATTTTGCTTGGTTGAGATAAGTTCCAATCATAATTGTATTTACTTAAAAGCTGTTTCAAATGAATACTGGAGGCAGGCTGTCTAAAAGCCAGCTTTCCTCTCCATGTTTTAATTTGGCAATGTAGACCAACACTTGGTCAGCCAAACAGAGCAGACATGTGTGCAATATGTTGATTACCCAACAGATCAGTGGGAATTTAAAGTCATGATCTGGATATCAGTGATTTTATCAATGTTTATCATTTGATTAGAAACCTAGTTTTCTGTGATGATTAAAGGTTTTTTTTCCTATAACATTTTTTCTGGCTTTTACATTGAACTAAAATTTTAGATCATAAGTAATACAACATAAAATGGATGTTAAGAAGATGTATTAAAACAGAGTTTGACTCTTAAGCAATGGGCTTGTGTACTGTGGACCTGCTTTCTTGACCTAAGCCACTGCCCTTCCAGTTGGTTCTGGTCTCCCCAGGACAGGAACACTTTCCCTGAGACAACTGGGATGTGGCTCTGAATAGCGAGGTTGTGCGCCATATGCTACGTTTTAGAACTTAAACTCTTTAGCCTGGGTTCCTGGTTCAGAATCAGTAGCACCACCTCAAGGGGCCGGTGCACACATGATGGAGGGGGGTGACCTGGATTGTGGGTGGTGTGACAGGAGAAGGAGACAGGTCTAAGAGGATAGAACTTGGTTCTCTACCAATCTGAGAATCTCAGGGAGGAGAATCTGCAATGTGCTTGGGCAGGGTGAGCTCCAAGAACAACTTTGCCCCAACAGCCCCTGGAATAAACCTTGGTAATCACAGGCCAGACCCTTGGCTCACTGTGTCCAGGGGAAGAAGAGTTCAGGGCTATTTCCACTGACCCAGTCCATGACAGTTCAAAAAACTCTTTTAAAAACTTATTAAACAAAGCTCCAGAATAACAAAACATTTCTCTCAATGACTGTTCTCCATAAAAACCACTTGCCTCACACATAACTGTATCTTTCCTTGATTATTCTGATATTTAATGCGCTTAGGAATATAATTTTCATGACCCACTTCTGAGGTAAAGTAGAATGGAAATGATGACGAATACGACCTTAAGTTGAACTTACAGGCATTTCAGGGAGATCAGATGCTAGGACTAGAAGCACTCCTCTACAAGTGGAAAAATGCTTTCATAGCCCACTGTACTGAGTGACTGGGCTCACCACAAACCCTGCACTCCACAATTACGTTAGAAAAGCTAACACTTCTCCAAGGCCGCTGGCACCAGCCTTGCTTGAATTGGAATTGGTGCTTAGAAAACATTAAGGTGTGAGAGCTTGGGGGCAGCAGTGTCTGCATCTGTGTGCCACAATGGCACCTGCAGTTGCTAACTGCTTGGGGAAAAAAAACAGTCTGTCCTCATACTGGAGTTAGTTATCAGGTCTGTTGGAAGTGGAAGAGAAGATGCTGAACAATTTTTTTTTTTTTTTTTTTTTTTACTGTGTAGCAACAGTTTAAGCAACAAGCATGAAAATTTCTTCAATGAAAAAAAAAATCAAATTGACCTGAGTCAAATGCTGGGTTGATTAATGCCTAGATAACCACATTTGGAATCCGACATTAAGAAATACAAGGGATTTTCTGAAATGTCTTTTTACCATAATGAGAAACAAAGACCTGATTGTATTCACAAGACAAAATCTGGTGCTTTCTCCACCATTTAGTCCTACATCCCAGGGACTCAATTTTTCCAGTTAATTGGCTTTTTTTCCTCGTCAATGGGACACCTGGCCTCTTCTGCTGTATCCCCCCACAGTGGTCTCCACAAGGCACAATCCACGTGCTTCCTTCTCCTTCTGTTAAGTATTGTTTTAATAGATGAAATGGGATCAGGCCAAAGAGACTGCCTCTAAGAACTTATTACAGGGAATGCATGAGAGTTTAGAGGTTTGTTAGCCGCAGGATTTTTTTTTAAACAACTTTAATGAGGTATAACTGACATACAATAAGCTGCATATATTTAAAGTGTACAATTTGATACCTTCTGACGTCTCCACACATCTGTGAAATCATCACCACAATCGACATAGTGAACATATCATCCATAACTCCCAAAAGTTTCCTTGTGCTCCTTTTGCATCTTCCTGCACCCTCCTCTGCAAGCAATGACTGATTTGCTTTTTGTCATTACAGATTAATTTGCATTTACTAGAACTTTATATAAATGGAATCATAAGTATGTACTCTTTTTTTTTTTTTCGGTACGCGGGCCTCTCACTGTTGTGGTCTCTCCCGTTGCGGAGCACAGGCTCCGGGCGCGCAGGCTCAGTGGCCATGGCTCACGGGCCTAGCCGCTCCGCCGCATGTGGGATCTTCCCAGACTGGGGCATGAACCTGTGTCCCCTGCATCGGCAGGCGGACGCTCAATGACTGCGCCACCAGGGAAGCCCTGTACTCTTTTTTTGTATGCCTTCTTTCACTAAGCATAATTATTTGAGATGCATCCATGTTGTTGGGTTAGCAGTACTAAATTCCTTTCTACAGCTAAATAGTATTCTACTGCATGGATATACCACAATTTGTTTATTCATTCACCTGTGGATGGACATTGGGTTGCTTCTAGATTTTTGGTTATTACATATAATGTTGTTGTGAACAGTTATGTATGAGTCCTTTTATGGGCATAAGGACTTCATTTCTCTTGTGTAACTGCCTAGGAATGGAATGCTGAATCACCTGGTAGGTAGGTATGTTTAAATTTTTAAGAACTGTTTTCTCAAACAATGGTATAATTTTATATTCCCACCAGCAGTGTTAGAAAGTTCCAGTTCTTCCACATCCTTGCTAACACTTGGGGTGGTCAGTTTTAAAATTTTAGTCATGAAAATAGGTATTTAGTAATATCTTATTTTGATTTTAAGTTGCATTTCCTAATGATAAATGATATCAAGTATCTTCATGTGCTAATTTTTCACCTATATATCTTTGATGGTCAGTATAAATGTTTTGCCATTAAAAAAAATAGGTTGGTTGTTTCTTATATATTGTTTTGCGAATTCTTTATATATTCTTGATACGAGTCCTCCAGCAGACATGATTTGCAAATGTTTTCTCCCACTCTGTGATTTGTCTTTTCATTTTTGTAACAGTGATTTTTGAAGAACAAAAGGTTTTAATTTTGACAAAGTCTAATTTATCAATTTTTTCTTTTATGGATGATGCTTTTGGTGTTGAATCTAAGATATCCTTGCCTAATAACCCAAGATCACAAGGATTTCTTCCTATGTTTTCTTCTAGAAGTTTTATAGTAGATCTTACATTTAAGATCTATGATCCCTTTTGAATTAATTTTTATATTGATGCAAGGTATGGGTCAAAGTTAATTTTTTTTTTGCATCTGGAAATCCAATTGTCTGGTACCATTTGTTGAAAAGACTAGTCTTTCTCTACCTATTGCTTTAAATTTTTTTCATTAAAAATTTTTAATTGAAATATAGCTGATTTTCAATGTTGTATTAGTTTCTGGTGTATGGCAAAGTGGTTCAGTTATATATATATATATATATATATATATATATATAATGGTTTATTACAGGACATTGAATACAGTTCCCTGTGCTATATATATAGTAGGACCTTGCTTTTTATCTATTTTAAATGTAGTAGTTTGTATCTGCTAATCCCAAACTCTTAATTTATCCCTCCCCACCCCGTTTACCCTTTGGTAACCATAAATTTGTTTTCTAGGTCTGTGAGTCCGTTTTTGCTTTGTAAATGTTATTTGTATCATATTTTAGATTCCACAAATAAGTAACATCGTATTTCTACCTATTACTTTTGCATCTTTGTCAAAAATCCGTTGTCCATATATATGTATGGAACTATTTCTGGACAGTATTCCATTGATCTGTTTGTCTATCTTTGTACCAATTACCACACTGTCTTGATTATTATACTTTTATAATAATATCAGATAGTGCTAGTCCTCCACTTTTGTTCTTTTTCAAAGTTGTTTTGGCTATTCTAGATCCTTTGCATTTCCATATGGATTTTAGAATAAGTTTGCCAATTTCTACAAAATAGCCTCCTAGGAGTTTTATTGTGATTACACTGAATCTTTAGATTAATTTGGGGAGACTGACATCTTAACGACATTGAGTTTTCTGATCCATGAACAACAGGTATTTCTTGATTTATTTAGGTCTTTAATTTCTCTTAGTAATGTTTTATAGTTTCAGTGTCCAGGTCTTTAATGTATTTTGCTAGATTTCTTTCATGTTTTTTGATACTGCTGTAAATGGTAATGATTTTTAAGTTTCAGTTTTCCAATGGTTTATTGCCAGTATTGATTTTTGTATACTGAGCATGTATTCTGCAGCCTTGCTAAACTCATTTATTCTAGTAGCTTTTTTTCTTTTATGGGGGGGGCGGGGATAGATTCCATGGACCATCATGTTATTTGTGAATAAAGATAGTTTTACTTTTCCCTTTCTAGCGTGGATGTCTTTTTAAAATCATTTAACTTTTTTCCCCAAATGTTCAATTTAATTTAAAAAAAATTTATTTTGGCTGTGCCAGGTCTTAGTCGTGGCACGAGGGATCTTCATTGTGGCATGTGGACTCTTAGTTGTGGCATGCGGACTTCTTAGTTGTGGCACGCAGACTCTTAGCTGCGGCATGTGAGATCTAGTTCCCCGACCAGGAATGAAACCTGCGCCCCCTGCATGCGATCATGGAGTCTTACCCACTGGACCACCAGGGAAGTCCCATGAATGTCTTTATTATTACCATTTTCTTGCCTTATTGCATGGCTATGACCTTTAGTACAATGTTGAATAGAGGTGGTGAAGCAGGCATTCACATCTTGTTCCTGATCTTAGGAGGAAAGTGTTCAGTCTTTCACTATTAAGTATGATGTTAGCTGTACTTTTTTTTTAATAGATACTATTTTTAGTTTGAGAAGATTCCTGAGAATTTTCACAAGGAATGGATATTGTATTTTGTCAAATGCTTTTTCTGCATCTATTGAGATGATGTATGGTTTTTTTAAAGTTCCTTAATATGGTGAGTTACACTGATTGATTTCAAATGTGAAACTGACTGTGCATTCCTGGAATAAACCCCATTTGACCATGGTATATTACCTTTTAAATATATTGTTGAATTTGATTTGCTGAAATTTTGTTTAGAAAATTTGAATCTATGATCATCAGGGATACTGATCTATAGTTTTCTTTCCCTGTCTTTGTCAGACTTGGGTAATGCTGGCCTCATAGACTGAGTTGGGAAGTACTCCCTTTGCTTAAATTTTCTGTTAAGAGTTTTTGTAGAACTGCTATTATTTCTTCCTTAAATACTTGGTAGAATTTACCAGTGAAGCCACCTAGGCCTGAAGTTTTCAGTGTGGAAAGATTTTAACTACAATTTCAATTTCCTTAATAGACATAAGCGTATTCAAGTTATGTATTTCTTCTTGAGTGAGTGGGGTAGTTTGTGTCTTTCAAGGCATTTGTCCATTTCAACTAAATTTTTAATTTTATTGATGCAAAATTGTTCACAATATTCCCTTATGGTCCTTTTAATATCTGTAGAATCTGTAGGGATGTTATCGTTCTCATTTCTAATATTGGTAATTTGTGTCTTTTCTTTGATCAGTCTGGCTAGAGGTTTATTAATTTTATTGATCTTTTCAAACAAAAGCTTTTGGTTTCATTAGTTTTCTTCTTGGCCACAAGATCTGGGGGGCCTAAAGGCAAGTCTGTTTCAAATAAATTTAGCCTTATTGTATTATGTAGAATTGGGAATGACAGGCACTCAGCCTATAAATTAATTCTATGTGAGCATTTCCCCAAATATGCTGATGAACAGAGTTTTAGGCCTCTTTCAGTCATCATCTGGATTCTGTTGTTCAAAATAATTTTGCATTTATCTTGATGAAGAGAAAAAATATACAGATTTAAAATACTAAGACTAAGCTGTTTGAGGCATTTTGGTTTTGTTTTCCATTATGGAGTAAAATCTGCCAATTTCACTTATTTATAGGAAGAGAATCTGAAATGGAATTTAGAGAAATATGAATTTATAGGGTCTTATTTTTTGCCCATATGCCATTAAGTACTTTGTAAAATTTAAAGGCCCATAAAAGTAAGCTATGACTCAAATCCCAGGAGAGATCAACATTTTGGGAATAAAATATAATAAGTTAAAACTGGATTTTGCTTTCAGGAATTAGAAATATTAAGCTACAAGAGACCCTATATTTAATGGTATCAACATTTTAAAAATTATGGGTATGTTAGACACACCCTAGAAAAATAGGTAGCTAACACTAGTTTTTGTTATTTCACAGATTAAGATTTAATAAACATTAATTGTATACCTTCTGTACTGTGCCAATCACTTCACATAAAATTTTTAATCCTTCTGCTATATATACATATATAAAGAAATTGAAGCACAGAGAGGCTGAATAATTTGTTAAAGATCAAAAATTAGTAAATGAGACTGATAGGCAAACTCAGACTTACTTTATGGGCTCAAATATTAAAAGCTTTAATGTGAAGTTGCTTTGTTATAAATCAGCTTGGAGTGTGTCAACTTTTGCCAATTTTCAGTTGACTGGGAAGCAGGCAGACACCAGAAACTCTTGAATACACCATGAATCAATTAACTGCAGTTATTTTGCCAATATGCATGGATAAATTTTAGAGTAATAGACCTATGTGAGGGCGACTTAGCTCCTCACACATGCACTCACAGGGAAAGCTCATATCTTTAAAAGGCAAATAGGTTTTCTCTTTGGAATAGGACCTAGCATAGTGCTGGCATATGGTAACTGTAGGGAGAATCATACCACAAAGCCAGACCAGAGTGAGTCAATTTACAATTTGAATAAACTTCAAAGGCAAAGTTATAACGGTTACTTGCTTTCCTCAAAGTAGCAAATAATGAGAAAGTTCTAAGACGCACTCAAAGATTTACTCTAATGCTGGAATAAAGGAGATGCTTTTCATATACGTCATGCTTTCATTCATATTATACATATCTTTTCCCTTAGTATTATATTTTAAAAAGAAATTTTAGGTAAAAAAAATTTTTGTTTTGTATTTGGATGTATTTTCCTTCTGAATTTGGTTCAACTATTTTAAGAAAAGGAAGCATCCTGTAATGATATCATTTGAGCTAAGCCAATTTCTTTTAGAAGCAACAAAAAATCTGCCAGATGTTGCTATTATGAAACTGTGATCTAGCATTTATAATTCATCTGACACCTGGATACATTGGCACAAACAATGGCTTTTTATATGATGAGGCAGTTCTAATTTGAGATCAGCGCTTCATCTGTTTTCTTTGTAACTCTATTAGTACTAATGGGCAAGTCTAGGCATACGTCCATGGACTGCCTTTTGGCATTCGGCATGTTAGAAAAGGTTAATAAGCAGGGAACACATTCCACCTGGGGAAGTTTTGCTAGCTGCTGCATAATTTTGCACTTATTTTTAAAAATGTTGTTGAGGCTTGGCTCTGTTTTGTGCTCCTGAGAGACTGAGGATAGCACTAATTCGAACTGTCTGGCAAAAGCCAGAGTCATGTAGAGCATTAGTGTTCACTTGAAAGGTATTCGAAGAAGGCATTTTCTAATGCCTAAAACCACTATGTAGGAGATGATGAAACGCTACCTTATAATTAAGTCAGCAAGAATCAAAAGCTCTATTTGTTAACTACAGTCTTGTTTTTGAATGAATAAATTGTCCCTTTTCAGCACAAAATAATCTACTTCACCAAAACTGACACCTATCATAGCCAAGCATTCTTTAAATACTGCAATTAATGTCATACACTCACTTTGCCATGACTTGCCTGAACTTAGGTTATTATGTGTGAGAGTATTAAGTTGAAGGGTTCAGACAAAGTTTTAAAAATTTATATTTTAATTTTTTTTTAATGTAGTATGACCAGATTTGAAATCATACTAAAGGGGTCTTCAGACCCGGAACAATATTATTTTCTACAGTTTGTGAAGCATTCACTTACAAATAATTGAGTTTTCATTAAAAGTCAACTTTTGTTTTCAGTTTCAGAACTGAAATTTCTTACTGATGGTGAGTAGGTTCTTTTGCTGACTCTAATATTTAGGTATGCAGAATTCTGCAAGTTGAATATGCGTATTTAACACATTTAATACTGTATTTAACTTAAGCCAAATTCAGCCATACAAACTCAGTCCCCAGCAACTCTCCCTCAATTAGAGGAAAGGAATTTTTAAAAGGTAAAAGTTGAAAACGAGGTGGGGAGAAAGGGAGGGGAGACAGTAGCAGGCCAAGAAAATTCAGAAAGATGGAAAACAGAAGGAAGAATAGCAGAAAATGACAGGAGATGAGAAGCTACACTGGGATGAAAATGATTTGAAAAGGTAACAGTTTGCCCTGTAAACCCAGAAAGGCTCAGGACTCAGAGGCCCAAGTCCTATATAGGAGGAAAAGGGGGGCTAAAAATGAGAACTAGTTTTAAGTCTAGAGAGGCAGTGGTGAGACCTCCAGGGTCCTTTCCTATCTCATGTAGTCTTTCCTGCCTCATGACTACCTTCTTGCAAGCAAGAGATTAGAGGTGTGTTCTCTGGAAAAACCAAACTTGATAAGTTCTGGACTTGGGAACACCATGCACAACTGGGTTAATGATGAGACTGAAAACAGTACAGAAAAAGTAAAACTCTGCACACTTAACTGGGATTTCCCTGGACCAGGCAGCCAGGGTTATAAGTACTTTCCTGGGTATCACAATGGCAAATTTTTCTCTAGAGAAACTAGAGAGCTGCTGGGTTTTTTTTTTTTTTTAGAACTCCAGTTTACTAAGAAGTTGGACTTACTAATTAAAAATTTTTTTTCATATTCAGTGAAGTATAATTTAAATATACTAAAATTTCCCTATTTTAAGCCTACAGGTTGATTAGTTTTGGTCACTGTTCATTTGGTTATACATTTGTATAACCACCACCACAGTGAGGATACAGAACAGTTCCCTCATCCTATAAAGTTTGCTCATGTCCTTTCGAAGTCGACCCCCTCCCCTGACCACTGGTACCAGGCAACCACTGATCTGTTTTTCTACCACTACCATTTTGCCTTTTGTAGGGTTTCCTATAAATGAAATCATATATTGTGTAGTCTGTAGTCTTTTTTACCCATTTTCCCCATTTTTATTGAGAAATAATTGGCATACATCACTGTATAGGTTTAACGCTACAGCATGATCGTTTGAATTACATATACTGTGAAATGATGACCACAATAGGTTTAGTTAACATCCACCATCTCATATAAATAAAAAGAAAAAAAATTTTCTCCTTGTGATGAGATTTTTTCTTTTATTTTATAAATTTATTTATTTATTTTTGGCCGCATTGTGTCTTCGTTGCTACGTGCAGGCTTTCTCTAGTTGCGGTGAGCGGGCTTCTCATTGCCGTGGCTTCTCTTGTTGTGGAGCACAGGCTCTAGGCGCACAGGCTTCAGTAGTTGTGGCACTCAGGCTTAGTAATTGTGGCTCGCGGGCTCTAGAGCGCAGGCTCAGTAGTTGTGGCACATGGGCTTAGCTGCTCCATGGCATGTGGGATCTTCCTGGACCAGGGCTTGAACCTGTGTCCCCTGCATTGGCAGGCAGATTCTTAACCACTGTGCCACCAGGGAAGTCCCTTATGATGAGATTTATCTGACTTTTTTCATTGATCATGATTTTAAGACTCATCCATATTGTTGTGTATATTAACATTTCATTCCTTTTGCTTGCTGAGTAGTATTCCATTGCATGCATGTACCAGAATTTGTTCATCTGTTCACCAGCTGATGGACAATTGGTTTGTTTTTCATGCTACTCCTTTATAGTCGCACCCATTCCCCTCCCCCACTATCTCCAAACCCTCACAACCAATAATTTATTCTGTATCTCTATAATCTTGTCATTTTGAGAATGTTATATAAATGGAATCATACAGTATGGGACCACTGGAGATTGCGTTTTCTTCACTCAACATCATGCTCTTGAGATCCATTCAAATCGTCGCTTGTATCAGCAGCTCACCCCTTTTCATTGCTGAGTAGTGTTCCATGGTATGGATGAACCAGTTTGTTTAGCCATTTACCTGTTTCAGGACATTTTGTCCCCTCCCTCCTGCAATTTCTGGCTATTATAAATACAACTTCTATGACAATACTTTCATATTTGAACCAAGTTTCTTATAAAAAGCATACTGTTACGTCATGTTTTCTTTAGACCATTTCCATTTTTAATGCAATTATTGGTATGTTAGGGCTGAAGTCTGTCATTTTACTTTTTGTCTTCAGTTTGTTCTATTTCTTTTTCTTTCTGTTTTCTTTTCCCTGCCTTCTGTGGATTACCTGAACATTTTTTAGAATTTTATTTTGATTTATCTATAGTGTTTTTGAGTGTATGTCTTTATGTAGCTTTTTTAGTGGTCGTTCTGGGTATTATATTACATATCTTGTTACTGTCGACTGGTGTTGACATTTTAGTGAAGTGTAGAAACCTTACTTCCCTTTACATCCCTTTGTGCTCCCCCACTTATAATTGTCTTAACTATTTCCTCTACATATATTGAGAACATCAAAAACTGTTATAATTTTTGCTTCAACCATCAATTTAGAAAACTGAAGAGGAGGAGAAAAGTCTATTGTATTTATCCATATTTTACTTTCTGTTGTTCTTTATTCCTTCCTGATATCCCAAGATTCCTTCTTTTATCATTTATTTTCTGCTTGAATAATTTCCTTTAGCCATTTACATCTATGATCCATTTCAGGTAAATTTCTGTGAATGATGTAAGGGTCAGGGTTCATACTTTTTTATATAGATATACAGTTATTCCAATACCATTTGTTGAAAAGTTTCCTTTCCCCATGTCTCATTTTATAATTGTTTTCTGTGGGGGAAGTTGTCATTAGAGTTTTAATCCCTCATTTGTGGAAACAGCAGTTAAACTTACTTCCTTTAAACTTTATTTCACCCTTTGAAATCTGAGGATGTTATATGAAAAATATTATATGAAAAAGGGACAGTTACAAACTTTTATTTCAGCCATAAAAAAGGTTTAAGTTAATTTTAGGATAAAAATATGTGAAACCAAAAATATGGATATTTTCAAATGCCTATGGATGATATCTTAAAATAATCAGTAAAGAAGTTTGTAAACAAGTGTCCTATTCTCAGTTTAATTCTTTTAAAAAAGTTGACATGGGAATTCCCTGGCAGTCCAGTGGTTAGGACTCCATCCGTGCCTTCACTACCAAGGGCCTGGGTTCAATCCCTGGTCAGGAAACTAAGAACCTGCAAACAAAGCAGTGTGGCAAAAAAAAAAAAAAAAAAAAAAAGTTGACATGGATTCAGTTTAATTCTTATTAAAAAAAGTCTACATGGGTGACTTTACCTGCCAGTCCTCTCATTCCCCACTGTTTTGATTACTGCAGCTTTGTAGCATTGTCTGAAGTCTGGGACAATTATGCCTCCTGCTTTGTTTTTTTTTCCTCAGAATTGCTTTGGCAATTCTGGGTCTTTTATGGTTCCATATAAATTTTTGGATCATTCTAGTTGTGTGAAAAATGTCATGGGTAATTTGATAGGGATTGCATAAATCTGTAGGTTGCTTTGGGTAGTATTGCCATTTTAACAATATTAATTCTTCCAACCCAAGAGCATGGGATATCTTTCCATTTCTTTGAGCCCTCCTTAATTTCCTTTATTAATGTTTTATAGTTCTCAGTGTAAAAGTCTTTCACCTCCTTGGTCAAGTTTATTCCTAGGTTTTTTTTTTTTTTTTTTTGGTGCAATTTTAAATGGTGCAATTTTAAAAGGTACTTTTTTTTTTTTTTTTAACATTCCCTTTCTATTTCATAGTTAGTGTAAAGAAATACAACTGATTTCTGAATGTTAATCTTGTATCCTACTACTTTGCTGAATTCATTTATTAGATCTAGTAGTTTTTGTGTGGAATCCTTAGGGTTTTCTATATATAGTATCATGTCATCCACATATGGTGACAATTTTACCTCTTCCCATCTAATTTGAATATGTTTTATTTCTTTTTCTTGTCTGATTGCTGTGGCTAGGACTTCCAATACTATGTTGAATAGAAGGGGTGAGAGTGGGCATCCTTGTTCCAGATTTTAGTAGGAAGGCTTTCAGCTTTTCACCATTGAGTATTACATTGGCTGTGGGTTTGTCATAAATACCTTTCATTATGTTGAGATATGTTCCCTGTGTACCCACTTTGGTAAGAGTTTTTATCATGAATGGATGTTGAATTTTGTCACATGCCTTTTCTGCATCCATTGAGATGATCATGTGGTTTTTGACTTTTCTTAATGTTGTGTATTACACTGATTGATTTGCATATGTTGAACCATCCTTGTGAATGTCTGATGAACCTCACTTGGTTGTGGTGTATGATCTTTTTTATGTGTTGTTGGATTTGGTTTCCTAATATTTTGTTGAGAATTTTTGCATCTATATTCATCAAAGATATTGGCCTGTAATTTTCTTTTTTGGTGGGATCTTTGGTTTTGGTATCAGGGTGATGGTGGCATCACAGAATGTCTTTGGGAGTGTTCCCTTCTCTTCAGTCTTTTGGAAGAGTTTGAGAAGAATCCGTATGAGTTCTCCTTTGTATGTTTGGTAGAATTTGCCTGTGAAGCTATCTGGTCCTGGCCTTTTGTTTGCAGGGAGATTTTTTAAATTACAGATTCTGTTTCACTTCTAGTGATCAGTCTGTTCAAATTATCTATTTATTCTTGATTCAATTTAGGTGGGCTGTATGTTTCTATAAAGTTGTCCATTTCTTCTAGGTTGTCAAATTTGTTGGCATATAATTGTTCATAGAATTCTCTTATGTTTTTTTGTATTTCTGTGATATCAGTTGAGATTTCTCCTTTTTTATTTCTTTTTTCTCTTTGGGTTCTCTCTCTCTTCTTCTTGGTGAGCCTGGCCAGGTTTGTCAATTTTATTTACCCTTTAAAAGAACCAGCTCTTGGTTTGATTTTTTCTGTGTGTTTTTTTTTAATCCCTATATGTTCTTTAAGTGTGAACACCACATTATGAAGATTGTGATTTTAATTTTTAAAGATATCCACTTTTATACGCCAAAGACATTAAAAGCAAGTCAACTGCTTCATCTGGTATTCAACTGCATAAAGAGTGATTTTTTTTTCTTTTTATAAATTTATTTATTTTTGGCTGTGTTGGGTCTTCATTGCTGTGCACGGGCTTTCTCTAGTTGCAGCGAGTGGGGGGCTACTTTTGGTATGGTGCTTGGGCTTCTCATTGCAGTGGCTTCTCTCGTTGTGGAGCATGGGCTCTAGGCGTGAGGGCTTCAGTAGTTATGGCACGTGGGCTCAGTAGTTGTGGCTCACGGGCTCTAGAGCACAGGCTCAGTAGTTGTGGCGCACGGGCTTAGTTGCTCTGCGGCATGTGGGATCTTCCCGGACTACTACTTCTTCCAGGGATCGAACCCATGTCCCCTGCACTGGCAGGCGGATTCTCCACCACTGTGCCACCAGGGAAGCCCAAGAGTGATATTATTTCAATGCAGGGGTAAAATTGGTTGAGTGTACTTATTAAGACAACAGAGGCATCCAGTGAGGAGCCTTAAGAACCTTTCAAGTGAAATTTTGACATTATTATATTCAAATTGGACATGAGGAAGAGTAATTCTTTAAGAAATGTAGAGCCACTGAAAGTTTTTGTTTGTCTGCTTTAAAGGTTTTTTGTAAAAGAGAGTAACAGCTTCATATCTGAGCATTCAGAAGATGTTATTAGCAACTCAGGACACCCTAGATGGTCTTGATGAAGGGTGGTGAGAGCCTCAACAAGGCTGAACCAGGTGGTCATTCAAATTTTCATTTATACATATTTATTGAGGGTCTACTACATTCCAGAGACTAAAATTATAATTGCATTAGATATTAGGGATATGAAGGTTAATATAACATAGACCCTTCTCCCAAGAATTCTCAGTCTAAGTAGAAGGCAACAGACACGTACAAATAGATAGATGCTAGTGTACAGGTGCTACCGAAGAAGTCTGTACACGGTTCATAAGAATACAAATGAAGGGGCCAGGAAAAGGTTCAAAGATTACTTAGAATCATGGAATAAAATATAGTGCTGAGAACAGTGCCTGGTGCATAGTAAGCGGTCAAGAAATATCAGTAATGATGACTGCAGATGGTAGTGGGATATAGGCATGAAGGCAGGAAATAGCCTGTGCATAGCATAATAAGACAATGTGCAGGATAAGAAGTGCTTTCATGAAGAACTTGTAGGCGTTCAGCTATCCAGAAGTGAGAAAAAATGCTTGCTCCTCCCCTTTAGTCTCAGTTAAGCTTTCTGTTTCAGAGACAATGGGCTTCAAACTTCTCCCTCATGTACTTGTCGAAAGATGTCTGAATAAAAAAGCTAATATTCAAAAAAAAAAAAAAAAAAAAAGCTAATATTCAAACAGGAAGCAAATATATAATTTGCTGCAAAGAGTTTAAAAGTATAAGCTCAACCTTGTGACCAGCTTCTCCAGATACTACTCAAATCAACTAAAATTATTCAATAGGTCTTTTCTTTAAGAAGCTGATGGGAGCAATCAAAAACATAACCTCCAGTGTTTGTGTATGTAGGGGATGGGGTCGATGGAAAAGTCACTGCTAATGGGTATGGAGTTTGTTTTGGGGTGATAAAATAATCAGAAATTGCTTGTGGTAATTGCACAACTCTGAATATACTAAAAACTACTGAATTATACACTTTAAATACATTTTTTAAAAAATTATGAAGTGAATTGATAAAGCTGATCAAGTGATTAATGGAATAAAAAACAAAACATTACCATACATAAGATGATCTAGTTCCAGTACTGGTTCCTAAAAACATTTTTACTTTTCTTTCCAACAGACACTTGAGGCCAATGTATTTCAATTTCAAAGAGGATCACTGTTCTGAAAAATATGTTTGACATGCCAGAACCCATTCACTGTTGTGGTGCAGACGAAACAGGCTATAAGTGTCAACCTTACTTTTTCTAGGCCATTTTAGCCACTGGTGCCAATGCCTTCAACTTTTAAACCCAGTGCCATCCAATTCTCAAGCCCAATACTGACCAAGGCCTGAGATGAAGGTAAGAGGGAGCCCAGAGCATTCACATCTCCCCCACTCCCAGCTCCTACTGGGTTTGACTGGATTATATACCTGGGTTTCTGTCTGGTCTCTTTTTTAAAAAATAAATTTATTTTATTTATTTATTTTTGGCTGCGTTGGGTCTTCGTTGCTGCATGTGGGCTTTCTCTAGTTGCGGTGAGCGGGGGCTACTCTTCATTGCGGTGTGCAGGCTTCTCATTGCGGTGGCTTCTCTTGTTGCGGAGCACGGGCTCTAGGTGCACGGGCTTCAGTAGTTGTGGCGCACGGGCTTAGTTGCTCCGCGGCATGTGGAATCTTCCCGGACCAGGGATGGAACCCGTGTCCCCTGCCTTGGCAGGCAGATTCTTAACCACTGCGCCACCAGGGAAGCCCTCTGTCTGGTCTCTTGATTAGCCCTAATTATGCCACCCAGTAGAACTGAGCCATTGTTCTCAACCTCAGAGGCTTGACTGGTCGGGCCCCTGATTCTTTCTCTAGGGGTTTAGCTCTACCTCCTATATTTTCAGGCATAAAGTAGGGTCCTCCCCAAATGGGAAGACCACGTGCTGGATTTCAGGCTTGGCCAACACCTAGAGAGTTTTACTGTTCTACACTAGATCAAACCTTCTTCGAGAACAAGCCAAGTTTGCTCCGTTACATTAGATGGTAATTTAGAGTGCTGCCCACTTCACTTGGGAGCCAGCTTGATAGCCAGCTCAGCTAGCCTAGTTTCAGAAACCAACTAGTTTTTTCTTTTCCATTTCCAGGAAGCTACTGCTGAGATTTTAGCAAGTCTTACGGCTGAGTCCATCAGAGCTGTGACATAAAGGTACCTGGCACAGCAATGCAATGCTCAGTAAATGCTAGGTCTTTTCTTTCTCTCGTATCAAGTCGATTTAAGCTTGCTCTACTTACCTGGTGTACACAATCTAAGAACTGTAGGAAGACTGGAGTGAAACCACTGCCCTGACAGCTGAGGGTCAAGCTGCTCCGCTGACTGAATTTATGACCAAAAGAGAGCCACTCTTTTTCGACCAGCATCCGGAAGCCTTCAAGTGTCCTATAAAAGGGGTCACTGAGTAACTGAACCAGGGAGGTCACCTAGGGTACAAGCAGGTTGGATACTTCATTACTTTCAGTCCTGAAAAATTCCTGCTTCTAAGACAAAGCACTTCCTTTTGATGACAGCTAATTAACAAGCAAAGTTACCTGGATGGCAAATTTGTTCACTAACTGCTCCAGGACAGCTAAGTGAATTAATTCTACAAACTTTCCATTAAAAACTGAGACTCAAATTCATTTTGGCTACATTTTCCTTCAGAGGAGAATTAAGAATTTAATCCTTGCCTGGCCAGTTTGCTGACTGTGGCCTTCTTCTAGGTTAATTAATAAGGTCAGAGGATCAGTTCAAACCTACATCTACTTTTTGGCAGATGTAGATTAATGTTTTACTGTAGATTATACTCGTACTTTTCCTTTTCACTCTGGAGTGAGTAAAGAAGGGGCTTACAGAGAACCAGAGAAAGGACTGACAAAACATGGGAAGGATGGTCCATGTCCTACACCGCTGGTCATGCTTGCATGATGCTTCTGTGGTGTGGGAGCCTGATGCCCTGAGCCAGAGCTCCAGGCTCTGTAGGGCCTGGAAACTCACGGCACAGAGCTTTTTGATGGATACCAGGTGGTGTTTAACAGAGGACTTTCTCTGTCCATAAACACATTAGTCATTATACAAAAGATTCATCTGCAGAATTTTAAAATAACTGAATTAAAATACAAATATAAAATTAAATATCTGAAAATATGTTTTAATAATTTACTTGTGCAGTGATGTCCCAGCCTTCTTCCAAACACACCAAAACTGAGGAACCATTCTCAAGTACTTCTGATACAACCACAGCAAGCTGCAATATCCTGTGAAGCTAAGAGTTAAGAAAGGAGGCCACAATTAGACCAAGTGCTTTCTGAGCACCAAGAACAGACAGACTTGCTATCAACCTTAGATAATCAAACAAGTTAGGGATTAAAATATTTGGACAAAAGAATCATATGAATTTTAAATACTTAAAGTTCTTTGTCAAAATCAAGATTAAACAATGACACATTTTAAAACAATGTGTTCAAGTGATACTTAATGAAATAAACTGACCGTACAAGATTCCCCTCAAAGCAGAAGAGCTATAATTCTTTCCAGTGGAAAAGAGTGAGGCTCTATGTGGCCCTCGCAACATAGTTATTAGATTTAAAATTTGTTCTTATGTGATATAGTTAGTTCTATTTCCGACGGCTACACAACTTTGTAAATATACTAAAAAGTACTGAATTGTATACTTTTTTTCATTTAAAAAACCTCTAATATTAGAGAAAATATACCTACAAAAAAATCTCAGGAGAAAGAAAAATATTACAAAATATATATAATGCATCTCCCCAGAGAAATTACAAAAGATATTGCTTCTATCAAATGTGAATTCTATACTAAAGTATTTGTACTGTGTATTAAATGGGAAGAAAACTTTTATTTGTGCTCAGCTTTTTAAGCCAAGACAACTGACTCCAAGTCCCTAATGAACAATTAGGGTGTGAGCAAAGCACATAGATTTCAAAACTAAATGTGTAACATTCTGGTTTAAAAAAATTTTAAACATTACTTGACATAACTTGTAGAATGAATCCAACTCTGAACTAAAACAAAACACTCCCACCCCCATATTTTAAACAGAGGTAGGCTATTTTTTTAAATTATTTTTTTAACGTCTTTACTGGAGTATGATTGCTTTACAATGGTGTGTTAGTTTCTGCTTTATAACGAAGTGAATCAGCTATACATATACATACATCCCCATATCTCTTCCCTCTTGCGTCTCCCTCCCACCCTCCCTATCCCACCCCTCTAGGTGGTCACAGAGCACCGAGCTGATCTCCCTGTGCTATGCAGCTGCTTCCTACTAGCTATCTGTTTTACATTTGGTAGTGTATATAAGTCCAAGTCACTCTCTCAGTTCATCCCAGAGCTAGGCTATTTTAAACACAGGAACAAGGCACATGTCCTCTTCAAGAATGGGAAGGTCCTCATTCACTGTTCCTATAACACAACTATTACCAGGCCTGAATTCTCTTGGGCTTAGCATGTGCTCTGAGTTAACTTTTAAACTGCCAATATCCCAAGTGGGGCAACGTTTTCCATTGTTTTTAGTCACTAACTTCTGATATGAATCCACTTTGAAGTAAGGAGTAGAACACAGAATAGGAGAAACATAGATGGATAGGTTGAGTGGTAGGAACACTTTGGGGCTGGGGCTTATAACTTAGGGACAGCAGGGAGTATTGATCAGCTCCTTCCATGGGTACTCAAAGTATCCTGAATTGCCTTAACAGTAATTAACACAGCCTCATATAATAGCTAATTGTATATGTGGCTGTTTTCCTAGAGTTTAAGTACCCTTGAGAATAGTCACTGCCCTGGGTACTTACATCATTTCCTGGCTTTTTTTTTCTTTTTAGTCCAATGTACTGTGGGAAACAACCCTTTTTCCTCCTCAAGAGAAGCAGGAGGAAAAAAAAAAAGGCGGGAGGCTTGGAGGTCAATGTGGACAGGGGATAGAGGGGCTGTGTGCTCCTACAAGGGGGGAAGGAATAATGGACATAGCACCAGGGGCCTAAAGACAAGGCTGAAGGCTGTATTGCAGAGAGGCTCTTGGCCAAATATCTGCATCAGTGTCTAAAACATGCATGTCATAAACACCTTTCTTTCTGTGGTTTGGAAGAAATGTGGGTTAGGTGTGCTGGCATAACTATTTCTCCTTAATTTCTCAATAAGCGTTCAATTAAAAACATCCCAAGCTTGACTTAGCTGAAAGAAGGATATGTGGTTTTTCCTAAACCTTAGGTAGGCTTCAGGGCAACCAATGTGCCTTTGTTGGGCTGGCTTGGGAGTGAAGCCACAGTCCAGAGACACAGAACAGGCAGAGACAAATAGAAAGTGAGAAAGTAAGAGGAAAAGCCCCTTGGAGTCACCTAGCAATCACATCCTGTCCTGGATCCTCACTCTGTTAGTAACAGAGCAGGAGCCCTATACATACATGTTGTTTAAATTTGTTGTATATCAAAAAGTTTCCATCTAAAAATAATAATCTCCTTCCTAGCATCCTATGGAGACCAAGCAAGTTTCAACAACAGAGAGAAAAACCCAGGCATGGAGAATTCTACCCCTTCATTTCCTGTATCACATGGTTCCCTGGAACTGAAAGCCCTTTACAGAGGGCACACAATCAAGGGAGAATGTCAGGTAGTGGGGAACATAATATTTTTTTCCTCAAATATCAATTCTGTATACCCTTGGGCCTCTCTTTTCTTGAGTTATAAGATAAGCTGCTCCAGACATTACCTGTGGGAACCACTCAGAGTCTCCCAGGGCTCTCAGGAAGGTCACTTCTGAGTCAGTAGGGATGGTGCTTGGGACACAAGCTCTCATCAGTTTTTTAAAACTGGCTTTCACTTGTCGGATGTCATGAAATTCAACAGGAACAAACTCACAATTTAAAGCAAATTCTAACTTGAAGTTCTGTGGATGAAGATGCAGAGAGAATTAGGCAGATGACGTGTTATAGGTAAAAAAACAATGTTTTCAACAGGGTAATGCTTAGTGATATACAGTTAGTTGAGGCCAAAGAGCTGCAGGGGCTGCAGTGGATCAAGAAAGTCAATCATTTTTCGCTAATGTGTCAGTATTGCTGGAAAGAGCCATTCAGTAAAGTCTAGTGGTTTGACTTAGCTTGCTGTCATTCTGAGAACTTGAAGAGGCTACTAGTAGACTGGAACCTGATGGAGCTTATAGGACCAAATATAAGCTACTTACAAGGCCATGAACCTGGAGGTCTAAGGAGGAACCAATGACGCCTGACAGCATGATTAATCTAAAACTGTAAACTAAGTCTCCCCAAGATGTGAATTATAATTAAAAGGTAATATGCTGTTGAGGTTCCAGAGCTCTACAAATTAAAGTTTATAGACATACACATTTGTTTCTTATTATGCAAGTAAAACATAGTCATTGTGAAAATGAAAAAAAAAAGCAGAGATAAATACTGAGAAGAATATAAAAATCACTATCTCACTGCCCTACGACTACTAATATTGTATTCTTTTAAAGCCAATAATAAAAAAATACATATACAGTAAAACATGAAAGGCTTTGTTGATTTCTAACTTTTGGACTATTTTTCACTCAGTATGACACATATATCAATCTTTGTTTCAGTATTTTTATCATTTATATTTTTAATCCATATGGAATTTTTTCTATGTGAGGTCGCAATTTTAACTAAAGAATGCTAAATTGGTGGCCCATTGAAATAGTTTATTCTGATAATCTAGTTGCCTACTTCTGAAGACGATTTAAAAGTTCTCTAACTTCTTACGCCAAAGAAAGAATGAATTAATTTTCTCATGTTCTTTTCACTTTCTTCACATTCTGCCCAAATTACTCTACTGGATCATCTGCTTTTCTAAGAGTAAACTGCTTTTTGGAGATTGGCTGTACAATAATATGAATGTACTTAGTTAGCACTGCTGAACTGTACATGTTAAGATGGTAAATTTTATGTTATTTGTATTTTACCACAATTAAAAAAAATTGCTGCCAAAGACTTACATATTGGGTCTGTTTCATGTTTTATATTGGTTACTTTATTTTTTAAAGGCCTATTAAAATTTTAAAATAAAAAGTAAAAACCCCCAAGTTGTTTTTCTTAAACAGCATTACCAATGTATATTAAGGAAAAAAAAAAGTTTCTTTGTCTTAGTAATTCCACTTTTAGGAAGCTAGCCTAAAGAAATAATCTAAAATGTAGGAAAAAATCCTCTAGTGGATTGTATCTCCAATAAAAAATAAAAATAAAAAGCTATATGCTTGAAAATGTGACTGCAATTTTACATATAGATGATAAAGAAAGAAACCGAAACATCCAACAAAACAGAAAGTTATGGGACTTCCCTGGTGGTCCAGTGGTAAAGAATCCACCTTCCAATGCAGGGGACGCGGGATGATCCCTGGTAGGGGAACTAAGATCCCACATGCTGCGGGGCAACTAAGCCCGCGCGCCACAACTATTGAGCCTGTGCACCTCAACTAGAGAGGCTGCGTGCCACAAACTACAGAACCTATGTGCTCTGGAGCCCGCGTGCCACAACTACAGAGCCCATGCACTCTGGAGCCCACGCGCCACAACTAGAGAGAGAAAACCCACACGTCACAACTAGAGAGAAGCCCGCGTGCCACGCCAAAAAGATCCCCCATGCTGCAATGAAGATCCCACATGCCATGATGAAGACCAGACACAGCCGAAAAATAAAAATAAATAAAAAGAAAATAAATATTAAAAAACGGACTGAATGTTTAAAAAAAAAGTTATGCAGTGATTAAAATAAATATGAAATGTATTACACAACATGGAAAGATGACTTGAGATAAAGAACTTAGCACTATGAGAACATGAGTTCTTTTCTGTTAGTTTTTTTTTAATCTTTTTTTGCTTTAAATGTTCTATGCAATTCAAAACATATTATTACAATCCAGATATATTTACCAAGACATTTAGACATTTATATTCCTGAGTATAGTTCACTGTGCTGTACAGTAGGCCCTTGTTGGTTATCTACTTTATTTTTTAAAATTTTCATTGGAAAATTGACTTACAGTGTCGTGTCATATTGGTTTTTTTTAAAACATATAAAAAATAGTTTACTTTTCAGAAAAACTAGATTCCTTTCCATTTCCCAACCATACTTGAGCTAGGTATACCTACCTTATAAAGCAGGAGTTATCAACCATCGTGTTCGACACACTGTTAAGATTATGAAGAATTTGTTACTAAGTATAAGATATTAAAGTATGTGAATTAAAAAAGGTAAATAAGGGCAATTCCAGATTGTTTAGAATGAGTCACTCTCACTTATTTGCTTTCCTATGTTTCCTTTGTTGGGATAAAAAGGTGTGGAGCTGCAACTAGGCAGTGCTGTGCTGGCTAGACTGTGGCACACGTCAGACAGATATGCACCCATACCCTACAGACACAGTTGAATTAATAAAAAGCAAAATGTGAAGGAATATACAAAAATCCTAATAACTATTGTGCCAGAAATTATGTTTGGAATTATGGAATTATGTTTTTAAAATACAGTATTTTATTGATGAAAGAAAGAAAGAGAAAGGAGGGAGGGAGAGAGGGAGGAAAGGAGGAAGGGTCCCAATTGGTCAGTCTTTCTTACTCATATATGCATGATCACACAGCTTATCTGAGGACTGATGTGCAAAGGGAATAGCAGAGGTGAGCATTCAGGAGACAAACCTTGGGGAGTGACTCAGATCATAAATAAGAGGTGTGCTGAAGTGGGCAAAGTCTGTGCTCTGGGAAAGACACTGGTGCCAAGGAGGCTGTGCAGGCATCCCTGGACTACTGTTGAAAAATGTCCCAACTATTTTCTGGATATAAAATTATCTGCTGTATCAGAAGACACGTGTGCATATTTAAAAATTGAGCGTTACCCAGCAGTTTCATTCCCTCTACCCTAAAGCTTGGTGACTAAGTGACTGCAGTAGTCCAGGCAGTGGGAGAAGAGCTAGCAAAGCCAGACTGCCACTGAAGAGCTGACTCAGTCACTGGCATCCTGAGGACCAAGCATGTGGGATCCTGCTCACAGCCTCCATTTTACAGTTCAGCTGAACATCTGTCTAGATTGTCCAGTGCTCACTGGGGCACTGGACTAAACTTTGAGGGGATTTCTGAATTAACAAATACTTTTAGGGACTTCCCTGGTGGTCCAGTGCCTAAGAATCCGTCTTCCAATACAGGGGACGCGGGTTCGATCCCTGATCACAGAACTAAGAGCTCACATGCTGCAGGGCAACTAAGTCTGCGCACTGCTACTACTGAGCCCGCACGCCACAACTAGAGAAGCCCGTGCGCCACAACGAAAAGCCCGCGTACCGCAATGAAGACCCAGCACAGTCAAAATAAAAAACAAAAACAAACCCCCCCCAAAAACCCCAAATACTTTTATTTCCCACACACCTGTCAGTAGTAATGAAATTTATTCTGTAATGTGTGAACTGCAAAAACATTAAACCCCAAGGAATTATTGTTGCTTTTGGAGATAGAGACTATCTTTACAATTTATGGGACTTGAGCATAGTGAAGCTCTTTAACATAATAATTTAAAAGTAAGAATAAAGGGGCTTCCCTGGTGGCGCAGTGATTAAGAATCCGCCTGTCAATGCAGCAGACACTGGTTTGAGCCCTGGTCCGGGAAGATCCCACATGCCGCAGAGCAACTAAGCCCGTGCACCACAACTACTGAGCCTGTGCTCTAGAGCCTGTGAGCCACAACTACTGAAGCCTGTGCGCCTAAAGCCTGTGCTCCGCAACAAGGGAAGCCACCGCATTGAGAAGCCTGTGCACCGCAATAAAGAGTAGCCCCCACTCGTCTCAACTAGAAAAAGCCCGTGCAGCAACGATGACCCAATGCAGCCCCCCAAAAAAAAAAAAAAAAAGTAAGAATAAAGTTGATTACCAGCTAATATCTTACATTTTCTGACATGTCTTAGGACGTGTCACTCTATATAGTCTTGAGAACCCTTAAAGAATGTAACTTAAGAAGTGTAGCCTTGGCCTTCCCTTGCCTCCATATGCAGTGCCATGCTCTTCTTTCCACTCTTCCTTCCTGCAGCTTTATCAATAGGTTTACAAGAACAAAAACATCTGTTTTGCCATGGGCACAGATTCCTATGGAAGCTGAACTAAGACAGTGGAAAAACACAGCCTGGATAAGCCTTATTTTTTTAATGTACACTCCCTAATATTCATGATATTTATGCTGATTTTAAAAATGATTATGAATAAGCACTTGTTTTCATGCCTAATAAATATGCATTGTGTGTATGCATGTGTATCTCTATCTATATAAGTACAGGTAGACATACATGTATACATATACATGAGCTAATTTTTTTAAAGACTATTAACTCCAGGTTAAGACTCCATGCAGCAAAAAAGAAAAAAAAAATTTCTAGGAAAGCTGGTTTATGAAATAAGTTTTATACACTGCCTTCACGTATCCATGAAGTTTCTAAGTGAGAAAAAGAAATCTTACCCTTAGCTGCGACTTCTCACCAAATATATAAAGGGCTGCTTGGCGTTTCAAGAGCTGGTTTTGCAGGTAAGTGCTGTTACTGAAGGACGTCGAGTGATCCTTGCCTGCCAGCCGGGCGCCAACATCAACGAAGGATGTTGGAGAGCTGATCAGGCGAGCGCTAGAGCGAAGACTTGCCCAAACACCTTCACAAAAGTCAAAACAATTGAGTGAGATAATCTGATGTGAGAATGACACTGAATAGGGGAAAAGATGCATGCTCTGTGGGTACAGTTTTAGAGGTAACAGCAAATTAATTCATCTAAGTAATCATGTATCATATTGGTCATTTGTCATTTACTTTTGCATCATATAAGCATTATTAATATAGTATTTCAAAAATCATTTGGCTCAGAGGAACCTAATAAGTCACCCAAGTCAATTCTATTTTTGTATACTGATAAAAATTCAGTAATTATAAGTAAATACTGGTATCATAAATAGAGTGCACTGGCTCTAGGAAAGAAAAAATGTGGGCAGGATGCAATAATGAAGCCTAGGAAGGAGAACGTGGAGTAAATTTCTCAGGGCTTCAAAAAAGAAGGAACATTATTCTGCTTTAGTCAGTCAATTTAACCATAAAACCACATTAAGAAATAAATTAGAACTTTACTAAACCCACTAACATCTGAGAATTAATATTTGTGTATCATGCCAAAATAATGTAATTTTAAGTCAGTATAAGTTATATTTTAGTCTTTTTTCCCCCAGTATCCAGGAAAAACAGTGAGAAGTTATAAATTTAGTAATGTGCATTTCACTGAATCTTAGGAAGCTTTATTTAAAAGGTATAGTCAGAAGCAGATGTCTTCTAAGGGAAAGGTCAAGCTAAGCTACTGGAAGGATCTCATAAGTTGACCTTAATTATATTAATTAGAAAAATCAAGGATTTCTAATATGCAAGTGAGACTATCAAATATCAAATATCTAAACACAAAGGCATATAATAAGTCCCAAATTTGACAGAGCTCCTTACAAATGCCCACAGACTGTAGCGTTCAGGCTGGTGACGGAGTCACAGTGGTGCATAACACTGCCACTGCTTCCCTAAAGTGCATTCTCTAGATTTGGAAAGGCTCTTTGAGAAGCTTTAATCTTTGCCAAATGTTAAATCAAGCCATGTTTCTAGGTGACTACAAGTCATCATGATAATGTCACATCTGCTTCTCTTTATAGGCATCTATAGGGTCAGGAGACCAGTTCTCAAGAAAAGGTATTGTAAATTTCTGCTTAACATGGATGAAACTTTCTATTACAACCTATGAGTTTTCTTAGATGTTACAGCAAGTGTTAATTTTTTGGTAAATGGCATCACAGAGGAAATTCAGAATGTGGATGAGAATAAAGATAATTTGACAAACAAATGTGAAAAAAGTCACTTGTAACACATATGCTTTCATATGAAGATGGTTAAAAAGAGTGACACATCAGGACAGATAATACAGTACCTTGATAATGGACTCTTCCCTTAGCTGAAGATTTGGGATTTGACTGAGTAAAACATTTATCTCTGTACCCATGCACTGGTAGGCAAGATTAAAGAAGGAAGAAGGAATGAAATGTATATAGCAGCAAACATCAGAGCAAATGGAGTAAGAAAAGAACAGGTTAATTTTAAACATTAAGTTAATGATAGGGGAAAAATGTAAATATATTAAAAGCAGAAGATTTGATTAACAAATAAAAAGCTGCACGGTCACACAAAAAGATGAACTGAGTGCCTGTTAAATGAAATTTCAGCACTTGTTTATAAATATTATAAGCACAATGAAATGGACAGCGCAGCAAAGAGTGCCACTAAAAAATTATACCAAATGGAATAAGCTTTTGGAGGTTGTCATTTGGTGAGAAACAAATTTTTATAATAAAATTAAGGAATTTGGGGAGGGGTGAATACACTGGCCCTAGTATTTAAGGAGGCTGACTGATTGGCAAATACGATGTGTTGTACAACGTGTTTGTTCTTTGAGCAAGGCCATCATATCAGGAATGAACCTCTAACAACCATTTGGAATAACAAAGGGCATGTTTTTGCAGTAGAGCATTAAGCATTGCCACACTATCTTCTTTTTTTCCTCTTTTCATTTGGAAATTCCATTTATTTTCCATAAGCAGATAGATAGTTACAAGCAGCAAAAATTTATGACCCTGTGACAATACCCAATGCCACTAAAAATACAGCTTGTGATGGTTGACGTAATGACTTCTCCTAAAATCCCTATTTGCACCAAAATGATAGGCAGTATCAAAGATAATACTTTTGTAATTTGAGTAATATTGTTTTTTTCCAACAGAAAGAAAGTGCTTCGTGACTTATCGCAAACTTTACCTGGTAATAACAATAATGGTGAGCGGTAAGTTACAGTTATATTCTTTCCTGAGTAAAGGAACTGCTCAAATCACTTAAGGAAAATGATTCTGTACTTATTGAGGATTGAAAACATTAATGGCAGGATTATTAAGCTATCCATTTCAAAACTGCATAAAATATGACATAATTTGATAAAAGAAAAATCATCATAAGTGATTTTTCATTTCTGCCTCACTCCTTTGGAAGTAGGAAATGAAGGGCCTTGATGGCTTTAGTGGCCAAAGGAAGTCAGAAAGCTAAGGGTTCCAGAGGCACTGGCTGATTATACACAGAGAATGCTACTGCAAGACAGAACAAAGACCTGGAACAGCATGAAAAAGGCACAGGGACTCCTGTGTGCGAGCCAGCTACTCTCCTTTCTGCCAAGGTTTTAAGCTTTCCTATTGGAATATGGATCATTAAATGCTTACAGTGAAGCCTGAGTGGTTGGTTCCTGATTCTGAGATACTGTTCCCTAAATATATCATTTTCTTATGCTAGTCCCTTGGCCTAGAATGACTTCTCCCATTTCTTTACCTGACAAACTTCTTATTCCTTAAGATCCAGGAACGATGTAAACTCCTCTGAAAAGCATTCTTGACTGTCCTCCTAGAGTTGCAGACAGCTCTATCTGAACTCTGATCCCATTGCACTGTGATTACTTGCACATTTTATTCTACTTGATTGTGTACTCCAAAGGGCAGGGACCTAATCACATTTACTCTTATATCCATGCTGAGAGCCTGATATCTAGGTACTGCAAACATTTGTTGATTATTTTCTTTTTGAAAATTGATACATATGAGCTGTTGTAGTTCTCTACTATACCTTCAACTCAATTATTTGCCCTGAAAGAATGAAAAGGGTATTAATTAAAAAAAAATTAAGCACTTTCTCAAACAGAGCCTCATTAATGAAAAACTGCCAAGTGTTTATCACCTAGCAGAAAATCAGCAATGAGAAAACGGGCTGTACTGATATGGGGCCAGCAGGGCTTGGAGAACTGTAAGTCCATCTGGCAATCATGTTAACCAAAGGCATTACACTACTGCATTGGTGGCGAGGTCTGCTTAGCTTCCTGAGTGATTCCTAGGTGTCAAATACTTGTCCTGAGCATGTAACACCGACCTGGAGCGGTGTTTTTCCAGACTGCAGGGTCCTCCTTAGTGGTTTGTGAAATCATTTTAGAAGGTCAAACCAGTATTTTTAAGGAAGTGAAACAGATTAGAGTGGAAAATACTATGAGCACTGCATGTGGTATAGATGAATATTGTTTCATGAAACTTTCGCTATAGTCTATATACATTTTGCATTGTGACTTAGTACTACCTTTGTGATATAAAATGTATATGTATACATATAGATATAAAATGTATTTCTTACTGTGAGCCATGATCAAAAGAGTTTGAAAGTTACTGGTCTAGGCCTAAGACACATTCTCCTTTATCTGCTTGCCTTTGGCCAGTGAGAAGCAACCTGGCTTAAGGTAATTTACATACAAATGTAGACTTTCCTCCCATTTCAGTGGAGTATTATGCAACAATAATGACAACAACCTCAACAATAATAATGGAACTAACATTTATTGAGCTCCTATTAATAACGAGCCACTTACTAAGTTAAGTGCTTTACATATATTATTTCATTCATTCCCCATAACTATTCTAAAGCTAGAATACTTTTTATTATCTCCATTTTACAGATGAGGACACTGAAAATTACGAAGTTTCCTGAATTGCTTAATATCATACACTAAGTGGTAGGACTGCAGCTTGAATCTGAATGTAACTGAACCAAACTCTTTATGTCTTGTCACCTAAGCAACCATGTGACCCTGGATCTGTCCAGCAGGGTCTGGCTAAGGGGACTGTTTCAGGGAAGAAGTGATACAGTTCGTCCCACCCATGGGAGTGCAGTGTTGTTCAGAGCATGAGCATTTCCTAAGCAATGGTATTGTTCTCTCTACTCTGTTCAGAACAAAGGAGAGAAGGAAAAGAGATGCTTGGGTTGGACGTGACGACAGGGTATATTGAATTTATGGATGTGACCTTATGCTTAGCACAGTGCATGAGGTATAAGCTATATTCAGTGAAGGCTGCACTGAAATGGACTGACCTAATCCTAGTCCCAATTATGCTCTTGGCTGCTAAGTGATCTTGGCTAAGTTACATCATCTCTCAAAGCCTCCTAAAGTACCTGTCCTGGAGGTTATTTCAAGGATAAAATAACACTGTAGAGGAACTTAAAGGGCTATGAAAATGTAAAGGATGAAAAATTTAAAAGCTGCCTCCATGTGGCTACTTCTCAAATATGCCCAGGTATTTCATTTTTATATTTAAGAGGCAGATTTTCTCATGGCATTTTTCTATACAACAAGATAATTTATCCAAGTTGCAAATACTTGCATTTTCCCCATGGGGCATAAAAGCTATTGTAATTTTAAATGAAAAGCAATTCACATCTTCATTTTTTCTTAACTGGTTTTTGCGTCAAAAAGGTTGCTTCCCCTGGCTTAGGAACTCTTCAACGTGCATGCTGAACGCTAAGTGACCACCCTCACTGAAAAAGGGTGAAGGAGAAGGTGAAGGTCAGTCTAAACCCTGGCTCATCAGAGTGGGAAAGGCACACAGTGTAAATAACATAAGAAGGAAACCTGTAATTAAGATTCTGTGACAATGAAAGGAATGGAAAAACAGTGAAAATACAGACGAGGAAAAAGGAGAAGGTTAGGAGGGAGATTTCGAGACAGGAGGCTCTTCCCACACAGGGTAAATGAGGAACTGCTGGAGAAGTGGTACCCAGCTCTCTGGAAGGATGAAGAGACTCTGTACTCGAGGGTGGGAACAAGGAAATGAACTAATGTCAGGGCATGCAGGTGTCTACATATAGTCTTGCCCTGGCCAATCTGAGTGTGCGTCTACCTGCCATGTTCATGTTAATAGGGAATCTTCTGAGAATTCCCAAACTTGCTTGCCCCAGTCCATTCCTGCTTCTCTATGTGAGAGGGATGATGCTATCAGAGGAGACAAAGGAAAGCAGCGCCAGGGATCACAGAAGAAGTTGAAGGTGCCAGGAAACAGCCGTATCTCATCTTCCAGTTAATCACTGGGACCTTGGGAGATTTGGAGGCTTTGGGAATGAAGAATTAAGAGATGGAGGAAAATAATAAGATTTGCGTTTCTGGATCCTAGCTTAAGATACCAGAATGAAGGGACCTGGTTAGGAGCAAAAAATTGTCATAAGGAAACACACTAAGTTTACAGGAATTTTCAGAAGAAAATATTTGGGAAGGGGGTCAGAAATAATAATTATGGCCTCATTATGCATAGAAAGGGTCATAAACAGATTAAATAGGAGATTTTAATCCTAAAATGTAAATACAGCCTTCCAGGTACCTTTGAGAATAGCAAAGAATGGACTCATGACTAGAATGTAACCACTAGTGGGGAATCCCTTGTATAAAAAAGCCATGAGTCTGAGGCCAATATAAAAAAAGCAAAGATAATGTAGTTGAAACAGATTGGTGAATATCCTTGTGCCTTAGGTACCAACACAGAAGGAGAGACAGTTTTGTACCTAAAATTTATATTATGGGTCACCTGGCCCAATGGAGGAAGAGATAACATGTTGTTGATGAAGTTTACAAAGGCAAAACTCAGGAGCAGGGTGGGGATGGGAAGACTTCAGCTAACCAGACATATGCCAGAAGTTGCACCCTACTAAAAGTTAAAGGGAAAAGTTTCTGACGTGCCTGCTAATATAAGCTTTCAGATGGCAAATAAAGCAATAAGAACTGCAACGTCGAACCAAATTCTGACAGGAGTTCTTGGCAACAAAAATACCAGAAACCTTAGGAGAAAGTCACTGTACTATCTTTTAGTTCAGATTCACCAAGAAAGAAATGATGAAAAGAATGAAGTTTGTGTCTTCAACTTTAAAACAATAGTATTTTAAAAGTTCTGGAAAAAGTTACATATGACTGTTATGGGTTTAACTGTGTCCCTACCCCCTGTCAAATTTCTTATGATGTAGTCCTAACCCCCAGTACCTCAGAAAATGTGACCTTATTTGGAGATAGGGTCACTGCAGATGTAATTAGATGAGGTCACACTGGAGTGGGGTGGACCCCTAATTCAGCATGATTGGTGTCCTTATGAAAGGGGAAATGTGGAGACAGATGCACAGGGAAAATGTCATGTAAAGATGAAGGCAGCGATATGGCTGATGCTTCTACAAGCTAAGGAATGCCAAAAATTGCCAGCAAACCACCAGAAGCTAGGGGAAAGGCGTGGAACAGATTATTCCTCACGCCCCCCCAAGGGAGCCAACCCTGACAACACCTTCGTTTTGGACTTCTAGCCTCCGGAACTGTGAGACAAATGGTTGTTTAAGCCACACAGTTTGTGGCACTTTGTTACAGTAGCCCTAGCAAACTAATACAATGACCTTAAGGCCTGATTAGGAAGATACTTGAAGAAGGGTGAAAGCTCTTAGGAAATTCTGCCATCATAGAAAGTTCTGATGAGGTAGGGAAAAAAGTATCTAAAGACTCAATATGGCTGCCAGGAGATGTGCATAGCAATCTTGGTTTTCAAAAGGAAAAAAAGTGAATTTTGTAAAATAGAGTCTTTATGTTGATTCTGAACCACTGTCTCTTACTCCTCAAACTAGCACTTCAGAGAACAGGAGTAAAGATAACAGGCACTGGAGGCACAGCCTTTGAGTCTGGAATCATGTCTCCCTAACTGTCTATGCTTCTGTGCTCAGCCTTTCTGCACTGCAAACTTGAAGCATCATGGAATGCTGCCAGAGCTGAGTCACCATTTAGATATGTTCCCCTCCTCTCCCAGTGCTTCCAAACTCATCAGTATGTTAAGATTTCAGCAATTATTATACCTCTTGTCCCACGAGGCTAAACTCATCTGTCACCATGCTAGTAATAAATTTGATCATTTGTTTAGAAAAGGGTAATTAAAAACAAATTTAACCATAATTAGTTGATTTGAAGTATCACTATCTAGAAAAAAGTTTTCTGCTTTTAAGGTTGTATCAGTGCTCAGTTATAAAATCAATCTTACTAACCTCCTCGAGCAAAGCTATTGGATGGGTTTACATCCAAATGTCCTGGCACTACCTGCTTAAGCACAGTGGACATTCTTGAAGTCCTCCTTTCAGTCCCTAAAGTCAGCCAAAAAGAAGAACAAAAACCATGTCGTTCGGGTTAACATTACTCAAATGACAAAAAGTTATCTTCATGTGTAGCATGTCTAATTGCTGCCAAACATTGTACTTTTTAAGTACCCAAAGCTTTAATAGAGATAACAAGGCACTGTTACTATTTCCTCAGAGATACACACATCTGCAAGATTATAGAGAGTTAGGTTTGGCAAGTGCAATCAGAGAATTTAATGATAAATGAAACAAGGCATGCATGGTGTTACTTTACAAGAAAAGCCACTTTCTGCTTATGTTGAGCTATTCAAATAGCTGATTAAGCCAAGGAGACCAACTTCTCAAGTCACATGCTCCTGTGTCTAACACATTAGGGTTACCTCTACATGAACCCTTTGGGGTTCCATCACATGATAACTGAAACAGAATATTAGTACAAGTCTTAATGGCTTCATCCAAATCTAGTGAAAACAAACTGTACTGCAAATCATAAAAGGCTGCAGAAATGTCAGGAATTTCAAAGTTATACATGATGATTTTAATAAATATACATTTAATAAACATGTTCAACTTATACATTCAACTCTGTAATATTTTAAAGTCTATGTAAAACAGATTCCAGGAAAAAAAAATCCCACATGACTTTATGTTTTCCACCACCTCTCCTATTACTCTTTTAAAAAGGAAATAATTAAATCTCTAAAGTTGGTTACTATTTACTAGAAGTTAATAGTGGTACCCTGATGTCTAAATAAAATAAAGTTATAGCCCCACAAGGTAAAACATTAAGGGGTCATGTTGAAGGAACAATGCAAATAACTAAAGAGACTAACCCTAGGAATGAATATGACCTTTCACAGTTGTCAAGAAGAAAAATATTATTAGAACTTACCTGGAGACAGAGCAAGTGCTGGCCTGACAGTAAGGGTGTTATTGCCACTGAGTTTCTGATGGACAGAAACTGCACTCAGTAAGGCTTGCAAGTACTTTTCTTGTTCTATGCTACTGGAAGATTCTAAAGAGGAGGTAGGAGCTATAAAAGGAAAAGATATTACATAAAACAAACTGTATCTATGTTAATAAAACAGGCTCTCTCTATATACATACGCTTATTCTTTCTATATATGGTCTTCAAGTTACCGTACCCAAATATAGAAACCAGCCCCACTTAAAGCTCCAAACTATTAAATGGCTAATCCTCCTATGATATTGGTTTCACCACACCTACTTCTTGATTGCCCCATCATCCTCCCAGAAAGAGCCCAGGTCTGGAAAACCAACATACAGCCGGTCCTTCCAAGCACAGGTGCAGTTTGTCATCAACCAATCAACTCAAAATAAAGATTCATAAAAGACAGCATGTCCTTGATGATCTCCCCCAACCACTCTGTCCATGCCACTGTTTGGGAGCAAAGGATGGAGCAGTTTCCCTCAGCATCCCAGAATGGGCAGAGGTGAGAATATCCCAGTACCAGTAATTTTATTCCAATTCTGTCACATAGGCCTAGGGGATATGAACTTGTAGAGGGTTGTTGTGGAAAGAGAGGAGGAAGATGAGAAGACAAGAGCAGCTGCTGCTCAATTCCCTGGTCCTTTTGAAAGAGGATCAAAAAGTATGCACAGATGGAAACAACTGTCAGAGCAAGTCTGGGTTGGAGGGAGTCTGAGCCTGGCTTGTGTGGAGTAAAACAGAATCACTGAAATTGGCCCAGGCACTTTAAAGTGGCATCGGGAGGGATTCACTGGAAGGACAATAGATATTAACAAATTTTCTTACAAGGTGAATAGGAAATAAATAGTTAGCATTACTATATTTTTGTATTTTATCAACTTTAAGGTGCCATCATATTTTATAAACTCTAAAATGTCATCAATTATAAGATGCACCACAATTTTATGTACTAAGACTAAAAAACTGCCATTTAAACCATGACACAATTATTTCTGTCACATGAATTGTAAGTTGCATTCCAATTTCAAAGATATTAAAATGTGAGCAAATGTGTGAGCTCAAAAATGTGAAATATAGTAAATTTATATTGAAAAATAAGAAACCAGTGGAATAAAACAATTTCAATTTTTCTAACTAAAAGTTCAGTGATATGCTCATTAATGCTTAGTGATATGCTCATTAATGCATTAATGCTGAAATGATTCTCTCTCTTTATATAACCTACATATGCTGTGTTCTATTATACCCATTATGTGGCTTGGGAGGATTCCTCTGGGCAGAAAAAGTTAAAAGCCAACTGCCTTCAATTACACAAAAATGCCAGGTGAAATAATAACAATAACAACAACAACAATAATAATATAGCGTGGTGTGTGTCATGCCCTCAGTCAACTGAATGATCAAAGATGTACTGGCCAACTTTTAACTTTCAGGAAGGAACAGATGAGAATAAAGAAGAGATATCAAAAAGCACATGGTTCTACCTACTGAACCACTGAACTTGAGTGAGTTCATTTCCAAAGAGGAAAGAATGCAGCAGCCATCCCTAAACTGGATCTGATATCTTAGCGGTCCTTGTTTAATTTTATTGAGCATCTACTTTAAGCTAGAAGTTATGAAAAAGCTTAGCAAAATATAGCTCCCGACTGACCTCAGACCTCAGACATCGTGCTCAAAAATATCCTCAGAAAAAGGGGCAGTGCACGTAGTGTATCTTTTTTAAGTTGGCCAGCCTCTGGCTTCCTGAAAACCTCTCTGCTTGAGAGCTCCTAAAGCAGCATTTTGGTCATTAGTTTGCGTGTGTGTGTGTGTGTGTGTGTGTGTGTGTGTGTGTTGTAGGAATGAGATAGGATATCTTATACCACATGGGACAGAATCCCTATTTGCTTCTGAAGCGGTTAAATATATTTGAATGCTTCCCAAAAGAAAAGAAAATGATTAGTATATGTAACCTGTTTCCATCTGTGGATACTCTGGTTTGTGAAGTGAAAACAGCCTAGAACCAAAGACTTCATTATGTTAATTTCTATTAAAATCCAAATATAAACAGACATATTAAGCAAGACGGCAAATTCAAGGTGGAGCCCCACATTGTCAAGTCTAGTTCTTAAGCTGTACATGTATATAGCACCGTGGAAAAGGCTATGTGTGAGAGGCTCGATGAAAGGGTACACTGGCATTCCCAGATTTTACTTCCTTCATGTTTTGGAATACTCTGAAGTGGAAGGATCAGCACACTGCTTAAGAGAGCCGCTTACCTGCCTGAGGGGAGTTCTGAGATTTAAAAAGGCCAACTACTCCCTTCCCATGGAATCCTCCAGATCGCAGAAGCAGGGTACTGCTTCTTGAGTTCTTCCAACATACAACAGGCAGGCGATTGTGTCGATAGCAGCGGGCTACTCTTGGTAAACTACTGTCCTGTACAGCTTGAGGTACAACTAAGAGGCCAGGATAGCTTTAGGGACATGGAAGGGAGAAAGAGAATAATTTGGATGGGCGAGGAGGGGTGGGGAGAGGAGAAGAAAAAAGAAATGGAGAGAAAGAGAATATAAGAACATGAATATCATAATATCATAGTAATTTTCTAAGACTCAAACATATTGGTGGAGTGGTAAGACATATATTTCAAACATGAAACTAAGTTTTAACTCAGTTCTTTAGGGTTTGAGAAGAAAAGGCCTAGATGGTGAAGACAGCTAACTCATCCACTAATCTGTATTATTATTATTATTTTTAATAAGCCTCCTTCAGTGATACTGCAGCCTTTTGCTAAGGAACAAGCTTAGAAAATGAAAACGTTACAAAGAATTATTAAAAAGGCTTCTGTTAAACGTGATTTCCCTTGCCTTATACATGACTTGAAATAAAGATTGCAAGATTAATGTATTTTTAAAAATTAATTAATTTATTTATGGCTATGTTGGGTCTTCGTTGCTGTGTGCAGGCTTCTCATTGCAGTGGCTTCTCTTGTTGCAGAGCATGGACTCTAGACGCACAGGCTTCAGTAGTGGTGGCTCACGGGCTTAGATGATATGCGGCATGTGGGATCTTCCTGGACCAGGGATTGAACCCATGTCTCCTGCACTGGCAGGCGGATTCTTAACCACTGCGCCACCAGGGAAGTCCCAAGGTTAATGTATTAGTGTCAACTTTATGAGAATGACAAATCAAACTGTCAACTCATTGGATTGCTGAAATGACAACAGAGAATAGAGTACACTAATATTTAGACTGCCAGAGATGGTGAAAGGATTAAAAATCAAAACCAAATGATCTTTAGTATGAAAACAATTCGTTCAAATGTCAAGTGCGTTTAAATATTTTATTAACACTACATGTTGATAATTAAAAAAAAAGATTAGCTCGTAAAGTTACAGGATATGATGCTGGGAAAATGAAAAACAGGCAAGAGACCTTGTTTTTAAAGATTACTAAGTACTAGAAGACAGGCAGCTTTCAGAGCATTTCTTTCCTTTAGTTTATTTAGAAATATTAGACCAAAGAGATTTCATATTAATAACTTCCTAACCTCTAATCCATGTCTTTTTTTGTGACTTTTTTTATTGTGGTAAAATAAACCTAACATGAAATTTAACATGTTAGCCATTTTCCGTGCACAAATCAGTGACATTAATACTTAACCAGAGATACCTTGGAAGTATTCTGAAAACCTAGTACTTCCATGCTTCAGGAAGTTACAGGCTGTATTCTTCTAATACCACAAACTGATAAAGAGACCTAGCTATAGACATAATCATTCAAGAAGACTTGAAAAGCAGTTCCATTATTTAGGGCCCTCTATTTCTTTTTAGAAATCCATATCACTAGCACCTAGGTCAAGAAATGGACCATAACCAGCATCCCCTGTGTCACCTCCCAATCACTGTTTCTCCCTCTTCCTCCTCAAAGATTATCACTATCCTTGACTGCTAACAACATGGATGAGTTTTGCCTGTTTTTTTGAATAAAAAAGGAACGAATAGAATTTATTTTTTTGTGTCTGGCTTCTTTTGATCAACAGTATGTTTATGAGACCCATCCAAGCCTTTGCATATAACTGTAGTCTGTTCATTTTCATTGCTATATAGTAGCCCACTATGTGATTATACTATTTATCTATTCTTCTGTTGTTGATTTTGAGTAGTTTCTAGTTTTTGACTATGTAAGAAACATGTTGCCATGAACATTCTTGCAGTTGTCTTTTGGGAGAACATATGCATTCCTAGATGGAGTAGAATTTCCAACAGATACATGACAGATTGTGCACTGTTCAATACATGTCTAGAAGTTTAGTAGATGCTGCCAGACAGCTTTCTAAAGCTGTTTAACCAATTTACAGTCACACCAGCAATAAAGAGTTCTACTTGCTCAACATTTTTACTAGCATTTTGTATTGTTGGTCTTTTAAATTTTAGCCATTTTTGCAGGTATAAAGCAGTCTCACTGGGACTTTAATTTGTATTTATCTGAAGACTAATAGGTTGAGCATTGTTGGAGGATGGAGGGAACCAAAAGTACCCACCAAACTGAGAAGGCATCTTGAGACTAAAAAATCAGACAGGCAGCTCCATATAATTAATGGATCAGTTTATTACAGGGTAACTAACTCATAGGGTGGGATCTAGATCGGGTGAATAATGATGAGGAAACATTCTCAACTGCACTCCAAGCCACTGAGGGGCCACTGGGACAATTTTATAGTTAACCTAGGGTATGGGGGTAGGTGCTTGGAAACAGGATGTGCATTCTCAAGTTAAGAGATATGAATAGGTAACTACTCTCATGGGTACTGGGAATACTTAAGGGAAGGTTTTCATCATTGTTTGGGGACTAACAGAGCATAGAGGCTACCTGGTCCTAATGATCATTAAACAATATCTATTAACTACAAAGCTCTTGATGACAGAGAAGTGATTCACTGCATAGTACAGTGCTTGGTAGGGTCAGCGAAAGACAGGAGAAACCGTAAGGGCCCAAGATGGCATCAGTTATGCTAACAGCCATACAAGCATCTTTTCAGATATTTATTGCCCACCAGGATATCCTCACAAAAGAGGATATCCTCTGCCGTTAGTTATTGCCTTTTTACTCTCTTAATGATGTCTTCTGATATATAAGACTTCTTAATTTATCAATTTTTTACTTTCTGGATAGTGTTTTTCCTGTCTTAAATCTTTCCCTACTTCAAGGTCATGAAGATATTCTCCTGTCTTCTGGAAGCTTTTAATTATTTTAACCTTTTACGGGTAGATCTACAGATCAATGGGAATTGATTTTTGTCTATGCAGTGTAAGGTAGAGGTCAAAATTAATTTTTTTCTTGTATGGATATCCAGCACCATATATTGAAAAAAACATCTTTTATCCACTGCTCTTAAGTGCTATCTTTATCTTAAACCCAGTGTTCTTATATGTTGAGATATTTCTATATTCCCTCTTTTGCTCTACTGGTCTGTTTGTCTATTCCTGTGTACATCCCATACTGCCTTAATTACTGTAGCGTTATAAGAAGTCTTGATATCCTGCAGTGTTATTCTATAAGACTATCCTGACTACCTCTAGCCTTTTGCATTTTAGTGTAACTCTTAGAATCATCTTTTCAATTTCTGTAAACATTTTTCTGGGATTTTGATTGGGACTGCATTGAATCTATAGATCAATGTCTGGAGAAATCGCAGTTTTAGAATATTGAATATTCTAGTCCAAGAACATTAAATATCTATTTATTTGTATCTTTAATGATCCTTAATATTGTTTTGACTGTTCCATGTAGAGGTCTTACGCATCTTGTATTAGATTTATTCCTAAGTATTTAATGTTTTTTAGTGCGACTTTAAGTAGTATCAGTAGTACTAAAATAACATCATTTAAAATTTCATATTTTAATTATTTGTTTTTGGTACATATATGACTAATTTTTGTATAATGACCTTGTACCAGTGACCTTATTAAATTCACTTATTAATATAACAAGTTTATCTGTTGATTCCTTCAGATTTTCTATGTGTATAATCAGATCATCTGTGAATAATACAGTTTTATTTCTTTCTTTTCAATCTTTCTGACTTTTATTATCTATTTTTCTAGTCTTTTTGTACTTCCTAAGACCTCTAGTACAACACTGACTGGAAGTGGTGATAGTGGGCATTCTTTTCCTGATCTCAGAGTACAAGTTTTCAATAGTTTACCATTAAGTAATTTTTGCTATAGGATTTTTTTAGACACTTAGGAGATTAAGGAGCTTCCCCTGTATTTCCAATTTGCTTAGGGTTCTTCTGTAAAAAATCATAAATATATATTACACTTTATAAAATGCTTTTCTGTATATAATGAACTTAAAACACTTCGTAATTCTTTTAATGTGGTGAACTATGCCGATTAATTTTCAATTGTCAAGCCAGTTCTGTATTCTTGTAATAAACTATACTTGTTTATAATAAATTCTGCATGAAATGAAACTTTTGTCATTATGAACTATCCTTTTTTATTGCTAGTAAAATTTTACTTTAAAAATCTACTTTAATATTTATATAGTGACAATAGGTTTTTTTAAAGGTAGTTTTGCATGGTGTATTCTTTCTGTTCACTTTCAACTTTTTGTAATCTTGTACATTAGATAAAGCCCTTAAAAGCAGCATAAAGCTTAAAAAATTCTGATTATCTTTTTCTTTTAATTGGAGCATTTGTCAATTTATAAGTAACATAATTACTGATATATTTGAATTTAAATTTACCATCTTACTCTTTGCTTTCTATTTGTCCCATCTGTTCCATACTTCCTTTTCTCTCCTTTCTTGCCTTCTTTTGGATTATTTTTTATTATTCCATTTCCTTCCTTCTAATAGCTTGAGGGATTTATGTTATTTAATATCACCATAAGTTCTTTATAATAAGTGTTCTAATAAGTGGTCTGTTAAGATTTTATTTTGTTTCTGACAGATTGAAATGATAAATAATGTCTGTTTTCTCACTGTCAGGTATGATTTTGATAGCAAGCTTCTCAAATAGTAGGACATCACGCCTTACACCTTTGCTTACACTTATATACAAAGAGAATATAGTTAGAATGATAGAGTATCAGGAAAATTACTGCATACTCAACAAAATCACAGCCTTTCAGTACTTAATGCAAAAATTTTATCTGTCCCAAATCTCACACTATACTCCCAATCTGTTTCTCAAGTTTCACATTGGTATTTGTACATTTAAATTGTCATTTAAAATGAGATATCTATAGTTCTTTGAGAACAGTAGGATTGAAACTAATAGTAACATTAAGACAACTTTCTAAGATATGTACAAGGCTTACAACTTACAAAGTACTTTCACAGCATTATTGTATTTAATCAAACCAGTAATTTATAAATGCAAAGAATAGAATTTACCTGGAAATGAAAATGATTAAACTTGTGGATGGTAGAAATGTAGTTTTAAAAGATATAAAGCATGGAATAGGGCTTAACAGATATATAAAACAGCAATAGACAAAAGAACAGAAAAAAGAACATGTGTTCATTTACATTCTTTAAGTAATATCTCCTGAAAAAATTCCAATTAGACAGCATAAGGAAACCCTACCTACACTTGGGTTAGCAAATTACAGCCTGTGGGCAAAAACTGGCCTTGCCCATTTATTTATGTGCCGTCTATGGCTGCTTCAGTGGCAGAGTTGAGTAGTTGCAATGAGAGAACATATACCCTGCAAAACTGAAAATATGTATGTACTATTTGGCCCTTTAAAGAAAAAGTTTGCAGACCCCTGACCTATAGCAGATTTTCATCTCTCCTCTCTGCCTGGGCAAATTCTATTCTTACTCAAGTTATCTCAGACATGTTAGAAGAGAGGCAAATGGGAAGAGAAAGACAAATATGGGAAATTCATAAAGCGGACAAAAACTTTTACCATTCACTTTCTGATCTAATACAGGCACTGTTCAGTGATATAACTACTTCTGAGAATGTCAGTGAGATGCTTGCACATGCTGCATAAAAAGTGTCCCTTAAACACACATACCCCTGGACACCTTGCTCCTGTTTTCTAGCATCTCTCTTTCTCTCTGTGCTATGGATGCAAATAGCCCATTCAAGATGCAAATGGAAGGAAGGAAAGGTCTCTTTTTGGACACCACCAACAGACTTACCTCCGGCAGAGTGAGTACATCCTGTTGGAGGCAGTGATTCGAAAGTACTCTGGTTTTGAGCGAGAAGAGCTGCTACTTATGGTTCCCAAACCTAAACGCTGATAGTCTCTGAAACAAGCTTTTTCCACTAACTGTTCCATTGTAGATTTCTCCGAAGCCTTCAGGGTGGTACTTGTGGGGAGTTCACTATCATCTGAAACTGTGAAGGAAGAAACAGGTTTTGAAGAAATGATATAGCTCAAAGTAGAGGATTAAAAACTTCCTTCTGAAGAGGATACTTAACCAAGAGAGGTTTATATTAGGGCTAGAGGTGCTATGTATACCAAAATTAAATCATGTAACTTCTCTGAGGAATCATTATGCTTAAACATAAATTAAAACTGTAATAGTCAGGAAATAAAACATCAGGAGCTCAACTAACTCAAAGTATCAGGGAAATTAACTCAAAATTTCTAAAAACAATCTAATTTTGAATTCATTACCCATATTTTTCTGTTTCAGTCAGGCTTGCTTATTAATGTCCACCTGCAGTGATTTCTGTTTAGGACTCTATAGAATAAACATTCATACTTTGTGAGAGACTAACCTGTCAGTAAAACTGATCTCTAACATGATCACTACACAAACTCATCATTCCAGGTTTCAGTTAACTTCAAACAGCATAAATTTTTATTAGAAATTTTTAGATTAAGCAGAAGTTCACTAGTGGGAAATGACCTTTCTTAGGTATGAAGGAGTTGTATTTCGTAGAAGTTATATTTTGTCAGAGGATGTGGTATATATGGGAAACTCCCTCACAATTTTGCAATCGCAGGTTACAGAATCCTTTAAGATTTTAGATGTTGGAAGAATTCCCAATAATGAAGTATTTTAGGGAGGATTTTTTAAAAAACAACATTCCTAATTGGTACTGCATGTTCTAACTAAAAAAAAAAAAAAATTTCCATGTTAAAGACTATCTTTACTTACTTCCCTGTTTATTTTTAAAGTGAGAGAAGTCAAATTAAGCTTTCAAAGTTTTTGGAAATGTACTCAAAGTTCTAAAGTCAAAGGGAATGATATGGCTCTCTTCCATTAAAAGGAAAAAAAAAACCCCAGCTTATCTCTATAAGACTTTGTGCTTTAGTTTGTGAACTTCACAATGCAAATATATCATTAGGTATCAGTTTTATTTGTGTTGGCCTCTTCAGAGGAGCAAAGAGCATTATATAATTTGGTCTTTTGGTGGAATAACTATCATAGAATAAGTTTTTGTTCTGTGAAGTCATAAAATCTTTGAATTAGAAGTCAATAGTGATGGGTAGCAGTAGTTTTTGTATGGCTTTCCATGTGACTGTGAGAAGCCAGGGTTCCAATAAATGGTCTTTTCATTGCCCCCAGAGGCAAGCCCGTAGATACACATACTGAAATGGAGACCTTTAGCTAGTGAGCTCTCTAAAGGTGAGGTTTCTATCTTTAAAATGTTCTTGTTGTTATTAGTAGGAGTAAAAGTAGCAGTTGTATAATCACTGATTGAGTCTAAGAGCCTGAGAAAGAAAAGGGTACAATGGCATCCTCTCTATTAGACCAGATTCTCTCTAGTGTTAATTCCATAAGCATACTTGACACTAGGTTAAGGAATAACCTTTTGCTGCTAGTTTTCTGCCTTTATTTTCCTGACGGAGAGTTATCTCCACTTCCCAGATTCTGCTCTTTTAAATATTTAGCAGGCACTTTTTTCTTATCATCTAAGAGTGCCTTCATCTTAGGCCCCCATTTTGATTAAGAGCACCCACAATGTTCTTACCAAAACCTCAAATCTTCAACTTTGAATATTTAATGCCCTTATTTCCTTATTCTTATTCCATAACAATAACGTATGGGGGACTACTTTATACCTAAATTTTCTATGTAGTGGGGTTTCTTTCTTTTTCCCTTTAATGAGACCCACATAACAGTGGCCAATCAGCTCTATGGATTTGGTAGAGGAGGAATATAACTTAACAAAATCTTATCTGAACAATGGAATATTGGGAAAATAAAAATTTTTTTTTTCCAGTTCTGAGAAGCTGGTAAGTGCCTCTCATCTTATTAGATAGATCTAGGTTTTTGAGAGTCAGGTTTAAGTGCAACTATGTCTTAGTCTCTTGTTCTTACTCATATAAGAAGAAAGATACAAAGTTCATTCATGAAGGAAAAACAAGTTCTCACATACCAGATATGTCATCCTCTTCATTCCATCCAGGACGGTTCACTCTCTCTTCCACAATTGTCCCTGTCCTCCTCTTCAATAAATACTGCCGCCCAATCGTCATTTTCCCTGCCCTTTTGGCACCTTTCACAATTGTTTTTGAGAAGGTGCTACAAGTCACAAAACCAAAGAGAATGTCAATTTAATATGAAGATGCCACTTATATTTTTTGATACCTACGTTGCTCAACTTGTTTCTACTCTATTCCCACAGCCACTAGCATTGTCCAGACCTTCATTAAGCCTCTCTTTCTTTAGATCACTTTTTATATGTCAGCAGACTAATTTCCCATAAAACACTGCTGTCATCAGGACACTGTTTTAGGCAAAAAGTGCAAGAACCTAGAGTGGGACACAAACTACTTATCATTCCCCATCTAAACTCCTCAGTTTGGCTTTTTGGTCAAGCATGTCCTTAACCTACTCTGGTTATCCATGCCACTCCCCCCACCAGTTCCCATAGACTATGCTTGCGGAAGTCCTCCTCCATGGAAAGCCAGCCTGCCTCCTTCTCTGCTGATTCAAACTCTCTACTAACTCATAAGTTTTTCTTTAAGATCTTGACAATTATAACTGGCAACACCTTTACTTATTTCTTAAGTGTTTTAAATGTGTATGTGTGGTGTCCTGCCTTCTGACACTAGAAGCCTTCTGAGATACAGAAAAGAGTAAAATCATTCCCCTCTTTGAGAGGAGAAAAAATAAGAAACCAGAAATTTGAGTATCCTTTTGAGAGTCAGCTTTAATTAAAGAGAAACTAGGATTTAAGTCATTTGGACCTAAAAGTACTTTATTTAAATGGTTTACTTTTTCTTGCTGATAGAAATTCTGGGTATAGATATCTACAATTCAAAGAATTAAACAAAGAACCTATTTCCTGAATAATCATATTGAGATGAAGGTTTCAAGTAAGATTGTTTTTGATTATGTTCTTCTTTATTGCAAAGAACAGAACTCTTTTTGTGTTTTCTTGTCATTCGATGAAAGGTGGTAAGGATTCTTTTGTTGTCAAATAGTTTTGCCAGTCCTTGTCTTTAGTGATCTGAAGTGTAAATCTGAGGGTTATGAGCATGTTTTACATAGTTGTTAGAAATCACAGAATACTGGTACTTCCTAAATTAAGCCTATTGTGAATCACTTCAGGTGTAACTTAAACTTAATGGGATTTTTGAATTTTTTCCAGCTAGAGCTATATCTTTTGTTTTATATATGCAAGACAATTCTAAGATATTTAAGAATTTAAAATTGCTATATCTCTGTTGTAGCTTGACAGAATCAGCTTGATTTTATAGATATATATAACCAACCCCACCCTGACAGTTTCTAAACATAAAACACCATACAAAACTTTGTTTCTTCCATAGAGGGCTGAGATAAGGAATATCACAGGCTCCCCTGTGACCCCACAGTGCTAAGATAAGATGCTTAGCTCACCATTGTAATTGCCTAGAAAGCTGCTCATACTTCTTCAGCATCTCATATCTGGCTATGCGTGGTCTCTTTTGCTCACCAGGTAACAACGGTACAAGTGGCTAGCTATGCAGTTTAGAAATGACTCAAATCACCTATAATCCCCAACCTATCCCACTTTCAGGCAAAAAGAAGGCCTTTTCTCCAAAATCTGCAGAGTACTCCCTAATATGTAATTTGTACTAGCAGATGTCCAAATTCCAGGTGTTTGATGATGAATGGACTGAAATGTTAAGCCTTATATTTTATCACTAACTGAAGAGAATTTTAAAGCAATTGTTATTTTGTAATAACTGAAATTTAAAAGTTTCAACATGAATTCCTCAACATTTTCATCAGAAAATAAGTATTCCTACTAAAGAAATATGACAAGTAAATGCAATGCCTGATCCTGGATTGGATCCTGTACCAGACAGAAAAAAAAGTAGCTGTAAAGGCTCATAAGCAAAATTTGAATATGGAATCTGGGTTAGGTAAAAGTTTTATGACAATTAAATTTCCTGGTTGTGATTACTGTACTGTGGTTATATAAGATAATGTCTTTGTTCTTAGGAAATGTATACTGATGTATTTAAGGATAAAGGGGCATTATATATGTAACGCAAATGGTTTAGAAAAAATATATATATGAGAGAGAAAATGATAAAGAAAATGGAATAAAACAAACAACTGGTGAATCTGGGTAAAGGGTATACAGGAATCCTTTGTACTATGTTGTAACTTCTCTATAAATTTGAAATTATATCTAAATAAAAAGTTACAAAAAAGAAAAAATAAACATTCTCATCTCTAGACCAGAGCAAAACTGTCTACTAGGCCTGGATATTAATGAAAACTGAAGTTAGAAAGCGATCAGTACAGGAAAAAGGGAAAACAGAATTTCACATTCTAAAAATGCATCATGAGCAATGGACATGATTGTTACATATATTGATGCTGCTGTTCCATAACTCCTGAGCTTGGTTCAATGGGTGTGACAAAACAGCAAACAAAAAGAACAGTCACATACTGACCCAAAAGATAGGTCACTTCGCCTGACAGTCAACTATGGGAGGGCTGAAATGAAGAAACCTGTCTTCTTACCGAAAGGAAGTGTTCTTTTCCTTCTGCTTGGGTAAAATTATTTGTGGGGTAGTTTGTCCAGCAGCAAAAGCAAAGGTGGTAAAAATGGACTGAGGATAACGAAACTTCATCAGCTGTTTCTTAAAGATCTCTACTACTTCTGGACTCACTTCTTCATCAAATGCTACTTTAATCAACTAGGGACAAAAGAAATTAAACATATCAGAAACATTAAGGATTTCCAGATAGCTTCCCCCAAATTACTGAAATAACAAAAAAATAATAATACTAAATGGCAAGAGTTTCGAAGTTGAAGGGACCTTGGATATCATGCAATAAAATTTAAAAATTTCAAAAATAAAAAAGGCTCAGAAAGGTTTACTTGTTATAGATGGTTAGTTGGCAAGGAAAATCGTGTATCTTGAAGTTGAGTTTCTTTAAGACTATCTTTTCTCAATTTCTTTTCATTTCTTTTCTTTTTTTTTTTTTTTTTGGTTGAGCCACACAACTTGTGGGATCTTAGTTTCCTGATCAGGGAATGAACCCAAGGCCCTCGGCAGTGAAAGCACAGAGTCCTAACCACTGGACAGCCAGGGAATTCAAGACTATCTTTTCTATGATGGGATAGGGAAATTAACTTATAGTGGCTGGAGTAGGAAACATGTCCTTCTCATTTATTAACTGTTGGTTCTAGATAGGGAATTTGGCCTAAGAAGGTCTCTTCCTACCCAGAGATACTATAAACCTAGGAAGAAAAAATTCAGTTTGACTAGAATCCTACCCAGTAGACCCATGCAGCATTCTAGTTTAGAGTCCTTTGGCAGTTGGAATAGTGAAGAAATCTCTAGGAGGTCAGTACTCTCAGGTGACCAGAGAAGGTCTGGGCCTAGAGATCAGCAGACTTACATTTCACACAATTAGCATATGGAGGTACTAGGGAGGGCTTCTTGCCTGGAAGGAACGAGGCAAGAACTGGAACCCCTGCAAATCTGAGAAGTCAGAGACAAGGCAGGAAGAGTGAGAAGAGCACAATGTCGCAGACCGAGAATTATAAAAAAAGGAAAACTAAGAAAAGATCACTCTTCCAAGTGTCTGGTTTGCATCAATAATTTCACAAGTTCTGATACGTTCAGAGCTCCCTGAAAAAACCTTTGCTTCATCAGGGGTTACTTAGAACCTTAGACCTAGCTATAATTCTCAGAGCTCTACCTTTTCCACAGAAGAGCCACAGGGCATTTCCTTCTGAAATAGATCCCAAGAGATGCTTTCTGTCTAAAGACTTTATCAAACCCAAACTAAGGTACGACTTGGCACAGAATAAGAGTCAACTGTGTGTGTCTGAATTTCTAAGATCACTGAATATCAACAGATAATCTGTTATTACTCTGAGTTGACTGCAGGGCTCAGGAAATGGAGGATTAAATCCAATACCATTCAAGAGTTGACTCAATCAAAGATTACCCTCTCAGACCCTCTAATTCTCCTCATCCTCTAACTCCTGACCATATGATCAAAAGAAAGTGGCCATGACATCATTTGTAGAAAACTTTTAAACAGCAGACAAATGGCTCCCTTTCTTAATACCTGAAAAGATGCTGATGTGATCTGCAGTCCTTCTTGCATGTTCTGTTGTAGCTGGTTCTGCATTGCGATCTTCTTCTCCTTGGTGATGGAGGCAATGGGAAAACTTCGCACAACTGTCTGCTCACCAACTATAGGAAGACAGGGTACAGACTAAGCAACAGCACTTTACAGCTCATTTATTTTTTAAAAATAAATTTATTTATTTATTTTTGGCTGCATTGGGTCTTTGTTGCTGCATGCGGGCTTCTCATTGTGGTGGCTTCTCTTGTTGCGGAGCACAGGCTCTAGGCACGCGGGCTTCAGTAGTTGTGGTGTGTGGGCTCAGTAGTTGTGGCTCACGGGCTTAGCTGCCCCGTGGCATGTGGGATCTTCCCGGACCAGGGCTCGAACCCGTGTCCCCTGCATTGGCAGGCGGATTCTTAACCACTGCGCCACCAGGGAAGCCCTTTTCTAGAGCTCTTTTTTAGAGTCTCTGCGCTCATTTCACCAGCCTCTGCCCGAGAAATGTGTCTGGAGAGGACAATGTCCAGGAATGCAGTGAGAGAAAGTGCCACGACTCTAGAATTGCATTCATTAGTTTTGTTGCATGGCAATTCATTCCTGAGAAAGAATCCTTTCCCAGAATGAAGGAACTGTCCCAGCCTGCCAGGCTTCATTCTAGTTCCCCAGCCTATTATGTGCCACACAAGATCATCTGGTTTAAGGTATCTTATAGGAAGGGTAGGTTTTATACAGAAGAAAAGAAGTATCTTCAAATATTGAAAAGACACTTATCATATTTAATGTAATAATAAAGCAAAACAGAAAAGATTGTTAAAGTTTGTTTCTGTATAAAGGTGCTATACTATGTATATGTGCCTTCAGAAGATATATGATTGGGCTTAGGCCCAAGATTTTCAGGAGTTTAAATATTAAAGCAAGAAAGGGAAAATACAAATAATTATTTATCAACTACCTGAGGGTATGAAGATGAGCATCTAGAAAAGAAGCAGCACACATGAAGCTTCCCTTGGAGAGCTCACAGTTCCCCATGGGGGAGGAAAGTCACATGCAGAATACAGAATACAACAACATGCAATTAGCTCCTAGGTTTGAGGGAACACGGCTTTAAATATTTCAGAAGGGAAGAAGACTTCTGCACGCTAGATGGCTAGAGACTGATTCCTGGAAGAAGTGAGAGAGAAGGTGAGCGTTGAAGAGAATGTAGGTTTGGATCTGCAGAGGGGGAAAGGGTGGGCATTTCAGGCAGTGGTACAAGTAACAGAAAGGAGGAGCAATGGGCAAGGCCCCTCAGCTAGTAAGCCAAAGGGGGTGAGATTTAAACTAGGTTTATCTGACTTAAGAGCCCATATATTAAGTAATCTACTTATTATTATCAGAATTCCTCAGTCCCTGAACTTTTGAATTCCTAACCTGGAAAATTCTCTTATATTAGACTCGTACCTAGAGCCTAAACAAAATCAAGACATACGCAGGATTTAAGTTCTAAGATGTATTAAATGACTTATATAACACATGTCAAATGATCAGATTTCTATGTGGCATTAAAGGAGAAATTTTAAAATTTAAATTAACTTACAAAGAGAAATAAAAGAGGCAAATACAAAACTTTTCTCTGATGAAAATAATTTTCCTAAAATGTGAAATTAACCCAAAAATTGTCAGGAAAAAACAAGAGACCAATACAAGCTTTCACACTAAATATGGCTTTGATTTCTTTAAAAGACATAAATTAGAGCAATTTAAATGACCAAGTATCTCATATATTTATATGCCCAAAATATATGTTTATGGCCACTGAGCTCACAAAGGTTTTAGTAAAAAAATGCTTTAAGTACTAGATATTTAGTTTTAAAAATACACTTGCTTACAAATACAAATGTAATTTATTTACAGTAACATGACAGGAGAGGATTGAGAAATTTTGCTCTCCTTTTCACTCTTTTTCAAAAGAGCACAACTATTCCTGCTGATTCATTTTCTTTATTGAATTTTACAAGCTTTTTGCTTTTCATGTGGTAAGCAATCTTTATGACCAATAAACCATCTTGATTCTATCTAAGCAAGGGATTATACAACTGTGAGATGTTGAAGATAATACAGTTTATAAATCTGAATTCCACTGTCTAACAAAGTGCATAACACATAGTACACACTCATCAAATGCTATTGAATAAATAATTTCAGATGAGGAAAGAATTCTAGTGACCATTTATCCCAATGTTTCTCAATCCTCAGTATGTAACAAAAATACACAGATGCCTGGGGGGGGTTCCCCCTCCTAGAATCCTATTACAGATTCTAATTCAATTGTTTGAGAGTTAGGCCCAGAAAAAAACCTTTTTTTCTAAAGCTTCCCAGATAATTCATGTACGCAGGCAAGGCTGAGAGCGACTGCATTATCACCAAGCAAGCCCAATTCCCTAATTTTATCAAAGGGGAAATTGAAACTCAGAGAGGTTAGGGGACTCACTTAAGATATCAAGATTGGTCAACAGTGATCTAAACCTGAGCTTCTTGATTTGGAGTCCAATAATTTTACCTAAAACCTTATATGCTTTTCCTATCAACCAGAATAGTTTATATAGAGATTTGAAAAAGATAATTCAGACTTGATAAGGTATGCTATTCCTTGCTAATACAGAAGATTGTAGAGCGTAGTAGTAAGTAGAAGTTGAGGGAGTTTAGTGAATAGAAGAGAGGTATCTTCTTAGAAGAGAGGTCTGCTGAATAGAAGAGAGGTCTGCTAAGAGAGGAATGGGGTTAGTTGAAATGGAATGAGAGAAGTGGGGTTAGTTAGTTAGTGCTGTACAGCCCTGCAATGCTTAGCACACCCTTCCACAAAAGGGATCATGAGTCTGGAAAACCTCAGCCTTACAGTTTACTGCAGGACTCAGAAGGTGGGGCAAATCAGCAGAGGATGTTAGTAGCTGGATACTATGAATATCCCTAAGTCACAAAATGCTGCCTCATGAAATTATTATAGTTTCAGTGGATGAACCGTGGTTTGCTCTCTAGAAGATACCTTTGGTTCTTCAAATAAGAATCTATGATCCAAATTATTATTAGCTTTGACAGACAAAAGTTCTAAAAAAAATCTGTGTAGTAAAAAGGCTTACTCTGAATCTGAACTGACTCGCAAATCACTGCACACAGATGGAATCGAAGCCTCATGCAGCACATAGATAACCCTGTTCTGATGGCATTATATGAGCCATACCTAGCTGATCATGGGGAGTCCCTCTGAACAGAATTCTGTATGTGGTGAGGAACAAGGCTCCTTCTGCTGGCAGGAGCTGAGGGCCTCCAAGAAGGCCTCCAGTGGCTTCTTCTCTTCCATCAGGATCCAGCAGGACTCGAAGACCTTCACAAACAATTTCTTCTCCAGGCAGTAGAGCAGGTCTAAGAATCTTGGGCTAGCAACAGAGAAAGTTAATTTAAACACAACTCTAGTGGGATTTCCAACCCTTAGACCAAGGTTATCTTTGCAGTTACAGAGCTAAAAAATTTGAGCCAGACTTCCCAAGTAGCCAAAATGAGTAAACAGATTTGGGAAGAGGCAGAAATGATGTTTCTATATCCAAATGCAAAAAGATTCTTCTCAGCATTGCTTATTCACAGTAAAATCATTGGAAATTACTAAACTTTTTGAGATACCTATTCAATGGAACATTTTGCAACCATTAAAAAGAATGACATGGATCTATATATGTGAACATAGAAAGATGCCAGAATACATGGCTAAGTAAAAAAAGAGCTACCAACCAGTGTGTATATTATGATCCCCTTTTAGAATATGAACCAAACTGTTAAAGGTGGTGCTATCATGGTTAAGAGTAGAGGTCGGGGTGAGGAGGACCATGGGGGACTTTCATTTTGTACAATGTGTGCTTCTTTAATGTTTCAATTTTATACAAAAGCATTTACTTTGAAAATTGAAAAAACAAATATTTTTTAAAAATGGATGCATCTTTGAAGAGCCTTTCTTAGCCTTTTATAAAGATTAACACAAAAAATGGCCAAGCTATGACCATTTATACATCTTGGGAAGTAAGGAACCACATGATACACTTCCCTGAAGGGTTCAAAACAATCCATCTCTCCTGAAGATATAATACGCTTATTATTTTTTTTTTACTGAGCAATAAAAACTATATAAATCAGCACTATTCTTTTTGTTGGCTCTAGGAACCTCAGAGCTAAATGTAAAGCCAAAGTATAATGATCACTGTGTGTCAGATTTCTGATAGAATTATCTCTCCTTTCCATCTGGCTTCTGATTTCTCCTTTGAATTTATTTTTAGTAGTTCTCTTATACAGGTAAGAGGGTCTTGAACCCTGGTTCCACAGAGTGGTGCCAGACTAACTGCAAAATAATCATCTGGGAGGCTTGTTAAAGTACAGATTCCCAGGCCAAGTCCCAGGGTACTCCTATTCAGGAGGCTGGGCTGGGATTCAGGCCTCTCAATTTTTAATAGACTTCCCAGATGTTTGCGATGTATGCTTGTAATGCATACAGATTCAGGAACCTGGTGATTTTATGGTAATTGCCTTAAGTCATTTTTGGGGGGAAAGAGGCAGGGCATAAAATTGTGGCTTGGGCTTGGAAGTTAGAATGTTCATAATTTATGCCTCGCCTATAAAAGTAGACTCAACAAGAGGTTATGATTGCTCCTTTGTTGATCCACTATTCTGTTTCACTATACTTTTTTATGAGGATCTACATGTAAACTCCTCTCAAAGTTTAATGCATCATTAAAACTAGAGCTGGTCTCTGTAGAAGGTTAGGAGAAGGTACTTTCTGGGGCACAACTGTCTACTGTTGCTATTTTTAAGAGATTTTATACTCTGAAAGAATGTAGTCTGGAATAATTACCTTCTGTATAGGTGGAAGTCTTCTACTCTCTCGATGCACTGCTTCTAGGGTTTCAACGTGCATAGCTACAATTCCTGGGATGAATCAGAGTATTCAAAATGAAAGAGTACCAAACAAGCAGAATTAAAACAAATTCTGGATATTTTAGAATTAAAAACTAATCATAGTTTGGTGGTTCCTCAAAAAGTTAAACACAGAATTACCATATGACTCAGTAATTCCACTCCGAGGTATATACCCAAAAGAACCGAAAATAAGACTCAGATACTTGTACATGAATATTCATAGTAGCACTGTTCACAACAGCCAGAAGGTCAAAACAATCCAAGTGTCCATCAACAGATGAATGGATAAATAAACTGTGGTATATCCATACAATTACAGTATTATTCAGTCATAAAAGGAAATGAAGTTACAATACCTGCTACAACTGGATAAACCTTGAAAACATTATGCTCAATGAAATAAACCAGACACAAAAGGACAAGTGTTATATGATTTCACTTATATGCAGTATCTAGAATAGGCAAATTCATAGAGATAGAAAGTAGATTAGAGGTAACCAGGGGCTAGAGGGTGGAGAATGGGGAGCTGTTGCTTAATGGGCACAGAGTGTCTGTTTGGGGTGATGAAAAAGTTTTGGTAATAGTTGGTGACAGTTGTACAACATTGTGAATATAATTAATGCCACTAAATTTTACACTTAAAAAAGTTTAAAATGGCAAATTTTATGATATATTTTACTATAATTTAAAACTATTGAAAGAAACTAATTGGAACAAAAAATAAATAGCAGGCTAAACTACATGGAAGCCAAGTATTATGCTGGAGAAAACAGACCCATAAGAATAATTCTTATTCAGTTATCTCTAATATTCTGGTTCTCTGATATCTGCAAAGTGATTACCTGGTATCATGCAATGCAGGCTCTTGATGTGATCCTGAGTAACTCCACTCTCTGTACAAACTTTGTCAATAAATCGGGTAATGAAACGCACAACAGAATTGGCAATGTCATTATTCTCTGAATCTTCAAACCCACTTTCTGTATCATAGCTCTCAGCTACACTTCCTGCAATACTAAGAAAGTCAAGGAAAGAAATCATGGTCAGTAAAACAAATGACTACTATATCACAGTGATCTTCCACAGCAATTTAAACTTGCTCAAAGGGATGTATACTCAAGTAGAAACCTCACTTAACTCCATGGCTTCTCTATAAGTGATAGTGGTGAAACACGATGTTCTGTTTGCCGACATTTGGAAGCTATTGTCAGGCATTGTTCTTTGGATCCAGATTTGTTTTTGTAAGGAATACCTTCTGTCATTTTTCTAAGAGGAACTCACGAACCACAGAAAATAAAACAAAAAGAGACTTTAAATTTTATCTGATACTTGGACCTTCTAAAAAAACTTGTCCTTCCAAATTAATTGCCATATGGAGCCAGACAAAGTAATATGGCTATCTTTGGCCTTTGGCAACCGGGGGACATGTCCCTGGTAGGCAAAGTAAAAGAACTTTTTTCAGCAAGTAGCATATTTTTCCAAATGGAAGAACAAAATTGTCCTATGAACCCTTCTCTTGCCAATATTCTTCTTTCTGTCAGTGAATCACAACCATTTTGGTCACTTTGAAACCATCATTTGTCTGTAGGTGATACAAATCATGCAAAAGAAGGGAATAAATTTGAAATGGAGCAGATGTGAAAGTGTAATACCTGCCCGTGTTGCTTTTTTTTTTTTTTAATTCAATAAATACTCCTGCCTCCTATGACTTCTTTTAGACTGCTAGTCATGGAAAAGACTCACTGCCAATTCTAAACTACTCACTTCTCTTTCTTCCAAATCCAACCACATTAGCTGAATCAGTGTTAGAAGTAAAGCAAAGCAATGAATTTGGCCATCACACCATCCCAAAGCATTAACAAACTTAGGTGTCTTAGCCACTCACTATGTAAATCAGATTGTAGAAAATGTCATGAAAGAAAAAAAAGGTATGAGCAAGTGATGGATGTGTTACTTAAGACAAGGAAGTCAGGAAGGCCTCTCTGGGTGGGTGACATTAGAGCAGAGAACTAAATGAAGTGAGGGAGTGATTCTTATGACTATTTCAGGAAGAGTATTCCAGATTGCAGGAACAAGAAGTACAAAGGCCCTGAGGCAGTATCATGCCTCGAATGTTGAACAGGGATACCAGTTTCATTGACGGAAGAGTGATAGGAAATAAGGTCTGAGCAATAGCCAGGGGCCAGATCCTGTTAGGCCTTATGGTTTTATTCTCAGTGGTATGGGAAGTAGTAGGGTTAAGAGCAAGGAATGGTTGAGGACATGATTACAGGCAAATGCAATGGATAAACTGAGGAAAAGGAGGGCCAAGAAACAAATAATCACTTTGACAAGAAGGAGTTCATTAGTAATTTTCCAGAGTGCTTTCTGTAAATTGCTGTGGTGGAAAGTGACTGAAGGGCTGGATCAGTAGTGGTTGAGACATTTGAAAAATCAGAGGTCATGAAAGAGAAGAGAGTATGGGAGGTGATTAACAATAGTTGGATGTAGTGAAAGTCTTTTAATAGAGAAAAGCTGAGCAAGTCTGAAGATGAGGAAAATGGTTGCTTTTTGAAATATGTATAGCAATATTTGCCCGAAATACTTTATATTCTGTGCTAAGCCAAGAAGAATAGGAGGGTCTCTGTGTGTCCACATTTGGTACCTGTTTGTGACAATGCTGTTGCTCCCACTTTCCCAGTCTCCTGGTGCTGATGTTCTTAGGAGCTTGTTTTTACTTGTATCTAGTGGAACTAGCAGATTGACCATGAGGTTTGCAAAGTGAATGGCCTGACTGAAGACAGTGCTTTCCTCACGTTGCACCAGCTCCTGCTGAGCTGATTTGCTCAGAGTAGGCCAAAGGCGTAGCTGCTCGGCTGCCAGGTCCATTGCTGTCTTCTCCTGATATTGGTCATCAGGCAGTTTACCCTAAAAACCAAAGCAAAAATATCCAAATCTGGGACTTCCCTGGTGGTGCACTGGTTGAGAGTCCGCCTGCCAATGCAGGGGTTCGATCCCTGGTCTGGGAGGATCCCACATGTTGCAGAGCAACTGAGCCCGTGCGCCACAACTACTGAGCCTACGCTCTGGAGCCCGTGCGCCACAGCTACTGAGCCCGCATGCTGCAACTACTGAAGCCCGTGCTCCCTAGAGCCTGTGTTCCACAACTACTGAGCCCACGTGCTGCAATTACTGAAGCCCTCGCACCTAGAGCTTCGCACCCCTCGCACAAAAGAAGCCACTGCAAATGAGAAGCCTGTGCGCTGCAACGGAGAGTGGCCCCCGCTCGCCGCAACTAGAGAAAGCCCGTCTGCAGCAACGAAGACCCAACGTAGCCAAAATTTTAAAAATATAGTAAAAATTAAAAAAAATCCAAATCTATCACTTGACATGAGCTTCAAAAAACATGGAAGATGTTTTAATAATTCATCTATCAAATACCTATGTCAGTAAAAATGAAAATATATAAACAAAATATAACAACATGAAACGTAGTCTTTTTTTCTGAGCTCCAACAGGCCTTGAATGGAACCACATGACAAACACAAGGAAGCAGCAGCAAAACAAAGATGTACACACTTCTCATTGCTAACATTTCACTGCATTTATTTATCTCTATGGCTCTATCCCCTTCAAGTTGCCAGTTATAACAAATCGTTGACCTGAAGTACCTATTAACGCTCAGGTCAAATGTGCCAGTAGCATTTTCTAGTACTCTGCTGTTTCTTTTCTTCTGCTCTTTGGAGAAGAAGATAGAATGACCAAAGTCACAAAAAATCAGAGCTAGGTTTCTTTGTAAATATGGGAATCAAACATTATCACCACATGGGTATATAGGTGTCCATGGGATTTTAAAGAGGGGTTTCCTATAGGCTGAAGAGTTAAACAACAGCAGTAACCCACATCTGCACAGCACTTTACAGCTTATGAAGAGCTGGTATATTTATAGTCTCACTCATACCTAAACTGGGGATCAGAGACAGACTTTTATAGAATAAAGGACACAGAAGCAGTGACATGTATTTGCTCTATGAACGTTTTTGAGATATACCAATGTTAGCACCACATCTTCTTTAAAAATTATCAAAAGCACCCCACCAGGCCAATTATTTCTAGAATATGACTTCGAGCTAATACTTTTTGGATCTTCTACAAGTTACCCCTTTTCCAAGTGCATCTGGTGTTTTGAGAGTTTTAAATTAAGAAAAAACAATTAAAGCTAATTGTACAACAATAATTTGCAATACCAGATTGATGTCATATAGTGCTATTTGTTATTTAAGTTTCTGTTCTTATCATACTCAATAATAGATCAATAATATGTTTAAAATTACTTGAGGTCATAGAAATATGGGACTACTAGGTAGTTTCAGTTAGCTATAGAGGTTCATTTATCTCATGTAATATAAGGCAAATTTAAAATGGAGGAAAGGATCAGCAGCAATGTATTAGCCCAGCATGTAGGATTAAAAATTACTCTTCAGGGGCTTCCCTGGTGGCGCAGTGGTTGAGGGTCCGGCCGCCGATGCAGGGGACGCGGGTTCGTGCCCCGGTCCGGGAGGATCCCACATGCCGCGGAGCGGCTGGGCCCGTGAGCCATGGCCGCTGAGCCTGCGCGTCCGGAGCCTGTGCTCTGCAGCGGGAGAGGCCACAACAGTGAGAGGCCCGCGTACCGCAAAAAAAACAACAACAACAACAAAAAAAAACCAAAAAAAAAAAAAATTACTCTTCAATTATATTTCAATAAAAAAATAAATTAAAAAAAACTTTAAAAAAAAATTACTCTTAAAGTGAACCAACACTGATAATCAGCCCTTAGTGCTGCTTTAAGTTCAATTAATGAGGACAGTAATTTCTAACAGTTATTATTTAGTATGTGCCAGGAATTCTTCAATGTCCTTTACTTGTATTAGACATTAAAGTCTTACAATAATCTAATCTATTGATTTTACCAATGTAGAAATAAGGCACAGAAAGGTAAAGTGAATTGCCTAAGACCAGACAGCTAGTGTATGACATTTCAAAATTTCAGAAAAATTTAAACTGCTCTTTCAAATTAAAACCAATATTCTTTATTTTAAACTATTTTCTTGATAGTTTCCTTAAATTTATTTTATGGTGATAAAAATATATGGAAACATATAGAATACTCCTAAAAGAAGACCTAGATTTATTGCTGGCATACTTTTGAGCATTTATTTAGGAGTCAACTGACTTTAATTTGACATTTCTTCAAGAAGTTAATTGCATAAAGACATCTGCCTAGGTATTTTAGGGTTATTCTTTCTGTTCAACTTCCTATAGTTGTTTCCAGCGAATTCTTATTTATTAAAATACAATAAAACAATTCTAGTGCTACAGAACTGTAGTAAGAAGTTATTATGGAAAAAAAATGTCAGAAATCAACAGGAGAAAGATGCTCACCAGAGGGCTTCCTAAAGTAAACCCCAAATACACTGGTAGGAAGTGGCTAGATTTCCTTTGGCCCTGGGAACACCTGAGTAAGCTTTCCTTGAAGCCAGGACCACAGCCCCACACAAATACCTTTCTTTATCTTACCTTTTGCTTCAGATGTGGGGCATGATTGTCTTCCTTGGCTGAGAGATACAGGGATCGAACCTGTTCCTGCACCGCATTGTAAAAGGTTGTCTCCCAAAATTGCTGATTCGTCCAAATGGGGTGGTCCTGTACACAGGTGTAAGCAAACTGGCTGACTCCAGGGGCCAGTTTCTGTGAGAACACACAATATACATCACCATGGGGCTGACAGAGTCATGACAGTTCAGAAGGTTACAGGGGCCGCAGATAATCATGAATGTGATAAAAGGATTTATCTAAACAATATCTTATGGCAGTGCAAGCTTAGCAATCATCAACTTACATATTTTTAACTGGCAACTTTGGGCTTGCTATCAAATCCTTCAGGGTCTCTGTCACTTTATCTATTAAAATGGACATTTTAGCAACAGCTAAAAATCAAAGGAATTATATGAATTAGAGAATATATGAAAAGTACCTAAACACTGTACTGTGCACACAGCAAGCACTGTAGAGTTGGTAGCTCTTATTACAATTAGGACATATAATAAAATTCATGACAACCTAAATATAAAACTCCAGATAATTCAAAATTTCTTCTACTTGGTAATAGAGTACATTTTGGTGGGGTTAGGGGGACACTAATTGAAATGCGAGTGAGCCTACAGCTTCGCCTTGCACACAGAATGAGGGCATATTATGAATCTGGGACTCAAGAGGAATTGCACCCTCCCTCCTGCTCACTCCAGCCATTTACCTCCCTACCGAGGCTGCTGTCTGGCTCACAAAATCCATAGATGACTGTCCCGGGCTTCTGGGGCATTTTCTGGTAACCAGGTCTGGGTGTGAGAAGGTAATCTCAAACCAAACCTTCCTTTCCAGAACTTCCTGCTGGGCTTCTAAGTAAGAGTAAACCCTACTCTGTGATTAACAACAGAGGGAAAGAAAACTAACTCTGCAGTCACTTGAGGCTCTTCATAAATCTTTATGCATCTCATTTATACTAAAAATCTCGTTAAGATGCACATTATTATTGCCAATTTAAAGAAGAGAAAACAGAAATTCAAGGTTTAAGTGATTGCCCAAGGCCATATAGCAATTACATAAGTGGTGGAACTAGGTTTCAAGCCCAAAGTTTGTTTGTTTCCAAAGTCCCTGCTCTTTTTGCTATAGCAAATTATCTTGCAAAGAAACTGAAAGCAAATCATAAATAAATTAAATACTGTTTAGCACAACTATCTGTTTTTTTTCCTTCACTTTAGGATTTTGTTTCCCAAAGTAGTATTCTGCCTTGAAACCTCTGATATGATTTTAATTAATGCTGCGTTTTAAATTTTACAGACAACTTAGTTGCCAAACTTCAGTAAATGATTTGAGTCACCTTTCCATAGCTGTTTCTTTCACCTCTAAAAGTTAAAGATGTTTCAAAAAATTTTAAATCCATTATTTCTCAGCAAATACCTGATAATACTTTCAATAGACAGATAATTTTTGTTCCATTTTATTCTTTAGAATTGAGTTAATTTGTTTTCTATCAGTAAAGTTTTTGATAATGTAAGTTTTATTTTGAAGTAATTCAATAAGCGAATTCTCTTCTAAAATGTTGGACACTGAAGATCACTATTAAGGTTATATACATAGCAGTTATGTAGCAAAAAGTTGGTTCATTTCTTAGGGATGCATAACAAATGTATAAGATTCCTGGTAAAAATCATATGCTCAGTACATGCTAATTAATTTCCTTCTTGATTAAGAACAGACTAAACCTACAGCTGGAATAGGCACCATGTATACCATGAAATGTAGTACTTATATAGTTGGAAGTGGGGTGGCTGTGATTTTGCCTAGTAGAGTCTGTGTACTTCTGCATCCCATATGTAAGTCCCTTTCAAGATACGCCTATGCACTGCTGTTGGGATGATCGTCCATAACTCTTTTAAGGGCTATAAGCTGGAACTGACCATGAAGCACCTATCAGGAGATCCCCAAGGGGAAGCTGTGCAAAGACTGCTCATTTAAGACACAGCTACTCTCCACCTATGGGAATCAAGGACAAAATGTGTGTGGTTCTGTGAGCCACAGATACTGTGAGTCACATACTCCTTCTATACTCTACTTGAGGACACCTGAGATGTGGGTTGAACTGGGTTTATTTTTGCCCCAACCACTCTAAGAAATAACAATGACCTCAGTGGCAGTGCATAGGCCTATTGTGAAAGAGATTTTAAAGGCATAAAATTTAAACAAGGTAAAAGCATAATTCTCAACTGCCTTTCCCTTGAGTATAGCCAGAGGCAGCACCATTTCTTACAAACACAATGTAACAACAGATTCTAAAATTTTGGAGTTCTGAAATTGTATTAATATAGATGAGCTCAGAAAAACTGAGCTCTTAACAAATCCTTATCAGTTTCTCACATGTGGTCCTTTTAGGATCATCAACAAAACAGAAAGTTATAATTAATTATAAATCTCTTATTACAACTTGACAGAGCACTGTAGGAATCTGAGAGTCTAATGAAGCCCTGCCTCTCTCTTTCAGCAGTTTTCTCACTGATGCTGCATATTCACTTTCCTTGGCACATACCAGTTATTATCTACCTGTTTATTCACAAACTACAAGTGAATATGTAAAAACTTCCCTAAATCTTTTGAACAAAAGTGGACTGAATGTGTTCCAAGGCAGAAAAATGGTGTAACAGTGACAGTGGCCCAAAGGGTCAGAACCCACAGCTTGTTTACTAGGTGAGAACGACAGCAAGGTGAAGGGATTATAGGATAAGCAGTTTTTGGTGGCAAGTCAGTCACAAATGGTGATGGCATCTGATACATGCATAAGAAATCATTAATGCCCCAATACTTTAAATATTATTATTTTTCCAAATATGAAATGTGCTTCCTTTCTTTGTGGTTTCCTGCTATGTCTTCTCAAGTGCAAGCAAGGGGCACTGAGTTCCTTGCTGTTCAGATGGGCAGATCCACTGCACTGGTGGGTAGGTGTGTTCTTAGGGCCAGCAGAGGGCAGTAGCACCTTATTCTGCCTAGATTCCATCCATATAAGGCTTTTTAAATAAGAATTGCAAAAATGGAGCCATGCATTCTGACTGGGCTAGAAAGTTGGGTGGAAGGTGAATACTGCATGCCCTCACTGTACATTTGAGAGACCCCATAAAGCAAATGGATTTGCCCAAGGTCACACAGCAAGATGGGTAGAAGAAAAGGGAACAGAGATAAGGTTTTCCATTATTCTATGTCATTTCTGTAAGATACAAAAACTAAGATATTTCACAAAACAAAACTATAATTATCTAGAGAAAGAGGCAATGATACTGCTTAGGGGTTCAGATTCATTATGTTCTATGATAGTGTTAATAGTAGTTTTAGTAAACAAAGAAAATAAGCACCTGTAGATAAAACTATCTCATGATTCTGATCACTTTTTTGGTTTGAAAAAAAAGACTTTCCCAAGATGGTTTCTCGAATTGGCCCATATGCCAGCGTTATGACCTTTTATTTTGTACACAGATGAGACTTAATCCACAATGAAGGTTTGAGGGTGGTGGTAATACTGTTGTCAAATGGCATCTTTTTTTCCTCTTCAATTTTGGCAATAATATTTATTTACATTTCATAATAATTCTTATGATTTTATCCTAAATAAACAAGTGATATTTTGCCATGCAATTTTATGAGATGTTTAAGAATGTGTTGACTTCCTTCCTTATCTAGAAAAAATAGCTCTGAAGGTACTAGAGTAAGAATACCATTCATTTTCCACAAAGCATTCAAAGGAAACCCAGCATGGGACAAGATATGGAGAATAAACTTCACGGGGCTCATTAACCAGCAGGCCAGATTCAAATCCAAGTAAATGGATACAAGTCATCTCAGAGACGAGTTGGTCAAGGGAAGGTTAAGATATCAGTATGAGAGGCCTATCTAAGGACTGTCTGGCTAGATACGTTTGCTCTCCAGCCCCAAGGCTTCAGTTAGGGAGTTCAGAGGGAAGCCAGATTTCAGGAGAAAAAGCTCCTGGGAGGAGTGATTCCATAAATATGTAGTGTTCTTAAAAAGAATAATTAGAATACAAAGATTCACTGTTTAAATTGCTGGGTATTTCCTATCCAGTTCTGGACACTGGAATACAAGTGTACCCTACGGCACAGTTCAGGGATGGTGCCAGCCAGCCCTTTTATGATTCTACACTGGCCTGTGAAGTCCACATATTAAGTCACTTGAAGAATTAACATGGACATATATATACACTACCAAATGTAAAATAGATAGCTAGTGGGAAGCAGCCGCATAGCACAGGGAGATCACTCGGTGCTTTGTGACCACCTAGAGGGGTGGGAAAGGCAGGGTGAGAGGGAGGGAGACGCAAGAGGGAAGAGATATGGGAACATATGTATAACTGATTCACTTTGTTATAAAGCAGAAACTAACACACAATTGTAAAGCAATTATACTCCAATAAAGATGTTGAAAAAAACAAAAAAAGAATTAACTTCTGAGTATTTTCTGATGAACTTTGGTGAAATGCTTAGTCTTGAGAGACAAACAAAAGGGAGACAGGAATGGGGAAAACGTGTATTCAAAACCTATATTTATCAACTCTTAACCACATCTTAAACATATTTGCTTTGTGCATTTTTTTTAAAACAAAGGACATACAACATTATGGATCTGGTTGAAGCCTACTGTGTACCTCTGTTGATCCCATTTCTCTCCTATCCTAGAGGCAACAATGATCCTGAATTAGGTATTTTTCATTCCTATTTATGTTTTTATACCTGTTTATATCCATAAAGAATATATAGGATTATATTGCATTTTATTCCTTATTAATGCTTTTCAAAGTATACATCTTATATTTCATTGATTTATGTAATATTTAATTAAACTATATAATTAATTGGGACAAAACACCTAGCTCTTTGTAAACAAACAACTCAGAAGGGACAGAAAGACAGTGGCCTACAACAACGAAAACTGTGTTCATTAGTCAGTGGGGTTTACAGAAAGGTGAGTAATCAAATTAGTTAAACGGAGGTAATGTGAGAATCTACCATAGTTTTTCCTGTTCTACTACCTGATACTGAAGAGTGCAAGTAACCTCAAATGCGTAATGGTCTAAACCTCTCCTGGGCTGCTTAGAAGATCCAGGCACAAAATTTCTACACAAGAAGTATATTCATTCACAAGCATTGCCCAGTATTCATTTGATGTGCCAGTGTCAGTAGCTGGAATGACAGGGTTGAAGTCCTTAAACTATGTATCCTTCTAATGATTCTCTGTATGAAGCTGCTTAGTAAATATTGAGAGAAGAGAGGATGAATCAATTTCTTTCCTTTGTGGTCCAGAATTTAGTAGAAATCAAATACTAGCTTGTTGTCAAGTCCTTTGCCTGGGTCTCGTATTCCTAAAAACACAAAACTGGATCTAAATCCCTGCCTCTTTTTGGTAGGTTTTTAAACTTTATATAAATGGTACCATATTGTGTTTTATTCTGCCACTTGGCTTTTCACGTATTATGTTGCTAGACTTATTAAGGTAATAATAATTATTGCTATTATAACTAACTTGTACTGATCTCTCACTATATACATTTGTCAACTTACTTAGTATTTATAGCAATCTTATGATCCACTGAGGTAAGTACTATTATTACCCTTGTTTTAAAGGGGAAGAAACTGAGGCACAGAGAAGTTAAGTAATTTGTCCAAGAGAATATTGCCAGGAAATGGTGGAGCAGAGCTGGGATTCAAACCTAGGTAGTTTAGCTAAGAATTTAATTTCTTAATCACAATTTAACTATTGTGTGAAATTCCACTGTATGAATATATAGCATTTCCTTGTTCCTGTTAATGGATATTTGTATTGTTTCTACCTTTTAGCTATTATAAACAATGGTTCATGTCAACTGTCAACTTCGATTATTAGCTTCAGTACTATTTAATATAGTTCCTGGAACTACTTGAGAGGAGCCTAAGAAATATTCCCATTGTTATCTGTACCAATAAACATTTTTGGGTTATTGTACATTGGTTATTTTTCTAATGAGAAATTATTTCACATAGACTTTTTACAGATCTACTATTTGAAAAAATTAACAATAATTCTTTAATATAAAATATCTAGTCAGTGTTTAAATTTTTAATTTATCTTATGAATGTTAAAAAGTTTGTCTTTTTCCTTGTTTTTTATTTTTATTTTTTTTTTACAGTTTGACTCAGGAAGGACCCAAATAAGGTCCATATATTACATTAGTTTATATAATCTCTGAGGTTGGTTTTAATCTACAGATTTCTTTACCACCTGTCTGTCTGCCTCTCTTTTTTTTCCCACCACTTGCAATCTGTTTTTTGAAGAAACTGGATTATTTGTCCAACAGAACTTCCATCCGTCTAGTGGCTGCTGACTGCGTCCCAATGGTCTCATGTGACCTATTCTTTTGTCCTCTGCATTTCCTGCAAATTGGTAGTTGGATCTAGAAGCGTGATCAGATTCAGGCTTGATTGTCTGGCAAGAATATTTCATGGAGATACTATTGTAAGAGGCAAATCTGGTTGTCTTTCTGTAATTTTTTTTTTTTTTTGCGGTACGTGGGCCTCTCACTGTTGTGGCTTCTCCCATTGCAGAGCACAGGTTCCGGACGCGCAGGCTCAGCGGCCATGGCTCACGGGCCCAGCCGCTCTGCGGCATGTGGGATCCTCCCGGACCAGGGCACGAACCCGCGTCCCCTGCATCGGCAGGCGGACTCCCAACCACTGTGCCACCAGGGAAGCCCCTCTTTCTGTAATATTAAAGGCCATTGATGGTCAATGCCTAGATTCATTAATCATTAAGAGCAATAAAATACTGATATTTTCATTCTACCATTACCTCCTCACTTATTAGCTAGAATGTTTCTATAAAGAAAAAGTTCCCCTCATCAACTGTTTGGAGACCCAAACATATAGTGTAAATTAGAAAGCAGGTTAAAAACATGATTTTATCCCTTCATTTATCAGTTTTAAAAACAATGACTTGGGGACTTCCCTGGTGGTGCAGTGGTTAAGAATACCTGCCAATGCAGGGGACACGGGTTCGAGCCCTGGTCTGGAAAGATCTCACCTGCCACAGAACAACTAAGCCCGTGTGCCACAACTCCTGAGCCTGTGTTCTAGAGCCCGTGAGTCACAACTACTGAGCCCACATGCTGCAACTACTGAAGCCCGTGCACTCTAGGGCCCGCATGCCACAACTAGTGAGCCCACGTGCTGCAACTACTGAAGCCTGTGCACCTAGAGCCCGTGCTCTGCAACAAGAGAAGCCACCGCAATGAGAAGCCCATGCACCGCAATAAAGAGTAGCCCCCGCTCGCCACAACTAGAGAAAGCCCATGCACAGCAACAAAGACCCAATGCAGCCAAAAATAAATTTAAAAAATTAAAAAAAAAACACCAAAAATTTAAAAAATGACTTGTTTTTCCAGCATCTATTACAGATGAACAATTACTTTTTCTTTTTTAAAATTCATATTTTTACAAACTCACAGATTTTAAAACATATTTTATTTAACTATTCTTAAACCTGTTTAGAAACAAGCCAAAAAAAATCTATCCGTAAGTGTTTATTGGAAGCTGTGGACTGATGAACCTAATGATGTTGTTTATAACAGCACTGTAAACCGGGAGGATAAAGTACCTGATTGGGAGAATATAATCAGCAAAAAGACTAGTAGATACATAACAAGGTATTTTCTCTGAGGTGTAATTGCAAAAGGAGCAATAGAATAAAGGCATCAGTGAGTCCTGGCACAGGAAATGGAGGAATTTGGTGAGTCATAGTTCTTACTAGGTGTACTTGCAAATGGGCCAAAAGCTCAACAAAAATGTTTATTATAGCATTATCTTTAATAGCTATACCCTCTCCAAAGTTAGCAATTTTAATGTCTAACTATAGAGATGAAAGGTTAGACAAATGATGGTACATTATTAACACAAAAGAATATTATGCTACCATTAAAGTGGTTAATATGATGCTGTGCTTATGAATGAAGTGCTTATGCTGTATTTCAGAAAAACAAGTCAATTATGCTATGATTATGTCTGTAAGTACACAAAGACTGGGAGGAAAAAGACAAAATGAATTAAAGGTAATAGAATTCTGAACAATTTATTTTCCTTCTTCAAAAATAATTTTAAGAGATTTTTAAATTAAATGTGGCAGACTGAATATTCTTTTGCTCCCTGAACTCCACTGAAATGACAGCAAAAGAAAAACATTTTTTAAACATACAAGAACAAAGAGAATGAGAAAACAGACACCAGATAAATGATGTTAATAAAATTTTAGATGTCATAAAATGGATTTATAAGCAGTAACAAATGTTGAAGATCAGATAAAGCTGAAACCCCTACTACATAGAGAAGGAAAGCCCTTTTCACACTTTAAAAGAGTAAATTTTAGGGTATATGAATTATATCTCAATTTAAAAGATGGAAACAACCCAAATGTGTATCAACTGATGAATAAAATGTAGTATATATGTACAATGTAATACGTGCCAGTAAAAAAATGTGAGGTACTGATACACGCTATACCATGGATGAACCTTGAAAACATTATGCTAAGTAAAAGAAGCCAGTTATGAAAGATTACATATTGCATGGCTTCATTCATGTGAAACGTCCAGAACAGGCAAATACATAGAGATAGGAAGTAGACTTGTTGTGGCCTAGGGCTCGGGGGATGAGGAGAAATAGGTAGTGACAGCTAATGGGTACGGTGTTTCTTTTTGTAGTAATAAAAATGTTTGAAAATTGCTTATGGTGAAAGGGAATACACTAAAAACCACTGAAATGTATACTCTGAATGGGTGCATTATTATGGCATGTGAATTATATCTCAATAAAACTTTTAAAAAAGGTTGCTATGTATACTTTATTTTATCACTTAAAAAAAAAGGTTGCTGACAGGAGAAACTGGGCAAGTACACATGGAAACTATCTGTCTTAGCAACTTCTGGTAAATGTCAAAATGCTCTGAAAGTTTACTTTAAAAACAAGATGGAAGAATATATAGTATCCTGACACTAGTCAAAAGGAAGCTGGCGTGGCTATGTTAATAGAAGATGATTTCAAAGCAAAGAATATTACCACAGATAAAGAAGGTCATTTCATAATGGTAAAGGGTCAATTAATCAAGAAGACATAAAACCCCAGAGTGTTTATGTACAAACAAGAGAGCTTCAAAATACATGAATGAAATCTCATAGAGATGCAAGGAAAAATACACAATTATAGTTGGAGATTCCAATATCTCTAAGTAATTAATGGAAATGTAATCAGAAAATCAGCAAGGATATAATAGACTTGAATAACACTATCAACTAACTTAACCTGATAGACATTGTAGCACAACAGCAAAAAACCCACCCTTTTCAAGTGCATAAAAAACATTTATCAAGAAAACCTGCTCTCTGGGCAATAAGTCTTAATATATTTAAAGGGATTCAAATAATACAAAGTATATTCTCTGACCAAAATGGAATTAAATTAGAAATCAATAGCAGAAAGGTATCTAGAAAAATCTTCAAATATTTGGAAACTAAACAACTCATGGATCAAAGGGGAAATAAAAAAGGAAATTAGAAAATACTTTGTACTAAATGAAAATGAAAACACAACATATCAGAATTTGTGAGATGCCACTAAAGCAACACTTTGGTGGAGATTTATAGCAATAAATGCCTGTATTGGAAAAGAATGGTCTCAAATCAATGACCTTAGCTTATACTTAGAGAGATTAGAAAAAGAAAAGCAAATTAAAGTCAAAACAGGCAGAAGAAGGCAATTAATAAAGATTAAAGCAGTAATCAATGAAACAGAAAACAGAAAATCAATAAAGAAAACCAATGAAACCAAAAGCTGGTTCTTTGGGAAGATTAATAAAATTGATAAGTAGTCAATTAGTCAGACTGCTTAGAAAAAGAAAAAAGATAAAATTACTGCTATCAAGAATGAGAAGTAACACTATTAGAAATTCTACAGATATTAAAACGATCATAAATACTATGAATAACTTTGTTATTGACAATATTGACAAATTAGATGAAATGGACAAATTCTTTGAAAGATATTTATACAAGCTACCAAACCTCAAACAAAAGAAAACAGATAACCTGAATAGGCCCATATCTATTACAGAAATAGAAATTTTAGTAAAAAAATCTTCCCACAAAGAAAACTCTCAACACATGGTTCCACTAGGAATTCTACCAAACTTTTGAGAAAGAACTAATACCCCTTCAACACAAATTCTTCCAAAGTTTGTCAAAAATGTGGATCTTCCCACATGTTTGACCAAGGTGTAAGGCAATTAAGTAGAGAAAGGATAATCTTTGCAATAAATGGTGTCAGAGCAATTGAATCTTTGATCATATCTAGTACCATATATAAATATTAACTCAAAAGGAATCATAGACTTAAATGTAAAACCTAATACTCTAAGGCTTCTAGGGATATTTGCAAATCATAAATTTGCTAAGGAGTTATATCCAGAATATGTAAAGAATTCTCAAAACTCAACAGTAAGAAAACAAACAATTCAGTTTTAAAAGATGGGCAAAATACCTGAATAGACACTTTACCAAATATGATACACAGAAAGCAAATTAGCACATGAAAAGACTCAACATTATCAGTCATTAGGGAAATGAGAATAAAAATCACAATGAAATATCACTACATATCTATAGAATGGCTAAAATTAAAAGCAATGACATTAGTGTGTGAGGAACTGGAACTCTCATTCACTACTGAAAGGAATATAAAATGGTAGCACTTTGGAAAAAAACTTCGGCCATTTCTTAAAAAGTTAAACATACACCTACCATATGATCCAGCCACTCCGTTCTTAGGTATTTACCCAAGAAAAAAATGAAATGTATGTCCATACAAAGATCTGTATACAACTATTCACAGTAGCTTTATTTGTAATGGATAAAATCTGGAAACAACAAATGTTCACCAAAAGGTTAACTGCGGGATTTTTTTTTTTACAATGGAATACTACTCAGCAATAAAAAGGAATAAACTGCAACAACATAGATGAATCTCAAAATAATTATGCTGAAGAAATCAGACAAAAAAGATCATATACTGTATAACTACATTTATATATAACCACAGAATATGCTAACTACATGCAAATTCTGTACTGACAGAAATTAGATCAGTAGTTTCCTGGGGATGGGGGTGAAGGTTAGATGAGATGAAGAGATTACAATGAAACATGAGGAAACTTTTGGGGGTAATGAGTATGTTCACTATATTGAGTGTGGTGATGGTTCCATGGGGGACATATATATATGTCAAAACTTATCAAATCAAATTGTACAGTTTAACTATGTAAGTTTATGTGTTAGTTATACCTTAATAAAGCTACTAAGGGCTTCCCTGGTGGTGCAGTGCTTAAGAATCTGCCTGCCAATGCAGGGGACACGGGTTTGAGCCCTGGTCCGGGAAGATCCCACATGACGCGGAGCAACTAAGCCCGTGCGCCACAACTAGTGAGCCTGTGCTCTAGAGCCCATGTGCCACAACTACTGAAGCCCACGTGCCTAGAGACTGTGCTCGGCAACAAGAGAAGACACCGCAATGAGAAGCCCACGCACCGCAACCAAGAGTATCCACCGCTCACCACAACTAGAGAAAGCCCACGTGCAGCAACGAAGACCCAACACAGCCAAAAATAAATAAATAAATAAATAAAATTTATTTTTTAAAAAAATTACTAAAAACACTTAGTAAATGTACACGTAAGTTTGTATGTAAATTTTACCTCAAAAGAAGAAAATGCAAACTCTAATTACAATTCTCGCTACAAAACGACATGCGTGTTGAAGTACTGGAATTATATGTTGACTATAATTTGCTTTAAAATACATCAAAAATAAGATGGACTGATGGATGGATAGATATATACAAAGAAAGGATAGAAAAAATGTTAATACTAAACTCTAGATGGTAGGTTTATGGATGTCTACTGTAAATTAAAAAAATTTTCTCTCTGTTTGAAAAATTTCATAATAAAATATTGAAAAAAAAATAGAGTATTAGTCTAGGCATTAGTATCCGACTAGTAGGAGTTCGAGAAAGAAAAATAGGAAAAACAGATGATTAAATAAATGAATAAATAAATAAATCGAAGGGCATGGATTTTCAAATTGAAAGAGCCATCTCATGTCTGGCAAACTGAATGAAAAAAGAACCACATTAAAGTATATCATTAGGGACACTTAATCCTTAAAGGAGAATCCTATAAAGAAGCACAAGGAAAAAAATGGGCGACACAAAGGATTAGAAATCACTACGGCATCAGACTTTTTGCCAGGTAGGGTGGTATTTGTGTGGAATGGAAGGAGGGAGGGAATTTATAAGTAAGAATATGTAGAGGTGGTATGGTGGTGAAAGTAGGAGATCTAAATTTTCATATTCCAAGTAAACTGATAACATCTAACATTGTAAAATTAAGAAATAGCAGTAAAAGCATGTTAGAAACACTAAGCCAAATACCAAAAGAAACATCTGAACAATTGAACATGACTGTCTCTGGAAAGCAGATCTTGGAAGTAAGGCAGGGACCTTTGTTTTTTGTTATAAACCATGTAATCTTTATATTTCTGACTTATATACATATATTACTTTGAAAGGTCTTAAATTAGAAAACACTTTAAAATGCAATTATTATATGTGGAATAAAGTTAAATAGAAAATAATTTTTTTATTTTATTTTGTTTTATTTTTAAAAATTTTTATTTTTGGCTGCATTGGGTCTTCATTGCTGCATGCGGGCTTTCTCTAGTTGCGGCGAGCGGGGGCTACTCTTCGTTGCGGTACGCGGGCTTCTCATTGCGGTGGCTTCTCTTGTTGTGGAGCACAGGCTCTAGACGCGTGGGCTTCAATAGTTGTGGCGTGAGGGCTCAGTAGTTGTGGCTCACGGGCTCTAGATTGCAGGCTCAGTAGTTGTGGCGCACGGGCTTAGTTGCTCCGCGGCATGTGGGATCTTCCCGGACCAGGGCTCAAACCTGTGTCCCCTGCATTGGCAGGCGGATTCTTAACCACTGCGCCACCAGGGAAGCCCCAATAGAAAATAATTTTTATTAGTTACTTCTCAGAGAATATTCTTTTGAAACCTGTTTTTACAAATATGTAAACTGAGACACGGAAAAGAAATATGTTTAGACTAAGTTAGTGGATGGGTCAACTTCTATTATAATGACCTAGAAGCAAGTGTTAAAGGTCTTCCATTATCTCAGAATTTTGTTCTTACAAAATATGTGGGCCCTTGAGTGGTCTGGAAATAAATCTCTATTATGTCATGTAGAGTTTTTACTCTCTAGCAACCACAGTATAGTATTTATCCCTAGTACTTGAGAGATTTCAGAAAAATGACAAATTCAAACTCCAAACCTTGCAGGGCATGTTTTAGGCTCAGCTAAGATTCAGCAGGTTATTGAAATTTTGCCTACAAAATCTCTGTTCCTAGGTAAGAATTGTATTTCAAATAATAAACCCAAAGTTCTAAAAAACGCTGAAATAAAAAGTTTGGCCAATTGTGCTTATTTTACTATATTATCAAGGCAGGAAAGTAGTCCAAAATAAGATTTTCAACTATGTGGTTTGAAATGAAATGTTTAAGGTTTTTTTTTTTGGCCATGCTACATGGCTTGTCGGATCTTAGTTCCCCAACCAGGGATTGAACACGGGCCCTTGGCAGTGAAAGCATGGAGTCCTAACCACTGGACCTCCAGGGAATTCCCCAAAATGTTTACAGTTTTAATCCTAGGTTAATTAGAAAAAAATTAATCAGGATATTGTAAAGTTTTGCTGGATATTAAAATTTTGTGATTTGGCCTCAATCTATTATACAATCTCTGTCTTAAGGATACATTTCTTTTTATTAAAAATTAATTCATTCATTCATTTAATTTTGGCTGCATTGGGTCTTTGTTGCTGCGTGCGGGCTTTCTCTGGTTGTGGTGAGCAAGGGCTACTCTTCGTTGCGGTGCGTGGGTTTCTCATTGCAGTGGCTTCTCTTGTTGCAGAGCATGGGCTCTAGGCACGCGGGCTTCAGTAGTTGTGGCATGTGGGCTTCAGTAGTTGTGGCTCGCAGGCTCTAGAGCGCAGGCTCAGTAGTTGTGGTGCACGGGCTTAGTTGCTCCACGGCATGTGGGATCTTCCCAGACCAGGGCTCGAACCTGTGTCCCCTGCATTGGCAGGCGGATTCTTAACCATTGCACCACCAGGGAAGCCCGAGGATACACTTCTATAAAGATACCCATTAACTGGAATCTAATTTACAAGAGGCCATTCCCTTGACTTATACTGCTCAGAGTAGATGATCTATACTGTTTCTTTCTCTTTGTTCATTAGTATGTACAAAATTCCTCCTGGAGCACAGAGGAATTTGATCTAAGCAAATAGATCTAGAGTGAGAGAATTGACATTTGGAACAATGCAACGGTTTAACAAGTGAGGGTGGAAGAGGCACTGACAACCATTGGTTCCAATGCCCAAGCCCTACCGTCTTGGCAGATTGCAGAGATGGAGTGACAAAGGCAAAGATGCTATACATTTACCCAAAATAGCACATGTTCTAAAGTAACTCATTCCTCCGCTGATGGAACTGAATATTGTTCCTAGATAAAAATTATAGATTAGCTAGTCTAAAAATAGCTTTGGTGATACTAATGATTCTTGGATTTCACTTTATCAGAGATGAAAGGAAAACCACCTTTCTAGGGCTTGGAGAGTCTTTTCAGTGACCTGAAGTAATCACTAAAAAGCAATTTTTACAGTGTGCTACACAGGTCTAAAGAGATTTGGATTAGTGTCGTATATATAAATATGATGACATTGGATTTGGCAATGATTTCTTAGATATGACATTAAAGGCACAGGTATCAAAAGAAAAAAGACAAGTTGGACTTCATGAAATTAAAAATTTTGTGCATCAAGACACAATCCACAGAGCAAAAAGGCAACCCACACAATGGGAGAAAATATTTGCAAATCATATATTTGATAAGGGATTAATATCCAAAATATATATAGAACTTCTAAAACTCAACAACAACAACAGAACAACTTGATTAAAAATGGGTAAAGGACTGAAATAGACATTTCTCCAAAGAAGATATACAAATAGCCAATATGCACAAGAAAAGATGCTTAACATCACTAATTATTAGGGAAATGCAAATCAAAACTACAATGAGATACCACCTTACACCCATTAGGATGGCTACTCAAAAAAAATCAGAAAATAACACGTGTTGGTGAGGATGTGGAGAAAGGGGAACCCTTGTACACTGTTGGTGGGAATGTAAAATGGTATAGCTGCTGTGGGAAACAGTATGATTAATTCCTTAAAAAATTAAAAGTAGAATTACCATATGATCCAGCAATTCTACTTCAAAGGAATTGAAAGCAGAGCCTTAAAAAGATATCTGTGCAGGTATGTTCATAGCAGCATTACTATTATTCACAATAGTTAAAATGTCAAAGCAACCCAAGTGTCCTTCGACTGATGAATAGATAAGCAAAACATGGTATATACATACAATTATTCAGTCTTAAAAGGGAAATTCTGTAATATGCTATAACATGGATGAACCCTGAGGACATCATGCTAAGTGAAGTAAGCCAGTCACAGAGAGACAAATACTGTATGATCCCACGTATATGATGCACTTAGAGTAGTCAAAGTCATAAAGACTGAAAATGAAATGGTGGTTACCAGGGGACAGGGCGAGAAGTGAATGGGGAATGATATTGTTTAATAGGTATGGAGTTTCAGTTTTATAAGATGAAAAGAATTATGGGGATGGATGGTGGTGATAGCTGCACAGCAATGTGAATGTATTTTATGTCACTGAACTCTACACTTAAAAGCAGTGAAGATGGTAAATTTTATGTTATGTGTGTTTTACCACAATAAAAAAAGAAAAAAATGAGCTCACAATCATGAATGGTAGTAGTCATTCACCACAGCCTTGGTAATTCAGAAGGTATATTATGAAAGCAAAACTAAGAAAATTATGGTGTACCGTCTGTGCTAATTTCATGTCAGCTTAGCTCTGCCCCAAGGAGGTGGGAAGATTCGATATGGAAAACACTTAGCATAGTACCTGGCAGTTAATATGTATTTAGTAAATAGTACAACTATGCCAAGGTTGTACTAGGTCATGTGCAACATAGTTGCATTAGGCATAGTTGTACTAGGTCATGTGTAACAGCCGAAAGCCCATGTGGGAAGTCATAGATATCTCCGGAAAATATAAGCGCCTGACTGGGTAGAGGAACAGTAAGCAGTTTTAGGGATATACAGAGGCAGCTGGGCAGGCCAGACACCTAGAAAGCTGGCAACAGTCATCCAGCTCTAGATGTCCTGCATGTTAACAGTTCACTACTATATTAGGATAAAAAAGACAAAGATGTATCCCATGGAAAAGCACATTTATTTTCTTATGTGATTAAACTTTAGAATTTAAATCCTCTGATTAAATTTGGATAATGTTATCACTGTCTTAGAGACTGTTCTGATAACAAAGAATCTAGAGAGAAAACACAATCAGAAAGCTTTGATTTCAAGTGATTTTTAACTTGAGTTTTATTACCAAGTAAATAATCTTAAGAAAAATGAACTTCTTCCTTACACTATTTTCTACTTCTTACTAGATGAAAGCAGAAATCACAGTACTGTTAGATTACAATTTTGAGGTACATCTTCTCCTTCCTTAGTTTCCATCTACTCAACTTTTCTAGACACACAAAGACACACACACCGTTAAATTATTTTGTTAGAATTATAAAGAGCAAAGTAAGTCCTGAAAGCATCCTTACAAACAACAAAATCAACATCTTGGGGCCTAAATTTCTGTATTTTATTGAAATTTTGACTCAAAAACTTAAGACTCTTGTCAATGACCAAATAAAGACTCAAATTGTAGGCTGCATCCATAGTACACTCAATTGCAGGTGAAGTAATGGCAACTGTTTTCTAAGGGTTATATTTTGAAACTGTGGTCTTCAGAGAACAAGTGATGGACAGCCGATATGAGTCATGAAGCTGGTGCCCACGCAAAGTGGAGGCCACAGAGCAGTGAGTACTAGGGCTGGACATTGAAGTGCTTCTGACGGATAGAATATTCTCAGATGAGTCACCTAAGTTCATTATAAAGACAACACCTTTTTGACTTGGATGTGTATCTGATAGAGGCAGACCAACCTATTTTTGAGAAGAAAAACTCAGTATTATAAGTTGACTGTATATAGTGGGGGAAAAGGTTATTTCTTGAAAAGAAATACGCCCTTGTTTTTGAGGAAAACAGCTCTTCTTCAATTTCAGTTCTACTGTTCCTTATTTATTTTGGAAAGATTCATTAAAACTGAGCCTCTAGAATGATGAACAAGCTGTTGATCTAGTAGCTGTTTCCCAGGAAGAATTATCCACTGAATCATAAAGATCAGGTCAAAGTTACCTAAGTGTTTGCATGGTAAGTCCACAACTATACCCAGAATTCTAAAAAATAAGTAAATAACAGTATTATCTGGCTAAAAATAACTAAGACAGGTCCAGGCTAAGAATAAAATAGCTGTAAAGCTATACTAAACTCTTCTAGGGGATGGTTTTTAAGCTCCAAGGGATCATTTCCCACTTCTAAGGATTTTAGGGACACCAGAAAATCCACCTATGCACCCCCATTCCCAGCTTTTATGTCCATTTATTAATGTCTAAAATTTTACTGTTCATGTTTCTTTCTTATAGTTTAAGGTCTAGTTCCTACTAAAAGGCAAATATCCCTGAAGGTTTGGGGATACCTTTAGCCAGTTGCCTACCAATGAATACGAAAAAGGCTTTGAGATTAAGTTTCCTTAGCAGGGTAGAAAAAGCAGTCATTAGGAAACTGGAAGCCTGATGCAGGAGAAAATAAGAGGGCCAATGAAGTTGGAAAAGGGCATGGAACAAGGCTGGGGAAATCATCTATCTCCCCAGTTTGCCTGATCAGTTCTCCCTGGGAGGTCCAGTTTGGGTCCTTGGAATATGCAGAGAAATGTTCCTAATTCATGGAGAGGTGGGAGGAGTTCAAGTTCAACATACCTAAGTGACAGTAGGTTTCTATGCCTATCATCAAACACTTGCAGAAGTATGCATATCTGCTGGTGTGAGAGCACAAATGTGAAAGTATACAGGCACACACAAACACATAACATGTGTTAAACTTAAATCACTTATTTTTTTTTTGAAGTATAGACTCCCTAAGTTAAAAGAAACCTCAGAGATAGTTGAATTTTTTCATTGACACATGGGGGTGTTAAGACACACAGAAGTAAAGTGACATAATCAAGGTCACACAGCTACTTAGAGCAGTACTGAAACGAGGAAATGATGTTTTATAAGATACTAAATAATTTGGCCACATCCTCTCTTTCTGGACCTCCTGAGTACTATTCACTTATGTAGATGTCATCCTGCAGGTGAAGGAGCTGAATGATCTATGTGCTGAACATATTCTTTGCTTTCCCATTGCCATGACATTGGTTAAACTATTTCTGCCACTTGGAATCTCTCCTTCCAATCTCTAATGGTTAAAATCCTATTCATTCTCCAAAGGTCTATTCAAAGGTCTCTTTCAAAATGCTTTTCCTGGTTACTCCCTCTCTATTTCCTATCTGTTAGGACTGTTCGTGCCTCCCTAAACTTCATATGTTGAAGACCTAACTCCCCAGTGTGGTTGTATTTGAAGGAACTAAGGTTAAATGAGGTCATAAGGATGGGGCCCTAATCTGATAGGATTAGTGCCCTTATAAGAAGAGATACCTGAGAGCTCTCTCTCCCTCTCCCCCTCCCTCTCTACTCCCCACACATGCATGAGGTAAGGCCCTATGAGGACAGAGCAAGAGGTGGATTCAAGCCACAGAGTCCTTAACCAGAAATCAAATTGGCTGGAACCTTGATCTTGGATTTCCAGCCTCCAGAACAGTGAGAAAATAAAATCCTGTTGTTTAAACCACCCAGTCTATGGTATTTTATTGTGGCAATCTGAGCAGACTAAGACATTATCTTATACAGAACTTTGTTTATACTTCTCTAACAATTATTTCATTCTATTTACATCTAGGACTATTTTTGCTCAAGAATGTGCTAAAATGCCATCTTAAAACCTCTCTCAGAATTATATAAGATAGAACAACTACTGACAGATTTTAGCTGCCAATGTAGTACAATGTAATAGCAATAAAGAGTATTAGTATTTGTATTACAACAAAAATGATCAAGGTACAGAGGGTTTTTTTTTTTTAAAGAAGTAATACCCTACTGTTTTATAAGAAAATGTATTATGTGAAATCAGTTCCTATATTGTTCCTATCTTCACATGGTCATTAAGAGATGATAATAAATATTTATTAATAGGCCAAAATTTATTAGGTTTTAAAAACTAAGCATTAACCTATGAATTAAACACAAATAATTAAAAACTTTTGTGTACATATCATCTCTCTCTTAAAGCCATCTCTGGCACATCTTGGAATCAACTCAAATGTCTGGTTAAAGTATCTTAAATATGAGTATTGGGGATATACAGAATGCTTGTTGAATTTTTAAAAAGTTAATTACATGTTTTCCAGTGGTTTGCTTCTAACATTACAATATTCATTCTAATTTTATTAGCTAGAAATGTCACCCAAGAGTATAATAAAACTATTTAATTTCTCACGGTCATTCCAGCTGGTTCTCTGACTTCTTCCTGGTAATCCCCTGCCGTCAGTACTGAAGCAGTCCTATGACTGAGCGTTCTCCCTGCTTTCATTTCCCCAGTACTTAATCTCCCTCTGAAAGTGGTCTCTCTTTATCTTTATGCCTCTCTCACCACAGAAAAATCTATCAGTGACAAACGGGGACAACTGCAAGGCTGCAGAAATTAAAAACAGACTTCATGAGTTAGGTACAAAACGTTTCCCTTTGGACATAAAGGGAATTTGCTGAGTCACTGAGTTAAGTATTTATAGCACCACATAATTTATTTTCTGCTGTAATAACTTCTTCCGTAATTCAGCAGCTCCTCCACAAGTCTCCATCAAATCTATGATTACTCAAAAATGCTAACAATGCTGACTAATAAGAAGGAAACAGTGCTACCTAAGCAAAATTAAACTAGAAGAATAATCTATGTATAAAGTGCTTTTTAGGGACAAGTTTTAATAAAATCTTTGCTTCCACTATCCACAAAGAGAGTCATAAGTTTTGCATTTTACATTCCTTTCTCAATTATGTTATCAGGCTATACCTCATCAAAAGTTTTTAAATTCCTATCCTTAGCCCTTTCCCTACTACACTCAAGAATTCACAACCAGAAGAAGCTAAAAGCTACAGGTTGTAAAGTCAGCCTCCTATTAGCTACATCTGGCTGCAGATGTGTTTCTTTTTTGGCTGTCAAAAGCCTTTTAAAAAATTAAGCCAACATTTAAAAATGAAAAGATTCTACATAAAAGTTAAATTTCTAACTTCTTTTGAAAAACTGAAAGACGTGGTAAAAATATTCCTGCATTCCTGCATGGTGACAACTGCTGAGGCTGACGGGCTGCCCTCATTAGACAGTCTCTTCCTTTGGCCTGCTTAATTAATTCATTTGCCTTATTTGTTTGGCCTCCATAGGCATTTGGTTTGTCTCCCTTGCTAAAAGCAAACCACGCTATAGATAACTTTGTGGATCTCTCCTTAAGTACTCTCATCAACACTCACCTGCTACACTAGCCTATTAAGCGGCTTCTGTTCCTCTAACCTCTCAATCCTCCTGAACATCTACACTGCTGTTAAGTTTCTGAAACACAAGCAGGTCACTGCCCTGTTCTAGAGAATGCTATTGCATGCTTCTTAGTGACTAGAGAATAACATTAATCTAAACTCATAACATGACATTCTAGGCATTCTGCGATCAGATTCCAAATTACCTTTCCCATCACATTTGCTAAGTAGATTGACACTATCCGAAAAGGAAGTGTCAAGTGGTCTGCTATGAAGTTCTGCTCTTTTCACCATTTTAATCAATGACTTAAATAACGAGAAGTATGATTTTCAGATTTCAGGAGGAGAGGGAATAGGAAATATTTATAATTTATTTACGTTCATCCTGTGAGATGTGTACCTTAATCTTTTTACTGCCTTCGACAAGTGCTCACCCATGGAAAACAAAAAGATCTGGGGTCAATGGTGTTTTAAGATTACACAAATGTCAATCATAAAGATACACAGCTCCTTTGCCTTTTACAGCATAGTAAGCATTCCTAAAGCATTTCTGGATATAGAATCTTAATTTTTCAAGACCAAGAAGAAAAGCAAGATGACAGATAAAAGACATAAATAAATTGAAGCAATGGTTACATAAAATAAGATTTGCATTTGGACAGAAGGCTTTCTGCACCGCACTGGTACCTAAGGATATATTATACTATAACCACGAACATTTTTCAGAGTACCAGAGGTGTGTTTAGCACTCTGCAGGGGTCTGGGATGGTAGTTCTAAAATGTACTGTCACTTATAAGGTTTTAAAACACTGGGATGAAGCCCTGTGAAATAGAATAGAGTTGTGTTAGGAAGAACAAGTAACTGCCAATTGTGACACAGCATCCCACTAGAGAAAGAGTTATGCTATAAAAATTTTAAGTTTGTTCATTCCAGAAAAGGTGATACAGTCCAGATAACTTTCTTCTTTTTTTTTACTCAATCTTTTGGATTCAAATTCCATTCCTGGTGGACCAGTTTCTCATGATAACACTTTGGCATGGGGCATGCCCAGATGTTAGCTGCAATGCACTTCCCAGAAGTCATGTCAGCTTCAGTTAACTTTCTTGAATGGAAAAGATCACAGATTTCAGTTTTGGCCAAGTATAGTCTCTGCAACTCCAACCCCCGACCCCCAATTAAACAAATGAATTTGTTTTGTAAGAAAAACAATAAAGCAAAATGTGTTGTTTTTCCACAGGCTTTTCTTGTAAACCACAGGTCTCTCTCTTTTAGTTTTTACATCTTTATTGAAGTATAATTGCTTTACAATGTTGTGTTAGTTTCTGCTGCATAACAAAGTGAATCAGCTATATGTGTACATATATCCCTGTGTCCCCTCCCTCTTGTGCCTCCCTCCCACCCTCCCTATCTCACCCCTCTAGACGGTCACAAAGCACCAAGCTGATCTCCCTGTGCTATGCAGCTGCTTCCTACTAGCTAGCTATTTTACATTTGGTAGTGTATGTAGGTCAATGCTACTCTCTCACTTCCTCCCAGCTTACCCTTCCCCCACCCCATGTCCTCAAGTCCATTCTCTAAGTCTGTACCTTTATTCCTGTCCTGCCCCTAGGTTCATCAGAACCATTTTTTTTAAGATTCCATATATATGTGTTAGCATACGGTATTTGTTTTTCTCTTTCTGACTTGCTTCACTCTGTATGACAGACTCTAGGTCCATCCGCCTCACTACAAATAACTCAATTTCGTTTCTTTTTATGGTTGAGTAATATTCCATTGTATACACGTGCCACATCTTCTTTATCCATTCATCTGTCAATGTACACTTAGGTTGTTTCCATGTCCTGGCTATTGTAAATAGAGCTGCAAAGAACACTGTGGTACATGACTCTTTTTGAATTATAGTTTTCTCAGGGTATATGCCCAGGAGTGGGATTGCTGGGTCACATGGTAGTTCTATTTTTGTTTTTTTTTTTAAGGAACCTCCATACTATTCTCCACAGTGGCTGCATCAATTTACATTCCCACCAACAGTGCAACAGGGTTCCCTTTTCTCCACACTCTCTCCAGCATTTATTGTTTGTAGACTTTTTTGATGATGGCCATTCTGACCGGTGTGAGGTGATACCTCATTGTAGTTTTGATTTGCATTTCTCTAATGATTGGTGATGTTGAGCATCCTTTCATGTGTTTGTTGGCAATCTGTATATCTTCTTTAGAAATGCCTATTTAGGTCTTCCACCCATTTTTGGAGTGGGTTGTTTGTTTTTTTGATATTGAGCTGCATGAGCTGCTTATATATTTGGGAGATTAATCCTTTGTCAGTTGCTTCATTTGCAAATATTTTCTCCCATTCTGAGGGTTGTCTTTTGGTCTTGTTTATGCTTTTCTTTCCTGTGCAAAAGCTTTGAAGTTTCATTAGGTCCCATTTGCTTATTTTTGTTTTTATTTCCATTTCTCTAGGAGGTGGGTCAAAGAGGATCTTGCTGTGATTTATGTCACAGAGTGTTCTGCCTATGTTTTCCTCTAAGAGTTTGATAGTGTCTGGCTTTACATTTAGGTCTTTAATCCATTTTGAGTTTATTTTTGTGTATTGTGTTAGGGAGTGTTCTAATTTCATTCTTTTACATGTAGCTGTCCAGTTTTCCCAGCACCACTTAATGAAGAGGCTGTCTTTTCTTCATTGTATATTCTTGCCTCCTTTGTCAAAGATAAGGTGACCATAGGTGCCTGGGTTTATCTCTGGGCTTTCTATCCTGTTCCACTGATCTGTATTTCTGTTTCTGTGCCAGTACTATACTGCCTTGATTACTGTAGCTTTGTAGTATAGTCTGACATCAGGGAGCCTGATTCCTCCAGTTCCGGTTTTCTTTCTCAAGATTGCCTGGCTATTTGGGGTCTTTTGTGTTTCCATACAAATTGTGAAATTTCTGCTTCTAGTTCTGTGATAAATGCCGGTGGTAGTTTGATAGGGATTGCATTGAATCTGTAGTTTGCTTTGGGTAGTATAGTCATTTTCACAATGTTGATTCTTCCAATCCAAGAACATGGTATATCTCTCCATCTGTTTGCATTGTCTTTAATTTCTTTCATCAGTGTCTTATAGTTTTCTGCATTCAGGTTTTTTGTCTCCTTAGGTAGGTTTATCCCTAGGTATTTTATTCTTTTTATTGCAATGGTAAATGGGAGTGTTTCCTTAATTTCGCTTTCAGATTTTTCATCATTAATGTATAAGAATGCAAGAGATTTCTGTGCATTAATTTTGTATCCTGCTACTTTACCAAATTCATTGATTAGCTCTAGTAGTTTTCTGGTAGCATCTTTAGGATTCTCTATGTATAGTATCATGTTATCTGCGAAGAGTGACCCACTGTCTACTTGTAAAGTATGTTATTAAATTATATTAGACACCATTAGTATTTTCACAAAAGTTCATGATAGATTCTCAGGGTTTTGGGATCCTTAAATACCTCTCAGTCCAACTGTGGAACTTTTAAGACACTGATATCCAGTCTTCAGCCCGAGATTTTGGTTTCACCTGGCCTTTGATAGGAGTTTTATATCTGTTGTCTTTAAAAGCATTCCAGGTGATTCTAATGTGAGCAGGGTTGAGTGGATCCAGGTAAAAGGATTAGAGCTCATTTAGAGAAATAAATGATTGGGAATCAGGGGACTTGGGCTATTGTACTGAATGCTGAATAATCAATTCAACAAACTTTTTGGTGAAATGCTCTGTACCATTTAAAGACGGGGGTGGGTTTCAAACCTTTTTTTTAAAATGCAATTTTGGCTTTTCTTCAAATGAAATCTTATTTGTAATTCAATGTATGCGAAAGAAACAAAAGGGAAGTGGGTTGGGGTTAGGAACTTCTCCTCTATTGCATTAGCCTTCCCACTGCTCTTCTAAGTAAGAAGCTATCTCTCCAATCCTATAGCATTTTCATCCTATAGCTTTGATGGCACACTTGTTCCTTATCCCAAGGTTGCATATTTCACTTCTCCTGGAGTATAACTGAAATGAGGACAGGCGTTTGTCGTAGAGCTGTGGGTGGGCAAAATACACGTGCTCATAAGAACCCTGCCCCTGGAGGATCTCTATCTGCTCAAGCCCTGCAGCCTGTGTCTGGTTTCTGACTTCCCACTTAGGCTCTCCCATGTGTCCTCTGAGGTAAATCAAGAATTAACCACTGTTCTCCAATTATTCTTGGTAATACTAAAAGAAAGCCTAACAAAATAAGTTATGTATTCAATCATGTAAACACATTCCAAACGTTTCATGGAAACACCCTAAGGTAGTCAATATATAAACCAAAGCTTTTGAGACCTAGATATTGAAATAGTGTAATTACTTCCTGTTACTATACATGATGTCAACACTCCAAAGTAGTTCATGTACTTTTAATTGCATTATTTAAAAATGTGGAATATTCTTTAAATAATTTAAAATCTATAGTCTAATGTTTTCTTCCAATCCTCATGTTGCCCATGAATACCCTGTCTAGTCCAAAGCTGTATAATTCACAGTCATGTCCCTGCACTCCACCCCACCCCCCCACCCCACCAAGTTCATTAAGCCTGGATAGTTCCCTTCTCAATTTTGGGGGATATAAACATTTTATACTATATTCTATACATGGTGATAGCAAAGTAAGAAGAGATATACTTTTGGGAGAAGTCTATTTTCTCTAGAAGATGAAAACTTTCAAACAAATTTTTATGTTTTGATTAAGTTATTCTGTTGTAAAACTTTTACCTTTAAATCTGTATGTCAGGAATTATTTGACTGCCCTGGAATCCTGCAACGGGATCTAGCACACCAGGTATACTAAGGCTCAGGCAGAATCAGACTTACAGAAACTCTGCAGCCCTGCCCTCATCTTCCAGTGTGACTTTTCAGCAGATGGAATGCTTCCTCCCTTCAAATGTACTTGGAGGCGCCAAGAGAATACATCAAATTCCATGCAACTGTAGAGTAAGTTGGAGCCTAGCTTCAGCTCATAATTATATTTCCATTCTCATTGTTTTCTTGTAAAATAAATTAGTTGATTTTTAATGGCACTAAATAACCTACAGAAAGACTGCTTAAATTAGCAACTTTCTTTAACTTCTGTTTGAAAGCAGGAATTTTGCAACTTCTCTTGATCTCCTACATGTGATTCTCTTGTGCTGTTTCACCCTTTGGCCTTTCTTCCTTTCCTCATTCCACAGATTTGTTTCTCTTCTCTCTCCTCCCAATAGGGTTTGGTAATCATCTCTCTTTAGAAGCCTCTCAAATTTAAGCCTCTCATTGTTTTCTTCACAGATCCACACAGAAGTTCTATAGCAAAGGCATCAAACTGGCATCCTGCCGTTCTTTTGTTTTATTTTGAATTTTATTATTGATAATTAGGAAAATTTTAAAAATTTGAAGCAACATGGATGGACCTAGAGATTATCATACTAAGTGAAGTAAGTCAGAAAGACAAATACCAAATGATATCACTTATATGTGGAATCTAAAATACGACACAAATGAACATATCTACAGAAAGACTCAGACACAGAGAGCAGACTTGTGGTTGCTGGTGGGGGGGGCGTGTTGAGGGAGGGATAGAGTGGGAGTGTGGGGTTAGCAGATGCAAACTAGTATATATAGGATGGATAAACAATAAGGTCCTACTGTACCACACAGGGAACTATATTCAATATCCTGTAATAAACTATAGCGGAAAAGAAAATGAAAAAGAATACATAATGTATATATAAAACTGAGTCACTCTGCTGTACAGCAGAATTAACACAACACTGTATATCAACTATACTTCAATAAAATTAAAAACAAACCAACCAACCCCCCCGCCACTCGACAACAAAACAAACCCCCCCCAGATCTCTGTCTTATTTTGAAAAGTGCAAGACCCAGCAACACTTGCCCACATTTCTGCCTGACAACAAAAGAATGGAACTAAATAGAAGATGTTCTCTTAACATGGAACAAGCATTCTGCAGTTCTATGTACTTCCACTTCAATCATTTACATTACCAGTTTGGTGTCTTTAAGCATTTGAGTTTGCAATCTCGTCAAAGAGGATAGGAAGAATAGATAGCAGGCCTGACTTTTAGATTCCTTCCACCCCAAAGTGTCAATGTTTAGTGACAGTCTACCTTTAAATCCATATATTTGCCGTGATATCACTGGGGAGTTAGTCATATATTGTTTGTTTTCAGTTTAAGTAATCAGCACATGACCTTTCAGTAGGGAGTGTATAGCCTGATAAGCAGAGTGGTGTGCAGATCTGTATGTGTGAATTGGGGGGAGGGCTGTTCTTATGGAGCCCCTGGAGGGTTATCACAAAGTTCTCTTGATCCAAGAGCAATACATAGACCATGTCTTCCATTTGTCTACAACTCCCCTCCTTCCTCACATCACTGGTCTGTTATTGCCATCAAAACTCAGCACAACTTTTGCACAGTGCTATTTATGCTAAGAAAATGCAATAAATACATCTTTGGTGCTTCTGAAAACAAAACAAACAAAAAAACTCAGCACAGAGCCAATAAGAATTAACTGGACAGTTGGTTTGAGTGTTGATTCTTGTGTTAGACAACTGATGTGTCCACCTATAGGACTTCTGATTGGCTTTCACCACATTTATAACACTTCCTGGGAGAACTCAGCTAAACTTGACACAAGGAAAAGGAGGAGGAGAAAGTGTAATAACAAAAATATCATCAGTAGTCATTAACATTTATTGAAGGCTTATCATGTGCTGGTCAGTAAAGCACTTTACATGTGCTACAGCATTTAATGCTCATAATAACCCTATAAGGTAGATACTATTATCATCCTTATTTATGGCTAATGACACTGGCAAAGAGAAGTAAACTAACATGCCTAAGCTCACAGAGCTATTAAGTCCCAGTCAATCTGATTGCAGTGCCCACTCACTAGATGGTAAGCTTTGTGAAGGTGGAAGGAAGTTGTATTTTGGAAACTGTATACTGTGTAATGGTTAAAAGGATGGATTCTGGAGTTCAACAAAACTGGAATATAAAGTCTTTTCAGAAAACAACTTTGGGTTTTGTTGATCCTTTGTACTGTATTTTTGTTTTCCCTTTTCATTAATTTCCTTCATTAAGGACTGATTGTGTAACAGACACAATCTAGGAGATGGGGATAGATCAGTGAACAAATGAAATTTTCTGCTTTCCTGGAGCCTACATTCTAGTGGCAAGACCCAGAAAATAAATGTAATAAATATATGTGATGTGCACATACCCACAAAAAAGCAGAGAAGGGGGACTAAGCGTGGAGAGGGATGGGTAAAATTTTAAACAGGGTTATCAGGATAGGCCTCACTGAGAAGGTGACATTTAAGCACAGATAGGGAACTGAGGGACAAAATCATGGAGTTAATTTAAGAAAGTGCCTCTGAGTATGACGAGAAGCAACTGCGGGGTTTTAGCCGAGGAATGACATGATTTGATGTATGTTTTAAAAGGGTAACTTTGGCAGCCGTGTTGACAATAGAATGTAAGGGGCAAAGGTGGAAGCAGGGAAACCAGTAAGAGGGTAATAATCCAGGCAAGAGACTGCCATGGGCTTAGGAAATGTTTTTTAATTTATAAGTTTGTCTATAGATTTCAGTCTCCCCACCCAGTGCCAAAGGCTCTAGGTTCAGGGTACAGCTGGATGCTTTCAGGTTAGCTGCAGCTTTAGCCAGCAGCAGCATTCCACCTTGATTCCTGCTTCCTTTTCATTTTTCACCCACGAAGATTTCCCTGACGTTCTTGTGCTTAGTTATGCATTTACTAAGATATTTTATTTTACACTACATGTTCAGTGTTTTATTGCTGGTGGTGGGAGTGCTGGCCAGGGATGTTTCAGAACATCTAGTATGCTACACTGTCAGAGTGGAAGTCCCTGGGTTTGAATTCCACCTTTTCCCATTTAATAGTTGTATGACCTTGGCAAGTTATTTATCTAGACTCAGTTTCCTCAAATGTAAAATGGAGAATATAATATCTAGATCATGGGGTGGTTATAAAGATTATGATCTTCTAATGCACATAAAGTGCTTAGCCACAATGCTTGGCACATAGGAAATGCTTAATATACTTTATCACTATCATCATCATCATCATCAACATGCCTGCAGCATTTTATACATAGTAGGTATTCAATAAACGATTGCTAAAGTGATCTATTGAAAATAAATTACAAATAGCAGTGTGCTCAGTGGAAAAGACATGCAGCTGGGTTGTCTCTAAGTATACATCACAACCAGAGCCAAATGCATAAAAATGTTAGGAGAACTCTTGCCACCCACTCACTCCCTTTAAAAAAGTGAATACGGGCTGCACTCAACTAACTGTAATTCATTAAATGTCTTCAGTTAAACACCCATGCTGTCTTTATGGCCACCTTCCACTACCCCAGGAGCAGAAGTGAAGGGGGAAGTAACTAGCCAAATGTCAGACTCTACAATCTCATGCCTTCAAGAACAGTCAGGGGATGCAAACAGAGGGAAATAAAGTAGGATTTCTTCTCTGTAACTTGTGGGTCCCACCAAGATGCTAGCTCTTCTTTCTTCCAGGCAGTGCTTTCTCTCAATTGACATGGTGGCAATGGGTAAGATGCTCATCAGGTTCCTTGGAGGAGGCACAGGGTTTCCTCTTTTCATGAGACTATTACACTCATTAGCTATTTAAACAAGATACTATCAGATAAAAGTTTAACTGATCTCTATTTTTTTTTTAACTGATCTCTATTTTAAAGTGAGTATAATTTAAAATTTCTCATAAAATGTATCAAGTGTAAATCGATGTTATTTGAATTATAAATCACAGTCTGGGCTGGTCAATGCAAGTAGTTCTAGAAAAGTAGGTTAATATTTGATCTCACTAAGAATGTTTAGCTTTCCACAAGGAAAATTTTATTTTATAACCTGAACTAATCATGAAGGGAATCTGGCATATAACAATGGATGGCTAAGAGAGAACTCAATTCCTCTCCTGAAATCAGTTCTACAGTCTTTGTGATGTTTGTGGTGGCTGGACATCATCCATCATCTCATCATTCCCTACAAAGGACAGCCCAGCACATGTTAATAATATAACATATTACCATATGATCCAGCAATCCCACTCCTGGGCATATATCTGGAAAAGATGAAAACTCTAATTCAAAAAGATACATGTGGGGACTTCCCTGGTGGCACAGTGGTTAAGAATCTGCCTGCCAGTGCAGGGGACACGGGTTCGAGCCCTGGCCCAGGAAGATCCCACGTGCCGTGGAGCAAGTAAGCCCGTGTGCCACAACTACCGAGCCTGCGCTCTAGAGCCTGTGAGCTACAACTACTGAGTCCACGTGCCACAAATACTGAAGCCTGCGTGTCTAGAGCCCATGCTCTACAACAAGAGAAGCCACCACAATGAGAAGCTTGCACACCGCAAGGAAGAGTAGCCCCCGCTCGCCACAACTAGAGAAAGCATTGTGCGCAGCAACAAAGTCCCAATGCAGCCAAAAATAAATAAATAAGTAAATAAACTTATAGAAAAAAAAGATACACGTGCTCTAATGTTCATAGCAGCACTATTTACAATAGCCAAGACATGGAAGCAACCTAAGTGTCCATCAAAGATGAGTGGATAAAGAAGATGTGGTACATATATACAAATGGAATATTACTCAGTTATAAAAAAGAATGAAATATTGCCATTTGCATCAACATGGATGGACCTACAGATTATCATACTAAGTGAAATAAGTCAGAGAAAGACAAATATTATATATCACTTCTATGTGAAATTTTAGAAAGAATACAAATGAACTTATTTAGAAAACATAAACAGAACCACCGACATAGAAAACAAGTTTATGGTTTACCAAAGGGGATGGTGGGGGGAGGGATAAATTACGAGTATGGGATTAACAGATACACATTGCTATATATAAAATAAACAACAAGGATTTACTGTATTCAATTTCTTATAATAACCTATAATGGAAAAGAATCTGAAAAAAGAATATATATATTATATATGTATAAAAACCAAATCACTTTGCTGTACACCTGAAACACAATATTTTAAATCAACTATACTTCAATAAAAATATATTAATGTATTATTGAATAATAAAAATCTTTTCTGAGGTTTAACAAGTTAAATGGCTTCAAATATGGCTTACTTTTTTTTGACTCTGAAAATATCTTTGTGGGTAAATTTTTAAAATTTCATAGTGAATTCTGTATATAAATACAAACTATCAAGTATTAGAAAATCCATGAAAAAAATTATTTCATGAGCTTTCACCCTGTTTTCTAAAATCTAGATATGTGCGTTTCAGACAAGCCCAAATTTTACCAACAGATGACAAGAAGTCAGACCATATGTTAAGAATTTTTAAAAATAGCATGATTGATTATATTTTAAAAATGGGAATAAAAATAGTTATTATTATCCCATGCATATAAAGCATTTAGCTTATTAGTTCCTGGTATGTCAGAAGTACTCAATAAAAGTAGTTATGATTTTTATTATTCTTTTATTTATTTTCTTTCAATAGCCAACAGCTATAATAGTTATGCTAAAATTAACATTAATGCCTGTCATAGCCACAAGACAATTTATGCATGGGGTCTTACTGATGTCATTATTCCTAATCTGTCATTCAGTTTAATTGGGCCCTAGTGACATTGGGAAAATACACAGACAATTGCTTCTGTAGTTAGATCCAGAGAACACACACACGAGAAGGTTACACGCAATGTTCAGTTTGGTGTGAACCAAATTAAACAAATAAATCAACCAGTATTAGTAAGGAAACTAAGTTAGGTAAAAGTAAGTAATTACACACACCACCGCTATATAGAATCTTTTCAAGAATATTTAAATAAATGGTGTCTAATCCATTCCACATAAATATTTTAAATCTGCATTTATAACTCTCCTTTTAAGGTTAGGCTGTTGCCCAAATCACTTATGAAAAATTTCTGGAATTTAGCTAAGGATTTTATGTAACCAAGATTCTGATCTTTTCTTAGTATATTAAACACCCTTTACAATAACTGTACTTACACTATATTCTCTGAATCTCTTACTACAGTAGACACTATTCTCACTTAAGGCACCAAATTCCAGAACAAAAAAATATAAATATTAAAAACTAAGAAGAGAGTAAAGTCGGACCATCCTTCTGTTCCCAAGCACCTGGTTTGACCACCACGTTGAATGGTAGTTTGTACTTCAAACTCGACTCTGCTACATGATAATAATGGAAGAAAAGGTCTCTCCTCCAAGGTGGTTATTTCTCAGAGAATGACTGGGGTTAACAGTTTTGACTCAATATTGATAATAAATCCTGAGGTTGAAGGTTAATTATTGGTAACTAATTATCCTTTGTGAATAACAACTTTCTCTAGAACATTAATAAAAGTGTCTTGATTTGTATAGCTTTCATGTATATTAATGTTGAAGGATGCTCTAAGACTGGCTGAAGCAGAAGAAATAACAGAAAGAGGGTTCTGAAAAGAGGGAAACGAGTAGAGAATGACAAATAAGCCCAGGAAAGCATGGAAAGTTGATTAGAAAGCCTGATGGAGAATGCCCCCATGTGAGGGAGGGGACAAAACTCACAGCATAGCCTGAACCCACAGGAAATGGTAGGAAGAGAAAACAGAATTCCCACAAATCATGGTGTCATTACGTAAGGGAGACTATGGAGGATTAAAAAAAGTAAAGAATAGATTAGTCTCCTTAATCCTTGACACTCTCCTACTAGTTTAATAGTTCACTTTGTCTGTACCTTTTCTACTTAGTACTAGTGATTTTCATGCCTATCTATCCTACTGCATAATCAATGGATAGCAGAAATCATGTCTTATGCATCATTGCAACTCACACAATTCGTAGTACAGAGTTTTACACAAAGTAGACAGAGACTTTGTTGAAATAAAATTTTCTACCAAAGTGGTTAAAGTAACTTTACATTTACAAGTAACCATGTTCCTTCAAATCTTGTTCTTGCTATTAGTTTGTTTAAACCTTAAAAAAAAATTATGAGGGTAGAAGTAAAAAATCCTCGTTATTTATATAACATTATTCAAATTCCTTAACATGGCACACAAAGCCCTGCATACACTAGCCACAGACTACCTTGTCTTTCTCTCTCCACCTCTAGTCACAATTCCCACTAAGTGGTTCATGGTGTTTTCTCTGCCTGTAGTATTTATGTCTTCCCTGCCCACCCACTTCTCACCTCATCCCCACCTGTAAGACAAATGCCTATTTATCTTTCAAGGCACAAATGTCCTAATTTTTTTGTAGTGTTCCTTGCTGCACCAGGAATTAATGTATGTATAGTACTTACATTATACCTGTTTTAGAACACTTACGTTGTGATTTATTTTACTAATCTATCTTTTCTGTAAGCATGTGTGCTCCTTAAGGGCAGAGACCTTGACTGTTCACTTTGTATTACTAACACTTGGGACATGGTGGTTGTAGTTCAATGTCTATTAAACTGAATTGTACTGGTAGGCTGTCTTATTTCCCCAAGAATGAATAAAAGGGCCTCCGACCTCTGAGAATATAATATGAAAAAGTTGAAAAGTCCAGAAAAATGCTCCATAAATACTTGTTAATTCTTCACTGGAATACACAATAATAATTAATATCTGTTCTTGAGTGTTAGAGTAAATTATTCTATAATTGCCTTGTATCACTAGTTTAAACTATGAATATTAAACTAATATTAATAAAGAACAGTAATTCCAAACTAATTATATAATTATAGAGGTTTTCCAGGAGGACCAGGAGAAAGGAGCAGCCATGTAAAACTGGAAAGAAAGAGTGAGAGAAGCAAGAAGAGGTTGTGCTGAGAGGGAGGAGGAGGAATGCTAAGCTGTCCTAAAGAAAAGAAGAAAATAAAAGGAGGAAGTAAAAGTAAGATACTGTTTTTCTGGCCATTCTAAAATTCTGCTGCGCTGGAGGCATCTGCTATAACGAACACATTCATTCACATATCTTTTCCAGGCCAAATTTGGATTGAGCCCAGTGTTGATGCCTGTCTTCACTTTGAAACGTTGTCCTGCTGTCATTTTTAAGATTAGTATTTGATTTTACAGCACAAAAAAGATGAAAAAAGACCCTTCATCACCCCCCCTCTTTTTTTGGCCAAAAATGTAATTCTTTGAGACCTGTTATAGGAAATGCAATGTATCCAGATCATGAAGTCTAAGAAAAACAAAATTCTTTTCCTATTTTGTAGATTTTTAAGAATCTCTCTCGTCATTTACCAATGGGGGAAAAATGAAGACTGATGAAATATCTAGTTTTTATTACTATAAGATTTTTCTTCTAGCAGCAATCTTCCATCAGTTAGAATCTATAGTAGGATCATATCTATAGTAGGATAAGTAGGGTCCATGCTAATGACTAAGAGGCAAAGCCAGTTAGTTATTCAAGAAACTTCTAAGTCATCAAAGAAATGCAAAACTGCATGTGGTGTGACTCTGAGTACTTAGTAGGTTTTATATTAGAAATATGTGGAAATTAGAGATTTATAAATAATGATGTGTGATAATTATTTATTAGATTAACCATAATATACAGTTAATCAGCATCTCCTAACTTTGCCTCCTCCAAGCCAAAGCTTAATGAAACATCCTTGCTGGATATATGGATGAAATAATTGGAGGAATGAGGAGGTAGGAGTGATGCCAGTTCAATACCTCTAAGCAAAGAGACAAAAAAACCCAAAACTCCGAGAAGTATGCTGCATAATTGGGACTCACATGGGGAATTGTATTATAGTTAAAGAATACGAGCTTTGGAGTCAAGTACAACTGAGTTTGAGTCCTGGCTCTGCCACTTACTTGCTCAGTGGTACAGATTCTCTCTAAGCCATAGTTCCTTTGTCTTAAAATGGGAATAATACTCTCTGAGTTGGATTAGGTACAGTAAACCAAATGTAGCATCTTGTACACAGTAAAAATTCAATAAATATTATTATTCCTATCACCTTCCTCTGGATTTCTGTTCTTTACTATGTTCTATTAGGGGCACACGCTTACATAAGAGATATACAGCTTTGACATGAAAGACACAGACATGAAAGACATAATGGGAGGGATTTGGCATACTTTGATAGACTCTGGACTATCTCTTACATAAGAGATATACAGCTTTGACATGAAAGACACAGATAATAGATTTTAGTTTATTTTGCGGGGGCAGGTGTTGGGTGCAGAATTACTGCTAGAGTCTGGTGGCAGGAAGGTCATCGTTCAGGAAATCTACTAGCAAATTCTGTGATTCTCCATGTTTTAATGTTCACTTTCTGATGATTAGGTAGGCCAGGTTTACACAAATGACTTTTTTCAGATTTTCAACAGATTTTCTTAACATACTATGCTGAATATACTTACTTTGGGCTTTTATATTTTGAAATGGAAATGATACCTAGGTCTCAAGTTTTATTTAGTCAGATAAGCTAGTGGATATTCATTTAGAATGTATAAGCAAAAGTTAAAATTTAGCAATGGAAAAATTAAGAACTATAAACTCATGTAGAGAGAAATGTAAAATTCATTTCTTCAAACTGAGAAATCAGGCTTTACATCTCATATTTTTTCTAATATATTTATTAAAAGATAATAGTTTAATTATATATTACATTTGAATTAGGTATAAATTGAAACAATACAGAAGGTGACTTAAGCACTCAGGGTGTGAAAAAATTTTCATTAATAATTAACAGCCCTAAAGAAATCTTCTAAAAAAATAGGTGAACTTCAAGTATATTACGCTCAGTGAAAGAAACCAGACATAAAAGAACATATATTGTATGATGCAATTTATATAAAATATCCAGAAAAGGCAAATTTATAGAGACAGAAAGTATATTAGTGGTTGCCAGAGAGTGGAGAGTGACTGTAAATGGGCATGAGATTTCTTTTTGGGGCGACAGAATTGTTCTAAAATAGGATGGTGGTGATACTTGTACAATGCTATAAATATACTAAAAGTCGCTGAAATGAAACTTAAAAAGAGTGGATTTTATGGTATTTAACTTATACCTCAATAAACCTGTTAATAAAAATAAATCTTCCATGTGGCTGGATTTTAGAAAACATACTTTTACATGCTAAATGAAACGAGGATTTTGAAGAAGAAATCTATTTCTACTGCGAATGAGAGCCTGAATAATGCTCTTATGGTGAAATAAGACATAGCTCAAACAGTAAATCAATAAACATTCTCAAAGTGCCATCTGCAGGGCTTCCCTGGTGGCGCAGTGGTTGAGAGTCCGCCTGCCGATGCAGGGGACACGGGTTTGTGCCCCGGTCCGGGAAGATCCCACATGCCGCGGAGCGGCTAGGCCCGTGAGCCATGGCCACTGAGCCTGCACGTCTGGAGCCTGTGCTCCACAATGGGAGAGGCTGCAATAGTGAGAGGCCCGCGTACCGCAAAAAAAAAAAAAAAAAAAAAAGTGCCATCTGCATATGGAGATCTTTGGAATTTGGGAAGGCAACACATCAGGGTGCTTGAATTGAGGTAAATAGGGTGTTGCTTTTTCCTCCCCAGGTAAACATAAACCACAGTGCGTACCAAAGGAGAAAGTGTCATCTCTTCTGGGAGTCATTTTGAGCATCGGTAACCAACAGATGTGTATCAAAGACATAATGGGAGGGATGTGGCATACTCTTGATAGACTCTGGACACTCTCCAGATTACTTGGGTTATTAAGAATTGCAACAGGGTGACCCTAAGTTACACAGGTCACTAGGAGAAGGTACTAAATGGTGGTTCATGGTAGAGGGGTCCATGGCCTTCACTGTTGCTCAGTGCTATCGCTAGGAAAGAGCAACGCAGGGGTATCCGATTTTGGTTCCACTTCTGCACTGAGTATTGGTTTTATCTTATGCTTTAATTAATTTTCTTCCCAAAAAAGTAACATTTAGACAAGAACCCCTGCTTTAAACTCTGCGTATATATTCTGGTTCTTATTTTAACAAACATGATCTTTGAATAAAAAGGACCTAAGTAAACAAAGAGTAGACCAATGTTATTCATTAACTGTGAAATGGTTCCTCTGTCAGTAGTTAATTAATGGATACAACATTAGACCGTATGCTTCTTGAGGGTAAGGACCATGTTATTCATCTGTAACTCTGCAACAAACATAAGCACAGGGCTTGGCACACCTAATAAATGTTTGCTGAACTGAGAATGAAAGCACCATATAAATAATAAACATAACATGAATGTAAAAGATTATATTATTTTTCACCACAAAACTAATCCTAATAATTTAAACCTAGCTGTTAAGGCACTACCTTCAAGAAAGGCTTTGAAAAAACCACATTCACAGAAAGACAGACAAGATAAAAAGGCAGAGGGCTATGTACCAGAAGAAGGAAAAACATAAAAGCCCAGAAAAACAAGTAAATGAAACGGAGATAGGCAATCTTCCAGAAAGAGAATTCAGAATAATGATAGTGAAGATGATCCAAGACCTCGGAAAAAGAATGGAGGCAAAGATCGAGAAGATGCAAGAAATGTTTAATAAAGATCTAGAAGAATTAAAGAACAAACAAACACAGATGAACAGTACAATAACTGAAATGAAAACTACACTAGAAGGAATCAATAGCAGAATAACTGAGGCAGAAGAACGGATAAGTGACCTGGAAGACAGAATGGTGGAATTCACTGTTGGGGAACAGAATAAAGAAAAAAGAATGAAAAGAAATGAAGACAGCCTAAGAGACCTCTGGGATAACATTAAACGCAACAGCATTCGCGTTATAGGGGTCCCAGAAAGAGAAGAGAGAGAGAAAGGACCTGAGAAAATATCTGAAGAGATTATAGTCGAAAACTTCCCTAACATGGGAAAGGAAATAGCCACCCAAGTCCAGGAAGTGCAGAGAGTCCCATACAGGAAAAACCCAAGGAGAAACACGCCGGACACAGAGTAATCAAATTGGCAAAAATTAAACACAAAGAAAAATTATGGAAAGCAGGAAGGGAAAAACGACAAATAACATACAAGGGAACTCCCATAAGGTTAACAGCTGATTTCTCAGCAAAAACTCTACAAGCCAGAAGGGAGTGGCATGATATATTTAAAGTGATGAAAGGGAAGAACCTACAGCTAAGATTACACTACCCGGCAAGGATCTCATTCAGATCCGATGGAGAGATCAAAAGCTTTACAGACAAGCAAAAGCTAAGAGAATTGAGCACCACCAAACCAGCTCTACAACAAATGCTAAAGGAACTTCTCTAAGTAGGAAACACAAGAGAAGAAAAGGACCTACAAAAACAAACCCAAAACAATTAAGAAAATGGTCACAGGAACATACATGTCAATAATTACCTTAAAGGTGAATGGATTAAATGCTCCAACCAAAAGACAGAGGCTTGCTGAATGGATACAAAAACAAGACCCATATATATATGCTGTCTACAAGAGACCCACTTCAGACCTAGGGACACATACAGACTGAAAGTGAGGGGATGGAAAAAGATACTCCATGCAAATGGAAATCAAAAGAAAGCTGTAGTAGCAATACTCATATCAGATAAAATAGACTTTAAAATAAAGAATGTTACAAGAGACAAGGAAGGACACTACATAGTGATCAAGGGATCAATCCAAGAAAAAGATATAACAACGGTAAATAGTTATGCACCCAATATAGGAGCACCTCAATACATGAGGAAACTGCCAACAGCTCTAAAAGAGGAAATCAACAGTAACACGATAATAATGGGGGACTTTAACACCTCACTTACACCAATGGAAAGATCATCCAAGCAGAAAATTAATAAGGAAACAAGCTTTACATGACACAACAGATCAGACAGATTTAATTGATATTTATAGGACATTCCATCCAAAAACAGCAGTTTACACTTTCTTCTCAGTGCACACGGAACATTCTCCGGGATAGATCATATCTTGGGTCACAAATCAAGCCTCAGTAAACTTAAGAAAATTGAAACCATATCAAGCATCTTTTCTGACCACAACACTATGAGATTAGAAATCAATTACAGGGAAAAAAATGTAAAAAACACAAACACAGGGAGGCTAAACAATACGTTACTAAATAACCAAGAGATCACTGAAGAAATCAAAAAATACCTAGAGACAAATGACAATGAAAACACGACGATCCAAAACCTATGGGATGCAGCAAAAGCAGTTCTAAGAGAGGAAGTTTATAGCTATACAAGCCTACCTCAAGCAACAAGAAACATCTCAAATAAACAACCTAACGTTACACCAAAAGGAACTAGAGAAAGAAGAACAAACAAAACCCAAAGTGAGCAGAAGGAAAGAAATCATCAAGTTCTGAGCAGAAATAAATGAAATAGAAACAAAGAAAACAATAGCAAAGATCAATAAAACTAAAAGCTGCTTCTTTGAGAAGATAAACAAAATTGATAAAGCTTTAGCCAGACTCATCAAGAAAAAGAGGGAGAGGACACAAATCAATAAAATTAGAAATGAAAAACGAGAAGTTACAACAGACACCGCAGAAATACAAAGCATCCTAAGAGACTACTACAAGCAAATCTATGCCAATAAAATGGACAACCTGGGAGAAACGGACAAATTCTTAGGAAAGCACAACCTTCTGAGACTGAACCAGGAAGAAATAGAAAATATGAACAGACCAATAACAAGTAATGAAATTGAAACTGTGATTAAAAATCTTCCAACAAACAGAAGTCCAGGACCAGATGGCTTCATAGGTGAATTCTACCAAACATTTAGAGAAGAGCTAACACCCATCCTTCTCAAACTCTTCCAAAAAATTGCAGAGGAAGGAAAACTCCCAAACTCATTCTATGAGGCCACCATCACCCTGATACCAAAATGAGACCAAAATACTACAAAAAAAGAAAATTAAAGACCAATATCACTGATGAATATACATGCAAAAATCCTCAACAAAGTACCAGCAAACAGGATCCAAACACACATTAAAAGGATCATACACCATGATCAAGTGGGATTTATCCCAGGGATGCAAGCATTCTGCAATACATGCAAATCAATCAATGTGATACACCATATTAACAAACTGAAGAATAAAAACCATATGATCATCTCAATAGATGCAGAAAAAGCTTTTGACAAAATTCAACACCCATTTATGATAAAAACTCTGCAGAAAGTGGGCATAGAGGGAACCTACCTCAACATAATAAAGGCCATATATGACAAACCCACAGCAAACATCATACTCAATGGTGAAAAACTGAAAGCATTTCCTCTAAGATCAGGAACAAGACAAGGATGTCCACTCTCACCACTATTATTCAACATAGTTTTGGAAGTCCTAGCCACAGCAGTCAGAGAAGAAAAAGAAATAAAAGGAATACAAATTGGAAAACAAGAAGTAAAACTGTCACTGTTTGCAGATGACATGATACTATACATAGGGAATCCTAAAGATGCTACCAGAAAACTACAAGAGCTAATCAATGAATTTGGTAAAGGAGCAGGACACCAAATTAATGCACAGATATCTCTTGCATTCCTATACACTAATGATGAAAAATCTAAGAGAAATTAAGGAAACACTCCCATTTACCATTGCAACAAAAAGAATAAAATACCTAGGAATAAACCTACCTAGGGAGACAAAAGACCTGTATGCAGGAAACTATAAGACACTGATGAAAGAAATTAAAGATGATAACCACAGATGGAGAGATATACCATGTTCTTGGATTGGAAGAATCAATATTGTGAAAATGACTATACTACCCAAAGCAATCTACAGATTCAATTGAATCCCTATCAAATTACCAATGGCATTTTTTACAGAACTGGAACAGAAAATCTTAAAATTTGTATGGAGACACAAAAGACCCCGAATAGCCAAAGCAGTCTTGAGGGAGAAAAATGGAGCTGAAAGAATCAGACTCCCTGGCTTCAGACTATATTACAAAGCTACAGCAATCAAGACAATATGATACTGGCACAAAAACAGAAACAGAAATCAATGGAACAGGATAGAAAGCCCAGAGATAAACCCACACACCTATGGTCAACTAATCCATGACAAAGGAGGCAAGGGTACACAATGGAGAAAATACAGTCTCTTCAATAAGTGGTGCTGGGAAAACTGGACAGCTACATGCAAAAGAATGAAATTAGAACACTCCCTAACACAATATACAAAAATAAACTCAAAATGGATTAAAGACCTAAATGTAAGACCGAGCACTATAAAACTCTTAGAGGAAAACATAGGAAGAACACTCTTTGACATAAATCACAGCAAGATATTTTTTGATCCATCTCCTAGAGTAATGGAAATGAAACCAAAAATAAACAAATGGGACCTAATGAAACTTAAAAGCTTTTGCACAGCAAAGGAAACCATAAAGAAGACGAAAAGACAACCCTCAGAATGGGAGAAGATATTTGCAAACGAATCAACGGACAAAGGAATAATCTCCAAAATAAATAAACAGCTCATGCAGCTCAATATTAAAGAAACAAACAACCTAATCCAAAAATGGGCAGAAGACTTAAATAGACATTTCTCCAAAGAAGACATACAGATGGCCAAGAGGCACATGATAAGGTGCTCAACATCACTAATTGTTAGAGAAATGCAAATCAAAACTACAATGAGGTATCACCTCACACTGGTCAGAATGGCCATCATCAGAAAATCTACAAACAAGAAATGCTGGAAAGGGTGTGGAGAAAAGGGAACCCTGTTGCACTGGTGGTGGGAATGTAAATTGATACAGCCATGGAGAACAGTATGGAGGTTCCTTAAAAAACTAAAAATAGAATTACCATATGACCCAGCAATCCCACTACTGGGCATATACCCAGAGAAGCCCATAATTCAAAAAGACACATGCACCCCAATGTTCATTGCCACACTATTTACAATAGCCAGGTCATGGAAGCAACCTAAATGCCCATCGACAGACGAGTGGATAAAGAAGATGTGGTACATATATACAATGGAATACTACTTAGCCATAAAAAGGAACGAAATTGGGTCATTTGTAGAGATGAGGATGCATCTAGAGACTGTCATACAGAGTGAAGTAAGTCAGAAAGGGAAAAACAAATATCGTATATTAACATATATATGTGGAACCTTGAAAATGGTACAGATGAACTGGTTTGTAGAGCAGAAATTGAGACACAGAAGTAGAGAAGAAAACGTATGGACACCTAGGAGGGGAAAGAGGCAGGGGTTCGGGTGGTGGTGTGATGAATTGGGAGATTGGGATTGACATGTATACACTGATGTGTATAAAATGCATGACTAATAAGAAAAAGAAAAGAAAGAAAAGCAGAAGGTGAAAAATTTCTTAAAATGTTTTGACTTCTTACTATGATCTGCCCACCTTTATAGACAATTTATCGGTATTAAATTGATCTCTAAAAAATATATAAAAAATTAAAAAAAAGAAAAAGAAAGGCTTCATAAGTTAAAGACACATGAAATACATACAAGTTCGTAGAAGTAGAAAAACGTGTGAAGGAACTGTAGAGAAAAAAAAAAAACCCTAAACTTATGGTGGCTGTGGTGTAACAAATTCCCTAAGATCTAATATAGATAATGTTGCAAGTGGAACATCTTTCACTCTAAGTAAAGCTCTAAAAGATAAACATTTGTGGGCTTCCCTGGTGGCGCAGTGGTTGAGAGTCCACCTGCCGATGCAGGGGACGCGGGTTCGTGCCCTGGTCTGGGAAGATCCCACATGCTGCGGAGCGGCTGGGCCCGTGAGCCATGGCCACTGAGCCTGCGCATCTGGAGCCTGTGCTCCGCAACGGGAGAGGCCACAATAGTGAGAGGCCCGCGTACCACAAAAAAAAATAATAATAATAATTAAAAAAAAAGATAAACATTTGTTTCATTTAGGCCAATAAAGTACTTCGCTTTTATGAGAATGGTAAGTATATACATAATTATCTTTTTATTAAAAAGAAAATACATGCTGAAAACTATAAACCATTGATAAAGGAAACTGAAGATGATTCAAAGAAATGGAAAGATATCCAATCTTCTTAGTTTGGAAAAATTAATATTGTTAAAATAGCCATACTACCCAAAGCAATCTACAGATTTAACGCAATCCCCATCAAAATACCTATGACATTTTTCACAGAAGTAGAACAAAGAATTCTAAAATTTATATGGAATCAGAAAAGGCCCAGAATTACCAAGGAAATCCTGAGGAAAAAGAACAAAGCTGGAGGAATAACCCTTCCAGACTTCAGGCTATACTACAAAGCTACAATAATCAAAACAGCATGGTACTGGCACAAAAACAGACATATAGATCAATGGAACAGTATAGAGAGCCCAGAAATAAACCTGCACACCTACAGTCAATTAATCTATGATAAAAGACGCAAGAATATACAACGGATAAAAGACAGTCTCTTCAATAAATGGTGTTGGGAAAGCTGGAGAGCTACATGTAAATCAATGAAATTAGAACATTCCCTCACACCATATAGAAAAATAAACTCAAAATGGATTAAAGACTTAAATTTAAGACATGACATCCGAAAACTCCTAGAAGAGAACATAGGCAAAACATTCTCTGACATAAATCGTAGCAGTATATTCTTAGATCAGTCTCAAAATATACAAGGCAAAAGAAATAAAAGCAAAAATAAGCAAATGGAACCTAATCAAACTTAAAAGTTTTTGCACAGCAAAGGAAACCATCAATAAAATGAAAAGACAACCTATGGAATGGGAGAAAATATTTGCAAATGATGCGACCAACAAGGGGCTAATAAGCCAAAATATACAAACAGCTAATAAAACTCAATATTGAAAAAACAAACCCAATCAAAAAATGGGCAAAAGCCCTAGACATTCTCCCAAAGAAGACATACAGATGGCTAAGAGGCACATGAAAAGATGCTGAATGAACATGCTCAAAAGATGCTCATTGCTAATTACTAGAGAAGCGCAAATAAAAACTACAGTGAGGTATCACCTCACACCGGTTTGAATAACTATCATCAAAAGTCTACAAATAATAAACACTGGAAAGGGTGTGGAGAAAAAGGAACCCTCCTACTCTGTTGGTAGCAATGTAAATTGGTGCAGCCACTATGGAAAACAGTATGGAGGCTCCTTAAAAAACTAAAACTATAGCTACCATATGATCCAGTAATCCCACTCCTGGGTACATATCCAGAAAAAATGAGAACTATACTTCCAAAAGATACATGCACCCCAATGTTCACAGCAGCACTATTTACAAGAGCCAAGACATGGAAACAACCCAAGTATCCATCAACAGATGACTGGCTTAAGAAGATGTGGTGTATATATATATATATATATATATATATATATATATATATATATATATATATACACATATACATATATATATACACACACGCACGTGAACACACACACACACACACTGTGGAATATTACTCAGCCATAAAAAAGAATGAAATATTACCATTTGCAGCAACATGGATGGACCCAGAGATATTATACTTAGTAAAGTAAGTCAGACAAAGACCCTCTCTGACTATATGATATCACATATATGTGGAATCTAAAAATAATACAAATGAATCTATATACAAAACAGAAACAGACTCATAGACATAGACATAGAAGACAAACTTATGGTTACCAAAGGGGAAGGAGGAAGGGACAAATTAGGAGTATGGATTAACAGATACAAATTACTATATATAAAATAGATAAGCAACAAAGATTTACTGTATAGCACAGGGAATTATATTCAATATCTTGTAATAACCTATAACGGAGTACGATCTGAAGCACATAAGTGTGTCACCTTGTTGTACACCTGAAACTAACAGAATATTGTGAACCAACTATACTTCAATTAAAAAAATAGCTGGTTTACTTAGAAAGAAAGAAAGAAGGAAGAGGGGGGAGGGAGGGAGGAAGGAAGGAAAGAAGGAAAGAAGAAAGGAAAGAGGAACGGAAAAAGGAAAGGAAAGGAAAGAAAGAGGCACCTGATCCATCATCTCGCCTACGTCCTTACCCAGAGCAGGCTTTGACTTCCACTATTAAAAAAAATACATGTGTGTGTGTGTGTGTGTGTGAAAAAAGTGAAAAAAGCAAGGTGAGAAAAGTGTGAATGGTTTGATCACTTTAGTTTAAAAAAAGATAATTTTATCTGCATATCCTAGCAATAATACACAACTTTTTTTCCCAGGAAGAAATCAACTGTCAGAAGAAATGGAGTAGAGGTGGAAAAGGGAGCGTTTATGTTGCATTTTGTATCTTTCTGTACTATCTGAATTTTCTAACCATGCATATGTACTACTTTAAGAAAATGTCCATCTGACTGATGAAACTGTAGACCAGTTTGGTTATTTATTTATTATTTATTGTATTATAAAGACTAATGTAAGTTCCTAGTGGCCACATCAATGTTTTGTTCATCTTGCTGCCCAAGATGCTGCCTGGCATAGTAACCTTTTATATTTCCATAAGATAGAAGTTCAGAAAGTATATAAGAATCAATATGATCCACTCCCTAACCCTCTCTGTTGGTTATCAATGCAGTACCTCTTTCCTCCAAATCTATCTTTCTTTGCCTTGCTTTGTGGTACTGGAGCTGGACCTGTAAAAATTTCTCCTTTGCCAGCTGGCACAATATTAAGCTTTGTCAGTAGGGACAGAGCAATATGAAGTGGTTTCTTTTCCTGGTTCTGGTGTGCTTTTTCTTCTTGTTCCTGTGACATGTACCTGCTAGCCGTGTGTGGGACAGCCAGTTGTGCTCACCACTCACCCTAGTGAGTGGATTCCTAGCAAGTCTTGCCAGAACTCCAGTAGGCAGTTTCCTGCTTGCCAGTCTTAGTCTGTGGCCCTTCAGTGAAGTTCACCTCAGTGCCATCCAGTGGCCACAGAAACACCTCTCCAACAAGGTCTGAATCTCGGTCTTGTTGGGAAGTGGCACACTCCAAGTTGAAAATTCTCTTTATTTCTTAATAGTTGATCCCCTATTACTACTTAATAACTCCTTATATTAAAATTTTCCTGTTCATATTACTGGTATGGTTTCTGGTGCCTAATTGGACCTTTCATGCCCAAATCAAATTAAACCAAAAGAAACCAAGTAAAATCAAGCCAAGTCAACAACAAAAAATTAAATCTATAAACCCATCATAAAACATAAGTTTGTATTATTAAGTTTAATAACACAGAGAAGAGCATGGCATGTAGCCCAACTTGTTAACTAATTGCATTAAAAACTTCCACAAAACAAAAAAACACGATGTGATGGTTTTGTACTGTGTAAACTAAACTAAGCTAGAACTGTATTTCCCAGAATTCTCTTTCCTCCATGATTCTAGGTTAGGGTTGACTACAGAGAAATTTGTCTAAAATTTGGAAGGCAAAAATGAAGCAGCAGCCATTATACTCTGAAGGTCAGTATAGGATGCCAGGTGCTGCTGTATCTCATACGCTTTGTTGCAGATCTGCTGGACCATCTTGATGTGTGGAAAGAACTGTGCTGACATTTCCTGCAGTTCCTTCTGGATCTCTTCCTTTAGCTGCTCCTAGCCAGGGCCAGGCACATGTGTAGCTCCATGGTCAGTAATGCTGCTTCTTTTCCAGGTCACCTGCTTTCTTGAGGTTGGAGGACTTTAAAAGACATACATAGATTCTAGTTTGTCCTTGTTCTTCCCTGTATCATGCCCAGCTTTTCTTCCTGACTGCTGCCCTGATGATCTATAGTGACTTCAGGGCCACAGGTAGACCCTAATTCAAAGCTTTCCATAAACTTCTTCCCCAGCTTCTACAACAGAATAAAAGCTGGTCCCTATAATAGATTCCTTACTTCCTACCACTCATGGTGCTTCTGCTATGATGATCAAACCCTCACTAATATACACTATAAAACAGATAAATGATCCAGCTTAAAAAAAAATCTTAAGTAATTTGGATTTCTTGAGCAATTGAGTTTCTACTGTCAATTCTTATTTCCCCTATGTTTCTTATTTATTTCTACATAATATCTAAGTTTAAAAAATAGATGTTAAAGTGGGAAAAATTTTAAATGCCATTTTCTTTAACAAATGCCCATGTGAGGGCCCATATGAAGGCTAGTTAGAACCAAGTTTTTTGGTTCCTCTGAGATAGATATGGAGACAAATTTCCTTGGTGGCCTAAGATACAGGAGAGCCTGACCTATTTTTGTAACATTATTCTCCATGCCAGGAGGGGAATAAGATGAAGAACTACTAGGGAGAGTTCTGAGAAGACGAATATGTATGCATTTAAGAAAAACTAGAGTGGGCCTGGAGATAAGCTTAAGCTGATGAGGGAAAACCAAAAGATGATGCCTAAGCTCCAGATGGTTGTCATTAGTTTCTAAACCCAAATTCATTTGTTTAACATTTTTGAGATTTGTCCTTGTTTCCTGAGCATGCTCAGTATGACCTGCCAGGTCTCAGAAGTATGAGTCTCACAAATTCCATTTTCTGTTTTAGAAGAGGATGGGAGGGTAAGGAGGAAGAAAGAGGAATGCAAGTGAGTTAGCAGCAAAGAGTTCCTGATTACGGAGAACCTTAGGGTTAAGACCTTTAACTCAAAGACTGTGGACAAATCATTTGAAGTAAAGTTTTTAAAAAACTGAGTTTATCAAGAAATATTTATTGGGTACCTACTAAGTGCAGGAGGGGGGCTAGACCTTATCAGTTAGAACTGGTGGATGAAACAAAAAGGACGGGCAGAACAAAAAGAGTAAGAGAATACTGCCAGCATCTAAGGGCATGGATCATTTCATCACTCAGCTAAGGCACTTTATCTGGTGCCTAGTTCTCTACTAAAACAGATCTAGGAATATTTGATAATGTCTCCTGACTTAGCGCCCATGAAACATGGAGTAGCTTTAGCCAGAAGTCCTTCCATAAGTCCTGGGCTTCCTGAAGCTACCTGCACACAGCTGCACAGTGAGTCAGCCTGGCTATCACAGGTTTATTGCTTCCTACTGTACATTTCAGAAGGACGTATTCAATGTGCTGTTCAGAGTGTGGCTATTTAACTCCTTACAAGTCCTTCATAGGAAAAGAGGGAATAAGAGTTTGCTGGATTTATTTGCCCTAAGAATTAATCTCTCTATGAAAAGGCATGGATAGGACAACTACAATAAATGACAGAATTAAGAAAAGCACTGAACATTCTGGAAAATTTTCAGAAGGTTCATAGAAATTGCCGGTGAAGTTAAATTCTAATTTCTGCCTCCATTTATTTATCTAGCTTGTTAATTTGTTCATTCATTCATTCAACAAACATTTGTTGATTGACACTGGGATACAGCAATGAATAAGACAGACAATATCCCAGCCTCATGAAATTTATTTTCTTTGGTGGGGGAAAACAGTCAAACGTAAACTAACCAACACACAACACAATTTCAGGTGTTATTAAGTGCTTTAAAGAACAATAAAGTAGGGATGGAATGGTGGGGTTATATCTTAGGAGATAATTTAACATTATATATTATATTTTTTACATATAGCATGCAATAAACATTGTAACAAATATAACCACAGATATGTCTTAGATACACTAAGGGGACGCGATTGATGTAGTTCCATGATAAATCAAACTGAATACATCTATATAAATCATAATGACTTATATATAGACCAATGAGACTTACCCTATAGAAAGCACTGGTCAAAGGGAGTAATGCTGCAGCAATGTTATATTCTTCTAAACTTGAACAATCCTTAAACAAAACAAAGAGAAATGAGATTAGGACATTTACCAGAAATCACAAATATGTGGAAACAAAAATCTATGATACATGATTTACTGTCCTAAGGGGTTTTTACTTTTATTTCAAATTGTCATTAAGGCTTACGTAGATAAGTGTGAAAAAAAAGTATGAAAAAATACTGTCCCGAAGCACATTGTTTTTTTAAAAAAATATATTTTATTTTTTTTAATTAAAAAAAAAAATTCTGTTTTTTGCTCGTGCCACGTGGCATGTGGGATCTTAATTCCCCGGCCAGAGATGGAACCCATGGCCCCGCAGTGGAAGCACGGAGCCTTAACCACTGGACCACCAGGGAAAGTCCATTCTTTTAGAAATGATATAAAAATACATTTGAGAAAGATGTTTTCATACACTATTGGTGAGTAGCTACTTTTACTTTCCTGTTTTACAAAAGTTGTGTTTACAGCTGTGCATATTTGTCCAAAAATTTCTGGACGAGGTTTTAGTGCATTTAACGACTGTATTTCATTGAATCTGAGATACACATTTTCTCCCCACATTTTAACTTCTCTGAGACTGGGATGTATAATTGAAATAATATATTTTTTCTTAGTCTTACACATGAAGGGTTTATAAAATTCTGTTATTGATCAGGCAAGAAATACCACTGATGCCAAAACCCCTTGGGTGAAATGTTGTTGGGGAATGGGACGGTCAGAAAATCTCAGTGGGAATGTAAAATGGTGCAGCTGCTAGGAAAACAGTATGGCAATTCCTCAAAAACTGAAAAGTAGAATTATCCTATAATCCAGAAATTCTACTTCTGGATATATACCTAAAACAACAGTGACTTGAACAGACATGGGGGGCCATGGTCTGGAACAATGTTCAAGGGTAATACCCTTAGAGAGGTCAGGTATGGTAATTTCAGCCCCAACCTTAGACAATATAACTATCGCCATCAAAATGCAAATTCATCAGCTATTCATAGGTTTGTATGAATTGATTTTAAACTCACAGAGCTGAGACCTTAATATCAATTATTCCAATGCAATTCCTCTACTTTTCAGATGAGAAAAAGAGGCCTAGATGTCAGCCAGTACTGGAATTTAGATTTATCTACCTGTCAGCCTGGTGCTTTTTCCTCTAAACACCGCCTTTTGTACTTGATTACTTTCCTCATATTCTTGAGGAGGCGGATATGAGTTTTCTGAGCTGCCAGCACTGATTTTGGAATGTGAGGGAGGGAGTACAGGCCTCAACAGCAGAGCAGTTGGAGGCTTAAAGCTGCAAAAGGGCAATGGTGCCAGGGACAGGGCCCCTAGAAAAAGGAGAAAGAGTCAGAAGCAAAGAGAAAATACACCATAGACAACCTTGGTCTATTTCAAAATACTACTATGGCTTGGCAGGGCTGAGGGTGTAGTTCTGCCCTGAGGAAAAAAAGGAGGAAACTTTCTTTCAGAAGTCATGGCCCAAAGGCGGGCATCTCTTCTAATGCTAGTCTTGCTTAGCATGAGTACATTTGGTATTATGATCTGCTAAAAGAGTTCTTAATAGAATTTCATGCATTTTTAACTACGAAAAACACAGCTATAGAATACACTAAATGTCCAACTCCAGAAAACACTGAAACAATACTGGGTTACAAGACAAATCTCTGTAATAAAGAATCATTCTCATAGACGTGACATTCTTTGACCCAATTTAAAAAAAAAACTAAAAGGTAGGCTCAAACTTCCTATACTGTCCTAAAAATAATAGTTCTAATTAATTCACCACACAGAGTAAACATTTATTGGATAAATGAATAAGTGAATGAAAAAAGGAATAAATTCAAGAAGAGAGAGAAATGAGGAGAAGAAGCTAAGGACAGAAACCTGGGAAAGATATATTTATAGAGAAGGAATAAAGGAAAATCAAGATGGGAAAGAGAAGTAGGAGAAAGCAGTACTATAGTTGTCACGAGAAGAAGAAACGACCAATAGTGTTGAAGTCTCCAGAGAAATTCAGTAAAATGAAGATTGAGAAAAAGCCAAGAAACTTGTGAATCAAAGAGGTCACTGGTGACATGATGAGGGTATAAGTGAGTAGAGTAAAAACGGTCCTGAGTGTAAATGCTCATAGTTGTAAAGGGAAGGAAGCTGTTTGAGGAGTTATGACATCCAAATGGGTAGCTGAATGAATCTTGGTAGGCCTAAACCAGATGAATACTAAGATTCTATGTAATCCTTTGATTCTATACGAATTAGAAGGGACCTAAGTACACCAAGGAGGAAAATCCGAGGGAGAGAGAGTTGAAAAAGAAAGGTCACTGATAGAACAAGGTCTCTGTGATATCGCTGCTAATCAATATGGTCCCCATTTCTAAGGGGGAAACATCTCATTTCCATAAAAAGCAAATAAACAGAATTTATATTAACCAGCAGGATCTCTGAATATTTCAGCAAATATAACTTATTAGGAGAGAGAAGCTTGTTTCTACAACGGAGACTCAGGCCTACCTAAGAGGTTTCCATGGGAAAAGCGGGGAGAGAGTCCTCAGACTGTTGTGCAAACACTAGTTTTATGGAGTACTGACAGTTGTTACTTGGGGGGAAATTGGGGAAATGCTGGGTAAACAAAATTAAGTGCGATGTTTTTGTTTTAAAAAACTGTAGGACTTCTCAGGGCTTTATACTGTGACTGGATGAAAGGAATTTGGTGGTAGCATTTCCAACCTAATTTGACTAAGAACATTTCTTTTAGAAAGCAATTGAAAAATATATATATATTTAAATTGAGGGCAATTGCTATTTTATTATTATTATTTTTTAAAATTATTTATTTATTTATGGCTGTGTTGGGTCTTCGTTGCTGTGTGCGGGCTTTCTCTAGTTGAGGCGAGCGGGGGCTACTCTTCGTTGTGGTGCGCGGGCTTCTCACTGCGGTGGCTTCTCTTGTTGCGGAACACAGTCTCTAGGTGTGCGGGCTTCAGTAGCTGTGGCACACGGGCTCAGTAGTTGTGGGGCATGGGCTTAGTTGCTCTGCAGCATGTGGGATCTTCCCGGACCAGGGATCGAACCCGTGATCCCTTCATTGGCAGACGGATTCTTAACTACTGCGCCACCAGGGAAGTCCAGAAAAATATATTTTGAAAAAATGATTTAATATCATAAAATATCTTCTGAGAGCACTCCAACCAAAAGATCATTTAAAAACTTAGTTATGAGCTTTTACTTCTTGACTTATGGTCATATACTGACAGGCATTTTTACTGTAAAGAACTAAAAATGCTAGATAATATATTTAAAAATCTTTAATGCAAGGCAATGAACTGGCAAGAAAGTAAGGAACACTCAGGCCAAAATATAAGTTAAGTGGGAACCTGGAGAGATACAGCACTAAAGTGCAATTTTACCTCAAGCACAGTTGGTGAGCAAAGTAAATTTGAGTATTAGTTTTGAACAACTCAAAGGACTCAAAAGATAGGAGACAAAACCCAGCACTCGCTAAAGGTAGGAAGTCCATTAGGAGAACTACCTTATGGTAGGGACCCCCTAGGGCCACCTGAAACACCAGATGGAAAGTCTGAGATATAAAACGATAATTCAGCAAGGGAAGTAATGAATATGTGAGTAAATTAAGCATACACTGACTATATAAAACACAAAAATAATGTCTTTCAGTATTAAAGAAAAATAAGATACAACTAAAATATACAACCACGGTAGCACAGACATTGTAAGGTGGTGGACTGGAGCTGGATTTTGATAAATTAAGTAAACATTTAAATTTCTCTGTGTTATTGCCAAAGGAACAGAATGGGTTACAACTTCTAAACTAGTGGGGGAAAAAGTGGACTGAAAGAAAAATAACCCAAAGGAAAGCAAGAAGGAGGAAAAGAAACTCAGAAAAAGGAAACAATCAAAAAAGAACAAAATAAGATAGTAGGAATAAATAAAAATATAATAGCAGAAATAGACCAAATACTCTGGTTAAAAGACAACTATTGTAAGAAGAAATGGGAAGATGTTGGTAAAAGAGTACATATAAGATGAATAAGGTCTGAGAATCTAATATATAACATAGTGACTATAGTTGATAATACTGTATCATATAATTAAAATTTGCTAAGAAAGTGGAACTTAAGTATTCTCACTCCTCCCCCAAAAAGGAAATCTGTGAGGTGATGGATGTGTTAATTAATTCGATTGTGGGAATCCTTTCACAATGTATGGTATATTAAGTCATCATGCTGTACACTTTAAATATGTTATAGCTTTATTTGCCAATTATACCTCACTAAAACTGGAAAAAGTATATAGGCCATGTAGGAAAACACCACACCTTTTTCCTATTCTCTGTCATCTCCATGGATTTTATAAAATAATCCCAGAATACGGCAAAAAGGGTGAATCATCTTTTTCTTCCTGACTTATTCCTCACCCTCTTGCTTAGGACACTGCTATGCACAAGAATGTCATCCCCTGTGTCCTAGCACATCTGAGTTTCTTTAACAGAAATGCCTTGCATGTTTCTGAAGACTGTCATGAGGCCCAAGGCAATAAAGTTCAACAGACTTGAGCTGTAATCTTCTCCTAAGGAAATGGCTGGGATGCCAAGATGCCTTTTGACTTTGATTTCACAGCAGGGCTTCATTTGTAATGATGCTGTCCAAACTTTAAATGACAACAGCTGTGATATGAAGTCCCACACACTCATTTATAAAAATTTCCCACAAATTAAAAAAAAATTAAACAATGGGGAATTTCAATCCATGACCAATTAGCAGGGAACAGGCAATCATAAAACATTTAGGGGCTATTTATTATCTTATAAAATGTTTACACATTGTAGTGCATGTCTCAAACCTGAGCGCCAGTCAAATGCTGATTGCAAAATATAAATATAAAATTCTTTGCAAATCACGTTAGAGATATTCTAAGTTAATTAGATTGAAAAATGGAAAAAATTTTGAAACAATAAGTACAACTATTGACATAGCAATAGCATTCCGGAATAGTGCAGTTATCTGTTGGGGAATCAGTCCATAAATACACATCCTGAAACCCCCTGTGTTTTGGCCACGTAATAGCAAAGTAGTTACAGACATACCAGACAATTTATAAGACTGCAAGGACTTGAATGACTATACATGTTTTATTCTGAACTTTGCTATGCAGCTTACCTTTAATTTTCCTCCTACAACTGAAGAGTGAGCCCTGCAATCTTAATTTCTCATTACCCTCAATTACTTCATATTTTGATTTGCATATCTTTGGACTGTCACAACCAGCATTCCCATTTTTGTAAAACTTTGGAACCTCTCAAAAACGATATAGGTAAACATTAAAGAAAAAAATAAGACTGAAAGGCAGAATGTCTTGCAAAACTGACTTTTCTTGAGTTTAGACTTAATATAGCTCAGAAAAAATTTTTTTTGAATTGTCCAAAACACTGAGAACATTTGTATCTTCTACGTAGGGACAAAAATTAAAACTACCAAAGCCCCAAATACCTCTGTATATCATGTTAGTCTTCTGCTCAAAAATGTCAGCTATGTTCTGACCATTACAGGATAATGACCAAACTCTTCTGCCAAACTTGTAAACCCTCCGTGGTGTGGACCCATCTCCACACTTACCCAACCATATGGCCCTCCTGCAATAAGCCGCAGGTCTAGTCAGTCTGCTTTATTTATCATCTTCTATTCTATATCATAATTACCTCCTACCACATCTAATACCCCTAGAATAGCACCCATGCCTTGCTTTATCATTTACACTCTTCCTCCTTGGCACCTCCATATGCATGCCCTCGTGTTTTCCCACCCTTTCTAAGTACGGTGCTAAGTACAAAATAAGCAGTAGGACTCATTGTTGTTTCGGCCTCAGGTTACATTTTAATGCTAAATCTACGAATATAACCATTGAGGATGTATCACAAGTTTGAACACTATGGTTATTTAATATGTACCATTACTCCCATTGAGATAGAAGATGAATGCTAGACTTGACAAATATTATCAAGCTTTGCTTTAAGTTTTTGAGTGAATGGCGCAAGTCCGCTTCAATTTTATGTCTGGAAACTAGGACACTGCACCTGGCATATAGTAATAATAGTTAACATTTATTGAGTGCTTACTAAGTATCAAACATATTTTCAGTATGAATTTACAGAAATTATTTCATTTAATTTTTACAGCACCTCTAGGAGGTAGATACTACAATTATATCCATTTTGTTGATGAAGGAACTGAGTTTCTCAGAGGTTAAATAATTGCCTGAGATTACATGGGCACAAATGACAGAGCCAGAGCTCAAACCCAGGTAGTCTCACTCCAATGTTTGTGCTTTAAAGCTCTATGCCCCGTTGCCTCTCAAATGCAATTGAACCTAAAGATGGCATCTGTGGAAACATATAATTCAGGCAAAAGAAGAAATTTTCCACTAATTATAAATAATTTCCTCAAAAGAGGCTGAAACTATACTACATCTGTGAAAAAGCAATTGAAAACTTAAAATGTGGCTGCTAAAATTAAAATGCAAAGGAAGGGCTGGAAGTTAATTTTTTTTTCCCTCATGGTATCCTTTTATTTCATCTCTATCTTCATAATTTCTTAAAAAATTAAGAAATACAAAGGATCATGTCAAAGCTTCTAAAATACGCCTAATAGGAGTGCTGGAAAGAGAGAACAAAGTAGGTAGAAGAAAGCAAAAGAAACAATAAAAAGAATTTTGTCTTCATATGCAAAGAGTCCAGCGAGTGTCAAATAGGACAAATGAAAAAAGATATTTGGTACAATGAATAAAATGTGGTATACTCATACAAAACAATACTACATGAAAGTGAAAATAAATGAATTATAATTATATCCAAAATCATGGATGAATCTCCCAAACAAAATTTTGATCCAGAGAATCAAGGCAAAAAGAACACATCATCATCATCATCATCATCATCATCATCATCATCATCATCAGTCACTGCTGAAACACACATTCTTAATTAACATTGGCCTCTATCTCTATTTACCACATCAAACACACCATTGTAAACACGTAGGATTTCATAAAGTCTACTATAGCAATGTCAAAGAATTACTTTTATCAAATCATACTGACAAAGGAAAATCTAACAAAATCAGGTCAAGTGAAAAAAAAGATCACCAGTTCGGATGATTTTATGCTAAGTGTTTTAAAAGAAAATGATTTGATGTCAGAGGATTAAAGGGAGTCCCTTAAGAAAAATAATGAAGGCTTTAAATATTTTTGCAAAATGATCATCTTTGAGACAGTGCTGTAAAAGCCAAACATAAAGTAAGTCATAATGCTATTTCGTTAGAATTATTTTAAATACCTTTCCCTTCCCCAGACAAAAGTGAGATTCATACTTTGGTTCTAAAAATATCAGCATATGGTAAAAATTATAACCTAAATATCTGTTAAAATTTTATATTTCTTCTTCGAAATATAATGTATCAAACAAACCGTTCCCCCACTATTTGGTATGAAATTTTAGTTCCTATTTTATATGGATTTACTGGTGGTGATAGTGAAGATTAGTTCTACTCTTAATGATCTAAAGGATGCAGGAGTGATGGTCTCTGTCTTATCTCTATTTAATTCTCCAGTCTTGTGTCTGTAGAAACCAGACAGATCTGGAGGATAAAAGCAGACTACAGCAAATTCAATCACGCGGTAGCTCCAATGGCAGTTTTATAATAAAGATGTTTTGTCTTTGCTACAGCAGATTATCATGGTCGTGGGTATGTTGCATGCAATTACTGATGTGGTGAATAAGTTCTTTTCTATCTCTGTCAGAGAGGAGGATCTGAATTTGGACCATTTGAACACCATATAGAATATTATGCTGATCTACTACATTGATGACATCATGCTAATCAGGTTGGATGAGCAAGAAGTGGCTACCATGTTGGAAACCTTGGTGAGACATGCACTCCAGAACATGGGAGATAAACCTTATAAAGGTTCTGGCCTGCTGGGACATCTCATTCAAAGTAAAGGACAATTTGTTGTATCTTGTATCTCCCATCATGAGGAAGGAAGCAAAAATTCTGGTAGGCCTCTTCGGGCTATGAAGGAAGCATATTCCACATCTGGGATTACTGTACAGGCTCATACCAGGTGACACAAAAAGCTACCAGCTCTGAGTGGGGCCCAGAAGAAGAAAGGGCTCTGTAGCAGATCCAGGAATTAAAAAGCCCTGCTTACCATCACAGTCAGTGACCCACTTAGAGAGTTTGCACTTTCCATTGCTGTAACTCTGAGTTGTGCAAGGTTATAGATTCCAGTCCCCAAAGGAGAAACACTTCTACCAGGGGACAAAACAAGAATCTCATTAATCTATGAACTACAGCTGTCACCAAGGCACATTATACTCCTAATGCCCAGAAATTGGCAGACAAGAGGAACCATAATTTTTTTTTTAACATCTTTATTGGAGTATAGTTGCTTTACAATGGTGTGTAAGTTTCTGCTTTATAACAAAGTGAATCAGCTATATGTATACATATATCCCCATATGCCCTCCCTCTCGTGTCTCCCTCCCACCCTCCCTATCCCACCCCTCCAAGTGGTCACAAAGCACCGAGCTGATCTCCCTGTGCTGTGTGGCTGCTTCTCACTAGCTATCGATTTTACATTTGGAGGAGCCATCATTTTGGCAGAAATAACTGAACCTGAATGCCAGGGAGGTAGGGCTAATGTCACATAATGGGAACAAGGAGGAATATGTTTGGCACCCAGTTAAGTCCTTGGGTACCTCTTGGTACTTCCTTGCCAAATTCTGATGGAAAATGAACAAATGCAGCAACCCTAGGATGAGAAACACAAAGTGACCAGTGACCAGAGACTAGGACCCCTCCAGGATGAGGGTCTGGGTCATAAGAAGGGAAGTTAGCATCATTTGCAATCCTACAATCAGCTACATCTGCAGGGGCAAACGTTTTTCCCACTTACCCTCTTCTAAGTTTCCCTCAGCAAGAAAGGCACACTAGAATTCTGGAGGAACTGCTCCTGAATACCTATGAAGAAGTGGAGGCGAGCACCACAAGGGATGAACATGAGAATGCCTTATCCAAACACCCCTTCAAGGGAGGACTTGTTGCCTCCATGACTGGCAGTGCTGTCAACAGCCCTTCCCGAAGCAGCAAATATTCAATGACTGATTAAGGTGTGGGTCCATACGCAGCCATTCTGACTTAACGTGGGACAACTTCAGCTCCAGAACTTTGTGTGGGTTAGGCTGAGGTTATCCTTGAGCTCACAATATTGCCTGAGTTCCCCTTTTGCCCAATTCTATTTATTTTCCCTCCCTCCCACAGGTGTTGATCCAAAGACCACTCCCTAACAAACATCCTTTGCACTAAACTCTGCCTCAGAATCTGTTTCCAACCTGAAACAACTTCCTAATAAAGTAGTAGCACACACTGTTTTCTGGGGAACCCAGGCTAAGAGAGATCTGTACTTTGAAAAGCTCACTGTTGGCTATGGGACAATGAATGCATTTGGGCAGGAACAAAAGTGGATGTGGGAAGAATGCTTAGATGGGTATTATAACAATCTAAGTGGGATGATGGTAGTTTTGATTGGGGTATTACAGGTGGAGGTAGGAGACAAGTGGATCGAGTTAAAAGGTTTTTATGGGGGTAAAAATCAGTATAACTTGGTGTTAGAGATGAAGGAGAAGAAGGTGTCAAGGATTACTCAGGTTTTAGTTCGCGTAACTGGATCAATGGTCGTGCCATTTGCCAAGATTAGGGACAATGGAAGGGAATCAGGTTTGAGGGTTGAGGGGTAAAGGAAATGCATGATCATGACTTCAGTTTGTAACTAATAAAGCTGAGCGTCTTTGACACATGAAAACGAGATACCACGTATCCAGCTGGATATAAAGGTGTAGCTCAGAGAAAAGGTAGAAAAATAAACTTACGAGTCATCAACATGTAGGTGGTAGTTTAAGTTGTGGGTGTGAAAGAGACCATCCTTGAAGTGAGTATAGAATGAGACAAAAATTAATAAATAATATAAGGCTTTAAAAATTAAAGGCCAAGTGGAGAAGGATGAGCTTTCAAAGATGGAGAAGGAATGGCCAGAAAGGTACGAGGATATGTAGAAAATGTTGCATCATGGAAGCTAAGGAAAGAGAGTGCTTCAAAAAGAAATTCTAATTGATAAACTGCTTCCTCTATCTTCAAAGCATGGAAAAGTCAGTGGACTTAACCACGAAGAGATAACATGAATAATTTATATACTTTACATAGTTTCAAGGTAGCTACTATAACATATTTTTTGTTTGCTTTCCTATATTCCCCTTCCCCTCAAAAAGACCGTAATTTAAATTCCTGTGGGAAAAAAAGAAAGTGAATTATAAATCTGCCACATTTAGAATGGCTAATCTGTCACATTTAGAAGGACTAATAAATAAAACCTACAGAAAAGCCTTCTACATTAGAAAAGCCTTCATGTATATAAGTGAGGTTATGAACAAAAACAAACACCTCTTTTTAGCATTTTAAATCCATAGGTTAGGGACTTCCCTGGTGGTCCAGTGGTAAAGAATCCGCCTTCCAATGCAGGGAACGCGGGTTCCATCCTTGGTCTCAGAACTGGGATCCCACATACCTCAGGGCAATTAAGCTCGCGTGCCTCAATGAGAGAGCCCACGTGCCGCAAACTACAGAGCCCGTGCACTCTGGAGCCCACGCGCCACAACTAGAGAGAAGCCCATGCTGCAACAAAAGATCCTGCGTGCCTCAACGAAGACCCTGCGTGCCACAACTAAGACCCAACGCAGCCAAAAAAATAAATGAAAAAAAAAATCCATAGGTTATCATTATGCTGCTTTTATAATATAAGCAAAAGATAAAATAATCAAATACTTATATAACCAACTACTGCAAATAACTAGACACAATTCTCTTCATGATTTATGTTGTAAAAGCAATGATAACATAAGATCAGGAAAAAAACTTAACTCGCTCTTATTTTCAATAATATTCTGGAATGCCATTGTGAAGAGTTAAAAATGGACATTGGCAGAAAAATTTTAAATTGTAAAACTCATTGGCGGCATTATTTATGAAAATCTTTTTGAAAGTCAAAATCAGTTTCCACACAATGAATGAAATATGTGAAAAGTGAGACGCAATTAACCACATCTCACCATCCTTAAATATAAATAGGCAAGGAATTATCAATCCTATGGTTAAATACATTTTTTTCTGGTGCACTGATAAGAAAGACACTCAGTAAAATGTAAAGTGTTACCTAAGGTCAGGATAGTAACATGAAAGCATTTCTGGGAATCCTAAGAAAACAATGCTTGCGAATTCTGAACTTATTTCTTAAAGACAACATAAAACTAGACACTGGTCAGAAAATCAACCCCCTCTGGATTGGCTTTGGCCTTCTCAACCCCGTGCCCTCACTTTCACTGGCAAAGGTCAGCACCTGTGACCTCTTACTTGCCAACCAAATGGATTATGTTTAGACATTTAATTTAACCTCTATACCATTTGTCAAGATTAAACACATATTTTCTCTTTTTTAAAAACTACTTTCCTTTAAAAAAACTCACAAACTTTCATTTCTTTATAAAAGATCTAGGAAAGGCAGGTAAGTGAAAAAAAAAAAAAGAAAAATATCTTGTTATAAATCCCACAACCTTTAAACAACCAATGTAACACTTTGGTGTCTATGCTTCCTATTTTTCCAAGTCACAAATTGTATATTTATTCATATAATTTTTTTTTTTTTTTTTTGGCGGTACGCGGGCCTCTCACTGCTGTGGCCTCTCCTGCTGCGGAGCACAGGCTCCGGACGCGCAGGATCAGCGGCCATGGCTCACGGGCCCAGCCGCTCCGTGGCACGTGGGATCCTCCCGGACCGGGGCATGAACCCGCGTCCCCTGCATCGGCAGGCGGACTCCCAACCACTGCACCACCAGGGAAGCCCTATTCATATAATTTAACTTTACTTTTATATATTTTTATATAAAATTTTATACTTTTATACTTTTATATATATTTCATCTTTAAAAAAAATTAATTCTTCTTCCAGTTTTATTGAGATACAATTGACGTACAGCACTGTGTAAGTTTAGGGTATAGAGTGTAATGATTTGATTTATATACACCATGAAATGATTATAACAATAAGTTTAGTGAACATCCATCATCTCATACAGATATTAAAATAAAGGAATAGAAAAAAAGTTCTTCTTTCTTGTGACAAGAATTCAGGATTTACTTTCTTAACAACTTTCAAATATAACATACAGCAATGTCAATTATATTTATCATATTATACATTACATTCCTAGAACTTATAACTGGAATTTCATACCTTTTGACTGCCTTCATCCAATTCCCCCTCCTCTGACCCTCCACCTCTCGTAACCACAAATCTGATCTGTTTTTCTCTGAGTTTGTTTGATTTTGAAGTATAATTGGCCTACAATACTGTTAGTTCCTGTTATACAACATAGTGATTTGATACTTCTATACATTTCAAACTGATCACCATGATAACTATAAGTCTAGTTACGCTACGTCACCAAAGATGTTGTTACACAGTTACTGACTATATTCCCCGCAGTATACATTTCAAACTATGCCATTTATTTTGCACCTGGAAGTTTGTACCTCTTAATCTCCGTCACCTACTTCTTCCCCTACCCTCCCCCATAAACACACTGTTACAACCGTGCATTTTTACTCACCTCCCCCTGCATTTACTGTTTTTGACAACATATTTTACGTTTTTTTTGTTTTGTGTATCCCTTAACTACTTATCATGGATAGATGATTTTTACTACTTTTGCCTTTTAACCTTCCTACTAGCTTTACACGTGGCTGATTTACTACCTTTACTGTATATTTGCCTTTACCAATTAGATTTTTCCTTTTGTAATTTTCATGTTACTCATTGTGGCCTCCTCTTTTTCAATTAGAATAAGTCCCTTTAATATTTCTTGTAAAGCTAGTTTGGTAGTGTCAAACTCTTTTAGCTTTTGTTTGTAAAACTTTTGATCTCGCCATCAAACCAGAATGAAAGCCTTGCTGGGTAGAATATTCTTGGTTGTAGGTTTTTCCCTTTCATCACTTTAAGTATATCATGCCACTTCCTTTTGGTCTCAGAGGCTAGATCCTGGGGCAGCTGCCTGAGGGGTCCAAGGTGTCTCAGAACTAGTGCTGGCCCGCTGATGGGTGGAGCTGGGTCCCAGGGTCTGTGACTGCAGGGCCCTGGGGGTCCCAGGGCTAGTGCTGGCACACTGGTATGTGGGGCCAGGACCTGGGCCCCCTGGTAGACTGGGCTACATTCCAGGATGGCTGTAGGCTCAGAGGCTCTTAAGGCAGCCAGCCTGCTGATGGTGGGGCTGGGTCCTAGTGCTAATAATTTAGAGGGAAGATTCCAAAATGGCGCTTACCAGCACCAGTGTCCAGGTGGCAGAACAAACTCAGAATGGCTGCCGCCAGTGTCTATGTCCCCAAGGTGAGCTCCAGTTGCCTTCTGCCTCTCTGGGAGGCTCTCCAAGATCAGCAGGTGGGTCTGACCCAGGCTCCTTTCAAATTGCTGCTTCAGCCTTGGGTACTGGAGCATGTGAGATTTCATGTGCGCCCCTGAAGAGTCTCTATTTCCCAGAGCCTTCTCACTCTCCTGAAAGTAAGCCCTTCTGACCTTAAAAGCAAACATTCTGGGGGCTCATCTTTCCAGTGTAGGACTCCCGGGATGGTTAGCTCAATGCGGTACTTGGACCACTAACTCCTTGGGAAGAATCTTGGTAATTGTAATTATCCTCCCATTTGTGGGTTGCCCACCTGGCAATATGGGTCTTGACTACACTGAGTCTCCAGCCCCTATTACTTTACTTGTTGTGGTTCCTTCCTTATATCTTTAGCTGTAGAAAATCTTTTCTGCTAGTCTTCTGATCCTTCTCATCAATAGTTGTTCTGTAAATAGCTATAATTTTGGTGTGCCTGTGGGAGGAGGTGAACTCACAGTCTCCCTACTCTACCACCTTGGCCTGCATTCTTCCTAGTCACTTCGTTCTTAAATTAATTTCCTAACTTGGCTTCTATGACCCCATTTTCTCCTTACACCTTTTCTCCTCTTACATCTATGACCCTTTCATCTCAATGTTTATAGGTTTTATTATTCTGCTCACCCCTTAAATGTCAGTATTTCTCAGGTTTTTTTCCCCATCCTTAGATCTCCTCTCTTATAGTACCTACTTTCCTTAGGCTGGCTCAACCATTTCTATGAGATAGAGTGCCACTGTATTTCCAGCCTAGACAACTCTCCTCAGCTCCAGCCGACTGGGCTCTTCCAATTTGTTGTAGAGACCTCAAACTCAATATATCTTAAACTGAATTATCTCCACCCCTCACATATACCTTCAAGCCTGACACTCTTCCATACTACCTTGGTAAAGCATCTATTCAGTCGACTAGCCAGAAACCTTTTCTATCGCATCATACTCTCACACTCAGTCAGATATCAAGTTGATGCTTCCAGTGTTATCCTGCTTCCATTTATCCATCCAACAAATATCTTTAGTTGAACTAGGTACATTGCACTGGGGGCTCTGAATTAAACAGTTATATAATCATTGCCCTCTTTTTTTTTTTGTGGTACGCGGGCCTCTCACTGTTGTGGCCTCTCCCGTTGCGGAGCACAGGCTCCAGACGCACAGGCTCAGCGGCCATGCCTCATGGGCCCAGCCTCTCCGCGGCATGTGGGATCTTCCCGGACCGGGGCACGAACCCGTGTCCCCTGCATCGGCAGGCGGACTCTCAACCACTGCACCACCAGGGAAGCCCATCATTGCCCTCTTGAAGCTGAATCAAATACTGTTAATTCTGTCTTTATCACATTTGTCATCTCTTCCCTCTTCTTCATATTTACTACCTTTGTTTGGGCTTTCACCACAGGTATAACTTCTTTACTCCAACCAATTTCTGAGCCTTTGGGGAGTTCTGTATCAGAACTCAGAATGCTTCTCTGTTTTGCCCCATCTTCCTAATTTCAGCTTTCTCATGTCTGAAAAATCAGTTAACACTTGTTCATGTGCTGTCTTTTAAAATTTTGTGCTAACATTTCTTTACCTGTTTTCTTTGTCCTTGTAGAATTGTGTTTATCTTTTAAAAATCCCTCTACTATCCCTTTTAGTTGAGTTTCAGAAGGGAAATGGAAATAAATGTGTGGAGATAGTGACCAGGCACCCCAAATCAAGTCATTCTAGAGTTTATAATTTCTAGAAGTTTCTCTATGCCACCATTTTTAGAATACTTTAGTATCTCTTCCTTCACATTTCCTAGCTATGTGATTTTCCACCAAGAAAATTCGAAATAGCCTCTAGTTCATTCCTTAAAAAAAATTATTAGTATCTTATATAGTCATCTAGTCACCGAGGAAATAGTAAATAAAATTCAGTAAGTAGGTAGATGTATTAGGACTGTATAGCAACCATGTACAACTCATTAGGCAACAACGTGCAAATATTAGTGACATACCTTGGGCCTTAAATCTCAGGTGGAAATTAGGTCTAATTTTTTATTTTGGAACACTAAAGCCTACCTGCCAAATGACTGGCGTGACAGCCTACCAGAAAATTCTTTCTGATCTTAGTTAAATATTTTAGAGAACTATGAATGTTTCTTCTACAAAACTTTTGGAATGAACACACACAAACACACATACACACACAGAGCCATGGTATTTTTGAAAGGATACGAGAGTTAACCTTGAAACTGAACAATCAACCAAATATTTACTTAATTCCTATTCCTTAGGGGAAAACAAATCACACCACTGGCCGGAATTCTCTGAAAAAAAAATCAGACCTTTTCTTTCTAGGTGTAGTTTTCCTAAATAACACACAAACATACAAAATAGAATTCAGCTAGCTGAGAAAAGGCAGTAAGGGCTGTAGAAACTGAAAAGGTGCTGGACATGAGGAGAGAAGTGGCAAGGTTACTGGAAAAAAGAGAGGAATCCTTGTCGGAGAAGACACATCAGGAATAATTTTTCTTTTTTTTTTAATGAAAAGACAGGCAGAATTGGGATGGAGAAAGAATACATTCTAAGTTGGGCAACTAAGCTTTGTACAGGAGTAGGGGAGGAAGGTACAGGAGGGAAAGGCAAAAGCAGGCCAAGCTCCTGACACAGAGAGGAGTTATCAGTTTTGAGTGTAGTTTATTAAGACCCAACATGGACACTCTGGGCACTAGTATAAGCACACATATGCCTTAGTAGATACCTAGTCTGTCTTTCAGAGCATACACATAAAGGAATTTTGTGATCAGGCTACAGATGATTAGACTCTCCTCCACTAGATAAGGTTTTTATTCCTTTATATGTGAAAAAAGACATCATCTAAGAGTTCCTTACCATTTTACCTTTTTATCCCTGAGATTTTAGTGCTGTATAGAAAAGTTGTCCTTCAAAGCACTGGTTTGAAAAGACTAGCTGCAGAAGAAGGCCTATTTTCTGAAACAAAATTGACTGGCTAGTAGAGAGTGAGTTTGGTTGTGGTACTCAGTGCCTTTATTTCAGAATGGTAAGTGTCAGGTGAGTGGCACCCCAGTCAGGGAAGTATGAAGTGGAGAAAGGCCACGTCTTTCTAATGTTTTGGTGTTCTGTCAGGGCTCCACAACTGCTCCTTCCCTTAATCCTCCCACTCATTGTGTACACTGCCACACTTCCTTCTTTCTCTTCTTCAGCTTGCCTCTCCTCTCTTCTTAGTCTATTTGCCTATGATACCATTTCAGAAAATTGAGGTCCCTGGACCAGCAGTAGTAGTGTGACCTGAGAACCTGTTAAATATGCAAATTCACAGGCTCCACTCCAGACCCACTGAATTAGAAATCTAGGTGTGGGGATCAGCAATCTGTGTGTTAACAAGCTCTCCGGTTATCCCAATACATGCTAAACTTTGAGAATCACTGGGCTACAGTGTACAACTATCCTTTCTGATACAACCGTGAACCATTCTAGAAAAATAGGGCTATATTTGACTTGATTTTAGATTTAGGTGAATGTGTGAACGATTTTGTGTTATTCAAATTACTCTACATTTGCTTAAAGTAACCGGCACCAAATACTTTAGACTAAAATCTAAATGCTTAGAAGAAATAAGTTTATGTTATTTAGTTTATACTTACATGTTTTCATTTTTTCAACCAATAAATATGGGCCTACAAAGTGAAAACTTGCATACGGTCCCTACATGACAGGGCTTACAAGGTAGTGGAACCAGCAGAGAGGCCTAACAAGATGTAATGAAAATCAATGTGTTCAACATGCCACAGGAGAAAGTGAAGTAGAAAAAGTTGTTATGGGAGCATAGACGAGGGAGTGATTCCACCAGAGCAATCAGAAAAGGCTTTATGAATGAGGGGCATCTGAGCTGAACTGGAAGATGAATAGGCTCTTTGGATTAATTTCTCTTCCTTACATCTCTAATTTTTTCCTCTTATATGCCAGTTAATGGCTATTTTGCATATGGTTTTAGATGCAGTGTTTAAAAAATATATAAAGGTTAAACATGACGATATATATATATTCTGTATGGGAAATGAGGCCCAGTGATTTTGGTTTTAAGAAAAGCATTATTATTTGCCTCAAGACAAGTTTCCAATATTGAGCTAGTTTATGTTTATTTAAAGTTTCCTTTAAATAAATCTGAAGAAATGTTTTTATGGTTATAGACCAAAACCTATTTTATTGTTTAAAGACTATGTGTAGTATATTGGAAAAAGCACAGGACAGAACAACATTAAGACCACATTCTTATTCACAGTGTGTCACTATATGGTGCTGTGGTCTTGAGGAAATTACTTCACCTCTCTGGACCTTAGTTTCTTCATCTAGAAAAGTTTGGACTCAGTGATCTCTGAGGATCTTTATTTTTATTTCTTCTTTGTCAAAACCCTTTTGAATTCCATTTATAATTTCAATTGGTTCAATTATTAAAATATTCATCAAGAGGGGAATGCCTCTTTTTCTGGCTATCTAGGCAAATATACTCTACAAATACTTTGGCTACAAAAGTAGATTCCAGAAGCTAGTCGCATGAAGTTTACAGAACACAATGTTAGGCTCAAAACGTGTTCATCACAGACCACATTAGGAAAGAGTGTCCTTAAAATTACATTACTTCATCTCTAACAAGAAGTGTCTCAAGAGGCCATGGCAGTGGTCAAAACCTTGGCTGAATGACTTTCTGTTGTATAATTGACAGAAAAGTCATTCCTCAAACTGTAAAACCTGCTCTGAAACATACCCTAATTAAACAACAACAATAACACAGATAAGGCCAGAACTGAATTTCATAACGGAGAACATAAGAGATTTAAATCAAGTGGAAGATTTTTTGCTACAGTGAGACTCTACGAAAACATGGTTAGAATATTTCAGTCCAAATATAATTCTTAGTGCACAGAAAAATAATGACAACTGTTTACTATGGTTGTGAAATTTTGAACCTTTCAAAAAGTTGAGTAACCTTTAAAGAATGAAAAGTTATATAAAAAGGAACATGTCTTCTTGACTCTAAAGTAGGTTGTAGACCATTTTCTAGCCTGGCTCCTCCTGGTGCATGGCGGTCATGTTCTGAACTGCAGGAGGGGGGATTTAGTAGTGACCTTTTGGAATGAACCACGTTACTGGCCAAGTGTCTGTACCTAATTGATTTTCCTCACCCTTTTAAAAGTGCATCTCTAATTCCTGGCCCTAAACACCTGCTTAAAGTTCAGCCAATTTCTGCGGTGAGATCCAAGTTAAGTGAATTTCACTGAAGTGTGAAGTGTGAGGCAGACACAGAGTTCATTATCCTGACTGTGGTGATGGTTTCATAGGTGTATACACATGTTAAAAAAGTTATCAAGTTGTACACTTGAAATATGTCCAGTTTATTATATGTTAAAAGTTCAGTTTAAAATGTTACAAAAAACTACTATCAGTGCTATGGTAAGAGTATATAAGAGATGAGTATAGGGGCCATTCTTACCTGAGAAATACAGGAAAGATAAAAGTTGAGCTGAGGCTTGAATGATATGTTCACCAGTTATGGGGGAAATTGAAGGATAGTGGGCATTACAGGACAAAAAAACTGAACAAAGGTACAAAGGCAAAACATAGTTTTGTCATTGTACTGTAAAGAATGTGGCTGAGTGGAATTTAAACTAGTAAGACGACATGTGGTGATAAATACAAGGCTAGAAAGAAAGGCATGGCTTTGATGCCATTCTAAGATAACTTGACTTTACTTTGTAGGTGACTAAAGTTGAAAATTTTATACACATCTGAATTTGCTTCCTTGTAAAACCCCACTTAAATTACAGTAAAGATATTATTTTCTCAATGCAATCCCTAGCAAAATTCCAATGGCACTTTTCACAGAAATAAAACAAAAAAATCCTAAAATTTCTATGGAACCACAAAAGACCCTGAATAGCCAAAGTAATCTTGAGAAGGAAGAACAAAGCTGGAGGTATCATGTTCCCTAGTTTGCAGAACACCAGACCCAGCTGAAGGTAGGTGTACCATACTGAAAATGAGCGAAATTAAGTAAAATATTACATACCGAACGTTAGGACACCTAAACCTCTTACTCTATTGGGCTCCTAGAACTCTGGCAGCCAGGTTTCTACATTCCAGGGAGGAGACCAGATAATTTTCTGGGAAATATGACCAGCTCCATGCTCCCACAAAAAAAAAAAAAGGAAAAAAAAGAAAATTAAAGCTATTGATACTGAGGGTTATCCTATAAACAGATAACCAAATATTACCATACATCTGAGCAAAGCTTCTAATATAAAAGACAAAGACCAAAAAAAAAAATTGACTGAGAAAACTATGGAGAGACAGAAACCAAGCACCTCTCCCCCTCCCCCACCCCCCTCTCTCTCACACACACACACACACACACACACACACACACACACACACACACACACACACACGCTCTTTGTCAATATCCTCAGACAGATATGTGAAGCTATTACATTCATGAAACAAAACTAGAATACCAAAAACGAGAATATTCAGAGAATAAAAGTGTCTTTGGGTATGAAAACATATGATAGCTGAAATGTAAAATTTAATAGAAGGTTTGGAAGATAATGTTGAGGTAATCTCCCAGAGGGTAAGTCAAAAAGGCACAGAGAGAAAATAGAAAATAAAATTAGAGTACTGGTCCAAGAAGGCCAACATCTGAAGAGTATAAATCCCAGAAGAACAAACTGAGGAAATGAAGGAAAGGATATCAAAGAAAATAACTGAAGAAAATTCCCTGGAATTTAAGGACAGGAACTTCCAGATTAAAAAGGCCTATCAAGTATCCAGCACAACACATGCAAATAGCCCAATGACATCAGGGGACATCATTGTGAAATTTTAGAAGACTGGGGTCAAAGAGAAGATCTTACAAGCTTCCAAAGAGAAAAAACACAAGTTTCATGGGAAGGGTAAAGGAACGCAAGCATGGTTCAATTCGGGATATTTATCCATTTAATCCATTTTATCAACACAATAAGGGAGAGAAAACCATATTATTATAATAGGTGCTGAAAATCCATAAAAATATTTATCAGCCAATACATATAATAACCAAGTAAAACAGTAATACAAGAAAGCTAGTAAGATATAATAAGAAACATCCACTAAAGCCAAATAATAAATATTACCCTAAGTGACAAAACACTAACCATTTCGATCAGGAATGAGACATGGATGACTTTCATGAAATTTTTATTTAACACTGTCTTGGAGGTTCTGGCAAATAGAATAAGACATCAAAGTGAAACAAATAAATGGTGTAAACACTGGCAAAGAAGAAATGAAACTATCATTTTTGGGGACTTGTACTATTATATGCCTAGAAAACCCAAGCACTATAATAGCAAACAGAAATTAATAAGAGAATTTAGTAAAATGGATTGATATAAAATATACAAAATCAATAGCTTTAATTTATTTTTGGAAAAAGTAACTAGAATGGAAATGGGAAAAGCACTTCAGTCACAACAGCAATATGAACTATCAAATACTAGGGAATAATACATTTAAAAAAGCAAAAAACTTACGAGAAGTAAACTTTAGAAGCTAATTAAATGGCATAAAACAAACCAGTTATTGCTTGGGAAGACTTAACATAATAAAATATTAACTTTCCCCAAATTGACATAAAAATTAAATGCAATTTCAATTGGGTTTTCATTCTCAGTTCTAATGGAATATTTTGGGGAATTGAATATTATTATCTTAATGTTTATATGAAAGAATCAATAGCCAGGAATGGCTAAAAAAATACAGAAAAGAATATCACTGTAGGATAATTTGTTTTACCAGAACATAATAAAGCCCCTTAAATCAATATGGTATTGGTTAAGATATATATAAATATCCATGGATTAGAATAACAAATCCAGAAATAAGTTACAGTATATATGAGAATTCAATATATGACAAACGTGGTAATTCAATTCAACAGTAAAGCAACGAATTATTTAGTAATTTGTGCTTATATCAACTGGCTATCCTTTTGGAAGAAAATAAAATTGGACACTTATGATATACTACGTAATTATAAAAATAAATTCCAGATGGAATAAGAATGTTGCAAGAACATTTAGACAAGATGTATATCTTTGGAACGAAAAAAAGGGTCTTAATTAGAATGAAAATACAGAGGCTATTAAAAAAAAAAGAACAGCCAAAATCTGAACAAAAAATTAAGTTTTTCTATGGCAAAAGATAAAATACAAAGCCAACAGATGAATAAATGTATTTGGGAAAAAAACTGAAAGGGCAATATGTACATTAAACAAAGTGTTCATACAAAATGGCTAGAAAAAGTCAAATAACCCAAAAGAAAAGTGGGCAAGAGGTATGCATAAGCAAGTCACAGAAGAACAACTCCAGAAAGGTCAAACATCTAAATTGATGCTAAAATTCAGTAACAGTCAAAGAATTGCAAATTGAATGAACAATGAGATTAGCTGACTGACTGGCTGGCTGGTTGATTCATTTATTCCTGATTCACACATTCAACAAATATTTACTGAAAATTTTCATGGGTCAAATACTGTTTAAGGTGCTGGGGATCAGAAGTTAACTAAACAAAATCCTTTATGTGTAATTTTTGCCATATCATTTTTGCCCATCTGTCAAAGAGCAAACATTGAAAAGAGCAACTGAACCTATCACTGGCAAAGATGTGGGGAAGGAGATACCCTCAATAAATTGGCAGAAACATGAAACATAACAGCCTTTCTGAAAAGCAATCTGGCAATACCTATTAAAAATACACACACACACACATATATATACAAATATATAGCCTTACATATACCACACACACACACACACACACACACACACACACACACACACACACACTCTTTGAGCAAGCAATTCCATTCCTAGGCATCTAACTTACAGAAGTACAAAACTAACACAGTAAACAAAGACATATGTTGTTTACTGAAGCTTTGTGTTGGAAAAAAACTGTACAGAGAGTAAATTCCCATCAATAGGGAAATGCTTGAAAAAAACTGGGTTGCAGCCACACCATGAAATATTATACAGTAATTAAAAAGAATGTTTAGAACCCTGGTTCCCAAACTATGAGATGAGTCATTCTGTAGTGCTACATCAAAATCACAGAAGTGACATGGTATATAATTCTAATGTTCAGGGGAAATACAGCATCTTTCAACATCTCTTGACCTTGCATGAACAACTAGCTGGAGGTAATGGACATTTTCAACATTAGATTGTGCTACATTACTATCAACAACATATCTTTGTGAAGCTGGGGTATTCAGTAGTTGTGATTTAAAAGCAAGTACTATAATTAAAGCAAGATGGAACGGGATATGTAGGTAGTGCAAATCATGGTTTGAACAGCTATGAAGTACTTAACAGGAGCACACATTCCATTAGTAAACGCTTGTAGTTATTTAAAAATGAAATAACAGTATTAATTTTTTCAATTTATGTGTATTTTTTTCAAATGGTTATTCACTTTCAAGGACATCAATACATATTAAGCTGGCTCTAATTACTTAAGAAGTGAAGCTGTTAGGTATTTCTTTTTGGCCCAGGGGGCACCAAGAAAAAATTGCTGAGATACTAAGGACTCTGAACTCAGGAGGTTTGGGAACCTCTTAAACTTGTAGTTCAAGAAGTCAAAAATAATAGAATAAAATTAAAAAGTTGACAAAAAGGAATAATACAAATAGAGGAAAAATTACAAAGGCAAAGGGTATTTCTTCTTAAAAAAGAAGAGAGAAGTCAATAATACACAAATTCCTAGGAAAAAAATACCAAAGAAAAATGAAAAATTTCAAGTCTATAATTAGAAATTTAAGATATTCCTACAAAGAAAACACTAAGTTCAGATGGCTTTACTAATGAGCTCTAACAAACTTTCAAGGAACATGCAATTTCAATCTAATATGCACTATATCAGAGAGAGATACAGAGGAACACTCCCTACTTCATTTTCTGAAACTAAATGTGACCTTGTTCTAATACCAGTCAAGGACAATATAAAAAGGTATAGGCTAATTTCAATCATGAAAACAATCATGGGAAAAAAAACCCTAACACATAAAGGCCAACAATGCATAAAAACAATTGATAGCTGCAGAAAAAGCATTTCATAAAATTCAATACTTATTCATGATAAAAACTCTTAAACTAGGAATAGAAGAGTACTTTTTAACCTGATATAGGACACTTATCAAAAACCTTTTAGCAAATACAAAGCTCAATAATGAAACTTTAAAAGTCCTATCACTTTTATTTAATGTTATACTATAAATTCTTGCCAGGCAATAAGAAAAAGAAATAAAATGTATAAAATTTTTAAAATAAGGCAAAAAGCATTACTATTACTGGATTATATGCTTGCCAACACGAAGTACTAAAAGGAATGTGTAGACAAATTATAAGAATTAAGGAAGTTTGCAATATTAATGAATACATTTATATTTCTATATATCAGAAAAAAGCAATTAGAGTATGTAATTTTAAAAAGACACCATTTGTAATATAAACAACAGTAAAGACAAAAAAAAAATAGGGCAACCAGAAATAGATCTAAAAAAAGATGTATAAAATCTTCACAGAGAAAATCATAAAATGTTATTAAAAGACATTAAAGGCCTATATACATTAAGAAATATACCATGTTTATGGATAGGAAGACTTGCAAAAATGTCAGTTCTTCCTTAAATTAGTCTATGGATTCAATGTAATTTTAATCAAAGTGCCCATAGATTTTTTTATGGAATCCAACAAAGTGATTCTAAAATTATATAGAAAAACAAAGGGCAAAGAAGAGGCAAGATATTTCTTAAGAAGACATAGCATGGGGACTTGACTCGTGGGTATTAAAATTTAATATAAACTTTAGTTAAGACTATGAGACGCTTTTGTGAAAACAGGCTAACAGATTAATGGAACAGAAATCCTGAATAGACCCATATACTTATAGAAATGTGGTGTGTGAAGAGGGGGCCACAGCAAATCACTGGAGAAAAGATATTTATAGAAATAAATCATTCTGTGGGCAACTGGTTATACATTTGGAAAAAAATAAACTGGCTCTACCTCATACAATCCACAAGAAATCAATTTCAGATAGATTAAAGGACTTAAATATGAAAGGCAAAATTATTAAACTTTTTAAGTGGATATGAACATATCTTTATGACCTCACTGAAGGGAAGTATTTCTTGCACAAGACATAAGAAGAGTACAAATCATAAAGGAAATGCTTACAAACTTATAGTCATCAAAATGTGCTAGAAAGACAAGGAAAAGACAACCACAATCTAGGAAGAGATACCTGCAACATGAAAGGATTGGTGTTCAGAACATATTAAGAACTCCTCCAAATCAAAGAGAAAAAGATAAACAATTCAGAAGAAAAAAGGGCTGAAGAAGCAAATAGGAATTTCCTTACATAGAAAACATGCAAAGCCAATAAACATGAAAAATTATTCCACTTTATTAGTTATCGGGGAAATGCAAATTATAACTACAATGATATACCCTTATATAATGACCAGACTGGCAGAATTTAAAAATTAAGATTTTTTTAATACCAAAAGTTGGCAAAGATGTGAAGTAAAAGAAACTCTCATACACTGCTGCAATAATGTAAATTTATAAAGATATTTTAGAAAATAATTTGTCATAATCTAGGAAAGTTGAAGTTGCACATACTCTTGACTCAGCAATTCCATTCCTATGTGTTTATTCAGGAGAAATTCTTACACAAGTGCATCAGTGTATAAGAATGTTCATACAACATTGCTTGAGTTACAACACTGCTTTCATTGCTGGGGCAATGAAACAGTCCAAATATCCTTCAACAGTAGAATGGACTCACACAGCAGTGAATAAATAAACCATAACTACATGTATCAACACAGGTGCTCATTATGAGCAGTTACTCAAAAAATACTTACTGTATCAATGAAAAAACAGGATGATTCCACTTACATGAAGGTCAAAGCAGTCAAAACTAAACTGAATTATAGTTTAAGAGTACACATATGGGGTAAACCACGAAGAAAAGCAAAGGAATGAATAACATCAAATTCAGGAGAGTAGCTCTAAGGGAGAGGAAGAGTCAGAGAACAGTTGAGTGGAACTCCCAAGAACTTTAATATGAATGTTCTATCTCTTAAACTAGATGTTGGGTACATGTGTGCTTTATTACTACTCTTTAAACAATACATATGTCACAATTACCATATCACAAATAGAATTTCATGAATCACACAATGACTACTTGAAAACAAGGTCAAGTTGAGATGCATGATGGGTAATGATTCTCAAGGTTTACACACTAGCTAAGTGTTCCACTAGTAAACACTAGCATTACATGTACAGTTCATATTTCTGCCTCAGCAAAAATACAAATTACTATTTATCATGGATTGTTCTCAAATAATCAGTATATAGAATGTCAACCCTACGATTATCAGCAGTCCGTTAAATTTCCATCAAGTGTCCCTTAGAAATGTATAGTAAACACTCAATGAGATCTGATATAACTAGGTAAGAATTTTAAATTCCATTTTCAAAATCATTTTATTGTCCAGAATCTTCAGAAATTATTGTTGGTGTTTCTACACATTTAGACAGATGTAACTGAGATAAGTAAAATAAAACAAACTTGCAGAAAATGAAGATTGCTACTTAAGGATTTTCCTGACCTGTACCAGAACTTATTACAGGAAAAAAGCAATCTAAGGATGGAAATCTGGACTTGGTTCGTTGATCTGATTAGATTCAAAAGCATTAAAAATTGGTGGTGGTGGGGGGGTATGAAAAGGCAGAGGAGTTTTAGGGTAGTGAAAATACTCTGTATAATATCATTATGATGGATATACCTCATTAAACATTTGTCCAAACCCAATGAATGCACAGCGCCAAGAATGATGCAAACTGTGGACTTAAGGTGATTATGATGTGTCAATGTAGGTTCATTAATTGTAACAATGTACCACTTTTGTGGGAAATGCTGATAATGAGGGAGGCTATGCATGTGTGGGGGCAAGGGATATATGGGAAATCTCTACACCTTTCTCTTAATTTTGCTGTGAACCTAAAACTGTTCTTAAAAAATAAAGTCTTGCGAGTCAGGTGTGGCCCATCTGGGTGGGCTGTGTGGGCTTCGGGGAAGAACATGCAGCCACTCAGGGGCAGGTTCTTGGTGGAGGAAAGCAGGCAGGTCACCCACGGCACCCCTGCCACGCCGAGGACACTCAGGAGCCTGGCGACCCAGGAGCAGCCACCGCGCACCAGGAGCAGCACATATCTGAAAAAAAAGTCCCTCCTGCTGACAGAGAGATGGCAAAACCTACAAGCTGGCTTAGAGACTTTACCTACAAAGCGAGAAACCGTGCGGCTGACAGGGTCTTGGGGCTCCAGTCTGGTGTCAGGCCTGAGCCCCTGAGGTGGGAGAGCCGAGTTCAGGACACTGGACCACCAGAGACCTCCCTGCCCCACACAATATCAATTGGCGAGAGCTCTCCCAGAGATCTCTGTCTCAATGTTAACACCCAGCTCCACCCAATGGCCAGCAAACACCAGTGCTGGATGCCCCATGCCCAAAACTAGCAAGACAGGAGCACAACCCCACCCATTAGCAGAGAGGCTGCCTAAAATCATACTAAGTTCACAGACACCCCAAAACACACCACTGGACACAGCCCGGCCCAACAGAAAGACAAGATCCAGCTCCACCCACCAGAACACAGGCACCAGTCCCCTCCACCAGGAAGCCTACACAGCCCACTGAACCAACCTCACCCACTCGGGGCAGACACCAAAAACAACGGGAATTACAAACCTGCAACCTGTGAAAAGGAGACCCCAAACACAGTAAGTTAACAAAATAAGAAGACAGAGGAATATGCAGCAGATGAAGGAGCAAGGTAAAACCCACCAGAACAAACAAATGAAGAGGAAATAGGCAGTCTACCTGAAAAACAATTCAGAGTAATGATAGTAAAGATGATCCAAAATCTTGGAAATAGAACGGAGAAAATAAAAGAAACGTTTAAAAAGGACCTAGAAGAACTAAAGAGCAAAAAAACAATGATGAACAACACAATAAATGAAATTAAAAATTCTCTAGAAGGAATCAATAGCAGAATAAATGAGGCAGAACGGATAAGCGACCTGGAAGATAAAATAGTGGAAATAACTACCACAGAGCAGAACAAAGAAAAAAGAATGAAAAGAATTGAGACCAGTATCAGAGACCACTGGGACAACATTAAATGCACCTACGTTCAAATTATAGGGGTCCAAGAAGAAGAAGAGAAAAAGAAAGCATCTGAGAAGATATTTGAAGAGATTATAGTTGAAAACTTCCCTAACATGGGAAAGGAAATAGTCAATGAAGTCCAGGAAGCACAGACAGTCCCATACAGGATAAATCCAAGGAGAAACACACCAAAAAACATATTAATCAAACTATCAAAAATTAAATACAAAGAAAAAATATTAAAATCAGCAAGGGAAAAGCAACAAATAACATACAAGGGAAACCCCATAAGGTTATTAACAGCTGATCTTTCAGCAGAAACTCTGCAAGCCAGAAGGGAGTGGCAGGATATATTTAAAGTGATGAAAGGGAAAAACCTACAACCAAGATTATTCTACCCAGCAAGGATCTCGTTCAGATTTGACAGAGAAATTCAAACCTTTACAGATGAGAAAAAGCTAAGAGAATTCAGCATCACCAAACTAGCTTTACAGCAAATGCTAAAGGAACTTCTCTAGGCAGGGAACACAAGAGAAGGAAAAGACCTACAATAACAAACCCAAAACAATTAAGAAAATGGTAATAGGAACATACATATCAATAATTACCTTAAATGTGAATGGATTAAAAGCTCCAACCAAGAGACACAGATTGGCTGAATAGATACAAAAACAAGACCCATATATATGCTGTCTACAAGAGACCCATTTCAGACCTAGGGACACATACAGACTGAAAGTGAGGGGATGGAAAAAGATATTCCATGCAAATGGAAATCAAAAGAAAGCTGGAATAGCAATTCTCATATCAGACAAAATAGACTTTAAAATAAAGACTATTACAAGAGGCAGAGAAGGACACTACATAATGATCAAGGGATCAAACTAAGAAGAAGATACTACAATTGTAAATATTTATGCACCCAAAATAGGAGCACCTCAATACATAAGGCAAATGTTAACAGCCATAAAAGGGGAAATTGACAGTAACACAATCATAGTAGGGGACTTTAACACCCCACTTTCACCAATGGACAGATTATCCAAAATGAAAATAAATAAGGAAACACAAGCTTTAAATGATACATTAAACAAGATGGACTTAACTGATATTTATAGGACATTCCATCCAAAAACAACAGAATACACTTTCTTCTCAAGTGCTCACAGAACATTCTCCAGGATAGATCATATACTGGGTCACAAATCAAGCCTTGGTAAACTTAAGAAAACTGAAATCATTTCAAGTATAATTTCTGACCACAACGTTATGAAACTATATATCAATTACAGGAAAAAAACTGTAAAAAAAACACACACATGGAGGCTAAACAATACACTACTAAATAACCAAGAGATCACTGAAGAAATCAAAGAGGAAATCAAAAAATATCTAGAAACAAATGACAATTAAAACACGACGACCCAAAACCTATGCAATGAAGCAAAAGCAGTTCTAAGATGGGAGTTTATAGCAATACAATCCTACCTCAGGAAACAAGAAAAATCTCAAAAAAACAACCTAACCTTACACCTAAAGCAATTAGAGAAAGAAGAACAAACAAAACCCAAAGTTAGCAGAAGGAAAGAAATCATACAGATCAGATCAGAAATAAATGAAAAAGAAGTGAAGAAAACAAGAGCAAAGATCAATATAACTAAAAGCTGGTTCTTTGAGAAGATAAACAAAACTGATAAACCACTAGCCAGACTCATCAAGAAAAAAAGGAGAAGACTCAAATCAACAGACTAAGAAATGAAAAAGGAGAAGTAACAACTGACACTGCAGAAATACAAAGGATCATGAGAGATTACTACAAGCAACTATATGCCAACAAAATGGACAATCTGGAAGAAATGGACAAATTTTTAGAAAAGCACAACCTTCTGAGACTGAACCAGGAAGTAATAGAAAATATAAACAGACCAGTCACAAGCACTGAAATTGAGATTAAAAATCTTCCAACAAACAAAAGCCCAGGTCCAGATGGATTCACAGGTAAATTCTATCAAACATTTAGAGAAGAGCTAACACCTATCCTTCTCAAAGTCTTCCAAAATATAGCAGGGGGAGGAACATTCCCAAACTCATTCTACGAGGCCACCATCACCCTGATACCAAAACCAGACAGAGATACTACAAAAAAAAGAAAATTACAGACCAATATCACTGATGAATATACATGCAAAAATCCTCAACAAAATACTAGCAAACAGGGCTTCCCTGGTGGCGCAGTGGTTTAGAGTCCGCCTGCCGATGCAGGGGACGTGGGTTCGTGCCCCGGTCCGGGAAGATCCCACATGCTGCAGAGCGGCTGGGCCCGTTAGCCATGGCCGCTGAGCCTGCGCGTCCGGAGCCTGTGCTCCGCAATGGGAGAGGCCACAACAGTGAGAGGCCCGCGTACCACAAAAAAAAAAAACAACTAGCAAACACAAACCAACAACACATTAAAAGGATCATACACCATGATCAAGTGGGGTTTATCTCAGGAATGCAAGGATTTTTCAATATACGCAAATCAATCAATATGATACAACATATTAACAAGTTGAAGGATGAAAACCATATGATCAACTCAACAGATGCAGAAAAAGCTTTTGACAAAATTCAACACCCATTTATGATAAAAACTCTCCAGAAAGTAGGCATAGAGGGAACTTACCTCAACATAATAAAGGCCATATATGACAAACCCACAGTCAACATCATTCTCAATGGTGAAAAACTGAAACCACTTCCTCTAAGATCAGAAACAAGACAAGGTTGTCCACTCTCACCACTACTATTCAACATAGTTTTGGAAGTTTTACCCACAGCAATCAGAGAAGAAAAAGAAATAAAAGGAATCCAAACTGGAAAAGAATAAGTAAAACAGTCACTGTTTCCAGACGACATGATACTATACATAGAGAATCGTAAAGATGCTACCAGAAAACTACTAGAGCTAATCAATGAATTTGGTAAAGTAGCAGGATACAAAATTAATGCACAGAAATCTCTTGCATTCCTATACACTAATGATGAAAAATCTGAAAGAGAAATTAAGGAAACACTCCCATTTACCACCACAACAAAAAGAATAAAATACCTAGGAATAAACCTACCTAAAGAGACAAAAGACCTGTATGCAGAAAACTGTAAGACACTGATGAAAGAAATTAAAGGCAATACAAACAGACGGAGAGATATACCATGTTTTGGATTGGAAAAATCAACATTGTGAAAATGACTATACTACCCAATCTACAGATTCAATGCAATCCCTACCAAACTCCCAATGGCATTTTTCACATAACTAGAACAAAAATTTTCACAATCTGTATGGAAACACAAAAGACCCCGAATAGCCAAAGCAATTTTGAGAAAGAAAAATGGAGCTGGAGGAATCAGGCTCTGTGACTTCAGACTACACTACAAAGCTACAGTAATCAAGACAGTATGGTACTGGCACAAAAACAGAAATATAGATCAATGGAACAGGATAGAAAGCCCAGAGATAAACCCACGCACCTATGGTCACCTTATCTTTGATAAAGGAGGCAAGAATATGCAATGGAGAAAAGACAGCCTCTTCAATAAGTGGTGCTGGGAAAACTGGACAGCTACATGTAACAGAATGAAATTAGAACACTCCCTAACACCGTATACACAAATAAACTCAAAATGGATTAAAGACCTAAATGTAAGGCCAGAGACTACAAAACTCTTAGTGAAAATATACACAGAACACTCTGTGATGTAAATCACAGCAAGATCCTTTTTGATCCACCTCCTAGAGAAATGGAAAGAAAAACAACAACAACAAAAAACAAATGGGACCTAATGAAACTTAAAAGCTTTTGCATAGCAAAGGAAACCATAAACAAGACGAAAAGACAACCCTAAGAATGGGAGAAAATATTTGCAAATGAAGCAACTGACAAAGGATTAATCTCCAAAATATACAAGCAGTTCATGCAGCTCAATAACAAAAAAAACAAACCACCCACTCCAAAAATGGGTGGAAGACCTAAATGGACATTTCTCCAAAGAAGATATACAGATTGCCAACAAACACACGAAAGGGTGCTCAACATCACTAATCATTAGAGAAATGCAAATCAAAACTACAGTGACGTTATCACCTCACACTGGTCAGAATGGCCATCATCAAAAAATCTACAAAACAATAAATGCTGGAGAGGGTGTGGAGAAAAGTGAAGCCGCTTGTACTGTTGGTGGGAATGTAAATTGATACAGCCACTATGGAGATCAGTGTGGAGGTTCCTTAAAAAACTAAAAATAGAACTACCATATGACCCAGCAATCACACTCCTGGGCATATACCCTGAGAAAACCATAATTCAAAAAGAGTCATGTACCACAATGTTCACTGCAGCTCTATTTACAGTAGACAGGACATGGAAGCAACCTAAGTGTCCGTCGACAGATGAATGGATAAAGATGTGGCACATATATACAATGGAATATTACTCAGCCATAAAGAGAAACGAAATTGAGTTATTTGCAGTGAGGTGGATGGGCCTAGAATCTGTCATCCAGAGGGAAGTAAGTCAGAAAGAGAAAAAGAAATACTGTATGCTAACACATATATATGGAATCTAAAAAAAAAAAAAAAAGTGGTTTTGACGAACCTAGGGGCAGGGCAGGAATAAAGACGCAGACGTAGAGAATGGGCTTGAGGACATGGGGAGGGGGGATGGGTAAGCTGGGACGAAGTGAGAGAATAACACTGACATATACACACTACCAAACGTAAAATAGATAGCTAGTGGGAAGCAACTGCATGGCACAAGAAGATCAGCTCGGTGCTTTGTGACCACCTAGAGGGGTGGGATAGGGAGAGTGGGTGGGAGGCGCAAGAGGGAGAGGCCACAGGGATATATGTATACATATAGCTGATTCACTTTGTTATACAGCAGAAACTAACACAACACTGTAAAGCAGTTATACTCCAATAAAGATGTTAAAAAAAATAAAGTCTTAAAGAAAAAATAAAGTTTTGATAAAAATAATTATTAAAACCAAAAAGCATTAATAAATCTTTTGCCAGTGGTTAATGAGAAACTGGTAGTCCATGGCACTCAAAAGCAAAACAGTTACCTAAATTAACACCTATAAACAACCGTAATCAGGTGCCTATGTAATCAAATCAGTGTTGCCATACATATTTTAATTCAAATAAGAGGAACAATAAGCCTCGCCTACTGTATCAAAGTTCACTAGAGAATTTGAAGGAAGATCATAATAAGCTCAAGATGCTAAATTTCTATCACAAGGTTCAGCTAAGGGACCAGAAAGTTTCTATGACTACTCTAAAAGATAAATGAAATAAGATCCTGTAGCTGCAGGGTTCAGATGTGTAACTATCATAACAAAGTTTAACCCTTAGGTGACTGAATTACAGTACAAACTGAGGTCACAGCCTTACAGGGTCTCATGTTAAATGAGGGTATTGATGGGGAAGAAGAGTGGAGTGACTCTGCAGTATGTCAATTTAGCTAAGCTGGAACTACAGTCCCCAGAATTCCCTTCACTGTACAGTTCTGAGCTAGAGTTGCCAGAGATGTGGAAGGTGCAAGTGACGCAGTACACATGCTTATGTTCAGAAGTAAGTGTAGGGTTAGGTGCTGCATGCACATACTGTTACTGATCTGCTGGCTACCTTGTCAGTCAGGCCTGCAGCTCCTTCAGCTGGATTTCCTCTTTCAGGATCTTTGAATTTCTGAGCTAATGTATATGCAGCTCTGTGATGAAGAGAATTAACTTTTTCTGCAAGCAAACTTGAAGGCTTAAAGGCAGTTTGCTTGCAGAAAAAGTAGGGACGTGATGAGATATTTGTATACCCATGCTCACCACAGCATTATTTGCAATAGCCAAGGTAGAAGCAACCTAAAATGCTCATCAACAGAAGAATGGATAAGCAAAATGTGTTATACTCATACAGTATAATATTATTTGGCCTTAAAAAGGAAGGCAATTCTGACACATGCTACAACATGAATGACCTTAAGGATATCATGCTAAGTGAAATAACCCAGTCATGGAAAGACATATATTGTATGACTTCACTTATATGAAGTACTTAGAGTAGTCGAATTAATACAGATAGAAAGTAAAATGATAGTTGCCAGGGGCTGGGGTGGGAGGTAGGCAGAAATTGGGAGTTACTGCTTAACTGGTACAGAATTTCAGTTTGGGAAGATGGAAAAAGTTCTGGAGATGGATGGTGGTGATGTTTTTGCATAACAGTGTGAATGTACTTAATGCCACTGACCTGTACACTTGAAAAGGGTTAAAATGTTGAATTTAATGATGTGTATATTTTACCACAATAAAAAAAGTCCAACTAGAGCTCATTCATTCTTTGAGCACTTCTGTACTTCCTGAAATATAAAGCCTTTCTCATGTTTTATTTGCTCTAGTCCTGGCCCTAGTAATTTCTTCAAGGAGTCATTTCTTCCTTTTAATGGAGACTGGTATTTAGAAACCAAGATGTGGATACTAGGTGTGTTCATTGTTATACGGGGGTGTCTCTGCTGCCTGGCCCTCTCAATACATACAGCTAGGAAATATATATATGCACCCTCCCCCCACATATTCACAGACATACACACACATTTCCACATATTTTTTTCAATGTATATATGTTGAAAACCATGAGTTGGCATTATTAGCCCTAATTTATTCAAAACCATAGGATTCATGCTAGCTTCTCTTTTTCGATACTTATACTTTCTTCTTTTATCAGTGAAAAACCTGGCTACAATTATCCTCAACACCTTTACTTAATTTGGTCAGTCTTCTGACTATAAATAGTACTCTTATTCCACTGGGCCACCGATACCAATTCATCTACTCTCTGTGTGTTTGTAAGTATGGGATTCAGCCTCTGTCTGGCTACCATTACCCTGCCTGAGCCTGCCCAATGGTGCTTGGATACGGGAGGAAGGAAGGAAAGAAGGAAGGGGAGAGAAAGGGGGAATTAAAAAATTTTTTTACTTGTTAGTTGGTTTTTGCTGGTAAAAAGAAATATTATTGAGTTTTGTAGATTGGTCTTACATTCAGTAATCTAAATGAATCATCTGAGTAGTTAATTTGTCAATGTGGCACTTTTTCCAGGCAGAGGATCATATCATCTGAAAATAATGACAGTTTTTTCTTTCTCTTCTAATCCTTGGATCTCATTTTCCCCTTGTAACATTTTTTAATTGAGAAAGAATTCACATGTAACATTGTATTAGTTTTAGGTATACAACATAATGATTTGACACATTGTTAACACTAGTGATAAAAGTAAGCATCTTTATCTTATTACAGTCTTAAAGTGAACACATAACATTTCTTCAATAACTATAAGGCTTGCTATAGGTCTTTGGTATGTAGGTTTTACCAAGTATGGAAGCTTTTCTCTAATAACAGTTTGCTAAGAACTTTTACACAAATACACATTGAATTTTATTAAATGCCTTCTCTGTACTGATTAAGATAATCATAATTTTCTCCTTTAATCTATTAATGTGGTGAATTATACTGAAAGGATCCAGGGACCAATTCTACTATATCATGATGGTTTGGTTTTTTTTAATACACTAATATAATCAATTAGCCAATATTTTATTTAAGAGCTCTGCACTTTCCTTGATATGAAAAGTGGGACTAATTTTTCTTTCCTTCTACTGTATTTATTTGGTTTTGGAATCATATTTACACTAGCCTCCTAAGATGATATTAAAAATATAATGCTGATTGAAAAAGAAACAGAATACGTACTACAACATTTACATAAAATTAAAAATACATGTGCACTAAATAATATGCAATTTTAAACAACATCTACATTGAAAATAATATATTAAACACATTAAAATAATTGAGGGAGATTGGGAGCATAATGGTAATAAAAATAAATGAATAGGGACTTCCTTCGTGGTCCAGTGGTTAAGACTCCACACTCCCAATGCAGGGGGCCCAGGTTCGATCTCTGGTCAGGGAACTAGATCCCACATGCCGCAACTAAAAGATCCCACGTGCCGCAACTAAAGACCTGCGTGCTGCAACTAAGACCCAGTGCAGCCAAATAAATAACTATTAAAAAAGAAAGAAGAACTTTAAAAATAAATGAATAAAACAAGAATGGGACCTTGCATGGACCAAAGATGATATGGTGTTATGAACTAGAGAGGACCACGATTGCTCCTACTAAGCAAGGATGAAAAAAAGGGTCCTGAGATGATAGAATTTATAAGAGGAATCCGGGGGACATCTAGTCCAACCTCTTTGACAATGCAGAAATCCTTTTTCAGCTTTCCTGAAAATGACTGAAGAGTATTTGATGGATTGCATATCTATAAAGCTGTCCTTTTCGCTGTTGAAAAGTTTTAAATGTTGGCTCTAATCTACCCCTTACAGACTTACCAAATCAGAATCTCTGATGATGGGGCCCAGAAATGCACATTTAAAAATTTTAAGGAAAGCTTAATAAATGGCTACACCAGATAACAGGACACTGATTTTTCAACTCTAGTTACATGTCAAATTTACCTGTGGAACTTTAAAAAAAATACAACATGCTTCATCCCTGGGATTCTAACACAGTAGATACGAACACTCATGCTTTAAATATTGGGTGGGACAAAAGGTTCGCTTGGTTTTTTCTGTAAGATGGCTCTAGTAGCACTTAGTTGTCTTTAACTTCATTTGAAACAATTTTGTTAGACTGTATGTGACAGCTGTCATATCAGCGTACATTTAAAAAAAGACTTTTCAAAATTAGTGAATTTCTGTGTAGCCATTTCAAAATTGAAGATGGAAAAAAGCACATTTTCAGCATATTATGCTTTATTATTTCAAGAAAGGTAAAAACACAACTGAAATGCAAAAAAAAGATTTGTGCAGGTATGGAGAAGGTGCTGCGACCGACTGAAGGTGTCAAAAGTGCTTTGCAAAGTTTCGTGCTGGAGATTTCTCACTGGACGATGCTCCATGGTCAGGTAGACCAGTTGAAGTTGACAGAGATCATATCGAGACATTAATTGAGAACAATCAACATTATACCACGTGGGAGATAGCTGACATACTCAAAATAACCAAATCAAGCATTGAAAATCATTTGCACCAGCTTGGTTATGTTCATCGCTTTGATGTCTGGGTTCCAAGTAAGTTAAACAAAAAAAACCTTCTGGACCATATTTCTGCATGCTATTCTCTATTTAAATGTAATGAAAACGTTCCGTTTTTTTAAAGAAATTGTGACAGGTGATGAAAAGTGGATACTGTACAATAATGTGGAACGGAAGAGATTGTGGGGCAAGTGAAATAAACCACCACCAACCACACCAAAGGCCGGTCTTCATCCAAAGAAGATGATGTTATGTATACGGTGGGACTGGAAGGGAGTCCTCTATTATGAACTCCTTCTGGAAAACCAAAGGATTAGTTCCAACAAGTTGGTCCCAATTAGACCAACTGAAAGCAGCACTAGACGAAAAGCATCCCAAATTAGTCAACAGAAAAAGCATAATCTTCCATCAGGATAACACAAGACCGCATATTTCTTTGATGACCAGGCAAACCTGTTACAGCTTGGCTGGGAAGTTCTAATTCATCAGCTGTATTCACGAGACATTGCACCTTCGGATTTCTATTTATTTCGGTCTTTACAAAATTCTGTTAATGGAAAAAATTTCAATTCCCTGGAAGACTGTAAAAGGCACGTGGAAGAGTTCTTTGCTCAAAAAGATAAAGAGTTTTGGGAAGATGGAATTATGAAGTTGCCTGAAAAACGGCAGAAGGTAGTGGAACAAAAGGGTGAATATGTTGTACAATAAAGTTCTTGGTGAAAATGAAAAATGTGTCTTTTATCTTTACTTAAAAAACTGAAGGCACTTTTTGGCCCATTCAATATATCATTGACAGTACTGTCGACTGGGACAGTATTTGCCAGCTATATGTGAACTTTAAATTTTGCTTTCAAGCAGAGGTTGTGAATTATCAAACCATCGATCTAGATTTTCTTTCCTAGATATTCCTGTGCACAGAGATACAAAAGTGAGCAGAGGCTAGCTCTGGCAACCTGTTTAAGGATGGAAGCTGTGGAGAATTGAAACTCTAACCAGATAAGGTAAGCAGCTACTTATATTACATTCACTTATTCATTTACTCATTCATCCAAGTTGTACTGAGACACTATTTCATGCCAGACATAATGGAGAATATAGGTGCACCAACAGGTAATTTCATTATATGTGGTAAGCGTTATTGTAGGATCACGGTGGATAGAATGGACGCAGTACAAAATACAGTAGAAGCACACAGAAATGGCTACCAACCTAAAACTGACGGGCCAAAGGCTTCCAGGAGGAAGTGACATCTAAACTAAGAGTAAAGGATGACTAGGTTAACTAGGTGAAAGGGACAATTGAGGGAGTAGGGAGTAGAAAAGAATAGTGTTCCAAACTAAGGCAGTAAGATGTGCAAAGGCCAGAGGATTGACAGCAGTGAAAAATGAGGCTGTAGAGGTAGGAAGGAGCAAAGATATGACAAGAATTTACTTTGAGGGCACGGGGAAAGGATTTTAAGTTGGGAAGTGATGAGATCCAACCTGAATTGTAGAAATATCACTTTTGTAAAGCAAGGAAACAGATAAAGTAAGGGGATGGGTCAGGAGAGAGGTGGGAAGACCAGTTAAGAAGTTGCTGCAGTAAAAGAGGTAAGAAACGTTGGTGACTTAAATCAGGATATTGGAATTTAAGGACAGAGAAAAGTGGATGGGAGTTGAGAGACATCAGGAAAGAGACATAGGAACGCAGACTCTATAGGACTCAGTGGCTGATCAGACGTGAGGATAAGGCTAAGAGACTAATTTCATGTTTTTTGCTTATTTGGTGCCATTTGTTAAACCAGGAAACTCAGGAGGAAGAGGTTGTGGATGGTGCCTGAAAATGGGGATAAAAGGTGATTATTTCAGTTTGGAACATAACATCTAAATAGCTTTGGGACATTCAAGTAAAGATGGAGAGCAACCAGCAAGATATTCAGTTCTGGAGGAAGATTTGGAAGGATTACGTAGAAGACAGTAATGGGGATGAATAAGATTGCCTAGGTAGAATCTTAGACTGGGAGAAGGTTTAAGATTTAAGATAAACATTTAAGATTTTAAAATAAACATCACGACTTGCAGGATGGGGATAAGAAGGCTTACCAAAAAGACTGAAAAAGAGATTCAAAAGAAGTAGAAAGTCAGGAGAAATGGTATCATCAAAGATAAGGGAAGGCGGGGCTTCCCTGGTGGCACAGTGGTTGAGAGTCCACCTGCCGATGCAGGGGACACGGGTTTGTGCCCTGGTCCGGGAAGATCCCACATGCCGCGGAGCGGCTGTGCCCGTGAGCCATGGCTGCTGAGCCTGCGCGTCCGCAACGGGAGAGGCCACAACAGTGAGAGGCCCGCATAACGCAAAAAAAAAAAAAAAGATAAGGGAAGAGGGTTTTGCACAGAAGTGGCCAGTGGTCATCATCAAATCTACCATGTGTCAATAAACAAACAAACAAACAGATAAATAAATAAGAACTGAAGAGTTTCCACTAGATTTATCAATGAGTTCTCATTGGTTGAGTTGGTGATAGCCAAAGATTTGGCCTAAACCTTACAGATGTTAGAACAGCTAACTTCTTAATGAATTTTCTCCTATATCTGAAATTCAAAGTGTTGACAACCAAGTTAGTTCCTTATTAAGTAACTTAGAAAAGTAGACTCTTATTTCAATAATTACCACTTCCATGAAATTATGTAATCATTCATGTATTCAAATAATATCTGAATACTTTCTATGTGCCAGGTACTGTGCTGGATGTTGGGTATACAATGATGAACAATAAAAACAAGGTCTGTTTTCACTCAGTTAAGGTTGGGGTTTTTCAATAGCAATTGCTATTTAGGAAAAATAAAAATAAAGATCCACAAGTTTCCAGAATTTAAGTTCCTGATCTAAACTTAAATTTAACTATATAGTACCTATTGCCACAGTTTTTTGTTTTGTTTTGTTTTGTTTTTTGTTTTTTTTGGTACACGGGCCTCTCACTGTTGTGGCCTCTCCCATTGCGAAGCACAGGCTCCGGAAGCGCAGGCCCAGCGGCCAAGGCTCATGGGCCCAGCCGCTCCGTGGCACGTGGGATCCTCCCTGACAGGGGCACAAACCCGCGTCCCCTGCATCGGCAGGCGGACTCTCAACCACTGCGCCACCAGGGAAGCCCTGCCACAGTTTTTGAAGAACACAGTATATCAGTGACTTAAAGGCAAGAATAAAAAAAAAAAAATTATATTTAGGACTCACTTTTCAAATTACAAGCTGTGTGATTTGAGAAAATCACTTAATTTCTTTGAGCCTATTTCCAGAGGGTAGTAGTGATTGTGGATGACCCTGTTTCAAAGCCAAAAGAAAGCTGAGGTTGTCTGAGGCAGTCAGAGGAATAGAGGTACCCAAGAAGGAAAAGGACAGAATAATTATGGATGCTGACTAGATGGTTCTCTCACAAGGGGCGTGGAGAATGAAAGCAGAGTTGAGGAACAATGGTGGGGAGTAGGAACGGACTTTGTTTAACTGACCCCTTCTGCTTAGGTCATCCTTCGCAAGAGGTAAACCAAAGAATGACAAAAGAAAAAGAACGTGTCCATGGTGAAGCTTGTTGACTGAGAGCTTCATTATAGCATGACCTGGTTGAGCTGTTCCGTTAAGAAACTCTTATCTCAGTATTTTTAGTAAAATCTTTTTCTCTTTGGCTGGTCACATTTCTCAGAGAGCTGTCTTCCAATGTCCTGCTTGAGGGAAGGTTGCCAAAGTTCTAGGAGCTGAAGGGGGAAAGTTGTCGACTGGTATTCTTAATATCTGACACTCACTTTACTCCCATGTTTGCAGCAAAACAGTATTTCCTTCAGCCAGACATAGTGTTTCCCTGGCCTGTTCATGCTCTGTCTCTCTCTCTCAAAAATATACAAACCAACCAACCAACCTCTAATACTCTGCCAGGGTAAAGGAGAGGCAGCTGGCTGTTAACACAGAACTGGAAAAGATCTGAGACGGGACTCTAACTGCATCTTAAGGAGACTTTCAACTAATCCTCTTTTTAATGTTTTAACTCCATCTTAACCTCCTGCTTTGAGCAATAACTTGATATCTCTAATTCCTGAGCCCTGTGCAGTTCCACAAACTGGGGTGCTTTAAGGCTTGTACAAATGTTAGTTAGGAGAAGTCTTTCTTTGGGCTGCTAAGTAAAGGCAATCATCCATCAGCTTTCTAGTTTCTAAAATGTTGTTGCTGTTGTCTCCTATCCTGTTTTGCCTGTGGGTTTACACATTAAAAAAACTCTTTACTTTTGTTTTAGGGTTTTGGGGTAGTAGCTGAGGTTAAATGTATGTATTCAATGTTCACTTTAACCAGAAGTTACTCTATCTACTTATCTCATCTCCCACCACCTTTCTATATTACACCTGGCAACATGGAAATATTTTTTAATTTTCAAAAACACAGGTGCTTTCCATACTTTTTTCTACTAGCAACTTCGTCTATTTGGAACACTCTCCCTCCCAATCCTTGTCTGACAAGTGCCCTCTGTGACCACCTCCTTCCCACTCTAAACCCAGTAACCCGTAACAGCATTCGTAGCACTTTTTCATACACCTCTATCAGTGCATATTCTACTATATTATAAATACAGGTTTACCTGTGAGTTTTTCCTTCTAGACTGTGAACTCCTTAAGAACCAAAATGATATCTTAATCATCTCAGTATGTCTAGTACCTATTACGGAGACTAGTACATGATAGAAATCAGTAAATGTCTGGAGGAGGAGAAAGGAGGAGAGGAGTAAAACACATACCCTGCTCAAGCAAAAGATGTATTCTACTGATTAACATACTCTTTTTTAAAAAACTGAAGTACAGTTGACTTACAATATTATGTTAGTTTCACGAACACAGCAAAGTGATAGTTGAATATATATATATATATATTTTTCTTTCTCAGATTCTTTTCCATTATATGTTATTATAAGATATTGAATATAGTTCCCTGTGCTATACAGTAAATCCTTGTTGTTTATCTATTTTCTATATAGTATTGTATATCTGCTATCTCATACTCCTTATTTATCCCTCCCTCCTTCCCCTTTGGTAACCCTAAGTTTGTTTTCTATGTCTGTGAGTCTGTTTCTGTTTTGTAAGTAAGTTTATTTGTATTATTTTTTAGATTCCACATATAAGTGATATCATATAGTATTTGTCTTTCTCTGACTTATTTCACTTAGTATGAGAATCTCTAGGTCCACATGTTACTGCAAATGGCAATATTTCACTCTTAATTGCCAAAATATACAAAGAGGGCTTCCCTGGTGGCACAGTGGTTGAGAGTCCGCCTGCCGATGCAGGGGACACGGGTTTGTGCCCTGGTCCGGGAAGATCCCACATGCCACGGAGCAGCTGGGCCCGTGAGCCATGGCCGCTGAGCCTGCGCGTCCGGAGCCTGTGCTCCGCAACGGGAGAGGCCACAGCAGTGAGAGGCCCGTGTACCGCAAAAAAAACCCCACAAAGATTTCATACAATTCAATATCAAAGAAACAACCCAATCAAAAAATGTGCAGAAGAACTAAATAGACGTCTCCAAAGAAGTCAGACAGATGGCCAACAGGCACATGAAAAGATGCTCAACATCACTAATTATTAGAGAAATGCAAATCAAAACTACAATGAGGTACCACCTCACACCGATCAGAATGGTCATCATCAAAAAGTCTACAAAGGGTGTGGAGAAAAGGGAACCCTCCTACACTACTGGTGGGAATGTAAATTGGTGCAGCCACTACAGAAAATAGTATGCAGGTTCCTTAAAAAACTAAAATACAACTACCAAATGATCCGGCCATCCCACTCCTGGGCATATATCCGGAAGAGATGAAAACTCTAATTTGAAAAGATACGCGCACCCCAATGTTCATAGCAGCACTATTTACAGTAGCCAAAACATGGAAGCAACCTAAATGTCCATTAACAGATGAATGGATAAAGATGTGGTGTGTATATTCAAGGTCAGAGTGCCAGCATGGTTGATTGAGGGCCCTCTTCAGGGTTGCAGACTTCTTGTTATATCTTTACACAGTGGAAGGGGCTGGGGAGCTCTGCTGGTTTTCTTTTGAAAGGGCATTAATCTAGTTTGTGATGTCTTTACCTTCATGACCTAATCCTTAATACCATCACCTTGGGCACTAGGTTTCCAACATATGAATCTGGGAGGACACATTCAGAACACAGCACTTAACAAAATTCTCAAATTTGCTACCTCTTACATAGGACTGGTCACCAGCAGTGCTTGAGTGTCCTTAAAAACTTGTAGATTGTGGAAAGTTTGGGGTTCCAGAAGATAAGCCATTTTTCTCATACTTTTAAACCTCTATGTGGTTTCCTATATTATTCAGAGCCCTTAGCCTAAGATGCCCAATATAAGAATTTATCCAGTAACCAATGGAATTTTATAAAACAATTTTATTGGTACTAGAATTTTCAGCCTTGACAAAATCTGAGGCTTGACTGTGAAGCCTATCCTCTTTAATAAGGCAGGACCCTTAGTTACTTTTGGAGATACTGACCACTGCCAGTTGAAGTCATAGTAAGCCCACTGTTGAGTAGCTTGCTTGCTTATTTATGTATTTATTTATTTATTTATTTAAGCAAGACTTTCTCAATGAAGAGAAAGCCACTGATTCACATTCTGGCACAAGTTCCTTACCTTGTCACAGACTACTACTTTGAATAGCACTGTGTTAGACCATCTCATTATATCCTCCATGTATCTTAACTTCTCTTCCATATTCTCCATCTTCTTGTCTCTCTCTGCTCCACTATGTGTAATTGCTTCAGATCTGTATTCCAGTTCACTACAAGTCTCTCACTGCATTTAGTGTGATGCCTAACCCATCCAATGAGCTTTTTGTAATTATGTACTTATTTCTTTGTTTACTTATTTTACCCAAATAATTTCAAATATATTATCAAAATTGAAAGAATTTTACAGTGAACACCTGTATACTAACCACCTAGACTGTCATTAACATTTTACTACACTTGCTTTATCATTTAGCTATTCATCTACCTATCCTTTAACCCATCTTATTTTTAGTGCATTTCAAAGTAAATCGCAGACATCAGTTATACTTCCCCCAAGTACTTTAGCATGCATATCATTAGAGGTCAATATTTGTTTATAGGTTCTTCTTTTGCCGTATAATTTACATACAATAAAATGCACAAACTTTTAGTGTTCACTGGGTTTTGACAAATATGCCATAATGTTTTTGAGATATATCTATGTGATTGCACGTATCATTATCCTGTTTTTGTGTGTGTGTGTGTGTGTGTGTGTGTGTGTGTGTGTGGTACACGGGCCTCTCACTGTTGTGGCCTCTCCCGTTGCGGAGCACAGGCTCCGGACGCGCAGGCTCAGCGGCTATGGCTCATGGGCCTAGCCGCTCCGCGGCATGTGGGATCTTCCCAGACCAGGGCACGAACCCGTGTCCCCTGCATTGGCAGGCAGACTGTCAACCACTGCGCCACCAGGGAAGCCCCTAGCCTGTTTTTTTTTATCGCCGATTAGTATTACATTGTATGGATATATGGCAGTTAAAGAAAAAAGCATTCTCTGATTGATGGGCACCTGGGCTGATTCTAGTTTTAGGCTATTATGAATAAAGTTCCTACGAATACTTTTGTATAAGTCTTTTTATGGTCATATGTTTTAATTTTTTTAAGGTAAGACCCAGGAGTGAAATTACTGGATCATAGGCTAGGTATATGCTTAGTTTTATAAGAATCTCCCAGTCTTTTTTCTAAAGTGATTGTAACAGTTTACATTCTCAACAATAAAAGCTGAGAATTCCAAGTACTTTACAACTCTGTCAACATTTGGTATTGTCAGTCTTTCCAATTTTAGCCATACTGGTGGTTATATAGTAGTATCTCATAATGGTTTTAATTTGCATTTCCCGGATGACTGATACAGAGCAGTTCTTCATGTTTTTACTGACCATTCACATATCTTATTTTGTGAAGTGTCTGTTCAAACTGTCCATTTTCAAAAACTGGTTTGGCTTCACCTTATTAAGTTGTAGGAGTTCTTTATATAAACATGACATCAGTTCTTTGTCACGTTTACATTTTGGGAATATTTTTTCCTAGTCTTAACTATTCATTTTCTTAATGCTGTCTTCTGAAAAGCATATTTTGATAAAGTACAGTGACCTTTTTTTCTTTTTTGGTTATCACTTTTTGTGACCCGAGAAACTGTTGCCAGTTATAAAGAATATAAGTGGCAATAAAGATTCAATTAATTATTAAAAAAAAGAGAAACTGTTGCTCATTCCCAAGTCATGACTCTATTCCATGCTTTCCCCTAAAAGCTTTATTGTTTTATATTGTATGTTTATGTCTGTGCTCTACCTCAAGTTAATCCTTGTGTTTGATGTGAGGTAGAGATATTGGTTCACTTTTTTTCCATATGGATATATTCAGTTATTTCAGCACTATTTGTGGAAAAAACTTTCTTCTCCCGATTGGATTGCTTTGGTGCCTTTGTCAAAAATGCCATAAACGCGGGTCTATTTCTGAGTGCTCTTTTCCACTGATCTATTTGATATGTCAGTATCACACTGTCTTGATTACTGTGGGTTAACAGTAAATCTTGAAATCTGGTAGTGTTAAGTCCTCCAAATTTGGTCTTTTTCGAGACTGCTTTGGCCATTCTAAGTCCTCTGCATTTCCACATACATTTTACAACTATCCTGTCAATTTCTAGAAAAAATTCTGCTGCAGTTTTTATTGGGATTTCATTCAGGCTACAGATTGATTTGTGGAGAACTGACATCTTAACAATATTGGGTTTTCCCTATCCTTTGAGTTTTTACTTTACTGATTATATAATCTAAACTTACCTGGCCATTTTTGTTAGTTTCTTGTTATTTGCTTATTTTGTATTCGATCCTTTACTTATTTAAGTATTTTAATTATTATATGTTCATACTGAATAATTCCAATATATAAAGCCTTTGGGAGTCTCAATCTGCTGTTGGTTGTTTCTGTTGACACTATTTCATATTGGCTCATTTCTTTGGTATTTGGTCATTTAAAAATTGTGAGTTCATATCTTACTGAATTTTATCTGTGGGAATCCTGACTGCCTAAATTGTGGCTGCATTATTCTAGAAAGGATTTATAATTGCTTCTTCTGGAGGCAAGGGTGAGGGGCATGCCGCTGAAGAGGGATTATTTTATTCCTCTTCCAGTGTCCTAACCTGATGTAAATAAAGCTCTCAGGTTCAACCAGCTCTCTTTACAGAAGTCGACTTAATTGTGCTCACAAATCTGGTTTCCCTACCTGCTAATAGCTCAGAATTTGGTTTTTCCTATTTGTCCTTTTCTTGAGAGTAGAGGAGGGGCCTATTATAGATTTCCTTTTCTCCTTGGGAAAAACTATATATCAAAATCATGGGGTATTTTTGTTGTTGTTTCAATTTTCTAAGATCTATTTCTACATTAGTGAGAGGGTCCCTCATAACATGCAGTTTATCATAATGCTGGAAATAGAGGACTTTACTGGGTTTTTAAATTATAATTTACTGTGAAAAGATCTTAGCTAAGATCCTGACACAAAAATCATAGATCTGCTAAAATGAAAAGAGTTAAGGCCATGATATTTTTGAAGAGATTTCTAGTAATCTCAGTTACAAAAAACAACTAAAATACGATCAGTTATTTGAGATGAGAAGATACATAGGAATAATCTATAATCTCTATAAACCAGTCCTTTAAAAACTTATCTTGGCAGTGAAAGAACCTGATAAACAAAATAACCCCTTGGCAGTACTCATGTTCCATTTAATTTTCCCTTGAGGACAGAAAAGACAGAATAACTTCAAGATCATGAAGAACAAAAATTACTAAAATTTCTGAATCACTACCTAAAAATTGGTTCATTTAATGTTTCTATCTTAAAACACCAACACAGATGTTTGGCCTCTCTGCCTTGAAATTCTATGCTTTTGTAAAGAATGTTCAGAATGTCATGTTAAATCCCCGCAAGTAACATTGTTGCAACAAGAATATAAATATTAATAAATCCCAAGTTGGTAATAAATAACCCATTAAAATAAGAGTATCACATGTGAACCCATTTATAACTGAAAAGAGCCTCTCTATAATGTTAAACAACAGCATATGCTGGAAGAAAGACAGGATATATTTTAATGTATTTATGAAATAGTGAATTCAAAAATATTAAGTGTTCATCAGTACAGGTGTATCTGGAAACAACACCAACAAAAAAATGCAAGCTTTTTACCCCTAGAATATGATTATTCAAATGAAAAGGAGTATTTTTGTAACCCAAGGGTACCTGGCTATTCTATAAGTAATTACGAATTAGTATATGCTAAAATTAAGTTTAGAGAAAGCCTTATAAATTAGTTCTTCAGTTAATTACAGCACATAAAGTACAAACGGAAAAAAGCTCCCTAAAACAGTTTTTATAGTTTTATCACCAGTTATAGGGAATCAGGAAATTACCTAACTTTATAGCTTCTGGTGACCTTGATCTATTAATCAAATTCCTTTGTTCTCTATAATGACAGTACCAAAGTAACTGTAAGAAAGTAACAAAAGTAGCAAAAGACATGAGTTTTTTTAGGGTAAATTTATTACGTCTTATTCTTCTCATAAATGTTTGATAATTTCCTTCCTATAAAAATGAGAATCATTTTTTAAGTTATAAAATATGCTTGTTATATGTTTTATATAACTTAATTATGCTTGTGTGTATGTGTGTGTTTCAAGCAGAGAAAAGTTTAAATGGAAGTCAAAACTCCTCTATCTATGCCAGAGATAACCATTATTAAGGATTTAGTGTAAATATCCTTCCAGATTTTTACCATGATATACATACATACATATATGTAATTTTAGATCAAAAATAGAATTATATCTACTTTATGTAACTTCCTTTTGCCCACCTGGCAATACATAACAGAAGCTTTTTCATATGGGTACATATTATAGAGCTACATATTACAGCTGTACATATTATAGAGCTACCTCTTTCTATTTAGTAATTGAACAGTATTCCGAAGAAGAGTTCTACCATAATTAGATTAATCAAAATCCAAATGGTAAACATTTAGGATGCTTTCAATTTTTGCTATTATAAACTATTACAGCTCGTCTCTTATGCTCTAAAGTAAGAATGTATTTCCAGTAAAGGTGAATCATCTCCTATCGTGCCAATTTGCTTAAACAAGATTACTTTTTTTTTTTTTTTTTCGGTACGCAGGCCTCTCACTGTTGAGGCCTCTCCTGTTGCGGAGCACAGTCTCCGGACGCTCAGGCTCAGCGGCCACGGCTCACGGGCCGAGCCGCTCTGCGGCACGTGGGATCTTCCCGGACCGGGGCACGAACCCATGTCCCCTGCATCGGCAGGCGGACTCTCAACCACTGCGCTGCCAGGGAAGCCCCAAGATTACCTTTTTGATGCTAGATTTTAAGTTAGAATTTCTGAGAAAGGTATCACTTGAAATGGGTTTTAAAAGATAAATATACCCGGGCTTCCCGGGTACAACATGGGGACTACAATTGGTAACACTTTATTATATAACTGAAATTGCTAAAAGAGTTGAACTTAAATGTTTTCACCAAAAAAAAAAAAAAAAAAACCACTTATCGACCTCTTTCTATTTCTTCCACCTCTCAGCCCCTGGCAACCATTTTCTACTCTGTTTCTAAGAGTCTGACCTTTTTTGTTTTTTAAGGTTCCACATATAATACCATGCAGCATTTGTCTTTCTCTGTCTGGCTTATTTCACTTGGCAGAATGCCTTCCGGGTTCATCCACGTTATTGCAAGTGGTAGAATTTCCTTCTTTCTCATGGCTGAATAATATTCCACTGTATTGTGTATATATACCACATCTTCTTTATCCATGTATCCATGTATCCACTGATGGACATTTAGGTTATTTCCACATCTTGGCTATTGTGACTAATGCGGCAGTGAACATGGGAGTGCAGATACTTCTTCAATAGCCTGTTTTCATTTCCTTTGGATATACCCAGAGTGGAACTGCTGGATCATATGGTATGGTTCTATTTTTAATTTTTTGAGGAATCTCCATACTATTTTTTATAGTGGTTACACCAATTTACAGTCCTACTGACAGTGCACAAGGGTTCCTTTTTCTCCATATCCTTGCCAATACTTATTATCCCCTGTGTCTTTGATAATAGCCTTTCTAACAGATGTGAGGTGGTATCTCGTTGTGATTTTGATTTGCATTTTCCCGATGATTAGTGATACGGAGCACATTTTCACTTACCTTTTGGCCATTTGTGTGTCTTCTTTTAAACTAATTTTTGATATGTGACAAGGCCAATTCCCAGGCTTTGCCGTTTGTTTTAGGAGCATGTTGATAATTCTCAGACTTTTGCTCTTTCTGTTGGGATTCTGATGGGAATTGCAGTAACTCTATAGATTATTTTGGGGAGAACTGATATCTTTATAATACTGAGTCTTCCAATCCATGAACATGGTATATCTTTCCATGTCTTTAGGCCTTCTTTCATCCACAAATGTTATTATTAATTATATCCTGTAATTCTCACTTTCCAATCTACCAGAATTTAACATGCATTTTACTCAATCTCTCTGGAGTTCCACAGATAGTCTTTGAAATCTTAATATTTAATCACATTTTTCTCTTTGTACAAAAAGTTTAAGAAAGAATTTTTGCATCACCTACAAAGAATACGATGCCAATGTCAAGGGACAGGATAGGGAAATCAGATTATTTGCTTCTCCTAAACTGTGTCCTCATTATTGTGTGGGAAGTTTACCTCTGTAAGATAATACATGTATGTTGAAGCCAACTGGAAATATTTTTTTTGTGTGCTTTACCCACACAAAGTACTTAGTAAACGCTTAACTGAGTAATTCATTTATCATTTGGATTACCCACCATTCATTGCCCTCTGCTTTAATAGTACAACTGAAGACTGACTGAAAAGGGCTGACATGAATACAGACATTAAGTAATATACTACTGAATGTTTTAAAGATGACTTTTCATTTTCAGAAAGCTTGCTTATAGAACTAGTAAAATAACCTAATATTTTTCAAGAAAAAACAAAGAAAGAATAAAAAACTCTTAATATTTATGCCAAGTAATACATAAGTGTTTCTGACAGAAATGGTATGGATATTGGCTCTTCATCCTATTAGGTGCAGAAGGCTCAAGAACCTGATATATTGGTAATTACTGAATCACCTGGAAAAATAAAAAGTATTCTCAAATAAGAAGGATAATCTGAAAGAACTAAAAGTTACCTGTAGAGTACAGTTCATCATCCTTATTATGTAGTCGAACTGTTGATGGTCTAATATTGCCCGGTTTTGCTGAACATGTAAACCCAGCTCATCAGTGAGACACTGTCTTGCTGCCTTTCCTTTAAGGGCTCTCAGTGCAGCAGGAAGGGTCTGAGGACAAGAGAGGAAGACATGAACAAAAGGTACCACTGGAAAAAAAGTAACTTTCAATCATACTGAAAACTCACGTGTATCCTATAAACCATTTAACAGAGTTATTAGTAGAATTAAACTGCTAGAAAAGAGTTGATGTACTGTTAAGGACAACAGTAAACAGATGGATTTATAGTGATTTTTTAATTTGTAAGGCAGCATGAAAATAAGTAGGACTAGTTTATGTGATACATTTAAAAAACAATAAACTTCATTAAAAAAAACTCATCAAAATTGTGGTCACCAAAATAACTGTTGCTTCAGATTATGAGTCAAAACCACAGACACTTAGACACGTTCTTGCAATAACTGGTCACATCTCCATGGCAAGAATAGAAGGAAAAATTAAAATGACAAGAATCATGGGTGATTTTATACTTTTTTCAAGTGATTAGCAACTTAATCACTACTCAGTTTTAATTTATGACTGGAAAATTCTGCAATCTCTTCTTATTTCAAAAGCATAATTAAGAAGGAAAAAAACTCAGAGCAACAAACAGAAATCTCTAGGTGTATGTACTAAAATTCTTTCACTTCATCACCCACAAGAACGCCTCTTCCGTTTCACCTTTAGAGCTGAATTAATTTACTTTACATAAAGTAATAATTTAACTTTGAAAACCTAAAATGAGAACAAAGGGGCAAAGAAGAAGGAAGGGAAGAAGACTGAGAGTAGGGGGACCTAATATTGTTACCACGGGTACAGGAAACAGGCTGTGAAAGCTGAAAGCAAGAGAAGCAAAAGAAAGTCTGTAACACTTCAACCATAAGAAAAAAATGGATACCAGAAAAACTCAAAATATAAAGAGGCTTGAGGTCATTTAGTGCAAGGGTAAAAACTTCATTTTACATGTTTTACTAGCCCCTTGTAATAAATGTTCAGAATTATGACGAGTCACTAAGGAAAGGTTACATATGTTTAGTATGTTTTATTAAAGAAGGCAAGAACATGTGCTTTAACAAGGCATATTTAAATGAATACCACAATTTTTATAATTCATTACTTGTTCTAACTAGATTCTTTGTAATAAATAAAATTATATTTTAGATGTTAAGTTTCTAAGTAATATGCCAAAATAGAATTAATGAACAATGTTTAAAAGTTCCGGGGGGGGGGGGAAATGACTATCAATACTTCTCTGGTTGCCATATAATTAGGCTTGGGTAAGATTTTAAATCTTAGACACTGTTCATTTAAAATGATCAAAACAATGAAAGGATACTTTATAAGGAAAAGGGATTGAATCAGAGAAGCGGTCAGTAGGCAAGCTAAACATAGAAATCTGAAAGGGATGTGATGAATGCTTACTTGGGAAAGATGGCATTTTATTACCTTTTCAGTCTCCAATGTTTTATTTTCAAATATGAATGAGATGCAGTTTCTAACAACTTCCAGTCTCTGTGCACTGTTGAAAACTGTTGTCACCTTATCCATTATTGAAACTAGTAAAGGAGTATAAGGAAAACACAAATTAAACTCCTTCAGCAATTACAAAAGGGGAATATTACTGTTTACAGTTTATGACTCTGTTTACATGACCAACACTTAAGCGTTTTTTTCCCTTGTTACATGACACTGAAAGTATTTCATTTCCTCACTTTGATTACATTTTTAGGTTGTGAAGTGGCAGTCTAGTCAATGGGTTATTTAGGATAATTTCACAGGATAGATTCTAACACTGTACTTAACTCTTAGGCAAATTAATTCATATTTACATTGCTCAGTAAATTTTTTTTAAGGTAATAATTTTTCCTTTAATTGTAAACAAACAAACAGATAAAAAATATTTTGGGTACAAGATCATGACAAAAATAGCAAACACTCATATGTAAGAGGACTGACTACTAACAGACAAAGAAGTTGATACTTCTAACATATTACCAAAGAAAAACCACATACCACAAAAAATTAGGTTCTACAAATCTGAGTACAGGTGACCTGAAGAAGCACTGCACACAAAGAGAAATGATCATGGCCAAAGAATCACTATAAAAATTTGGGAGAGTCACTTCTCAGTTCTGTGAACTTAGTACCTGTCAACTTTACAAGGTTGGATAAGTCTAGTGTACTACATAGGCTTACATTACTTAAAATAAATTTAACTTATTAAAAGAATATTAGAAAGATATAAATTGAAGCAGTATTTGTCAAATAAAAAGTATAATTTCACAAAGAACTACACTATATAATTTGTACAAATGAGGCAGTATCAATAATTCTTAAGCCTTATACTTTATGGCTGCTCTTACCTAACAAGAAAGACCACCATATCTTACTCTTAGCATTTCTTTCATTTCATCAATACGAAATTTTATATCCTTCAAATAATTTTTTAAACTTTTAAAAATCTTGAAATAATTATAAGCTTACAAAAAGTTGCAAATTATTACAGAGAAGATCCATGCACTTAATCACCTTCCCCCATGGTGATATCTTACATAACTATACTGCTTTATCAGAATCAGGAAATCAATCTTACTTGGTTTTTACTGTAGTTTTCTTGAAATCACTTAAAATCATGTAAGATTAACATTAATGACCATGACTGTAAAATAGATCATTTCATATGACTTTTCTCTCTGAAACATGCATTCTTAATTTTGCACTCTGGTGCTTCCCACATGTGTAGGTCAGTGGCATAGACTGAAATTGAAATTGATCTATATTTAGAGTAGAAAACTTCTTAGTCTCCAAATAAGACCACATGCTTTATTGAGAGAGTAACATCTTTAACCTATGTTTATAAAATTTTAATTCTAAAATCTTTTTAGCAGCATTTTAAATTTTCTTTAGGATGAACCATTAAAAACCCCACATTTTCTTATAATGAATCTGTTTACCATCTGGGAATTATTATTTTCCTTTGGAGACTATGACTTAGTTCATTCCCAGAAGAAAGTTCTTCACTTAGAGTTACTGATGTATCAGGCATTGGCCAAATCCCCAGTTGTGGCATTCTAATACTAGCTTTCTAACATTTGATAACAACTCTGGTTTGTGGGTATTTGACCTCCCCAGGGCTTCCTTCCCAAGGCTTTGGCTTTCAAATGCTATTTCTAGCATTTGAAATAGCATTTGAATAGTATTCTTCAACACTCTGGTCCCTCTGAGGAACAGCTGGAAACTAATTAACCTCTCAAAATGTGAATGGCTCTTAAAGTGACAGAGCAATTCTACATTCAGATTAAATGGGTATCATGTAAAATGAAACATTCATACCTTTTAATTTTAATACAAGGGAAATCCTAATTCTGATCAACTCAAATGAACCAGAAACTGGGACAGAGGTCCCTGTATTCGTCTTTCACTCATTCATTCATCATTTGTTCGTTTGTTCATTCATTCATTCATTCTAGTTTTACAGGAAGTGCATGCAGGGACAAATACTGAGTCATGTGTAACTCTTTCACTGACTACAATGAGACATTCCATATGCATCTAAAAAAAGAATTTGATGCTGATTGAAAATGAAAGTAAAGAGATTATACAAAAACAATATTGAGACAAGGCTACAATTCAAGCAAATTAAAATTTAAACCAACTTCTAATCTGTTCACGTGGGTATTTAAAGAAAGCATTCAACTAGCTCATGGATATTAAAGTTAAATGACCAAACCCTTCAAAAAATAACTACCCTAACATGTCTACTTCTCCTCCATTCTCTTCTCTATGTGAAAGTACAATCAACACTTAAGTAAAAGCTGTTACTACTTAGGGAAATAATAACAAATTAACATTATTAAGTAAATAATAAGTAATATTAACATTACTATATAACATAAATGTTAAGATACATAAATTATTAACATTACAACATAAACAACATAAATAATTAATAAATAATTAAACAACATAAATAATTAATATATTATTATCCCGGAATTTTAATAATAAAATTTCACTCACTTCCAAGTATGATGGAACAGTTTGTAACAAACTAAAACTCCCACCAGGAACAATTATATAAAAGTAAGATAAAATGCAAAAGCCATCTATTTAAATATATCAGAGTGCTACAGAAACACATGGATTAGAGGACCTAAAATTCCAGAGAAAGGAAAAGACCAAAGAGGTAAGTTAACAAGTACATCCACTTTTTCCCTAAGAGATTTGCCAATATTGAGTACAGACAGGAAGCTGAGAATCTGGGCTTGATTCTGGCAGATGGCCAGGTTGACCAGCAAAGTTTCTGTTGAGAGCTGAACAGACAAAAGTGGATGTATGCTATAGTCCTGAAGTAAACCTCTAAAAGAACAGTAAACGTATATAAATAACAAGTTAACAGATATAAATTATGGAATAGAAAATAATTTATTAATCGAAAAGAATGAAAGAAAGCAGGGGAAAATGTAAAACAAGAGGATCAAATAGAAAAAACCCAGTAAATTATATTAAAGCCATTACTGTATGAGTAATTATATTTATATAAATGAGCTAAATACAAGTAATATACTACAATAGTCAAACTGGAGGAAAAAAACCCTCACATGCTGCTTACAAGAGGCATACCTTAATTATAAGGACCCAGAATTTGAAAATAAAAAAATAAAAAACGATAAACCATACAAACACTAACCAAAGGAAGGCTGGTCTAGCTGTATAAAACTCAAAGTACACTTTATGCCAAGAAGTGTTACTAGAGACAAAGCAGGACATTCCATAATGATTAAGGGGTCAATCACCAGGATGCTATAATATTTGTAAATATATTTGCATATAACAAATCAATTTCAAAATACATAAAGAAAAAATGGAGAGAACTAAAATGAGAACTAGGCAATTCTATTACTTATCATGGGAGACTTTAACACATCTCCCGCAATAGCTGAAGAAAAAGAAGAGATAAAAATCAGTAAAAAAAAAAAAAAAAAAAAAAAAGACAATGCACAGAATGGGAAAAAATATTTGCAAATTAACATGTTTCATAAGGGACTTGTATACAGAACATACAGAGACTTCTTAAACAAAAAGACAAATAGCTCAATTTAAAAATGGGCAAAGGGGGGCTTCCCTGGTGGCGCAGTGGTTGAGAGTCCGCCTGCCGATGCAGGGGACACGGGTTTGTGCCCCGGTCCGGGAAGATCCCACATGCCGCAGAGTGTCTGGGCCCGTGAGCCATGGCCGCTGAGCCTGCGCGTCCGGAGCCTGTTCTCCGCAACGGGAGAGGCCACAACAGTGAGAGGCCCGCATACCACAAAAAAAAAAAAAAAAAAAAAAAAAAAAAAAAAAAATGGGCAAAGGATCTGAACAGAGACACTTCTTTTCCAGAAAAGATATAAAAATGGCCAATAAGCACATGAGAAGATACTCTACATTAGTAGATGTGGAGAAACCAGAATGCCATACGTTGCTGGTAGGAATGTAAAATAGTGTGGTTGTTTTGGAAAATAGCCTGGCAGCTCCTCAAAACATTAAACACAGGCTTATCATATAACCTGACAATTCCACTCCTAGATATTTACCTGACAGAACTGAAAACATATGTCCACACAAAAACTTACACATGAACGCTCACAGCAGCACTATTATTAGTAGCCAAAAAGTAGAAACAACCCAAATGTCCATCAACTGATATATGGATAACAAAATGTGATACATACCCATACAATGGAATATTATTCAGCCACAAAAGCAATGAAGTACTACACATGCTACATGGATGAACCTTGAAAATATCATGCTACATGAAAGAAGCCAATCACAAAAGATCACATATTGTACAATTCCATTTATATAAAATGTCCAAAATAGGCAAATCTATAAAGACAGGAAGTAGATTACCGCCTAAAGCTGGGGAAGGAGTGGTTTTGGGGGTGGGGTGGGGAGTAACTGCTAATGGGTATGGGTGTTTCTATTTGGAGGAATGAAAATGTTTGAAATTAGACAGTGAAAATGCACTCTGTGAAGATACTAAAAACCACTGAATTGCACACTTTTTTTTTTCTTGGCTGCGTTGGGTCTTTGCTGCTGCACACGGGCTTTCTCTAGTTGTGGTGTGCAGGCTTCTCATTGCGGTGGCTTCTCTTGTTGCTGAGCACAGGCTCTAGGCACGTGGGCTTCAGTAGTTGTGGCTCACGGGCTCTAGAGCGCAGGCTCAGTAGTTGTGGCGCACAAGCTTAGCTGCTCCACAGCATGTGGGATCTTCCCGGACCAGGGCTCAAACCCGTGTCCCCTGCATTGGCAGGCGGATTCTTAACCACTGCGCCACCAAGGAAATCCTGAATTGCACACTTTAAATGGGTGAATTTTATGGTATGTGAATTACATCTCAATATAGCTATTTTTAAAAAAGAGAAGATTCCACAGTGGGAGCCGTTAGGCTAATCGTTACCCTGTGAGGGGTACTGAATGGAAAAGTGTTTCTAGGTATTGATAGTGCTGATTCTGGTTGCACGAATTTGTTCACTTTGTGAAAACTCATCAAGCTGTGCACTTCTGTTTTTGTGTCTTATATCTTAATAAAAGGTTTACTTTTTTCCTTTTAAGATTTATTTATTATTTATTTTTGGTTGCGTCGGGTCTTAGTGGCAGCACATGGGATCTTCGTTGAGGCATGCGGGATCTTTCAATGCAGCGCGCAGGCTCTTCGTTGCAGTGCACGGGCTTCTCTCTAGTTGTGGCATTCAGGTTTTCTCTCCCTAGTTGTGGCACACAGGCTCCAGGGTGCGTGGGCTCTGTAGTTGTGGCACAGGGGTTCCAGAGCGCGTGGGCTCTGTAGTTTGCAGCACTTGGGCTCTCTCATTGAGGCACGTGAGCTCAGTAGTTGTGGCGCGCGGGCTTAGCTGCCCCGTGACATGTGGGATCCCAGTTCTGCGACCAGGGATCGAACCCACGTCCTCTGCATTGGAAGGTGGATTCTTTACCACTGGACCACCAGGGAAGTCCTCAAAAGGTTTAGTTTTAAAACAAATAAATGGACAAATACATACCAACAGGTGGACCTGCGGGCACAACACATTTCTTTTCCACTCTTGAAGCAGGAGGTGCATTCTGGTTCTTGGCAAGATTTTCCTGTATTAATTCCTGTACCCGAGTTTCATTAATCTTTGGGAAAGGAAGAATATGAACTCGCAAGTGGGATCCTTCTGTTGGACGTGGAACTTTCTGAAACGCCATATGAGGGTTTGGATTTTCCTGCGATATGAAACATACGTAAAATGATTCCAAAGTTAAAAGAACAATGGCAGATTGTCAGCCAGAAACTGAAATCAGAGAGATGAGACACTGTACATACATTCAAATATATGCCATAAAATACAGAGTATTGGAATCTTACTTCTTACATGATTTACCAGCAGCATCTGATACAGCTGATCACTCTTTTTCCTCTTCAAGGAACACTTTCTTCACTTGGTTTCTAGGTCGTCTTGTTACATCTTTGTTTATTTTTCATCTCCCTAATCTCTTAACTATGTGAATACCCCAGGGCTCAGATCATGGGCCACTTTTCTAATTACACTTACTTTCTTGGTGATAACTTCCAGTCTTTTATCTTTAAACCATAAATCACCAATGATTCACAAATTTTTATCTCCAAATGAGCTTCCTCCTGAACTCCATACCTGTATATTCAACCACCTGCACATAGTGTTTCCATCTGGATTTAAAATAACATTGTAAATATATGTCCAAAATGGAGCACTTAATATTCACCTCCTCCAAATCTGCTTTCTACAGTCTTCCCCACTTCAGTAAATGGCATATTTATTTTTTCCAATCACTCCGGTGAAAAGCTTAATCATTAATGCCTTTCTCTAATACCGAATTATCCATTCCTCTGCAAACCTTTTACACTTTGCCTTTAAAATACGTTTATAACCTGACCACTTTTCAATACATCTTGGTTCAAGCCAATATCTCTCATGTTGCTACAGAACATTCTCTTAACCAGTCTCCCTGCTCCACCCTTTGCTCCTACCCTCACTCTATTTTTAACACCGCAGACAGAGTGATCTAGTTAAAATGTCAAATCATCACCTAACTACTTTGTTCATTCAAATAGCTCTTCATCTCATTCAGAGTAAAACCAAAAGTTCTTACAATAATTTACAAGATATGGCTTCTCTATATGACTGTGCCCTACTACCGTTTCCTTCATTCATTCTGCTCCTGCTACACAGGCCTTCTAATTCCCGCCTCAAAGTCTTCACACTTAACTGTTCCCTCTGCCTGGAATGCCTGTCTCCCACCAGTTTGTACAGCACCCTCTCTCTTTTCCTGCATGTCTTTGCTCAAATGCCACCTTTCGTGCCCACCCTATCTAAAATGACACCCCCCAACACAGTCCCTATCCCCCTTACTATATTTTCCTTGTCACCTTCTCACATATTACAAATTCTATTTAACTTGTTTATTGTCTGTCCTTTTCTCATTAAAATGAAACTCAAGAGGACAGACATTTTGATCAATTATAAACTATTTTTTTATCCTCTGCTGTATACATATTGCATCTAGAAACTGCCTGGCACATAGCAGGCACCCTAAACTACTTCCTACTGTATGCTAATGAGTGGGACACAATGTTGAACACATATTAGAATTGCAATAATTAAATTAATTGTGTCAGTTAATATTTTCATAGACCCTTAGGGCTGGCATGGACTTTTATCCAGCTACCACTTAAGTAGAATTATATTTCAAATACTACGGGCAGAGTGGAATCCATCCTTTTTACAAAGTTCTCTAAAGAATGCTGCTATAGGGGCTTCCCCGGTGGCGCAGTGGTTGAGGGTCCGCCTGCTGATGCAGGGGACACGGGTTCGTGCCCCGGTCCGGGAGGATCCCACATGCCGTGGAGCCGCTGAGCCTGTGCGTCCGGAGCCTGTGCTCCGTAACGGGAGAGGCCACAACAGTGAGAAGCCCGCATACCACACACACACACACAAAAGAAGGCTGCTATACAATCATTCTTAGACCAATTCTTGCATTTATTATTCTTTGCAACCAGAAAATTTCTTTTTCCTCCTGAACCTGTGTTATTCACGTTGTACATTAGGCTCAATACTGCCCTATACATTCTCTGGACAGTTAAAATGGCCAACTCTCATCATCTACCAGAGCTGCTCCCCACAATTCTTTTTGGTTATTTGACCCAGACCCAGACCACAGCAGATGATATAGGGAGCATATCTCAGCAATACAATGGAAATAATACTCCTTTAAGTGTCAAAAGCCTGGGTTCTAGTTTTTGCTCTGCTCATTATGTGATGCTGGATAAATAACTTTGCCTAAGTATATACAGGCATACCTTGTTTTATTGCACTTCACTTTATTGTGCTTCGTAGATACTAGGTTTTTTACAAATTGAAGGTCTGTGGCAATCCTGTGTCGAACAAGAGTACTGGCACCATTTTTTCCAACAGTATTTGCTAACTTTGTGTCTCTATGTCATGTTTTGGTAATTCTAACAATATTTCAAACTTTTTCATCATTATTATATTTGTTATGGTGATATGTGGTCAGGGATCTTTGATGTTATTATTACAAAAAGATTATGATTTGCTGAAGGCTCAGATGATGGTTAACATTTTTTAGCAAAAAAGTATTTTTAAATTAAGGCATGTACATTGTTTATTTAGACACAAATACTATTATTGCACAGTTAACAGACTACAGTACAGTGTAAACACAACTTTTATATGCACTGAGAAACCAAAAAATGCGTGTGACTCACTTTATTGTGATATTCGCTTTACTGCAGTGGTCTGGAACTGAACCCACAATGTCTCTGAGGTATGCCTGTACTTACGCTTTTCTTAAAAGGTTCCTGAGAAGGTGAAATCAGATTGAAAACTTGTTCTTGCCAAAGTAGCCCTCATACACACTTTGTATTTTCCCCTTATATTGTCAGCAAAGACAGGAAAAAATAAGTAAATTCCTATGCCAAGTCTTCACAATCACCACTTTCTAAACTATATGTTGAAAAAACTGTTCCAAAATTACACCTGGATTAACACCAATATCACTAGCCCAGAATTTCTGAAACTGCCCTTTTCCAAAAGCAGCATGTTTTTTCTCTGTTCTTTAGGCACAATATCTAAGATACCTCGTCTTCTCAAAAGTTATAAATATCAACTTTCTAATACCCATTGGGCAGATATTTCTTTCAGGAGGGGGAGGTAATTCATGTGGATTTTGAGTTTGAATCATTTAAAGTACATTCTTCACTACTTCCATTTCTATCTATACTTATTTTCTTTATAATAAAATAAAAACTTTAAATATACTTCCTATGATATAAATAATATTCATTAAAACAAATTTGAAAAAATGGAAAAATAAAAGTAGAAATCTTCTTAGTGGTGCCAGTATCTTTTCTAGTATATTTTCTCTCTCTCTTACTATGTATTCTTCTCTCTTGCTCCAAAAATGACTTAAGGTGGTTTAGAAAAATAAAGATACACATATTGATTGCTTCTAATCAAAATTCTGTAATGTTATGGATTCATCCTAAACTTTGTAAGGAAGATCAAAGATCCAAAAACAGTCAAGGCAATTCTGAAGAAGAGTAAATAGAGAAGTCAAACTTTCCAGATATCAAAATTTATGCAAACCTTTAATAATTAATACAGTATAGTAACTGGCATCACTGAAGGGTTAAAGGGCTAATGGAATAGAGAAGCCCAGAAGCAGGACTATATGTGAAAATGTGATAGAGACAGGAAACACTATAATTCAGAAGGAAAAGTTAGACAATTCAATGAGAGAAGGTAATACAACAAAGTAATTTTAGCTCATGGTCTCTGATATCAGACAGCCTGGGTCAAATCCTAGCTTAGCCACTCACTAGTAGCGTGACCCGGTGCAGTATCAATTCTCTTACCACTTGGGTTTTAGTTTCCTCATCTGTAAGGAAGATAATAATATAATACCTACTTCACAAGGTTCTTGTGAGGGTGGAACAAGTTGTTATAGGAAAGCTTTACAACACACACACACACACACACACACACACACACACACACACACACACACACACTCTTACTTCCCCAGAATAAATCTGAAAGCTCTTTTCTGAAAGTTTAGAGTATATTCATTTGAAAAATATTTAGTCACTGCATATTCTATGGCATGACACCATGCCTCTGAAACTAAAACCACCTCTTTCTCCCAGGGTTCCCATCATATCACCAGCTACTTATATTTTAACAACAATGACAACAATAATAGTACTCAATGAGGGTTTAAATAAAAATCACTTATTAAAGAAAAGATATAGCTATTTGTCACTAATAGTATTTTTTTTCTCATAAGCAATTTGAAATATTGTAAACCAAATCCATATACAATTCAGAATAATAAGCATTCTAAAAAATGATTTTAAAACAAAGTTCAAAGCTGAGGCTATCCTTTAGCTGTACAGATAGTCTTCATAAAAATTCAGATTATGGGCTAAAGTTACTAAATGATAATATATTCAGCTGTGTTTAGAAAATTCAAAAAAGGCTCATGCTCCAAGATCTAGTACTATTTGGTTTTCTGGCGGCCGTATTTGTACGCTGCTGCCCTCTAGCGGGCAGTATGGTAAATATAAAGGACCACACTCACCACCTCACACCCACCTTAGTCACATAATGACTTCTGAGAAGATAGCAGAAATGAGACATTTTAAGGCTCGTTGAACTCTGCATGTTCTTGGAAACATGCTATAATTTGTAACTCCAAATGCGTTTAGATCAATCCCTTGAAGATTACTGAGCTCATTAAAAACCGCAGCCCAATTTCTTTGTTGAATCTCCGTGTTGAAATAAGGAAATGCATTATTTTCCAACAGAACAAAAAAGCAGCCAAATATTCATCTTTGATTTTAGAGAAGTGCAAATATAAAGCAATAACCAAGGACTTAGACAACTACATACTTATGGTGAACATAATTCTGTCCAAAGCAACAAGAAAGCTGGCAAAATGCACTATCATTTAGAGGGAATTTTAAAGTTGGATAATGATTTTCAAGAAGTGGGTTCTGTAATCCTGCTTTTAGAGTATACTATAGCAATGGGAGGTATAATGATTTTCTCAGACTTGAAAAAATGACACACACACCATCTGGTCTGGAAACATGGATTTTTCTTTTCTCTCTCTCTTTTTTTTTGGCAAGCTAAATGAGAATATGCTTAGGGCTTACAAAAAACAAGGCTGAGAAAGCACTTCAAATAAAAGCAAAGCAAAGCAAGACAAAACAAAAAGCCCCAAACCCTACTGGAAATTCAAAGTAGGCACACTGGGAAAAAAAATTTCTTCCAACACATTGGTCTCAGCAATGAATGACAAATCAATGCGACCTTGTCAGGGTTTACCAAGTTTCCCATATTAATTTAGGTATTTAATAATTATTTAATGTGCACCAATCATACCTAGACCTGTGTTACACAAATTCTTAAAAATCCTTTTAAATACAGCCGAAACCAATACTATCAATTGGACTAAATCGTTAAACACTGAAAAAATGTAACTGGACTTTTTAGAGTTGCCTGGCTGTGAACATGTTTGATGGAAAGAAACACTCTCAATTTTCCATCCTCACAGGTCTTTCAATGATCACCTAATAGAATTAATGTCTCATCCTTAATACAAAGAAATTTGGTATATGACTTCAATATGTAATGTGCTGGTTGCCCTAATTCAGGGTTTCTTAACCTTGACACTATTGACATTTTGGGCTAGATAATTCTTTGTTTGGTGGTGGGGGGCAGGGAAAAGTGGGTGTCTTGTATACTGTAAGATGTTTAGAAGCATCCCTGGCCTCTACTTACTAGATGCTACTAGTATACCCTTTCTAGTTGGGACAGCCAAAAAATGTCTCCAGACGCTGACAAATTTCTGGGGGTACAGAGTTTGCCCCTGTTAGAACAACTGCTCTAATTCATGACTCTAGACGGAGGCTTCATGGTCTAAGACAAGTCTTTTTACAAGTACCAAGAAAGCACAAAGTGACTAGCTAGGAGATCTAATACTCTCACTCACCCGCTGGCATGCAAATTAAAGCCATAAAAGGATAAAACCACACACCTATTAAAATGGCTAAAAACAAAGCAAAACAAAAAAACAACTGAGGATACCAACTGTTGGTGAAGACACAAAGCAAACAGAACACTCAAATATTGCTGGCGGGAATGCAAAAATGGTATAGACTTAAGGAAACAGTCTGGCAGTTTCTTACAGAGATAACATTTTGTTACCATTTTTCCAGCATCCTACTCCTAAATATTAACTCAGGAGCAAAAAATATTCAAGTTCACACAAAAACCTGTGCAAATGTTTAGGGTGGTTTTACTCATAATTGCCAATACTGTCCTTCATTTGCTCAACAGATAAATAAAACTCTGGTATAACCATACAATGGAGTACTGCTCAACAATAAACAGGAATGACATACATGCAGTGGCATGGATGAGTCTGAAATGCATTATTCTAAGAGAAAGAAACCAGACTCGAAAAACTATGTCATGACATTATGGAAAAAGCAAAAACTACAGAGACAGAAAACAGATCAGGTGCCAAGAGTCTGAAGTGGCAGAGCGATGTGACTCTAAGGGAGCATTAAGAAGAAACTTGGGGCGACAGAAATGCTCTACGCCCTCAGTGTGGTGGCGGTGGCCGCAAAACTCATTCGTTTACCAAAACCCATCAAACCGCACGTTAAGAAGGGTAAATCTTACTACCTGTAGATTACACCATGGTAAACCCGACTGAAAATAGACAAGCAAACCAGACAGGGTGGAGGAAGGAATCTGATTTTTACGCTTTGGGGTGGGGGCCTCATTTCATCCTAACAATCTAAGTAAGTTGTTTATGTTTTGACTTTTTAAGATGAAAGATGACTGTAATATTTTACTTCCTTCCTATAACAACAAAAACAAACCCCTTTATTCACAGTTGGCAAAGAGTACAAATATCATCAGTGTAGACTGAATGTGCCTGGGAGTGAAATTAACTTTCTGCAGAAATGTAAAGGGAACAGATCTTATGTGATTTAGAATGGCTACTCCTGCATTTGGGCTTTGTTCTCTCATTAGTTTTCAGACTTATTTGTTTCAACATTGGGCAATGAAATACTTATTAGGCACAAACAGAAATCTCATATTATTTTATAAGAAAGTCCAAGTCCTCTCATTTTTCCTTTAATTTTTAAGAAAACAAATTACACAGTCTAGCAAATGTTTATGTACTACCGCAGATGAAAAACAAATTAGAAAAACTGCACTATGTAAAACAGTAAAACACATGTCCAATTGATTTCTTGCTGCCTTGGAACAGATGTTTATAAAGCTCTTGATCTGACCTATCCTAATATTCTCATTTTGCATTCAGCTAGTTGTCTTTTATAAGTGTATACCAAGAATCACAGAGAAAGAGCAGGTGAGTAGCTACATGTGCTGTCATGTAGACATCAAGAATTCTGATAGCCAAAGTAGGCAGACACAGTATTATCAACCCGGCATGGAAAGAAAAGCTGTACCAATGTATGGCCAATAAAAATCTTCATGGTATAACTTTGCCAACACATACACATTTGTCTCTAATGGATTTATTCCTTTCCTTCGTCTTCATTCCACCTTCCCTTTCCCTTCTCCACCAAACTCACCAAACACTTTTCTTAACTATTTAGGAAGCTTCAGAAAGTTAAAAGAGCAGCTAAACCCCGTTGCAATTCATCCTACTCAGGTCTACTCACATTCCTACAATTCATCCCTACTCCCTGAAAAGCACTATAAGGGAATGATGATAAGAAACTGGACAGTTAACGTTTGTTTTTGAGGTACTTCAAAGGGAAGTGAAAGAGAGAAGCTAGATACACATACCAGACTTCAGTGCAATAAAGTATTTACAAACATCTGAATGGAATCACCAGGTCTCAATTCTAACCCAATAATAAGGAAACAGTCAAATTATATGGTTGGTTTTTGCTTACCAAAAGGGAATTTTAGAAATGTGATAAAAAAAAAAAAGACTAGTTAAAAATAGAACCATCTGGATTATTTTCCTTGCATTGAGACCATCCTTCCTCCCTCCCCTCAACTTCCTGTACAACCCAAGAAAGTAACTTTACCATCATGTCTGTTTTTAACTTTGTATCTACTTCAGATAAAACTTTGTATTTACTTCAGAAAAAACTTTGTATTTACTTTAGGACCATCATGGATTTAGAATCACAGAACTGGAAGGAATCTCATAAAGTCTGATGATAATCCACTGGAATATTCTCAAATACTCATTACTCATTCATCATGTATGTGTATCCCCTTCTCAAGGATATTAGTGGAATCATGTACCTAGAAAATGCCTGGAACTAGTAGGTACCTAATATACATACTGAATGAACAAATTTGATTAACTTAAATGGAACAGAATTAGACTGTGGAAGGGAAAAAGCCCAGCAAGGGCTCAAGAAATGCAGAGTACATTTGAAGGGCGATTTCCATATCTTACCTAGTAATACATCCCTCACGATGATCACTTTAAAAGTGCTATTCTATAGGATGGGGGCTGTTTGTGTTTTACAATCACCCTTAAGAACATATAATTACTAGATATTTATTTTATTGCAGTTTTCAGTTTTGTTTTGGCTTAGTGTAAGCTACGTATCATTAAATTTAAGTTACAGATTACATTTAAGCTATCATTATATTTCAGTTACTTTGTTTTTGCATCACAATGGCTTGGCACACTCCCTTACATACACTGCATATTCTGTCCTGTGACAGAGACAAACCTGGGTCACAACCCCAGCTCTGGTCACTTACTGGCTATACAATTTTGCAGTTCTGGAACAGTCTTGTAAAAATGCAAGAAATAGATATTCAGTTATTAAAGGGATCAGTCCCAGAGTCTCAAACACTGATTCCCATTTGATGTTTTGCTATTCTTTGAAATCCATAAATAAATCACTCCTAGTAGGCCAGGAAAAAACCTTTCTAATCTTCAATTTCCTCACATATCAACACCTGCCCTATCTACCTCACAGGGCCATTTTCAAGTCAAATGAGAAAATACATTAAAGAGCTTTATAAAGAAAAAAGTATAAAGTCAGCCTTTGGAAGTACCACTATTTTTCCAATTGGAGATGAGCCAGCCTAATGGAGTGAAAGAAGATAGTCTTAGGAACTGGATAGAGGAAAATTCCTGAATTTAAAATCTGGATTCAATCACTTAATAACCATATGATCCTGAGCCAATTATTCCCAGTAAAATGGGGATAATGACACCTATTTTACATCGTTATAAGGATTAGAGATGATGTATGTAAAGTGCTTAATTCCATGCCTGGCACGTTGTGCTAAACACTCAATATTTATTATTATTACAATACATCAACAGAATTTTCTCATGTGATCACGCTACACGTTAGTTCTATACAGCCATCATATTGACAATAAATGGCAAAGACCAGCACAGAACACAAGTTTTCCTTCTGACAGAATTCTTTTTTAAGTTTCAGCATACTAATCAAGAAACAGATTTATTATATTGGACACAGTTATAAATGTGGAATTTAGGATATCAGTCCAAGGGATAAATTTTAAAATAACTTCAGGAATAAAATTCATAAATAACTGAATAATATGAAACAAAGAAACACAGTTTAGTATTCATGTTTTTATCCAATTGGTTCTCAGATTTCGAATGGATGTGACAAAGCACTGACTAATGATCCAACATCCAAAAAGGTCCACCTATTCAAATAATGAAGTTATACAATACCAGTATACTGACCCAAAATCTTTCTTAACTGTATTTCCTTTAAAATGCATCTTCCCTCAACTTTCCCCTGGAAAACCATACTTCCCACTTACTTCCCTTTACTTAGTAAAAAGATTCAACTCTGAAAAGCTTCACACGCAGGAGATATCATTAGCCACAATCCACTTTTCTGTGTGCATCTTAGGTTTTCTTCTTTCCTGGTATCCAAATGCATATTTTACCACATTCCAGTCTTTTTAACTTATTGTATTTCTTCTCTCAGGGAATATTTTCACCCTTGAGTTTCTGTAGTCACCTGACAGTTTTCTTTCTTTCTTTCTTTCGCTTTTCACTCCCTATATGTTCAAAACAATACAACTCAAAGTTTTTCCTGATACAGTGGACAATCACTGTACAAAGCTAGAGCAGAGTAAATTGGTCAATTCTGTCTGACGCAGTTCTGGTTTCCAATGAGTCTAATCTTTACATCTCAAAAATGTTCAATACACTCTTAAGAAGACAGAGACCTAAATGAAAATCACAATGAAGGCAAATGACAAACTGGAAAATTGTGACTAATATGTTTTTGTAATACAGCAATTGACAGGAAAATCACTTTGAAAAGTGAGGTCTATTTTGATGCCCAGTACCAACTGTAATATCTTGTAACTCATAGTCCCAAAGGTTTTAAATCAGAACAAAAGAGATAATCACTAGGAATACAAAGCTTTTTAATTTTTCAAACAAAATACTTTATTAATACTTTTAAAATTAATGGCTGTCTAAATAAATACACTTACTTACATTTTTGAATAGTTGCTCAGCAAGTTCTCTGACATGCTTTATCATCTTCACTGGGTTATTTTCTTCAACTTTAATTCGCTCTACTTCAAAAGCTACCAACTTGGAAAAAGAATCAAATGGTAAAACATCAACTCCCAAATATGCTGAATATAGAAAACTGTGTGAAAATTTCACACAATTTGCAAACCAGAAAGCATCCAAAATGTATACTATTATTAAAACAAATTGTTTTAGATTTTTACTGTGTTTTGCCTCTATTTTACAGTTACAGAGTCAGTCAAGCCCTTGCATGTTCTGGTGGTCTCTCTCTGCTGATTTAGGGTCTTGGAAAAAGTCATTTCTGGAACTCAGATTCTTCTCTCATTCTCCAGGCCTCACTCAGAGAATTCTCTCAGAGAATTTCAGATGGTCAGAAAGTCTTCAAACATTTCCCTAACTCACAAAATATGAACCAAATGTTCAAGTTGGGTCACTCTAGTCCTAGCATGCTAACAGCATGATTTGAAACAAGTCACTAAAACTCCTGAGCTTCAGTTTCTTCATCTCTAAAATAAGATGGAAGAACAAGATGACCTTTAGGTTCCTTCTAGTTCTCAAATTTTATAAACTCTGATCCATTTCCTAACCAACTAACTTACTGGGAGAACTGTGCTAGTGTGTACACTTGAAGTAGAGCAAAGAGTACTGACAGGAAAAAATGAGGTATAGGGAGGAGGTAAACAGATGGATTTTTTTCTAAGGGTATAATGTAGGAATTCTCATGCAAGGAACTAATAGATTCACTGGAGCAGACATATAAAACTATGACTCCACCTCTTCTAGGCCAGGATTCAGAAGGATTGCCAAAGAAAGTCAAACGTTTCTTTCCTTCTAGCAGGTCTATTTGATGGGAGTGTGGGGACAAGACAACACACAGTGCAAGCTGTCACTCCAAGCTCCATAAGCCTTGTGTGTGGTAGGCTGCCCTTGGCTAAATGAAAACAAGGATCCCTTTCCCAGGAGCAAGTGTAATTTTCCTAAAAGCACATTCCCCTGCAAACCAGTTAAATGGCCAAAGAGGGTAGAAGAAGAAATTACTTAGGTCTGGTGTCCCATTTTTTTTTAAGCCCTTGACTGAAGTAAACATACAAATAACTGGTTTTCAAGTAACATCATCAATAAGACATCAAAAATCATCACTGTAGACAGAACACAGAACTGGATGAACACTAAGGGGAGACCCAATAGGAATCTCACACAGAGTCCTTGCCTTATCATTGTTTCCCAACTGAAGAATCAATCTATCCATCCATCCATCCATCCATCTATCTATCTATCTATCTATCTATCCCTTAAGTATATAAATGAACATAATAAAAGACAAGTTGCCATATAAAGTTAGAGACATAAAATAAAGGCTAATGCAGACTAGTGGCTCTCAGAGTCCTCTACTCTGGGAAAGTCTGGAGGAGGTGGTGAGATATGAGAAGAGTATCGAAAATGGACTGAAAAGGAGAAAGAGAGCACTTCAGACAAGGGAAGCAGTTACAAATACAGTCAGAGGCTGTGGCAAGCCGGCAAGCAAGTTTTCTGGAAGTAATCAATCTGGGTTATTAGTTGTGATGAAGATGCTAGAGAGAGCTACTAAAGGAATTTGGATAGAAAGCAAAGGGTACATAAACCAATGTTACTATTTAGAATGCTTCAGAGACTAATAAAGCACAGGCGCTAGAAAGGACCCTGGGGAGCACCTAATTCATCCACATAAAACATTATGTATCAATTACTTAGTTCAAGATCTAAAGGCTGGTATATGTTAGTATTAGATAATCAATGATCAATCATATTAGAGAATCAGAGATCAACAGTGATCAGAAAAAACTGTCCACCTCAGGGCAATCTCTCCTAGATCTTCACATGCTTTGTGTTATTATTAAGTAAAGCATTTGGTGCAGATCTCCATACTCAGAACTAAAACATATGCCTTTTCTTTCATTCTTACCTTACTTAACTATCTTTACAGAGAATAAAAGACCCTTCTCTGAACCAAGCATCTTTAAAACCTTGATTCCTAACTTCTCTATATAAAATAAGACCACCAGAAGCATAATATGATCACTATTACTATTCTTCACTACCTTGGGTGCCAGGAGTGTTTTTCTTTTATAGACTTCTAAGAACTTTTACATTTAACTTTTACATTTATTGGTTCCAATATAATGTTCTTCCAGAAACTGAAATGGGAGTAAGAGTCATTGTTCTATCCACCAGAATGGGCTGCTATGAACATAGTTAAATGATAAATGGAAAGATGCATTACAATAAGAAAATTCACAACTAGCAAAAAATAGGATCCTTATTGTGAGTTGCATCTGCCCTAACTTTTCCTTTATATGGTCAATTCCTTGAAGACAGAGACTAAATCTGTCTTAAATATACTTAGTATCTCCTAAGGGAGCTAGACAAATGCTGATTATTGATTAGTAAGAATGGCTTAGCTAAACGCAAAGAAGGTGCTAATTCTTACTTGAAATCTGCTATATTTTCCAAGGATTAGTACTTAAGAAAATACCCTTATTTGTGGTTCTATCTTTTACCGAGGAACTGAAATTGTATCTTCCCTACTTTATTTTCCAAGCTTTGATTAAAATAAAGATAACAGTTTAAAAAAAAAAAGAATGGCTTAGCTAAACTATGGCTCTAAGACACTGATAGATTAAATGTAACTGCAGTCTGAAATAAACTATTTATACATTGAACTTAGATCTTTCTCTCTATAAAACTGATAAGTTCTATCTATACAATCACTGTCAATTTTTCAAAAAGATTTTAATCAAATATTTAAAATTCAGTTGTTCAAGGGAATTCCCTGGTAGTCCAGTGGTTAGGACTCCACGCTTCCACTGCCGGGGATACAGGTTCCATCCCTGGTCAGAGAACTAAGATCCCGCAAGCTGCACAGCGGGGCCAAAAAAAAAAAAAAAAAAAAACTCAGTTGTTCAAGATTTTTATGTATTTCTGAGACATCCAATAATTATATTTTTTTCTAATTTTTCTAATCCACATTATAAACATCAAGATCTGATATGCATAATAATAAATATTTTTGATTTTGATTAACTGTTTAAAACACTACTTCTCTACTTTTATCTACTAGTCTAATTTTGTGTGTAAATAATGCATTCATTTGATAAGAACTATACCTCATCAAAAAGATCACAGGATCTATAGGGAGGACCTCTTTCTGAAACAAAACCTGCAAATGCCATTCCATTGAGAACTTTTGTGAGGAAATCATTCTCAATCAAACCACGCTGTCCCAAGAAAGCTGTCTGTAAAGAAAGAAAACGTGAAATGAATAAGTTATCACTTAGTAATGGATGAATGATCAAAACATAAATATAATAGAAAGATCAAAGCCTGAATAAATGTCTTCATGCATAAATGTGTTGTTAAAAAATACATTCCTCTCTAAAAGGGTTTTGATACCTGAAATACTACATGTATTGAAAAGAATAAAAATGAATCTGTCTGTAAAGCATGAGGGGAAATCAGAAATAACCTCAATTTTAAAAGAAAAATCAACTTAAAGTTACCATACTATAAAGGAAAATATGTCAGCTCCACAGTACTATTAAAGATTATCGTACACCTGACACTAACACAACACTGTAAATCAACTACGTTCCAATAAAAATATAGAAAAGAAGAAAAATATTATCACCTAACCACAAAAAGCAGAGATTTTAAATAATCACATTTGATAAATTAAGGTCAAAATACATGGCTAGAAAAAGATAACCAAGTTGTTTTATTAAATAGAGTCTACATTTTGGATACATACAATATGGTATTATATCTTACCTTGTGAAAATGTATTACTGGTTCTGTATGAATTCTTATGAGTTGTAAGCATGATCTATATCCTTGGAAAAGCTGTGCAAATAATCTAAGAAAAACTGCACGCACTTCTTTATCCTGAAAATATAAGAAGAAATATGTTAGATAATTAAATTGCTTAAAAAAACAAACGAAAAATCACAAAGTCGAAAAGTTGGAAAGAACCTGAGAGATTATGTAATAAATCTGTCTGTGTTTCCTACACAGAAGACTCATTTGTGGCAGCATTAAGTGATGGACATCTAGTCTGTCCCACTGTTGGAGAGTAGAGGCCATTAAATAGTTCTTTTAAAAGCTGAACCAAACAAAACTTGCCTCTAGTACATCCAATTTTCCTCTCAGAAAAAAACATAAATCACAGGGTCTCCCCTTTCACCATGTTAGAGAAGGGCATATTTCCCAAGTCATTTGATTTTTATATCCATCAAATGAATTACAGTCACAAATACAAAAGAAAACACTCAAGACCGTATCTTAAAGGCTTATGAAACTGTTCCAAAGTTTATCCAATTTATAAAAATCTATTCTTATATTAATAAGGTATAACAAAAATCTGTTTTGATAATTCAGATCTTTAAAAAATCATAGTTTTAGAACTCTAAGGAAACCTACAGATTTATTTAGTCAACCTCTTATTTAATTGACAAAGAAACAGTTAAAAATGCTTCATAATTTGTCAAAGGTGTGCAGCTCTATAATGTTCCTTACTGACCACAAAGCTCATCTCTAAGAAATGCAATGATCAAAATTAAAAAAGGGTCTCTGTTATATACTCACTCTTTTATGGCTTCCATTTGGAGCTACATTCATCCACTCACTCCTTAAACTTAATTCTCTCCTGTAACCAACAATCTCTGTTTCCATTTTTTGTAAGCTTCCCTTTTTTATCCTTGCCTGACCCTTTTGATTTGATGCTTGACACAGTTTTTCAGGCTCTAATCTATGTTCTGATTTTTTGTCCCATACTTACTCATGCCTCCTCAGAGCAACAGTCTTAGCTTACTCCCCCTCCCAGTCAGTGTACTGCCTGAGGCTTCTCCTTGAGCAGGTCACAAGGTCAGTCAGTGACAATTCTCCTAATTTCTAATTTGGCACACCTTTACTAGGCTGCCCATCTAACTCTCACTATACTCAGCTTCTTTGAAAAACATACAAAGAAAAGCAACTCTTTTTAAAAACATCAAATTTAAATATTAAACTTCTTACCAGCATTTTTGAGTGAGATAAGGCTGTTCGTGGAGGGGGAAAAGCATGATCTGCTACTTCCAAATCTGGGTGTAGAATCTAAAGCAAAGAAGCTTTGTTACATAAAAGATTGTAATATCAATAAAATCTATTATTTGATCTACCTGGGGCATTAAGATGAAAAAGTGTCAGTACATGAATTACAATATATTCCCTCCATGAAATACAATGAGTTAGCTGAGGCAGCTCTGTATGTACTATGTGAAAAGCAAGAAAAAATATTTAATTAAAAAACACGTTCTAGGGACTTCCCTGGTGGTCCAGTGGTTAAGAATCCGCATGTAAATGCAGGGGACACAGGTTTGAGCCCTGGTCCGGGAAGATCCCACATGCTGCGGAGAAACTAAGCCCATGTGCCACAACTACTGAGCCTGCACTCTAGAGCCTGTGAGCCACAACTACTGAGCCTGTGCGCCACAACTACTGAAGGCTGCGCGCCTAGAGCCTGCGCTCCACAACAAGAGAAGCCACTGCAATGAGAAGCCCGCGCACCGCAACAAATAGTAGCCCCCGCTTGCTGCAACTAGAGAAAGCCAGCAGGCAGCAACGAAGACCCAATGCAGCCAAAAATAAATAAACAATTTTTAAAAACCCACGTTCTAGAAAAACACACATAGTGTGATTTCATTTATTTGAATATAAAACAAAATAAATCCTAAATCTATATATGTACATGCACTGATATATATATATAAATGAAAATGTAAAGTTCTGAAATACACACTAAACTGTAAAACAGTAGTCACTTCTGGAAACAGAATGGTCTAGGGCAGAGTTATTTGTCTATACAGTTGAAAATCTTAAGCATTTGTTCTTATGTTTCTTAGTGTAGTTAAAAATTAATTAGTTAATTAATTAAAATACTGAGGAGAAAGGAAATAAATTTATGAACCTCAAAGTCCAGAGGGGTAACAGTATAACATAATGTGACAAGTATTACAAATATATAAAATAGTAATATATGAATATAAAGTATAATTAATTCAACCTAGGGAAAGTTAAAAAAGAAGGTAACTAACATTTGTGTTAGGCTTTGAAGGAAAGCAGGTTGGGGAGCAGGTGGGAAAGAAAGGTCCATGCAGGACTTAAAAGAAAAAAATAACTTTGTATCATTATGTAGCAAATTTTTGTCTTTGCAGAATCATTTTCAAATACTCAGCGTTTCGTAACATACTTACAATAGACCAAAAGGCTCAAAACAACACTTATACACGACACCAAAATATCGATAATATTTACAATCCAATCACCAAATCATTACTACAGTATAATAACATCTTCATGTCTATAAATTATCCATGATTATTATACAGTTGGAGTACTGTGTAACCATTTGATTACAATTATTGACTGACCAAATGAAGCTCATATACTTGTGTGTCAAATCTCCCACACGGTCCATCAAATGTGATTTCTTTTTGGTCCTATTTTGCCAGTATACTATGCTCTCATGTACACTGTCGTACATAATCCACCAGTGCTTGAAAACTACATAAGTAGGCATACTCAGTTTTATCAGAAATGAATTTTACTCATTGATTAAACTTGGTGGCACAGGTGTTGTAGGTTAAGGTTTACCAGTGTGCAGCAGAACCTCTACCAAGAGCCACTGATTTAAGAACTAAAATCTTAATCTTTGTTAATTTTGGTACCTAATTCCTGCATAATTAAAAATATCATTAAGTAATCATACATAAGATTTTAAAACTTATTTAATTTTCTAGAAACATAAAACTTTTTTCAATCACTCAAATACTACCTTCTCAGCTTTTGCTATATCCATATACGACTGATGCAATTATTTACCTAATATTTTTCTTTAAAATGTCTTTAAATTATCTTATCTCTTTAAATCTAGTATTTTCTTAGATGATACCATCTGTGAAGTCACAGGTTTTGTATGCTATTTTTAATAAACATTATAATACATAATTATTAAAATAAAAAAAGTTGCCACATACCACCCCAAATCATCTCGATACTTCACTCTGGGAAACAGTCATTTGTCATCCTTTGTATAAAATATTCATCCTATTGATAAAGACTAGGAAACAGAGGCCTAGAGATGTAATGTGATTTGCTCAAAATATCAAGTGGCAGGATGTAGACTGGAATTTAGTTCTCCTAAGTCCTAAACTAGTTGCTTTTTACTCTATCACACCTTGTATCCCAGATTACAAATTATATTAGGAAAAGTCAGTCTTCTCTAAATGTTCCCATTCCACAGAATCCACTATAACAACATAAGGACTAACAATTCTGAGAATAAATCCCTCCTGGTAATCCTAGACTTCTGAGTTCCTAAGTTCCTGTTTAAGGGGAAAAAAAAAAAAGATTTTGAACAGCTCAGACTGGAATACTATTCAAGAAGAATATGAAGGTCTTAGTTCTAGTAATGACTTGAAAGGGAATGCAAAATTTCTAAGTTTCAAATTTCTGATGATGGATAAATGGGCACCTAAAATGTTGTCAGTAAAATAAAATACTGTACTTTTAAAAATAAACAAAGGTTGACAAAAGAATTAAATTTGTTTCAATGAGAAACACCCAAGTCACAATATTTCTTAAAACTTCACTGCACAGAATGCTGGACATTTAATCTATCACTAGGTTACATCTTTTTTTTTTTTTTTTTTTTTTTTTTTTCGCGGTACGCGGGCCTCCCACTGCTGTGGCCTCTCCCATTGCGGAGCACAGGCTCCGGACGCACAGGCTCAGCGGCCATGGCCCACGGGCCCAGCCGCTCCGCGGCATGTGGGATCCTCCCAGACCGGGGCACGAACCCGTGTCCCCTGCACCGGCAGGCGGACCCTCAACCACTGCGCCACCAGGGAAGTCCGGTTACATCTTTTTTGTAGTAACTTGGAATCACTGACCGGTTGCTATCACATTGTTTTGCAAGAAGCACACCTACCAAAGAGAAATGAGATGTCAATAAAGAAGGCGAAGGAAAAGGAACAGGTGCTAGCTTCTAATGAGGGATGTTAGGAGATTCAGGGATTTCGAGGCATAGTCTGGTCTTGTTTTCACAGGTGTGTTTCCAATACCTAGCACAGTATTCAGTATATAGTAACTACTAAATAAGTATGCTGAGTGAAAAACTGAATGTAGAACAAATATTCAGTTAGGATTCAAAGTATATTCTTTAGATAATATCTAATAAATAATCTTATTCTAACTACTATATGAGAATATATTCATGTTTTAAGAAGATATCTTTTTTAAGTAATTACACTGTCAATAAATGATATCCAATTATCTTAGTTTAGATTTAAATCCAGAGAAAATTACTATAAAAAATATATCATACCAAAGAAAGAGCTGCTTGAGTCTGATGTAGAAGTGGTTCCGGAAGGGAAGAGAGGTGAATACATTCAGGAATTTTAATAGTGCCTCCATCCAAATCAGCTATGATTACATCTAACTGAAGAAGACAAAAAAAAAATTAATCTGTAATTAATAAAATGTATGTCTAGATTGGCTTCCCAGCTAAATATATATCTCCCAGCTTCCTCTGAAATTAGGTATGGTGTGTGACTAAGTTTCTGCCAATGGAACATGAAAAGTGATGTGCACACTCCCAGGTACTCAAAACAGAGGGGATGTAAGGCCCTCCTATGGTCTCTTTCCCCTTCCCATAGCTGAAACTATGAACTGGCAGTAACCCAACCCTGAACATTGAGAAGATGACAATGCCTGAGTGGATTCTAGTGGAGGAACAAGAAGCAAAGAAGTTTGGACCTTGAATGCGTTCATGGAGCAAACTGGTCTGACATAATGGAACACTTCTATCTACAAACTGCTGCATAAGCGCTAAATAAAATTCCATTTTGTTTTAGCCATTGTATTTTGCATGCTTTATTACAGGAATTAAGCCATATCCTAAATAACACAGTAATCATTATAAGAGTTAACAAGCAAAGCAATTAGTATACATCAAAATGGTACTGTTTAGGTAGTTAAGAAAGAAGCTGATTTTTAGCATTTTACAAGTCTGTTTTAAAATAACAGGTAGGGGCACAGGGGGCCTGGGAGCCGCGGGGTCGGGGTGGCGGGGTGCGCGAGGGCGCCGGTGGCGGCGCTCGGCCTGCTGCGTTAAGCGCTGAGTGCGGGCGACAGCGTGGTCAACAAGGTGACCCAGAGCGCCTTCCCATTCCCCGTAACCCTGTCGCTGTGCCACATTCTGGCGCTGTGCACGGGTCTCCAGCCTCTGCTCCATGCCTGGCGTGTGCCCCTGGCGCCACTTTTCTTGTGCCCTGGGCCCCAACCGCATCAGCAGCCCAGCTGCCTGTGGCCGCCGCGTTTCTAACAGCGTTACATGCTGCCGCTTGCCTTCGGCAAGTACTTCGTGTCAGTGTCCGCGCACGTCAGCATCTGGAAGGTGCCCATGTTCTACGCGTACACTGTCAAGGCCACCATGCCCATCTCGGTGGTCCTCCTGTCCTGGATCATCATGGAGAAACAGCACCAAGGTGTACCTGTCACTCATCCCCATCATCAGTGGCGTCCTGCTGGCCACAGTCACCAAGTTGTCCTTCGACATGTGGGGGCTTGTCAGCGCCCTTGCTGCCACACTGTGCTTCTCGCTTCAGAATATTTTCTCCAAAAAGGTATTACGAGAGTCAAGGATCCACCATCTCCAGCTGCTGAGCAGCTTGGGCTGCCATGCTGTCTTTTACATGATCCCCACGTGGGTCCTTGGTGGACCTCTGAGCTTTCCTGGTCAGCAGCGACCTGACCTATGTGTCCCAGTGGCCTTGGATGCTTCTGCTCCTGGCTGTCAGCAGCTTCTGTAACTTTGCCCAGAACGTCATTGCCTTCAGCATCCTCAACTCCATCAGCCCTCTGAGCTACTCGGTTGCCAATGCCACCAAGAGAATCATGGTCATCACGGTGCCCCTGATCATGCTGCGAAACCCGGTCACCAGCACCAACGTCCTGGGCATGATGACAGCCATCCTGGGGGTCTTTCTGTGCAATAAGACCAAGTAAGATACGAATCAGCAAGCCCGGAAGCCCTCCCTGTCACGATGGGGGACCTGAGCAGTAAGGAGCATCATCGGAGCCCCCTAGAGAAGCCCCACAACAGCATCCTCTTCCCCCAGCACGGGGACTATCAGTACGGCCACAACAACATCTTGACAGATCACTTCTAGTACAGCCGGCAGAGCTACCCAAACTCATACATGTTGTACCATTATGACATGCAGAGTCTAGCAAGCAGGGCAGGATGTTCTGCCAGTCCTCCTCTCCACCCCCCAGAAGTACCAGAAACTTCTGACAACCAGTGAAAGTATAACCCAGCTGAGGGGGGGATTGGTTCCACTGCTTTAATTCCACTGCTCAGGTAGGCACAGGACTGGTGCAGGAGTGGAGCAGAGGAGTGCGAGGGTTATTGAAAACATCTCCAGCCACAAAGATGGACTCAGCTTTCTGGTCAGCCCCATGGCTGTGTGCAATTCTGGTAAACGTTCCCCAGTGCAAAATTACTGCAATTAGCATTGAATTCTTAGAACCTAATTCTCTGACCCATAAGTCAGACTTGGCATGTGCCCGGATCCAGAGGGAAGGATGGCCGCTGTCTCCTGGGCTCCTTCTTCCCTTGCCGGAGTAGGGCATCCCTCCTTTTGGAGCAGCAAGGAGGAGAGGACGCAGGGCTACGAGAAGGATCATGGGGAAATCATGTTCAGTGTTTCAAGCGCTATTTCTCTAATACTCATTTTGTGTTTTCTGATGAGCCTTCACCGCTTCTGTGCTGACTTAGTGGGATGTTTGGTGGGGAGATGTTGGTTTTATGAGGATCTTGCATTTTTCTAGGGCATATTTTGTAGTTGTCTGTGTTATGCCTCAGTCCCCCTTAGGGGATGCAGGATGCATGAGGACTGGCTTATGGTTGGAAAACCCTTTTGTTGTTAAGCATTTAAAAACAAGAAAAGTTGCTGGTGATGCCTATCTCAGCACATTTCTGCATTTAGTAGGAAGGAATGAAGTGTTTTGAAGCGCTCTTTTAGTGACCACAATCTCTGAAAGTGACATGAATCAAGAATGTCATCTCAATAGTTTGTGTCATAAATGAGAGCTCAGCACTCTGATTCCATTAGCTGTTCTTGTGGTGTTTACATGAGGATCTGAATCATGTCCCTGTGAAGGGGCAAGCACCAAGCTAGGACTTAGTTTGCCAAATCAGAGTCTGGTCAAGAAAAATATGTGGGTTTTGGTAGAATCACATCATTAGGAAGATTATGTGACCCCAGTGGGTAACCCATGTGCTGAGGTCCAGGTTGGGACACCTGGCATCACAAGAGACTGTGCCCTCGGAGGGGACCACTTGCTTGGCTGGTGGGGTCTTCGCTGATGGCTGCCTTCTTACTTCAGCCCTGTCCCCAGCCTCTTGAACAGGCACTTGGCTTGACCAGCAGATGGGATTTGGGGTCACCCTTTACCTTCTGGTATGTAAGACAGTTCTCTGTTCCAAGAGGAAGTACCTACTGTAGCTAAAGCTTGACTACCATTTGTTTTTGATAAATGGAATTTTGTATTTAGAGGTTACATCTTGTCAGCTTATGAATGGACAGCTCCTGGAGAGGTCACAGGGTCCCCCCTTCTGGCCTGTGAGTTTAGTACCACTGGCCTCAGGAGTCCCTGTTTTTCACTGGCTTGCTTTTCAATTACTTTGGCCCCAAGTTCTAAGACAATTCTGTGTAAAACAGGAAGGGGCCGTCCTGAAGGGTGTTATTTATGAAAAGAACGTGCTGTGTGCCTTCACCAGAGGCAGTAGAGTCTGCAGTTGAACCACAATAAATGGGGATAATTTTGCACGGCAAAAAAATAAATAAAATAACATGTAAAAATGTAATAGAGAAACTAGCCAAAATTGTTGAAGTTATTATGTTGATAATAGGATTAAAATTAATTCTAATTTATTAAATAAAAAATTAAGAAATTTACTTTTGTCAGCACTTGGTTTGTCTAACTTCCAGAGACAGTTTTTATTCAGTGGGAAAAAATTACCTACAAACCAGATGAGTGTGTTTCTAATTAGTACTAATGAGGTTTTACTTAATGATTACTGATTTACACAGATTTTTATATGGTGATATCAAAGTTAAATAGGAACTAGATATCAATATATAAGGTTAGAAAGAATGATTAATATATGAATAAGGGTCCTGTTTATAACTGTAATGTAGAATGGTGTTTTGTCAGTTTACATAACACCTATGATTTGATTACAATTGTAATTATGTAAAACTACCTACAGAGCTTACCTCTTTGCTGGCATTTAAAACTAAAACAAAATTAGAATTACAACTTTTCAGGATTTGTGGATCACAGATGTCATATAGCCCAACCTTTCAGTGAAGCATTTTTCTTAAACTCCCTGAAAAGTGTCACGCAACCTGTTCCTTGCACTCTACTTACACTACCTGAGAGTACACTCTTCACATAAGGAAACCCAGTCTCATCATTGGGCAGCTCTATTTAGCTGAAAACTCTTATACTGAGGAGAAATTTGTTTCCATATCCACTATACCCACTGATTCTATTTCAGTCTCTAACCCTTTTTTCTATGACAGCTACTTAAATATTTATCTTTAGCTATCAAATAACATTAGGTTATTACCTGAGAAAATTTCCTTAGGGCCTCACAAAATAGTTTCCAAACTCTTGACATCCTAGAGGTCCTTCTCTGAAGCCCATTATTTTGTTACAGTCCCTCTTAAAGTGCAGTACAGAGAAATAAACCTGTTATTTCAGAACTGGCTGAATACAGAGCATTACTTTCTCTCTCTGGTATTTTATTCATATGGCATTGAGAACAGAATAATATGGTGGAGCTCATACTGAACTTGTATTCCACTAAAACTCTTCACTCTTTTGCAAATGCTTTTTGTATTTTAGTTATCGGCCAATCAGCATTAACACAGGCCTCATTTTGAAATACGAATAAATTAAAGCACTCATAACAAAAGTATAAATTAATGGATAATTTTATCTTCCTTTCTCATATATAGGATGAAGATTACAGAAAGATAAACTTAACATGCCAAAAGAGGGGAATTTTAAAACATTAATGAATTCATTTTATAAGTCTCCTGTACTTGCTATAAGGAAAAATTAATGTATTTAGATTTTTGAATGATGCTTTTCTTCCAGCCAATCTTTTCTACTGGTAATGCAACAGATTCGAAAATAGTAATTAGTTGAAATGTTACAGGACTCAAAAAAATATGATAAACCTCTGACCGCAATAACCGGCAATTTAAAGATGAATACTGGAGACCCTCAAGATGGTGGAGGAGAAAGATGTGGAGATCATGTTCCTCCCCACAAATACATCAGAAATACCTGTGGAACAGCTCCTACAGAACAACTGCTAAACGCTGGCAGAAGACCTCAGACTTCTCAAAAGACATAAATATTTTTTTCCTTTTTCTCTTTTTGTGAGTGTGTATGTGTATGAGTCTTTGTGAGATTTTGTCTGTAGAGCTTTGCTTTTACCATTTGGCCTATGGTTCTGTCTCTCCGTATTTTCTTTTTTTTTGCATAGTTTTTAGCACTTGCTATCATTGGTGGATTTGTTTTTTGGTTTGGTTCTCTTCTTTCTTCCCTTCTTTTTTTTTCTTCTTTTTATTACTTATTAATGTTTTTAAATATTTTTTTATTTTAATAACCTTTATTTTATTTCATTTTATTATTATTTTTCTTTCTTTCTTTTTTTCTCCCTTTCCTTCTGAGCCACGTGGCCGACGGGGTCTTGGTGCTCCAGACAGGTGTCAGGCCGCTGACTCTGATGAGGGAGAGCCGAATTCAGGACATTGGTCCACCAGAGACCTCCCGGCTCCACGTAATATAAATGGTGAAAGCTCTCCCAGAGATCTCCATCTCAATGCTAAGACCCAGCTCCACTCAACAACCAGTAAGCTACAGTGTTGGACCCCCTATGCCAAGCAACTAGCAAGACAGGAACACAACCCCACCCATTAGCAGAGAGGCTGCCTAAAATCATAATAAGGTCACAAACACCCCAAAACACACCAGCAGATGTGGTCCTGCCCACCAGAAAGACAAGATCTGGCCTCATCCACCAGAACACAGGCACCAGTCCCCTCCATCATGAAGCCTACACACCCACTGAAAGAACCTTAGCCACTGGCGGCAGACACCAAAAACAACGGGAACTACAAACCTGCAGCCTGCAAAAAGGAGACCCCAAACACAGTAAGATAAGCAAAATGAGAAGACAGAAAAACACACAGCAGATGAAGGAGCAAGGTAAAAACCCACCAGACCAAACAAATGAAGAGGAAATAGGCAGTCTACCTGAAAAAGAATTCAGAGTAATGATAGTAAAGATAATCCAAAATCTTGGAAATAGAACGGAGAAAATACAAGAAGCGTTTAACAAGGACCTAATGGAACTAAAGAGCAAAAATGATGAACAACACAATAAATGAAATCAAAAATTCTCTAGAAGGAATCAATAACAGAATAACTGAGGCAGAAGAATGGATAAGTGACCTGGAAGATAAAACAGTGGAAATGACTACCACAGAGCAGAATAAAGAAAAAAGAACAGAAAGAATTGAGGACAGCCTCAGAGACCTCTGGGACAACATTAAATGCACCAACGTTCGAATTACAGGGGTGCCAGAAGAATCAAGTCCAGGAAGCATAGAGAATGCTATACAGGATAAATCCAAGGAGAAACACGCCAAGACACATATTAATCAAACTATCAAAAGTTAGATGTAAAGAAAAAATATTAAAAGCAGCAATGGAAAAACAACAAATAACATACAAGGGAAACCCCATAAGGTTTAACAGCTGATCTTTCAGGAGAAACTCTGCAAGCCAGAAGGGAGTGGCAGGACATATTTAAAGTGATGAAAGGGAAAAACCTACAACCAAGATTACTCTACCCAGCAAGGATCTCATTCAGATTTGACAGAGAAATTCAAACCTTTACAGACAAGCAAAAGCTAAGAGAATTCAGCACCACCAAACCAGCTTTACACCAAATGCTAAAGGAACTTCTCTAGGCAGGAAACACAAGAGAAAGAAAAGACCTACAATAACAAACCCAAAACAATTAAGAAAATGGTAATAGGAACATACATATCGATAATTACCTTAAATGTGAATGGATTAAAAGCTCCAACCAAGAGACACAGATTGGCTGAATAGATACAAAAACAAGACCCATATATATGCTGTCTACAAGAGACCCATTTCAGACCTAGGGACACATACAGACTGAAAGTGAGGGGATGGAAAAAGATATTCCATGCAAATGGAAATCAAAAGAAAGCTGGAATAGCAATTCTCATATCAGACAAAATAGACTTTAAAATAAAGACTATTACAAGAGGCAGAGAAGGACACTACATAATGATCAAGGGATCAAACTAAGAAGAAGATACTACAATTGTAAATATTTATGCACCCAAAATAGGAGCACCTCAATACATAAGGCAAATGTTAACAGCCATAAAAGGGGAAATTGACAGTAACACAATCATAGTAAGGGACTTTAACACCCCACTTTCACCAAAGGACAGATTATCCAAAATGAAAATAAATAAAGAAACACAAGCTTTAAATGATACATTAAACAAGATGGACTTAAATGATATTTATAGGACATTCCATCCAGAAACAACAGAATACACTTTCTTCTCAAGTGCTCACGGAACATTCTCCAGGATAGATCATATATTGGGTCACAAATCAAACCTTGGTAAATTTAAGAAAACTGAAATCGTATCAAATATCATTTCTGACAACAACGCTATGAGACAAGATATCAATTACAGGAAAAAAACTGTAAAAAAACCATACACATGGAGGCTAAACAATACACTACTAAATAACCAAGAGATCACTGAAGAAATCAAAGAGGAAATCAAAAAATATCTAGAAACAAATGACAATGAAAACACGAGGACCCAAAACCTATGTGATGAAGCAAAAGCAGATCTAAGAAGGGAGTTTATAGCAATACAATCCTACCTCAAGAAACAAGAAAAATTTCAAATAAACAACCTAACTTTACACCTAAAGCAATTACAGAAAGAAGAACAAACAAAACCCAAAGTTAGCAGAAGGAAAGAAATCATACAGATCAGATCAGAAATAAATGAAAAAGAAGTGAAGAAAACAAGAGCAAAGATCAATATAACTAAAAGCTGTTTCTTTGAGAAGATAAACAAAATTGATAAACCACTAGCCAGACTCATCAAGAAAAAAGGAAGACTCAAATCAACAGAACTAGAAATGAAAAAGGAGAAGTAACAACTGACACTGCAGAAATACAGAGGATCATGAGAGATTACTATAAGCAGTTATATGCCAATAAAATGGACAACCTGGAAGAAATGGACAAATTCTTAGAAATGCACAATCTTTCGAAGCTCAACCAGGAAGAAATAGAAAACATAAACAGACCAATCACAAGCACTGAAATTGAGACTGTGATTAAAAATTTTCCAACAAACAGAAGCCCAGGACCAGATGGCTTCACAGGCGAATTCTATCAAACATTTAGAGAAGAGTTAACACCTATCCTTCTCAAACTCTTCCAAAATATAGCAGAGGCAGGAACACTCCCAAACTCATTCTATAGGGCCACCGTCACCCTGATACCACAACCAGACAAAGATGTCACAAAGAAAGAAAACGACAGGCCAATATCACTGATGAACATAGATGGAAAAATCCTCAACAAAATACTAGCAAACAGAATCCAAAAGCACGTTAAAAGGATCATACACGATCATCAAGTGGGGTTTATCCCAGGAATGCAAGGATTCTTCAATATACGCAAATCAATCAATGGGATAAACCAAATTAACAAATTGAAGGAGAAAAACCATATGATCATCTCAATAGATGCAGAAAAAGCTTCTGACAAAATTCAACACTCATTTTATGATAAAATCCCACCAGAAAGTAGGCACAGAGGGAACTTACCTCAACATAATAAAGGCCATATATGACAAATCCACAGCCAACATCATTCTCAATGGTGAAAAACTGAAACCACTTCCTCTAAGATGAGGAACAAAACAAGGTTGTCCACTCTCACCACTACTATTCAACGTAGTTTTGGAAGTTTTAGCCAGAGCAATCAGAGAAGTAAAAGAAATAAAAGGAATCCAAATTGGAAAAGAAAAAGTAAAGCTCTCACTGTTTGCAGATGACATGATACTATACATAGAGAATCCTAAAGAAGCCACCAGAAAACTACTAGAGCTAATCAATGAATTTGGTAAAGTAGCAGGATACAAAATTAATGCACAGAAATCTCTGGCATTCCTATACACTAATGATGAAAAATCTGAAAGAGAAATTAAGGAAACACTCCCATTTACCATTGCAACAAAAAGAATAAAATACCTAGGAATAAACCTACCTAAGGAGACAAAAGACCTGTATGCAGAAAACTATAAGACACTGATGAAAGAAATTAAGATGATAGCAACAGATGGAGAGATATACCATGTTCTTGGATTGGAAGCATCAACATTGTGAAAATGACTATACTACCCAAAGCAATCTACAGATTCAATGCAATCCCTGTCTAACAACCAATGGCATTTTTCACAGAGCTAGAATAAAAAATTTCACAATTTGTATACAAACACAAAAGACCCCAAATACCCAAAGCAATCTTGAGGAAGAAAAACAGAGCTGGAGGAATCAGACTCCCTGACTTCAGACTACACTACAAAGCTACAGTAATCAAGATAGTATGGTGCTGGCACAAAACCAGAAATATAGATCAATGGAACAGGATAGAAAGCCCAGAGATAAACCCAGGCACATATGGTCACTTTATCTTTGATAAAGGAGGCAAGATATACAATGCAGAAAAGACAGCCTCTTCAATAAGTGGTGCTGGGAAAACTGGACAGGTACATGTAAAAGTATGAGATAAGAACACTCCCTAATACCATACACAAAAATAAACTCAAAATGGATTAAAGACCTAAACGTAAGACCAGACACTATCAAACTCTTAGAGGAAACTATAAGGAGAACACTCTATGACATAAATCACAGCAAGATCCTTTTTGACACACCTCCTAGAGAAATGGAAATAAAAACAAATGGGACCTAATGAAACTTAAAAGCTTTTGCACAGCAAAGGAAACCATAAACAAGACGAAAAGACAACCCTCAGAATGGGAGAAAATATTTGCAAATGAAGCAACTGACAAAGGATTAATCTCCAAAATTTACAAGCAGCTCAATATCAAAAAAACAAGCAACCCAATCCGAAACTGGGCAGAAGACGTAAACAGACATTTCCCCAAAGAAAATATACAGATTGCCAACAAACACATGAAAGAATGCTCAACATCACTAATCATTAGAGAAATGCAAATCAAAACTACAATGAGGTATGACCTCACACCAGTCAGAATGGCCATCATCAAAAAATCTACAAACAGTATATTGTGGAGAGGGTGTGAAGAAAAGGGAACCCTCTTGCACTGCTGGTGGGAATGCAAATTGATACAGCCACTATGGAGAACAGTATGGAGGTTCCTTATAAAACTAAAAACAGAACTACCATATGACCCAGCAATCCCACTCCTGGGCATATACTCTGAGAAAACCATAATTCAAAAAGAGTCATGTACCACAGTGTTCATTGCAGCTCTATTTAAAATAGCCAGGACATGGAAGCAACCTAAGTGTCCAATGATAGATGAATGCATAAAGCAGATGTGGCACATATATACAATGGAATACTACTCAGCCATAAAAAGAAACGAAATTGAGTTATTGGTAGTGAGGTGAATGGGTCTAGAGTCTGTCATACAGAATGAAGTAAGTCAGAAAGAGAAAAACAAATGCCGTATGCTAACACATACATATGGAATCTAAAAAATAAATAAATAAATAATGGTTCTGAAGAACCTAGGGCCAGGACAGAAATAAAGATGCAGACGTAGAGAATGGTTGTGAGGACGTGGGGAGGGGGAAGCGTAAGCTGGGACAAAGTGAGAGAATATGGGCATATATATACTACCAAACGTAAAATACACAGCTAGTTGGAAGCAGCTGCATAGCACAGGGAGATCACCTCGGTGCTTTTTGACAACCTAGAGGGGTGGGATAGGGAGGGTGGGAGGGAGACGCAAGAGGGAGGAGACATGGGGATATATGTATATGTATAGCTGATTCACTTTGCTATAAAGCAGAAACTAACACACCACTGTGTTAGTATAATGCAATTATACTCCAATAAAGATGTTAAAAAATAAAATAAAACAAAAATAAAGATGAATACTTACAAGCTCATGAACATCAGTTTTAAAGACAGAATGTACTCCAATAATGAAAGGCGTTGGGGAACTCAGAACTTCCAGTAGCTGAGCCGGGAGAATAGGAATATAAGGATAACTGGAAATAATAAAAACATACATGAGATATATTTGTTCTTTGGTAATATAACATACCTTTCTTTCATTTTTATGCTGTGTGAATTTTAGATTACCTATGTTTAGAAATTATCAATAATATTCGCCGGGTTGTTAATATTAAATTCTTGGGGAAAAAATGTTTTAAAAAATCTTCATGTGAAAGATATGATCCAATATAACAAGATATAAAGTAAACAAGGGCAGCTTCCTTATCCCTTACCCCTAGGCAAGCAGTCTCTTTAGGTTGTTCAAACTTGCTTGAAATAATTTTTCCGTACACAGCAATCTGACATCAGGTGGTAATACTGACTCCCTGATCGGTCCGCTCCCTCAATATTGGTGATGGTTTATTTGTCTATATAAAACAATCATTCAAATTCCATTTTCTATACTTGATTTTTGTATTTAATAAGAATGGCAAGGTACAAAAGCAAAGGTTTAGAATGCTCTATTATCCAGGAGTTAAGAAAAGCTCATAGGTTAAAAAAATTTTTTAATAAAATCTGTAGACTGTCTAAATTTTTTCTAGTTTGTATAAACTTAAGTTTCCTAGATATTGTGATTATCAAATTGATAAAAAAGAGTATTAAAATAAAATATTCTACTTACAGCACTCTAAGTCATCACTTGTTTAGGTTGTTTTATTTTTTACTTTTTATTATGAAAAATTAACTTCCCTCTCCCCCTCGAAAATAGAGAAAAAAGGAAAATAAAGCCCCATGTATCTAATTCAGTTTTGACAATCACCAATGCATGGCCACATACATATTTCTACCCATTTTTGTTCTCTTCCCTACCATATTGTTTGGAGCAAATCCCAGACATATCATTTATACATACTTTAGTATATATCTGAAAAAGATAAGGGCTCTTTAAAAAATAAAACCATAATACACTATAACCCCTCAAATTAATAATAATTCCTTAACAGTAAATAGTCAGACAGTACTATCTTAAGATTTTTACCTCCTACTATATTCAAAGGGAATTAAATGTTGCTGACAATACTATTCAAATTAATTATTTTTTCATGAAATAAATCACCACTCAATAATAGACAACTTGGAAAAGTTCCAAATTCCAGGCTAATTCCTATCAGAATCATGACTCCTACAACAATGTAACTTTGTAACATATGCTCTTGTCATTCAAAACTGTCGTGCTATGATGTTTTGACTGATCATCGATAAGTAATGCATGATTTGGGAATAAATAAAGATACCAAATAAAAACTCTCACCTATATTTAAGAGGAAACATTAATGATTCCAGGGCTCTACAAGCATCACTAAGTCTCTGGAAACTTGCAGAATGGAAGAGAACCTTATTTTCTGTGAGGACTGCACAGAAGAGGCTGAGGACATTCTGAATTCCTGAAAACACAAAGAGCAAATGATTACCAAATGCATTTAATTTTACATGTGCTGCCAACGAAGACTTAGAATGACATGGAATGAAAAAGCCAATATTTTAAAAATCTCTGAAGAAAAATATTTGGTTAAACTATAAATTCCATAGAGCCTAAGGGTATTTCTTTCCCAAACTTTCAGTTTTGTTTGTCTAATCAGTGTAACACTCATTGAATATATTAGTTGTTTGGAAATACACTATTACCTTCTTTTCAACTTAATCTCCAAGGTCTGTACTTAAATTTCTGTTTTAGATCCTTGGCATTGTTCTAATAACATTTTTCCCTTTTAAAGTCCATTTGTCTGATGTTAACATAACCATACCAGTTTTGTTATTGAAATTTTCCTGGTATATCTTTTTTCCACCTTTTTACATCAACCTTTCTCTACTCCTTGGAAATAGCACATTGCTGACAACTTTAAAAATCCCCACTAAAATCAACAAGAAGAAAGCAACGTAAGAGAATAATATGAATTTACAATTTACAAAAGAGGAAATCAAAATGATAAACATGAAAAGAAGCTCCAAAACTTCTAATAATCAGAAAAATTCAACCTAATAAATTCATGAGGTATGATATTAAACCTACTACAATATCCAAAATCAAAGCCTGACAATTCTAAGTTTTTATGAGGATGGCAGGGAAAGGAACTATCATACATACTGCTGTGAGGAATATAAAGAAACTTAAGATGCATATACCCTACCATCTAGTTATTACAGTAATTTTAGTAATTCCATTATTAGTTATTTATCACAGAAACTCTCTCACATGTACCCAAGAAGATAAGGTACAAAAAGGTATGTTGTAGAAGTATTTAAACAATGAAAAAAGTGGGCACATCCTAAATGTAAGAATGAAGAATAAATTATAGTAAAATCATACTATAAATTAAACTTCCTCTGACTGAAGATGGCAAATGTTGACTGAAACAAAAAACTAAAGTTTTATTATTCAAAATTTATAAAATGAAAAGCAATTATACTCCAATAAAGATTTTTTTAAAAAACCACCAAATTTATAAAATGAAATAATTATTAAAGAAATTTAAATACAATTTTCAAGTGATACGGCTTTTGGGGGTAGGTCTGTAACATTTATACTTGTGAATTTAAGATAGATTAAAACATCACTAAGACTTTTGGGATACCTTTACAGCAGTGAAAATACGAGAGCTAGTGCTACATATATCAACATGAATAACTCTCCCAAATATAATATCGAGTGAGGAAAGTAAGGTATAAAGTGATGCTATAGAATGACAGCATTTATATATTGTTTAAAACCATACAAAATGCTACTATATATTGTTCCGGTATATACAAACATACAGTCAAAATATAAAGATATATCTGGGACTAAAAAATACCAAATTTGGGATAGTATATAACTCTAGGATGAGAAGGCATACGCAGGAAGTTTCAACGATATCTATGATGCTACAGTTGTTAAACTGGATCATAGATACATTAAACATTTTTTTTGCGGGGGGGGGGGGAATAATTTAAAGCTTACAGAAAAGTTGTAAGAATAGTGCACAGAGCACCCATCTACCCTTCACAATGATTCACCTAATGTTAAAATTTTGCTCCATTTGCTTTAACATTTGTACTTATGTACTAGCATGCCCTGACTCTTTCTACAAACACACACACATTTTTCTGAGCCATGTGAATGTACACATCACGACATTTACCCCTAAATACTTCAGTGTGTTTTTTGTAAGAATAAAGATAATGTCTTCCTAACCACAGTATGGTTATCATCCTCAGTAAATTAAACATGTTGCAATACTTGAAGTCTAATCTTACATTTGTATTCCAATTTTGTCCACTGACTCAATGTTATTCTTTGGAGCTTTTCCCCTACCATCAGCATTCATTCTAAGCTCAATATTCCATTTAGCTGTCATGTTTCTTTATTCTCATTCAATATGGAGCATTTCCACAACCTTAAATTTTTCTTTTACTGAGATAAAATTCACATATCATAAAATTAACCATTTCAAAGAGAACGATTTATTCATTTGCTCACTAAACTATCTTGCATCCTAGGAGTAAATCCTACTCAATCATGGTCTATGATCCTTTAACATGTTGTTGAATTTGGTTTGCCAATATTTTGTTGAGGATTTTTTCATCTAAGTTCATCAGGGATGTTGGCTTCTAGTTTCCTTTTCTTGTAGTGTCCAAGTCTGGCTTTGGTATCAGGGTGGTAATGCTGGCCTTTTAAAATGAGTTTGGAAGTGTTCCCACTTCCATTTTTTAGAAGAGTTTTTAATGGACAGGTATTAATTCTTCTTTAAATTTTTGGTTGGATTCACCAGTGAAGCCATGTGGTCCTGGACTTTTCTTTTGGGAATGTTTTTGATTACTGATTCAATCTCCTTAGTAATTGTTCTGTTCAGATTTTCTATTTATTATTTCGTTTTGGTAGGTTGTATGTTTCTAGGAATTTATTCATTCTTCTAGTTTACCTAACTGTTGGTATTTTCACAGTACTCACTTATGATCCCTAGTGTTTCTGTGGTACCAGTTGTCATGTCCCCTCTTTCATACCTGATTTTACTTGAGTATTTTCTCTTTTTTTTCTAAGTCTAGCTAAAGGTTTGTCAATTCTACTTATCTTTTTTAAGAAACAGCTGTTAGTTTCATTGATCTTTTCTACTGTCTTTTTTTTTTTTTTTTGCACTACGCGGGCCTCTCACTGCTGTGGCCTCTCCCACCGCGGAGCACAGGCTCCGGACGCGCAGGCTCAGCGGCCATGGCTCACAGGTCCAGCCGCTCTGCGGCATGTGGGATCTTCCCGGACCAGGGCACGAACCCGTGTCCCCTGCATTGGCAGGCGGACCCTCAACCACTGCGCCACCAGGGAAGCCCTCTACTGTCTTTTTATTCTCTATTTCATTTATTTTTTGCTCTGATCTTTGTTATCTCCTTCCTTCTACTAACGTCAGGCTTCATTTGTTCTTTTTCTAATTCCCTGGAATGTAAAGTTAGGAGATTTGAGATCTTTCTTTTTTCTTAATGTAGATATTTATCACCGTAAACTTCCCTCTTAGATCTGTGTTTGCTGCATCCCGTAAGTTTTGGTGTTTGCTTTTCCATTTTCGTTTGTCTCATGATATTTTTGATGTTTTCATTGACCCACTGGTTGTTCAGGAGCATGTTGTTTCATCTCTATACATTTGTGAATTTACAAGTTTTCTTCTTGACACTGATTTCTAGTTTCACACCATCCTGGTTGAAAAACACACTTGATATGATTTTAATCTTCATAAATTTATTAAGACTTGTTTTGTAGCCTAATATATAATTCATCCTGGAGAATGTTCAATGTGTGCTTGAGAAGAATGTGTATGTATATTTTGTTGCTGTTGGATGGAAGGTTTTGTATATGTCTGTTAGGTCCATCTGCTATAACATGTTGTTTAAGTCCTTACTATTTGCCTTATTGATTTTCTGTTTGGATGATTTATCCATTGTTGAATGTGGGGTACTGAAGTCTTCTACTATTATTGTATTGCTGTCACCTTTTCCCTTCAGATCTGTTAATATTTGCTTTATATATTTAAGTACTCTGATGTTGGGTGCATAAATATTTACAGTTGTTATAACCTCTTGATGAACTGACTATTTTAGCATTATATAATGACTTTGTCTCTTATTACAGTTTTTGGCTTAAAGTCTATTCTGTCTGATATCAGTGTAGCCACCTGTGCTTTTCTTTGGCTTTTATTTGCATGAGATATATTTTTATATAGCTTCACCTTCAGTATATATATACCATGAAAGCTGAAGTGAGTCTTTTTTCTTTTAGGCTCTGGTGAGGACAGCAGTCAGCACCTAGCTCTGTGTTAATTAGAAGCTGTACCCTGTAAAGTATGCAGTCAAACACCTTTTAGGGAAACACTGGGAGAAGGGTATTTTTGCCTGCTCCCTCCGCACTGAGCCTGGAGGGATAACCACAGTAAGTGCTCACACACCCATTAAGAACTGCTTCTTTGTGTTCTATAGTCTTATGGGACTTGTGAACACAAACTCTGTTGGCTTTCAGAGCTAGGAGTTTGAGGGAACCATTCCTCAGGTGGGAGCCTTAGAAGTTGATGTTCAAGATGTGTGGCCCCAACCCTTTGCTCTTCAGGGAGAAGCTGCGCGTTGGGGGTTCCCTCTCCATTATTTGGTGCTGTGCAAGGAGTGGGGTTTATGGCAGGAGTGTATCTCCATCATTCCTACCCATTTCAATGTGGGTATTTTCTTAGGAGCCCAAGGTACAGGAGTAACTTAACTAGTTTCTGGATTTCTCTCACAGGGAATTGCTCCATGTGTAGCTCTCTGTGAAAGAGTGAAATTCAGGAGCCTCCTATGTTGCCATCTTGGTCCTGAGTCTCATCTAGCCCTCCTACGACTCTCTCATTACCAGGATTTTCCTGTTAAATTTCTAGCAGGTCTGCCACTAGCCCCAAATAGGATTATAACTTAGACAAGTAGAGTTAGAGTTTTTTCCCTTTCATTTCCTTCTGGATTCAATATTATTTTTCCTGACAATGATGTTGTGGGCTTAAGCTTTCCCCGCTTTTGGCAGCAAAGTTGCTGGTTTTATGACCAGCCCTGCCCTGGCAAAACTATCATTCTCACTGATAGTACTGACATGTGGGAAAGATGGGAGCCACCCCAGGTAAGAATGCTGCAGGTTCCTACTATTTTTATCCAAAGGTCTAGCATGAATAAATGCTTCTGAGTTTGTTGTTTGCTTTTGGTCAATTTCCAGAGCACTGAAATAGTTGTACAATAACTGCACAACAATTTCTGTCTAGTTTCACACTGATTCTTTAGGGAGAGGATTAACTCTTCATACTGCCATAACCAGAATCATTATCCTTGGTGATGTCAATTTTGTTCACCTAAACTTTTGTTTATTGCTATCTAACTTCTCTAATGTATACTTCGTATTTTTCCTTGTAACTAATAAGCAATCTGTGTTCAGACACTTTAGACCATGCAAATATCTTGTTCCTCACCAAAATTTCTGCCTAGATTTAGCATCTATTGATAATTACTATCTGACTCAGTCTTTACTATGATGATCATAAAATGCTCTTCCAAATCCAGCACTTCCTCCACATTCACCAGTCAGCACTCAACATTCTGCAATAAGCAGAACCCTCATTTATTCCCCCACTAACCTGCTTATTTATATATCCATTATCAGTATGGACTCATGGATTTCTTTTTTTTTTTTTGGATTTCTATTCTTTTATTCCAACATTCTATAAGTCATTACTGCCCTTAATTATTTTTGTGCCAATTAAGTCCTAGATTTAGACAGTGGGCACCCCTTTAAACCTAGTTCCTGTGTTCCTGTGACATGAACTCAATTTTTTTTCTTCTTACTTTCTGTCTTGACAAAATAATCCAGGCTCATATTTTACCTACTCTGTCCCTGCTCTGAAGTCAGCCACTTCTCCAAGGAGGCTGGTTCCTTTTTGTGAGGAATGGCATTAAAGATCAAGGATACTGGGGTTTAGGGTAAATGTTAGATCATTTCTTCTAGGGTGTCTTTGTTTCTGGGCTACTTCTGCAGATACAGCAGATACATGAACGCATATACATGCATAAAGACAAACAGACACACACACATATACATATATTTGAGAAATCCTGAGTCCATATCATTACTTTCAATTCCAATCTATTCTCATAGGGTCTCCCCACTGACTCCAATACGTATTTGCATGTCCCTTCTTCCACTGAGAACCCTGGATTCTAATAACATAAACACATTTATTCATGTGCTAAATCTTATATATAAACTGCATGATTTTTTCAGCCGTTCTAACTCAAAAAAATTACACCAACTAAAAAGGAGTTAATAATTTATTTGCAATTCTCTCCAAAACTGAGGTTATATAGTCAAATACTGTGTTTATAAGTTACTTTGATTAGTTTTTCCTCTTCAGTATGGTTATGTTATTCATTTGAAAGAGAGTGGAGTTTGTTTCTGTATGCTTTCAGTTTTAATTTTTTTTTATTTCTTCCCATCATGATTGATCTAATATTATTTTCTGAAGACGTGAGACCTAAATAAGTTTTGAGAAGTCAAAACTACATAAGAAGGTCTACTCAGAGAAGTGTCACTCCTTCCCTGAATTAATAGTATTGTGCCAATATCAATTCCCTGGTTGTTATAATGTACTATGATTACATAAGACATTATTGTTGGGGGAAGGTAGGTGATGTATTCTTGAGAATTCTCTGTACCATTTTAGCAACTTCTCGTGAGTCAAAGCCTTTAAAAATAAAAATTTATATTAAAAAAGTCTGCAGTTGTATTAATTTCCAATGGCTATTATAATAAATTACCACAAACTTAATGGCTTAAAACAACATGAATATATTATCTTAAAGTTCAGGAGGTCAGAAGCCCTACTCTTGGCTTTTCCAGCTTCCAGCACCTGCCCACATTCCTGAGCTCATGGCTCCCTTCTATCGTCAAAGCTGGTAAGGCCGGTTGAGTCTTTGTCCCTTGTGTGATGTCAGAGTACACCACTCTGACACTGACTCTTTTGCTTCCCTCTTCCATCTTTTAAGGACCTTTATGATCACACTGGGCCCACCTAAAGGAGCTGACACTCGAGTTGTATTTTGAAGGATAAGCAGAAGTTAGAGTTAGGGAGACAAGAGCATCAAGGCTTTCAAAGTTGACAGAAGACCATATGCAAAGAAACAGAGGACTGAGGAAGGAAAAGGCACTCAGAGAGACCTACAAGTAGTTTTGCCAAGGGTAGGTTCATGAAGAATTTGTATACCATAGTAAGGAGTCCAAGCTTTTTTCCTGAAGACTCTAGGGAAGAACTTTTCCCTTTCCACTCCCATGTGAACCCTCTGTAATCCCTCACACAAAAGATAATCCATCAGAAAATAAAAGTCATAGCTGGCATCATGTAGTAGTAGATAAACTGTGAAGAAGGAAGGCATGCACTTTTAAGGGACTCTAACCTACTTATATCAGTAAAAACAATCAATTTGTGATATCAAGGGGTGAAATATTGGACTATATTTACTAATAGAGGATTTATGTCTCATGTATTAGAAATGAGTTGGGATAATATTCTAGTGCTTAAAGGGTAAGTTTCTCATTATCCAGAAAATTATTTAACGTAATATAGAATAAAATTTACCTGTGACTAACTGAAGGATTGCTTAAACTTTGTATTTTTAAATATAACATGCTTTCTTCAGCTTTAGATAATTAACAATCTCAAATATTTTAAGAAATTACATCAATGTTTTTATTCCTAACTAGCAACACTTGTTGCTGTGTTCACAGAGTTATTTAGAAATTCATTTTCTTTGAACTACTAGTCATAATCAGCTTTCTAAATAACCTTGAATTGTTTCCTAGTCTTTGGTAGCCAACGTCCATCCAAAGCTACACAATAACAGTGGAGAAAACAATATGAAAAACAAACATTCCAGTGATAATTACTGCTGATTTCACTATAATGGTACATACACATCCTGTTGATTATTTAAATAGTAAAACATTCTGAAAAATTACTTCCTGATCTTAACTTTTCTTTAGGGGTTAAAGTTCTAAAATTCATAGCATCAAACATTAATGAACGTATTTGTTTCCCGTTTTGAAAAAACAACACCCAAAACTTTTCTCCAGAATCCTCCCCTTCTCTGAATAATAACGGTATGTTACACAAATAGAACACTACGTCTCAGCTTTCAAACGGGCAAATTGAGGAACTGAAGGCCATGGTTTTCAAGACAGCCTATATTTCCAAAAGCCTTAAACAATTTACTATAATTCTGTCAATCCACAATGGAGAAAACTTAACAATGGTTATGGCTTAATACAAGTCATGAAAAAGGAGATTTCTCATTCATTCGGTTGTTATTTGTTGAGTAGCTACTATGCACAAGGTATCAGGAATACAATAATGAAGAAAAACAAAATCCCTACCCTCCCAGATTACCTAAAGCTTTATATAGTTTAGTTTTGTAACTACCATTGAGAAGCAATGTTTAATATTTGTTACAAATTCGGTATATTATTTCCAAATATATTATAAATGGAAATCTTCTAAGTAAAAAATAACTAAGAAATGTAACTGAACTGGGCAAGTATGCATGGGTATATTTTAGTGGTTATGAACATGGGCTTATTCCCTTGAACGTGACATGAATTAAATACACTTTACATACTTATAAGTAGAGTTTAGCAATCTGGTAATCTTTAAATACAAGAAGTCATTTAACAAATACTTATGACCACAAAGAATTCAAATCTAAAACTGTATATCTATAGCCCAAGTAACAATCCACAGAAGACCAACTCAAGCAAAACTTTGTAAAAAGGTATAGCACATTTCCTTCCTGTTGAACAACACAATTGGTTCTCTGGGTCAAGGGTAATCACATCAACCCCAAATGGTCCAGATTCCTAGTCTGTGCCTGTTCTGAATGACCAGGTTTTTAAATCTACTTTAATGTTTAAATTTAAGAAGCAGGAAACAAAAGAGGCTTTAGGAGTGGAATAGCAAACAAAGGGAAAGGATAATATAGAGTGAATAACTGGAGAATTAAAGCAAGGAACAAACAGGAAGCAAGTGCCTTGGCAGAACGAACTCTTTTAATTAAAACTTTCTTCTCCACTTTCTTCCCTGCCTCTACTGTTAAACCTTTACCTAGCTGCTGAGATATGCTAAACTCTAGGGATAGATATAAAAAAAATTGAGGCAGGTTTGTAGGAGCTCACAGCTCAGTGAAGATGGCAGGTTGGTAAAAAAACAGCTAACACACAACAGAACAGAGACCTGTAAAAAATGCCACAGAGCACAGAAAAGAGTATAATTTATCCTGCCACCATTTGTAAGTTGCATACTTAATTGTTGGAATAACCATATTTTATAAGAATATTAATCTCTAAAGTGCTCAAAGAGGAACTTCCCTGGTAGTCCATGGTTAAGACTCAGTGCTTCCACTGCAGTGGGCCCACGCATTTGATCCCTGGTTGGGGAACTAAGATCCCACATGTTGCGCAGCGCGGGGCCAAAAACAGCAAAATGATATTTTACACAAGAGAACTTTGTGACAATGGTGGATAACAGTTAATAGTTATCTTGCCTCAGACATCTGCGTTCATTAAAGGATAACTCAATTCAAAGACAGAGGTAACTGTTTAGTGGTAGCATTTAAACGCCATAAAAGGAAAATGGAGAAGATCGTTTTGAATCAGGATTCTTATGAACTGTCCTCAAATGATATCATGTAGCAAGCACATACTTTATGTGTAATTCTAGCAAGCGTAGTACATTAGTCAACAAGCACTCCGTTGGTCAATGACTGTCAGTCTTTGGTATTTTTAAAATGGTTTCCTTTATAAAACTAGCATAAATATTTAATGTTTAATTTTGAAAAGAAAACAATCAATTTCCTGATAACATTCTGACTACTTCTGAATGCTCAAGCTTCATCAAACATCTTACCATTTCATGAAGGCCTGTCATGGCTCTATACCGTTGCTTACGTTCTTCTTTCTGCCTAGAACGTCCTTCTTCCACTTTTCTAGCTAGTAAGAGTTAGCTCTTAGTATCTCTATTACTGCACTAATTATACTGTACTGTAATTTTAAAAATGTATCTGTTTCTCCACTAGGCTAAAAGTATTATCTGGGATAAGGGCTGAGGTTGTTTCATCTTTATATCCTTAGTGACTAGCACAGGACCTGGCACATGGCAATGGTTTTGTAAACATCCAATGAGAAAAATATACTCCTGCAGATAGGCATTATAGAAAGTTTATTCTTTGTGCTATTTATTACCAAAACGTAAATTGAACAGTCTTCCCTAGAAATTTTAAGACTCTGTAATAAAGCAGACATGGTAAGAAGTTTCTTCAGAAAAGTGCTCCAGAACAGACTAGTGAGAAGATTTGTTTCAAATCCCCAAGACAAACAGTTGACATCTCAACTGCCAAAAAATGATAGATTTCCCTGGTGGTGCAATGGTTAAGAATCCGCTTGCCAACGCAGGGGACGTAGGTTTGATCCCTGGTCCAGGAAGATCCCACATGCCGCGGAGCAACTAAGCCAGTGTACCACAACTGCTGAGCCTGCGCTCTGGAGCCCGCGAGCGACAACTACTGAGCACAGATGCCACAATTACTGAGCCCGCGCGCCGCAATAAGAAGCCCGTGCACCATAACGAAGAGTAGGCCCACTCGCCGCAACTAGAGAAAGCCCGCGCGCAGCAACAAAGACCCAGCACAGCCCTAAATAAATAAATAAATTTATAAATGGTCAAAAAGTGATTAATCATAAATATAGTTACAGTAAAACACTACATTTCCTATTTCCTTCTTTCCCACCTAGAGCACAATATGCCATTTATAGTAATGGTCTAAACTCTTGTGCCCGCAAATTCTCCAACTACCATTTTTTCTTTTTTTTAATTTTAAAAATTAATTAATTTTCGGTCACATTGGGTCTTCGTTGCTGCGTGCGGGCTTTCTCTCTCTTCATTGCTGTGTGCGAGCGGGGGCTACCCTTCATTGTGGTGCACAGGCTTCTCATTGCGGTGGCTTCTATTGTTGCAGAGCATGGGCTCTAGGTGCGCAGGCTTCAGTAGCTGTGGCTCACGGGTTCCAGAGTGCAGGCTCAGTAGTTGTGACGCACAGGCTTAGTTGCTGCGCAGCATGTGTGATCTTCCCAGACCAGGGCTCGAACCCGTGTCCCCTGCATTGGCAGGTGGATTCTTAACCACTGCGCCATCAGGGAAGTCCCTCCAACTACCTTTTAAACTACATGTATTGAGAAAGAAAACAGCTACTTCAGTTTTTTCCATTATAACTGAGAATAAGACTAAAACAACTAATAATGCTATATGAATAATCTAGGAAAACTAATGAAAATAGTAATATGATCCAAGACACTAGATTTTGATCATTTAAGGAAAAAGAACAAAAATCATTCTACAACTGATGCACTCATCATGTGGTTCATAAATTTACCAATCAACATATTCTTCTTAAAGGTGTTACCTTTAAAGAGAACCATTTTCCACAACCTAAGCCTTCATTCTTTCCTCTGACATCTTTCTTCTATTTCAGGAACATAAATTATTTTTGATACTCTTATAAAAGTTAATGTCACTTTAAGAATAATTATATAGCATTACAAACAGAAGCTTTTCCAGAGGAAGACAAAAGAGAGAATGCCAGAAGTTTTCCATTAAAATATTTAAAAGCAGAAATAACTTTCTAAATAGCAAGTTATGGTTACAATCAACATTTTAAGGATATTTATGTAAAAAGGAAAAATTATGTTTATAAGATAAACTGAAGAAAAACTCTAGCTATTTTAATAATTTTTAAAAATCTATATTTAGTATTAGATATAATACACAGAAATATTGGCTCAATAATTGCTAATGAAAAACTGACTAAATATGGGTGAGCAAAAAGAAAGTATGCATATAAAAAAGTTTATACCAAGATGGAATCATGAGGAAATAAAAATCTTGATCAGAGCAATAATGAATAAGGAGATTGAAACGGTAATCAAAACCTCCCAACAATGAAAAGTTCTGGACCAGATGGTTTCACTGGTGAATTCTACCAAACACTTAGAGAAGAATTAATACCAATTCTTCTCAAACTCTTCCAAAAAACTGAAGAGGGAGGCCAGAATTACCCTAATAATAAAGCCATGTAAGGACTCTGTAAGAAAAGAAAACTGCAGGCCAATATTACTGATTAACATAGACACGAAAATTCTCAATAAAACACCAGCAAAATAAATTCAGCACATTAAAAGGATCATATACAATGGTCAAGTGGAATTTACTCCCAGAATGTAAGGAGAGTTCAACATATACAAATCCATCAACGTGATATACCACACTAATGAAATTAAAGATTAAAAAATCCTATGATTATCTCAACAGACGCAGAAAAAACATCTGATTGAACATTCTTTCATGATAAAAACTCTCAACAAATTGGGTATGGAAAAAACATACCCCAACATAATAAATGCCACATATGACAAGCCCACAGCTAACATCTTATTGAATATTTAACAGTGAAAGCATGAAAGCTTTCCTGCTAAGATCAGGAACAGGACAAGCTGCCCACTCCTCTTCAACACAGTACTGGAAGTCCTAGCCAGAGCAATTAGGGAAGAAAACGAAATAGAAAGCATCCAAATCCGAATGGAAGAAGTAAAACTGTCTCCATTTGCAGATGATATGATCTTATATATAGAAAATCCTAAAGACTCCACCAAAGAGTTGTTAGAACTAATAAACAAATTCAGTAAAGTTACAGGATATAAAATCAACATACAAAAACCAGTTGCATTTCTATATACTAACAATGAACTATCTGAAAAAGAACTACAATAATCCCATTTACAGTAGCATCAAAATGAATAAAATACTTAGGAATAAATTTAACCAAGGAGGTAAAAGATCTGTACATTGAAAACTATGACACTTTGATGAAAGAAACTGAAGAAGACACAAATAAATTGAAATATATCCCATATTCATAAATCAGAAGAATTAACATTGTTGAAATATCCATACTACCTCAAACCACCTATGGATTCAAGGCAATCAAAATAATTATATTTTTCATAGACATAGAAAAAAAATCAGTCCTAAAATTCATATAAGTCCCTAGATAGCCAAAGGGATCCTGAGAAAGAAGAACAGAGCTAGAGGTTTCACAATTCTTGATTTTAAACTATATTACAAGGCTACAATAATCAAAAAGTATAGTATTGGCATAAAAACAGACACATAGATCAATGGAATAGAATTGAAAGTGTAGAAGAAGCTCACACTTATGCAGTCAACTAATATTTGACAAAGAAGCCAAAAATATTCAATGAGGAAAGGACAATCTCTTCAACAAGTGATGCTGGAAAAATTGGATATTCGTGCACAAAAGAATGAAATTGGACCCCTAACTCACACCATTCACAAAAAATAACATGAAGTGTATTAAATAATAAAAGAACCAAAACTATAAAACTACTAAAGGAAACAGGGAAAAATCTTCTTGATATTGGTCTTGGCAATGATTTTTTGGATGTGACACCCAAAGCTCAAGCAGCAAAAGCAAAAATAAACAAGTGGGACTACACCAACTAAAAAGTTTCTGAACAGCAAAAGAAACTATCAGCAAAACGAAAAGGCAGTCTACAGAATAGGAGAAATTACATGCAAACCATCTATTTGATAAGATATTAATATCTAAAATATATCAGGAACTCATACAACTCAATACCAAAAAGAAAAAAAAAAGATTAAAAAATGGGCAAAGGACTTGAATAGATGTTTTTCCAAAGAAGATATACAAATGCCAACAGGCACATGAAAAGATGCTCAACTTCACTAATCATCAAGGAAATGTAAATCAAAACCACAATGAGATACCATCTTACAACAGTTAGAATGATTTTTTTTTTTTTTGTAAGATGTTGGGGGTAGGAGTTTAGTAATTTATTTATTTATTTTTGCTGTGTTGGGTCTTCGTTTCTGTGTGAGGGCTTTCTCTAGTTGTGGCAAGTGGGGACCACTCTTCATCGTGGTGCGCGGGCCTCTGACCATCGTGGCCTCTCCCGTCGCGGAGCACAGGCTCCAGAGGCGCAGGCTCAGCAGCCGTGGCTCATGGGCCCAGTCGCTCCACGGCATATGGGATCCTCCCAGACCAGGGCTCGAACCGTGTCCCCCGCATTAGCAGACAGCCTCCCAACCACTGCGCCACCAGGGAAGCCCCTAGAATGATTATTAGCAAAAGAGAAGAGGGAATTCTTCTACACTGTTGGTGGGAATGTAAATTGGTCCAGCTACTATGTTAAACAGTATGAAGCTTCCTCAAGAAATGAAAAATAGAACTACCATATGATCTAGCTATTCCACTTCTGGGTATATATCCAAAGGAAATGAAATCACTATCTCAAAGAGGTATCTACACTCATGTGTTCATTGTAGCATTATTCACAATAGCCAGGACATGGAAACAACCTAAGTGTCCATCAACGGATGAATGGAAAAAGAAAAAATATATATACTACACTGGAATATTATTCAACCATAAAAAGGAAGGAAACCCTGTCTTTCATGACAACATGGATAGACCCTGAAGGCACTATAGACCCTGAAGGCACTATGCTAAGTGAAATGTCAGATAGAGAAAGAAAAATACTCTATATATTCTCATTTATATATGGAATCTAAAAAAAACTGAACTCATAGAAATAAAGAGTAGAATGGTGGTTGCCAGGGGCTAAGGGGTGGGGCAAGTGGGAAGATACTGGTCAAAGCGTAAAAATTCCAGGTATAAGATGAATAAATTCTGAGAATCTAATGTACAGCATGGTGACTATAATTAACAATACTGTATTACATCCTTGAAAACAGTGAAAAAAGTAGATGCTAAATGTTAACAGCACACACACAAATGATAGTTATGTGAGGGGATGGAGGCATTAACTAATCTTATTGTGGTAATTATTTTTCAGTATATACAAGCATCAAATCACCACATTGTAAACCTTAAACTTATATATATCAATAAAATACCAATAAACACAGATGTTACATGCCTAATGTTGTTTTACTATGGAAACAAAGTGACAATAGCTAAAGGCCCAAGATCATTTTAGTCTGTGACTTTAAAAATGTCTAATAAGTAGTATACTATAAAAATTAGGAAATAAGTATTCTAAAACTAATGTATTTGTAGTTAAAAACCAAATTATAGGTTAATATATATGACAAAAGATGTCATGAGAATTTCACAAAATTATTTGGGTCAAGGAAGGATACCTGAGCTATGGATTAGATTAAAAAATCAGAGGGGCTACAGCAACCAGTTCTTGTGAATATAATCTTATTAACGTAAAAAAATTACAATTTTCCACACAAAACACAAGTCTTCAGGTAAACAAAAACAATTCACATAGACTACAAAAAGATACAAACAAATAAATAAAATAGGTGTTAAGTTGGAGATGAAGATGGTTAACAGAAAATTTTAAGGAATGAGGCGGGTAATGGCAGCAGTCCACATAATTACTTCAGGCAAACACAGAGACCTCTGAAACTGTGAAAAACAAATTCATTATCATAACAATCCTTGGAGAGAAGAACCAAGGAAATGCTATCATTACATTTAGACTTTTTTACAGGAAAACTAGTCAAGGCTACAAAAGAATCTTAGAGTCTTATCTGCTTCCTGTCTGTGCTTTGTAAAATCTACCACCACTACCCCACCCCCAACCCAGGTAGTGAACTCTGATAATGGTCTAATACTGACCTTCAACAACAGTCCAACCAAAATGACTGGTGATAAGAGCATGCCTTTAGCAGAATTATCAGTACCACATGCTCTGAGAACTACAACTCTGCATACAGTGCTGTTTTAGAAGCATCTTTCTTTCTCCTTTCCTTTCTTATCTTTTCCTTATTCTTTCCCTGGAAAAGTAAATTTTGAATATGTAAGCAAAAGATAACTAAGCTCAAAATAGTAGAGAGTAAAATAATGACATCTGATATTCAAATAGCTAATCATTGTGTTATGGTGCACTTCATCCATACACAGAACTCTCCTAGGAGATATGACTGCCATTTTCTTCATGGCTAGTGTATTAATTTATTCAAGAAAAACCGATGCCTTCTGTGCCCAAGGCACTATGCAGATACACAGAATGCAAATAATAATAAGACAAGGCAGTTCTTGAAGCTCCCAGTCAAGTCAGGGAAAACTCCCTATTAATAAATAAGGAAAAAGCACAGAGTAGAACTTCCATACTCTCCCTTGAAGAAAAAAAAAAAAAAGAACCTGGGACATTTGACCAACAGTTTCCTACAGCCTGGATTTTGACAACTGTAGTCTCTTGGACCAACGTGTTCCCCATCTTCTGTATTTCCTATGATCAGAATCAGATTTAAGTTCTCTGGCAAAACACAGGTAGTGTTTGGCAAGGTTAGGAACATAATATCTGCCTGTTTTTCTTCTGCGAGGGTTGTAAAATGATGTTCTATTTCGATAATTTCTTTTTCCTTTATTTTTGAAGTTTTTCTAGAACTTTAGAGAAACTGAATTATACAGGATGCATTCTTTCTTGTCTGGTTTTTTTTTTTTTTTTTTTTTTTTTTTTGCGGTACGCGGGCCTCTCACTGCTGTGGCCCCTCCTGCTGCGGAGCACAGGCTCCGGACACGCAGGCTCAGCGGCCATGGCTCACGGGCCCAGCCGCTCCGCGGCATGTGGGATCCTCCCGAACAAGGGCACGAACCCGTGTCCCCTGCATCGGCAGGGGGACTCTCAACCACTGCGCCACCGGGGAAGCCCTGTTTTTTTTCTTTGAATATAATTATTTTCAAATTAATCCATATGGTAATTGTAAGGTCAGCAGGTCCGAGGAAGGGCCCAGGGAGCCAGACGGAACCCCCGCCAAAGTGGCTGATGCAACCGACACCTGACATTGCCACACTACTCGGCCCCGGTCTTCCCGCTCCCCGAGGGGCGGAACCAACCGCTCTGAGGCTGATGCAACCGACACCTGACATTGTCACAACGCCTGAGAGATTACCAAAAAAGGGCTGCTTCACACAGCAAGCACCTCCCCTGCGTCCACCCCTATAAATTTTGTTCGCGCCCGCACGTGGGCGCGACTTCTCTGGCCCCTTTCTCTCGGACCAGTGAACCTCGCCCGGGAGCGTTCCCAAATAAAGCATGTTTAAGCTCTCCTCCGTTATTGGTGCCGTTCCTTACAGTAATATGTCTCAACAATTCATTTCTTTATATTGCCCAGTAGTATTCCATTGTATGGATATGCCACAGATTATTTATCCATTACTATAACCATTATTCATTACATTTATGGACACTAAGCTTGTTTCCAGATTTTCACTATTATAAAAATATGGATATGACCATTCATTTACAAATATTTTTTATGGACAATGCTATCATTTTACTTAAGTAAACGCCTAGGAGTGAAATGGCTGGATTATTTGGTTTATTTAACTTTTTAAAAAAGTCAAACTGCATTCCAAGGTAGCTGCCCCATTCACACTCCCATTAGCAGTAAACTAAAGTTCCCATTCCTCCACTTCACGCAGCCCTCTGAAAAGCTGGAATGCTAATGTTCCTCTCCCGCCTTCTCAAGGGATTGTGCACCTTCTCCCAACACAGCAAGCCACACCTCATTCTTCTTTGTTCCCAGTGGCCCTCAGGCATCCCAAATATGCTAATTTTGTCAGTGCTCCGAATATGGCAAGACAGAAACCATTTCCTTGGCCCAGCACTTTGTAAATCTGGAACATTGGACGGACACTGCACTTTTCTTCTTCCCTTTCCCCCAAGGAGAAGCTGCAAGCTGGGCGTTCTCTTCCAGTGCTGGCTGTGCTGGCTTGGGGGTGAGGCTGACCAGGTAAAGTGAACTTGCTCTTCTTACCTGTTTCAATGTAGCTGTTCTCAGCTCTGTGATCAACTGGGGTACCACACCTTCTTAAGTAGCTTCTGGAATTCTCACAAAGGATTTTTGGTCTGTATATAATTGTTAAATTGATGTTTCTGTGGGAGAACGAGGACTGGGACCTCCTATTGTGCCATCTTGCTGATGTCACTCCCTAAATTCTCACTCTTGACTGTCCATCTCCTTCACTATTTAAGCATAGTTATTTTAATATCTGATAACTACCTTCTGGTGCCCCTGGGGGCCTTTTATATTGTCTATGGTTTCTTTTATATTTCTTTCAGATAGCTTTAGTCCTCATGTTTCTGGTTATTTTTTTTAACTTGATGGTCTGCTTTATTTTTTTTTAATTAATTTTTTCATTGGAGTATAGTTGATTTACAATGTTGTGTTAGTTTCTGCTGTACAGTAAGGTGAATCAGCCATACATATACATATATCCACTCTCTTCTAGACTCCATTCCCATATAGGTTGTTACAGAGCACTGAATAGAGTTCCCTGTGCTATACAGTAGGTTCTTATTATCTTTTCTATACAGTAGTGTGTATATGTTAATCCCAATCTCCCAATTTATCTCTCCCCCTTTCCCCCTTAGTAGCCATAAGTTTGTTTTCTACATCTGTGACCTATTTCTGTTTTGTAAATAGGTTCATTTGTACCATTTTTTAGATTCCACATGTGTTATCATATATTTGTCTTTTTCTGTCTGACTTATTTCACTCAGTATGACAATCTCTAGGTCTATCCATGTTGCTGCAGATGGCATTATTTCGTTCTTTTTCATGGCTGAGTAATATTGGTATATGTATATTGGTATATATGGTATATATGTATATTGGTATATATGGTATATATATGGTATATATGTACCACATCTGCTTTATCCATTCCACCGTCGATGGACATTTAGGTTGTTTCCATGTCCTGGCTATTGTAAACAGTGCTTCAATGAACGTTGGGGTGTCTGTATCCTTTCAAATTATGGTTTTCTCTGGATATATGCCCTGGAGTGGGATTGCTGGATCATATAGTAGCTCTACTTTTAGTTTTTTAAGGAATCTCCATACTGTTCTCCAATAGTGGCTGTAACCAATTTACATTCCCACCAAGAGTGTAGGAGGATTCCCTTTACTCCACACCCTCTCCAGCATTTACTGTTTACAGATTTTTTAATGATTGCCACTCTAACAGGTGCGAGGTAATACTTCATTGTAGTTTTGATTTGTATTTCTCTAATAACTAGTGATGTCGAACATCTTGTCATGTGCTCTTGGCCATCTGTATGTCTTCTTTGGAGAGTACTGGGCATACATGTAAAAATCTGTAGATATACTGGAGGCCTAGAATGCAGTTATCTTGCTCCAGAAAGGATTTACTTTTACTCCTACTATAAGGCTAAAGATAGTAGCATTAAGGATCATTTTAATCTGTTTCTAAGAACTGAAATGATTTCAAGCTGTACTTCAGGCCCTCAGGGGGACTGTCTACTTGTGATTTACCCTCTCCCAGGATATGGTCCTTTATGGTCCCAACTCAAAGCAAGAGAGCTTTGTAAAGGAATTTCCCTTGGTAAAATGTGAACTCCGATTCTCCCCTTCGCCGTCGGATATCAACAGTACAGAGATCAGTTTTTCAGTAACTTCTTTCAAAATCAAGAGATGCTTGAGAAAAAGTGGTCCCAAATATCTGGTTCACTTCTCTAGGTTTTTTTCTTCTCTTGGACCATAGTTTGGTCATTATTTACTGCTTCTGACGCTTTCAAGTAGAAGTTGTTTATACTTGTATAGCTTTCCTAGTATTCATTGTTAAGAGGGTTAGTCTGAATTACAAAGGCCATCATTACTGGAAGAGAGGTCCAGGTTTTATAAATTTATACTTTATCTATAGCAGTTTTTCTCATCAGGAGTGCTACTAGTATTTGAGGTAAAAAAATCTTCTCGTGCACATATATTATGCATGAAGAATGTTTAATATCCCTGGGTCCTAGGCATGAATGCCAGTAACAATCCCTCCCCTCCCCTTCAAATCATTGTAAAAATGCAAAAGCATGAGAGGTTTATAAGGCACTCATTAAGTATAAGATCAATGGTAGCATTTGGGAATGTGAAATTTTGTGTCATATCCTTCTATTCCTCTTCATGGTAGACCTTTGCTTTGATTGACCCTTTAGAGGTATACAGGCCCTCTTAACTGAAAAAGGTCAGGTGAATAGTGGTTAGATAAAGTCAATTAAGTCAGTGATTAGGAGGGACCATGGACATGCTGTAGGTAGTCCATGAACCCCTAAGATTATATCTAAAAGTTCGTGGAGGGAGGTTTTAGTCAACAAGATATTCTTTAGAGAAGTACCACCAGGGAGACAGTACCTATTTCACACGTTAAGGAAAATAGCTTTAATTAAATTAGAATTTGGTTGAGATGACTCAATGAGCAGAAACTTTCAGGGAGGAAGAGAAGGAATATGTAATTTTTGAGAGTTTAAACCCCTAAGGTGGGGGCAGATATAATAGAGAACTACTACTTTGGGGTTGATGTAACCTTTCATCTTTATTAGGATACTAGAAACTCTACTTGTACTTACATTAATCTCTTCTAAGGCTTTCTAAATTTCACTGACTGAAGTCACAGCAGAAGAATTAGGATGGGGCCAGTAAAGAAAAAGGAGAGATAAATTTCAGAGTTAAGCAGGGAGTAAAATTCAACATGAGATAGGAGGGAAATAAGAAGGTAGAATTTTTGTGCAAGGAATTAAGAATTCCATGGAGAACTACTAGACTGAGCCCCAGGAAAGGGAAGGTTTCAATTCAACTAGAAAAAGACAAACACAGATGGAGAACAATGAGAAAGACTGAATCAAAGAGAGTGGAACACTCTTACACAGGTACATATAAAGGATAAGTACAAGGTAAAGTAAGTGGGAATCTCTGGCAGCATTGGTCTAAAACATACTCATTTTTAAGTTATAGTACTCCTTTAATGAAGTATGAGCTGTCCAATGTACAGAGGGCACTTTCTAGTGTCCTCCCCCTAATACGTCATCCTAGCCATTGCTAGAAAACTGAAGTCTGATACAGGTGGTGGGATGAAAAGGATGGGACTTTTAGTTCTATCTGACAAGGTTTCTATAAAAGCAATTCATCTAAGGAAAAACAAAATATACTATCTATTCGTCTTTTAAAGCACAGAAAATATGTTTACTTTCTAAAAGCTTAATTGACTTAAGAGCAAAAGGGGCCTGGGTTAATTTTAAAAAAGAATGAATACTAGTTAAGATTAGAACCCATATAATTATATAGTTTACATATCAGTTATCTAATGGTTTGCTTTTTATTTTCCTGATTTATGTCAGGTGATGTAGGCTTAAAATAAATCTTTTTTTCATAGGCTTTTATAAGAACACTGAAAATGGGAGAAGGAGACATACCCAATTGCTGGAACAGGAGAGCCGCACTAGTGCCTGTGACAGGAAGACTATCATGCAAGGGAGTCTGGATCAGCTGTCTATCTCCTGCACCCAAGGAAAACAGCTTCTGCAGAATGGGCGGAAAACACACACACACACCACAAATGATTTCTTTTCAGATATTTTCTTAAGATAAAAAAATCCCTTTGAAGTTCAAATTTAAAGCAGATGATGACCATGTAAGATCCAATTAACAGATGTGAAGGGCAATAATGCAGCCCAAAACATTCAAGTTACTTTGTGTCCAAATGAATATGGTACAAGAAAATTCAGTAGTTGAAAGGTGAAAATTTAGTAATCATGAGATACACAAATCATTGATAATAATACTTCATGAGATACACAAATCATTGATAATAATACTTAACTAAAAAATAGTAAAATGTTAAAGCTAACATTTATATGACAGTTATATGTCAATAAAAGTGGAAAAACAAAAGAAATACAGTAATATGAACCATGCATGTAATTTAAAAATCTCTAGCAGCTACAATAAAAACGTTTTTAAAATTAAAAAATAAATAAAATAAAATCATGTCAACAAAATTCCCATCATAATAAAGGCTCATAAAACAACTCGGCTGCTTTAAAGTTTAGGTCCAATCATGACCAAACTCACATTTCATATTATGCCCTTGTAGCAGAAATAAGAGAATGAGGGAGGAGAGTGCAGGAGGAAAAAAACCTTAAGAGTAACCAAAAGGCGCTAGGAAAGACAGGAGACAGCTAAAAAGGCAAAGGGCACGGGAAAAAGATGCCATTTTTACTATGAGTAACATCTCTATCAGACTGAGGATAAAAAACTGTAATTTTTAGAGGGCTGTCCTTTTCCTCAATATTACATAAGAATAAGTAAAATAAGTGATCAGCTAATCAATTTTAGGACTTAAGGAAAGGAGCCTTTAAAAAAAAAAGTTCTCTAGAAATATTAAGTCATAGCAACTGAAGTTCTCATTTTTCTACTTCAGAGACGAATATAAAAATTTCAGGACATACAGAAGATGAAAAACATGCCACTTTGAGAAAGTTTTATTTCAGTAGAAGAGTTTAATGTCCTCATGGGCTCAATCTATGACAAAATCCTTGGGAAATTTTAAGGTATAGATTATATTTTCCAAAGAAGATCTGTGATTTTGGACAATGGTTAACATTATCATTACTAAAGGTAGCAAACTGAAATGAGAAAAATAAGCCCTCCTCTTCTGAAGCTTAAATGCAAGCTATTCTATTAAAGATTACACACAACATACAAAATGGTTTTAGGACCACATATAATTGCTTTTAACCAGGGAAATGAAGAAATGAATTAATCTATCCAGAAGTAGTTATAATGTTACAAAGAATTATATTAAAAGTTTTCTTAATGTTACCTCCTAATTTTTATCCCTGAAAAAAATTTTAAGTTAATAAAATGAGGCGTAATCACAGAGAGGAATAATAAGAAAGGTACAAAGAACACATCTGAAGTTCAACTTAAAAAAGTGTATTTCCAAGAAAGCGTAAGGTAGAGTTCAAGTTACACAGAATATGACTTCTAACTATGCTATGTGAAAGGTGAACCCTGTGTTAAAATTAACCCTATGACCTAAGAATGGAATCTTGAGTCTCTAGAAGGCAGACCATAGGGACAATGCTTAATTAAACTAAGATCCTTTTTAAAATGAAAATATTTAAAGAATTCTTTCTTTCCTTTTCTTCATAAATTAAATTTACTGGAGGAGAGGAGAAGAGAAGCAGGCCCTCTTCATCTCCCTTTTTATTCTATTTACCTGAGACCCTCCAGCCGCTGGGACAAGACACGCACACAGGTTTGCAATGAGACTTTCCAAGGAGACATTCAGAGTGTCCACATATACAGTATAGATCAAACCCAGGCAAGCCTGAAAAGAAAAGATGCATGTAGTTATTTCATGGAAAAAGCAAGCACTAAAAATAAATTGTTGTGACATCTGCTTCCAGGAAAATTTCTCTTTGAACCTAGTAGATTCTACAGTGACCATGGAATAAATTTTAAGCAGCAAATGTTATTAAGTTTATTAAATTTTCCTCTAGAACCAGAAGCTCTAAATGAGCTTTTGAGATGAGTTTATAAAAAGCAGAAATCCGTAATTCGTAAAACAGGTGTTTGTGCTTAGATAATCACTCTAGCAAATTTGTGGGGCTTAAAACTGTTTCTGTCTCAACTTATTTTGCAGAACTCCAAATTTCAAGATAAAAACTTAGAAACTTTATCTTGTTTTGTGATTCTTATAAATTCAGAACATTTATTCTACAGAAAAACTTAACTTATGTGAATTATTACAAAGAATAGCAAAATAGAGACAAGATATGATTAACACTTTAAGCTCAGAAGAAGGTAGGTGGTAAAATGGAAGATAAAATGTAATCATATGAATCTCTCAGTTTATTAAAACTTATAACTAAAAAATTAGCATCTGTTAGGAGTTAGCCACTGTCATTGAAATCTTGACACTAAGAATATATATAATCTCAACAATATGAAAAAGTTTTCCAGAAATTATGTATCAATTTCCCAAATCCTTGAGAAATTTTAAGGTATAGTTTATACCTTCCAAAGAAGATCTGTGACTCTGGACAATGGTCAACATTACTATTATTAAAGATTGCAACTGAAATAAGAAAAATAAGCCCTCTTCTTGCAAAGCTTAAATGTATTTATAACTAAAGTAAATTTTTTCCACATTTGCAAATTCTAACTATCTAAAAAAATAAAATATCTGAAAGTAAACAATATTTTAAAGCTATATGGATAGCAGTATGATCACAACTATTTGAAATCACAAATACTTATCCTATTTCCTTGAACCTGGACTCCTAAAAAGAAGATCAACAAAAATACACTAAGTTGTTATATTACTAATGCATTTTAAATTTGATACAGGTAATCAAATGATTTCTTTAGGATTCATAAATTTTGGAGTCAGTAAAGATGGGACCTATTTTAAAACAAACACTACATCCTTAGAAGTTTAAATAGTCATATTAACTTACTCAGGTACTTAGTTTAACCAACATGAAATACATTTCTTCTGTTCACAGTAATTTTATTGATGAATTCCTAATCAATTTAATGATATTTTAGATACAAAGAATTTGTTACCGTGGTTCACTCAAAATAGATTTATACAATAATACAAATCAATAATGACAACTATGAGTTCTTTACCCTAAAAATTTCTGGATAATCTAATCTGGATACCAACACCAGGCTTTTGGGAGCAAACACTTCTGCAGGCTGAATTAAACCAGGCACTTCCACTTCACCTTCAATCTCATCTTTCTTTGTTCCCTAAAGAAAGAGACACTGCAATCAACAGACGAACAATTTCCTAGGTTTATAACTCACAAAATATAGACATACCACACACTTTCATGTACTTTACAAAATCCAAAATTAATTACAAAATATAATTTACAAAACTAAAAATAAACATACTTTGAGAGGAATCTGAGAAGCAAGTAGGCAAAGAAATTATGAAACAGGGCATACTTATTTCATTTTTGAAAATTCCTTAAGCTCCAGATATATACCACAATTTTATTTGAGCATTTGGTTTCTGTGTGAGGTACCAGTAATCAAAGGTAAGTAAGACACATTCATTAGTGACCCCTACAAATACAAATGACACTCACTTAATGGAAATTCAGTTTTCAAGGAAAGAAAAAATCTGTTTTAGAAGTAAGGCACTACTTTTCATTTTTGCTTTTTGGACTTCTCCCAATCTTTCAAACAAAAGTGATAATCATTTAGGATTATGTTGCAGAATACTCATTGCTCTTAAAAGTAAAGCCCAATCAGCTCTAAATTCTTTTTGCTCAGAAGCAACAATGTTGATTTTTTGAAAACAGAGGATATTTTTATACACAAAACTGAGTTTCAGAATGTACCTAGTGCCACTGAACTGTACACTTAAAAATGGTTGAAATGGTAAAGCTTATGTTATGCATATTTTAGCACAATAAAAATATCTAGAATTTTTTTAAAACCCTAAATGTTCAGTGATTAAATACTAGTTAATAAAATAAACTTTGAAAGATATTATTCTCATTAGTCAACAAATATTTCCTGTGCACCTATTGTTCCATAATACTATATGATGCACTATAAAAGTTCCAAGTGAAAAGAAAAAAAAAACAAGGTAGTATTCAGACTTATTTCTATATAATATTCTAAGATGCTAGGACATCTTCCCTAACTAGAATCCTCTTCTCTTTCTTTTCCATTAATCAAAGGGCCAGCTTAGGAATTATCTTCCTTCCTGAAGCCTTTCCTTTACTGATTTATCTCCTACTATTAATTCTTAGCACAGTTCATCAACATATCACACATTTGCTCATACTTATCTCTCCTGCCAAACCTCTCTCCCAAATGCCACAAAATGCCATATCCAACTGCCTGCTTGACCTCTCCACTTAGATGACTAATAGGTATCTCAAACATGTCCAAAATACAGCTCCAATCTTTCTTCCCAAACTCTACTCTTCCTGCAGTATTCCCTATCTCAGTTAATGGAAATTCTATCCTCCCATTTAGCAAATCAAAAATCCTGATTCCCCTCTCTTTCATAACCCGTATCCAAACTGTCAGCAGTCCTGATTTCTTACCACCTCCACTGCTACCACAGTACTGTGAGTCACTATCATCACTTGTCTGGGTTATTTTAACAGCTTCCTTTAGTCTCCGCTGTTCTTCTTTAGCCCCACTTCGCTTCCTTGCTGCTCCTCAAACATGCTGGGCATGCTCCCACATAAGGGTCTCAAGAACTTTGTTATTCCTTTGCCTGGAACAGATACAATAAATAATTCCCTCATCTCCCTTGGGTCTTCATTCAAGTAAACTTCTGCTCTGTTAAGCCTTTGTTGGCACCCTACTTGAAACTGCAATGCCCTAACACTCCCTATATCCCCTTCCTTAATAAAAATAAAATATATTTTATTTTTCTCCACGGCATGACAACATATTATGTATTTCACTTATCTTTGTTTTCTGGTTTGTTTATCTCCTCCACTAGAATGTGCTCCACAAAGACCAGGATTTCTGTTTTGTTCACTGGTAATTTCCCGGTTACTAAACCAAGAGCTGGCCACACAGTTGATACTTACTTAATATTTGTTCACTGCATTCATGCAGGAATGAATATTCTTAGAATAGTTTTCTGGGTATTTTACCAAGGGAAGCTTTTTCCCCCTACTTGTTCAGGCCAAGAACTGTATTTCTGTCTCCTTTGGAGCCCGTATAGTTTCTATACAGTGAAATATAACCAAGTATTAGATGTCTATGGAATGCACATATCCAAAGGGAAATATCTGTTTACTTTTTATTATGTGTGATAAGATCCATATGCTCTTGAAAGATTTTCATTTGTTACAAAGCAAAAGCTAAAATTAGGTTGGGTGGTTCCTGGAATTCTTAGAAATAATAAAAATGTGATGAATATGAATTTACCAAAGATTTCCACACTTAATGAATCATATTCTTTACGGATTACTAACAAATTTTGTCCTTTCAGGACAAAAGAATGACTGAAATTCCTGAAAGAGATAAAGCTATCCACAATTTTATGAGATTGTGATACATGCCCTAGAGTACCGTGAGAAGTCAGCTTGAGTAAGTGCATAACCATTTCATATAAATGACCATTAACCTGCATTAACCTAAACATAAAATAGAATGCCTTGGTCATTTCTTAAAGCTATCCTTTTATTAAACATTCACTAACTGGAATAATTATTAACAAGAAAGAAAAAAGGTCCAATAAAATGTTAATCAATATTAAATAAAAACAATTCCATTTTTCTTTTTTTTTAATTAAAAAAAATTTTTTTTCTTTTTTTCTTTATTTTTGGCTGCTTCGGGTCTTCATTGCTGAGTGAGGGCTTTCTCTAGTTGCCGCGAGCAGGGGCTACTCTTCATTGCAGTGTGCAGGCTTCTCATTGAGGTGGCTTCCCTTGTTGCAGAGCACGGGGTCTAGGTGCGCAGGCTCAGTAGTTGTGGCAGGCAGGCTCAGTAGTGGCTTGCAGGCTCTAGAGTGCAGGATCAGTAGTTGCGGCGCACGGGCTTAGTTGCTCCGTGGCATGTGGGATCTTCCCAGACCAGGGCTTCAACCTGTGTCCCCTGCACTGGCAGGCAGATTCTTATTGCACCACCAGGGAAGCCCAATTCCATTTTTCTTTACATCTCTTTTTAACTTTTTATTTTATACTGGAGTATAGCTAATTAACAATGGTGTGATAGCTTCAGGTGCACAGCAAAGGGACTCAGCCATAGTCTTTACATCACTTTTTATTATAGACTTTGACCTTTACTTTGTAAATGTGCTATAAATCATAAGATGCTGTTATTCTTAATTCCAATAGCTCTCCTGTAAGAATACAATGTCCCAAGTTTAGAGAAAGTTCATATTCCTTTTTTCAAACCAAAATGTACTGCTGTGATTAAAAAAAAAATTCTTGTTTATAATAAGGCTTATTCCAGGAGATAGTAATGACGTGGTTTTGGTTAAATTTTTCTATAAGTAATATATCATGTAAGGGAATAGGGCCTCTTCTTTATAGCTGCTAGAATACCTTTTGTGTAATAACTATGTAGTGATACTAACTTTGTTTTGCATTTTACAATGACAGATTTTCACATGTCGAAAAGATGTGAGAAACTTAACAATAAGCAGGAAATCAAAAACACAGGACACAAATGTAATAGATATTGTAATAATGATTGGAAATTTAACATTTTATAGTATAAAACATTTTCACATATTTTATCTCATTGAACAGTATTTACAAGCCTTCTTCTAAGCTAAGATTATTCCTTGGTTTTAGTAGGTCCCATTAAAGATACAAATTTACCTTAAATACTGTTTACTGAACTGCCTCACACTGACTTGTAATGTGACCTTATCCCTTATACGTATCATAAGCACATGCCACAACTTGCCCATTTATTGATATTTTTTCTACCTATTGTTACTACGGACCACATCTGCTAGTGGGATTCCCAGCTTCTATGTAGTTTACATTCGATGTAGCTCTCATAGTCTTCATGCTTCAATAATATGGGATATATTAGTACCCACCATAGCAATCTTTCCTTAAAGTACTATTGCCTTTTAAATATATCCTAAGATCAAAATGCTAAAAATTATTAGAATACTGACTTTATGGAATGACTCCATATAGCAGATAGGCACAATCTTTAAGAAGCTTATCCTATCACTCAGGTCAAATACTTCAGTCTCATCTCTGTTGTACTCCTGATGCTTGATTCCTGTCTATTCTATCTTGAAAAGACTAGTTGCACCCAATATCATCTGTGCTAAGTTCATTTTCAACAACACTGTTTCATACTAACTCTCCCTACAAAATTTTGTTAAACACTCATTTTAAAAGGAGGATGAAAGGAATTATGCAAGTAAAAAACTTGCAGTTCTGCATTTCCTTTTTGAAAAGTAAGTAATTTATTACAGTGTACCATTATATAGAGTTGCCTCAGTTAAGCAATTTAAGGACTTTAAGATTTTCCAAAATTGGAAATAAGTTTTAAGTAGTTGCAAAATTCTGTAAGGTCTACAGTTCCCCCAGCAAACTTCTTCATTTCTTGCCAAATAATCCCTTAATCATGTTGACACGTCTATATGACAAAACCTAGTTTATCCTTGCATTGGTCTGGAAAATAATGACTACATGAAACATACAAATTTTAGGATAACAAGGCTTCAGACAAATCAGGCCACTAGTCTTCAGCTCAGAATCCAGTTTACCTCTAGCAAAGAGAATATCCTGATATTTCCCCCTTCAGCAGCTCCTGTGTGCTACAGTATTCCAAAGGTAGGACAAATTCATTTGTAGGGTTACTATACATTCACCCAGAAAGCTCCGTAATTTTAAGTGGTGCATAGTCCGTAATTTTAAAAAAAATATATACTCATAAGGCAGCATTTTCCAAAGTGTTTTCTGCTGGAAGCTAACAGATACTGCTTAGCCAAAAAGATCTAATCAAAACATTTTGGAAACAGTAAGTTAAAGCCAAGTTAAAAAGGTTTCTTTACTGCAGGATTTTTCAGACTTTGATATGCAAATATTATTTCTACAATGCCAAGCAAAGGAGATATAATATAAATTATTTCTCCAACTTACTGGACCACTGAAACCCTCTTTATTACAGAGCATCAAGAGGACCTAGTGCCCTATAGAACACATGCTGAGAAAGGCTGTCACAAGCTATTTTGGGACAGAAAATGTACAAAACTGAAATATGTATATATTCCTGTGTTCTATATCCTTAGGAGGCTAGGTTAATACAATGTTTATTTCATAAATATATTATTATACTTAACATCTGTTTCATTAATTCTCACATTTCATAAAGTAAAATAAGATTTGAAAAGATTAGAAAATGGACAAGACTGCTGGGAGCTAGGGTGCTTTACAGCTGCCCTAAGAAAATATTCAGCATGCCTGTGGCCCATTTGCACCAGATGAGTTAGGAACTTCTACTTTGGACCAGTGGTTCTCACACTTCAGTGTGCAACAAAATCACTGAGGGCTTGCTAAAATAGATTTTTGGGTCTCACCCGTAAAATTTCTGATTCAGGTCTGAGAATTTACATTTCTAAGAAATTCCCCAGTGATACTGATACTGCTGATCCAGGGACCGCACTTTAAGAACCACAGTTCTAGGCTAATTAATATGAGAATATAAAAGAAAACAATAACTGTAACATATATTCTACATGCCAGACACTGTACTAAGCATCATACCAGTGTTCATAATTCATTTATACAATCAAGAACTTATTAAATACTATTTTCTAGTAAAGGAAACCAGGACTCCCTGGAGAAATGACATTCTATATTTGGGCCAGAAAAATGTACAAAATAAGACTATTCATCTTAGTCAAAAAGTAAAGAATCTGTCAAAGACTAACAGAATCAAAATAAATAAAAATCGCAGCTGAATGAAACTCAACAAATACACAAAAATCCATGAGTTCATATGATAATTTTTTAATTGGTCACTACTGAAGATTGCTAGGGTACCAATCTACTATTTTGAAAATTTTTAAAAATAAGGAGAAACAACTGTCTTCTCTATCAAACTGTGGTCAATGAAAGTTCTTTTTAATAGTTGAATTTCAGTCAATAAATGCAGCAGGAATAATAGTATGAGGAAATTATCTTTTGTAATTCCTACTGAAATAATGTATTTAGGCAATGATCATCAATAGATCCCAAACGATTAAGTCAAAGGCTGGCACTACCCCAAACCCACAAATCAATCATAAATTACTAAAAGGAGAACAACCAGAAAATAAGTTCATCTTGATGTAACACAATAGGAAGTACAGTGCAATTTTTGCTTTAAAAATTGAACGTGAATCCAATTAAGCCTCTAGATCTAAATATTACTTTATGGAAACTATAGAGAGTAGAGGTACAAGTTAAAAAATAACATGGAGAATTAATCAGCCAAATCCAGAATATAGAGCATTCCATAGGACAAATGACCCAGTTCTTCTAACACCCCCAGAAGAGGGACTGTTACAGAAAGAAGTTAAGAAATATCAACCAAATACAATGTGTGGAACTTGTTTGAATAAACCAAGACATTTTTGAGACAATTTTTTTAATTTAAAAATATGTAAGTTGGATATTAGATAATATTAAGGGGTTATTCAAAATTGTAATTAATTTTGTTAAAAATTATAATGGCAGATTGGTAATCTAAAGAAGATTTTACCAGTTAGAGATACATACTAAAATATTTGCAGGTGAAATATGGTATCTGGGGTTTGCTTTTAAATGTCTCTCCCTAAAAAAAAAAAAAAAAAAAAAAAAAAATCAAGGATTTAGATTTTAAAAGATTGACAAAATGCTGATAATTTTTAAAGCTGGGTCAAGTGTAATGGGATTTATTATACTACTCACTTAAATTTTCTATTTGTTTCAGAATATCCATAATAAAAAAATGAAAATAAAACCTTCATTGTGCACCTACTATATGTCAATGTTATTCCGAAGTACATTCATTCATTTCACCCCTTTTCTTTGATCACATTTCGTTTGCTAACATACCAAAATGTCTTTAGTCTGAACTGCATCATTATTGGTTCATAAACACGTTTACAAACACATTAAAAGACTCCAAAGTGATACAACTAAATAAAAAATTTAGACAGGTCTATCATTTTTTAAGGTAAGTCATATAAAGCAACGTCACATCTATCATATTTTACTGATTACTTAAAAAATTTTATAATCACATTGCCTAGTTGGATAATTCCGGGAATATGTTATCAAAAGTTTAATGCTTGTGATTTTTGACAGTGTTACTGTATCTTAGAGAGATAAGAGCCAACATTTTTAAAGTTGCACAATTATACTTTGGATAGTTTGTATCCCTAAGTTCCTCTTCTTTAGGCTTCCAAATAATGTGCCATAGTATATTTGGTATGAAGTAATTCACACAAAATGAGAATTAAAAGATCTATTTTTCAATTGATGATATGATCCAAAAATAAAAGAAAAACACATTTTTAAAAAATATTTTTAGGGCTTCCCTGGTGGCGCAGTGGTTGAGAGTCCGCCGGCCGATGCAGGGGACACGGGTTCGTGCCCCGGTCTGGGAGGATCCCACATGCCGCGGAGCGGCTGGGCCCGTGAGCCACGGCCGCTGAGCCTGCGCGTCCGGACCCTGTGCTCGGCAACGGGAGAGGCCACAACAGTGAGAGGTCCGCGTACCGCAAAAAAAAAAAAAAAAAAAAAAAAAATTAATTAATTTATGTCTGTGTTGGGTCTTCGTTTCTGTGCGAGGGCTTTCTCTAGTTGTGGCGAGCGGGGGCCACTCTTCATTGTGGCGCGCGGGCCTCTCACTATCGCGGCCTCTCTTGTTGCGGAGCACAGGCTCCAGACGCGCAGGCTCAGTAGCTGTGGCTCACGGGCCCAGTTGCTCCGCGGCATGGAAAAACACATTTTTTTTAAAGTACATAATTAACTGTTCACATCGAAAATGGGAACAACATTAATGATGACCTAGAAAGGAACATCATCTGGGCTTTAATATTATCTTTTTCAAATATTACCTCATTATTTTTACCAATTTTTGGACCAATTCCAGAAGATATTATCTCTCTGTTCTTCATACAGAAAAGCTGTTACATAATTCTGGCTAGCATCTACTACCTAAGCGAACTTATATAGGAGCCAGAACTCTTATAACTTATTTACATTTTCAGAATCTTAAAAAACTCATATGAAGCAGACACTAACTTTCTGTAAGGTGACTGTAAATACTAAATAAATTACAATGTTTTGGTCCAGTTAAAATGGCAAATAGGAAAATATCTGAGCTAAAAAGAAAAATAATTTTGAAACATTGATTCCAAATATACAAGAACCCTAATCTTGTTTTTTGTTTTTGTTTTGTTTTGTTTTGTTTTTTTGCGGTACGCGGGCCTCTCACTGTTGTGGCCTCTCCCGTTGTGGAGCACAGGCTCCAGACGCGCAGGCTCAGCGGCCATGGCTCACGGGCCTAGCCGCTCCGTGGCAGGTGGGATCTTCCGGACCGGGGCACAAACCCATGTCCCCTGCATTGGCAGGCGGACTCTCAACCACTGCACCACCAGGGAAGCCCCTAATCTTGGTTTTTAATATTATTCCATACTCAAATGAGCCAGGGCTCCTTGGAGAATTGGCTGATTTCAAGGCTGAGGAAGGGATAGAAAAAGATGATCCTGGATCAGCTTGTTATGCAAGAAAGTTTAAAAATGCTAAAAAAAAAACCCTGATGGGGCTTGTCAAGAGAACACAGGAACCACTCTGAAGGGTTGCCCACTGGTCAAATCTTGGACAATCTGTGCATTAAAACAGTAAAAACCATTAATTATATACTACTGAAGAAAAAGAAACTGGAATACATGAATCTATAACTCACATAGATAGACAAGACAGAAAACGTAAAATGTCAACTGCTGACTGGTAAAGGTACAGGTAGAGAGTGTGCATAGTTGGAAAATAATCATTTTGCAACCATCATAATAAAAATTGGCACAGGCAAGAATCATCACTAAATGCTGAATCTGGCAGGGGGGATAATTAATGAGTAGTAGAGTATTTGCATAGTCTTAAAGTATCTTATCAGTCATGGCTTATTAGTTGCAAGCAAAGAAAAAAAAATAGCAACTATACAATGGAGATAATCTGACAATCACCAGACTAGGTACTCAAAAAGAACAGCATCAGTAAGGCAGGTGGGTAGCAGACAGACATTGTGTACTTCCAGATGTGTGCCCTTAGTAGGACATACACTTAGTATTCCAAATGTTGGTAGTAATCCAATTACTGATGTATAACCTGAATCTAAAGTGAGAGACATCAGAAAAACAAAAAATATTAAGCATTCTATTTAAAAGGGGCATTGGGACCTGCATTATTTGAAAATGTCAAAGGCTGAGCAACTATTCCAGATGAAGACAGACAAAAGATAATTAAATGCAATACAGAATTTTAAATTACATCCTGTACTGGAAGACCAAAAGGGGGGGCGGAGCACAAAGAGCATTAGGTCAAATGACAAAATTGAATGGATGGTAGATGAGATAAAGGTATAATATTGATATTGATTTTCTGATATTGATAACCATACTATGTTTACATAAGAAAATACTTATTCCTATGAAACGTACACTGAAGACTTTAGGGCAAAGGGAAATGATGCACACAAATTTGTCTCAAATTGTTCTGAAAAAACTTTCTGTGTGTGTGTGTGTGTGTGTGTGTGTGTGTGTGTGTGTAAGGAGAAAGAGGGAGTAAGGGAAGGAGAGGGGTCTATTAAAGAGAATTAATATCTATGATAATAAAGAAATGGGACAAAATATTTTAAATGGGCAAACATAGGTAACGGGTATATAGATGTTTGCAATATTCTTGTAACTTTTCTGTAAGTTTGAAATTATTTCCAAATGAAAAGTTTGAAAAATATCCAAGAATTCCTAGAACCGCTCCAAAAATGCCTGCTATAATGTCATCCTGTATTGATTTCTGTTAAGTTTAATTGGGCTTCCTAGAATCTCTTTACACCTGCTAAACTGTCTTTTTTTTAATCAGGTTTATAGAGGTATAATTGACAACATTTTAAGATATTTAGAGTGGTGATATGACATATGGATACACTGTTAAAGGTATCCTCCATCCAGTTATTTAATACATCCATCACCTTAGATACTTTTTTTGTGTGTGGGGGGGAGATGAAAACATTTAAGATCTACACTCTTAGTAAATTTCAATCATACAATACAGTGCTATCAACTGTAGTCATCATGTTTTACTAGAGATCCTCAGACCTTACTAATCTTATGGCTGAAACTCTGTATTCTTTTACCAACCTCTCCCTATTTCTTGAAAGCTTCAGCCCCTGGTGACCACCATTCCACTCTCTATTTCTCTTGAGTTTAACCTTTTTTGTTGTTAAGATTCTACATATAAATGATACCATACAGTATTTGTCACCCTCTGCCTTATTTCACTTAGCATAACCATCCATGTTGTTATAAACAGTAGGATTTCCTTCTTTCTTATGACTGAATGTTCCATTGTGTGTATGAAATATATATCTGTTGTGCATATGTATTATGCATGTATATAAAACATCCTTATCCATTCAACTACTGATGGACACTTAACTTGTTGCCATATCTTGGCTATTGTGAATAATGCTGCAATGAACATGGAAGTGCAAATAACTCTTCGATACCCTGTTTTCATTTCCTTTGGATACATACCCAGAAGTGGGATTACTGGATAAGGCAGTTCTATTTTTAATTTTTTTAAGAACCTCCATACCATTTTCCATAGTGGTTGCACCAATTCACATTTCCACCAACAGTTCACAAGGGTTCCCTTCTACCTACAGCCTTGACTACACTTGTTACCTCTTATCTTTTTGAAAACTGCCATTCTAACAGGTATGAGGTGATATCTCATTACGGTGCTGATTTCCATTTCCCTGATGATTAGTGATGTTGAGCATCTTTTTATGTACCTGTTGTATGACTTCTTCGGGAAAATGTCTATTCAAGTCCTTTCCCATTTAAAAATTGGATGGTTTGGTTTTTTGCTATTGAGTTGCATGAGTTCTTTATATATTTTGGATATTAACCTCTTAACAGATATGTGGTTTGCAAATATTTTCTCCCATTCAGCAGGTTGCTTTTTGATTTTGTTGATAGTTTCCTTTGCTGTGCAGAAGGCTTTTAGTTTCATGCAGTCCCACTTATTTTTGCCGAAAGTCATTGGCAAGACCTTTGTTAAGGAGCTCATCCCTTAAGTTTTCTTTTAGAACTTACTCAGTTTCAGGCCTTACATTCAAATCTTTAATCCATTTTGAATTTATTGTTGTGTATGGCATAAGATAGGGATCCTGGTTTTTTGTTTGTTTGTTTTTGCATATAGCTGTCCAATTTTCCAAACACCATTTATCAAATTGACTATCTTTTTGCCACTGTATATCCTTGGCTCCTTTGTTGCAAATTAATTGACTATATACACATGGGTTTATTTCTGGGCTCTGTATTCTGTTTTATTGATCTACATGTCTGTTGTTATGCCAATACCATACGGTTTGATTAATAAAATTTTGTAATACACTTTGATATTAGGAAGTGTGACTCCACCTTTAACCTCCTTTCTCAAGAATACTTTGGCTATTCAGAGTATTTTGTGGTTCCATATGAATTTTAGGATTCTTTATTTCTGTGAAATATGCCACTGAACTTTCGATAGGGACTGCACCATATCTGTAAATTTCTTAGAGCTGTATGGACATTTCAACATTATTATGTCTTCCAATCCATTAGCATGGGGTATCTTTCCATTTATATGTGTCTTCTTCAATTTATTTCATTAATGTCTTACAGTTTTCAGGATACAGATCTTTTACCTCCTTGGTAAAGTTATACCCAGGTATTTATTCTTTTTCATGCAATTACAAATAGGACTATATTCTTAATTTTTCTTCCTGATGATTTGTTGTTAGTGTATAGGAACTCAATTGATTTTTGTTTATCAATTTTGTATCCTGCGACTTTACAGAATTCCTTTGTTAGTGCTAACAGTTTTTTTGTAGTCTTTAGGATTTTTTATATGTAATATCATGTCATCAACAAATAGAGACAGTTTTATTTCTTCCTTTCTGATTTGAATGGCTTATATTTCTTTTTCTTGACAAATTCTTTTAGCCAGGACATCCAATACTATGTTGAATAACAGTAGCAAGAATGGGCATTCTTGACTAGTACTGGATCTTAGAGGAAAAACTTTCAGCTTTTCACCACTGAGTATGATGTTAGCTGTGGACTTGTCATAAAGGGCTTTTATGATGCTTAAGTATGTTCACTCTATACGCAGTTTGTTGAGAGTTTTATCATGAATGGATGTTGAATTCTGACAGATTTCTTTGCATCAATTAAGAAGATCATATGAATTTCATCCTTTTATTTTGTTAATGTGGTGGATCACATTCATTGATCTGCATATGTTGAACCCTGCATCCAGGAATAAATCCCACTTGATCATGGTGTATGATCCTCTTAATGTATTGCTGAATTTGGTTTGCCTTTATTTTGTTGAGAATTTTTGCATCTATGTTCATCAGGGCCTGTAGTTTCCTTTTCTTGTAGTGCCCATGTCTGTCTTTGGTATCAGTGTAATGCTGGCCTTGTAAAATGAGTTTGAAGGTGTTTCCTCCTCTTCTCTTTTTTTGGTGGGGGAAGAATTTGAGAAGGATTGTTATTAATTCTTCTTTAAATGTGTAGCAGAATTGACAAGTAAAGCCATCTGGTCCTCGATTTTTCCTTGGTAGGATGTTTTTGATTACCAATTTAATATCTTTACTACTATTGTTCTGTTCATATTTTATATTTCTTCATAATTCAGACTTGGTAGGTTGTATGTTAGTAGGAATTTATTCATTTCTTCTAGGTTGTCCAATTTGTTGGTGTGTGTTTTTTCATAGTAGTCTTATGAGTCTTTGTATTTTTGTGGTATCAAATCTAACATTTCCTCTTTCATTTCTAATTTTATTTGAGTCCTTTCCCTTTTTATCCTGCTGAGTATAGCTAAGGGTTTGTCGATTTACCTTTCCAAAAAAAAACACAACTCTTTGTTTCACTGGTTTTTTTCTATTGTCTTTTTACTCTGTTTCATTTATTTCCACTCTGATATTTGTTATTTCCTTCATTCTATTAATTTTGGGCTTAGTTTGTTCTTCTTCTAGCTCCTTCAGGTATAAACTTAAGTTGCTTATTTGAGATTTTACTCTTTTCTTAATGTAGGTGTTAACTGCTATAAATTTCCCCCTTATATCTGCTTTTGCTTTAGCCAATAAATTCTGGTATGCTGTATTTGCATTTTCATTTGTCTTAAGGTATTTTTTTTATTCCTTTAAGTTTATTCTTTGATCCATTCAATAGAATGTTGTTTAACCTCCACATATTTGTAAATTTTCCAGTTCTCTTCTTGTAATTGATTTCTAGTACTATACTTTTGTGGCTGGAAAAGAAGCTTGATATGATTTCAATCTTCTTAAATTTATTGACTTGTTTTGTGGCCTAACACATTACCTATCCTGAAGAATGTCCCACATGTGCTTGAGAAGTATGTTTATTCAGCTGCTGTTGCATAGAAGATTCTATATACGTCTGTTAGGTCCACCTGGTCTCACATACTGTTTAAATCCAGTTTTCTGTATTGATTTTCTGTCCGGATGATCTATCCATTGTTAAATGTGGGGTCCTTAAGTCTTCTACTATTATTGTATTGCTATCAATTTTTACCTTCAGATTTGCTTTATATGTTTAGGTGCTCTGATAATAGATGCATAAATATTTACAAGTGTTATACTCTCTTGATGAGTTGACTACTTTATCATTATACAATGACTATCCTTGTCTCTTATTACAGTTTTTAGTTTAAAGTCATTTTGTCTTATATTAAGTATAGCTACCCTAGCTTTCTTTTGATTTCCATTTGCGTGAAGTATCTTTTTCTACCCTTCATTTTCAGTCAATGTGTGTCCTTAAAGCTGAAGTGAGTTTTGTTCTAGGTCTTTTTGTTTTTTTTAATCTATTCAGACACTCTACATCTTTGGATTGGAAAATTTAGTCATTTTACATTTAAATTAATTATGTATTTACTACTGTCAATTTGTTGTTTCCTTGCTGTTTCAAATTCTTTATCTTTATTTTAGTATATATTTACCATTACAAGTGAGATTTATACTTTCATATGTTTTCCTGTTACTAATTAGCACCTTTTCATTTCAGCTTAAAGAAGTCCCTTTAACATTTCCTGTAAAGCCAGTCTAGTGGTGATTAGCTTCTTTAGCTTTTGCTTGTCTGCAAAACTCTTTCTTCTCTTCTTCGACTCTGAAGGACAACTTGCCAGGTGGAATATTCTTTTTTTTTATGGTACGCGGGCCTCTCACTGTTGTGGCCTCTCCCGTTGCGGAGCACAGGCTCCGGATGCACAGGCTCAGTGGCCATGGCTCACGGGCCCAGCTGCTCTGCACCATGTGGGATCTTCCCAGACCAGGGTACGAACCCGTGTCCCCTGCATCGGCAGGCGGACTCTCAACCACTGCGCCACCAGGGAAGCCCCAGGTGGAATATTCTTAATGGACACTTTTTTTTCTCTCAGCACTCTGAATAAATCTTGCTACTCTTCTCTGGCCTGCAAAGCTTCTGCTGAAAATTCTGATCATCGTCTTATCAGGGTTCCCTTTTAAGAACCAGTTATTTTTCTCTTGCTGTTTTAAGATTCTCTCTTTGTCTTTAACTTTTGACACTTTAATTATAATGTGTCTTGGTGTTGGTCTCTTTGGGATCATCTTATTTGGAACTCTCTGGGCTTCCTGGATCTGAATATCTGTTTCTTTCCCCAGGTTAGGAAAGTTTTCAGCCATTATTTCTTCTTGTAAGTTTTCTGCCCCTTTCTCTTTCTCTTCTCCTCCTGGGACCCCTACCATGCGAATGCTGGTTTGCTTGATGTTATCTCATAAGTCCCTTAAGCTATCTTTATTCTTTTCCATTTTTTTCATTTTTCTGTTTTAATTAGATGATTTCCACTGTCCTGTCCTCATGTAAACTGATCCTCTCTCCTGTGTCATGTAGCGTGCTATTGAACCCCTCTATTGTATTCTTCAGTTCACTTATTATACTCTTCAGCTCTGTGACTTCTATTTGGTACTTTCTTACACTTTCTATTTCTTTGTTGAAATTCTTACTTTGCTCATCCATTCTTCTCCTGAGCTTAGCATCTTTATGACCATTATTTTAAAATCTTTATCAGGTAAATCACTTATCTCCACTTCATTAAGGTCTTTCTCTGAGGTTTTACCTTGTTCTTTCATTTAGAACATATTCCTATTTCTTCATTTTCCTTGACTCTCTGTGTTGGTTTCTATGCATTATTTAAAACATCTACCTCTCCTAGTCCTGAAGGAGTGGCCTCTTGTAGGAGATGAACCTTATTATTCAAACCTGCCCTAGCTCTTGGTTGTCTCTCAAATCTTTATGATGGTCCAAGCAGCCTACTTTATTCTTAGTGCTCACCATAGTTGAGGGTATACCAATACCTGATAGTGTTCCAAAGGGAAGGATCATAGTCAGCACCTAGATTCAGGTGGATTGGAAGCCAGACCTTCAGGTAGCAGCTTTTAATGTATGCAAATATGTATCTTTCAGTGGAGACTGGGAGATGGGTGTTACTGTCTGCTCCCTCTGTGCTGAGCCTTGGGGGATAGCCAGTTAAGAACTTCGTTTGCTACAATCCTGTGGGACCTGGGAGCTCAAGTCCTGTTGGCCACAGAGTCAAAGGTTTAAAAGGGTGTGTCCCTTGGGAAGCAGCTGCAAAATCTGGGGCGCCAGACATGTGCACAAGCTCTTTCCAAGAAGAAACCAGTGAGCGGGAGCAGGCTAGAGAGGGAACAGAGATGGCACCTGCCAGATCCCTGGTCTCCAAAGAGAATCAAAATTAGCTCCTAGATGTGTGCTAAGTTAGAAACCTGACCCTCAGGCAGTAGCTTTTAAAGTATGCAAACACGTGGCTTCCCTGGTGGCGCAGTGGTTGAGAGTCTGCCTGCCGATGCAGGGGACACGGGTTCGTGCCCCGATCCGGGAAGATCCCACATGCCATGGAGCGGCTGGGCCCTGTGAGCCATGGCTGCTGAGCCTGCGCGTCCGGAGCCTGTGCTCCGCAACGGGAGAGGCCACAACAGTGAGAGGCCCGCGTACCGTAAAAAAAAAAAAAAAAAAAGTAGGCAAACAGGATTTTTTCAGGCAGACTGAGAGATGGGTGTTTCTCCCTGCTTCCTCCGTGCTGAGCCACAGCAAATCCTTGAAAACCCATTAAGAACTCTTTGCTTGTTATAGTCCGGTGGGTCTCATGAATAAAAGCCCCATTGTTTTTCAGAGCTAGGTGTTTTTGGGTCCTTACCTCAAGTGGAAGTCTAAAAAGATGGGGGCTAGATGCAGGGTCCAAACCCTTCGCACCTCAGGGGAGGAGCTGGAAGTTGTAAGTTGCTTCTCAATTGCACGTCTCTCTGCCAGGGGACATTTATGGTGAGACTGCATCTCAGCCTTTTCTACTCACTTCAGTGTGGGTATGTTCTCGTTTGCCTGCTATATAGGAATTGCTCAGCTAGTTTCTGGATTTCTTTCAGGAGAAATTTCTCCATGTGTAGCTGTGGATTCAGTGTGTCCATAGGAGTGAGTTCAGAAGCTTCCTATGTCACCATCTTGGACTGGAACCCCCTACATTGTCTTAATGTATTACTTTTCTGTGAGTTTATTTGGGGGGTAAGGGGTTGGTAATGATGGAGAGAAGAAAAAGAACCCAAATAATCACAGTTTCATTAGATAATTCTAGGGTGTTGTAAAGAGGTACCCTCAAGAATATGGAAATAAAAGAAAATACTGCCTTCTCAGCACTGACTTATGTTCAAAAGATCAACAGAGAAATGAAAGGTTACCTGAAAAAGACAGCAAGGCTCTCAACAAGAGAACATTCTTATTTAGACTGAATTGACCAAAATGGGAATTCGATTGGCTATTTGTTGGCAACATCCACCCGAACACTAATCAGGACAGAAATGACTAGAATCATAGACATCTAAGTTCTCTGTCTGAATTGACAACATAAGCCCTAATTTCAAAAACAGTTGGCCCCGAACAATGCAGGGTTTAGGGGCGCCGACCCCACTGTGCAGTCGAAAATCCACATATTAACTTTACGGTTGGCCCTCTGCATCCACGTATTCAACCAACTATGGATCATGCAGTACTGTAGTATATAGTTACTGAAAAAGATCTGTGTATAAGTGGACCCGTGCAGTTCAAGCCCATGTTGTTCAAGGGTCAACTGTATAAACAATGGGCTGTGTTAATCTGGCAGGTGTTAAATATTTGACATCAAATATTCCTTAGTTTGATTCCACAATCAAAATGCTTCTGATTTTGATACGGCTTCCCACAAAGATCTGACAACAAGGAGAAAATGTGCTGATAATATAGATAATGTATATTTTGTTCTATATAACCTTTTAACTTATCACTGTAAATTAAAAAGCTAGCATGCTGGTTTTAATACATCAGTCTAATGAACTTGGATAATGTGAGTCTGTACCATGAGAGGTGGTTTGTCTCCTCTTGTACTGAAAAATGAAATTTCTGCATCCAGAAAATTCAGATCTTGGCATTTAATTAAAATAACAAAAATAACAAATGCTCCTTTGTGAGGTCATTTCAGAAAGCAAGCCAATCCTTTTCCCTGGTGGTGATACTCATTCATCTGTATGTAGCAGAAAGCATAGCAGATGATAATGCAATTGGCTCACTCAACATCTTGCAAACTGTTTTATAGTTTCCTTCTCATACTATAGGGCCTTGAAAGCAAAACAAACAAACAAATAACAACAACAACAAAGTTTTTCTGATTCCTTTGGGGGGGATCTGCATGCAATCTGACACAAGGAAACAACCCATATGACACTTAAAGCAGAAGTCACCAATGTGTGACAGTGGCTACACATGGGAGAACGGATTTTTTTAGTGTGATTATTGTGAAGGCTGTATTGTCTGGTACCCAACATCATAGTAATAAAAGGTTGAAAAAGCATGAACAGCCCCAAGCTAGGCAGTTCCTAGTAAACAGAACTGGTTCCCTGCTCACCCCTTACCCATGAAATTACATAAACTACCCAATACTTTCTCATAAATCCTTTTCTGAATAAATTAGAGACAGTAGATCCAGTTGTTTGAAACTGAGAGAACCCCAGCTAATTCTCTGAAAGACCCAGTATTTTTAATTTCTATAGTTCTAGCCTATTAATGTCAGTCCCATCATTTTGATACTACCACCACTAATAATAATGAGTTAACAGTTACTTCAGCACTTAAAAAATAATATCAAGCATTGTGATAAGTGATTTATAAACATTCTGATTAAATGCTCTATATTCTGTGAAAGAAACCTCAGAAGAAAGACTGAAAGGGAAAAACCACAGGTTCATCATGAGAGGACACAAATCTTCCTAATAAACCAATTTGCAGAGATGCGATTCTTAGAAGTATGCAGATTATGAACAATATTTTAAAGAAGAACAATTAAACCTGGACAATAACTTTACCTTCTTGCTCTCTTCTTCAACAATATAGTACCTCAGTCATTTTAAAGTAGCTCATAGAACTCAAACTTGCTATTCTAACAAAAACAAATATGGCATAATAAAAAGATTCCTAAATGGTGTCTCTTTGGCTATAATTTGGCTAGAAAAGTTGCTGTACCTGAAGATTGATCTCTGCCTCATAAAAGGTTAGGCACGAGCAGTAATGTCGATCTGAGTCAATATCTGTCAGGACCACCACAAAAAACGTTGGCTGCTTCCTCTCTCTGGACAGCTGCCACCCTCCAGGCTGACAAAACTAAAGGAGATAGAAAAAAAAAAATTGTCACATCTTAAAAGTATAAGGTAAATTTATTAGTTATAAATCCCTGAGAAATGTCTCCCCATTTAAAAAAATTCCAGATGTGATATGTTACTTCAGCCAATATTTTTCAAAAATCACTTGCAGATTCATGATGTAGAATACTTTCACTAATATGCATATGCATTTTATGAAGACAGCCTAGATTTTCCACAGACGCCACTCATTCTGAGACCAGGGTTGGCACATGTAGGAACAGAGCACTAAGATGAAAACTTTTCACCATTAGAACAAATCATGAAATAAGTTGAAGATAAAGTGCTCAGTACCTACCATGGACAGAAAACAGAATTATTTTAAAATATCGTCATTAATCTAAGACTCTTCAATTCAGTACAATGAAAAAGACATCTTGTTCATCAAGACAGACCACATTCTGGGCTATAAAATACACTTTAATGTATTTAGAAGAACAGAAATCATATAATGCATGTCCCAGACCACAATAAAATTAAACTAAAAATCAATTACAGAAAGATAGCTGGAAAATCCCCAAATACTCAGAGATTAAACAACACACTTCTAAGTAATACATGGATCAAAGACAAAAATCTCAAAAGAAATTTTCAAATATTTTTAATTAAATGAAAATGAAAATACAGCTTAACATTTGTAGGATTCAGCAAAAGCAGTGCTTAGAGGGAATTTTATAGCGCTGAATTCATAGAGAAGAAGAAAAATCTAAAATCAGTCATCTAAGTTCTATCTTAGGAAACTAGAAACAAGAAGAGCAAATTAAATCCAAAGTAAACAGAAGGAAAGAAATAATAAAGTTAGAGCAGAAATCAGTGAAATCTATTACAGGAAATCAATAGAGAAAAGCAACAAAACCTAAAGCTAGTTCTGAAAAAAACATTAAAATCAACAAGTCTCTAGCCAGACAAAATAAAAATAAAAAAGAAGATACAAATTACTAATATCAGAAATGAAAGACAGGACATCACTATAGATCCTGTGGACATTAAAAAGATAATAAAGGAATACTATGCATAACTCTGTGCCCACAAATTTGATAATCTAGATGAAATGAACCAATTTCTTGAAAGATATAATCTGATAAGACACACAAGAAGTAGACAATCTGAATAGGCCTATATCTATTAAAGAAAATGAATCAATAATTAATAATCTTCCAAAATAGAAAGTATCATGCCACAATGGGTGCATGGTGAATTCTACCAAACACTGAAGGATGAAACTAAAACATTCTCTACAATCTCTTCCAGAAGACTGAAGCCAAAGAAATACTTCCTGACTTATTCCATAAAGCCAGCATTACCCCAATGCCAAAACCAGAAAAAGAAATTACAGTAAAACTATACATCAATATCTCTCATGAATGCAGATGCAAAAATCCTCAACAAAATATCTGCAAATTGAATGTAGCAATGTATGAAAAGAATTACAAACCATGACCAAATAAGATTCATTTTGGGTATGCAGGGCTGGTTCAACATTGAAAGTCAATTAATCACATCAAGAAGCTAAACAAGAAAAAGTACATGATCATATCAATAGATACAGAAAAGGCATTTGAGAAAATCTAACACCCATTCATGATAAAAACTCTCAGCAAACTAAGCATAGAGGGGAATTTCCTTGACATGACAGAGAACATTCACCAAAAACCTACAGATAACATCATACTTAATCATAAGAAACTAGAAGCTTTCTAGCTACGATTAGGAACAAGGCAAGGATGTCACCTATTACCACACCTTTTCTAAATTGCACTGAAAGTCCTAGTTAATTCAATTAGCCAAAACAAGGAAATAAAAGGTTTACAGATTAGGAAGGAAGATGTGTAACTGTCTTTGTTCCCAAATGACATGACTGTCTATGTAGAAAACCTGAAAGTAATAAACAATTCCAGCAAGTTTCCAGGATACAAAGTTAATATACAAAAGCCAACTGCTTTCCTATATACACCAACAATCAACTGTTACTTGAAATTAAAAACACAATACCATCTTCATACATTAGCACCCCCAAAAATGAAATACTTAGGTATAAATCTAATAAATTATGTACAAGATCTATATAAGAAAAATCACAAAACTCTGATGAGAAATCAAAGAACTAAGTAGAGAGAAAGAGAGAGCAATTCCAATGTTCATCAATAGGAAGACTCAATATTGTCAAGTTTCAATTCTTCCCAGTGTGATCTACAGATTCAATGCAATCCCAAACAAAATTCCAGCAAGTTATTTTATGGATGTTGATAAACTAATGTTAAAGTTTATATGGAGAGGTAAAAGACCCCGAACAGCCAACTCAATATTGAAGGAAAACAGAGTTGTAAGAATGACACTATCTGACTTCAAGACTTATTATAAAGCTACAGTAATCAAGACAGTGTGGTACCGGTCAACGAAAAGACAAATAGATCAATTAAGCAGAATGGTAAGCCCAGAAACAGACCACACAAGTATAATCAACTGAACTTTGACAACAGAGCAAAAGCAATACAATGGAGAAAAAATAGTCTTTTCAACAAATGGTACTAGACCAACTAGATATTCATATACAAGAAAATGAATCTAGACACAGACCTTACACTCTTCACAAACATTAACTCAAAGTGGACCATACACCTGAATGTAAAACACAAAACTATAAAACTTCTAGAAGATGACAAAGGAGAAAACCTAGGTGATCTTTGTTTTGGCAATGACTTTTTCGATACAACACCAAAATCATGAACCAGGAAAGGAATAATTGATAAGCTAGACTTCATTAAAATTTAAAACTTCTGCTCTGTGAAAGACACTGTCAAGAAAATGAGAAGACAAGCTAAGGACTGGGAGAAAATATTTGCAAAACACATATCTGATAATGTACTGTCATCTAAAACATACAAAGAGTTTTTAAAACTCAACAATAAGAAAGTGAACAACCCAATTAAAAAGGGGGCAAAAGATCTGAATAGATACCTCTCCAAAAAAGATATAAAGGTGGCAAATAAGCAAATGAAAAGATGTTCAATATCATATTTCATAAAGGAAGCAAATTAAAACAACAAGATACCATTACATATCTATTAGAATGGCCAAAATACAAAACAATGACAATGCCAAATGCTGGCAAGAATGTAGAGCAACAGGAATTCTTATTTATCACTGGTAGGAATGCAAAATGGTACAGCCACTTTGGAACACAGTGCACCAGTTTCTTACAAAAGTAAACATACTCTTACCATACAATTCAGCTATTTACCCGAAGGAGTTGAAAACATATGTTCACACAAAAACCTGCACAAGGATGTTTATAGCAGCTTTATTCATAATTGCCAAAACTTGGAAGTAACCAAGATGTCCTTCAGTAGGTGAAGGCACATCCAGGTGACAGAATACTTTATTGTGCTAAAAAGAAATGAGCTATCAAGCCATGAAAAAACATGGAGGAAATGTAAATGCACATTACTAAGTGAAACACACCAGTCTGAAATGGCTACATGTGGTATAATTCCAACTACTTAACATTCTGGAAAATGCACAGCTATGGAGAGCAAAAAGATTAGTAGTTGCCTGGGGCTGGGGAGACATAAATAGGCAGAACTTAGAGGCTTTTTAGAGCAGTGAAACTATTCTGTATAATACCGTAACTGTGGATACATTTTATTATGCATTTTTCAAAACCTTTAGAATGTACACTAAGAGTGAAACCTAAGGTGAATTACAGACTTTGGTTGATAATGATGTGACCAATGTAAGTTCATTCATTGACTGTAACAAATGTACCACTGTGGTGGGGCATACTGATATTGTGGAAAGTTGTGCGTTTGGGGAACAGAGAATATATGTGAATTCTTCGTACTTCCTGCTCAATTTTGCTGTGAATCTAAAAGTATTCTAAAAAGTAAAGTCTATCTCTAAAAACATGAAGAAAAAATATCTGGATAACAATATTGTTGAAGAGATGGAATAGAAATAGAAAGGAGCTCACCAATACAGCAGCTCTCTGTGCCAGATTGCCTTCTGTTACCCTGCTTAATAACTGTGTAATTTGGAGCACTTTATTTAACCTCTCAGTGCCTTAGTTTCCTCATCTGTAAAAGGCAGAATATTAGAACCTATCTACTAGTACTCTTGGGACGATCATACAAGGTAACACATGAAAAGTACTCAGAATAGCCTTTGCCATATAATTCCGTGGTAAGTGTTAGTTATTATGATTATTACCCCCTTTGACCTAACCTTAGTTTCTATCATCACAGCTATAACACTTTCTTTCCCCTTCTTTACTAGTTTTTTCCTGCCTCTCCTTTCATTGCCTCATTGACTCCTTGACTCAGTCTAAAGAGACATCAAAAAAGTAATATTTGGATGACTTCCTACATTTAGAGAGACACATTAATCAAGTTCATAGCTTCTCTACCAAATGAAAAATTCTACCAGACTCATTTCCTTGAGCAGACATCATAAGGAATACATAAAGAAATAGCATGAAAACCTTAAGAACACATTAATTAGTTAAATGAAACTATTTTTCTCTACTACATTTGTGTTTTGAAATAGTAATTCATTGAACAAATATTTATTGAGCACTTCAGTTTCACGTATTCTGTGACGTCTTCTCTGAAGCGCCCCAGTTTCTCTAGCCCCCTCCAAACCAAAGAATCAAGCAGTTCCACTCATGTGTTCCAAATGATTTTATACATTCTTATTATAATAAATAATTATAATAACCTTTTCTTCCTATATATAGCACTAAACTTATATATTTTACTAACATGGTACAGAAAAGTTGACTTGTCAATTTGTTTACATGTATATTTCACCCTCAACAATTCATTTATCCATGACTTTACATCTTTGGCTTTCCTGTGGCCACCATAAGCCTTTTTCATTCTAGAAAAGTAGCCCTCAAAGTGTGGTACACAGAATCACAGGAGTCCCGGTGGTCAAAACTATTATCATATTAGTACTAAGAACTGGTTGTTTCTTTCACTTTGTCGACATTTACATTAATGGTGGAAAAGTAATGGTGGGTAAAGTTGCTGGTAACTTAACAGTAATCAATGCAGCAGCACCAAACTATACTTGTAGTCACTGTATTTACACGCACGTTTGCAGTTTAAAAAAAAAAAGTTTCTGTTAATAATTTCCTTGATGAAGCAATAAACATTTTAATTTCATTGTAACTTGACCCTTGAGTATACAGTATTCTGTTTCAAAGAGTAAATATACATAAAGCACTTTTGCTGCATACAGAAGTATTATAGTTGTTTAGCAAAAAACTACTTGTGTAGATGTTTAAGTTGTGAGCTGAACTGTTCTCTTTTTTCCCCCAAGAACACCATTTTTTACTTGAAAGAATAACTGACAAACATGTTTATATAGTCTTATGTATTTGGTAGACATTGTCTCAAATGAATGAAATGGGCCTGTCACTTCAAGATACAGATCTGAGGCTGTTTGTTACCAATGATAAAATGAACTTTCAAGCACCATCATGAGCCTGACAGCTTTGCATTCCTGATTAATATGACAGTATTATTAACTAATGTAATATTTTAAATACTGTATGTGTCAACATTTGGAATATCTGCATAACTCATTGATCCCTATTTGCCAAGTGACTAATGCATGATGTTATAAAATCATGCATGGATAAAAGATCTTTCAAAGTGCAAAGCCAACCAATATATTTTATCGTAGCAGAGTAAAAAAAAGTTCATTGATGCATTTATATATCTCACATTGCAACTAGCCTTTAAGATATTATTATTTGTTGAGTGTTGGTGTAGTATTCAAACAAGAGTTTCCATAAGTATCTGAAAAGGCTATAAAAATACTCCTCTTTCCAACTACATATTCGTGAGACCTGATTTTCTTCATATACTTCAACCAAAACAATGTACTGTAAAAGCATGAATGTAGAAGCAGGTATGAGAATCCAGCTGTCTTTTATTAAGCCAATATCAATGATATTTACAAAAATATAAAACAATACCATTCTTTTCCCTATCTTTTTTGTTATGGAAAGTACAGTTATTTTTTCAAAAAATATGCTATTTAATATGCAATAGTTTCCTGTCCTTTTTAAAATAAATAAATAGCTTAAATTTTTCTAGTTGTCAGTTCTAACACTAAAATTGATAAAACTACATAAACAAAACTCTTTGCAGATTCTCAGTCATCTGTGAGAGTATAAAGTGTGAGACTCCCAAAGTATGAGACTTGCTATTCTAGTAAGAATGAGTGTTAATGTGTAACTAGCCTTGGCTTAAGCTACTTAGGTAGCAGAAAGGTATAATCTTTGGCAGAACCAGGGAGTTTTAACAGGTTAAACTTCTGGGTTTAACAAAACCCAGAAGTGTCTTTCAAAATACTCGTGTCTGAGCTTGGGTATGAAATAATATAATGATACAGAGCCTGTGTCATCAGGTCTACTCATTCGACAAACAAGTCTTCTGATATAAAGTGAATCAGTTCTGTGAATTAATAGCAAATAATCGCATTCTCTTAGAGGTCTGTCATTCATTATCACAGCTGCTCATCAGGCTTGGCAAACGGTACTAAAAGCTATACACCATAGAATAACAACTATACATTTTCACATAATTTAAATGAAACTATAGGTTTTCAGTAAGGATTAAACTAAATCTCTTTATGTTAGTTCCAACTCAACCAACTTTACTGATTTCTCAAATCAAAGGTACCCATCACAGAGAAGTGTTCACAAATAACAAATTAACTTTTGTAAACGAATAGATATATTACTTAAATAAGCAATCAGATATTTTGCTGCTAAAACTAGAAAAATCAACTCATGCTTACTTTTCTCAAATGCTTTACACATACAGTGAATATAATAAAAATATTACAGAATAATAAAAGATGTCCATAGCATTACTGTGACTAATTTTAATGATCTCTCAAAGGTGAAATGTTGTAGAAGGTTCTTGGGATAACAGTCACTCAATATTTTCCAAGACCTTCATATACACATCTATAAATTTACAGCTCACTAAACTACATTTTACTGTTCAACCTCTAATTAAAAAAATTAAAGGTGTCCCTTTAAAAAAAAAGAAGTCTGTAAGAAAATTCCTTCTCATAGAAAAAAATAAACACATAACATCCAGAAGGAGAATATGAGAGTTTAGGTAGGAAGACCTCCTTAGTTATTTAAATGGCCTCACTTCCCCAAGTTAACATTATAACAGGAATTCTGATTTTAAAAGTATTAACAGTAAAACTTCTGGGAAATTCCAAGGATCCTCTTTTTGGATTCAATAAGTACTTCTTCAAAACTAAGCTTAATGTGACCACAACTAAGATAGTAATGGTAATTCATGCTAGGCCTGGTCAGATATTTTTTACTTAAATTTTTCACAAAGAAGCTGCCAAGATAGCTGGTTACACTGGTTACACATAAGACCCTTTATTTCATACATAAGAATACAGCTATGTAATTATTTTATACTATGCAGTAATATTATTAGAATCATACTTCATAAGAAATTTTGATGTTGCATTCTTAAATGAAATATATTAATACACAATAAATAAACAATAGGTCACATAACTGAGTTTACAGAAATGTTTTTTCAATGGATGAAAAGAAAGGCCTTAACCTCCAGTTAAATGTCTACTTTTCAAATTCATTGTATCATAAGATTAAGTAATAATCGAATTTGGTGTATCAGGAGATGATCCCACTATTAATGAGAAGTACTCCTCATAGGATTTGGATTTGAAATATAATAATGCTAACTGGTTTAATCCTTTCAAACCTTAACTAAAAGCGTGCTGAGAAAGTAATAAACAATGAGAGGGGAATTCCATGGCGGTCCAGTGGTTAGGACTCCGTGCTCTCACTGCTGAGGGCCTGGGTTAGATCCCTGGTCAGGGAACTAAGATTCCCCTCACAGTGTGGCCAAAAAAAAAAAAAAAAAAAAAAAAAACCCAAAAAACAATGAGGGAGTGGACACTGCACTTCTTGAACCTGAGCTCGAGTCACATTTCTGACAGGAATGTGAGAGAATGTTTAGACAGCTGGAAACAGAGTAGTCACTAAAAGATAGTAAGCAGAATGATAAGCATTAAACAAACAGGATAAAAATCAGGATTTTGCTCTCCCCAGTGCCTTTACTGGCAAACAGGGGAAAAAAATGCTATCACAGGTGCAAAACCTAAACTGTTTAGAATTGACTATCATAACTGACTGGCCTACATTTTGCCCTCCTTTTCCAAGTCACTGAGGAAACACATCTACTTGGAGTGATACTATCAATGGACATACCATATATATGTCTGTTTCATAAATATGCAACAATGTATGTTTTTGACTATTCCCTTCCACTTGACTCTCATCATTTCCCACAGATCATGCTCATAAAAATTTTACAACATATCTGGGAACAGCCAATATGGGGATTCCTTTTCAGGATGTTATCTGTCTTTAGTCAGTTCCAGTTTTCTTCAAGACCTTGGCATAACCTGGAAACAAATGATACCTCAAGGGTGCAAGGTTAGAACTGACAGACATTTTTAGGCTCCACATTTAATGCATTACAAATACCAACTTTGTTTACTTGTTTCTTTAATTGCCCAAATGTATGAAGTAGATCATGTGCAAACAGGCCACCCATCTGCAAATAAAAGATAAGTGCCAATAATCCCTCATATTTGTGAAACACTTTATATATAATTGTATCCCACAAGGTTTATTTTACAAACGATGCAACCAAGGCTATGAGACGTTAAGGTGATACAGCTAGTGTGTGATAAAAGCAGGACTAGAATTCAAGCCTCTGTATCTCTACAAACTGCGTCTTCTCACTGCTGAATTATCTTTGTATATCACCTTGTGGATATTATTTTATATTAATATGAATTTACTGTAGAAAAATCAGAAAAGAGAAAATGAAAATGAACTAAGTTCTTTAACACACAACCTTCCCTTGCAACCATTTATCTCTGGATGTACTTTTTATATAAAATGGGATATATTATACATACAGTTATAAGTCCTGCTTTTCTCCACCTTCTGTAACATGTGCGTTTTCCCATGTACCTACATATTTTTAAGAAAATTATTTTTAATGACTGAATATTACACCAGCATATAGGTAAGCACCACAACATAACTAATTCCCTATTGTGGGTTGTTTATGTTGTTCACAGTTTTTTTTCTTAATAATTCTGGGACAAGCATGGTATTATATAAATCTTCCCAGGCATGTCTCATTATGTTTTGTGGGAAGAACTGGTTTTGTAGAGCACAACCAAAATGAGCACAAAAAATGTTTAATTGCCCTTGAATTCCTTTTTAAAGGTTAGGCAACCCCAAAATTATTTTGTTTTGCTGATAGAATTCTAAAAAGGACAAAAAAGAAGTGATAACAAAGAACTGTTATTATGAACTATATTCTGACCAAAGAACTGATTTGTGAAATAACGTAAGAGAAGCCTGAAGAAACTGAACTCCATTGTCAAGCCAGGCCATGGCAATGTCAGGTGTGTGCTCTTTACTTTAGACAGATATTTTTCAAAAGTTCAGAGAAAACACAGTGGTTGTAAGACTTTGGAAGAGAAGCCAATCTAAGAGTTGGGAAACTTTCAAATATTTTGTTATCCACAGAATAATGGGTATCACACACATGTGCCTAATTTTAGTGGACAGCTTTTGATGAAGTATAATTTTAAAAGACTATCCAAAACAATCTGCTTTAAATGAAACAATTTAAATGGGTCACCTATAATGCTTTTAGTAGATATTTTATTCAGATATTTTATTACTACTACACAACATTACACTGTCCTCATCAGTATAATAAAACTTTATGTATAAGATAATATGATTTGTCTGCCTAGAGAATCCAAGCAAACTGACTAAATATTGTTTGAGTAAATAGGAGTTTAGTCATGTAGCCAGATATAAGAACATATAAAAATCAACAGCTCTCCTTGAGATCAGCAACAAGTAATTTCTAAAAAGATCTTATTCATAACTTTAATATGTTCTCAAAGCTACAGGATGAGCTAACCTAATCTCTCAAGTTTTGAACATTTTGGCATATCAGTCTCATGAAGAGCCCTACACATAAGCCTCTAAATATAAAAATTTCAAGAAGCAAACTCCAAAGAGAAAAACGAACGTTTAGAATAGCTTCTAACATCCAAGTTTTGAAAAAATACAACTGTACATGATTTACAAATTTAAAACAATTCCAAGAGCAAAAGAAAAGTTATTAATGACTTCTAGTTAAGCATGGCAGATGAAACAATGAGTTTACCTCCGAGAGCTCCTGAAATCCCTCTAAAATTGCAATTAAAAAGAATACAAACAGCAAAGTAAAATGAAAGAAGATAACAGGTTTAAAATGACAATAAGAGGGACTTCCCTGGTGGTGAAGTGGTTAAGAATCCGCCTGCTGGGGGTGGGGTGGGGGGGAGTCAAGATGGTGTACTACCAGGACATGTGGAATTCAAGTCTTCTCACAACTAGGGCACCTACCAAGCACCGGTGGGGGACCACAGACATCTAAGGGGATGGGAGGAACCCCCAGAAACTGGGTAGGATGTGGGGCATGGGGGGTGTGAAGTGGGGGGAGAAGTGGAGGCAGGAAGGGACTGGCGCCCCTGAGGGGCGGCTGGGGGAGGGGAAGGGCTCCCACACCCGAACGGGTAAATTGGGGAACCACTGGGACAGCAGAGGATCAAAAGGGAGTGTGGCCAGCCTTCCCCTGCCCACTTGGACCCCCAGGAACCTGCTGAGATCCCAGGCCAGATCCTCTGCCCACCTAGGCCATCTCCAGCCACTCAGGTCCTGAGGGAGTGGGAGGGAGGGATGAGGGGGGCAAAAGTAAACGCCGGACCTTGGGATCCACACCCCTGAGGGGTGGCTGGGAGAGGGGAGGAGTTCCTACACCCCGCAGGACCCACCCATGGTTAGGGGTCCAGCGGTGACGGGGTAGACCCTGGGGGAGACAAAGGGGGAGGGGGGCAGAGGAATGGAAGGGAACGGGGCCAATGCTTTCCCTGTCCACTTAGGCACCAGGGAGCCGGTTGAGCTCCAGGTCTAATCCTCTGCCCTCGGAGCCTCCCTCCTGCCACGCAGAGCCAAAGCCCTGCCCCTACACCCCGATCCAGGGCCCTACCTCTACATTTGGAGACGCCTTCCAATGCACTGGGCCTAAATCCCACCCACACACCCTCACTCAGGGCCCCACCTTCAAACTCTGGAACTCCACACACCAGAGGCCCTCCTTTCCACATGCTGCCTCTCCCCTTCTGCACAGGTATTAAGCGGAGACCCCGCCCCATACGTGAAAGTCACCTCGCCTAAGCCCCGCCCCATGCTCAAACACCACCCCACCCCCACACGCCCCCTGCCTAGGTCCCGCCCCACCCTAAACCCCACCCCTGCCTAAGTTCCACCCCTGCCTAAAGTACACCCCCACAGCCAAGGCTTTTTTTTTTTTCCTTTTCCTTTTTCCGCTTTTAGATGGGGGTTCTGTTTTACCTTGTTGATTCATTGCTATTGATGCTTTTATATTTCCTAATAAATCTTTTATTTTTCTAATTTTATTTTATTCTTTACAATTTGTTAGTGATCTCTCCTTTTGGCTTGTTGCTCCACCTGCCTTTTTTATTCTTTTTTCTGATGTGGTTTAATTTTACCTTGCTGTAGTTGTTTCAATTATAGTTTTATTTTTCCTAATATATTTTTTATCTTTCTAATTTTATTTTGTTTTTATTCTTTGATATTGTACTGTTCCTTTCTTCTTTCTTTCTTCCTTTTTTTTCTCTTACAGCGCCACAAGCTTGCGGGATCTTGGTTCCCAGGTCAGAGGTCGGGCACGAGCTCCTATGGTGGGAGCTACAAGTCCAAACTGCTGGACTAACAGAGAACCTCAGACCCCAGGGAATTATCAACTGGACTGAGACCTCCCGGAGGTCCTCATCTCAGCACCAAGACCCAGCTCTATCTAACTGCTTGCAAACTTCAGTGCTGGATGTCTCAGGCCAAACAACCACTAAGACAAGATTACAGCACCACCCATCCAATTAAAAAAAAAAAAGAAAAGACAAAAAAATGTTACAGATGAAGGAGCAAGGTAAAAACCTACAAAACCAAATAAATGAAGACGAAATAGGCAACCTACCTGAAAAAGAATTCAGAGTAATGATAGCAAAGATGATCCAAAATCTTGGAAACAGAATGGAGAAAATACAAGAAACATTTAACAAGGATCTAGAAGAACTAAAGAGCAAACAAACAGTGATGAACAACACAATTACTGAAATTAAAAAATACTCTAGGAGGAATCAATAAAAGAATAACTGAGGCAGAAGAATGGATAAGTGAACTGGAATATAAAATGGTGCAAATAACTGCCAAGGAGCAGAATAAAGAAAAAAGACTGAAAAGAATTGAGGACAGTCTCAGAGACCTGTGGACAACATTAAACACACCAACATTCAAATTATAGGGGTCCCAAAAGAAGAAAAAAAGAAAGGGTCTCAGAAAATATTTGAAGAGATTATAGTCAAAAACTTCCCTAACATGGGAAAGGAAATAGTAAATCAAGTCCAGGAAGCACAGAGAGTACCGTAGAGGATAAATCCAGAGAAACACAATGAAGCACATATTAATCAAACTACCAAAAATTAAATACAAAGAAAAAATTATTAGAAGCAACAAATAACACACAAGGGAATCCCCATAAGGTTAACAACTGATTTTTCAGCAGAAACTTAGCAAGCCAGAAGGGAGTGGCAGGACATATTAAAAGTGATGAAAGGGAAAAACCTACAACAAGGATTATTCTACCCAGCAAGGATCACATTCAGATTCGATGGAGAAATTAAAACCACAGAGGGACTTCCCTGGTGGCACAGTGGTTAAGAATCCACCTGCCAATGCAGGGGACAAGGGTTCGAGCCCTGGTCCAGGAAGATCCCACATGCCACGGGGCAACTAAGCCCATGTGCCACAACTACTGAGCCTGCGTGCCACAAGTACCGAAGCCCACACACCTAGAGCCCATGCTCCGCAGCAAGAGAAGCCACCGCAATGAGAAGCCCTCGCACCGCAATGAAGAGTAGCCCCTGTTCACCCCAACTTCAGAAAGCCCACGTGCAGCAATGAAGACCCAATGCAGCCAAAAATAAATAAATAAATAAATAAATACATATATTAAAAAAAAAAAAACCTTCACAGACAAGCAAAAGCTAAGAGAATTCAGCACCACCAAACCTGCTATACAACAAATGCTAAAGGAACTCTCTAGGCAGGAAACAAAACAGAAGGAAAAGACCTACAAAAATAAACCCAAAACAATTAAGAAAATAGTAGTAGGAACATACATATCAATAATTACCTTAAATGTAAATGGATTAAACGCTACAACCAAAAGACACAGACTGGCTGAATGGATACAAAAACAAGACCTGTACATATGCTGTCTACAAGAGACACACTTCAGACCTAGGGACACATACAGACTGAAAGTGAGAGGATGGAAAAAGATATTACATGCAAATGGAAATCAAAAGAAAGCTGGAATGGCAATTCTCATATCAGACAAAGTAGAATTTTAAATAAAGACTATTACAAGAGACAAGGACGGACACTACATAATGATCAAGGGATCAATCCAAGAAGAAGATGTAACAATTGTAAATATTTATGCACCCAAAATAGGAGCACTTCAATACATAAGACAAATGCTAACAGCCATAAAATGGGAAATCGACAGTAACACGATCATAGTAGGGGACTTTAACATCCCACTTTCACCAAAGGACAGATCATCCAAAATGAAAATAAATAAGGAAACACAAGCTTTAAATCACACATTAAACAAAATGGACTTAAATGATATTTATAGGACATTCCATCCAAAAACAACAGAATACACTTTCTTCTCACGTGCTCACGGAACATTCTGCAGGATAGATCATATCTTGGGTCACAAATCAAGCCTTGGTAAATTTAAGAAAATTGAAATCGTATCAAGTATCTTTTCCGACCACAACGCTATGAGAGTAGATATCAATTAGAGGAAAAAAACTCTAAAGAATACAAACACATGGAGGCTACACAATATGCTATTAAATAACCAAGTGATCACTGAAGAAATCAAAGAGGAAATCAAAAAATACCTAGAAACAAATGACAATGAAAACATGATGATTCAAAACCTATGGGACGCAGCAAAAGAAGTTCTACGAGGGAAGTTTATAGCAATACAATCGTACCTCATGAAACAAAAATCTCAAATAAACAACCTAACCTTACAACTAAAGCAATTAGAGAAAGAACCACCAAAAACCCCCAAGGTTAGCAGAAGGGAAAAAAAATCATAAAGATCAGACCAGAAATAAATGAAAAACAAATAAAGTAAACAATAGCAAAGACCAATAAAACTAAAAGCTGGTTCTTTGAGAAGATAAACAAAATTGATGAACCATTAGCCAGACTCACCAAGAAAAAAAGGCAGAAGACTCAAATCAACAGAATTAGAAATGAAAAAGGAAATGTCACAACTGACACTGCAGAAATACAAAGGATCATGAGAGATTACTACAAGCAACTATATGCCATAAAATGGACAATCTGGAAGAAATGGACAAATTCTTAGAAAAGCACAATCTTCTGAGACTGAACCAGGAAGAAACAGAAAATATAAACAGACCAATCACAAGCACTGAAATTGCAACTGTGATTAAAAATCTTCCATCGGGGTTTCCCTGGTGGCGCAGTGGTTGGGAGTCCGCCTGCCGATGCAGGGGACGTGGCTTCATGCCCCGGTCCACGAGGGTCCCACATGCCGCAGAGCGGCTAGGCCCGTGAGCCATGGCCGCTGGGCTTGCGTGTCCGGAGCCTGTGCTCTGCAGCGGGAGGGGCCGCAGTGGTGAGAGGCCAGTGTACCGCAAAAACAAACAAACAAACAAAAAATCTTCCACCAAACAAAAGCCCAGGACCAGATGGCTTCACAGGTGAATTCTATCAAACATTTAGAGAAAAGCTAACACCTATCCTTCTCAAACCCTTCCAAAATATAGCAGAGGGAGGAACACTCCCAAACTAATTCTACAAGGCCACCATCACCCTGATACGAAAACCACACAAAGATGTCACAAAAAAAGAAAACTACAGCCAGTACCCGTGATGAACACAGATGCAAAACTCCTCAACAAAATACTAGCAAACAGAATCCAACAGTACACTAAAAGGATCACACAACATGATCAAGTGCGGTTTATCCCAGGAATGCAAGGATTCTTCAGTATACACAAATCAATCAATATCATACACCATATTAACAAACTGAAGGATAAAAACCGTATGATCATCTCAGTAGATGTTGAAAAAGCTTTTAACAAAACTCAACACCCATTTATAATAAAAACCCTCCAGAAAGTAGGCATAGAGGGAACCTACCTCAACATAATAAAGGCCATATATGACAAACCCACACCCAACATCGGTCTCAATGGTGAAAAACTGAAACCATTTCCTCTAAGATCAGGAACAAGACAAGGTTGCCCACTCTCACCACTATTAGTCAACATAGTTTTGGAAGTTTTAGCCACAGCAATCAGAGAAGAAAAAGAAATAAAAGAAATCCAAATCAGAAAAGAAGAAGTAAAACTGTCACTGTTTGCAGATGACATGATACTATACATAGAGAATCCCAAAGATGCTACCAGAAAACTACTAGAGCTAATCATTGAATCTGGTAGAGTAGCAGGATACAAAATTAATGTACAGAAATCTCTTGCATTCCTATACACTAATGATGAAAAATCTGAAAGAGAAATTAAGGAAACACTCCCATTTACCACTGCAACAAAAAGAATAAAATACCTAGGAATAACCTACCTAGGGAGACAAAAGACCTGTATGCAGAAAACTATAAGACACTGATGAAAGAAATTAAAGATGATAGAAACAGATGGAGAGATATACCATGTTCTTGGATTGGAAGAATCGACATTGTGAAAATGACTATACTAACCAAAGCAATCTATAGATTCAGTGCAATCCCTATCAAACTACCAATGGCATTTTCCACAGAACTAGAACAAAAAATTCCATAATTTGTATGTAAACACAAAAGACCCCGAATAGCCAAGCAATCTTGAGAAAGAAAAACGGAACTGGAGGAATCAGGCTCGCTGACTTCAGACTATACTATGAAGCTACAGTAATCAAGATAGTATGGTACTGGCATAAAACAGAAGTATAAATCAATGGAATAGGACAGAAAGTCCAGAGATAAACCCACGCACATATGGTCACCTTATCTTTGATAAAGGAGGCAAGAATATAAAATGGAGAAAAGACATCCTCTTCAATAAGTGGTACTGGGGAAACTGGACAACTACATGTAAAAGAAAGAAATCAGAACACTTCCTACCACCATATGCAAAAATAAACTCAAAATGGATCAAAGACCTAAATAAAGGCCAGATACTATAAAACTCTTAGTGAAAACACAGGCAGAACACTCTATGACATAAATCACAGCAAGATCCTTTTTGACCCACATCCTAGAGAAATGAAAATGAAACCAAAACTAAACAAATAGGACCTAATGAAATTTAAAAGCTTTTGTCCAGCAAAGGAAACCATAAACAAGACGAAAAGACAACCCTCAGAATGGGAGAAAATATTTGCAAATGAAGCAACTGACAAAGGATTAATCTCTAAAATATACAAGCAGTTCATGCAGCTCCATATCAAAAAAACAAACAACCCAATCCAAAAATGGGCAGAAGACCTAAATAGACATTTCTCCAAAAAAGACATACAGATGGCCAACAAATACATGAAAGGATGCTCAACATCACTGATCTTTAGAGAAATGCAAATCAAAACTACAGTGAGGTATCACCTCACACCGGTCAGAATGGCCATCATCAAAAAAATCTACAAACAATAAATGCTGGAGAGGGTGTGGATAAAAGGAACCCCTCTTGCACTGTTGGTGGGAATGTAAATTGATACAGCCACTATGGAGAACAGTATGGAGGTCCCTTAAAAAACTAAAAATAGAACTACCATACGACCTAACAATTCCACTACTGGGTATATACCCTGAGAAAACCATAATTCAAAAAGAGTCATGTACCACAATATTCACTGCAGCTCTATTTACCATAGCCAGGACATGGAAGCAACCTAAATGTGCATTGTCAGATGAATGGATAAAGACGATGTGGCACATATATACAATGGAATATTACTCAGCCATAAAAAGAAATGAAATTGAGTTATTTGTAGTGAGGTGGATGGACCTAGAGTCTGTCATACAGAGTGAATTAAGTCAGAAAGAGAAAAATAAATACCGTATGCTAACATGTACATATGAAATCTAAATTTTAAAAAAAGATTATGAAGAACTTAGGGGCAGGACAGGAATAAAGACGCAGACGTAGAGAATGGATTTGAGGACACGGGGAGGGGGAAGGGTAAGCTGGGACGAAGTGAGAGAGTGGCATGGAGTTATATATACTACCAAATGTAAAATAGATAGCTAGTGGGAAGCAACCACATAGCACAGGGAGATCAGCTCAGTGCTTTGTGACCACCTAGAGGGTGGGATGGGGGGGTGGGAGGGAGACGCAAGAGGGAGGAGATATGGGGATATATGTGTATGTATAGCTGATTCAGTTTGTTATAAAGGAAAAACTGACACACCATTGTAAAACAATTATACTCCAATAAAGATGTAAAAAAATTTAAAACAAAAAGATATTGGAAGCCAGAAAACTGGTTTACCCTACAAATTCCTGGAAAAGGTAATGAATGGGTGGCACTAGGTATATATGAATATCACGAATATGAAGGGAAGACCAAGACAAACAAAGAAGAAGGAATCAGTGACCATAAGACAATACAAGAAGCAGAAAATTTCAAACACACGAGAATGAAGTGATCAAAATCACGAAGAAGAGTCTGTATATTAGAGAACATTTACAGAACAAGAGAGATAATGAAAATTAAAAATGAAGAAACTGGAACACTGTCTCAGTAGACTCCCAAAAGGGACATACAAATGGAAAATGGGAGAGATACAAGTAAGGAAATTAGATAATTGTGGGAGTTCTAATTCTGAGGTAACAGGAAATTCAGAAACAGTGAACAAAAAGGAAAAATTTATGAAAGAAGTAACGACACAGCCCTCCCACCCCTCACAAAGCCCAGAACCTTAGGACAGGATTAAATTTCATATGTCTAGCATACTGAATTTATGTTTTTAATTAATGTTTTTAAAAACCCATTAGTTTTAGCACATCATCATGAAAGTTCAAAGAAATGAAAAAAAAAAAAAAGGTCCTAAGGAGAAAAAAATTAAAGAAAAAGAAAAACTAGATATTTTACAATAGATCAAAAATCAAAATAGGAACAGAAATCTATTAACATAATTAATTACATTAATAAATATAATCATAAGAGTAATAAAATCAACTCTATAATTTTTAAAATAGGACATAACTCAATATAACACCCATTCTTAAATTAAAAATGAGTTCCATTATTACTGATATTGTTTATTGGATATATTAGCAGAATCAATTACACAGAAGAAAGAAACTACAGATACAAAAACTGGAAGATAAAATTATTATTGTTTCCCAATTATATAACTGTATAACATGGAAAACTAAAGTGGATCAACTAAAAGAACTATTATGAATAAGAGAATACAATAAGGTAATAAAATTTAAAATTAATAAATACAGAAGACTCTTATTTGGGGCCAAGATTTACCCTGCAAACTGAAACACCTTAAAAAGCTGGACAAAATATATGAAAAAATGGCTTGCAAGACACTAAGGTGTCCGGCAACTTAAGGACAAAGATCCCTGAAAGGCAGGAAACAAGCAATGTGAGCTCTACTACTGGCGCCACTTTGTGCCTTGAGTTTATAGGCCATGGTGCAGGGAGGGGGAACAGAGGTGGAGCTTAGAGGACTCCCTAGACAAGGAAATAGAGGAGAGACTTCTGGAGAGCAGGGCAGCTAGAGTTCTTAGGACAGAACCCAGAGAGGAGGGAGCTGCACAGAGAAGGAACATGGGATATCTGCAGAGGGTTCCTCTGAGAATTCAGTAGGGTACTGATCAGTACATGTATTGATATATGAGGAAACCACCCAGGCTGGTAAAAGAGCCATCTGAAAAGATTAGAGAAAATAGCGCCCATCGTTTAAGCATGGCTGGGCAGAGTGCCTATTCCCACCATCCAGAATGTAAAAATTCATAATTCATGGGACACTGGACAGAGTACACAGAAACGTCTTGTCTCAGTAGTGGGAATAATTAGCCCTAGATTGGATCTGCTCTATTGCTGGTACATAACAAATCATAAAAGCAAGATCCAAAAAGATCAAACTGTTTAAAATAACTTTAACTGAATCTCAGAAGCTCAAGAAGATTTACAGGAATACGAAATGTCCATCACCCAACAAAATAAAATTCAGGATACCAGGCATCCTATTAAAGATTAACAGGCATGCAAAGAGATAGGGAAATGGAACCCATGATGAGGAGAATAATCAATCAAAACTGACCTAGAACTGACAGAGATATCAGAATGAGCAAAAAGAAGACACAAAGAGTTACTATTACTGATTCCCATATGTTGAAAATTTAAACAGAGACGTGGAAAATATAAAAGACTCAAATCAACTTCTAAAGAGGAAAACTACAATGTATGAGATTTAAAAAATGGATGGGATACATAGCATATTAAATATTGCAGAAGAAAAGATTAGTAAATTTGAATTCACACCAATAAAAATTATCTAAAATAAAATACAGAGAGAAAAAAGAACCCTCCAAAACGAAATGAGCATCAGTGAGCTCTAGGACTTCAGTCAGCCTAACACACGAGTAATAAGAACAAGGAAGTGAGGAGGAAGAGGAACAGAAAAAAACATTTGAATTAATAATGGCCAAATATAACAGCAGATGAAAAATGGATCCATACAAAACAATGAAGAGCACCAGAAGTGTAACTACATGGGTAAATAAATAAGACTTTTTCTTATTATTTAAGTCTCTTTTAAAGATGATTGACTATATAAACAAAAATAACATTGTGGCATGGGGTTTATAGTATATATAAATGTAAAATGTATGTCAACAATTGTACAAAAGTCAGGAGAGGAAAATGGCAGAGTACAGTAGTACTGTATGGTTCATATACTATAGGAAAGGTTGTACAGTATCACTTAAATGTAGAATGTTAAGTTAAATACACCATAAGTTAAAGATGTATAAGCCTGAAAAGTGACAAAACAAAGAGTTAAAACTAATAAGACAACAAAAGAAGTAAAATGGAATAATCAAGAAAAATACTCAATCTAAAACAAAGCAGAAAATAAAGGGGAAGAAAAGGCCAATGAGATGAATAAGAAACAGTAAAATAAGATTCCAGCCTAACTCTATTAATAATCACATTAAATGGCTGAGATGATGACTTTGGATAAAAAGCAAGACCCAACTATATGCTTCCTACAAGAAACTTTAAATACAAAGATGCAAAGATGTTAAAAGGAAAAGGATGGGAAACAGATATCATATGCTGACATTAACCAAAAGAAAGCTGGCTAACATTAATACAGATTTCAGAGCAAAGAATGTTAACAGGAACTAAAAAGGCATTTTATAATGATATATGGGCCAATTCATCAAGGAGACATAAATTTCTAAATATTTATGCCCCTAATAAAGAGCGTCAAAATACATGAAATAAATCAGATGGAATTGTGAGTAAAAAGACACAAATTTCCTCTGTTTTAGTCAAAGACTTCAAAATCTCTCTCTTAATAACTGATAAAACAAGTAGACAAAAAAAGAATACTAAGAATGTAGAAGATTTGAAAAATACTATCAAGCAGACTTGACCTAATTGATGTTTATAAAACACTCCACTCAAACAGCAGCAGAATACACATTCTTTCCTAGCATACTTCAGACATTTACCAAGACAGAGTATATTCTGGGCCATAAAATATATTGCAGTATGGGCTTCCCTGGTGGTGCAGTGGTTGAGAGACCGCCTGCCAATGCAGGGGACACGGGTTCGTGCCCCGGTCTGGGAAGATCCCACATGCCGCGGAGCGGCTATGCCCGTGAGCCATGGCTGCTGAGCCTGCGTGTCCGGAGCCTGCGCTCCGCAACGGGAGAGGCCACAACAGTGAGAGGCCCGCGTACTGCAAAAAAAAAAAAAAATATATATATATATATATATATTGCAGTAAATTTAAAATGACTCGAATCATAAAAAGTATGTTTTCATACCACAAGGGAATTAAATTAGAAATCAAAACTCTGGAAAATCCACAATACTGGAAACTAAATAATACATTTCTAAATAACTCATGGGTCAAAGAAGAAATCAAAAGGGAAATTACAAAGTATTTTGAACTAAATGAAAATGAAAAGATGACCTATCAGAATTTGTGAAATGCTACTAAAGTAGGACTTAAGTGGAATTTGTGAGATGCTACTAAAGCAGTACTCAAGGGGAAAGTTAAAGCAACTAAAATAGAAAAGAAGAAAGGTCTTAGTCAATGAACTCAGTTCTATCTTAAGAACTAGATAAAGAAAATTAAATTCAAAGTAAACAGAAAAAAGAAAATAATAGGGATCAAAACAGAAATAAATGAAACAGAACAGACACAATAGAAAAAAAAGTAATGAAAGTAACAGTTGGTTCTTTGAGAAGATCAAAAAACTTGATAAACTTCTAGCCAGACTGACAACAAAAAAAGAGAAGATACAAATTGCCAGTATCAGAAGTGAGAGAGATGATATCACTAGAGTCTACAGATATTAAAAGGATCATAAGGGAACATTATGGACAACTTTTTGCAAACAAAGTTGACAATTAGAAAAAATAAACAAATTCACTAAAAAATACAAACTACCAAGCTCTCTCATGAAGAAATGGATAACCTAAATAATTGTATTTATCAAAGAAATTGAAATTGTAGTTAAAAATCTTCCCACAATGAAAACTACAGTCACAGATGGTTTTATTGGTGAATTCTACCAAACATTTAAGGAATCAATAATAATAGCAATTCTACACAAACTCTTCTAAACATCTGAAAAGGATAGGATAATCCCCAATTCATTCTATGAGACCAGTATTACCCTGATACCAAAACCTGACAAAAAACATTATAAGAAAACTACCAACAACTCTCATGAACACAGTCACAGAAATTCTTTCAAAAATACTTTTTAACAAACGGAATCTAAGAATATAGCAAAAGGCTAATACATCATGATCAAGTAGGATTTGTCCCAAGAATAAAGGGTTGGTTTACATTTGAAAAACAATGTAATTCATCATTTTAACATGTTTACATAAGAAAATATAACAAACTAAAGAAAAAAAGCAATATGATCATTTTGACAGAAGCAGAAAAAACAGTTGAAAAAATTCAGCATCATTTCTGTTAAAAACTCTGAACACATTAGAAGTAAAAGTGAATTTCCTTAACCTGATAAAAGACATCTATGGAAAACCTACAGCTAACATCATACTGAATATTTAAAAACTGAATGCTTCCTGCTAAGATCAGGAACAAGATAGGCGTGCCCACTATTACTACATCTACTCTATTTTGGGCTACAGGTTCCAGCTAGAGCAATTAGGAGAAGGGAGGGAGGGAGGAAGGAATGGAAGGTATAAACTTTGGAAAAGAAGAAATAAAACTCCTTATTCACAGACAATATAACTGTCAATGTAGAAAATCTACAAAAAGTGTCTAGAAGTTATATGTGATGCTTAGAAAGGCTGTAGGATCAATACACAAAAATCAATTGTATTCTACATACTAGGAGTGAACAATCAGAAAATATTATTTACAATAGCATCAAGAATACGAAATAGGGATAATATGTCAAAAAATATGAAAGACCTATATATTGAACCACAAAATACTGCTGAAAATCTAAAGACCTAAATAAATAGGGAGATATACTTTGGTCAAGGGTTGGCCAACTCAATATTATTAAGCTGTCAACCTTCCAAATTAACACATAGTTGAATAAATCTATAGATTCAATGCAATTCCAATCCCAATGCCAGCAGGGTTTTGTTTTTGTTTTTGGTAGAAATTATAAAACTGAATTTAAAATTCCAATTGAAATGTAAAGGATGTAGAATAGCTCAAACTTTGAAAAAGACAAAATCGGAGAACTAACACTACCTGATTTCAAGAATTGTGATAAAGCCAGAGTAATAAAAAGCAGTGTGGTATTACAGTAAACATAGGCAAATAGATCAATGGCACAAAAACAGACAGTCCAGAAATAAACCCACACGTACAAGGAGAACTGATCTCCTCCTACACTTGCTCGAGGAAAGATTAACTGTTATGTGTTCTAAAAGTAAAGGATAATGAAATGAAGCACCATGTTAATGGAGAAGGTCCCTAAGCAGAAAAAATTCTCCCTGCACATAGGGTTCCCTGATCTATTGCTGCTTGCAAGTCACCTCCAGTTGTCACCTCAGCACAATACCCACACAGGTAAATTTTACTTTGCATATATTTATACATATAAGATTAAGTGCTTCCTTAAGTGACTTAAAGGATAAATCATACGCAGCTGAGTTATCTGCTTATAATCCACCCTTTCTAATCCTTGGACACCTGTCTTAGGGAACGAACTACTGGAGTTACAGAACTTTCAGGTAGCTCATCTTATTTAAACTCTTCCATTCAATGCTATTTCCTAAAGCCTCATTTTGGTCTCAGAAGAAGACTGTCCTTTTCTGTTTGAATCCAAGGTCAAGCCCTCTGTCCTGTGGTCCTATACACCACTGAACTGAAAATTTCATGCAGTTCCAGGGCTATGTCTTTATAATACTGTTTTCCTATTTCTTCTCCATTTTTATTACTAAGGCTCCATAACTGTGGTTAAGACAGGATTCTTGAATAAAACAGAACTGTATTCAACTCTTCTGTGGTCTTTTTTACAACTATGCACCTAAAAGGTTAAAACCTGTACCCAGCCAACAGTAAAGATTCAATAAATGGTAGCTATTGCTATTATCTTTATCACTATTATTATTACCTACCTACACCCAGTTACTTCCTACAAATTAATTTCAAAAAATTAATTTCAAATTCTTCTCTACCTTTAAGCTCTAAGCAATTCAGTGTTGTTGCCTTCAAGGGGCCAATGGACAACTATTCATATTATTTAAAAATTTTAAAACAAATACTTAATGAATTTGCTTTTGTTGTTTAAAATCCAAGAAATATCAATGTTTGTAAAGAAAACGTTCATATTATGCTGCCCAAGCCAGTGACATGGACACTCTACCCTTCACCTCCAGCCATATAAGTTATTATTAATAGTTTTACGTGTTTCCTTCCAAATATTTTTGCACCTTCTATATACACATGTATGTGTGCATATAAGTATTAAGGTTTAATTCAAACAGTGCAATGAAACCCATCTTTCCTTATCTAGATTCACTGTAACCATTTCACCACTTAAAAATATTTAGTTTTGCTTTTTTAATATAGGCATTTCATGTATTTTGTTTAGCCTCTAAGATAGAATTTATTAAGATTATAGTTACTGGGACTTCCCTGGTGGCTATGTAGTTAAGAATCCGCCTGCCAATGCAGGGGACACAGGTTCGAGCCCTGGTCCGGGAAGATCCTACATGACATGGAGCAACTAAGCCCGTGCAACAAAACTACTGAGCCTGTGCTCTAGAGCCTGCAAGCCACAACTATTGAAGCCCGCGCGCCTACAGCCTGTGCTCTGCAACAAAGAGAAGCCCCCGCAATAAGAAGCCCATGCACCGCGTTGAAGAATAGCCTCCGCTCGCCGCAACTAGAGAAAGCCCACGTGCAGCAACGAAGACCCAACGCGGCCAAAAATAAATTAATTTAATTAAAAAGATTATAGTTACTGAAGTTGAAATTTTATAAACAGCTCTAAGAAAAGATTAATTTTATCATAAAGACTTTGTAATTTTATGGGAAAATTAAGATTCTAGTTAGTACAGAGAGGTGACATTTCAAAATCTTTCAGGCCCAACATATCTACTCACTTCCTGAAGCTCACTGCCCTGTAAGAGTCAGAAATACATATTTCAGGGACAGTTATAGATATATTTTTAATTGAAAAATGGAAATTAACAAATAGTCATAAGAATTCCTTGGGGGTGTTTTAGAATGAATTCAAAATTTAGTGCTTAAATAGAGGAAATAAGGTGAGTTCCATTACAATTCCACTTTCCAGTTTATAAACACTGGAATTTTACTAATTTCCTGGATGACAAATGGAAGGAATGCTATCATTTGGGGCTTTTCCACTTATAGTTCCATGACCATGATATCTAAAAACAAACAACCCAGTGAAATCTTGATTTCAAACAACTCCTTCAAGAAGCCTATACAATAGGCTCATATTACATGAAAATTAAACTTGAGAAATTACGTCATGAATGAAACATTCATTTGCATTCTTGTCCTTTCTTTTTTTTTTTCCGGTACGCGGGCCCCCCACTGTTGCGGCCTCTCCCATTGCGGAGCACAGGCTCCGGACGCGCAGGCTCAGCGGCCATGGCCCACGGGCCCAGCCGCTCCGCGGCATGCAAGATCCTCCCGGACCGGGGCACAAACCCATGTCCCCTGCATCGGCAGGCGGACTCTCAACCACTGCGCCACCTGGGAAGTCCTGCATTCTTGTCCTTTAAAGTGCTTCATAATAGCAAGGAAGAAGGTAAACTTGAGAATTAATCTTAAAAAAAGATTAGGTCTTAGGTCTTCTACTTAAAGAAAATAAAAGTCGAGGATCCCACTAACACAACCTCATCTAAAAAGCAAAAAATGAATGTAATATACTAGAGGTATTATTTTTAAGGGAAACATTTACACAACCAAAGGAAAAAACAGATACAACCTATGCAGGGAAAAAATGACTCATTAGCAGATCTGAAGAGGGAAAAGCTGCCCAAGGTGAAACCTTCTATAAACTAAAATTACATACTGTACACTAAGCTCAGTATACTTACTTAAAAAACTGGCTTCAGAATAAGGTACATGCAAAAAAGGCTCAACAAAATATTGGCCAATCAAATCTTGCAGTATATAAAAACAATAATAGAGGCCCTGAACCAAGATGGCTGAGTAGAAGGACGTGCTCTCACTCCCTCTTGCGAGAACACCAGAATCACAACTAACTGCTGAACAGTCATTGACAGGAAGACACTGGAACTCACCAAAAAAGATACCCCCCATCCAAACACAAAGGAGAAGCCACAATGAGACGGTAGGAGGGGTGCAATCACAGTAAAATCATATCCCATAACTGCTGGGTGGGTGACTCACAGACTGGAGAACACTTATACCACAGAAGTCCACCCACTGGAGGGAAGGTTCTGAAGCCCACATCAGGCTTCCCAACCTGAAGGTCTGGCAACAGGAGGAGGAATTCCCAGAGAATCAGACTTTGAAGGCTAGTGGGATTTGACTGCAGAACTTCGACAGGACTGGAGGAAACAGAGACTCCACTCTCGTAGGGCACACACAAAGTAATGTGTGCATCGGGATCCAACGGAAAGTCCCAGGAGAGACTGCACCAGACGTACCTGCTAGTGTTGGAGGGTCTCCTCCAGAGGTGGGGGGGTGGCTGTGGCTCACCGTGAGGACAAGGACACTGGCAGCAGAAGTTCTGGGAAGTACTCCTTGGCGTGAGCCCTCCCAGAGTCAGCCATTAGCCCCACCAAAAACCCCAGTAGGCTCCAGTGCTGGGTTGCCTCAGGTCAAACAACCAACAGGGAGGGAACCCAGCCCCACCCATAAGCAGTCAAGCGGATTAAAGTTTTACAAAACTCTGCCCACCAGAGCAACACCCAGCTCTACCCACCACCAGTCCCTCCCATCAGGAAACTTGCACAAGCCTTTGGATAGACTCATCCACCAGAGGGCAGACAGCAGAAGCAAGAAGAACTACATTGGCCAATCAAATCTTGTAGTATACAAAAACATTAATAGAGGACCTGAACCAAGATGGTGGAGTAGAAGGACGTGCTCTCACTCCCTATTGCGAGAACACCAGAATCACAACTAACTGCTGAACAGTCATTGACAGGAAGACACTGGAACTCACCAAACAAGATACCCCACAGCCTGTGGAACAAAAACCATTATCACAGAAAGACAGACAAGATGAAAAGGCAGAGGGATATGTACCAGATGAAGGAACAAGATACAACCCCAGAAAAACAACTAAATGAAGTGGAGATAGGCAACATTCCAGAAAGAGAATTCAGAATAATGATAGCAAAGATGATCTAGGACCTCGGAAAAAGAATGGAGGCAAAGATCGAGAAGATGCAGGAAATGTTTAACAAAGAGCTAGAAGAATTAAAGAACAAACAGAGATGAACAATACAATAACTGAAATGAAAACTACACTAGAAGCAATCAACAGCAGAATACCTGAGGCAGAAGAACGGATAAGTGACCTGGAAGACAGAATGGTGGAATTCACTGCTGCGGAATAGAATAAAGGAAAAAGAATGAAAATACATGAAGACAGCCTTAGGAGACCTATGGGACAACATTAAATGAAACAACATTCGCATTATAGGGGTTCCAGAAGGAGGAGAGAGAGAGAAAGGACCCAAGAAAATATTTGAAGAGATTATAGTCGAAAACTTCCCTAACATGGGAAAGGAAATAGCCACCCAAGTCCAGGAAGAACAGAGAGTCCCATACAGGATAAACCCAGGAGAAACACGCTGAGACACACAGTAATCAAATTGGCAAAAATTAAACACAAAGAAAAATTATTAAAAGAAGCAAGGGATAAATGACAAATAACATACAAGGGAACTCCCATAAGGTTAACAGCTGATTTCTCAGCAGAAACTCTACAAGCCAGAAGGGAGTGGCATGATATATTAAAGTGATGAAAGGGAAGAACCTACAACCAAGATTACTCTACCTGGCAAGGATCTCATTCACATTTGATGGAGAAATCAAAAGCTTTACAGACAAGCAAAAGCTAAGAGAATTGAGCACCACCAAACCAGCTCTACAACAAATGCTAAAGGAACTTCTCTAAGTGAGAAACAAGAGAAGAAAAGTACCTACAGAAACAAACCCAAAACAATTAAAAAAATGGTCATAGGAACATACAGGTCGATAATTACCTTAAATGTGAATGGATTAAATGCTCCAACCAAAAGACACAGGCTTGTTGAATGGATACAAAAACAAGGCCCATATGTATGCTGTCTACAAGAGACCCACTTCAGAACTAGGGACACATACAGACTGAAAGTGAGGGGATGGAAAAAGATATTCCATGCAAATGGAAATCAAAAGAAAGCTGGAGTAGCAATACTCATATCAGATAAATAGACTTTAAAATAAAGAACGCTACAAGAGACAAGGAAGGACATTACATAATGATCCAGGGATCAATCCAAGAAGAAGACATAACAATTATAAATATATATGCACCCAACACAGGAGCACTTCAATACACAAGGCAACTGCTAACAGCTATAAAAGAGGAAATCGACAGTAACACAATATTCGTGGGGGACTTTAACACCTCACTTACACCAATGGACAGATGATCCAAAGTGAAAATAAATAAGGAAACACAAGCTTTAAATGACACAATGGACCAGATAGATTTAATTGATATTTATAGGACATTCCATCCAAAAACAGATTACACCTTCTTCTCAAGTGTGCACGGAACATTCTCCAGGAGAGATCACATCTTGGGTCACAAATAAAGCTTCAGTAAATTTATGAAAATTGAAATCATATCAAGCATCTCTTCTGACCACAACACTATGAGACTAGAAATGACTTACAGGGAGAAAAACGTAAAAAATACAAACACATGGAAGCTAAAAATACATTACTAAATAACCAAGAGATCACTAAAGAAATCAAAGAGGAAATGAAAAAATACCTAGAAACAAATTGACAATGAAAACACGACGACCCAAAACCTATGAGATGCAGCAAAAGCAGTTCTAAGAGGGAAGTTTATAGCTATACAAGCTTACCTCAAGAAACAAGAAAAATCTCAAGTAAACAATCTAAGCTTACACCTAAAGGAACTAGAGAAAGAAGAAAAAACAAAACCCAAAGTTAGCAGAAGGAAAGAAATCATAAAGATCAGAGCAGAAATAAATGAAATAGAAACAAAGAAAACAATAGCAAAGATCAATAAACTAAAAGCTGGTTCTTTGACAAGATAAACAAAATTGATAAACCATTAGCCTGACATCAAGAAAAAGAGGGAGAGGACTCAAATCAATAAAATTAGAAATGAAAAAGGAGAAGTTACAACAGACACCGCAGATATACAAAGCATCCTAAGAGACTACTACAAGCAACTCTATGCCAATAAAGTGGACAACCTGGAAGAAATGGACAAACTTTTAGAAAGGTATGACCTTCCAAGAATGAACCAGGAAGAAATGGAAAATATGAACAGACCAATCACAAGTAATGAAATTGAAACTGTGATTAAAAATCTTCCAACAAACAAAAGTCCAGGACCAGAGCGCTTCACAGGTGAATTCTATCAAACATTGAGAGTAGAGCTAACACCCATCCTTCTCAAACTCTTCCAAAAAACTGCAGAGGAAGGAACACTCCCAAACTCATTCTACAGGACCACCATCACCCTGATACCAAAGCCAGACAAAACAAAAGAAAATTACAGACCACTATCACTGATGAACATAGATGCAAAATTCCTCAACAAAATACTAGCAAACAGAATCCAAAAACACATTAAAAGGATCATACACCATGATCAGGGAGGATTTATATCCCAGGGATGCAAGGATTCTTCAATATACGCAAATCAATCAATGTGATACACCATATTAACAAATTGAAGAATAAAAACCATATAATCGTCTCAATAGATGCAGAAAAAGCTTGTGACAAAATTCAACACCCATTTATGATAAAAACTCTATAGAAAGTGGGCATAGAGGGAACCTACCTCAACATAATAACAGCCATATATGACAAACCCACAGCAAACATCATTCTCAATGATGAAAACTGAAACCATTTCCTCTAAGATCAGGAACAAGATAAGGATGTCCACTCTCACCACTATTATTCAACATAGTTTTGGAAGTCCTAGCCACAGCAGTCAGAGAAGAAAAAGAAATAAAAGGAATACAAATTGGAAAAGAAGAAGTAAAACTGTCACTGTTTGCAGATGACATGATACTATACGTAGAGAATCCTAAAAATGCCACCAGAAAACAACTAGAGCTAATCAGTGAATTTGGTAAAGTTGCAGGATACAAAATTAATGCACAGAAATCTCTTGCATTCCTATACACTAATGATGAAAAATCTGTAACAGAAATTAAGGAAACAGTCCCGCTACCACTGCAACAAAAAGAATAAAATACCTAGGAATAAACCTACCTAGGGAGACAAAAGACCTGTATGCAGAAAACTATAAAACAGTGATGAAAAATTAAAGATGATACCAACAAATGCAGAAATATACCATGTTCCTGGATTGGAAGAATCAACATTGTGAAAATAACTATAGTACCCAAAGCAATCTACAGATCCAATGCAATCCCTATCAAATTACCAATGGCATTTTTACAGAACTAGAACAAAAAAACCTTAAAATTTGTATGGAGACACAAAAGACCCCGAATAGCCAAAGCAGTCTTGAGGGAAAAAAACGGAGCTGGAGGAATCAGACTCCCTGACTTCAGACTATACTACAAAGTTACAGTAATCAAGACAATATGGTACTGGCACAAAACCAAAAATACAGATCAGTGGAACAAGATAGAAAGCCCAGAGATAAACCCACACACCTATGGTCAACTAATCTATGACAAAGGAGGCAAGGATATACCATGGAGAAAAGACAGTCCCTTCAATAAGTGGTGTTGGGAAAACTGGACAGCTACATGTAAAAGAATGAAATCAGAACACTCCCTAACACCATACACAAAAATAAACTCAAAATGGATTAGAGACCTCAATGTAAGACTGGACACTATAAAACTCTTAGAGGAAAACAAAGGAAGAACACTCTTTGACATAAGTCACAGCAAGATCTTTCTTGATCCACCTCCTAGAGTAATGGAAATAAAAACAAGAATAAACAAATGGGACCTAATGAAACTTAAAAGCTTTTGTTCAGCAAAGGAAACCATAAACAAGACAAAAGGACAACCCTCAGAATGGGAGAAAATATTTGTAAACGAATCAACAGACAAAGGATTAATCTCCAAAATATATAAACAGCTCATGCAGCTCAATATTTAAAAAAACAAACAACCCAATCCAAAAATGGGCAGAAGATCTAAATAGACATTTCTCCAAAGAAGACATACAGATGGCCAAGAAGCACATGAAAAGCTGCTCAACATCACTAATTATTAGAGAAATGCAAATCAAAACTACAATGAGGTATCACCTCACACCAGTTAGAATGGGCATCATCAGAAAATCTACAAACAACAAATGCTGGAGAGGGTGTAGAGAAAAGGGAATGCTCTTGCACTGTTGGTGGGAATGTAAATTGATACAGCCACTATGGAGAACAGTATGGAGGTTCCTTAAAAAACTAAAAATAGAATTACCATATGACCTAGCAATCCCACTACTGGGCATATACGCAGAGAAAACCATAATTCAAAAAGATACATGCACCCCAATGTTCACTGCAGCACTACTTACAATAGCCAGGACATGGAAGCAATCTAAATGCCCATCGACAGATGAATGTGAAAAAAGATATGGTACATATATTCAATGGAATATTACTCAGCCATAAAAAGGAATGAAATTGGGTTATTTGTTGAGACGTGGATGTATCCAGAGATTGTCATACAGAGTGAAGTAAGTCAGAAAGCGATAAACAAATATCGTATATTAACACATATATGTGGAACCTAGAAAAATGGTACAGATGAACCGGTTTTCAGAGCAGAAATTGAGACACAGATGTAGAGAACAAACGTATGGACACCAAGGCGGGAAAGCGGTGGGGGAGTGGGGGTGGGGTGTGATGAACTGAGCGATTGGGATTGACATGTATACAATGATGTGTATAAAATGATGACTAATAAGAACCTCCTGTATAAAAAAATAAAATTCAAAAATTCAACAACAAAAAAATAATAATAAACACAAACAAATGGGGTTTTTTGAGCAACTTAAGGTTAGCTCAATGTTCAAAAACAAATCAATATAACCCATCATATTAATCTAAAAAAGAAAAATCACATCATAATATCATTTAACAAAACTTCAACAGCCATCAGGATAAAAAATTTCATCAAGCTAAGAACAAAGGGGAACTTTTCAACCAAATAAAGGACATGTGCAATAGACCTACAGTGAACATCAAAGTAAATGGTAAAAGATGAAGTACTTTCCACTTATGAAGAGGAAAAATGCAAGGATATCTACATTCACCATTCTGGCAATAAAACACATATAGAACAGAAAGGAAGGAATAAAACTATCCCAATTTGCAAGATGACAAGAATGTCTATGTAGAAAACCCCAGGGATTCTTTAAAAACAGTCCTAGAACTATTACAAACAAAACTACAGGATACAAAGTCAAAACACAAAAATCACTTAAATTTCTATACACTAGCAATAAACCACATGAAACCAAAATTAAAAAACAACAACAACAACAAAAAACCAGTAACATTTATAAAAGCTTCCCCACCTGCTAACCCAGCTCATGGAGCTTTATTCAGAATGGAATAATAAGATCCTGTTGGTTCTTGCTGCACTTGAAAGGGTAGGCCCAGCTGGGCCATATTCCCTAAGAAGCCAGTGCTGGAGATCCATGTTTGCTCTCCTACTTCTTTCAAAACTCCTGGGACGAGAGTTGAGGGCTATCTGGAACCCCTTTTCAGAATCCACACCCACCCAAGCCTTACTCTCTTCCTACCCATCCCACCACTCCTGCTGTCAAACATGAATGACAAGATTGACATAGGGATATTCCTTGGGCTGGGAATCCCCTGACAGGTTCAAGGGAATACTGTATGACAACAGGGAGAAGTCTCACATCTATCACAGTCCCTCTACCACATACATACAGATGCACAGACACACTACTATTGGAAATATTTAGGTATAAATCTAATAAATCATGGCACTTATGAAAGAAATCAAAGAAGACCTAAAAAACGGGGAGACGTACAATATCAGAAGACTCAACATAGGGACTTCCCTGGTTGTCCACTGGTAAAGAATCCACCTTCCAATGCAGAGGATGCGGGTTCGATCCCTGGTAAGGGAACAAAGATCCCACATGCCGCGGGGCAACTAAGCCTGCACGCCACAACTACTGGGCTCACATGCCTCAATGAGAGAGCCCATGTGTCGCAAACTACAGAGCTCACACACCCCGGACCCTGCGCACCACAAATACAGAGAAGCCCGTGCGCCACAACAAAGAGCACATGCCGCAATGAAAGATCTCACACACCTCAACGAAGACCCCGCACGCCGCAACTAGACCTGACACAGCCAAAAAAAAAGAAGACTCACCATATGAAAGATATCAATTTTCACCAAAATGATCTATATCAAAATCAAAATCCAAGAAGGGCTTTTTTTGTAGTTATAGATAGCTCATTCTTAAACATTATATGGTAGGACAAAAGTACTACAATAGCTAAAAGAATGTTGCAAAAGAAAATTAAGTTGAAGGAATCACACTATTAAATTTTATGACTTATTATAAAGCAACAGTAATCAAGAGAGTGTGGGGAATTCTCTGGCGGTCCAGTGGTTAGGACTCCATGATTCCACTGCCGGGAGGCCTGGGTTCAATCCCTGGTAGGGGAACTAAGATCCCACAAGCTGCACAGCATGGCCAAAACTGGATAGAAAGCCCAGAGGTAAACCCACGCACATATGGTCACCTTATCTTTGATAAAGGAGGCAAGAATATACAGTGGAGAAAAGACAGCCTCTTCAATAAGTGGTGCTGGGAAAACTGGACAGGTACATTTAAAAGTATGAAATTAGAACACTCTCTAACACCATACACAAAAATAAACTCAAAATGGATTAAAGACCTAAATGTAAGGCCAGAAACTATCAAACTCTTAGAGGAAAACATAGGCAGAACACTCCATGACATAAATCACAGCAAGATCCTTTTTGACCCACCTCCTAGAGAAATGCAAATAAAAACAAAAATAAACAAATGGGACCTAATGAAACTTAAAAGCTTTTGCACAGCAAGAGAAACCATAAACAAGACGAAAAGACACCTTCAGAATGGGAGAAAATATTTGTAAATGAAGCAACTGACAAAGGATTAATCTCCAAAACTTACAAGCAGCTCATGCAGCTTAATAACAAAAAAACAAACAACCCAATCCAAAAATGGGCAGAAGACCTAAACAGACATTTCTCCAAAGAAGATATACAGATTGCCAAGAAACACATGAAAGAAAGCTCAACGTCATTAATCATTAGAGAAATGCAAATCAAAACTACAATGAGATATCATCTCACACTGGTCAGAATGGCCATCATCAAAAAATCTAGAAACAGTAAATGCTGGAGAGGGTGTGGAGAAAAGGGAACCCTCTTGCACTGTTGGTGGGAATGTAAATTGATACAGCCACTATGGAGAACAGTATGCAGGTTCCTTAAAAAACTACAAATAGAACTACCATATGACCCAGCAATCCCACTACTGGGTATATACCCTGAGAAAACCATAATTCAAAAAGTCATGTACCACAATGTTCACTGCAGCTCTATTTACAATAGCCAGGACATGGAAGCAACCTAAGTGTCCATCAACAGATGAATGGATAAAGAAGATGTGGCACATATATACAATGGAATATTACTCAGCCATAAAAAGAAACAAAATTGAGTTATTTGTAGTGAGGTGGATGGACCTAGAGTTGTCATCCAGAGTGAAGTAAGTCAGAAAGAGAAAAACAAATACTGTATGCTAACACATATATATGGAATCTAAGGGGGAAAAAAAGTCATGAAGAACCTAGGGGTAAGACGAGAATAAAGATACAGACCTACTAGAGCACGGACTTGAGGATATGGGGAGGGGGAAGGGTAAGCTGTGACAAAGTGAGAGAGTGGCATGGACATACATACACTACCAAACGTAAAACAGATAGCTAGTGGGAAGTAGCCGCATAGCACAGGGAGATCAGCTATGTGGTCTGTGACCACCTAGAGGGGTGGGAAAGGGAGGGTGGGAGGGAGTGAGACGCAAGAGGGAAGAGATATGGGGATATATGTATATGTATAACTGATTCACTTTGTTATACAGCAGAAACTAACACACCACTGTAAAGCAATTATACTCCAATAAAGATGTTAAAAGAAAAAAAAAAAAGAGAGAGTGTGGTATTGGTGAAGACATACGTAAGTCAATGGGATAGAAGTCCAGAAATAGACCCATATAAGTATGGCCATCTGATCTTTGACAAAAGAGCACAAGTAGTTCAGCTGAGAAAGAATAGTCTTTTTTCAACAACTGGTGCTGGGACAACAGATCATTTATATGCATACAAAAAGAAATATTAATCTCAATCTAAACCTCATATCTTATACAAAGATTAACTCCAAACGGACCACAGATCTAAATATAAAACACAGAACCATAAAACTTTTAGAAGAAAACACAAGAGAACATCTTCACGACCTGGGGTTTAAGTGAAAATTTCTTAGAAATAACACCAACAACAGGATCCATTAAAAAAAAATTAACTCAAACTTCACCAAACTTAAAATTTTTGCCTGGGGACTTCCCTGGTGGCACAGTGGTTAAGAATCTGCCTGCCAATGCAGGGGACACGGGTTCGATACCTGGTCCGGCAAGATCCCACATGCCGCGGGGCAACTAAGCCAGTGCGCCACAACTACTGAGCCTGCGCTCTAGAGCCCACGAGCCACAACTACTGAGCCCACCTGCCACAACTACTGAAGCTCACGTGCCTGGAGCTCATGCTCTGCATCAAGAGAAGGAACCGCAATGAGAAGCCCACGTACTGCAACGAAGAGTAGCCCCCACTCGCTGCAACTAGAGAAAGCCCACATGCAGCAGTGAAGACCCAATGCAGCCAAAAAATAATAATAATAAATATATAAAATTTTTAAAAAAGAGCACTCACTAAAAAAATTTTTTTGTGTGTAAGAAAGACACTGTTAAGAAAATTAAAAGCCAAGTCTCCAGAATATATAAAGAACTCTCAAAACTCAACAGTAAAAAAAGCAAACAATCCCATCAGAAAATAGGCAAATATTTGAATAGGTATTTATCCAAAGAAGATATATGCAAACAGCCAAAAACACATGAAAAGATGCTCAACAACATTAGTCATTAGGGGAGTGCAAATAAAATACACAATGAGATAGTACTTCACTCCCATTAGGATGGGTATAATCAAAAAGGCTGATGAAAGTATTGGCAAGAATGTAGAGAAACTGCTGGTGGAAGTGTCAAACAGTGCAGCCTCTTTTGAAAAACAGTCTGGCAGTTCAGCAAAAGGTCAAACGTACAGCTACCACATGAATCAGTAGTTCTACTCCTAGGTATATACCCAAGAGAAATGGAAACTAATGGGTCTACACAAAAACTTGTGCATGAGTGTTCACAGTACGTTATTCGTTACAGCCAAAAACTGGAAGCAACTTAAATGTCTTTCAATAGGTGAACGGATAACAAAAATATGGTACACCCACATAATGGAAAACTGAGTAATAAAAGGGAACAAGCTACTGATACATGCAACAACTTAGATGAATCTCAAATACATGATACTAATTGAAAGGAACCAGGACCTAAAGGTTACACACTGTATGATTCCATTTATACGGCACTGTCGAAAATATAAAACTACAGTAACAGAGAACATATCGGTGGTTGTCAGGGATTACAAGTGGTGGGAGGTGTGACAATAAAGGGATAGCATGAGGGAGTTTGCTGGAATGATGCAACCGTCTTGTATCCCGATGGTACTGGTGGTTATACATGTCTTAAAATACATATATCTGTATCCCAAACAAATAAAAAGGTTAATTTTATTGCATAATAATTTAAACAATAAAAAAGTTTTAAGAATGATAGACAAAATTCTATTATTCCCAGCAGCTGCCTATGAGAATTAGAAAAATAAACATGGCCAACTTGAATGTTTAAGGCCAAATATACGGAATTTTTTCCCAGATGTCTCTGATTACTTAGCGGGGGGGACAAAGGCAGGTTTAAGTGTGCCACAACTTATGTTATGGTTTCCCTAGAAGCAAACCCTGAAGTAAGGATTTTAGTGCAAGTAGTTTGTTTGAGAAAAAAATCCCAGGAAACTGTAGTAGGGAAGTAGGAAAGAGAAGGCAGCCACTGTGTACATTAATGAGCAGGCTACATCTGTGGGCAATTGGAGTTCAGTTGTCTCACTGAGAGTCAGTGTAGGGCTTACATTACAGTTATCCCACTCAAGGCGCAAGGGAGCTAGAGGTTTTCCCCTCAATTTCTGTCAGTCATCAGTTGGCTGCTCCTATGGGGCATGAATTCCCTAGAAGTTCTGGCCTGCCAATGTGCAGGGGCAGAGCAGGCTCCAGGGGACAAAGAAAGCCCCCAAGCTAAAAATCATATGTACTGGCAGTCAGACATCAGGACAACATGCATAGAAATGGAAGGTGCTGCTTATAGGCAGGGCACTGAGGAAAGATGGACATACACACACACCACATCTTTATCCATTCAGCTGCTGATGGACACTCAGGTTGCTTCCATATCTTGCCTATTGTAAATAATGCTGCTATGAACACTGGGGTGCAAGTATCTTTTCGAATTAATGTTTTTGTTTCCTTTGGATATATATCCATGAGTGGTATTTCTGGATCATATAACAGTTCTATTTTTAGTTTTTTCTTGAGTAACTTCCATACTGTTCTCCATGGTGGCTACAACAATTTACATTTCCACCAACAGTTTTATGCTTAATGAAACATGTCAGACAGAGAAAGACAAATGTTATCACTTACATGTGGAATCTAAATAAAAAGAATGAATATAACAAAACAGAAACAGACAGATATAGAGAACTAGTGGTTACCAGCGGGCCAAGGGAAGGGGGAGGGGCTAAATAGAGGTATGGGATTAAGAGATAGAGCTATCTATCAAATAAATAAGAAATAAGCTCTAAAGATATGTAGCACAGTACAGGGAATATAGCCAATATTTTGTGATAACTTTAAACGGAGTATAATCTGTAAAAATATCGAATCACTATGTTGTATACCTGAAACTAATATAATATTGTAAATCAACTACTTCTCAAAAAAAATAAAGTAGGCTTTTACATATACTGAGTTACACTTATATGTTTCCTATACTCTTCCTGAAATTGAAATAAAATTACTAAAATTGTTATTTTGATTTAATTATTAAAATTATTAAATTCCTTATTAAACTGAAATTGAGAGAGCAATTTCTTTAACAAATGACTTGCAAGGAAAATCAAAGAAAGAAGAAAACTATCAATTAAGAAAGATTTACGAAACCTATCAACTAAAAGCAATATGTGGACCTTGTTTATATGTTGATTCAAGCATCTAAAATAGTGAAGGATAAATACACAAATGAGGAAACATGAAAACTGCTGGATATTGGTGATATTAAGAAATTATTGGTAAGTTTTAGATATGATAATGACATTGTGGTTGTGCTAACAAACCAAAAGAGGTTTCATCTTTTAGACATACATACCGAAATATTTATGAATGAAATGATATTAAGTTGAACCATATGGAATTATCATTTTGTAGACAGAAAAAGGATGGATATAGACAATTTCATATGGTCCAATTAATATCTATGGTCTGTTTCAAAATAATCCAACAGGGTGGGTGTGAGGCTGGTGAGTGGATAGGGCTTATAGATGAAAAAAAGAATGACCCAAAGTTAATGACAGTTGTAGCTGGATGATGAGTACATGGGAGTTCATTTCTCTCTATTTTGATGTTTTCATTTTTCTATGTATTTAATGAATAGAAAACTGAGGCGAGAACCCCACCTGTAACTATGCCTTGCCCAATGCTTATTAGCACTCCATATGACACACAGTAAATAACAAAAACACAAATGTTGAAATGATATCTAAACCAATATTCTTCTTAGAAAGGATTATCTATAGGAAATGGTGGGCTAACAAAAACACAGCTAACCATGTCATCAACAACCGAGAAGGGTAGTAAAACCAAAACAAACTAGTTAGACTAGCAAAAGAAGATAAAATAGAAAAACAAAAATTAGAAACAAAATGTTTTTTTAAATTTTATAAAATTTTCACACGTGATTTAATTGTGTGGATTTTACTACCTCTTAAAGTTTATAATAGCTATATATTCCTCACACCACAATCCCTTTCACTTACTTTTAATCAGTATTGTATGTGATTTCATTTAGGCTGATTAAAAAACATTTGCTCTGAATTCCATTACCTATCTCTGTTTACTAAATATGGATACAGGTACAGACTAGATAAAGGATATAGAAATTTTAAAATATATCCATTAAGCTCTCTAGAGTCTTTTTCTTTTTTTTAACATCACACACACACAATTTTAAATCCATCTAAAAGAAATATCTTGCTTATAGCCAGGCAAATGTTGTTTAGACATATATTTATATTAAATTCAACTTGCTAAGTATAGCCAGTGTTAGTAAGGATGGATTCATTCTATCTTGGCTATCCCTGGGACACTTTATATTAAGACATACAGTTTAAAAGTTACAGAAAAATATATCAATACTTCCTTAATATTATGAAAAACCTTTTAATAATTACAGCTGTCAAAGAGAATTAACTATCTCCTAGAGAATTAGAACCCCTTACTGACATATTAAACCAGAAGCTAGATTTATCAGATATACTGAAAAACAGGTTCATAAAGAAGGCTGAACTTGGTAATTTCATGGTCTTTGGCACCAGACAGAAAGAACTGAGTCCTGATTCTGGTCTTAACTGAGGTTATGATTTTGGTGAAGTTTCCTAATTTCTCTGAACCTCAGTTTCCCTTGAACATAAAATACCTCATATTTTGTGGATAAGATTAAATGATATAATGCATGTAAGTTGTTTAGCACAGTACCTGGGACATAGTAGATGATTAATAAACACTATTATAGAACCTTTGGCCTGTCACACAGCTGGTACTCAGATATACTAGCAATCAATATCACCTTCATTACTATTGCTACTGCTATTATACATAAGGGTTCTAGTAAGTAACTGATGAATGGAACAGAGGAAACATCTCACCTGAGACATAAAAGGTGGGACAACAGAGGGACCAGAAAGATGGCATTACTGAAAGATAGGATCCATGTGTCAGTATTTCTATAAGCAATGGGAGCAGTGATGGTGACCCTGAGACTGATGGTAATTAATTCAATTAGCTTATTGAACAACTACCCTGTGCCAAGCACTAACACAGAATAAGAAAAATAAAGTCCCTGCCCTGTGGCAGTTTATGTTCTAGTGTTTCTGGTGATTCCAATGACACATAGTTGTTACTTGAATATAATGTAATTCAGGAAAACATCTGAACCTGAAATATATATACAGTAGCTGTCTTTTTTGTGGACCCAGGCAAGGGTACTAGAAATGGCTACATCTCTTAGACTGGTATTATAAGTCTGCAAAAGAATGATACTTCAAATCTCAATGATACCTGGTATAGATACCACCAAATATTAAGTACATAAACCTCACAAAACACCTGTAATAAAACCCTTTGTCAGCCAAAGATCAAATGACAGTATCAATTCCAAGTATCAATTCAATCCATGGCTAAGATTTCAATGGCAAAAACAACCCAAGTTTTACTGTAAATGGTAACTGACTAGAACACTGCACAAAAGCTATCAGTTTCCAAAACACAGAATACAGTAGAACTTGTGATTTGGAAATAAGTCAAAATATACATCTAAGGAAACTAATGTTTCAAGCAGTTCAAAATTTGTTAGTTTTAGCTCTCACGAGCTTTATAAAAATATGTTTGGTATGAAATGCTAACACTGTTTTTGATAAGAACTGTCTAAACAAGATGAGTATTAATATTTACCAAAACAGAAAAACAACGTGTTAGCCTGATATGGGCAGCTGGCTGGCTTTAAATTCTATCATCTATCAGTCTCCCAGAATATTTACTACTTGTTTACTTAATGCAGCCTTTCTGAGAAAGGCACTTGCAGAATATTCACTGGCTGCTAAATATTATTGTTAGAAACAGCAACCAGAGATGGTTATCTGTTTAAGCTGTTTATCTTTGTCCCTTGAAAAAAAATTACAGCAAATAGAACAAAATGTTCTACTGCAAAGGCTCAGTCTAAACGTATCTGGATAATAGCAAAATGAGTGTCTCCTTGGAACTTCAGAGGTAACAATCTCTGAAAAGCAGCCTGGAGGGGAATATCTTCCTTTCAATTATAAATTATCAAACAATAAAATATACAGAGAAAACTTTTCCCTTGAAAAAGCAACAACTAAATCAGTCATTCACAGAAGAGAGAAAGACTGAGTGTCACACCACCAGAGTGTGCCTAGACCCAAGCATCAGAACCAAAAAGAATGAAGATTTAGGGCTTCCCTGGTGGCGCAGTGGTTGAGAGTCCGCCTGCCGATGCAGGGGACACGGGTTCGTGCCCCGGTCCGGGAAGATCCCACATGCCGCGGAGCGGCTGGGCCCGTGAGCCATGGCCGCTGCGCCTGCACGTCCGGAGCCTGTGCTCCGCAACGGGAGAGGCCACAGCAGTGAGAGGCCCGCGTACCGCAAATAAAAAAAAAAAAAAGAAAAAAAAAAAAAAGAATGAAGATTTAATAGAAAGGTCAGACCTACACAGCAAACAAAAAGGTAAAGAAGAAATGGCTAAGTGGTCTCCAATCAGATTAGCTCATGGAAAATTGTTTGAAACATAAAATAAAATAATAGGGCTTCGTTGGTGGCGCAGTGGTTGAGAGTCCGCCTGCCGATGCAGGGGACACGGGTTCGTGCCCTGGTCCGGGAAGATCCCACATGCCGTGGAGCGGCTGGGCCCGTGAGCCATGGCCGCTGAGCCTGCGCTCAGCAACAGGAGAGGCCACAACAGTGAGAGGCCCACACACCGCAAAAAAAAATTTTTTTTTAAATAAAACATAATAGCACATCTTATGTTTACATAGCACCTTGCATTTTTCAAAGCACTAGGGCTTGAGATCAAAGAATCAGTGCCTCAGTGAAGTGTTCGCTCATTTCCTCAAGTCTAAATTGTTCCTTTATTGGGGTCCTCTTAATTCTTTGTTTAATATCTGTATTTGAACATTTATCCAGACTACCTTGTATTACAACTGATTATAAAACAGGCTGTATGTCTCACTATATTATTAATAACCATAGGGCTGTGTTTTTATTCAATTATTTCCCTAGAACATAATATTAGCACTACGTCTCTCTCCAAATAGGTGCTAAGTAAAACTCTGTTGAATTTGACTCTATTATCTTCCACAGTGCTCATAACTATCCCATGAGATAGTGAAAGCAGATACACCTGTTTTATAAAGGAGGAAAATGAAATACAGAAAGGTTAAATAATGTGCCCAGATTCACCCAGGTAGGCTCAAGGAACTCTGACTTCTAGGATAACAGTGTCCCTTTGTACGACAGTTTAGAAGACTTAGGTAGCAGAAATTCATGGAGAAATAACTCACAGAATTTAGAATGAAACTAAGCAATCACAAGTTAGCATTACTGTATAAAGAAACCATTTATATATTATCTATTGCAGAGCCCCAGTAAAAGAATAACATTTGATTTGTAATCCTGAGCTTTCTTTGCCTTTCCTTATCCAATCAAGAGAAGTTAAATCCTGTATATTTATTCTGAAAGCTACTCACCTAGGAATGTGACTTAAAATCAGGATGGTGTAATAGTGAACCTTCAATCACTAATTGTGCACCAAAAACATGGTCAGGACATATACAATATATGAAAAGATGACAAAAAAGACATAGCCAAGTTCCAAAACAAGATAAACAACTCCAATGGACAGTAATGAAACAGAAATGGTTAAAAAAAAAAAGTAAATTTGGTTAAAAGCTCAGGTCTCCTGGTTACAGGTTACTTAAACAGGAGTGACAGAGATCAGCACCACACCAGCCCTTACACACACACACACACACACACACACACACACACACACACACACACACGCACACACACACACACACACACAGAGAGCAGTCAACCTTCACCTAGGGCTTTTAGAAAAATTCCTGCCTTGGGGCAGGGGTGGGGGGAGGTGGGCTGACATAACCTATTAACCTAGTACAAGAAATGGAATCAAAGTACTGAATGTTTCTGTCATATCTCCACCATAACTGGTGATAGAATCACTGAAATTCTGGAAAAAGACTTGGTTCTAGATTGGGGACAAGGAGAGTTAAAGTGAAAATTAACTGAATACCTAGAGACAGATAGGTATGAACAGAGAGGGAGGAAGGACAATGGCAGAAAAATGAGCAGCAAACCAATACTCAAAATCATACAAAGAAATCTACTGCTAAAAATTACAGCCAGAAAAATCAATAATCAAACATGAATTTACTCAATATGAAAATAATTTTGTAGAAATAAAAAAATCTTTAAAACTAAGTTCATATAGAATGTTCAAGGAGATAAATGAAAGCAAAATTTCAACTGAAAATGAACAAGAAATAATGAAAACAAAAGCAGGAGAAGAAATCTAGGTATGAAGAGAACCCAATTAGAAAATCTGAAAATGAAAAACAGTCATTGAAATTAAAAAAAAAAATAGATGAAATGAACTCTTCTCCAGATAAAATGAAGACAGAATTCTTGAATTAGAAAAAAGTCCTGATACATTGACCAAGAACTCAGCACAGAGAATCAGAAAAAAATTTTAATTGAAACCACAGCTAAAAGACATATAAGGCATATATTGAGAGGCTCCAATATTCATGTAATGGGAGTTTAAGAAAAAAGTACTAAAATAAATGGTGAAGAAACAACAACTGCTGAAAATTTTTGAGAAAAGAAAACTAAATCTTCAGATTCATAATGAAACTGGACAATTTGGAGTCATCATCAAGAGAAATTCTTTTGAGATTGTTTCTTAATCTGTGATTTTCCCATATATTTCTGCCCCTCGCAACATCCTACAAAGCTGACAAATTACACATTCTTATAAAAACTAAAGCTAAATGGACCAGTTGGGTCACATAATATCTGGTTGGGGTTAAGGAGGTAGTTCCAGTAATCCAGCTGTAACGGCTAGAGCTGTCAGATGGGAGGGAATATAGAAATTCTTTTACCAGGCTTCAGAGAGCATTCATTTGACAAGCAAGGGAAATGCAGTCAGATGATGGCTTTACTCTTCTGTTTTATTTTCCTCTTCCATTCAGTTCAAGTAAACTCCAGAAATAAGAAAAATTCACAATAAGCAATGACTGAGTACAAGGCCCTGTACTACATATTATAAGGGGTACAAAAGCTATCTTCCCTTCAAGACCATTTAGATAAGAAAACAGTTGAAAAGTAAATGATGGGCCAAGATGGAGTAATGAGGGACTAAATTTAATCTCCTGCCAAAAAAAAATTTTTTAAAAACCAAAAACTGGACAAAATGTATAAAGTAACAGTTTTCAAGACACTGGGCATCAGGTAATAAAGGGCAATGATCCATGAAAAATGAGGTGACCCTTAGGATTTCCTCAGCTTCCCACATTGAGTTTCCAGGTTGCAGAACAGAGAGGGATAAAGTCCAACAGACTCTCTGAGTTGAGAAGACAGAACAGATATCCAGAAAGACCAAGGGAGCTAGAATTTGCAAAGCATGGTACCACAGAAGACAAAAATGCTTAAGAGAGAAAACTCCAGAGATTTGCAGAGGGTTCCCTTCAAGTATCCAACAGTGTATGGAACAGAAGCAAAAAAAAATAATAATAGAAAAGATCAGATAGAAAACAGAAAAACGATTAGAAAAAAAAAACAATGAAACCAAAGCTAGTTCTCTGAAAAGTTCAGTAAAATTTATAAACCTCTAGCCAGGTGGACAAAGAAAAAGAAGACACAAATTATCTGTATCAGGAATTTCTTTAAAGTACCACAGATCAAAAGAACATTAACACTATAATAAGGGAGTATTTATAATAACTTCATACCCATAACTCAACAACTCAGATGAAATGGACAAATTTTTTAACACAAAATTTGAAAGACACTCAAGAAGAAACAGATATTCTGTCTGAATAGTCCTGTATCTCTTAAGTTTCTAGTTTAAAACCTTACCACAAAAAAAAGTCTTAGGCCTTACAGCTTCATAAGCAAATTCAATTAATCAATTCATGAGGGTGTAATAATTAATTCTACATAAAAACTTCTTAAAAATAGAAAAGTAATATTTCCAAACCTATTTTTTGAGTTGAGTATAACCTTGAGACCAAAACCAGACAAAAGACGTAATGAGAAAACTACAGACCACCAATATCTCTCGTGAATACTGATGAAAAATTCCCAACAAAGTATTAGCAAACTATTCCCAGTAATATGTAAAAAGAATAATACATCCTACTAAGTAGAGTTTATCCTTGGAATTAAAGGCTAATTCAATAATTGAAAATTGATCAGTGTAATTCCTCAAATCAAGAGACTGAATCCACTCCTGGGCGTATATCCAGAGAAAACTCAAATTCAAAAAGATACAGCACCCCAATGTTCATAGCAGCATTATTTACAATAGCCAAGACATGGAAGCAACCTAAATGTCCATCAATAAATGAATGGATAAGGAAGATGTGGTATATATACACAAGGGAATACTATTCAGCCAAAAGAAAAGAATGAAATAATGCCATTTGTAGCAACATGGATGGACCTAGAGATTATCATACTAAGTCAAGTAAGTCAGAGAAAGAAAGACAAATACCATATGATATCACTTACATGTGGAATCTAAAATATGATACAAATGAACTTATTTACAAAACAGAAACAGACTCACAGACATAGAAAACTAATTTATGGTTACCAAAGGGAAAAGGGAGTGGGGAAGGAATAAATTAGGAGTTTGGGATTAGCAGATACAAACTACTACATATAAAATAGATAAACAACAAGGTTCTACTGTATAGCACAGGGAAATATATTCAATATCCTGTAATAAACCATAATGGAAAAGAAAATAAAAAAGAATATATATATGTATATAACTGAATCACTTTGCTGTACAACGGAAACTAGCACAACACTGTACATCAACTATATTTCAATTTAAAAATTATAAATAAATAATACATAAATAAATACACTGTTGTCAAGTCAAAAGAGAGACAGAGAGAGACTGAAGAAAAATACCATACAATCAGCTCAATAGATAGAGAAAACATACTTGACAAAAATATGACATCCACTTATGATTTAAAACTCTCAGCAAACTAGGAATAGAAGGAAACTTCCCAACATAAAAAAGAGCATCAACCCAAAACTTCAAGTTTGCTGTTATGTATTTTGGATATTAACCCTTTATCAGATATATGATTTATAAATACTTTCTCCCATTCTGTAGGCTGCCTTTTCATTTTGTTGATGGTTTCCTTTGTGATGCAGAAGCTTTTTAGTTTGATGTAGTCCCACTTGTTTGTATTTGTTTTTGCTTTTAGTGTCAGTTTCAAAAAAAAAATCATTGCTAAGACTGATGTCAAGGAACTTAATTTTATATTATCTCTGTACCATACAGATTTATCAAATTGCATAAGATTACCTTGGCAATACAAGAATTTTGCTTTATGTGTAACTTTAGAAACTGATTATCACATACTACTACATATAATAAACATAAGCTAAATACTCTTCTATTGTTATTTTTAAAGCCAATAAATAATGAACATGTAATTTCTATTCTGGTATTAAATTATAATTGTTTAGGGACTTCCCTGGTGGTCCAGTGGTTAAGACTCTGTGCCCCAATGCAGGGGGCCAGGCTCGATCCCTAGTCAGGAAACTAGATCCCACACGCTGCAACTAAAGATCCCGCATGCCACAAATAAAAGATCCCGCGTGCCGCAACGAAGGCGTAGTGCAGCCAAAATAGATAAATAAATAAATAAATAAGGCCATGCTTATTTTTTTACAAAAAATTGTAATTATTTACTGTTTGAAAAATAATTATTTTTAAGCAATTTGTTTTTCTAAACAGAAAAAATTATCCCAAATACTTGTGAGCACTAATAAATGCTAACTTGTAATATTTTATAATAGAGCTATATGGAGTCTGAGAGAAGAAAAAAAAGTACCTGCTAGAATGAGAAGCACATATCTGAACAAATAAATGTAAACCTTATTTCAACCTACCATCCCTTAATCCACTTGAAATGGTTCAAAATATTTAAAAATTTCTCTTGAGATTTCTTCTTTGACCCATGTGTTATTTAGAAATGCATTTTTCATTCCCAAGTATATTGGGATTTTCTACTATCTTTCTATTACTGATTTCTAGTTTAATTCCACTGTGGTCTGAGAACAGACACTGTATGATTTCCAGTCTTTTAAATTTGTTAAGGTGTGTTTTATGGCTCCAGATGTGGTCTATCTTGGTGAATGTTCCAATTGGTGAGCTTGAGAAGAATGTGTATTCTGCAGTTGCTGGATGAAGTATTCTATAGATGTCCATTATAATCCAGTTGATTGATGATGTTGAGTTCAATTATGTCTTTACTACTTTTCTGCTTATTGGATCTGAACATTTCTGATACAGAGGGTGCTGAAGTCTGCAACTATAACAGTAGGTTCATGTATTTCTCTTCGTAGTTCTAATTAGCTTTTTCCTCATATTTTGACACTCTGTCTTTAGGCATATACATGTTAAGGAGACTTTTTACCCCAAAATTGCAGCTTAAAACAACAAACATTTATTTTCTCAGTTTCTTTGGGTCAGACCCTAGGAGTTTAGTTGCTGGGTGGCTCTGGCTCACGGTATCTTCCGAGACTGCAGTCAGTTTGTCATGCCTGGGTTGCAGATCTTCCAGGGTCACTCCCATGGCTGTACGCAGGCCTCAGTTCCTCCCTACATGGGCAGAATTCTCCATAGGCTGGCTGAGGGTCCTCAAGATACAGCAGATGGCTTCCCCAAAGGCAGTTATTCAAGAGACAGATAAGGTAAGAGAGCACACCCAAGACGGAAGCTGTAGTCCTTTCAAAACCTAATCTCACAAGTAACATTCTTTCTATAACAGAGTTGTAGACTACTGTTTAGACATTTTATATACACATCCTTTGTCAGATATATGTTTTGTAAGTATTCTGGCCTAATCTGTCACTTGTCTTCATTTTCTTAACAGTGGCTGATGAGGAAAATCCTTTAACTTTGAAGAAGTCTAACTTATCAGTCTGCTCTTTTATGATTATTGTTTGCCCCGTATGGAGTATCTGTCTACCCCAAAGTGGCAAAGATACTCTCCTAAGCATCTCATTTAAAGCTTTATAATTCTAACTTTAATTTAGATCTATAGTCTATCTAGAACTGATTGTTGTTTCTGGCATTCTAGCCTCACTAGTTGAGAAGTATTCCTTTCGCTATCTGAACTGCTTTGTCACTTTGGGCAAAATCAACTGATTTTTCAAGTGTGGGTCTTCTTCTGGATTCTCTATTCTGTTCCACGGACCCACAGTATTTGTATATTTTATTCTAATACAATGTTGACTTGAGTTCTACAACTTTATAGTAAATCTTGAAATTACAGAATATAATCTTTCAACTTTTTTGTCCTTCAAAACTTTTTGGCTGTTCTAGGTCCTTGGAATTTCTATATAAATTTTAGAATCATCTTGTTAACTTTTACCAAAAACTTCCATGGGGATTGCTATGTTTGGGGCTATACTAAAACAATATATTAAAACAAGAAGAATGTTGACAATTCTATGAAATCTAATCCAATCTATTGCTTTATCTTCTTAAATTTATCTCAACAATGTTTCAGAGTTTTCAGTTAGAGGTCTTGTGTGTTTTCTTAAATTAATCCAAAGTATTTCATGTGTTTAGAAACTGTTAAAATTAGAATTTACTTAGTGCCTTTTCCACTTAAGGCCACTAGACTACAGAAAGAAAATTCACATTTATCATACTGGCTTTGTATCCTGAGACCTTGCTAAATTCATTTAGTTAGTTCTAGTAATTGTTTTGTAGAGTACAATTTTCCAAACACACACATCATTTGCAAATAAAGATGGTTTTACTTTTCCCTTTCGAATAGTTATGCCTTTCCTTTATTTCACCTTATTGAACAACAGAGCAATGTTGAATATAAATGGTGAGAGAACATCTTTGTTAAGTTCCCAATCTTAGGGGGAACTTGTTTCAATATTATTCCATTAAGTAGGATGTTAGCTCTAAGTTTTTTGAAGATGACCTTTATCAGATTAGGGAAGTTTACTTACAGTCCTTATATAAGGGGAAAACTGTTTCGTTATGAATGGATATTCAATTCTTTTAATGTTTTTCCTGCTTCTATTGAAACAACCATATATATGGTCGCTTTGTCTTTTATTGTTTATATGATGAATTACACAGATTGGTTTTGAAATATTAAATGAGCCTTGCATTCATGGGTAAATCTCCACTTGATTATGATGAATCATGATATGTTATGCTTTTTAAATATTGCTAGAGATTTGATGTGCAAATATTTAGGTAAGGATTTGCACATCTGCTTTCACGAGGGATAGCTGTCCACAATTTTCTTTTAACATCCTTATTGAGTTTAGGTGTGAGGCCTTACGCTGACCTCAAAAGAATAAGTTTGGAATTCTTCCCTCCTCTGTCTCCCCTATTATCTGAGTTTGTATAAAATCAGTATTCTTTCTTCCTATATGTATGAAAGAATTCATCACTGAAGATTTCCCTGTAGAAAAGGTTCTGACAATGAATTCAATTTCTATACTAGATACTGGGCTAATCAGATTTCTCTTTCAATTTATGTTTCAGTAAGTTATATTTTTTTCAAGAAATTTGTCTATTACATCTAACTCGTCAAATTTATGGGCATAAAGTTGTTCATAACAATCCTTTATTTTCTTCTGAATATCAGTAGAATATATGGTAATATAAGCTCTTTCATTGCTAATATCAATAATTTTTGTGTATGCAAGTGTGTGTTTTATTAGACTTGACAACGACTTCAATTTGGATGGCTATTTCTCTTTGTTGGTTTTCTATTTTATTGATTTCTACTTTTATCGTTATCTTTTACTTCCTTCTGTATACCTTGGACTTAATGTGATCATTTTATATCTTAAAGTGGAAACATAAATCATTAATTTTAAATCTTTCATCTTAGTATATAATCTTTTAAAGGTACAAAAAAAATTTCCTCTAAGCACTGCTTTCGCTGCATCCCAAATTTTTTTAAATATCAGTTTTAATGAGATGTAATTTCCATAAATAAAATATACCCCTTTGAAGTATACATGATGCATTTTGAAAACTATATAGACCCATGACATTATGACAATTAAAACATGGGACATTTCCATCACTTCAAAAAACTCCCTCCTGCCTTGATGAAGTTCATTCCTTCTACCCATCCCAGATCCCTGACAACCACTGATCTGCTTAGTGTCACTACAGTTTTTGTTTAATCAAGAATTTTATATAAATGGAATCGTATAGACTGTAGTCCTTTATGTATTATTACCATCGCTCTGAATAATGACCTTGAGATTCATTCATGCTGTTGTGGGTAACAGTTATATGTCCCTTTTAAAAATGCTTTGTTAAGGGGTTAATCTCCAAAACATATAGGAACTCTTACAACTCAATATATATATTAAAAAAACTATTAACCACATTTAAAAATGGGTAAAGGAGAGAGCCATATCTCTAAAGAAAAACATAATAATGGCTAACAAGTATATGAAAAGGTGCTCAGCATCACTAATCATCAGAGCAATATGAATCAAAACCACAATGAAATAGCTCCTCACACCCGTTAGGCTGGATATCATAAGAAAGAAAGAAAACAAGTGTTGGCAAGGATACAAAGAAATAGAAACCCTTGTATTCATACTGTTGGCGTGAATACAAAATGCTGTAGCTTCTATGGAAAATAGAAGAGAGGTTGACCAAAAAAGTAAAAATAGAAATACCATATGACCCAGCAATCTCACATTTGGCTATTTAACAAAAGAACTAAAATTAAGATATTAAAGAGATATTACACTCCACCCAAAAAATAAAATAAAAATGAAAATAAATAAAAATAGCTTTATTTAGGTGTAATTTACATATATATAATGCACACTCATTTCAGGCATATAGTTAGATGAATGTTGGTAACTGAGGAGTCATGTAACCATTACTCTAAAAGGTTTCCTTTTACCCCTTTGCAGTCGACCAGCTCTCTTGTCCCTAGCTCTAAGTAACCACTGATAAGATTTCTGTCCCTATGATTTTGCCTTTTAAAGACTTCCACGTAGACAGAATCATATAGTCTTTGGCATTTGTCTGACTTCTTTCACATAGCGTAAGGTTTTCAAGATTCATCATTATTCCAACATGTATCAATATTTCATGTTATTGCTGAGTAGAACTCTGTTATATAAATGCCCCGTATTTTTTTATCCATTAACCTGTTGATAAAAGTACACGTTTAAGAAACTAGCTGTTATCCAAAATGGTTGTACCATTTCACTCTACCAACAGGAATGTATGAGAGTTCCAGTTACTCCACATCCTCAGTAACATTTGACATTATGAGTATTTTCCATTTTAGACATTTTATTGGGTAAATAGGTTTTAATATGTAATCCCTAATGACCAAAGGACATTGAACACTGGCCATTTGTATACCTTATTTCCTAAAGTGTTGGTACAAATCATTTGCCCATTTTCTAGTCTGGTTGACATTTCTGAGTTGTAAGAATTCTTTATATTCTGGATAAAAGTTCTTTATCACGTAGGTATTTCGAAAATACTTTCTGCTAAATTGTACCTTATGGTTTCATATTATTTATAGTCTTTTGAAGAACAGAAGTATTTAATTGTAATGAAGTATAATTTATCAACTTTTACAGTTTCTGCTTTTGGTACACTAAGACACCTTTGCCCAAACCAAGGTCTGAAAGAATTTATCCTAAGCCTTCCTCTAGAAGTTTTATATCTTTAGCTCTAACATTTAAATATATAATCCTTTTCAGGACTTCCCTGGTGGCACAGTGGTTAAGAATCCGCCTGCCAGTGCAGAGCACACAGGTTCGAGACCTGGTCCGGGAAGATCCCACATGCCAGGGAGCAACTAAGCCCATGCGCCACAACTACTGAGCCTGTGCTCTAGAGCCCAAGAGACACAGCTACTGAAGCCCTCGCGTCTAGAGCCGGTGCTCCGTAACAAGAGAAGCCACCGCAATGAGAAGCCTGTGCGCCGCAACACAGAGTAGCCCCCACTCGCTGCAACTAGAGAAAGCCCGTGTACAGCAACGAAGACACAACGCAGTCAAAAAATAAAAATAAAAAATTTAAAGCTCACTTTGCTGTACAGTAGAAACTAACACAACATTGTAAGGCAACTACTCCAATAAAAAAATTAATTTAAAAAATTTAAAGCTTCTACTCTTCAAAAAAAAAAAACACCTAGTGTTATAAAAATAAAGATCAAGTCACAGCTTTGAGAAAAAATTTACAAAACATATATCTGATAAATAACTTGTATCCATAATATAAAAGACAACTCAAAACTCTGAAAGAGGAAAACAACCCAACTCGAAAGTTGCCAAAGATTTCAATAGATACTTCACCAAAGAAAATACCCAGGTGGCAAATAACAACATGAAAATATGTTCAACATCATTAGCCATTAAGGAAGTTCATATTCGAATCATGAGATACTGTGACATATCTATTAGGATGGCTAAAAGTAAAAGACCGACCATACTAACTGCTGATGAGGATGTGATAAGAGTTCACATACACTGATAGTAAAAATGTAAAATGGTATATCCACTTTGGAAAAAAGGTTTACACATTTCTTTTGATCCAGCCATTCCACTACTGGATTTTTATCCAAGGGAAAAGAACACATATGTCCAAAATATACATAAATGTTCACAGCAGCTTATTTATAACAGCCAAAAACTGGAAACAACCCAAAGATCCACCAACAGGTAAATGGATAAATTGTAGTATATCTGCACAATGTAATATGACTCAAAAGAAAAAAAAATAGGAATGGACTACTGATAAATGATAAAACATAGATGAATCTAAAAATATTTATGCTGACTGAAATGTATTTATGCTGTCCTCTCAAAAGAAAGAACATAGTATACGATTCCAATTTATATAAAACTCTAGGAACTGCAATTTAATCCATAGTGACAGAAAGCAGATAAATGAATGTCTGGAGAAGGAGGTGGATGAAGAGTGGGACGGAGGGATTATAAAGGGGCAATAGGAAATTATTGTGGGTGATGAATACGTTCATTATCTTCACTGTGGTGGTTTCATGGGTATATGTCAAAACTTTCAAATATGTGTAGTTTTTAATATGTGTAGTTTATTATATATGAATTATACCTTAATAAACCCACTGAAATAAAAAATTAAGGAAAACACAGAAAGACAACCATCTCTGAGGTACAACACACACACACACACACACACACACACACACACAGAGCTAATTAAAATATTGATAAAATTAGACTTCATTAAAATTAAAGATTTCTGTTCTTTGAAAGGTACTTATAAAGGAATGAAAAGACATTATACAGATTGAGAGAAAAATATTTACAAATCTTATACCTGGTGAAGGACTTGTATCCAGATAGAATTTTTAAAACAAATAAATCTCTAAGCTCAATAATAAGAAAACAAAAACCCAAATTTAAAAATGAGCCAGGGGCTTCCCTGGTGGCACAGTGGTTGAGAATCTCCCTGCCAACGCAGGGGACACGGGTTCGAGACCTGGTCTGGGAAGATACCACATGCCATGGAGCAACTAGGCCCATGAGCCACAACTACTGAGCCTGCGCGTCTGGAGCTTGTGCTCCGCAATAAGTGAGGCCGCGACAGTGAGAGGCCCGCGCACCACGATGAAGAGTGGCCCCCCTTGCCGCAACTAGAGAAAGCCCACGCACAGAACTGAAGACCCAACACAGCCCAAAATAAATAAATAAATAAAAATTTTTTTAAAAAATGAGCCAAAGATTTGAACACATATTTCACCAAATAAGATATACAGATGGAAAATGAGCACATGAAAAATTGCTCAATAGTATGAGTCATTAAGGAAATGAAAATTAAAACCATAATAAGATGTCAACTACACACAGTACAATGGCTACAGATAAAAAGATTAACCCTACCAAGAACTAGCCAAGATGTGGCAACACTGGAATTCTCATATACTACTTGAGGGAATGTAAAATGGCACAATGTTTTCAAAAAACACTTTGGCAGTTTCTTTAAAAAGCTAAATATGTGGGCTTCCCTGGTGGCGCAGTGGTTGAGCGTCCACCTGCCGATGCAGCGGACACAGGTTCATGCCCCGGTCCGGGAAGATCCCACATGCCACGGAGCGGCTAGGCCCGTGAGCCATGGCCGCTGAGTCTTGCGCGTCCGGAGCCTGTGCTCCGCAACGGGAGAGGCCACAACAGTGAGAGGCCCGCATACCACAAAAAAAAAAAAAAAAGCTAAATATGTACATATACATAGTCAAATATACCCAGCCATTCAACTTCTAGAAATTTATCCAAGAGAAATAAAATCATATGTCCACACACAGATGACACAAATGTTCATAGCAACTTTATTTATAATAGCAAAAATTTGGAAATAACCAAATGTTCATCAAAAAGTGAATGGATCAAAAAATCATGGTTGATAGATACATATATATGTATCTATATACATATATATGTGGTGTATATACATATATATGACTATTCAGCAATAAAAAGTGAATTATTAATATATGTAACAAAGGTGAATCTCAAAATAAGTATAAGTATGCTGAGTGAAAGAATCTAGATAAAAAAGAGTACATTCTGTATGACTCCATTTACATAAAATTCTAGAAAATGAAAAGTAATCTTGTATCTACTTCATTGGGCTGCTGTGACAAATTACCACAAACTTGGTAGCTGAAAACAACAAATTTTATTCTGTAACAGTTCTGAAGGCCAGAAATCCAAAATCAAGGTGTTGGTAGGGTTGGTTCCTTCTATAAGCTCCGAGGAAGCAACTGTTCTGTTCCTCTTGCCTAGCTTCTGGTGGCTGCCAGCAGTACTCGACAGTCCCTAGCACGTTGTAGATGAATCACTCCAATTTCTAACTCCATTACATCACCTTCTCCTTTCTATGTCCTCTCTTTTTCTTATAAGGACACTTGTCATTGGATTTAGGGCCCAACCTAAGCTAGGATGAGCTCATTTCCAGATCCTTAACCTAATTACATTTTCCAAATAAGGTCACATTCACAGGTTCCATGTGGACATATCTTTTGGGAGCCCACCATTCAACCCACTAATGTACAGCGACAGAAAGCAAATCAGTGGCTGTCTGGGGATGGGGAGCAATGAGAAAAAAGGATTACAAAGAGGCATGAAAAAAACTTCTGAGGTAATGGATATGTCCATTATCTTGCTTGTGGTAGTGGCTTCATGGATATATGCATATGTTAAAAGCTATTAAAGTGTACCTTCTGCAATAAGAACACCTTCATTACTGACATCTGAATCTCAAAATACAACCATCATATGGTACTGAACAAAGTAAACAATCACAAATTTGAAGTAAGATAAAGGGAAAAGGGTTAGGAAAGGATATGGAATTCAAAAAGAATAGCAGAACAAACTGAGCTGTAAATTATGAATGACAGAGGCTAAAGGAGTTCTACTACCTGAAAGGGAAGAAAGGTAGATCAGGCAGCTTAAAATCAGTACTCTGAACATTGCCTGCTATGTAGACCCTCAAGAAACACTTTTAAAGGCTAAATATATACATATATATAGAAAAAGAGTCAAGGTAACAGTGAATTAGTAATACATGGAAAGAATCAATGTATCAATGAAGTGTTCATTCAGAGTTCCCTGTGGTAACCATGGAACAAACAGTGGGGAGCACAAAACTTCAAAGAAGGTTGCAAAAGCAAATGAGAATAGATAACTTTTTAAGGTGGCTGTTTGCACCAGTACAGGAAACCAGAGTTTCTAACAGTAACGCTAAGTATAAATATGACCAAAAAAAATTAATGTTTCCATCTTCATTCTCATTTGCCAAGAACAAAACTTTATATGCCAATGACTAAAGTGGGAGGAAGGGTTAAAATAGGGAGTAAAGGAGTAAAGAAGGAATTCTCAATGACTGGCCCCTTCCTAGACTGTTATAATACCTACAGTTTGGTGATGCACTGGAAAATCTGCTGAAACACAAAAATTCTTGCCATATTGTTCAGAAACCACTAAATTAGACACATATGCAAAATGCATTTTTCTATTCCACAGAAAATTCAAAGTTAAAAAAATATATAGAAAAACAAATAGCCATAGATTTATCTACAAATAAACTTTACTATGTTACTATGTGAAAAATATATCATATGTTAAAGGATGAAAAAGTAATCCTTGAAAAATAACAAACATCCTCTTTAATGAGCAACACCCATTTGTTCTAGTATATCATGCTTAATTCACATGACTAGCAGCTTGGTTTGGCAATCTCACTGCATAAGCCAAATAATTCATAAAAGTTTGACAATATTATTTTTAGTTCACATGCTTCTTGGATTGAGCCCATAAATGCTTCTACTTTATGCTACTCTAGGGACTCCATTCAGACACAAATACATTTTTTTAGCCATTGTGAGGCTGAGGGAGGAACTGAGTACATATACCATTATATTCTAAACATATACAGCCCATTTAGGCAGAATTTAGAATACAACAATTTTTAAAAATAATAACTGTTGTTGCTTCTAAATGGAGTCAATGAACTGTGACAGTATAGTTGAGACTATACAACATTATGTACAAGAAGTACATTTCCGCTAATAATAAGGGTCACCAATGATCATGACCTGATAAGTTTAAAATTTTAATTGTTCTTTCATAAAATAATGCTTGAGAATGGTGACACAAAATATCTTAAATATAAAGTGTTTACAAGTACCTTGATTATATTATGAAGCACAAAACATTTTTATTTTTAATGAGGGAGAAATAGATCTAAAATTAGAACTTAACACAAACATCTGAATCAATTGTTTCCCCTACTACTTCCAAACAAAATATTTCAAATTCCGTACAAGATTCTGCAAACCCATGAGTACAAACTCTAATCTTGACACTGAATTTGGATCATCTCCATGGAGGAAATCCATGAACCAGATGTGAATTTATTCTTCCAGATGTATTTTATATGTTTGAAAAATAAAACATTTCTTCACTGCCTTTATTTGAGGCCACTTAAAATTACACTAAAATCAGAGGCAGCAAAAGGGAAATCCTACACATCTTTTTTGAGTCTTCTACTCTAAAGCACTCATTTATTGAATTATTACTAAATTAACCAAACTATATATACAGTTGCTACATTATCAACGAACATTAAAGTAAATGGTAACTGAGAATCAATTTAACATTTATAATCCACTATTTTTCTCAGTGTTCAGTAGCCATACTAATTATAACATAAATTGTTTTAAACAACTTTCTTTTGATATTATTAAATATTAGATATTACTGGAAAATAAAGAGAAAAATACACCTACAATTTTATTAAAATGTCATGACTTCAACATCTGAGAAAAAATTCTACACAGAAATAAATGAATCACAGCAAGACTTAATAAAATTAGTCATACACCTGAATCTAATTGCATGGCCTCAAAGTTTTAAGTCATTTTATAATACCAATGACACAAGTTCAAAAATCAAGAAATATAATATCACAAAAACCAACCACCATTATATTAAGATCTCAACCAACTAGAAACAAACAAAAATGGTTCCTCTGGCACATACATTTCCTTTGCCCTCCACCACAGATCCTCTAAATACTTAACAGTTCCTATGTAAATTTAAAAAAGAAGACAAAGTTTAATCAGGAAAATGGGTGATCTTGCTGAAATGTTTAATTTTACCCAGGAAAAAGGAGGTACACACATGCTAATTAGTTATGACAGTTGTAAGTGGGTGTGACTTAAATAAATATTTTATATGAAAACTGCCTAATGCACTAAGAAATAACAGCTGATCAAGCATCAGTGCACATCACAAAAATCTAAACATACACACAAGCACATTAAACTGACAATTTTTGTCCTTATGTTTTCAGTGATTTAATAAAATGTTAAAATTATGATATCCTACATAAAATGAATATTTTATATTTAGCAACCCATTTTAATTTTAATAATAATATAATTTTAGATGTGTTCATAGAAACACTTTATGAATATTCCAAGAATTTAAATTCTAAACTAAAAGAAGAAACTTTTCCAGGTAGGAAATACTATATAAATAATTTCTTTTTTACCTGAGGGATGGGGTTGATTTCCTACATGTATCAGAAATAAGTGTGAAGTAGTAGACAAGAACACATTTTATGAGCTTCAGTAAAACTGCGCAATAACTCAAATCAGAGGACCAATGTTTCTTTTCTATTTCTCTAAAGCACCAGAAACATCATTTTACACCCACACGTATTTATTTAATGTACAATTTTGATGTTGTGCCAATAACTCTTACTTTCACTAACAATTCCTCTCTGGAAGTAAGTAATTGTGGTTGGATTTTAAATACAAATAAATTAAGAACAAAAATTTAACTTAAGTGCTCTTAAGAAAACAGATGTTTTCATTATTAAAAAAAAAAACCTATCAAGCACAAAAACTCCTCTTCATTTAAGAAGAAACCTGTTATGTTTTACTTAAACTTCATACTTGAATTTGAACATAAAAGTTCCTATGAATTGCAGAAAGATGAAAAATCTCTGATTTCAAGGAATAAAATATGAATGACACTAGCCATGAGCTAAAATGTCACATTCCATACATGATAAGATTGAACGCTTGGTTTCTAAAATATAGCTGACTTTTCCTTTATTTAAATTCATGAAAGGAAAACAAAAAACCTGATAATAAATCTGACACTTATAATCAGATAAGGATAACTGCTATCTTGATGAGTTGATTAGCAAACACATTTTCAGAGAAAGTAAAATTTGTAGGATGCAAGAAACGGAACACACAGGCAAAAAGAAGAAACAGAAAAGGTAAGATGAGGGAAAGCAAAATCATTTAAATCTGACATAGGTCTTTAAACAATAAAGTACATAAAAGAAAAAGAATATGAGAGAATGTTCCTATTAAGACAACAACTTAGTATATTGAAAACAGGATGAAGTATAAATAGGAAAAAATGCATTAAAACTGTGTATTTATGATGGAGAAAAGAAAAGTTTTCTTTATCTTTTTAAAGCATCAAAGAACTGTCGTATCTGAGAGAGATCATTCTCTAATAATAATATACATGCTTAAAATAATATGCTTTTTTGGGTGGCATTTCCCCCCCTCCCTCAGCTTTACTGAGGTATAATTAACACACGGAATTATAAGATACTTGAAGTGTACAACCTGATGATTTGATACACGTATATATCATGAAAGGATTCCCCCACGCATTGAGTTAATTAACACATCTAAAATGGCATACTTTGGGCTTCCCTGGTGTAGCAGTGGTTAAGAATCTGCCTGCCAATGCAGGGGACATGGGTTCGAGCCCTGGTCCAAGAAGATCCTACATGCCATGGAGAAACTAAGCCTGTGTGCCACAACTACTGAGCCTGCGTGCCATAACTACTGAAGCCCGCACACCTAGAGCCCGTGCTCTGCAACAAGAGAAGCCATTGCAGTGAGAAGTCTGCACACTGCAACGAAGAGTAGCCCCCACTCGCCGCAACTAGAGAAAGCCCGCGCACAGCAACGAAGACCCAACACAGCCAAAAATAAGTAATAAAATTTAAAAATAAAAAAATTAAAAATAAAATGGTACACTTTTAAAATCTTATGTATTTTATTAAAGCCTCAAAAAATAAATATTTGCACACAATAAAACATAAAATATCAAAATATACACAAACTTGTTTCATCTAATATTTCTCTGTAAGAATTATGATAGGTCAAATGAGGAAAAAGAATATGACTATTAAATATTTCTAACTATGTTTAAAACATTAATTAAAATATTGCTATATTTTTCAGTCAAATATTAATATTTACTGAGAGCCTACCATATGACAAGTATTCCACTGAATGCTAAAGATGCAGTTGGCAAATAAGTAAGGCATGACCCTTGCCCTCATAAGATTATTTTCCAGTAGGGCAGCAAAACTTAAGTTAGAGATAAGTGCTAAAAGGGAAAATCACTCAATTTTTCACTTTCTGGAACATTTCATATAAGACAGAGGTAACTTACTAATAGAAATTTTGGTAAAATTCACAAGTAAAATAACTGAGAATAATGCTTCTTACATACAGTTTGTTTTTTTTTTTTAAAGAAGATGTTGGGGGTAGGAGTTTAGTAATTTGTTTATTTATTTTTGCTGTGTTGGGTCTTCGTTTCTGTGCGAGGGCTTTCTCTAGTTGTGGCAAGCGGGGGCCACTCTTCATCGTGGTGCGCGGCCCTCTGACTATCGCGGTCTCTCTTGTTGCGGAGCACAGGCTCCAGACACACAGGCTCAGTAGTTGTGGCTCACGGGCCTAGTTGCTCTGCAGCATGTGGGATCCTCCCAGACCAGGACTCGAACCCGTTTCCCCTGCATTAGTAGGCAGATTCTCAACCACTGTGTCACCAGGGAAGCCCTTACATACAGTTTTTAAAAACTGAATCCATTTCTTTAACGGTTAGAGTTCTCTTAGATTTTCTATTTCCTTTAGTCAACTTTGGTAATGTATATTTTTTTCTAGAAAACTAGAAATTCTAAATCTTATTCAAAATTTTCATTTTTACAATAAGCCTCTTCAAAGTTGCTATTATAATTTTTTAAAAATCTCAACATGAGCCCTTTATATTTCTAATACTGTTTGTGTGTACTACTTCTACCATTTCTTGACCAATGTTATCAGGGGAATCTGCCCAAGTTAAAATACTGGCTCCATCATTTATAAGTTGTGTGGACTTGAGTGAGCTTTTAACTTCTCTGGGCTTTCCTCAGTTTTTAAATAGGAGTAAGAATAGTACTTTTCCCAAAGATTATTGAAGCAATTAAATAATACACGTAAAGCACTTAGAACATGCTTGGCAAATAATAAGTGCTCAATAAACAGTACATATTATTATTAAGTGTGGATTTATTTTTATGCATCTTGTTTGGAACACAGTATGTTTCTTCAATCTAAAATCTCATGATTTTCCTTAATCTTTGAAAACTTACAGCCTTTATCCTCCTTTCAGATATTGTCTCTTACTCATTCATTCTATTTTCTGGTTCTGAAACTTCTATTAGACATAAGTTGGACCCCGTAATTCTGCCTTCCATGTTCTTAAAATTTTATATATATATTTTTTCTCTTTATCTGTGCTGTTTTTTGGGTTGTATCCTCAAAATCCCTCTTCAAATTAACTAATTCTCTCTTCAAATGATTATACAATACTATAGTAAGAAATATTGTGGCACATAGAAAGAATGCAAAAATTTGGTGAATGAAAATCACTGACATTTTAATTTCAATTACTGTATTTTTGCATTTCTAAGCATTGTTTGGTCTCTTTCAAATCTCCCTGTTCTTCATATTACACAAGTTTTCCAGTATGGCTCCTATTCCTTCTTTTAATTTCCAATCATTTTAAACAAACTTGGTTTTAAAAAAGTTTTTAGACTGAAGTATAGTTGACTTACAATATTATATTGGTTTCAGGTGTACAGCATAATGATTCAGTATTTTTACAGATTATGCTCCATTAAAAGTTATTACAAAATAATGGCTATAATTCCCTGTGCTATACAATATATCCTTGTTGCTTATCTATTTTATACATAGTAGTTTGTATCTCTTAATCCCATACTCCCAATTTGCCCCTCCCCCTTTTCCTCTCACCTTTGGTAACTACTAGCTTGGTTTCTGTATCTGTGAGTCTCAAACTTGTTTTACAGTCTCTTTAAGGTTTTTCTATTATCTCCAGCTCTTGTTGTATTTATTCACTTGCCTATTGTGTCTACTCATTCTCCACATGGTAGTTTCCTCCTATGGTTTACAATGTGTACAACCTTCAGCAGAGGATGCTTTACACTATGGGATCTATGTATGCCCTAAAGGACATACATGTTCATTTGCTTTTGCCAGGCGCCAAGGAATTTCACTGGTCCCTGACCAAGGAAATAAGTTCATCTGTATAGAGTTCGTATGAACCTTTTTGTTTATTTTATATTATTATTTTAATTATGATATGGATTACTTCACCATTGTTACTGGAATTCCTGGCTGCAGTGAGCAAATAAATGTGACACTCTTTCAGATGTTTTCTCTTAAATAATAATACATTCAATTAATCCCAGAAATGTATACTCCTATCCCAAGTACTGGCAATTCTAATCTATTCTATAAATCATCTTTTTAATAAAGAACTACAATATATTGCTGTATATTTTCAGAAGTAATTGTAATAATAATGATAATAAATACATTTGGGTAATATGTTAAGAGTTTATATAATCCCTTAAGTAAATTTAAAATACAGCATCTTTCCTTTGTTCCTCACAACCACCCTGGGAAGATGACAGGGCCAGAAATACTACCCTCATTTTAGACATAAAGATCTGAGGTCCAAAGCTGTTGGCTCGTGTGCACACACAGAAATACACTACAGTCTCACTTACTATTCATTAGTAGTATACATATCTGATTTTCTGTTTCTGGTAAGTATTCTTTTTCTTTCCTGTTAATTCCGGATATCAAATCCTACAACACTCCCCACCTATTTTATTACTTCAATTATTAGTATAAAATACTGAGACTCCAAATCTACCAGACACATAATATTGCTATAAGCATTATAAAAACATCATGTTATCTCCGTTCTAAGACATACCTTTCACACTTCAATGTGTCTACAATCAGGATGGATCTCCCAACTAACATCAAAAGAAACCTGCTGGTGATTATGCAGAGAAGTAAGTTATGAAACCACTACAAACACAGCTGTGCTCATAAAATATCTGTTCATCTGACTTTTACCTTGGTTGAAGTATCTGCATTTGTAGCACCAAATGTGATTGAATTTTAATTCAAATTGAATCCCTAAGTGTCTGCTAAATTTTTTTAAAAAGATTATACCGTGATGCTGCTCTGAAACAGAAAGTAAGAATACATAAATAAAGTTGACTGTCACATACCAGGTAAGATAATTAAATACAGTGGAAAAATGTGAACTCTTTAAGAATTGCTGATTTCCAATGCCAGGACAGAATTTATACATCAGGGAAAACTCAGATGTTCTCTTCCAAACATTCCAATGAAGCACTGATAGATTAATTTTCTAAAACACTTCTTTTGTCACGTTATTCTCCTGTTCAAGAATCTGTAATAGCTTCTTATTACCACCTAATTCAAATACACACTTTACACCACTTTCAAGGCCATCCATTATCTGGCTTCATAAATTTATGCAATTTTAATTTCCATTTTTCCCCACTTCTACCTCCCTGTGTCTCTGCTTCAGTCAGGTCATTCTGTTAAAGGAAGTCCCCATCTTTCCTACAATCCTACCTTTATCTGTTCACTTCTTCCCATCACCTTCTTCCTAACGAATAAAATCCTACCCTACCCTCCAAAGCAATTAAAGTCTTAACCTACTTAATTTTCAGTTCCTGCTGTAGCTAGAGACACTATTATATAAATTATCAATAATACTTACCTATTTGTTTCTTAACTATTGCTTTGTCCTAACTTAGACCTTAAGAAGCCTTGGAAATATGAAAACTATCATCAGGCCTTTCTCTTATACACTAGATGAGAAAAATTCTATTAGAAAAAAAAGGACGACTTAAAAGATAGAAAACTAAATCTCAGAGAAATTAAATGAAATGCCCAGATCAAAGAGCTAAATATAAACAGTTCAACCTAGACGAAAGCCCATTTTAGTGATCTTTACCTTCAACATAGTATTGGCACATGAGGTATGGAGCAAAACAGAAGGTATGTTTCAAACCCTGGTCCTATTTTGCTTTTTAGCTTAATATAAAAAATAAAATCACAAACAGGGCCATTATATACTTCTGTTCCTTGCGTGTTAACCCACTGATATTCGTCTTTCCCAATTAGACTGAAAGTTTATGAATTTTGAATTAAAGTTCCAATACAAATTAGATGCGGTTACTGGGAGGGGAGGAGACAGAATTAGTTACGGACTTGCTTAGAGTCACAAAGTTGTATTTAACCTTGGTAAAGCAGTCTTAAGAGTCTCTCTTGGGTGCTATTTATACATTTTTTTTTTTGATTACAATCATGCAATATGATTCCATTTGGGATTTCGAGTAAAGTTGGAATGCTGTATTCCCTAAGGAACGAACAGTGTTTAGTTAAAAAAAAAAAAAAGGAATGTGATACTTCTGGTCAAAAGTTCTCTTTCTGGAATTCATGATAAATGAAAAGAATTTTGGCCGTTCCTATGTCGTTCTGCATCCCACAAGCAACGTGCAATTCCTCATGTCACTACAACCTGGTTATTCACTGAAACAACTGATCTTATTATAAAACAAGTTAAAGAAACAAACAAAGCCTCCTTCAGTTCCTGTCCTGATTCATTATTAGAATTCAGCTTTCCTTTCACCTCACCCACAATCCCAGATATTGAATGCCAAATGTCTGTTTCACTGAAAGACAGGACATTAGACAATTTAAACATCAGCAAAATTGAATTCAGCTATCCTTAGTCACTGACTGACAACTCTATTCCTATTTGCACATTTTTAAAGTACTACTATGTCCTTCCCGGAAGTTCTTTTTGCATTCCAGATTACGACAGGGACTGTAGTACAACAAAGGAAAAATGCAAAAAGTCAAGTGTCAGGATAAGAGTTAGAAGCATACACACATATGTAAGTAAGCCTGGGTCAAATTCCTATTCAATGAGATATTAATCTTTAATAAAAAATTTAAATAAACTTTTGAATACTTAATTTAGCATAAAGCAACTTAATACTGCCTTAGTATCAAATTCAAAATGTGATCAGAAAGTGTACACTATAACGTAAGGGGAAAGTATTTACAAAGCATTTTTAAGATTCTGTAATAAATAATATTTGATTGTAGCATACATCCTGTTTTTCTAATGTCATGTGATAATTGGATATAGGAAATGTTACCATCAAATTTTCATTGCCCATTTTAGAACAGAAACTAAATATATTTGCTCTCTCCCCCCTACCAAAAATCAGAGGTGATATGATTGAGGTACTCAAAATTTATCTCTAAAATTTACCTAGATGAGTTTCAAAAAACAAACAACTTATTAAGAACACTAGAAATCACATTTAAACAGCTGTACAGGGCTTCCCTGGTGGCGCAGTGGTTGAGAGTCCGCCTGCCGATGCAGGGGACACGGGTTCGTGCCCCAGTCCGGGAAGATCCCACATGCCGCGGAGCGGCTGGGCCCGTGAGCCATGGCCACTGAGCCTGCGCGTCCGGAGCCTGTGCTCCGCAACGGGAGAGGCCACAACAGTGAGAGGCCCGCGTACCGCAAAAAAAAAAAAAAAAAAAAAAACAGCTGTACACATTCTATATCTAAACTGAACAGAGTTCATTTAACAAATGACAATTGTCTTTACTTCTACTGCTGATTACCTGCTGGGAGCACAAAAGAAAAACAACAACAACAAAAAAAACACACCTTCCTCTGTTAAAATCACATCTACAGGAAAAAGGCTACTAAAAAAAGAACAGTCTGCTATTTCAAGTTAATATCCTGCCAGTAGATATTCTGCAACGCTCAGGACGAAAACTGTTTTCAAATAAACAGTTTTATATTAGCATTTATTTAAGACAGAAATCCCAGACTCAGAAAATTAAAATGATATTTGTATTATTAATATATTTCAGTGAAGAAGTCTGCCACCTTCAACTGAGACTGATTTGCACCATACTTTCTAAAACCCTATAACGATGAAAATTGTCTCAGTACTCCCTTACCCCTTGCCTTTGCATCAAATATATTCACCATTTATGATTCTCATGGGTAAATACTAGTATCAATAACAAACTAGAAACAAATTTTATTTTGAAAAATCCAGAAAGTGACAATATGGAAATATGTACAGATAAAAATGTTGGAAGTATAAAACAACAGCAAGCATAATTCTAGTTGAACAGCATTTAATCTTTCAAATAAGGGAAAGTTTAGGTTAAATAAATGTTATTCAACTATATGTATACCACTACAAAGTTAAAAGTAGATTTAAAAATTCTGGGACTTCCCTGGTGGTCCAGTGGCTAAGACTCCACACTCCCAATGCAGGGGGCCTGGGTTTGATCCCTGGTCTGGGAATGAGATCCCACATGCCGCAAGAGTTCGCATGCCGCAGCTAAAGATCCCGCATGCGACAACGAAGGTCCCGCATGCGACAACGAAGGTCCCACATGACACAACTAAGACCTGGCACAGCCAAATAAATAAATAAATATATTTTAAAAAAATTCTTAGCATGAAGGCATTGGCAAAAATCATTCATAGGAGAACTTGATACTTTTGTTTTTACAAATTTCTTCAATTTACTATTAAAAGGGTTCTCTGATTTCAACTCCTTATGGCTGAATTAATAAATGATTGTTTAGTAAGTTAGAATTTAACAGTAGGTAAACCAAAGAATATTTAATTTCCAAGAAAGAAATTATTTACAAGATCTCCTGATATCATCTACTTTGCAGTTTATCCTACAATTCCTTTTTTTAAACATGTTTTTGGTTTGTTTCAATGGTTTCCAAACCTGACTATGCTGTGGAATCACCTGGAAGGCTTTTAAAATTTTTCAATGCCAGGACCCCAACCAAAATCATATAAATCAGAATTATCTTGGCACGCAGGCCTCAGTATAAGTTATTTTTAAAATTTTTTAATCGTGGTAAAAACACATAACATACAAGTTGCCACCTTAGCTATTTTTAACAGTACAATTCAATAGTGTTAATTATATTCACATTGTTACGCAACAGATCTCTAGAACTTTATCCATGACTGAAACTCTATTGAACATCTCACTATTTCCCTTCCCCCCGTCGAACCCCCAATGGTGTCCTGGCAAACACCATTTTCCTTTCTGTTTCTAAGAGTTTTGACTACTTTGGAGACCTCATATAAGTACAAGCATACAATGAACCTCAAGGTTCATTCATGTTGTACCATGTGACAGAACTTCCTTTTATTAAGGCCAATATTCCACTGTATGTATATATCACGTTTTCTTTATTCATCAGTCAGTGGACACTTGGGTAGCTTACACATTTTAGCTATTGTGACTAATGCTGCTGTGAACATGGAATTGACATCCAGAAGAGAAAATAATCAAGTACAGAGAGGTAATGGTTGAAATACACTTTAAAAATAGTCAAAACCTTCAGGCAAAACGGGTTTGCTTCTTCCATCCTGCTCAGCCTTCTTCCTTCCTTGAACGTCCCCAGTCTCTCCATTTTCATTCATTCATTTATTTATTCATTCATTCATTTATTCATTCATTCATTCACTTATTTATTCATTTATGGCTGCGTTGGGTCTTTGTTGCTGCGTGCGGGCTTTCTCCAATTGTGGTGAGCGGGGGCTACTCTTCGTTGTGGTGCGCAGGCTTCTCATTGCGACGGCTTCTCTTGCTGTGAAGCGCGGGCTCTAGGCACACGGGCTTCAGCAGTTGTGGCTCGTGGGCTCAGTAGTTGAGGTTTGCAGGCTCTAGAGCGCAGGTTCAGTAGTTGTGGTGCACGGGCTCAGCTGCTCCGCGGCATGTGCGATCTTCCCGAACCAGGGCTTGAACCTGTGTCCCCTGCATTGGCAGACAGACTCTTAACCACTGCACCACCAGGGAAGCCCTTTTCCATTTTCTATACAGTATTCTCTTTCAATTCAATTCTGTTCTTAAGAAAGGATTTAATATGAATTTAGGAATGTTTATGATTTCTCCCCAGGACATTTACAGATAAAGCCTTAACATCCTTTAGATAAGAAACAATTTTTTTTCACTTGGTAAGAAGGAGAAACTTTAAGCAACTACAAGGCAAAGGTACTCAAGAGCTGGTACCGTCACAGACAATTTTCAAGATGATTGGCTCAAAGTTGGCCATTTATTTCACCTAAGGCTGACTATTTTAGAAACAAAACAACTAACACTGATATAAGAATATTCTTTGGTACCCACCAAGCATTTACTTGGAGACCTGTAGAATAAACTGTATATCTCTTATATATTTTAGAGTTTAGAGCTAGAACTCAAAGCAGGTCCTCAAAATCTGCTTCTTACTTGAACCATGAGAAATTTCCAACATCATCACTTGTTCATTACCCTCAATTATGCAGACTACAACCAAGACCCTAAAAACAGGCCAAATAAGCAAACAGGGAGTAAAAGTTAGATATCAAAAAATTCTTTGTTAAAAGGCATTTGAGGGACTTCCCTGGTGGTCCAGTGGGTAAGACTTTGCCTTCTAATGCAGGGGGTGTGGGTTCGATCCCTAGTCAGGGAGCTAAGATCACACATGCCTCGCGGTCAAAAACCCAAAACATAAAACAGGAGCACTAGTGTAACAATTTCAATGAAAGACTTTAAAAAAAAAAATGGTCCACATTAAAAAAAAAAAACCTAAAAACAATTTTAAAACAAAGGTCTTTGATTTCCTCATATGAGAATCCTTTGGCTCTCACTTCAGTTATCAGAAACCATCAGTTTACACACAATTTTAGCAAATTTAATGAAATGATTTTCTAATATATAACAAATGTAAATATTCTAGGGTTGAAGATGAAGACATGGAAGTATGAACAGCACAATCGTCTAGGTTGGCCCTTCTACCTACACCCTGCATATTACTTGAAATATCGCTTATTACAGTATATTATGAGAACTGATACTCTTATTGAGTAGCTTTACTCATCAAGCAAAGATTGTTACATTAGTATGAGAACTTAGAAAAGTGCATAGCTTACAAGGCACATACCTGTGCAGCTGCAGCACACACATACACACACCTTATCTACACCTTTCTCCTGCTTTCTTCCAGCAGCTACCCAATTTTGCCTCTTTCATGAATCACCACTTAAGTAGCTCATTACTTTGGCTTTACCTCTCCCTGCCTAGTTTCACCATTCCAACCACCTGACTCAACTGAAGGAAACCCTCCCTCCATTGTCCCTACTGAAAGCAAAGGATGCTTCAGGATTAGAGTATCACAAGATACTACAAAACTGAATCTAAGAATGTTCAGCTTTGAAAGAGAAAGGCAGAAAGGAAGATTACTGAGGAAAAGAAATGGGAGTAAGAAATGAGACATGAGGCCTACCTCACAAACACAATTTACTGAGTAAAAATATTCATTCTTCCTCTTAATAGTTTATTTATGACAGATACTTTGGGGATAACATACTATTAATATTTGTTCTACTTTCTTCCTCTTTAATATCAGTAGAAAAAACTGAAGATTTATCCCTATTATCTGGGTAGTTTTGTAAAACACTACAATGATCCAATACTTTGCTTAGGCTTTTTGCACCTATTATTTGTTCTTTTTTCCTGTCTTCATTAGGTTTTCTGTACTACTGCTCAAACTGATGCTGCTTTCATATAATTCACTGCGATGCTTTCTTTATTTTCAACATTCTAGAATTGTTCTAACAATTTAAGAATTATCAGTTGCTTGTTAATGAGCTACACTTGAAAGGGCAGTAGGCCAATAAAACCATATGGGCATGCTCCTTTCTTATGACAAATTTTTAACAACTCTTTTTTAACTATTTAAATAAGCTTTTTACCTTAGAATAATTTTAGACTTACAAAAAAGCTATAAATATAATAGAAGTCCTGTATACTCTTTATCACTTTCCTCTAAACATCTTATACAGCCATGGTACATTTGTCCAAATTAAGAAATTATCATCAGTAAAATACTATTAACTAAGCTACAGACTCTATCCAGATTCTTACTTGTCCACCAATGTCCTTTTTCTATTTCAGGATACCAAAATGCTTTTAGTGTCATGAGTCCTTAGTCTCCTATGATCCATGACAGTTAAACTTTGCTTTTCTTCCTTTCTTCTTTTTCTTCATATAACTTGACAGTTTTTAAAAGTGCTGGTTGGAAATATGGTAGAATGTCCTGCAACTTGGGATTGTCTAATGTGTTCTCATGTCCATCCTGCTGTTATGGGTTTGAGGAAGAATGTCACAGAAGTAAAGGCCTTTCTCATTGCATTACTATCAAGTGGTACACTCTATCAACATGACTTATGACTGCTGATGTCAACACTGATGACCTGGATAGTACCAGTTTTTTTCTATTCATCCATTGTTATCAATCTGTTCAGGTTTTCTACTACCTCTTGAGTTTCATTCTGATAATTTACATTTTGTTTAAAAAAATAATCTGCCTCATTGAGATTTTAAAAACTGTATATGTTTAAACTGCACAAAATATTTTATTCTTTATTATTAATATCCTCTAAATCTGCAGATATATTGCCTATCTCAATCCTGAGGCAGTATATTACTGTTTTCTTTCTTCTTTTCTTAGATTTTTTTTTAGATTGGACTATTTTGCACACCTTCTGTTTTGAGTTTTATTATCAATTATATTTTTGGTTTTCTAATTTACTATCACCTTTTAACTCCATTATTTATCAAAGAAGCAGTATTTAGATCTTGACAGATGGCCAGGGCATTGACAGATTAAAAAGTGATGGGACTTATATGTGGAATCTAAAATATAACATAAATGAACTTATTTATGAAACAGAAACACACAAACATAGAGTACAGACTTGTCGTTGCAAAGGGGGAGAAGGAGTGGAGGAGGGATGGATTGGGAGTTTGGGGTTAGCAGATGCAAACTATTATATAGAGAATGGATAAACAACAAGGTACTACTGTATAGCACAGGGAACTATATTCAATATCCTGTAATAAAACATAATGGGAAAGAATATGAATAACTGAATCACTTTGCTGTACACCATAAACTAACACAACATTGTAAATCAACTATACTTCAATAAAAAATAAATTTTTTTAAAAAGTGGGGCTTCCCTGGTGGCGCAGTTGTTGAGAGTCCGCCTGCCGATGCAGGGGACACGGGTTCGTGCCCCGGTCCGGGAAGACCCCACATGCCACGGAGCAGCTGGGCCCGTGAGCCATGGCCGCTGGAGCCTGCGTGTCCGGAGCCTGTGCTCCTCAACGGGAGAGGCCACAACAGTGAGAGACCCGCATACCGCAAAAAAAAAAAAAGAAAAGTGATTGGAAGGCAAACTGAACAAAGCAGACAACCAAAGAAACAGAGGATTGGAAAAAAAATGGAGCATGTAATCTGACCTAGCTATAATACATAAAACATGCAGGATGAGAAAGTAAGAATAGATGTAAGCAATATTAAACAGGTTCAAATAAAATATTATATTCAATAAATAGATCTCCTCAAAAACTTAAACATAAAATTTCCATATGATCCAGAAATCCCATCTCTGGATATACTTCCATAGAATTGAAAAGCAAGAACTTAGAGGTATTTGCACACACATGCTCATTGCAGCATTATTCACTATAGCCAAAAAGTGAAAACAATCCAAGTGTCCACCGATGGATGAATGGCTAAACAAAATGTAGTATATACATAAAATGGGGGTATTATTTATCCTTAGAAAGGAACTAAACTCTGATACTTGCTATATTGTGGATAAATCTTGAAGTGATTATGCTAAGTAAAATAAGCAAAACATAAAACAACAAATATTATATGATTCCCCAGATATGAGATGCCTAATATAGGCAAATTCACAGAGACAGAAAGGAGAACAGAGGTTACCAGAGACTGAAGGGAAAGGGGAACAGAGAGTTGTTATTAATGAGTACAGAGTTTTGGAAACTCTGTAAAAAAGTTTTGGAAATGGATAGTGGTGACTTTCACTACAACATACATACATAACATACAGCAGTGTTTATTATTCATGTTGTACATTATATCCCTAGTACTTATTTATCTCATAACTAGAAGTCTGTACCTTTTGACCACTTTCGTCCAATTCCCCCTTCCCCACCCCTAGACCCCACCTGTGGTAACCACAAATCTGATCTCTTTCTTGTTCTTTGTTTGTTTTTTGAAGTATAAATGACCTACAACATTATGTTATTTTCTGGTGCGCAACATAGTGATTCAATATTCTTATATATTACAAAATGATCACCACAGTCACTTACCATCTGCCACCATACAAAGATATTAGATAATTACTTACTATAATCTCCATGTTGTCCATTTCATTCATATGACTAATTTATTCTGTAACTGGAAGTATGTACCTCTTAATCTCCCTCACCTATTTTTACTCATCCCTTTACCACCCTCCCTGCTATCAACCACCTGTTTGTTCTCTGTATCTACGACACTATTTATGTTTTATGTTTGCTCATTTGTTTTGTTTTTTAGATTCCACATATGAGTGAAATCATACAGTATTTGTCTTTATCTCATTTATTTCACTTAGCATAATACCCTCTAGGTCCATTCATGTTGTAATGAGTGGCAAGATTTCATTTTTCTTATGGTTGAGTAATATATATTAATCACATCTTCTTTACCCATTCATCTATCGACGAATGCTTAGGTTGCTTCCATATCTTGACTATTGTAATGCTGCAATGAACACAGGGGTGCATATATCATTTTGGATTAGCATTTCTGTTTTCTTTGGAAAAATACCCAGAAGTGGGATTGCTAGATCAAACAGTAGTCCTATTTTTTATTTTTTGAGGAACCTTCATACTGTTTTCCACAGTGCACAAAGAGTTCCCTTTTCTCCACATCCTCACCAACATTTGTTATTTATTGTCTTTTTGACAAGAGCCATCTTGACAGGTGTGAGGTGATGGCTCATTGTGGTTTTGATTTACATTACCCTGATCATTACTAACGTTCAGCATCCTTTCATATGTCTGCCATCTGAATTTTCGGAAAATGTTTATTCAGACCTTCTGCCCTTTTTAAAGTAAGATTTTTTTTTTGATGTTGAGCTGTATGAGTTCTTTGTATATTTTGGATGTTAACCCCTTTTCAGATATATCATTTGCAAAGATCTTCTCCCACTCAGTAGGCAGCCTTTTCACTTTGTTGACAGCTTCCGTTGCTGTGCAAAAGCTTTTTAGCTTCATATAGTTCCATTTGTTTATTTTTGCTTTTGTTTCCCTTGCCTGAGGAGACAAATCTAAAACATACTACTAAGACCAAAGTCAAAGAGCATACTACATAGAGCGTACTACATAGTATGCTACATAAAATTTCTTCTAGAAATTTTATTGTCTTACAGGTCTTACATACAAGTCTTTAATCCATTTTGAGTTTATTTTTGTATATGGTGTGGGAAAGTACTCTAGTTTGATTCTTTTGCATGTAGTTGTCCAGTTATACCAGCACCATTTATTAAAGAGGCTGTATTTTCCTCATTGTATATTCCTGACTCCTCTGTCATAGATTAATTGACCATATAAGTGTGGGTTCACTTCTGGGTTCTCTATTCTGTTCCATTGATCTATGTGTCTGTTTTTGTGCCAGTATTATACTGTTTTGGTTACTGTAGCTTTGTAGTATAGCTTGAAATCATGGAGCATGATACCTCCAGCTCTGTTCTTCTTTCTCAAGCTTGCTTTGGCTATTCAGGGTCTTTGTATTTCCAAACAAATTTTAGAATTATTTGTTCTAGTTCTGTGAAAATCCCATTGGTATTCTGATAGAGACTGCATTAAATCTGTAGACTGCCTTTGGCAGTATGGTCATCATAACAATGTTAATTCTTCCAATCCACAAGCACAATATATCTTTTCATTTCTTTGTCTCATCTTCAATTTCTTTCATCAATGTCTTACAGTTTTCCAAGTACAGGTCTTTTACCTCCTTAGATTTATACCTAGTTATTTTATTATTTTTGATGTGAGTATAAATGGCATTGTTTTCTTAATTTCTCTTTCTGATAATTCAGTTAGTGTATACAAACACAACAGATTTCCTTATACTAATTTTGTATCCTGCAACTTTACTGAATTCATTTATTAGTTCTAATAGATTTTGGTGGCATCTTTAGGATTTTCTATATATAGTATCATGTCATCTGCAAACAGTGACAGTTTTACTCCTTCCTTTCCAATTTGGATGCCTTTTATTTCTTTTTCTTGTCTGAATGCTATAATTAGGACTTCCAATATTATATTGCATAAAAGTGGCAAGAGTGGACATCCTTGTCTTCTTGATTTTAAAGGAAATGCTTTCAGCTTTTCACTGTTGAGTATGATGCTGCCTATAGGCTTCTCAGACATGGCCTTTATTATGTTGAGATACATTCCCTCCATACCCACTTTGTTGAGAGTTTTTACCATAAATTTATGTTGAATTTTGTCAAAAGCCTTTTCTGTATCAACTAAGATGATCTATGATTTTTATTCTGTGATATGTTAATGTGGTGTATCAAAATATGCAGATGTGGAACCCTTCTCGCATCTCTGGGATAGATCCTAATTGATCATGGTATATGATCCTTTTAAGGTATTGAAGAACTCAGTTTGCTAATGTTCTGTTGAGGATTTTTGCATCTCTGTTCATCAGGGACATTGGCCCGTAATTTTCTTTTTTGTGGTGTCTTTTTTTAGTTTTGGTATCAGGGTGATGCTGGTCTCATAGAATAAGTTCGAAAGCATTCCTTCCTCTTCAATTTTTGTGGAACAGTTTGAGAATAGTAAGTGTTAACTCTTTAAATGTTTGGGAGAATTCACCTGTGAAGCTATCTGGTCCTGGACTTTTGCCTGTTGGCAGTTATTGATTACTGATTCAATTTCATTACTAGTAATCAGTCTATTCATATTTCATAGTTCTTCCTGATTCAATCTTGGGAGATTGTGTGTCTAGGAATTTATCCATTTCTTCTAGGTTGTCCATTTTATTGGCATATAATTGTCTGTAGTAATCTCTAATGATCCTTTGTATTTCTGTGGTGCTGGTTGTAACTTCGTTTTCATTACTGATTTTATTTATTTGGGCCCTCTCTATCTTTTTCCAGATAAGTCTGGCTAAAAGTTTACCAATTTTGTGTACCTTTTCAAAGAACCAGCTCTTAGTTTCACTTCTCATTTCTATTGTCTTTTAGTCTCTATTTCATTTATTTCTGCTGATCTTTATTTTTGATCTAATCTAATCTACTGTTGATTCCTTCTAGTGTATTTTTAATTTCAGTTACTGTATTCTTCAGCTCAGATTTATCTTTATATTTTTTAACTTTTTGTTAAAACTCTCACTGTGTTCATCCATTCTCCCCAGTTTGTTGAGCATCTTTATGATCATTATCTAGAACTCTTTATCAAGTAGATTGCCTATCCCCACTTTGTTTAGTTTTACTTCTGGGGTTTTATCTAGTTCCTTCATTTGTCACATAATCCTCTGTCACCTCATTTTGCCTAATTCTCTGTGCTTATTTGCACATATTAAGTAGGTTGGTTATATTTCCTGATCTTCAAGAAGTGGTCTTATGCAGGAAACATTCTATGGGACTCAGCAACACACTCCCCTCTGGTCAACAAAGGTATGTGACCTAGGGGTGCCCCATATGTAGGCTGAGTGGGCCCTTCTGTTGTGGTGGGGCCAACTACTGTGGGTGTGCTGGTGGGTGGGGCTGGCTCCTGGGCAGTTGGCTGCAGACCCTGCCTCACGTGGAGGCTGCCAGCTGCTGGTGGGTGGGGCTGGGTCCTGGCATGGCTGGCTACAGGGCCTGGGGCTGGTGCCAAACTGCTGGTGGGGAGGGCCAGATCCCAAGGCAGCTGGCTGCAGGTGGCGGTGGTCTCGAGGACAGTGCTGACCTGTGGTTGATTGGGGCTAGTGCCTGGGGGATCCTGGGGCTGATGTCAGCCCACTGGTGGGCAGGGCCAGGTCCTGGGCTATCTGGTGGGCATGCCTGGGTCCCCATATGGCTGGCTGCTTGGCCTGGAGGGGTCCCAGAACCGGCGCAGACTGGCTGGTGGGCAGCTAAGCCCCTGGCACTAACAGGCTAGAGGGAAGATTCCAAAATGGTGCTGTTAGCACCAGTGTCCTTGTGGTAGACTGAGTTCCCAAAAATGACTGCCACCAGTGTCTATGTCCCCAGGGAGAGCCCCAGTTGCCTCCTGCCTCTCTGGAGGGCTCTCTAAGATCAGAAAGTAGGTCTGACCCAGGTTCATTTCAAATTACAGCCTCTGTGCTGGGTCTTGAAACATGTGAGATTTTGTACCTGTCCTTCAGTTGAAGTCCATTTCCTACAGCCCTCCAGGTTTTCCCAGTACAAGCCCCACTGGCCTTCAAAGTCCAAAGTGCTGGGGGCTCATCTTCCCAGTACAGGACCCCTGGGTTGAGGAGCCCAATGTGGGGCTTGGACCCTTCGCTCCTTGGGGAGAACCTTTGCGATTTTGATTATCCTCCCGTTTGTAGGTCGCCTACTTGGGAGTGTGGGTCTTGACTATATTGAGTCTCTGCCCCTCCTACCCATTTCATCATGGTTCCTTCTTTACCTTCTTGTACCTTTGCACAAATTTGGCATTCAAATAACTGCTGAATTAATGAAATAACTAATATTTTACAAAGTCCAAAGAGTTTATATGATACTTATTACATCATTTACAATAAACACTCTTCCCTTCAAAAATATTGATTCTGTCTTCCTGAAAACTAAAAGCAAAGGTTATCTTTTTGCAAGGATCACCAGAGAACATCAATCTATCTTAGTCCTCACCTATCTTACGACATGTTCTAATACCAAGAATACATGCCAGTTAAAGAATCTGTAGTGGGACATCACACACTAGTTAAAGACTTTGATGACTGTGGAATTAGATGAAATGACAGTACTGAACTTCAAAGTCCTAAAAACATATTAAAAAAATAAAAAACCTATTGTTTGGGCTGCAAGTGAGAAATAATACATTTTGTCAGTTTTATTAATTTATAAACTCAATTTCTGGGGAAAAATGCTCAACAAAATAAAAGGTAGTGAATTTACAGAGTTGTGAACTTTTCATCACTTTAAAACAGGTAGGGGAAATAGCTGTGTTTTCTTTTGAACTGTATTTTCTAATCATTCTTATATGAATAAATGTTTATTTTTCTACTTGTTTTCTTATCTAGTGTAATTCAGCTCTCAAAACAGGAATTTCTCTCCACCTGGACCAACGCAGATAATATCCAAACAATGACCCCAGGCTCAAAGAGTCATGTCTGCCACAGAATACTATTTCTTGCTCCTTTGCTATTATTTCCTTGGTTCTAAGAAGCTTTGAGAAAAATGGTTTTGTTGTTACTTGTATACAATTTCTCTCCTCTCCCCAAAGCAATCAATAGCTATTTATTAAACATATAGCCATGCACTGTGCTTAAGCACTGAGGAAACTAATAAATTATGATCCTCTGTAATTTTTTTAAAATGTAGTCTATTTTTATTTTCCTTGATGCTCACTTTACCTTCACTCACCTAAAAACCTTCAACAATCATGGGTCTGATCTGTAAAATATATTGCACATCCAACCACTTCTCTCCACATCCATTTCCATTGCTTGGTTCAAACCACTATACTCTTTTTAATACAGCTGTTGTAATAACTAAATAACTAACTAGCTAACAAACTAACTGATCTCTTGCTTTCACTCTTGTTTAGTTATAGGCTAGTATGTGAGATTTCTAAACCCTACACCGGCATTTCAATATTTTTTTCATTAAGCTTAAAAACTGTATTATGAAAATTTTCAAATATCAAAAACAAGAATTTGATGAACATGTATACTCCCTTCACCTAGGCTTAAAAATTATTAAGATTTTGTCACAATTGCTTTTTTTAATTGAGATATAATTGACACATGACATTACATTAGTTTCAGTTGTACAACGTAGTGATTCGATATTTGTATATATTGTGGAATGATCAGGTCCTCCTTTACTTTAATTGAAAGCAATTAATTGGAAATCATCCAACTTGCAAAAATATTTGTAGCCAGACATGAGGATGATTTAGTTTCTCATTTTCTGAGAAGTATACAAAATGGCTTTCCAAAAAGTAATCTTATGAATATTAATTATATGTGTTACTCTTTCACCTAGAGACAACTTCTTTAATCAAATATACTATAAAGGGATGGGAAATTTTAAAATTTTTATTAAATATACCTCTGGTAAAACAATACTTTAACTCTTTATTTTGAAATAATTATAGAATCTAAGCAACTTGAAAAGTGTGTATAAACTTTTGCCAAATGGGATTTTTTCCTGCTATTATTTCTTCGAATAGTTTTATAGTCCCACCCTCCTCTTCTTCCAGCACTCTGATGATATAAATGCCAGATCTTTTATATACTCCCACAGGTACCTGAAGCTCTATTCATTTGTTTGTTTGTTTTGTTCTATTCTCTCTCAGTTGTTGAGACTAGGAAATTTCTATTGCTCTATCATCATGTTCATGGATTCTTTTCTCTGTCCTTTCTACGCTGCTGTTGAGTCCATCTACTGAGGAGTTTTCTCCCTTTTTTAAAATTTTCAGTTATTGTATTTTTTGGTTCTAAAATTTCCATTTAGTTTTTCTTTGTATCTTTTATTTCTTTACTGAGAAAATCTATTTTTTCATTTGTTTCAAGTGTGTTTGTAATTGTTTTACATTTGTAAAGGCATTTGTATGATGGCTGCTTTAAAAATCATTGTCAGATAATTTTAACATCTGTGTCATTTTGGTATTGGTATCTGTTAACTGTCTTTTCTCATTCAAGTTAAGATTTTCCTGGTTCTTAGTATTATGATTAATTTTCACTTGAAGCCTAGTAATTTAAAATATTATGTATAAAATTCCAGATCTTAGTCAAATCTTCTATTTTAGCATGCCTCCTCTGATAGTGCTCTGGCAGGGGAAGAAGGGTACTGCCAAATTATCGCCTGATGGGGGTGGAAGTCCAGTTTCCCTACTCAGTCTCTGTGGATGCCATCAGGGAAGGGGATCCTTGTTACTGCTGAGCAGAGGCAGAAGTTCAGGTTTTCCACTAGGCCTACACTGATACTACTCTGATTGGAAAGGGCAGGGCTTCCTCATTGCTGCTATCTATGTTGCCTTCACTGACACCATGAGTGGTGGCCTCATTAGTGGTAGGTGGTGGTAAAAGGCCTGACTCTCCAATAGGCCTCCTCTGATATCACTACTGTGTAGAAGAAAGGTGCCTCCTTACTGCCACGTAAGGGTAGAAGATAAGCCTCTCCATGTGGCTTCTGTGACAACAGGAGGCGGAAGGGGACTGACTCTTCATCACTCATGGATGAAAGTCCTGACTTAAATGAAAATATTGAATTTCCACTCAGCCTTCTCTGACACCACTGCAGTTGGGGCAGAGGTGCAGCTGCAGTCTTTCTTCTGTGGTGTTTGGATAGAATGGGTATTACCTAAAAGTTCTTGTCTTGGTAGGCTCCCCTTTCCCTTTACCAGACAGAGCATGCTTTTCTTGCCCTTTTTTTCCCCCCCATTTGTGCCAACTGGCACTGCTGGGTTGCTGACTTCTACAACACCCAGTCTGGGATATATAAATCAACAAAAAACCCAAGATCTCACTACCATGTTACTCAAGTCCCTTTACCTTTAAGAGTTCCGTTATCAGTCTGCCTTTACCCTAAGAATCTTCTTATTTAAAAAAGAAAAAGAATATAGAATGTCCAGGGACTTTAGCTGTAGTTGGTGGGGAGAATAAGGAAAAGTATATCTATTCTACTTTTCTGGATGCATAGGTGAAAATGACATTTTTAAATTAAATTTTAAAAATTCTCTCAGCCTCTGAATATATTTTAATCAAAATCTTCAAGCTACAAATTTAGTTCAATTTACAGAAAGTGGGTGCCATATAATTCATTTGACAACAACAATACTTGTCAAATCAGTTAAGCTGGATTTAACTTCTACGAGAAAAGATGTGAATTTATTTTTTAATTTAAATAAAGGTATTAATATTCATCTCTGTGACAATCAATTGTTCAATAAATTCTGAGGTAAGGCTGGGAGAACAGGGAAGGGGAGAGAAAGGAGGGATAAAAATGACAGAATGCTGAGGAAATTTGTTGCCCAGATATATAATCTCATGGAACATTTAAATGCCATAAAGTACCTAAGCCTACAGGTGCTCAAATCTGACTTCTTTCAGCATTTGATGTAACCTTCAGGTTAATAAGAACAGAAGTAAAAGTAATCCATCCTCTTTAAGCTCTTAAGCCTTGTAACTTTGCACCTTTCCTTAAGAAACATCATTCCTCCAAGATTTCAGCCTAGATTTCTCTCATTGCTAATTCTGAAATTCTGAGAAAGAAGCACATACTGAAGTCATCATCATTAGCAGGTAAGTAACCTGTATCACAGGCATGAACTGCACCATTTCTGAACATTTTAAATGTTTCTCTTAGTAACAAGCTTGGATAAGGATAGTCTATGAACTGAAATATTGCACAAAGCCTTCTAATTTCTTTTCATGTATCCGCCTTTTAGATGTAAATGTAAATTAATTTCCTCATCCGCTACAGACCTGGGAATGTAGTTTGGCTTTATATTTTTCAATATCTAAGGGGACTATGTTATCAGGTCTTCCTGTAATGTCAAAGTAGTACAAGGTGTGACTCACACCTATTTAGAAAATTAGGATTATTGTAGAAAGCTTCTATATCAAACAAAGCCACAATTTCTAAGAATAACAACCTTACTTTTCAAGACTAGTTTATGCTGGATCAAAACATTTTTTCCTTCTACCTACCTAAATTCCAGAGGTCATTTTATGCTATCTCTCAAAAAAAAAAAGTTTCTGGTGTGAAGTCACCATTCACTGCAAAAATGACTTCTATATGTGAATGTCAAAAATGACAAACTATAATGCCATAAAGCCATCGACTTCTTAGCGCTTCCATTACCAACCACATTAAACTTGCAGACTGATTTTAAGCAACCAATACAACTATTTCCACTAGCCAGAAGTTTGAGGAGGTATCTGTAATCAGAATTTATATTGACTATTTTAAGACTATTTACAAGATGAGATATCTCCAAAGAGAATAACAGTCTAAAGAAAGGTACCACTTGGCAACGCATTGATAGGATATGTAACTGACACAAACACTTGGAGGGAATCATTCTGCAAAACTCAGGTTGAACTCATAAAGGTGGGTACTATAAGTAGACATCAAATATGTATCCAGACGTGAAAGATTTTGTCTGCTACAAAACCAATAGTCTCATGAGAGTATTCCCCTTCTTAAATTTTTATTAATTCCACTCAATCCTTGGTTACTGTATAAAATATTGATGTATCTGGGCCCCCGTTCTTACCTCTTCCATTAATTAGGCATGGAGCCTTTAGTCAATTACATGAATTTCTGCCTGTAAAGAGAGATCAAAGAAAGGCATGGCAGGAAGATATCTGCTAGCCACCCACTCCCACCCCCGCCTTGAGAGAATCCCACGTGAAACAATATGCAATGAAAGAAAGTAACACTAGTTATTACCCCTATTCTGAAGTAATCTATAAAAGCACCAAAGCAATTAACAAAGTCAGATTTGTAAAATGATACAGCAAGCATGTTATTTTTCAAATTACAAAATTTTTTCTGTATTGATATCTAGCTTTATGGTTCCCTGAAAATATGTTTTCAGATGGCAAATATTCTAGATATTAAAATAGCACTGCTTTTTAAAGGAAGACTGACAAAGCCTTTCAGAACCTAATTCTGGTAGAAAATGGTAAGTAATAAATATAAGGTAAAGTAAAACAAAGACTTAGAAGCAAAACATTTTCTTAGTTTCTGTACAAGACAACATTTTGATGAAAATGTTTTTTAAAAGGTCATACTGACTAAGACAGCAGAATCACAAGTGTGCTATCATGATGTGAAAGTCAAGAATATTTTTTAAATAGGAATAATCAAAAGTAAAAGCAGTGAAAGAAAATGAACATAAACTCACGGAACTAATAAGTGATTTTAGTAAGGTTGCAGGATAACTACAAATCACTGATGAAAGAAATTACAGAAGACCTAAATAAACGCAAAGAAATCTGGGTTCATAGTTTGGTAGATCAATATTGTTAAGATGTCAATTCTCCTTAAATTGATCTACAGATTCAATGTAATCTCCATCAAATTCCCACAAGGCTTTTTCATAGATATCAATAAATGAGTTTTCACAAATCCACAGAAATGTGTATCCCCACCAAATAATATTTTCTGATCTTGATTTAACCTTCAAGTCTTTTCTACCATATTCATGCTCTGAATGTTCAATATGACTACTTAATGTATGCACAAAGCCATGGTAATTTTTTATCTACTGAGAGATATAAATAACACTATAGCTAGCCTTCGTATTAGACCCTTGTTTTGACTGTATACAGTTTCATGAAAACAAAAACAGAACAAAACAAAGACATAAGCCTTCATACTTTACCAGAATTATGCTCCTGTCAGAAAGAATATATATGACAAATGCTTGCTGAGTAAACACATATAAGAATAAATGAACTTGAAGACACATTCCAGGAAGTTGGGATGATGTAAGAGAAAGACAATAAATTCCACATTTTCTATATAATCTTTTATACTTAAAAAATCTTTATGGTCTCATCGCACACAGAAAAAAATTTAAACCTATTAACGAATTATGTAGAGCCATAAACAACTGGCCCCTACCACCTCTGCAGCCTTCTCTTCTCTGTTATGACCTAACATCCCTCCAAATCCAAAATAAATACTAAGCTTCAGACAACTTAATATCCTATCTCAGGACTTTTGCTAAAGCAGTACAAATGCCTTTTCTCTTTAGCATGTTTAAATTCCACTTATTTTCCAATTACTCTTGCTACATAATAAGCCATCTGAAAATGTAATAGCTTAAATTAAGCACCATTTTATTATGCTCTTGGAATCTGTAGATCAGGAATTGACAGTGCAGGGGCAGGACACTGTTCTCATTCACTGAACAAATACCAACAGAGAAGATTAAGATCAACAGATTAAGATTAGCTATTTCTGGAGAATAGCATTACTGATGGAAGACGGGATATTTAAATGGAAATTTAGTAATTTAACATTTAAATTTAAGTTGACTGACATGGTTTAAAATTGGTTTTTAAAAAAAGTTTGTTTTAACTGCATTGATCTGTTGTCTTTAATATATTTTATTGACTAAAACTATCTAGACTACAAAAGTTATTTTTTAAGCAGTTCAGCTGGAAATGTTTCACCTTGAAAACAAATGATCATGTTATAATTCTACTTTAAAACAAATATCCCACAGTTTGCAACTGGATAAAACAGCTCAGACTTAACAAACACTTCAAAGAAAAACATTTATAAATATGGCAGGTCTGAGATGGAGGCATTTCGTTGCTGGTGAGGCGTGGTGGGTTTTTTCCCCCCCAAATCCATATAAAAAGGTCAATTGCTAAATAAGAACAAGAACAGGCATGAAATGGGAAGATAAAAAACCAAATAAGGATAATGACAGAACTGGAGCAATTACCTAATGTATTAAATTCATAGTCACGCATGACTAAAACCTTCTGGAATTGGGGTGAAATCATTAGAGAAACACTAGTCAGCACTTCTCATAAGACTCCTGACAACTAAAGGGTTCCTCCCAACTTTCTATGCTAAAGGTTAGAATGCATGTCTCTTAGAACAGATTTATGTGTCATCATCAAATCTAATATTCTGATATACATGATCTCTAACCTTCAAGGATTCAATGATATCTGAAAACATGTATATTCAGCTATGCCTACACATACCATACTTACTTAACACCTCTAAAAATGTCCATAGTATAGTTCAAGTTCTAAAGAGCTTCTGTAATGCTAGTCAGAAAATACGTTAGGACTTCTTTGCTCACCTAGCCTCTCCTCTGCAACCTTCTTCCACCGATTAGGTAGAAGGACCATGAGATTCCATATACCTATTGACAACTTTCACTAGTATTCCTTTCCTCCCAAGAAACAGCACGCCTAAAAGGGCTATGAAAACAGTACAGTGCTATCCAAACATTACTACTGCACACAGCTTATTTTCCTAGCTATAAGAACAATTCCTATTCAAACAAGTCTTTATAGATCACAAAGTGTATAACAGGTAATTAGCTGGTTGATCAAACAAGTTAGTTAAAGCTGAGAATCATAAAAAATGATAAACACCTCTGACATTTTTAACTTAAAACATATATATACATCATTTTATTATAATGAGAAATCTTTACGTTGTTTAGAAGAAATATTATTTCAAGATATTCTCTATTGTTTTATCATAACTTACACTAAATTTTGAATATAATATAAAATAAGGCTTGGGCAGCTCTGGCTATCACAGAAGTAATTTCTAGCTTTGGAGGTAATTTCAATTTCTCCTCTTCTTCATATTCAGATCCATCTATTTCTGTCACTACGTGTAACATATCTACATCACCCATAATTTCATTTTCCAACTAATCATCAATATTAATACCTTCACTAAACTACAGGAACATATAATTTTATAGACATCAGTTGATAAACTATTTTCAGTTTCTTTTTGTAGTTCATTGTTTTCTGTAGCATTGTCAAACTGCTCGGTTTTATCTAAGATTCACTGAAAACTGAGCTGGGAATTTTGTTCCATTTGTAAACTCCGTCTTTAATGTTGATGACTTATAAAAGGTGCAGAAAACCTAGAATCCAGTGTTCAACTTACTCCAAAAGGTAACTTTAAATTTTTCGCCATTCCTGAACCCCTTGATCCATGTGCTGAATTAAGGATACTAAATATATAATTTTTAAGAACCTCTTAATATTGTCTTAATTTCCTCACTATTGAGATCTGAAGGAACACTGAATGCCTACTTAAATATGCTCCCAAAATCAAAGCATACCATAAGACATATTAAGAATGAACCAAGGATACAGTAGACACCAGCAGAGGAAAGCAAAGAAAGTTCCACAGGTGCAGCAGAATTGGCATGAGTGTTAGATGAAAAGCAAGAAGGGAAGAGAAAGGAAATTCCAGGAGAAAGGAATAGCTTGATCAAAATTATATAGGAAATGAATGCTATAATGTATTTCTGGAAAAGAAAACCAGCTTAACATGGTTGGTATACAAAATGTGTGGAAAGAGGCAGAAAGGATAAAAGTCCTAGATGAGGCTTTCTTAGAAAGATAACTAGTAGCCAGATAATTAACCTTGTTTCCCATGATAAAGAGAATGAATTTCATTCTGCAGATAGGTAGTGGGATAATGCCGACTTTTGGAGAAGGTCAACAGTGACCAAATCAGATTGGTATTCAGGAATAATAACTCAGGCAATAGTGAAATGTAGGCAGTGATAACGTAACAAAGACTGGATGGGAAACTGTTATAATTACCAAGAAGAAAAATTATAACAGCATCATACGTAAGTTGTAGAGGCCAAGACAGAACATATTTTGGGCCACGTAAAAGGCATTCAAGGGACTTCCTTGGTGGTGCAGTGGTTAAGAATCCGCCTGCCAATGCAGGGGACACAGGTTTGAGCCCTGGTCCGGGAAGATCCCACATGCCACGGAGTAACTAAGCCCATGCGTCACAACTACTGAGCCTGCGCTCTAGAGCCTGTGAGCCACAATTACTTAGCCTGCGTGCCACAACTACTGGAGTCTGCGTGCCTAGAGCCCACGCTCCGCAACAAGAGAAGCCACCGCAATGAGAAGCCCACGCACCGCAAGGAAGAGTAGCCCGTGCTCACTGCAATTAGAGAAAGCCTGCACACAGGGATGACGACCCAGCACAGCAATAAATAAATAAATATAAATTTTTAGAAAATAAATAAAAATAAAAGGCATTCAATAAATTGAAAATGATTTGAATCACACAAAACTGTATTCTCTGACTACAATGGAATTAAATTTAAAACCTTTAAATAAAAGAACAATTACCCACAAAAATCCCAAAATATTAAGAAACACAATTCTAAATTACCCGTGGGTCAAAGAATAATTTAAAAGGGAAAGTAAAAACTTTCCCTGAATTAAAGTGAAAGCACAATTTATTAAAGTTTTTGAAATGCATTAACGCAATACTTGGGGATTAATTTATAGCACTAAACACCTTTTATTAGAAAAGAATAAAGGTCTCAAATCAATGACTTCAGCTTCCACCACAAGAAATCAAAAAAGAAGAGGAGATTAAACCCAAAGTAAGCAGAAGAAGGAAAATAATAAGAGGATGGAAATCAATGAAATTGATAACAGAAAAGCAATAGAGAAAAATCGATGAAACCAAAAGCTAGTTTGCTGAAAGGATGAATAAAACTAATAAAATTGATAGACTGATCAGGAAAAAAAAGAGGTTCTATTGCTTTAAATTTACATCTATGATCTATTTGGAGTTCTTGAGATATGAATGGAAGTTCACCTGTTAATATGGCTATCAAATGTTCTCACCATTTGTTGAAAAGGCTATCCCTTCTCCAGAATTACCTTTGTACCTCTGCCAAAAAATCAGTGTGTGTGTGTGCATGTGTGTGTCTGTGTGACTGTGTGTGTGGGGGGTCTATGTTTGGATTATCTCTTCTGTGTGTGACTGTGTGTGTGTGGGGTCTATGTTTGGATTATCTCTTCTGTCTATTGATAGAATTAGTATTGTTCCATTATCTATCCTGACTCCAGTGTTAAACTGCTCTGAACACTGTAGCTTAACAATATGCCTTCAAGTCAATTAGTGTAAGTCCTCCAACTTTGTTCATATTTATCAAATTCGTTTTCCTATTCTAGGTCTTTTGTATTTCCATCTGAATTTGAATTTCACTAGTTCATTGCTAGTATATTCAAAAACAATTAGTTTTTGTATATTGACCTTATATCCTCCAACTTCCCTGAACTCATTTATTAGTTCTAGTAGTATTTGGAGATTTCTTAGGATATTTTACACACTGATTCTTTTTAATTTACTCATTTCTATATTTTTTACCCTTTTAACCCTCACCATGAAATAGGTGGAATATTTTCTTCTCATCTATCTTCCAGTTTACTAATTCTCTCTTCAGGAATGCCTAATATGCTGTGAAGTTAATCTCTGAGTTACTTATTTCAGTTACTGTATTTTGTCAGTTCTTGAATTTCATTTGGTTCTTTTATTAGTTTGCAATACTCTGCCAAAATACTAAATCTTTTATTTTCCCTAGACATATTAAAGCACAGTCTTGTCTGTTAGTGCCATTATCAGAATCCTTTGTGAGTCTGTTTCTACTATTATTTATCTTAGTTTTCTGTCACATTGTCTTATCTCCTCGAATTGATTACTTTCAACTGTATGCTGAACCCTGTTGTTGTTTTTTAAGGTGGAGATAATTTGAAACTCTGGATGATATCTTCCTCCAAAGTGAATTTATGTTTTCCTTTAGCAGGTAGCTAGCCTAAAGACATCATAAATAGCAGATAACCTTAATCCAATCAGGAGTTAAAATAATTTAAGAGTTGGTTTCAGTCCCTGTGAGTGCTGCTCTATTTCTAATTCACCCATATATCTACAATGTAGCCTATTATAACACTTAGAAATAAATCCAGAAACAGATTTAATTTAAAAGAAGGGAACTTGTTTCCCAGCTTCTGACTCCATCAAAATTACAAAATTCTGACTACCTATTTTATTATTGAAAGCTTTCCTGAGAACCAAATACTCTTTCTCCGTACAGTCAGTTTTGGTGTTAAACTCTAAATGTCCAGATTTACTTTTTATTGTAATGGACAGATAAGTCATTTCAGTGAGCTACAACGTGAGTCATGCAGAAAACAAGTGCTATGCATCTATATTTTTGCTAATAGTTACAATTCAGTAATTGTTTCACTATCACTAAGAAGAGAACAATTTTATACACTGGTCACACTTATCCACAAGTTATTCTCCCTCACAACAGAATATTAAAATGTTGAAAATGCAAAAGTCATGGCGAGAGACATTAAATTTTGTAACACCACTGCTATATTCTGCTGATATACATATTAAAAAAAGGTGAAATAAATAAACTTAAGAGAATTTGAAAGGGTTTAAAATTCTCCATTCAAGAAAGGCTGAGACAGCATACTAAAAGATATACTGTCGCCATATATTTGAATTTTTTAAAGAGAGATATAAAATGAAACTTTGGGGCAATGCCCCCCCCCAAATTTATATATATCTTTATAGTCTAGAAACTCTTTATGTTCTTTTTATTAAAATTTCATTTTATTTCTACTTCAGAGGGGATGGTCATATATATTTTAAAGGTCATATATATACAGGATTAAATAACTAAACAACTTTCTATTTCTGACAATTTTCAACTTCTCCTAAAACAGAATAACTTTTCTAATGTCTTCATATTTTAGTTTTCCACACCTATGGGTATTCTCACATTACAGGAACAGTTACAAGTGAGGAAAGTTCCCAAGCACTTATTTCTTTTAATTTTTAAAATTTTAGAGTGTCCTTGTCCCCATGGTGAAACAGAGCCACCCCCCGCCTCTGCAGGAGACCCTCCAACACTAGCAGAAATTCCAGATGGAGGAGGCTCGTCTCTAACAGATGACATCTGAACCTCAGATTCCTGGCAATGAGCCGTGTGGATGAAAGGCTCTTGGTGCTGCAGCCAGGAGTCAGTGCTGTGTCTCTGAGATGGGAGGGCCAACTTCAGGACACTGGTCCACAAGAGACCTCCCAGCTCCACGTAATATCAAACGGAAAAATCTCCCAGAGATCTCGATCTCAACACCAACACCCAGCTTGACTCAACAACCAGCAAGGTACAGGGCTGGACACCCTATGACAAACAACTAGCAAGACAGGAACACAACCCCACCCATTAGCAGATTGGCTGCCTAAAATCATAATAAGTCCATAGACACCCCAAAACACACCACCAGACGTGGACCTGTCCACCAGAAAGACAAGATCCAGCCTCATCCACCAGAACACAGGCACTAGTCCCCTCCACCAGGAAGCCTACACAACTGAAACAACTTTAGCCACTGGGGACAGACACCAAAAACAACGGGAACTACGAACCTGCAGCCTGCAAAAAGGAGACCCCAAACACAGTAAGATACGCAAAATGAGAAGACAGAAAAACACACAGCAGATGAAGGAGCAAGACAAAAACCCACGAGACCTAACAAATGAAAAGGAAATAGGCAGTCTACCTGAAAAAGAATTCAGAATAATGATACTAAAGATGATCCAAAATCTTGGAAATAGAATAGAGAAAATGCAAGAAACATTTAACAAGGACCCAAAAGAACTAAAGATGAAACAAGCAACGATGAACAACACAATAAATGAAATTAAAATACTCTAGATGGGATGAATAGCAGAATAACAGAGGCAGAAGAACGGATAAGTGACCTGGAAGATAAAATAGTGGAAATAACTACTGCAGAGCAGAATAAAGAAAGAAGAATGAAAAGAACTGAGGACAGTCTCAGAGACCTCTGGGACAACATTAAACACACCAACATTCAAATTACAGGGGTTCCAGAAGAAGAAGAGAAAAAGAAAGGGACTGAGAAAATATTTGAAGAGATTATAGTTGAAAACTTCCCTAATACGGGAAAGGAAATAGTTAATCAAGTCCAGGAAGCACAGAGAGTCCCATACAGGATAAATCCAAGGAGAAACACGCCAAGACACATATTAATCAAACTGTCAAAAATTAAATACAAAGAAAACATATTAAAAGCAGCAAGGGAAAAACAACAAATAACACACAAAGGAATCCCCATAAGGTTAACAACTGATCTTTCAGCAGAAACTCTGCAACCCAGAAGGGACTGGCAGGACATATTTAAAGTGATGAAGGAGAAAAACCTACAACCAAGATTACTCTACCCAGCAAGGATCTCATTCAGATTTGATGGAGAAATTAAAACCTTTACAGACAAGCAAAAGCTGAGAGAGTTCAGCACCACCAAACCAGCTTTACAACAAATGCTAAAGGATCTTCTCTAGGCAAGAGACACAAGAGAAGGAAAAGACCTACAATAACAAACCCAAAACAATTAAGAAAATGGGAATAGGAACATACATATCAATAATTACCTTAAATGTAAATGGATTAAAGGCTCCCACCAAAAGACACAGACTGGCTGAATGGATACCAAAACAAGATCCATATATATGCTGTCTACAAGAGACTCACTTCAGACCTAGAGACACATACAGATTGAAAGTGAGGGGATGGAAAAAGATATTCCATGCAAATGGAAATCAAAAGAAAGCTGGAGTAGCAATTCTCATATCAGACAAAGTAGACTTTAAAATAAAGACTATTAGAAGAGACAAAGAAGGACACTACATAATGATCAAGGGATCGATCCAAGAAGAAGATATAACAATTGTAAATATTTATGCACCCAACATAGGAGCACCTCAATACATAAGGCAAATACTAACAGCCATAAAACGGGAAATCGACAGTAACACATGCATAGTAGGGGACTTTAACACCCCACTTTCACCAATGGACAGATCATCCAAAGTGAAAATAAATAAGGAAACACAAGCTTTAAATGATACATTAAACAATATGGACTTAATTGATACTTATAGGACACTCCATCCAAAAACAACAGAATACACATTCTTCTCAAGTGCTCATGGAATATTCTCCAGGATAGATCATATCTTGGGTCACAAATCAAGCCTTGGTAAATTTAAGAAAATTGAAATTGTATCAAGTATCTTTTCTGACCACAACACTATGAGACTAGATATCAATCACAGGAAAGATATGAAAAAAATACAAACACATGGAGGCTAAACAATACACTACTTAATAACGAAGTGATCACTGAAGAAATCAAAGAGGAAATCAAAAAATACCTAGAAACAAATGACAATGGAGACACGACGACCCAAAACCTATGGGATGCAGCAAAAGCAGTTCTAAGAGGGAAGTTTATAGCAATACAATTCCACCTTAAGGAACAGGAAACGTCTCGAATAAACAACCTAACTTTGCACCTAAAGCAATTAGAGAAAGATGAACAAAAAAATCCCAAAGTTAGCAGAAGGAAAGAAATCATACAGATCAGATCAGAAATAAATGAAAACGAAATGAAGGAAACGACAGCAAAGATCAACAAAACTAAAAGCTGGTTTTTGAGAAGATAAACAAAATTGATAAACCACTAGCCAGACTCATCAAGAAAAAAAGGGAGAAGACTCAAATCAACAGAACTAGAAATGAAAAAGGAGAAGTAACAACTGACACTGCAGAAATACAAAGGATCATGAGAGATTACTACAAGCAACTCTATGCCAATAAAATGGACAACCTGGAAGAAATGGACAAATTCTTAGAAATGCACAACCTGCCAAGACTGAATCAGGAAGAAACAGAAAATATGAACAGACCAATCACAAGCATTGAAATTGAAACTGTGATTAAAAATCTTCCAATAAACAAAAGCCCAGGATCAGATGGCTTCACAGGTGAATTCTATCAAACATTTAGAGAAGAGCTAACACCTATCCTTCTCAAACTCTTCCACAATATAGCAGAGGGAGGAAAACTCCCAAACTCATTCTACGAGGCCACCATCACCCTGATACCAAAACCAGACAAGGATGTCACAAAGAAAGAAAACTACAGGCCAATATCACTGATGAACATAGATGCAAAAATCCTCAACAAAATACTAGCAAACAGAATCCAACAGCACATTAAGAGGATCATACACCGTGATCAAGTGGGGTTTATTCCAGGAATGCAAGGATTCTTCAATATACGCAAATCAATCAATGTGATACACCATATTAACAAATTGAAGGAGAAAAACCATACGGTCATCTCAATAGATGCAGAGAAAGCTTTCGACAAAATTCAACACCCATTTTGATAAAAACCCTCCAGAGAGTAGGCATAGAGGGAACTTTCCTCAACATAATAAAGGCCATATATGACAAACCCACAGCCAACATCGTCCTCAATGGTGAAAAACTGAAAGCATTTCCACAAAGATCAGGAACAAGACAAGGTTGTCCACTCACCACTACTATTCAACATAGTTTTGGAAGTTTTAGCCACAGCAATCAGAGAAGAAAAGGAAATAAAAGGAATCCAAATCAGAAAAGAAGAAGTAAAGCTGTCACTGTTTGCAGATGACATGATACTATACATAGAGAATCCTAAAGATCCAACCAGAAAACTACTAGAGCTAATCAATGAATTTGGTACAGTAGCAGGATACAAAATTAATGCACAGAAATCTCTCGCATTCCTATACACTAATGATGAAAAATCTGAAACTGAAATCAAGAAAACACTTCCATTTACCATTGCAACAAAAAGAATAAAACATCTAGGAATAAACCTACCTAAGGAGACAAAAGACCTCTATGCAGAAAATTATAAGACACTGATGAAAGAAATTAAAGACGATACAAATAGATGGAGAGATAGACCATGTTCTTGGGTTGGAAGAATCAACATTGTGAAAATGACTCTACTACCCAAAGCAATCTACAGATTCAATGCAACCCCTATCAAACTACCAATGGCATTTTTCACAGAACTAGAACAAAAAACTTCACAATTTGTATGGAAACACAAAAGACCTCGAATAGCCAAAGCAATCTTGAGAACGAAAAACGGAGCTGGAGGAATCAGGCTCCCTGACTTCAGACTACACTACAAAACTACAGTAATCAGGACAGTATGGTACTGGCACAGAAACAGAAATATAGATCAATGGAACAAGATAGAAAGCCCAGAGATAAACCCACACATGTATGGTCACCTTATCTTTGATAAAGGAGGTAGGAATGTACAGTGGAGAAAGGACAGCCTCTTCAATAAGTGATGCTGGGAAAACTGGACAGGTACATGTAAAAGTATGAGATTAGATCACTCCCTAACACCATACACAAAAATAAGCTCAAAATGGATTAAAGACCTAAATGTAAGGCCAGAAACTATTAAACTCTTAGAGGAAAACATAGGCAGAACACTCTATGACATAAATCACAGCAAGATCCTTTTTGACCCGCCTCCTAGAGAAATGGAAATAAAAACAAAAATAAACAAATGGGACCTAATGAAACTTCAAAGCTTTTGCACAGCAAAGGAAACCATAAACAAGACCAAAAGACAACCCTCAGAATGGGAGAACATATTTGCAAATGAAGCAACTGACAAAGGATTAATTTCCAAAATTTACAAGCAGCTCATGCAGCTTAATAACAAAAAAACAAACAACCCATCCAAAAATGGGCAGAAGACCTAAATAGACATTTCTCCAAAGAAGATACACAGACTGCCAACAAACACATGAAAGAATGCTCAACATCATTAATCATTAGAGAAATGCAAACCAAAACTACAATGAGATATCATCTCACACCAGTCAGAATGGCCATCATCAAAAAATCTAGAAACAATAAATGCTGGAGAGGGTGTGGAGAAAAGGGAACCCTCTTGCACTGCTGGTGGGAATGTGAATTGGTACAGCCACTATGGAGAACAGTATGGAGGTGCCTTAAAAAACTACAAATAGAACTACCATATGACCCAGCAATCCCACTACTGGGCATATACCCTGAGAAAACCATAATTCAAAAAGAGTTACGTACCAAAATGTTCATTGCAGCTCTATTTACAATAGCCAGGAGATGGAAACAACCTAAGTGTCCATCATCAGATGAATGGATAAAGAAGATGTGGCACATATGTACAATGGAATATTACTCAGCCATAAAAAGAAACGAAATTGAGCTATTTTTAATGAGGTGGATGAACCTAGAGTCTGTCATCCAGAGTGAAGTAAGTCAGAAAGAGAAAGACAAATACCGTATGCTAACACATATATATGGAATTTGAGGAAAAAAAAAGTCATGAAGAACCTAGGGGTAAGACAGGAATAAAGACACAGGCCTACTACAGAATGGACTTGAGGATATGGGGAGGGGGAAGGGTAAGCTGTGACAAAGTGAGAGAGTGGCACGGACATATATACACGACCAAATGTAAAACAGATAGCTAGTGGGAAGCAGCTGCATAGCACAGGGAGATCAGCTCAGTGCTCTGTGACCACCTAGAGGGGTGGTATAGGGAGGGTGGGAGGGAGTGAGACGCAAGAGGGAAGAGATATGGGAACATATGTATATGTATAACTGATTCACTTTGTTATAAAGCAGAAACTAACACACCACTGTAAAGCAATTATACTCCAATAAAGATGTGAAAAAATTTATTTATTTATTGGCTGCGTTGGGTTTTCATCGCTGCTCGCAGGCCTTCTCTAGTTGCAGTGAGCAGAAGCCACTCTTCGTCATGGCACGCAGGCTTCTCACTGCAGTGGCTTGTTTTTGTTGCGGAACACGGGCTCTAGGTGTGCAGGCTTCAGTAGTTGTGGCATGCAGCCTCTGCAATTGTGGCACACGGGCCCAGCTGCTCCGCATGTGGGATCTTCCCAGACCAGGGCTTGAACCCGTGTCCTCTGCACTGGCAGGCAGACTCCCAACCACTGCGCCACCAGGGAAATCCCTGCCAAGCACTTTAAATTGTTTATATCGTTAAAAAGATCTGCTAATGCAGGGGACACGGGTTCGAGCCCTGGTCCGGGAAGATCCCACATGCTGCGGAGCAACTAAGCCCGTGCGCCACAACTAATGAACCTTAGCTCCAGAGTCCCCGAGCTACAAACACTGAGCTCATGTGCTGCATCTATTGAAGCCCACGCGACTAGAGCCCATGCTCCACAATAAGAGAAGCCACCACAATGCGAAGCCCATGCACTGCAACGAATAGTCCCCGCTCTCTGCAACTAGAGAAAGCCCACGAGCAGCAACGAAGACCCAACACAGCCATAAATAAATAAATAAATAAATTTATAAAAAGATCTAACTTGTGAAGCTTTCAGATCATTTGCTTTACTGCAAATAAGTAAATATCTCAGTTAGCTAAATAAAACCGATTTCTATATAGAATTTACCCTTCCAATCAACAAAGCAAAAATAATAATAATGATAAACTAAAATGATTGGAAAGTAGGTTTTTCTAATGTTAAAAATTTCTTCTCACAAAAACCAATATTTTCTCACATTCACCTAAATATTTTTAGATATAACATGTCTAAATTTTATCACATACAAATGCAGGTTCATGTGGTGTAATTGCTAACCACCAACCACCCACAACCATACTCCCATACTCCTAAGGATAAAGAACAGTAATTTTTTTAAAAAAGCAAAAAAATTCTTCTACCTGATCTGATAAGGTGCTACACATAAGCAAAATTGATTTAAATGACCTCCTCACATCCCCTGTTCTGATTTCCCCTTTTTCACACAAGGCCCTCTTAAAGGGGTATAAGTCAATTCAGTGACACACATCTGATGTCTAAGAGCATTCAAAAGCAGGAATATTGGGGAAAGTTTCTGCATATTTTGAGCTCTTTCTGGAAATTTCCTTTGCTCTTTGACTCCTTCCCTAATGACAAAGAAAAGTAAAATGGCTAGGTAGAATACAATTACAAACTACAAATAAATTACAGATATCATATAAAGTTCTCATTTTGGCCCTTAAAAAATCATTAAGTACCTTATGGGGCAGATATATCTTGGCACACTTTTATGTAAACAAAACCCAAAGAAGAGCAGGTGTGGGAAGGTGACCACAAACAAAGTCAACACATGTATTGAGGCAATACAGTATACTTACTTTAAGGAAACAAAAAAAAGTAGCAATAATCAGCTTTGGTCGCATTAATAGAAGTAATATCTATCTCAAAGTGGGAAAATACAGTCATTTATTCTGCAGTACAACTCTACACCTAGTTATAAGGCACAGTTTAAAAAGGAATATTGCCAAAGCGAGATTCCCAGAGAAAAGTAACCAGGAAACAAGGCACACTCAGTACCGTCACAGAACATGACTGATAATACTAGAAACACTAACTCTCATGACTTTAGTATCCTTCTATATGATGACTTCCAAATCTATATCCCCAAGACTGACCTGTCCCCTGGGCTTCAAATGCATAACTACACGCCTGCTAGATATATTTATTTGACTGTTTCACATACATTTTGGCCTCAACCTAAGAGATAGTATAGTGTAAAGAGCATGAATGGTGGAGCCAGAATGCCATGATACAAATCCAGAGTCTGGATTCCATGCTCTACAGCTATGTGAACCTTGAACAAACAAATTACTTGACCTCTTTGTTCCTCAACTTCCTCAGCTATAAAATGGAAACAGTAATATTTATCTTGTAAGTTTGTCATGAGATTAAAATATGTAATTTTTGAAAGTTCTTAAAATAGAAATGGACACATACTCAGTGCTCAAAGTGTTTGTGGAAAAAAATGCATACCTATTAACCAAATTCAAACTCTCCATCCCCAAAACTATGCCTCTTTCTATAATATTTATTTCAGAAGATGTCTACAAGACAAAAACTCTACCCCTTTCCATGCCTTAACCTCTTTCTTCAGTGAGTCCTTCAAGTCTTGCCATAAGGGCCAACAAAATCTGGCCAGAAAATGAGGAAAGAGAGAAGGAGGAAAGAGAGAAGAAAAGGGGAAAATGAGGGAAGAAAGAGAGAAGGATGAGAAACTAAGGAATTATGGCAGTATGTCCACAAAAATGTTAACAGTGGTTGTCTCTGGTTGAAGAGATTACAAGTAATCACATTCTTCTTTATATACCTTTCTGTATTTCTGAGATCTTCTAAAAGATAAAACGTGCTACCCCTTTCAGTAGAGAGAAAAATAAATTGTTTCGAAAATGTCTTTAATGATATTCCAGATAAAGTCTAAGTCCTTCAGTAGGACCTTCATAGTTGGTTCCTATGCCTTTTGCCACCCCCCATATCCCTTGCATCCTCATATCTGTACCTCTGCACAAGCTGAACACAATCCCCATTCACCTTTACCTGGCTAATTCTTACCACATGGGTAGCCTCTCCTCTGGAAAGCCTTCTTGGACCGCAACCCTGCTCACTTCAAACCCACTGTTCCAATGTAGGCTAACTACTCCTTCTGCATGCACCTTTAGAACCTAGTGCACACATATAGCATTTACCATAGTAAGTTCAATAATTAAAGTGTTTATAAATTTGTCTCTCTCTGTCCTTGAAATAAGGAAACTCCAGCAGTATCTCACACGCAGTAAGGGATCAAAAACAGTTTGTTGTACAAAAGACTCCAAAGTCATATTGTTTCTATTCTATTATGTTGTTTCTCTAGAGCTATATAAAAGTTGAAAAGGTGAATTCCTAAAATAGCAGATTCTCAATCTTGGAGTACTCAAGGTAAAACAGAATGCTACCATTCTTGTTTCTTCAGTCAATCGTTTGTTCACCAAATATTTATTTAGTACCTCATATATGCCTAGCATTAGGGATACAAAGATGAGCAAAAACAAAGGGTTTCTTTTCTCATGATACTTGAGGTGGGAAGAGGAGAGGGTAAATACTGGCTAAATACTCAAAGCTACTAAGTAAACACTAGTGAACTGGCCTTGAAGTTAAAAAAAATACTATTCTAATAGAATATATAATGAAAGACATCACCATGTTTGGAAAGATCAAAGATTGTGAATTAGGAATGAGATTGGGTTACTTAAAGAAAGCAATTGTCAATCCTTTTTTCTGGCTGCCACATACATACATATCCAGTTATGCATTCTTTCCACAACAAGCTAAATAACTTTACTCTTAATGAACAGACCATAAAGCCTCACCAATTACACTACCCTATGCCTTCTTCAAAAACCAAGCCAAACCTGTTCTTTATGACTTGCAAAGCCAAGAACTAGAAGATGAACCAACCTTAATTTCCTGGCCACAAATGATTAGTCCAGGGATGATTTACTGAGGGCTGCCCTATAAGAACTCTCTATATTGAAAGATGTGCAGAGACTGTTAGCTGCCCACCCAATATCTATTTTTCCCCCTTTTCTCCCACTAGGAGATTTTACTGGGGATGGCAACACACCGAGCTCAAAACATCAAATCACCTAACTCCAGACTTTTTTATGTTACAGGAAAGAAAAATACATCCCCCACCTCATTTAAGCCATTATTGTTCGCGTTTTCTGTTGAATGCAATTGAATGCTGCGGAGCAACTGAGTCCATGCACCACAACTACTGAGCCTGAGCTCTAGAGCCCGCGAGCCACATCTACTGAGCCTGCATGCCTAGAGCCCGTGCTCCACAACAAGAGAAGCCACCGCAATGAGAAGCCCACGTACCACAATGAAGAGTAGCCCCCGCTTGCTGCTACTAGAGAAAGCCCACATGCAGCAACAAAGACCCAAGGCAGACAAAAATAAATAAATAAAATTTAAAAAAAAAAAAGATGTGATTTCTTTAAGCCTAACGAATGCTACTGACAACTAATGGAACTAAATGAAACTTCTGCCCTTTGGGGCAATGGAAGAATATAATTCATAATGGCAGGCATAGCCAAGAGTGAAACAAGACACACCTTAATGTTGAACACCCAAAGCAGAGCTGTTTGAAATAAGAACTCAGGGTTTAAAGCTATCTCTTCCTTGCAACTAGACAGAACATTAACTGAAATGCATAGCATTCTTTTCTCATGAAAGGATATTAGAATTCAGCTGAGAACAATATTATTTTAGATACAGGCTTAAATATACTTTTTTTAAAAAAAAATTTTAATAAATAAAATAGCCACAATTTTTGGTAGTTATGGGTACCAAATTGCTAGGCCCCCTCGAAATTCTATCTGGCATGCAGTTAAATCGACAGGCTCATTAAATATTTACAAGGACTGGACAGAAATGGGTATGTATAGCTTATTTAAATATTGATGGGTAGAGGGAAATAAGAGAGAAGGGAATCCAAGACTACATGATTTCCACAGATCCAAGATTAACTAACCAAGATTAACAGTTCCCTTTATGTGTGGGGCTTACTTCAGTCTGATAGCTTTCTTCAGACTGCCCCTTTCATCTGTAATTTCTGATATACAGCTTTCCTACGTGAGTCTTTAGGCTAGTTTTAGTTTTTCTGAGAAAGCAAATTGCTTCCTATAGGTTCCTTGAGAACACTCCATAGTGTACGAGAGTCGAGGTGAGCAAAACCTTACCTGTATAGGACAGTCCAAAGGATCAGATAAATCCGTGGGAGAACAAAGCTAATGTCATGGAGTGAGGTGGAGTAAAAAAAATGAAATCTGACACCAGAGCTTTGACTTTAATTGAGCTAAGACACAGTGTCCAGATGAGGATGATAAAAGTAGGAAATAAACACTTTCAATATGGCTTTTTAAAATAATCAAAAAGAACTGTAATTATAGTAATAAAACACTTTCGAAGACCTTTTCCTTCTCCCACTTCCCTAAAATACGCAGTAAGATTAACACGATTTAATAATTAAAACTGCATAACTAATCAATCCACACCTTGGTTCTACAAATTTGAGAGGGTATTGAGAGCAGAAAAGGAAAGAGAATGAAGTCTCCTGGGACTGCTCCAAATGAAAGAAATCCTTTTTATATCATTAAGTTTTATACCAAAATCACAGAATTATTTTGGAAAACATACCCTAATAAAAGATAACAATAGTAACAACAGCTAACACATAATGATTACTATGCACAAGCACTATTCTGAGCACTTTTATGTGTATTAATTCATTTGATCTTTCTAATGATCCTGTAAGTCACAATACTATTTTTATTCTTATTAGACTGATGAAAAGAGGCAGAGTCTTTAAGTAAGACTTAAGATCACCAAATTACTAAGTGGAGAAGCTAGAATTAAAACTCAAAGAGTCAGATTCTAGAGTCCATTCTCTTAATCACTTTACCAAATTGTCTTTTTAGGTATTACAACTTAAATTCATTTGCAGAGTAAAACTGGACAGAGCTAAAATTATTTCTACTTTCTCCCTATCTTGTCAAGGTACTGCTACTCCCCTAGTCACCCAAATCCGAATCCATGAGACAACTTTTGGCCCTTTGGTGCACTCATATTCAATTAGTCATCCAAACAAACCCTGTCAATTAAATACATACTCCATTTCCACTCCTATTATTATCCTGGCGATTCTGTAGCCAAGAACTGCATCAGCTTTTTAAGAAGCCAATAGCTCATGCCAACCGAACTGCAGGCCTCTTATATTAGTTTTATGAGGCATAATTATAGTAAAATATTTTACGTTTCCCCATAAAAGTTCTCCTTATTAATTTCAGCCCATCTCTTTAGCCTATATATTAATATTCCCTTCCAGATATATACCAAAACACTGGGTAAGCAAAACTTTAAAAATGTACTAATATACTCCCTATTCAAATGAAACACAGAGACTTTAAGGTTTTAGCACTAGAAATAAAATCTATAGGAGAGAAAGGTAGCTGGATCAAGTGATCTTTTAAACTTTACACTTGGGGGTAGGGTGCTCTCACTTCAATTACCATAATCATAAATTATGACCCTCAAGGGAGCATAGTGCTTCCTTTAATCCATTTTGGTTCCAATGAGCATCAACGAGACAGTTTGCAGACTTTAAAAAGGACTTTACCAAACAGAGAGAAACAAATAAAAATAGAGGTCAACAAGCTTAAAAGCAGTCCACAGCATAGGATAAATCACAGTGCTCTCCAAACTTTTTCACTTCCTGCAACACAGATGTTATTTACACAGCACACATGGTAAATCAAGACTGCTCACATCAGTGGTCTCAATACCTCAACACACTGATGGCCCAGCCAAGTGGCACAGAGCATCGCTTGGCAAGTTCCACACTAACCTACCGCAGCTTATTTGCTCTCAGCCTTCATAAATTCTAATCTATTCCAAGCCAGAGAGCCATCCAAAGCCCGAGAACACCTTTGAAGGTCCTTCATATGGGTTCCTCACTTCCCAGCTACCTTTGTGCTAGGATGTGGGGAGTGCTATCTTCTGCTCTTTCTCTTGAGAGACAGAAAGAAATAGTAGCTAATTCTGACCTACACCTTGGACCCTCCTATTTTATTCCTGTTTTAAATCTGGAAGAAAAGCCTCATCTAGCTGCTTGGTAACTGACCACTGAGTGACTTTATTCAATTAGTGAGCTCTTACCTCCACATATAGGAGTAGCTACCTGAACCAGAGGGCTAAGGTGATTTGAGATTATAAAATACACCAATATTGGTATTTGAAACTTGCCACAGATATTAATATGGTGTGATATGGAGTATATTAACTTCTCATTATACGATGTTCTTGTAATGTTTTCATACCCTTGCAGCACTGCAACTAACACCTCTAAAAATGACTGCCAGAGCAGTAGCAAGAGCTCATGACTCTACTAGCAATAGCTGGCACTAGTCTCCGGTCTCTAATATGATCTGTTACAAAGCTAGCCAAAAATAATGTCCAAAGATTTGTCCTAATTTAAATTTCTTTTTGAAAAGCAGAAGGCAACTGAATTAAGATCCTAAATGTACATGTACATAGTGTAACATCCAGCATTACATGGACCAGCTACCCATTTAATCACTTTCAACTAGATCATGTAAGTGTCTGAAATCTCACTTAGTATAAAATAATTAAATAGGATAGGTAAGATTTAACATTCTGCCCTGCATATGGTCTAGAAAGTCCAATTTATTAGGTTAAGAATCTTATATTTGTAATTTACCAACACATCTAAACATTTTAGAACCACCAACTTTTGAAAAAAAGAACATGAGTATGTATATATTTTAATACAAATTTAGAAACAGGATTTCGAAGGAGAAAAACATAGTATTTCCAAGTACAGGAACAACAACTGGAATATTAACCTGAATAGGTCAGGCTAATGTGCTTATAAATTTGTGAAGCAGAACAAGACCCTTGAAGATGATGTGTATAAAACTATGAAGGTGAATATATATACAAGAACAAGTTTATCGTCACTAAAAAAATGCTATTAGACTGAATCTGAGGGCATGGGCCACATCTGTCTTATTTACTGTTGTATCCCCAGCACCCAACACATTGTCCAGCACCTAACAGGCACTAAGAACATACTTAAGGATGAATCACTGGAAGCTACATGACCATTTGGAAAAGACTATTGTATACAAACTAATTTAACCATCAAAAAGGAGGTTGGAATTTGACCAGGAAACCTTTAAGGTCCTTTCCAAACCCTAAGATCACATGACATTTTTATCATTACCCCAGTGAAGATTTTAAATGAGGGTCACACTTCATTATAGGAAGAACCTTTAGAGAGATGTCTACCAGTTACTAGAGGCTGCATGATAACCCATCAGTCATTCTATACAAATCTTTGTCAAGCAGGAAAAAAGAAAGAAAAATGAGTAAAAGAGAATCACTAAACATTACAGATCCTAAAGGACAAATTAACCTTATTTATATATTTCTATATTTTGAAACTAGACAATTAGATTAATCTAAAAAAATTATCAAGTCCATGGATTGTATTAAAAGAATAAATCTTTAAATGCTGTGTTATGTACACTAACAAACAACTAAGGGGGAAAATCCCCTAGTATCAAAAGTACATAAAGGGACTTCCCTGGTGGTGCAGTGGTTAAGAATCCTCCTGCCAAGGCAGGCGACACGGGTTCGAGCCCTGGTCTGGGAAGATCCCACATGCCGCGGAGCAACTGAACCCGTGCACCACAACTACTGAGCCTGCGCTTTAGAGCCCCTGCGTCACAACTGCTGAGCGTGTGCACTGCAACTGCTGAAGCCCACGCGCCCTAGAGCCTGTGCTCCGCAACAAGAGAAGCCACCACAATGAGAAGCCCACGCCACAATGAAGAGTAGTCCCCGCTCGCCACAACTAGAGAGAAAAGCGCACGCGCAGCAACGAAGACCCAACGCAGCCAAAAAAAAAAAAAAAAACCAAAAAAACAAATGTAAATATATTACTTAAAAACATATATATTTTAAAAACAAATATATTTTTTAAAAAGTACATAGAATAATTTTTTCCTTAGAAGCCTCAAATTGGAAAGTCCTGTAACAGTTAAGCAACTGCTCAGTTACAGAATTTAGAAATACGTAAGATTTTTTTTTACTTGTGCCTAACTCGCTTTAATGATAAACTGCAAATGTGTGATAAATCTCTCTACTCTTTTCTTTGTCTTGAATGGAATACAAATATTTTAAAAAATAGTGTATCATATACAAATAGATTGCACACTAAATGTGTAACCTATCTGATTACAGTAAGTTATAATCACGGTTGTGTACAACTCACCTGTCTGAATAATTTTTGGCTACTTTAATCCAAGAAACTAACATCCATCACTACTTCATATTAAAGATATTTTCTATAATAATTTGGTGAGATTAAAGTATGTTACAATTTGCTTTGTAAAATCAAAACTATGCAGAACTCTAAAAGCTAGTTAACCTAGCTCATTTGCTTTCCTTAGGCTATCTGGCAAGCAGCAACAGGTAACTGGCTGCCTTGATTACTTATAAACTAATGGGCTACACTATTCCTGCCAATACTTTCTTATTTTTTAATAGTACTTATCACTTCTCAAGTACCATATAATTTACTTATTCATTATAGTTAGTGTCAGTCCATTCTCTACTATAAATTTAAGTTCTAAGAAGACAGGGATTTTATCTGCTTCACTGCCATATCATCAACACCCATCTCAGTGACTGACACATAGTAAGTGTTCAATAAATATCTGTTAAATGAATGAACTGGCATTAAATCATAGCCAAATTTTCAAAATGGCTATAAATTTTAAAGCAAAATTCTGGACAGATGAGCAAACTACAAAAAAAAAAAGTTTTTCGTAAGTACTCACAAGCTAGCACTTTAATAATCTTTATTTTAAAAATCACCAGATATGATCCAGCAATTCCACTCCTGGGTATATATCCAAAGAAAACAAAAACACTAATTCAAAAAGATTGCACCCAATGTCCATAGCAGCACTATTTACAACTGCTAAGATAAAGAAGCAACCAAACTGTCCATCAACAGATGAATGGATAAAGAAGATGTGGTGTGGAATACAACTTAGCCATTGAAAAGAATGAAATTTTACCATTTGCAACAACATGGATGGACTTGGAGGTATTACGCTTAAGTGAAATACATCAGACAGAGAAAGACAAATACTATAAGTTATCACTTATATGTGGAATCTAAAAAATAAGACAAACCAGTGAATATAACAAAAAAGAAACAAACTCACAAAAAAAGAACAAACCAGCGGTTACCAGTGGGGAGAGAAAGAGGGGCAAGATAAGGGTAAGGGATTAAGAGGTACAAACTACAGTGTATAAAATAAATAAGCTACAAATATATATTGTTCAGCACAGGGAATAGGGCAAATATTTTATAATAACTATAAATGAAGTAAAACCTTTAAAAATTGTGAATCACTATGCTGTATACCTGAAACTTACATAATATTGTAAGTCAACTATACCTCAATTTTAAAAATTTTTTTAATTTAATAAAATAAAAATAAAAATCACTAGAGATCTATATCTAAGTTATTAGTTTCTGGACTCCACCCCTACCCCTTTTTCATGTTTAGGAAACAATTCTTCACTTTTAGTAACAGCAGCATCACATCATTCTACTACTTAAAGTTGTCACCATCACCAAGAGGCAACAACAGGCTGTTCTGTGAAATAAGATTACAGGCATTACCTAGATAGAACAATATTAATATAAGTAAATATTCATGTGAAATTGAAATGCATATTCCAGAAATTTTAAAGAAGGCACATTCAGTTTAAAAGAATTTCTAGCTGATGGAATAAATAGAAAATATCGATATTACTTATGAGCAGGGAGCCTTCCTGTGGCTCTTTTCAACTCAGAAAATGTCTCTCCTTCCACCTCTCTGACCTGCCAGAAAGAAAAACATTTAACCAGAATCCAAGATTCTACCTCATCTTGTTTATCAGTGCTCAGAAGTCTCAGGAAAAGCAGTCACTGCCTGGGGAAAGAGACCAGTAAACCTCAAACAATGGAAGCCACAAACAATGGAAACCACAATTAATTCATAAATTGACAGCACTTCTCATTTAAGTTTTATAGCAGTTTATTCCTATTTCCAAAATAAGTACATAGTACTGAATTGGAGAAATATACTGAAGATCTTACTAGGCTTAACGAGATCTTCCAGTCAGTTATGAACCCAATAGTAGAATCTATTTCATTAGAACACTAAGGCTGTGGTAATCAAAGCTATTCTGAGTTCACTCATACTATGGTGTGTTTCTTGTAAATACAGTCCGTCTTTGGAAGAAATAAAAGCTGCTAGCTCCTTAATTACCAAAGATTTGTATCATTAGACCCTTTTGATTTTATTGTTTTAAAGTTAACACTTTTCTATTCATGTCTTTCCAATGCCAGTTAAACCTTCCTAATTAGAATAAGACTTATCTTGTTAATTTTTTTTTAAAAGAAACAGAAAAAGAAAAAAACTTTTAAAAAATCAGCTTACCTCATCTAACACAAGAATAGAGTATTTTAGTTTAGTTTTAGAAAAGCTTTAGCAGAGAGTCAAAAGACCAGGAGTTTTTGTTATCATCTCAGCCAATAGTAAGTAGCTATATGACCTGGATTTCAATATCTAATTTTTAACACAAATGGAGGTGAATTTTAGCACTTAAAGTAAATTCAACTTACCTAAAATTGTCACTTTTCTCTTTAGCTTTCCAAAGCTTGAATTTATACAAATTTTCCCAACTTAAGAAATGATCTAAATTTCCACATATATTTCAGATTCTGGATAATTCTTAGCCTAACTTAAAGTATCTTTAAGCTAGCTAGAATTAGCTGTTTAAAGAAATAAACTTTAGGGCTTCCCTGGTGGCGCAGTGGTTGAGAGTCCGCCTGCCGATGCAGGGAACACGGGTTCGTGCCCCGGTCCGGGAAAATCCCACATGCCGCGGAGCGGCTGGACCCGTGAGCCATGGCCGCTGAGCCTGCGCGTCCAGAGCCTGTGCTCTGCAACGGGAGAGGCCACAGCAGTGAGAGGCCCGCGTACCACAAAAAAAAAAAAAAGAAAGAAAGAAACTTTACTAAGGATCGATTATCTTTATGATTAACTTATGAAATACTGGCCCTATTTTTAGCTTTTATTATATTTAAGGAGATGTCAGAAATCATTCTACCATCCCCTTTATAGACACACTTCAGTAAAATGCAATAGTAAACTACTGCTGACATAAGTACAAAACGAATCCGCCTGCCAATGCAGTGGACATGGGTTCCAGCCCTGGTCCGGGAAGATCCCACATGCCGCAGAGCAACTAAGCCTGTGCGCCACAACTACTGAGCCTGTGCTCTAGAACCTGCAAGCCACAACTACTGAGCCCACATGCCACAACTACTGAAGCCCACGTGCCTAGAGCTCATGCTCCGCAACAAGAGAAGCCACCGCAATGAGAAGCCCACATACCGCAATGAAGAGGAGTCCCTGCTCACCGCAACTAGAGAAAGCTCGTGCACAGCAACGAAGACCCAAGGCAGCCAAAAATAAAAAATATATAAATAAATTTATTTTAAAAAATGACATATATATTACACACACACACATATATACAAACACACACACACATATATATATATATAAAATTTCAAGGCATGTCTTCAAAGTAAGGAAAGATAAAATTTACTATAACAGATACAGCCACATCACTGATAGATTTATAACTGATTAATAAACTTTTAGTTCTCAAAGATTAAAAAACTTTTCTTCAGTAAGTTTTGTCAACTTAGTAACTCTCCACCTAAAATTTTGTACATTGGTGATATTAGTGACTTTTTATAGACACATAAGTACCACTAGAGGCCACCAAATACTTCATTTTTTAAAACTGACACATTTGTTAAGTTATAAGAAAAATGACCATATCCATAGCAGGGAAAGTTCCACATGAATACTCAAAGCACAATACAAACTCAAGAAAAAAGATCTGAACATATTTCATGCAGTAAATAGTATGTCTGGATCACCAAAGAACTTGATTAGAACAAGAACTGGGGTGTGGGGGGATGGATAGTATCAAAATATCATTCCTTATATACCATTGAAAATAGATTATATGACCTAGAGAGTTGATGTTCTCTAAATAGCTGTTGCCTTTCTTAATCAAATTATATATCTATATATAGGTATATATACTGATACAGACAGATAAATAAAATCCCAGAGTTCAATATTCTTTCCTCCATATCACAAAGTCTTTCACATATAGTAATGTTTTTACATCTAAAGTTGGCTACCATCTATAGCAATTAAAATTTTGATAAAGAAGTTCTATTTATAAAAGTCGCCCCACAAATTTGAATATATCCAAATTTCTGGCTTGACAAAGAAAATCTGGCTCGGCAGAATAGATAACACCTGAGAAAACTTTGCTCTGACACCCTAGGTGAATTGCTGCTAGAATACCCTATGTCCCCTCATTTCTTCCAGTCTCCTCCTCCTCACTAAAGGTAAATAGCAAGAAACAGAAGGTCCAAGTAGGATTCAGAGATTCTGTAGATCCAAGTGAAATCTATGAAACAAAATGGGACTTCTTATTATCCGACTGTCCACCTTTTCTGCATGATGATACACTATTTTTCAAGAGTTTTCAAGCATTCCAGGTAAACTTTATTCGTTCATGCTTTTGGTGTTCTATTTAAAGTCTCTGCTTAACTAAAGGTTGCAAAGATGTTCTCCTAAGTTTTCCTTTAAAAACCTTTATACTTTTAGCTTTTACATTTAGTCTATGATCTACTTCAAATTAATTTTTCTGTAGGTTGTGAGGCAGGGTCAAGGCTTTTTTTTTTTCCAAATGGACATTCAGTTGTTTCAGCACCATTTGTTGAAAACCCTATCTTTTTCACAACTGAATCACCTTGGCAACTTTATTGAATATATATTTACCATAATGTGTGTGTTTGCTTCTAGACTGTAGCAAGGATCTACAAAAGACAATCCTGAAGCCAATACCACATTTGAATACTGAGCTCTACAGTATGCCTTGAAACCAGGTCAAGTCCAGTACAAGTCCTCCAACTTTGTTCTTCTCCAAATTCTTTGGCTACTTGCTATACAATGTGTCTTAGAGACTGATTCACGTCACTGAACAAAGCTCTAGGTCATATTTTTCTAAAAAGTTTTTAATAGTAGTAAAATATACATAACATAAAATTTATCATCTTAACCATTTTTAAATGTGCAGTTCAGTAGTGTCAAGTACATTCATATTGTCCTGCAATCACTCTCCAGAACACTTTTCATCTTGCAAAACTGAAAATCTATACCCATAGACTTAGCATAATGTCCTCAAGGTTCATCCATGTTGTAGCACATGTCAGAATCTCCTTCATTTTTAAGGCTGAATAATATTTCATTGTATGTATATACCACATTTTGTTTATCCATTTATCTGTCAGTGGATACCTGGATTGCTTTTGGCTGTGGTGAATAATGCCACTATGAACGTGTGAACAAAAAATCTATTTGAGTCCCTGCTTTCAGTTCTTTGGGGTATATACCCAGAAGTGAAATTGCTGGACCATACAGTAATTCCATTCTCAATTTTTTGAGGAACCGCCCTATCATTTTCCATGGTAGCTGTACCATTTTACATTCCCACCAACAGTACACAAGGACTGTAATTTCTCCACATCTTTGCCAGCACTTTGTGTTTTTTTATATTAGTCATCGTAATAGGTGTGCTGTTTTGATTTGCGTTTCCCTAATGGTTAGTGACATTAGCATCTTTTCATCTGCTTGTTGGCCATCTTCTATCTCATACTTTTTAACAGTTGCATTATATTCTGATGAATGACTGTGGCACTACTAATTCAATCAGTCACCTACTGATAGACATTTAGGTAGTTTCCAATTTTTTGCCTTGAATAACTTTACACATGCATATGTATAAGTAACCATAAAAATCAATTTGTTCAGGACGCATGTTTTCCGATTCACTACCTTTCACTCTCAAAAGCATTCTGGTTTGAATAATATATATTATTTATCCAAGTGTCAGTTCTGCTATAGGACAAATTGCTACAAGTGAAATTAGGCAAGAACTAACTTTGATTAACCTTCCAAGGCTATTTGTTACCAGAGCTCACCCCATATTAGAAGTCCGGTATTAGAAAGAGATACCAAAATATGGCTTAGCTCTGTCTGAGACATGTAGGCTATACACTTAGATTACAGGAATTGCAGAAAACACACAGGCATGACTAGGATTCAAGTACAAAAGACTGACAGAATAGTGATACCATCACTTCCCAGAGAAAACAAAATACCCAAAAAATGAAAACTGAATCTTACAGAAAGTCTGTAGTAAGGGGGCCACAAAAACAAAATAAAACAAAAACAGGGAAAAATGGAAGAGAATTAACTGACATTAAGAGAAAATTAGCATGATGAAGACTGTTGTATTTTCTCTGACACCAAGTATGTGTTTTTTCCCAATACCAACTGGGTGTCCAACAATTCAATTCATTTATGACACTAACTTCCCAGAGTCAGTGCAGACCCCACAATCAAGGGGTCAGGGCTCTGCCCCACAAGACTGACCTCACTCAAGATGCCAGCTGCAAAAGGGATGACCAAGTTATCCACACTTCTGCCTGCAGACTACAAATTCAGGGGCTCACATGACTGTCCCCCTCAGGTTCAATAATTCACTAGGACAGCTCACTGAACTCAGGAAAACACTTTACCTACACTTACCAGTTTACCGTAAAGTATATAACTCAAAAAGAGCCAAATAGAAGAGATAGATAAGTCAAGGTATGGAGGGAGGGGGTGACACAGAGCCTCCACACCTTCTCCAATCACACTACCTTCCCAGCACATAGATGTGTTCACCAACTTGGAAGATCTCTATATCCCTTCATCTAGGGGTTTTTATGGAAGCTTCATTAGGTAAGCATGATTGATTAGCTCGTTGGCCATTGGTGATTGAACTCAATCTCCAGCCCCTCTCCCCTCCCAAGTAGGGCTGAAATTTCCAAACCTCTAACCGCATGGTTGGTTCCTGTGGCACATCAGCCCCCTTCCTGAAGCTACCTAGCGTTCCCTAAATTCATAAGCCATCTCATTAGCATACAAAAGACAGTAAACTCCAAAGATTTCAGGAACTTTGTGCCAGGAACTGAGACAAAAACTAAATACAGTGTTCATTTTTTATTTTACCACAAAGACTGAATTAATGATGTCAAAAAATAAAGTGGTCAAGGAGAATTAAGATAAGGGAAAAGGCCTCTGAATTTCAGCAAGAACACTGTGGCAGAAGAAAGGTAGTTGTTCACTAAATCTGTTTCACTTTTCTCCTAGGCACCCATCTAGGCTTTATTTGCCAAACTCCCATTACAGTTAACTGTGGTTAAATGACTGATTTCTGATGAATGGAACAGGATAGAAGTGATGTATACAGCCTCCCAGGCCTACCCCATAAAACCCACCTCCATGCTTTCTTTTACTACTCTGCCAACTGAATGCTGATGCCCAAGATGACCCTGAGAACCACACTTTGAAGACAGCAAACCACACTCCTGTCTACACCACTGTCACTAATCAAGTAAGTGATTATGCAAGTAAGAAGAAAAAAGCTTGTTTCATTCTAGCCACTAAGGCTTCAAGGTTCACCTATTATAACATCTAGTATTTATTAACTTAATGAATTCAGAAAATATTACTAAACTTCAACTTTGTGATTTCAGAATGGAGAGGACATAAAGTGTACTTCAGAATAAACCTCTGAAATGTGGGTGAGATGGATGTAAGAGATGCGAGTGGACAGCAAGAAATCATAACATTATAGTTTATTAAAATATTAATAGACAATCACCTGATAACAGTCCTGTAGGAAAAGCAGTATTATCAGAAAGATAAATTAACTTTGCTTAAGATTTTAAAGTTTCAGATCCCATATTGCTTCCAGAGTACCACACCAGTCTCTTATAGAAATAGAGACAGCAAATGAAGAATAATCATTTGAAACATTTTATAATGAAGAAGAAATAGGATAATAGCTAAGAAATAAACTCAAGAAAAGACTTTTTAAAGTTAATACTTGGGATCAATGGAAAATGAAGAATAGAACAAGGAACTGGACATTAAAAAGTATAGAACAACCATAGTGGTGATATGACAGACAATTACATGAGAGATCAGTAGCAGTATTCTGTGTGGTAACGGGGCCAGGCTGTTTGCAAACAACATGAATTTGTAGTAGGTCAGGCTTGTGTACTGTAGTTCTACGTCTTCTTCAGGAAGTTCACTATGGCGTCAAAGCATTAGGGATAGCAGGACCCCAACATGGCAAGAAAACCTCTCCTGAGGTGGTTCTGAGAGCAGACCATGGAGACTGGGTAGGTGATTCTCTAGCATAACTGAGGCTATCAATACATTAGTAAAATAAGCAGAATTGTAAGCTACTGAAAGTCTAGTACCGTATAACAAACCACCTTAGTAAGCATCAAGGAATGTGAGAAGAGTAACACCAAGACTGACTAGCTTCTACCTCAGAGATGTTGAGAGAATCCACTATCTCAGATGCATCCTCTAGACTCCATCTACAGGATGGAGTTCCTACCTGCTATGCAGTTTTATTACTTCAAAGAGACAACTGTGTCTTTGGGAGTAGGAAACAAAAATGTGAGCTCAAACCACCACTTTCCAGCTTAAACCCCATTTGTATCCACTTGCTTTGTTGTGAACATAACTTTAAACGTCCTTTTTGTAGTCCTTAGTATGTTTCAAAAGCCATGTCTTCATGAAACAATCTAAATATCCATTGACAGAGGAACAGATAAAGAAGATGTGGTACATATATACAATGGAATACTACTCAGTCATAAAAAAGAACAAAATAATACGATTTGCAGCAACATGGATGCAACTGGAGATTGTCATACTAAGTGAAGTCAAAAAGAGAAAGAGAAATACCATATGATATCACTTACATGTGTAATCTAAAATATGGCACAAATGAACCTATGAAACAGAAACAGACACAGAGAACAGACTGTGGTTGCCATGTGGGGGGTGGTATGGGAGTGATGGACTGGGAGTATGGAGTGAGTAGATGCAAACTATTACATATAGAATGGATAAACAACAAGGTCCTACTGTATAGCACAGGGAACTATATTCAATATCCTGGGATAAACCGTAATGGAATAGAATACATTGAGTATTCTCATAGACTACTCATAGAATACTGAGTCACTTTGCTGTATAGCAGAAATTAACACAACACTGTACATCAACTATACTTCAATAAAAAAATAAATTAAAAAAAGCCATGTCTTCATACTTCATAGCAATGTTCTTGTTTTCAGCCTCAACTCTATGCAAAATCAAGAGTTCTTCCACACATCCTTTACACCAGCTTTAAAACTAAATTCATCACCAAGCACCCTACCTCAGCACAGAGGCTTTAGATGCTACCTACAGTATCTTTCATAGGTCTCGTTTATAATTATATATTTTTTATTTTTAGCTGTCTTCTTATCTCAAATCTCTCTGGCTGGGAAAGTATCCGGCCTATCTTTATTTTAAATATTACTTATACAGCTAGTTTTTTATACTCACATGCAGGACCTACATTTTCACCTATTATATTTAATCCTCTTATATAAAGGGCCCGTAACTCCAGCCTTTTAAAATCTTTGTGAACCCTGATTCTGTCATCCAGTATGTTCACTACCTTTCTCATCCTCCTTTCACGCATATTCCTCTACAAAGAGGGGAGAAAATTCTCTTCCGTCCTTTCTACACTCGGTTTCCTGACCAAACAGTATTTATATCTAGGTCAGATGGACCACTGCTAGCCCATCTGCGGTATTCAATGCATTCTAAACAACTAAAAGAATTAAAATATTACATGATACTTATACTTACTTCTCTGCCCTCAAATAGCATCCCATACTAAGGCTACTTCTCCTATGTTACAACTGCAGAATGCTGAATACAAGATTTTTTTACCTCTTCTCCCCAATCTATACTTATAATTACAGAAAACTGGATTCATACTGAAGGTAGTCAAATCATTAGTCTATAACTTAAATAAATGAGCTAATATCTTAAGAACCTCAAATTTATAAATTCTAATGACACGGTTAATCCTCTTTTACTCAAGCCACAACATTTTTTATCACAGTACTTTAGACTTCTAAAAAAATCAGAAAGATTTACAAATGCAGTGCAGGCATTCCCTAGTGAAGATGGTGGCATGTTTTCTGAATTATGATATAAAAAAATTCACTTCTGAGACAGGGCATCTTTAAAAAGAGCTAGTGCCTAAACAATACTATTTTGTTGATGCCCAAAACCAAGCCAATAAAAATATTTCTTCCCATAATCAGAAATAGATTGTTAGCCATAGAATGCCTCTGCAAAACAATTCTTACATTTTCTTTGAAATATTGTCTCTAAAATTAACTGAAACTTTATTTATATGACTGTCTGTGGTTTCCACGTATGCCTAAAAGGCACAAGAAAAAGATAAAAATATCCCAGAATTGGAAAAGCAGTCATTATGTTTGGTTTAGCTTATTTTCATATTTTTATTTTTAAAAACCATCCAAATTAAAGTTCAGCATTTCTCAATAGAAGAAAAGAAAGAGAAGGCGATTTCTTTACACAAAAGCAGCAAGACTAAATTCAGCATCCTCTAAATTAAATTTGGGATTTGACTTATTAGCAAATGAATGCCTTAAATCCTTTCCCACAAGTCATAAAGTTTAGTCTTCATTCTGAACAGAATTACCTTTCATTTATTTTTTTTTCATGGAAAGGAATTTTACTTTAAATATAGCAGCGTGTACATCTCAATCCCAAACTCCCTATCTATCCCTCCCCTCAGGTAACCGTAAGTGCATTCTCTAAATCTGTCAGTCTGTTTCTGTTTTGTTCATATAAGTTCATTTGTATCATTTTTTTTAAATTATTTTTTAGGTTCCCCATATAAGTGATATCATATGATATTTGTCTTTGTCTGACTTACCAATACTTCACTTAGTATGATAATCTCCAGGTCCATCCATGTTGCTGCAAATGGCATTATTTCATTCTTTTTAATGGCTGAGTAATATTCCATGGTATATATGTACACATTCTCTTTATCCATTCATCTGTTGCTTCTATGTCTTGGCTTTTGGGCATATATCCAGAGAAAAACATGGTTCGAAAGGATACGTGCACCCCAATGTTCATTGCAGCACTGTTTACAATACCTTTCATTTAGAATTTAAATACATGAAATACTTGTTGTGTGGGCAGGAAAGATGGCAACAGAAAATAATTTCAAGTCTAATACTATGCTCTGAACCCAGGTTTATCCTCCGAAAAAAATAAGTGAAGTTGGTTTCTAATAACACAGCATTCTTTTTTTTTTTAACATCTTTATTGGAGTATAATTGCTTTACAATGGTGTGTTAGTTTCTGCTTTATAACAAAGTGAATCAGCTATACATATACATATATCCCCAAATCCAGTGCCTCTTGCATCTCCCTCCCACCCTCCCTATCCCACCCCTCTAGGTGGTCACAAAGCACCGAGCTCATCTCCCTGTGCTATGTGGCTGCTTCCCACTAGCTATTTTACATTTGGTAGTGTATGATATGTCCATGCCACACTCTCACTTTGTCCCAGCTTACCCTTCCTCCTCCCTGTGTCCTCAAGTCCATTCTCTACGTCTGCGTCTTGAATCCTGTCCTGCCCCTAAGTTCCTCAGAACCAATTTTTTTTTTTTTAGATTCCATATATATGTGTTAGCATACGGTATTTGCTTTTCTCTTTCTGACTTACTTCACTCTGTAGGACAGACTCTAGGTCCATCCACCTCACTACAAATAACCCAATTTCATTTCTTTTTATGGCTGAGTAATATTCCATTGTATATATGTGCCACATCTTCTTTATCCATTCATCTGTCGATGGACACTTAGGTTGCTTCCATGTCCTGGCTATTGTAAATAGAGCTGCAGTGAACATTGTGATACAAGACTCTTTTGAATTATGGTTTTCTCAGGGTATATGCCCAGTAGTGGGATTGCTGGGTTGAATGGTAGTTCTATTTGTAGTTTTTTAAGGAACCTCCATACTGTTCTCCATAGTGGCTATATCAATTTACATTCCCACCAACAGTGCAAGAGGGTTCTCTTTTCTCCACACCCTCTCCAGCATCTATTGTTTGTAGATTTTTTGATGATGGCCATTCTGACTGGTATGAGGTGATACCTCATTGTAGTTTTGATTTGCATTTCTCTAATGATAAGTGATGTTGAGCATTCTTTCATGTGTTTGTTGGCAATCTGTATATCTTCTTTGGAGAAATGTCTATTTAGGTGTGCTGCTCATTTTTGGACTGGGTTGTTTGTTTTTTGATATTGAGCTGCATGAGCTGCTTGTAAATTTTGGAGATTAATCCTTTGTCAGTTGCTTCATTTGCAAATATTTTCTCCCATTCTGAGGATGTCTTTTGGTCTTGTTTATGGTTTCCTTTGCTGTGCAAAAGCTTTTAAGTTTCATTAGGTCCCATTTGTTTATTTATGTTTTTATTTCCATTTCTCTAGGAGGTGGGTCAAAAAGGATCTTGCTGTGATTTATGTCATAGAGTGTTCTGCCTATGTTTTCTCTAAGAGTTTTATAGTGTCTGGTCTTACATTTAGGTCTTTGATCCATTTTGAGTTTATTTTTGTGTATGGTGTTAGGGAGTGTTCTTACTTCATTTTTTCCATGTAGCTGTCTGGTTTTCCCAGCAGCACTTATTGAAGAGGCAACACAGCATTCTTTTAACACAGCATGCTTTTAAACATTTCTGAACCTCAGTTCTTCCAAATTATAGAATCCTGTTTTCAGATCTTGCATTTACATTAAAGTCCAAATGCTAACCAAAGCTTAAAGTGTCACTCTGAGAATACTCTCAGAATACTCTCAGATCTTGGCTGAGACCAAGAGTCAAAAAACCTGGGTTTGAATGCTAGCTCTGCTGCATCTGAGCTGCTAGACCTTAGTGAAACCATTTAAAACTTCCTAATCCTCAATTTACCTACCTTTAAATTAGATATACTACCTCTAATCATCTAATGTGTGAGTTCATCACAGTCTGTGAATTGTATGTAACTGTTAGATATTAACATTAATGTTACATGCTAAAAACTTGTTCCGCTACTACCACCTTGGTAGGGTAAGATTTTTTTTCCATGTAAATCATCACAAAAGGGTCACTACCACCCTGGAATCAAAAAACCACCTAGGCTCTGAGCCAAATCACCTTCAATTAGACTAAAATTTTATTAGGCCTATCTCTGGTCTTGAAGTTGCAGGAGTTGCTCTAGATTACACAGTATATCACAGTTACTCAATTATTGCTGTTAACATGCAGAATAGTTGCACCTCCCTAACATATAAAGTAAAGCACAAAGCCATAAATAATAAGACAACAAAAATTTAACAGCTAATGTTCTATTATGTTTTAAAAATGGGCTTTGGGGACCTCCCTGGTGGTCCAGTGGATAAGACTCTGTGCTTCCACTGCTGGGGCACGGGTTCCATCCCTGGGCGGGGAGCTAAGATCCCACGTGTCACACAGTGCAGCCAAAAGATAAAAAAATAAAATAAAATTTAAAAAATTTTTAAATAAAAATTAAAAATGGGCTTTGTTAGATAAACAAATTTATTCTGTACCTGACAAAGCACAATAGACATTAGAGGATGAGAACTGCTATCAGTTACGAAAAAATTAAAAGAAAAAATTCCCAATGTAATCCAGCACTTCAAATATTCTTTAAATATTAATCTGGCTCCCAAAATCTTGAAATGCTTCATGAAGAATCAGCCAAGATGTCATCTAGGAAAATCTTAGGTGAGGAAAAGTTATGCTACCTCTTAACACCTCGGTTTCACCAATCCAGCAGCACACGGCTCTACTTGTTATTGGAGAGGCACTGACAGCACTTGAACATGGGAGTGTCTGTCACACAAAGAAAAAATATCCATTTACTAACTATTAAAATCAACATGTGTCTCTCCATCACTACTGGAGAAATATCAGAGGCATCACAGTATCTATGCCTTAGCTTTCAAAACACAAAAATTATTCCTTCTCAGTCATAGCTAAATAGCTAGAGTCAAATCATGATCTCTCTCTGACCCAATAATGTCTGCTGTTCTTGAAATTTATGAAGGTGGTTCACTGTTCATATTTTCAAACTGATGTAGTTTATATCCATCCACACATTGATGTGAGGGGAGGTAGGAACTCATAAAAAGTTCTAAAAGGTCTCCAGTACCAAAATTTTCCCCTTTCAATCATTACTAAAAAGGACAGTGAAGCAGAGTTTTAAAGCTTTAATAGTACAAACACCAGTTATCCACACCATAAGACCAATTATTACTATTTGCAGGCATGTGGAAGAGAAGAGAAAGGAATACAAGGGCTCTCTTAAAAACCTACTTTTCTCCTCCATCTGTGTGGTAACTTTTACCTTACCCAGAGCACTTGACTTCTGACACTTCTAGTCACCCAGTGTGGGGTTTTTTTCCCCCAAACAAGCAATTATCCAAGACACCTGCTGGGTGTCCTACAATTTTACAATTTAACTCACTGATTAAGGTTAAGGGCTCAGTCCCACAAGACTGACCCCCACTTCAGATATCAATTGCATGTAGGTTGTACAGTAGTACAACTTCTGTACGACTTGGCTATAAATCGGAGGTTCCCGTGCCCTCCAGCCCTTTGGATTCAATTAATTTACTCAAGTGGCTCAGAGAGCTCGGGAAAACATTTTACTTACATTATCCAGTTTATTAAAGAATATGATAAGGAATACAGATGAACAGCCAGATGAAGAGATACAGAGTGAGGTCTGGGAGGGTCCCAAGCATATGAATTTCTCTCTCTGTACAGTTGGGGTGCATCACCCTCCCAGTAGGTGCACGTTTCACCAACCTGGAAGCTCTCCGAATCCCAACTTTGGGGATTTTTATGGTGACATCGTCACGTAGGCATGATCAATCATTAATTCCATTTTCAGCCCTTCTCCCTTTTCAAGAGAATAGCAGGTGGGGCTGAAAATTCCAAGCTTCTAATCATGGCTTGGTCTTTCCAGTGACCAGCCCCCATCCAGGAGCCATCCAGGAGCCCACCCAGAGTCGCCTCATTAGAACAAAAGACATTCATATCACCCAGGAACTTACAAAGGTTTCAGGAACCCTGTGTCAGGAACCGGGATCAAAGACACTCATAACACTTAGGAAATTAGACGGACTTCAGAAGCTCTGTGCCAGGAACTGGGGGCAGAGACCACTATGTATTTTCTATTATCTCAAAGATCCTCACGTTCTTTCCCCATTTTTAATGCCTAAACTCAAGATTTACCCTCTCTGTGTGTCTACAGAACCCACAGCCTTCTTTACAAAACTGGGTTTAACAATCAAAATTAAGCATTTAGAAATGTACCTTTTATCCTCAGCGAGGCAGAAATGGACACTCATTTGCTAGGACAAGAAAATTCATAATTTTCAACATCAGTTTTATTCCTAATAAATATTTCTGATCCAGGCTAACAAGAGAATGAACAATTCTTCCTCTGGGGGAGGTGCTGCAATATGTCAAACAAACAACAACAATGACAGTAACAATAATAACATTAACAAGCTACCTCATTTATTGAGCACTTACTTTATGGAAGACACTGTTTTAAGCATTTTATTTATATTTTTCCCATTTTACCTTTGCAGTAACCCTATGAGATTAGTATTATCATTATCCTCATTTTATAGATGAAGACGGCTGTTCAAGAAGTTAAATAACTTGTCAGAAGTCATACCGTACAGGTGGGATTTCAACCCAGGCAGTCTCCTCTTCATTGTCATATTATACCAAATGATCGCTCAACAAGAACTGCTTTGATGAACACTGCTCATGTGTATGTGTGTGTATGTAAACATACACACAATATAAGTGAATACACAAACATACATACATACACACATATATGCATTCTCTAAACTTTATAGTCATACTGAAAAATACTTTAGTGATCATCTTCTCAGTCTCATTTTACCACCATAGATCCACCACCAGACAGAATGTCCTGGTCATCACAAATTATGCTCCACCATTAAATTCCTTTAAAACGGCTGACAAAAATAAAGCAGTTGAACTGCACTATTATAAAGCAACATACAGATTCTGTAACTGGAAAGAAAGAATTCAGATTCTGATTTCAAGGCCAAACTCAAACCATGACTGGTCACTATTAAACCAACCTTTGGTTTTGTTTGTCTGTGTTTTTGTTTAGTTGTCACTAAAACAACGACCTAGAAATTTTCAGAAAAAAATATAATAAATATTTGATTAGTGACACACTATCACTGAAGCTACTAGACTAAGATTGTGACTAAAAGAATCAAAGGAATTTTTCAGCTTCCAGGTATATAAAAATCATCTATTTCATCTTTAATATTAAAGAGAAGATTAAACAGGAAAAAGAACAGCAAAACAGACTTCCAGAATCAGTATATTCAAAGTTTACTGTATTAGGGCGATTATTTCTAATAATGTGTTACAGTTAAATCACCAAATTATTTAAAAGTAACTGCTACATAAATATAACCATAAATGAAACATGAAAAGAAAAATATCATTATAAAAGTACAATAAAACAATACCAACTTACCAGTTCAACTCCCTGTGGAAAAGGTGTATCATCCCAGTCCTTCTGTGGAAACCTCTGGATTATTTTCCCCAGACCTCCTCCTGACCCTATTAATAAAATCAAAGTGAATTTGGTTATAGGGTACTTAAAAATCTGAATACTCATATTAATACTTATTTCTAAATGAATATTTGTTGAATAAACTGATATACTGATTAAACATTTTCAAGTTTTAAAGGGTCTAAAACTACCTTCTAAACATAACACTGAAATGATAGGCAATCCCTATCCTATAGACTCTCAAAAGAGTAACACGTATGAAAAGCTAGGAACAACAGACAGAGGCATTAAAATTGGAGTCTCCACACCATGGGAGCAACTGCACTTTGTTCCCAGTAAGGAAAGCCGTCTTCTCAGTATCTCAAGTTGATATTTAAGAAGAACTTTTCTATGGAGACAAAGTAATTTTAAGTGACAAATGAAATGGTACCATTAGCACTAAGCTTCAGTTATGGGTTATAAGCACTGTTTTGGGTTAAATAAAGATTTTTAGAGTGGCCTGGGAACTTGACCATTGTCTAGACAGGGTTTTTCAACATCAGCACTACTGACAGTTTGGGCCAGATAATTCCTTGTTGGGTTGGAGGCAGGGGGCTGGGAGCTATCCCATGCATTATAGGATATTTAGCAACATCCTTAGCTTCAACCCACTAGAAGTTAATAGCACCCCACCTACAATCACCAAGTTGTTACAACCAAAAATGTCTCCAGGTCACTGCCAAATGTGCTTTGGGGGGGCAAAAATGCCTCTGGTTGAAGACCATTGGACTATATATAGCATTATTGTTATAAAATTACCCTGTGACACTAAAAACCAGATCAACTTAAAATTGAACTTTGGGGATATAATCTGTGAGTAATCTGGGGCTAGAGACTACATGTTAGGCCTAATTGCTTTCTGCCATACTTTAAAATATATTTATTTATTTGGCTGCACCAGGTCGTAGTTGCCCCAAGCAGGACCGTCATTGCCGTGTGCGCGATCTTTTAGTTGCAGCACGTGGGCTCTCAGTTGCAGCATGTGGAATCTAGTTCCTTGACCAGAGATCGAACCCGGGCCCCCTGCATTGGGGGCGCAGAGTCTTAACCACTGGACCACCAGGGAAGTCCCTCTGCAATCCTTTTTAAGAGCTTCATGTGTTTGCATATTCTACATGTTGTTCCAACTCTGAAGTCAAAGCAACAACATTCTGATTATTTGGACATCTAAGTAAAGGAAACCTTAACACCTGATTCAAATTTTGTTTTTCTTCACTGATAGCTTCATTACTTTTTTTTATTTTTTAATAGATCTTTATTGGACTATAATTGCTTCACAATACTGTGTTAGTTTGTGTTGCACAACAAAGCGAATCAGCCATATGCACACACGTGTCCCCACAACCCCTCCCTCTTGAGCCTCCCTCCCATCCTCCCTATCCCACCCCTGTAGGTCATCGCAAAGCGCCAAGCCGATCTCCCTGTGCTATGCTGCTGCTTCCCACCAGCCAACTATTTTATATTGGTAGTGTATATATGTCGACGCTACTCTCACTTTGCCCCAGCTTGCCCGCCCACCCCATGTCCTCAAGTCCATTTTCTATGTCTACCTCTTTATTCCTGCCCTGCAACTAGGTTCATTAGTACCATTTTTTTTTTTTAGATTCCATATATATGTGTTAGCATATGATATTTGTTTTTTCTCTTTCTGACTTTCTTCACTCTGTAGGACAGACACCAGGTCCATCCACCTCACTAAAAATAACTCAATTTTCTTTCTTTCTATGGCTGAGTAATATTCCATTGTATATATTGCCACATCTTCTTTATCCATTTATCTGTCGATGGACATTTAGGTTGCTTCCATGTCCTGGCTATTGTAAATAGTGCTGCAACGAACATTGTAGCACATGTGTCTTTTTGAATTATGGTTTTCTCAGGGTATATGCCCAGTAGTGGGATTGCTGGGTCATATGGTAGTTCTATTTTTAGTTTTTTAAGGAAGCTCCATACTGTCCTCCAGAGTGGCTATATCAATTTACATTCCCACAACAGTGCAAGAGAGTTCCCTTTTCACCACACCCTTTCCAGCATTTATTGTTTCTAGATTTTTTGATGATGGCCATTCTGACCGGTGTGAGGTGATACCTCACTGAAGTTTTGATTTGCATTTCTCTAGCAATTAGTGATGTTGAGCATCTTTTCATGTGCCTCTTGGCCATCTGTATGTCTGCCTTGGTGAAATGTCTCTTTAGGTCTTCTGGCGATTTTTTAACTGGATTGTTTGTTTTTTTGATATTGAGCTCCATGAGCTGTTTGTACATTTTGGAGAGTAATCCTTTGTCTGTTGTTTCATTTACAAATATTTTCTCCCATTCTGAGGGTTGTCTTTTTGTCTTGTTTATGATTTCCTTTGCTGTGCAAAAGCTTTAAAGTTTAATTAAGTCTCATCTGTTTATTTTTGTTTTTATTCCCATTACTCTAGGAGGTGGGTCAGAAAAGATCTTGGCTCTGATTTATGTCAAAGCGTGTTTTTCCTATGTTTTCCTCTAAGAGTTTTATAGTGTCTGGTCTAACATTTAAGTCTTTAATCCACTTGGAGTTTATTTTTGTGTATGGTGTTAGGGAGTGTTCTAATTTCCTTATTTTACATGTAGCTGTCCAGTTTCCCAGCACCACTTATTGAAGAGGCTGCCTTTTCTCCATTGTATGTTCTTGCCTCCTTTGTAGTAAATTAGGTGTCCACATGTGAGTGGGTTTATCTCTGGACATTCTATCTTGTACCACTGATCTATATTTCTGGTTTTGGGCCACTGCCATACTGTTCTGATTACTGTAGCTTTGTGGTATAGTTTGAAGTCGGGGAGCCTGATTCCTCCAAGTCCGTTTTTCTTTCTCAAGATTGTTTTGGCTATTCGGGGTCTTTTGTGTTTCCATATGAATTGTAAAATTTTTTGTTCTAATTCTGTGAAGAATGCCATTGGTAGTTTGATAGGGATTGCACTAAATCTGTAGATTGCTTTGGGTCGTATAGTCATTTTCACAATATTTATTCTTCCAATCCAAGAACATGGTATATTTCTCCATCTGTTCATGTCATCTTTGATTTCCTTCATCAGTGTTCTATAGTTTTCTGAGTACAAGTCTTTTGCCTCCTTAGGCAGGTTTATTCCTAGGTATCTTATTCTTTTGGTTGCAATGGTAAATGGGAGTGTATCCTTAACTTCTCTTTCTGATTTTTGCTGGTGTATAGGAATACCAGAGATTCCTGTGTATTAATTTTGTATCCTGCAACCTTACCAAATTCATTGATTAGTTCTAGTAGTTTTCTGGTGGCATGTTTAGGATTTTCTATGTATAGTATCATGTCATCAGCAAACAGTGACAGTTTTACTTCTTTTCCAATTTGTATTCCTGTTATTTCTTTTTCTTCTCTGACTGCTGTGACTAGGGCTTCCAAAACTATGTTGAATAAGAGTGGCGAGAGTGGACATCCTTGTCTTGTTCCTGATCTTAGTGGAAATGCTTTCAGTTTTTCACCATTAAGTATGATGCTTGCTGTGGGTTTGTCATATATGGCCTTTATTATGTTGAGGTAAGTACCCTCTGTGCCCATTTTCTGGAGTGTTTTTATCATAAATGGATGTTGAATTCTGTCAAAAGTTTTTTCTGCATCTATTGAGATGATCATATTGTTTTTATTCTTCAATTTGTTAATGTGGTGTATCACACTGATTGATTTGCATATATTGAAGAATCCTTGCATCCCTGAGATAAATCCCACTTGATCATGGTGTATGATCCTTTTAATGTGCTGTTGGATTCTGTTTGCTACTGTTTTGTTCAGGATTTTTACACCTATGTTCATCAGTGATACTGGTCTATAGTTTTCTTTTTTGTGATATTTTTTTCTGGTTTTTAGTGTCAGGGTGAACATCTGATTCAATTTAAAAAAAAAAATTCACTATCATCTCTCATCCTCATCCCTGTGAACTGAACTCCCCGGCCCTCACCTAGACTTTAAAATCACTTTCTGACCAAATCTTACCTTTAAAAGATAAACAGAAAGTTAAGTTCATTTTACTGACCAACTCTGAACTATCTGCTAAAACCGAGGTCACGTTTGACAAAGGCAAAATGAAAACATTCTCAATTAAAATTAACAACTGTGCTCACTTCGGCAGCACATATACTAAAATTAACAACTGCTGCAGTATAGTAACTCTTCATATACCCGTATTATAGGAGAATAAAGGATTTCATTAAGAGTAAAGTAGGGCTTCCCTGGTGGCGCAGTGGTTGAGAGTCCGCCTGCCGATGCAGGGGACACGGGTTCATGCCCCAGTCCGGGAAGATCCCACATGACTCGGAGCGGCTGGGCCCATGAGCCATGGCCGCTGAGCCTGCGCGTCTGGAGCCTGTGCTCCGCAAGGGGAGAGGCCACAACAGTGAGAGGCCCGCGTACCGCAAAAAAAAAAAAAAAAAGACTAAAGTAAACTAAAAGTGATTTATCATAGGCATTCAGTTTTCAAAATCCACCTCAAGCATCACCACTTCTTACATTCACATCAAGGCTAATTCAACAAATTACTAGATACTGGGATACACAATGAAAAAGATATGGCCCCTATTCTCAAGGAACTGATAAGCTATTAGGAGAAACAAAAAAATGAACTGATAATTTCAGTATATCATGGTAAGTACAATGATAGAAGAGAACCTAACCTAACGTAGCAGAGAAACCATGGAAAACTTTACAGAAGAAATGACAGAAAGCTTCTTGTTCTTTCAGTACCATCTTTATATGCCCAAGTACTTGGCATACTGAATGCCTCGCACTTAGCTCATATGGAGCTAAATGTTTATTTTAATAGATTCGTTAATATTGACAGAAATTGTTTTAAGCTTACATCTCCTCTCTTTTTTTTTTTTTTTTTTTTTTTGCGGTACGCGGGCCTCTCACTGTCGCGGCCTCTCCCGTTGCGGAGCACAGGCTCCGGACGCGCAGGGGCACGAACCAGTGTCCCCTGCATCAGCAGGCGGACTCTCAACCACTGCGCCACCAGGGACGCCCTCCTCTCTTTTAAAAAAGAGAGAAATGCATGTTATTTATCTCATCATATTTAACCAGGTGTTCCTATATTGTTTATTCAGTTCTGAAAGTCATACTTCATGCATTGCAGGCTCAGAAAATATTTTAACACGTTAATTTTTACTAATTATAAAATTAACAAATGTTAACTGCAGGAAATTTTTTGAATATATAAAAATATAAAGAAGAAATCACCCATAATCCCACACCTGAAGACAATTACTGTTAACGTTTTATCCTAGGCTTTTTTCATAAATGTATTTTTTCATCAGAATTGAGATAATACTAAACCTAGATTTATATAATGCTTTACTATTAATATTTTATAATGGGCCCTTGATCATAATATGCATTTTCTATTTTCTCTATTATAAATAATGCTACGAAAAACATCTTTCTATATAAATCTTTATCCTCATCTCACTTTTGCCCAAAAAATTCTTAGATATACAACTAATGGATCAAAGAATATGAAAATTTTAAAGACTCACACAAAGCCAAAGGGCTCACCAGAAAGATATTAATAATTTTTTTACGTTCTGTGTATAAGAATGAGACTGGCATTTTCACTACATCCTCACCAACAACTGTTATTTTAAAATTTGTTTTAGTTAGTGCCAATTTGAGAAGTAAAAAAGTTCCTCGTAAGCAGGAGCATAACTTTCAAAAGTTCTCCAGGAGCAGCATATTATTTATTGATTTCATAATGATATGCAGTCTTTCAATAATATGAAAGCTTAGTTTGAAATGCTGATGTAACATTTATAAGTGCACATAGAAATACGATTCATGAGTGATAGATTTCATATGATAATGTTATTTGTAAATGGAAATTAGGTTATAAAAAGGCAAAAATAAAAATGCTAAAATTGATATTTCACAAGTAAAATGTGGAAAGAGCTACAATAACTTGGTTTTGAATATCAAATATGTAAACTGATGCAGCTAACAACTTTTGAGGAACTTAGGAAAATACCTTACAGAAGTAAACAAACATTGTCTGATCCTTGTTTCTTGGATTTTAAGAGTTTAGTCTGAATGTTTAAACTTATTTCCCAAGTTTATATAATTTATATAAAACCATTCTTATAGGAAGTACTGGTTGTATTTAAGAATGCTGACAAGATGACCTTTTACATTGAGGAGCAAGCCACATTGAAGGAAGACTGTTCTAGAGTCAAATGTCCACCAGTGTACTGATAATTATGTCCAGAGATGAAACAGGTCATGTAAGTCAGAGTGAGTGGCTGTGGAAGCAGCTCCTATCTGCACTATGTATTTAATGCGGCTGGGTGACTGGGTAGGGAGAGAGAGAAATTCCTCAAAAGAAACGGGACCACTTCTTAGAAAGGAGAGGTGCTAAGCAGACAAAATTGTGGTTGTTCACTGCATTGCATGCAGCTAAATTGAAAAAAAAGAGGGGACGGTTATTAGTCAAGGCCTTCATGTTTTTCTTTCCAGCCCCTACTCTTCTACTCTTCTACTATCATAAAAATAAGAAATATGATGACCAAATGGAGTTCATACATAAAAAGGGGGACTCTTGGCCGGATACCAGCACATTTGGAAATAGCCTTCTTTGAAAAAAAGTGCAAATGCTATACAAACTGCCCCAAACAAATTTAGGAAGGGTGAGGAAATACTGGCGTGATCAGGCACACTTTTCCCTCCTTTACGTGTGGTAAGCCACTTTCCCTTGGGTCCTAGTAGGGCTGCCAGACTACCCAACCCAGCCACAAGGATTAGCAAGTGACCTAGGATGATCCAACCACTCAGTCAAAATGACTGTTTTAGCCTTACCATATGACCCCAGGAAAGTCAAATAGTATTCTCGGGGGTTACTAAGTAGTATGCTATAGGTGCGGAGTTGTATAAGGAAGAAGTTCATCTGCAGAAGAACTGAAGAATTAGTAGGGGTTAGTTAAGTGAAGAAATGTAATACTCTGCTCTATACAAAACAGGATGCTTGATATTTGTTGACTGTACCAATTGACAAAAATTAATCGTTTAAGTGGCTTGTGTATGCTTAAAGTGTAAACGTACAAAATATATACTAATTTGTTTAACACAGACTCTGAACTTTGAGAATTACTCTAATGCATAATTCGCTAAATCTTCTGTATATTTATCTAAACAACTAGATCATTTATCTAAACAACAATCAGTGGTTATCTACACTAGACTTGTTTTATGAAGTCCAGCTGCCCATATCATCTTCTATCGAAAATGGCACCACCCACAGCTCAATGAAGGGCAGCAGTCATGCTCAGAAGCACACAATCCTGTCTCTCCTCTCACCAGCCAAAGAGAAATTATGAAATCATTATTTTGGTTATCACATTTACTGCTACTTGCCTGTTTTCACTAGAGTGAAAACAGTGATTTTGGCCTGCTTTGTTTACTGATGTATCCCAGGCATTTAGAACAACTACTAGTATATATTAGATACTTAATAAAATACTTGTTGAGTCAATGAATGGGACTATTAGGTGGGCAAGGGCATTTATAAACCGGAAAGCAACTTATGACCAAAGTGACCTGGCTGTAAAAGGTATCCTAGACAAACCTGATTTCTCTGCTAGGAAATTTTGAATAGAAGAATGAGAGACTAAAGGAGCTAAAAAGATGTATCAAGACTTGCGAGCTCAGGCAACCACAGGGCGTCAAGCCAGTTATAGAACAGGAGAAACCCCGGCAGAGACTTGCCAGTAGAACAGGTCTACCTCCAGTAAACTCTGGCAGCACTGTTGCATCTGTCATCAAACTCCTGAAGTATTGTAATGATATTCCTCCTTCTTAAGCTAGAATGGACCTATGATTCCTTGTCAGTAAAGAATCCAAAGTATAATACACTGTAAGAGGCACTCTGATAAATCAAGCCCTTTCAAACTGGTAAAGGGTTTGGAAAATTTTACATAAAAAGATTTAGTCAGAAAACTTTTTTTAAAAAGTTAAGAAGCACATATGAGAACTTTCTCCAAATATGTAAGGAGCTATTATGTGGAAGAAGATAAAGTGGAGCAAACTAGAGCCAAAAACTATAATTCAGAGGAGATATTTTTGAGTCAGTATAAAGGAAGAACCTTGTGAGAATGAGAACTATCAAAAACAGAATGGGGCTTCCCTGGTGGCGCAGTGGTTGAGAGTCCGCCTGCCGATGCAGGGGACACGGGTTCGTGCCCCTGTCCGGGAAGATCCCACATGCTGCAGAGCGGCTGGGCCCGTGAGCCACGGCCGCTGAGCCTGCGTGTCCGGAGCCTGTGCTCCGCAACGGGAGAGACCGCAACAGTGAGAGGCCCGCGTACCGCAAAAAAAAAAAAAAAAACAAAACAGAATGAACTGCCACAGAAAGCAATGGTTAGAACGAGTTTTAGTACAAGCTACTAATTTTTGTGGTCTGGAAAACCGGGTAGAACGGTAAGAGGACAAATCCAAAAAAATATGGAAAGCAGACTACTACAGCAATTCGTTTATTCAACAATAACAATGCCAGGCCTTGTGTTAGGTGCTAAGGATAAAACCTGCTGTGAGGACATTTAAAACTTGAATTGGGGTTTTAAACAGCACTTAAATGATTAAGTTTTGTCAATAAAAGGACAGATGTAGGCACAGTACAACAATGGGTAAAGATTAGGGAAGAAAATAATACTGTTTAGAAATCAGGTCATGAGTCTAAGGAAATAAGGGCTAGAAAAACTAAAAAGTTCCAAATTTTGGAACAGAGATATTTCTTATTCCTATTTTTTTTTTTTTTTTTTTTTTGCGGTACACGGGCCTCTCACTGTTGTGGCCTCTCCCGTTGCGGAGCACAGGGTCCAGATGCGCAGGCTCAGCGGCCATGGCTCACGGGCCCAGGCACTCCGCGGCATGTGGGATCTTCCCGGACCGGGGCACGAACCCGTGTCCCCTGCATCGGCAGGCGGACTCTCAACCACTGCGCCACCAGGGAAGCCCTCTTATCCCTATTTTGGCATAATAGCAGCATCACTTAAGTTCAATGATGAGAAATGTAATTCTTGAGAATCCAAATAAAATGATAAGTAATGGTATATCCAAAAGAAAAATCTTAGAAGCAGACATTCTTTCATGCTTTAAAAAGCAATTCATTAAGTCTGTTCTCTATACCTGTGAGTCTGTCTCTATTTTTGCTATGAGGCGGGATGGGGTAGGAAACTGAGAGGTACAAACTACTATGTATAAAATGGAAAGGCTACCGGATGTACTAGACAGAATAGGGAAATACAGTCATTGTTTTGTAGTGACTTTAAATGGAGTATAACCTATAAAAATACTGAGTCACTGTGTTGTACACCCGAAACTAATATGATGTTATAAATCAACTATAGTTCAATTTTTAAAATGCAATTCAAGTTGTCTAAAAGTGCATGATGCATACATGGTGACTTCTTTACACAGTGACTGTTTTTCAGATGATTTATACACTTAGCAAACTTTACACTCAGTCCACGTGTAATACTGCAAAACTATTCATGAATAATTATGGAAATTAAAGTATGGACTTTCTGACTGGCTAACACATTTCAAATATATAAACCAAATAGCAGAGTAAATTTATTAATATCTACATGCAAAAGCAGAAGTCTCTAGCTTTATTAGTGAAGAAGGTATTTGTCTTTGTCTGGTGTATTTCACTTAGAGTAATGCTGGCGGGAAAACAGGGAGAGACTGGTAAAAGAGTAAAAACTTTCAACCATAAGATGAATAAGTCTGAGGATCTAAGGTAAAACATGGTGACTACAGTTGATAACACTGTATTGTAAAACTGGAATTTGCTAACAGAGTAAAACTTGTTTTCAAAAAAAAAAAAGATAAATATGTGAAGTGATGAGTTAATTTAACTAGATGGGGGAATCCTTTCACAATGCATATCTATACCAAATCACCATGATGTATTCTTTAAATATCTTAAATTCTATTTGTCAATTTTACCTCAATAAACAGTTGGGAAAAAATAGTGAAAAGCCAAAAAAAATTTTTTTTAATTAAGGGTACTAACAGAAACTTTTAAATAGGAATATTACACAAATGAAACAGTAACCTTTATGACTGACCTTTGAAATAATTTTACAAGTAAGTGAACAGATAATGTAGAGCAATACATCATCTAAAATGTCCTCTTATTTTCATCAAAGATTGCCCATCCCTTGGTTCCTAACTGACCCTCATCTCTCCCAAGGAGGACAAGAACAGAATCGACATAGATTTGTCCTTAGAGAGGAAGTAGAAGAATTCTGATAAAGAAACATGGCAGACATAGTATATCTGTCCTCTGATTAGTATATTGGAAAGAACCCAGGCTTGGACGTTAGTCAGACTTAGGTTCAAATTCAGGCTCTGCTATTTCATAGCCTTGTGACCTTGAAAAATACACCTAATCTCTCGAAATCTGTTTTCTCAACCTCAAAATATGGTTAATATAATGCCCATCACACAAGGTTGCTATTAACAATGAGATTACATACCCAGCAGCACAGAATCTGCCACAAAAGACAGGCTTGGGACAAGAAAAAGTAGGTCAATTTAAGACTTACTCTTTTACTTGAAGAATATAATTTAAAGGAGCTCCCATTGTTAATATTATCTCCTTAACGAAAGTGAGGTACCCAAAGCCTATTAAGAAACCAGTGGCAACCTAAAGGACAGCCTTTAGTTGATATCTGTTTTACCCTGTCCCAATCAACACTTTTATTAATTACATGGTGGAAAACAGAAGACATCCTCTTCAAATCTATAAAAAGCAAAAATCTAAGAGAAGATGGAGATGGAGGTAGCAGAAATGTAGCTCATCAATCTGTCTGAATTCCCATATAAAAAATAGCATCAAAATATCACAGTGAACTGGCATAAAGACCAATGTAACAGAATAGAGAGCCCAGAAATAAACCCTCATGTATATGGTCAAATTATCTTTAAGAAAAGTGTCAAGGCTACACAATTGGGAAAGAATAGTTTCTTCAACAAACAGTGCTGGGAAAACTGGATATCCGCATGCAAAAGAATAAAGTTGGACCCTTACCCTACACCACATAGAAAAATTAACTCAAAATGGATTAAAGACCTAAACCTAAGACCTGAACTACAAAATTCCTAGAAGAAAATAAAAGGGAAAAGCTTCATGACATTGGATTTGGCAATGATTTCTCAGATACGACATCAAAAACACAGGCAACAAAAGTAAAAATAGACAAATGGGACTACATCAAACCTACAAACTTCTGCACAGCAAAGGAAACAATCAACACAGTAAAATGCAACCTGCAGAACAGGAGACAGTATTTGCAAGCCATATATCTGATAAGGAGTTAATATCTACAGTATATTAAGAGCTCCAACAACTCAACAACAACAATAAAAGCCAATTTAAAAATAGGCAAAGAACTTACATGGACATTTCTGCAAAGAAGACCTACAAATGGCCAACAAGCATATAATAAGATGCTCAACATCACTAACCATTAGGGAATACAAATCAAAACCACACAGGTTAGGATGGCCACTATCAAAATTCCAGAAAATAACAAGTGTTATTGAGGGTTCAGAGTAACTGGAACGCTTGTGGATTGTTGCCTAGGATATAAAATGGTACAGCCCCTGTAGAAAACAGTATGGAGGTTCCTCAAAAAATTAAAAATAGAATTACCATATAATCCAACAATCCCAATTCTGGGTATATATTCAAAAGAATTGAAAATAGAATCTCAAAGAGACATTTGCACATCCATGTCCACTGTAACATTATTCACAATAGCCAAGAGGTAGAAGCAACCAAAACATCTATTAACAGATGAATGGATAAAGAAAATGTGGTACATACATACATGGAATATTATTTAGCCTTAAAAAAGAAGGCAATCCTGTCATATGCTACAACGTGAATAAACTTTGAAGACATTATGCTAAGTGAAATAAGCCAAATACTGCATCCTCTTATATGACAAATGTAAAGTAGCCAAACTCCTAGAAATATAAAGTAGAATGGTGGTTGACAGGGGCTCGGGAAGAAAGGAAAGGGGAATTTTGTTCACTGGGTATAGAGTTTCAGTTTTGCAATTTGAAAAAGTTCTAGGGATCTGTTACAAACCAACATACACACACACACACACACACACACACACACACACATATGTAGTAAACACTGATGCACTGTATATTTATATTATGCATTTTTTACAACAATTTTTTAAAAAATAGCACAACCAAATACTCATGGACAACATGCATAAGAAAACTAGGTGAAAAGGTATCTCCAAAATACTCCAATGGGAGAAAAATCATAAACATCCACCAAATCTGGAAAGTATCTGCATCTGTGCAGGATTAAGAAAGAAACAACAGTAATGGTTTGAGAATAGGAGGACCCCAAAATAGCCAACAAGTATTCATTAGAAAGCAGAATGGCCAATTTGAGAGCAGCAGCTCAAAATGGAACGGCAAGGACAACATTTCTGCAGCAAGGACTAAAATTGCTGGAGCAGTTTAAGCCCCCACACTGGAGAAACTGCAGGGAGTAGAATCAAAATTGAGCAGAAAAGGACTTATACTACCTGACTTAAAGACTTACAACTAAAGCTAGAGGAATCAAGACAATGTGGTAGGGACTTCCCTGGTGGCGCAGTGGTTAAGAATCCGCTTCCCAATGGAGGGGACATGGGTTCGAGCCCTGATCCGGGAAGAGCCCACATGTCGTGGAGCAACTAAGCCCATGCGCCACAGCTACTGAGCCTGTGCTCTAGAGCCCACAAGCCACAACTACTGAAGCCTGTGTGCCACAACTACTGAATCCCGCGTGCCTAGAGCCCTAAGAATCCCACACACCGCAACAAAGAGTAGCCTCTCTTGATGCAACTAGAGAAAGCCTGCACGCAGCAACAAAGACCCAATGCAGCCATAAATAAATAAATAAATAAATAAAATTTAAAAAGACAATGTGGTACTGTTATTAGAATCAATAAATTGGACAATAAAAGAAAACCCATATGACTGTCTCAACAGATGCAGAAAAAAGCATTTGACAAAATTCAATATCCATTCATGATTTAAAAAAACACTCAGCAAATAACAAATAAAACATCCTCAATACATTAAAAAGCATTTATAAAAAGCCTATGGCTAACATCATACTTAATGGATATAGACTTAAATGCTTTTCCACTAAGATACAGAAAAAGGATGTCCACTACCATGACTTCTATTCAACATTGTACTGGAAGTGCTAACCAGTGCAATACAATAAGAAAAAGACACAAAAGGTATACAAATGGGAAAAGTATAAGTAATATTGTCTTTATTTGAAGACAACCTATAGAAAATCCTAAGAAATCTTAAAAAGCTACTAGAACTAATAAATGAGTTTAGCAAGACTTCTAAGGATCAATATAAAATATTCATTGTATTTCTATATACTAGTAGATTTCTATATACTAGCAATAAAAATTAAAATTTAAAAAACATATGCCATACATCAAAAATCATGAAATACTTAGGGCCATTAATAGGTAAATGGATAAAAAAAATTGTGGTATATTCATACACTGGAACATAATTCAGCACTAAAAAATAAAACTGCTGATATATGTAACGACACGGATAAATCTTAAAATAATTACACAGATCAAAAGAAGCAAAACACAAACGAGTACCTGCTACAGGATTTCATTCACATGAAACTGCAGAAAAGATAAATCTACTCTATAGTGATAGAAAGCAAATCAGTGGTTGCCTAGGGATGCATATTAGGGATCAACTTGAATAAAAGAGGTATGAGGGAATTTTTTAGAGTGATGGAAATTTTCTTTATTCTTAATGCCGTGGTGTTTACGTGAGTAAATACTTCTGCTACCACAGAGTTAAGACAATCAGGAAGGAATACATCTTCTTTAAATTTTGCCTGTAGTCAGAATGGAATCTATTGTAATCTATGGAAGAATGAAAGAGTCCTAGCATAATTCATCTGTAATGTATATTTTCCTCCTGTAATAGTTTTCTCTATATTTGAACATGTTCCTCTAGTCTGTCTGGAAGATATTGTGATAGAAATGTGCAATATCCCAAGGGAGCCTATTCTATCTCTGGATGATTATCATAGAAGATCCTTCTGAGAACCTGATACAGGAAACTTTAACTATGATGTGCAGTATTATCATCGATCTATCAAATTATTTTTTTAAGTACTAAATGTAATATGTGAATACAAACTGAGAAGACAACTGTGTTAAAATTTAAGGAGAATATCTTATATATGGAATCAAAAATAAAACTAAATTCACAGATTAAAAAAAATTTAATGAGAATAACTATTTCTTCTCTGGCTCTCTCTATACATACATTTTGGTTTTTAATTTTTAAAAACAGGTATCTTTAAATGAATTTGAATAATTTTAAACTCTTTCTAAGCCCCAGAAGATAGGAGATGTATTTAGTTATGAGGTGTATAACTAAAATGTATTTTAGTTATAAGGTGTACTAGGTTGAATAATGTACCCCAAAGATTCATGCCTACTTGGAACCTCAAAATAAAACTTTATTTGGAAATATGGTCTTATTTAGAATATGGTCTTAATTAGTTAAAATGAGGTCATACTGGATTAGGGTAGGCCCTAAGCCAATGGCCAGTGCCCTGGAAGAAGAGAAAACAGAGATACAGACAGATACACAGGAAAAATGCCATGAGAAGACAAAAGCAGAGACTGGAATGTTAGAGCTACAAGTCAAAGAATGTCTTGGACTGCCAGCAACCACCAAAAGCTAGAAGACAGGCATGGACCAAACTCTCCCTCAGCACCCTCCAGAAAGAACCAACCTTGCCGACACCCCGATTTTGGTCTTCTAATCTCTAGAACTGTGAGAGAATAAATTTCTGTTGCTTCAAGCTACCCAAATTGCAGTACTTGGTCACATCAGCCCTAGAAAACTAAAATATTTGGTAACAATATTTCATTACATTAGTAGAGATCTGATTTTGTTGACATGAAAGAAAAACTAAAAAAAAAAAGTCTATTTTGTTATAGTATCTACTTGCTGGTCACGGTGCTCCTTCCTGGGACTATATAGGATAAATTTAGTCCCATTTTTACATTGTAGTCCTTCAAATATTTGAATATAACTAACAAAAATCTTATCCCCTGCCTCCTCCTCTCCCTGATCTTTACTTTTTCAGCTTAAATAGTTTCAGTTTGTCCCACAGATCCCAATGTGATTTTTTTTTTTTTAACACGGTTAGGAATATGGAGTGCGGGTCTAGATTACCTGCATTCTAATCCAGTTCTGCCATTTACTTGCTACCTGACTCTGCGAAAATTGCATTATCTCTTTGTGCTTCATTGTTTTCCCCATACATAAAAGAGGGCTACCTCTTAAGAGCTCTTGTCAGGAAAAATATGAGTTAATATACATGTAAGGTGTTTCAACAAATACTTGGCGCATGGTAAACGCTATATAAGTGTTGATGATGATGATGATAATGATGACCACGATTACAACAAAATAAGCGTGTGCCAGTTTGCCTGAGTAGTACTCAGAGCTGAACACAGTACTTGAGATTACTGAGTTGATGTAAGTGATGCAGTATAGAGAACTGTTGTTCTAAATAACTGTGCTACTAACAATGAAGCTTAAAGTGTTAATTATATTAGGTCTTTTGATTACCACAAGACTTTTGAATGAAACATGTAAACGTTTTTTTAAACGTTGATGCTATCCTGTACCTGTACAAACACTGTTGCAGACTCAAGTTGTACCTATTAAATTTCTTTAGTTAGCCTAGCACAGGCATGTTTTAGATCCTATGTCTGTTACTCACTGTATTTATATTACTCAATTTTTTAAAGTAAGGGCATACATTTCATAGAATGTGACCATTTTAACAGTTCAATAGGTGTTGACAAAATCTTAAAAACTATTTCAGTAAAATAAAAACAAAAATGGAAATTATTTGATTGTGTTATACTAAAAAATCGCTCAAGGAGTTCCCCCAGAAAATATTTTCCAAAAACACTTCATCAATATCAGCATAAGTCTGATTAAAATTTTTTATTTTCCCAACTGGAGTTAAAATTTCCACAGGGAAAAAGTCTTGGTCAAAACATGCTATACACACATTATGGACATTGGCACCAGTCCTTCTATCCCATTCTATCCCCAAACAATCTGCAACTTCAGCACTCTGCCTAGCACCTGTTCTTCTCTTCTTCATTGAGAAAATCACCCTCAAGGGGAAACGAGTGAAGCAAAAACACAATGCTAGAAAATCAGAACTTCTGACCTTTCAGGAATATATAACTGATCTATATACATCTTAACAGGGTAAAAGTTGATCAGCAGAAACTTAATTTACTTGTTCACAGGTAAAATTAAGATGAGGGTCTTGCAGGTCCCAAGCTCCTGATCCTTGATTTACAAAATCTGCTTTTTAGCAAATGATAATTTTTTTAAATGTTTGCTTATTCATCAGAAGACTTATGCTATAATGCCAAAATAATCAGAAGATCAAAGTTCACCAAAACAAGATCTAATTGTGCCAGTAAAGACCGACTTTCAAAGGATAAGGAAAATAAAAACTGTTCATTCACTGAAAAGAAAGCATGCAGGAAATCATTCCACAAAAGGCTTTCATATTTGATCCATTTAGTATTTAATCAAAGAAGTCTGTTTTTTTCAACTGAAACAAGCCTTTTTGTGGTTATTCAAAAATTTAGGTAGGAATGCAATATGATTTTCCGAATTTCCAGTATAATCTCCTATTATTCAAAAGGCTTATTTAGAACACACAAACTATTTTTTTTCCAGAGTTAAATTTAGCAAAAGCCCATGGGCTTTCACAGAAGTGAAAAAGAATGCATTTCAAAATTGAACAGAATACATAGAGAACAAGGTATACCATTAAAAATAATAAGCCAAGGGGATTCCCTGGTGGTGCAGTGGTTGAGAGTCCGCCTGCCGATGCAGGGGACACGGGTTTGTGCCCCGGTCCGGGAAGATCCCACATGCCGCGGAGCGGCGGGAGAGGCCACAACAGTGAGAGGCCCGCGTGCCGCAAAAATAATAATAATAATAATAAGCCAACAATAGCTATATAACCTTAGCTTCTATTAAACTCACAGTTTATCAATAATGTATAAATCCAGTGATTGAAACATTAAAGGTCAGGATTTAGGAAAAGAGAAAAGAGTACAAATTGAAATTAAAACTAAATATGTGATTTAGCGTTTTGATAAAGTTCTTCAGATTGCATCTTCTTACTGAATAAAAATGCCTTCTTTCACAGCAATGCATGTAAAGCTGTTCACAGTCTGAAATGCTGTAAAAACTATACAGTTGTGTATCAATATTTTAAAAGAGAAAGCCTTTTCAAGTCTATAGCTCCGAATATCTACCAAATGTGCCCAGGATGCAGCGTCATTCACAGTCACTCCAACAGTTCAAATTCTCATCATCTTTCACCTAAATGATGGCTAGAGCCTCATCATCTTCCTGCTCCTCTTCACTCCAACATATTCAAGCTTCTGGCAGTATGGAAATAAGCTCTGCAAAGTCACAGTTCATCACACTAACTCCCTTGCTTAAAATCATTAAATGATTCTCCCACTGGCTACAGAATAAAATAATTCCAAAATCATTACTTTAGGGACTGCCACCTCTCCCAAGATGAAAGCAACAAGGACTGAATTTATCCTCTAACCTGCAACAACTAAAAAAGCAGAAAAAAAATACAATGGCTTTCAGACACTGACATCAGGCAGTAGATGACAGTAAACTCAGAGAGAAAATAAACAAATGAGTCCTACAATTGCCCCAGCTTACTCCCTGGTGAGAGTTTCCAGACTGCAGGACAGGAAAGGGGAATCCAAGTGAAGTCTAGCAGCTTCCCTGAGTTGAAGCAATAGAGTTGAGAGTCCAGGAAAGCCAAAGAGGTTAGAGTTCACAAGGCAGAATACCAAAGAGAAGAGAGATTCACAGGAAAAGAGAAGTCCAGAGATCTGCAGAGGATCTGCCTGAGTCTTCAGCTGAGTACTCATTACTTGAACATAAGAAAAATCACCTGAGGCCAGGGAATAAACCACATGAAAGGAACAGAGAGAATGAGTCTCAGAGCTCACATAAGGCCAGGAATAGCTTGTGTTCCCAATAACCAACAGCGGGAAAACAAACCAACCAACAAAGAAAAACGCTGCCATAATTCCCAGGGCTTCAAGTAGAGAATTCAGAAGAGTAGTAGTGTGGAAAAATCAGCCCTCGACTAAATGCTGCTGAGGGTCCACCTAACAAAACTGAATAACAAGCCTCAAATAGATCAAGCTATTTTCAAGTGATTTAATTACACCCCAGAACAAAGTTCAAGAACAGTTATAGAAACATAAAAATATCCAGCACTCAACAGAGTAAAGCACAATGTCTAACATCTAAGTCAAAAACCACCAGGCATGAAAAGCAGCAGAAAAGTATGAGCCATAGGAGTAGAAAAATCAGTCAACTGAAACAGACTCAAAATGACAAAGGTGATGAAATTAGCAGATAAGGACATTCAAAGTTATTATAACTTTGTTGCATATTTTCAGGTACAGACATGAAAAATACACTGGATAGAATTAATGAATTAGACACTACAGAAAAAAAAGATCAATGAGCTTGAAGTTATAGTGATATAAAATCTCCACCATGAAAGAGAAAGACAAACAGACTGCAAAAATTAAACAGAGCATCAGTGAGCTGTGAAACAGCTTCCATTGGCCTAATATGCATGTAACAGGAGTCAGGGAAGGGGGAGGGAGACCAAAATATATCTGAAGTAATAATGGCCAAATTTGATGAAATTTTATTTTTCCAAATTTGACAGAAATTATAAACCCAATGATCAAGAAGCTCAACAAACCACAAACACACACACAAAAAAAAAAAATTGGGGAAAACTATACCAAGGCACATAATAGTCAAATTAATTTAAAATGATATGAAAAGAAAATCTTAAAAACAACCAGAAAAAAAGAGACATGTTATGAAGAGCAACAAAGGTAAAAATGACAGCAGACTTCCCATTATAAACAATGCAAGTTAAAAGACAATGGAGTCACATCTTTAAAATACTTAAAGGAAAAAAATGTCAACTCAACATTTTAGGCCCTGTGGGTCTGAGATTCCCCTCCCCCACCAAGAGACATCAGACAGCCCAGCCTGGGGAACATATTCTTCTGCCACTTCAGACAGCACTAGCCTGGACCAGTGGGAGAACCAGATAAACCAAGAAGACCAAAATAACATTGCTAAGAACTAAAAACTAGACTGCCACTGGAACAACAGCTTACAAAATTAGACAATGGTCCATGTGCTAAATCTAAACAGAATACCTAACTCAGCAGCCAAAATACCCAGGATGCAATCTGTAAAACATCCATTGTACCAGGAACCAGGAAAAGCAAACCTGAAAAATCAACTGATGCCAAAAGAGACATGAATCAGTTGTTGGAACATACGACAAGGATTTTAAAGCAGCTGTCATAAAAATTCATCAATAATTGATCCCAAACTCCCTTGAAACAAAGGAAAAAATAGGAAATATCAGCAAAGAAACAGAAGTTATAAAATGAATGAAAATTATAAAACTAAAAAATAAAATAACCAAAATAAAACTATCAGTAGAAGGATTCAATGTTAGAATAGAGACAGCATAGGACAGAATTAGTGAACTTTGAGACAGATCAATAGAATTTACCCAATTATGAACAATGTGAGGAAATAAAATATAAAGAACAGGGCCCTGAGGATACATGGGACCATAACAAAGTATCTAACATTCATACCACTGGAGTACTAGAAGGAGAAGAGGGAGTATAACTGAAAGAGTATTCAGAGATAATAATGACTGAAAGATTCCCAAATTTGGCAAAGTAGAAAAATTCAAGAAGCTGAGGGAACCTCAAATGGGATAAATTCAAAGAAATCTACACCAAGACACAATAATAATTAAACTTCTGAAAACTTAAAAAAAATATATTGAAAGAAGCAAGAGAGAAACAATATGTTGCCTACAGGATAACACCTATTCAAATGACAGCAAACTTTGCATCAGAATCCATGGAGGTCAAAAGGAAGTGGCACAACATTTATTAAGTGCTGAGAGAAAGAACTATCAACTATGAATTCTATTTCCAACAAAATATCCTTCAGGAATGAAGGGGAAATCCAGATGAAGAAAAACTAAGAAACTGCCACTAAAAGACCTATCCTTAAAGATCAGCTAAAGGAAATTGTTCAAACAAAAGAAATGATAAAGGAAGCAATACTGGAGCATCAGGACAGAAGAACAATGGACAGAGCAAAACTATGAGTACATACGATAAACTATCATTCTCTTCATGAGTTTCATAAATCATATCTGATAATTAAACAAAAAGTATAACAATTCAATTCAAAGTTTAAATACCTTCTACAATATCCCCAAACAGTTGTTTAGCCTCTGCCTTAACACCTCTAAGTAAAAATGAAATTACTACTTCCCAAATTATTAGAAAGTTCTTCCATATGTTGAAATATTTGTTCAGAATCCAAGTCTCCCTAGGACTGGGGTTTTGTTTTTGTTCAGGTCAGACACCTTCAGATCAGATCCAAACAACATTTATTCTGCAGTTACTATACATGAGTTAATCTTAACAAGCTATGAAATAAAAATATTAATCTCCATTTTACACATAAAGAAATAAATTTACATACCAGCTAATGTTCCCAAAGTCACATTGTATAAATAAGCGGCAGCCCACAAATGTGAATCCAAGTCATCCTAAATCCAGTACTCAGTATGCTTCTCAACCAATGGCTGGTGTCTTGATGTCAACTGGCTCTAAACCTCCTTCCAGGGCAATATTCTCCATTCTCTATCCTCAGTCCAACAACATTTGGATCACTTAAAACTTCTCTAACCTTGAATTTTACTGCTTGCCTGACTTGCAACCTTTAGTTGCTGTACTGTAGCAGGGCAGGTGGGTAGTAATTGCTGGAATTAACTCTTCTTTCAACACAGAACTTAATCTGGGTATGATCTTGTAGATAAGTCCAATTCTAGGGCCCTGACTCTCTCCTATTCTTCCTATTCTACTGAAAGAAACTAGACCATCCCAGGGAAAGCCCAGAGATTCAATAATTAATATTTGCTACACTCAATGTAACAAGCTAAAAATAAGCTCACCCTTCTCCGACAAGTAGTCCTTCAACTACTTAAAGACAACTACTGTGTCTTCTAAAAGGTAAATATGATTTTCATTTCCCTTTCTATCTTGGTCACTCTTCCAAGGGTCTATTTCTCAAAAGACTACTACACTAAAGACATCAACGGTAATTATGAATAAACAGAAATAACTCAAAATATAAATACCTTCCCACAGTAAGTATCTTCTAACTAATCTAAGACAGTCCTCACAGATATATACATATACACCATTGAGTCCTGTTTTAAAAAAGAACACTACATTGGTAATCAGAAGATCCCAGGCTTATCTTAGCTCTATCTCTAAATAGTAACCTTAAGCAAATCCTCTAACTTCTCTGAATCTCAGTCTCTCACCTATAAAGTGATCTTAGGTCCCTTCTGGCTCTAAAATTCTATGCATGATAGACACCAGAAAATGTGAAATACATACATCTACCACTAGAGGGAACAAAACTATGGTTGCCAACCTAAAGAGTAGATAAAAATCTCCAGACAGATTACCTTGCTAGGAAAACTACACTCATTTAAACTATATGAATTTAAACTATGCCTCAATAACTCATCTGCTGACAAAGAACTCCAGGCTACTGCTTAAACACTGTTATTTTGTATGATGTAGAATAACAGATTTCTTTCTAGACTGGTTAAAGTTATCTTAAACCAAACTGAATATCACAAAAACATGCTTATTGTGTAATACTGAGAAATCAGCAAACTTACCAAAAAAAGAGGGATTGATACAGTAGGACAGAAAGAACACAGATGAAAGGAAAGGAGAAGTGAGGAAGAGAAAAAGAAACAGCTGGGGTTTTCTGGAATTTCTAATATAACAGTGTACCTATGCCTTTCAAAGTATTATAGAAATGTATTACCGTGACACCACAGAATATTTAGCCCCTGTTGATAATACAGCAGAAAAAGTAATCCCACATAAAAATTTCAGACAACTTTCTTATAAACAGTTTAAAAACACCAATATGTTGGTTGTATGCATAATACCTTGATCTTTTTAGAATAAAAAAATTACACATTTAAAATACAATTCTTCTCTACTATGACTTGTGGTATCACTTTCACTATGTTGTTAAGTTTCCCTCCAACTGAAGATAAGATTATTATGTGACAGGTACTTAGTTTTAGCATAAGAATTTTAAAATAGAACATTTTTAAACTAAGGAGAAAAGTTATTGACAACAACAGCAAAGGTCATCACGTTCATCTTCCTTAAACAAGAGATTCCTGTTTGTTACACAATGCAATCAGGCGTGATACACCTAAATTTCTCATTAAAACTCAGTCAACATGTTCCTATCAATGGATTCTCTAACTCTAACTCAATAAAGGAGAAGGCAGGAAATCTCTGAGTTTGAAAGAATCTCTAGCAACCTGTGCCTTGCAAATCAATCACGTCTTTAAAGGAATACAGATGCTAAATTTCTTCTTCCCAAATGCAGTTTAAACATGTCCCCTACCTACAGCATTCTCCCCATCTCTTTCTTTCACATCTCTAACTCCCTATCTCCAACTCAAAGTTCACCTTTGAGCAGAACTACCCGCACAGATACCAGCAAGCCTTACGTTTTCTGCTCAATTCTTCTCAAAAATCAAACTTCCTGTCCTACAAAAAGAAGTGAACGAGTTATAAGGCTGGTTGTTTTCCCTGAGGTTTCATTCTCTTAAAAACAAACATTGCGGGCTTCCCTGGTGGCGCAGTGGTTGAGAGTCCAGCAGCCAATGCAGGGGACACAGGTTCGTGCCCCGGTCCGGGAAGATCCCACATGCCGCTGAGCGGCTGTGCCCGTGAGCCATGGCCGCTGAGCCTGCGCGTCTGGAGCCTGTTGCTCCGCAACGGGAGAGGCCACAACAGTGAGAGGCCCGCGTACAGCAAAAAAAAAAAAAAAAAAAAAAAAAAAAAATTGCCTTTTTCTACCAGATAAAACAGAATCTTTCTCAATCTCCCAATGCCATCTACAACCCTTACTGAGCATTTCCACAGACGCAGTAAATTAAACATGACCAAAATGGGATTTTTCCATCGTTTCTACAAAACCTGTATCTTCTCCTCCTCCATTCCCTGTCTCAGAGAGGGGCACCTTACCCATCTGGGTATTCAGTGCCTCCATTAGAAGTAGGTTCAGCAGCATATGACAAAAACCTAAAATATTAGCAGCTTAAACAAGGGAGAAGTTTGTTTCATTTCATATAAAGGAAGTCTAGAAGTGGGAGCCCAAGACTAAAGACATATCTGTGGTCTCGGGGATCCAGCTTCTTCAGCTTCACTGGTAGCAGGGGATATAAGATGCAGTAGCTTATCTTCTACTTTAGAAGGGACATCTCAACATATCCCTAAACACTGCCACGTGAGAAACTTCACTAAGGTGTCAGATGCTTAAAATTTTTATGGGCTTTGTGTACTACTGCTGAGTCTTTACAAAGGCTCTAGGGTGCTTGCTAGTTCTCTAACCCAAAGTCCTGTCATTGAGCATTATGTCATCATTGTAGGGGACCAGTGAGATACACTCTGAGACAGTGAGATGAACAAAATCCCCATAGACTAAATGATAGCACAGAGCTAAAAAACTAACCTAATGATGGAGGTAATATGGTGACAATATGGTGGTATTACACTGCTGGTCATTTCTGATGATCTTTGCATATGTGTGTGTGTGGCTATATATACTTTGCTCTTTTTTTGGCTGTGTCGGGTCTTAGTTGAGGCACACAGGATCTTTGTTGAGGCACGCGGGCTCTTTCATTGCGGCGCGTGGGCTCTTGCTTGCGGCATACGGCCTTCTCTTTAGTTGTGGCGTGCAGGTTTTCTCTCTCTAGTTGTGGCATGCAGGCTCCAGAGCGCATGGGCTTTGCAGTTGTGACGCGCAGGTTCCAGAGTGCGTGGGCTCTTTAGTTTGCGGCATGCAGGCTCTCTAGTTGAGATGCACAAGCTCAGCAGTTACGGCACACGGAATCTTTTCATTGCGGTGCACGGGCTTCTCTCTAGTTGTGGTATGCAGGTTCAGTAGTTGCAGCATGTGGACTTAGTTACCCTGTGGCATGTGGGATCTTAGTTCCCTACTAACCAGGGACCCACGTTCCCTGCACTGGAAGGCGGATTCTTTACCACTAGACCACCAGGGAAGGCCCCCCCTCTTTTTTTTTTGGTAAGGCATTTGATAGATCAGTAGTTAATCACCGGGTGCCAGGGTCTATTTCTAGTGAAGAGACCACATGTGGAACACCAGATAGAACCAGGTAGAACTAGAGCTGTGGATGAAGGTTATGGTAATACATCATCATTCTCCAAGATCTACCTATCTTCCACACAGACAAGAGAGTTCAATGCAGCCTGAAGCTTTCCACCCCTGAACCTTTCAATTCTTTAGTGCAGCATTAATCTCTGTAATTCTGGATGTGAGACTGCTTTTGGTTTATTATCTTGGTAGGAAGAGAGAGCTCCAGGGGGCTACACCTGGCTCTTCCTGCCATAATGATTCTTAATCCATGGATATGGAAGCCAATTTGGGAATTCTCCCAGCTGTCAAACATTTATTCCAAATATGCACTAAGAAACTAGATATAACCACAGGATGAATTCACAGACCCACCAGCAGCACTGTGAAATAGTTTCAAGCCAAAGCTCCATTTCACACCTGATTTCCACAAGCTCTCATTCTGCCTGGTGGGACACAGTGGCATCCTGAGTCACTAGGAATTAGCATTAGCTCAAGTTCCAGTAATTCCTGAAAGGTTGAGTATTTTCCCTTCCCTGATGCACAGTCACACTCGTATATGGCCAAAGGTCCCTTTCTTTAGGGAAGGCTATGAAAAAAATTAACTGCCTCAAAGGAAAGTACCTTGCCTCCTCTTTATCCACATATCTAGATATGTGAAGTGATAAAGGTATGGGGATTAGGTGATTCCAGTATGCTGACCTAAAATCAATCCTATGTTTATCAGACCTAAGGTGTTTCATTTGGCTTGTTTGTTTGCTTTAGTTCAGGCATCCAGATCAAGTAAGACCTTAGTGAGCTGCGCCTCCATGTCAATCCGCTATGATAACCACTGTCCACCTTGCCTCTGACGGTTAACTTACTTGTCTCTGCCGTTCCAGGATCCCACTCACTTAAAGGGGCCCATTTTATAGCAGCATCTCTCACACTCATACCAAGAAAAGAAATGACTGCCGCTACAGCACTTTTTAAGGATGCCAGCATTCCCCTCACCACTGTATTTTCTTAAAGCTGGTAGAGAACATCCATCTTGGGAGGACATAATTAGTGAGTAAGAAAGCCAGCTGAACATTAATAAATTCACCTCCCTAACATTCCTAACTTCTCCACTCTGGCATCTTAACTTTGTTCAATGTAGGTCACTACTGAATTGAAGTTTCAGTCAACAAAACAAGCAGACAATTAGAACCAGTTCTTGCTGCTTGAGCAATCACCAAATCTGAAATCTCTTGCGGGTGAACCTACATTAACAAATTCAGCCCAAACTAAAACTGGATCCCTTCTTTCCTTATCTAGCAGCCTCAAAAGCCAATCTTGTATCTATTTCCTAGATTTTTGCTAATATAAATTAGTAAAATTCTTACAATTTTTTGATGCATAAAACTTGTCTTTGATTTCGAAATTGGCCCTTTGGACTTGTTAGGATCTGACTCTAGCTATATAGGTCTAGAGGTAGGGATGGGATTGAGTACAGCCATGACTCTACAAGGTGAGGTCATGATAGCAACTTTAAGCAAGGCAGGACCACTCTCACCAGTCAAAGAAAGACGGGCTGTTTCTGCTGGCAAGGGAGGTTCAGTAAAAATCATAGATTCAGAATATCTGGTGAGTTCCCTGACAGTCCAGTGGTTAGGATTCCACACTTTCATTGCCGAGGGCACAGGTTCGATCTCCGGTCGGGGAACTAAGATCTCGCAAGCTGCACAGTGCAGCCAAAAGAATAAGTAAATAAAATAAAAAGCAAATTAAAAAAAAAAGATTATCTGGAGTCATCCAAACACATTCCAATTCTTGGAATCTCATTCTTTCCCAATCAATGCCCCAGCTTACAGCTAAGAGATCTGATTAAGCTGTAGATTCAACCTACATGTATTTCAACAACTTACTGGATTAGACTTTGACCCAATTTTGGTTCAGACAAATGGATAAAGAAGATGTAGTACACATATACAATAGAATATTACTCAGCCATAAAAAGGAACGAAATTGTCATTTGTAGAGACATGGACGGATCTAGAGACTGTCATACAGAATGAAGTAAGTCAGAAAGAGAAAAACGAATATTGTATATTAACGCATATATGTGGAACCTAGAAAAATGGTACAGATGAACCAGTTTGCAGGGCAGAGACACAGATGTAGTGAACAAACATATGGACACCAAGGGGGGAAAGTGCCGGTTGGGGGGGGTGTGTGTGTGATGAACTGGGAGATTGGGATTGACATGTATACACTGATGTGTATAAAATGGATAACTAATAAGAACCTGCTGTATAAAAAATAAAATTCTAAAATTCATAAAAAAAGAATCAGATGTTCACAAAATCACTAGAAAAATGGAGAGACAGACTCTAGAGTAACTGAGATTCCAGAAACTCCTAACCCATATAACATTCTGCCTCAGCCACAATCAGGAAAGCTGTCACCATCAGTACAGGAAGCTGGCAAACAAGGAAGCTGCTGCAGAAGCTGTAGAAATAGAAAGACACCCACTAAATTAGGAAACCACCCCCACAAACTGCTAACTCAGAACAAGTCTATCTCCCTCACAATTTATGCCAGCAAAATTCAAGCCCACCCCCCCACCTCTATCTCCACCTGATTCAGTTCCAAATCAAAGTGTATATGAAGGGTGGAACCTAAATCATGTCCAGAAACAAAGTAGCCTATAGGGAGAGAATGTACTGGTCAGGAAGACTACTAAGTACTCTCATTCTGAAACTTACATTTCTACACTGTCATTTTTAAAAGTGGTATTCTCCAAGAGGCATATTGAATTTTAACCTATCAATAATGCAGTTTCCTGAGCCTGCATTACTGAAAACTAGATTCCAGACTAAGGTAAATGACATCTTATAGGAACAATTCCCTGTATCAGTAACAAGCATATACCTCTTACAATGTTGAACTGCAACATTCTCCCACATCCACTACAATGGTTTTGTTTTAGGTCCTCATCATTTCTTTTTTTTTTAAATTTTAATTAATTAATTTATTTATTTTTGGCTGTGTTGGGTCTTCGTTTCTGTGAGAAGGCTTTCTCCAGTTGCAGCGAGCGGGGGCCACTCTTCATCATGGTGCGTGGGCCTCTCACTGTCGCGGCCTCTCCTGTTGCGGAGCACAGGCTCCAGACGCCCAAGCTCAGTAGTTGTGGCTCACGGGCTTAGTTGCTCTGCGGCATGTGGGATCTTCCCAGCCCAGGGCTCGAACCCATGTCCCCTGCATTGGCAGGCAGACTCCCAACCACTGTGCCACCAGGGAAGTCCCCCCTCATCATTTCTTGCATGGACTACTGCAATAGCTTCCTAACTGTTCTCCCTGAGTTCACTGTTGCTTCCTCCAAACCATTTTCTTCAATGCTGCCAGCGTTTTGTACATTGTGTCACTCCAATTAACTGACTTACCACCACATTCAGGATAATGGTCAAATTCCTAACAATCTGAGCCTTACCTAACTCTCATCCATATCCTTATGGAGACTCTAGTTTCAACAGCCTATTCATAAAGCAGCCCAAACAAGTCGGATCCATTCAAACTCATTGATCTGCCTTTGAATATACTGTCCCTTCTGCCAGAAACTCTCCTTTTCTCCCATCACCAAGTTAACTCTTACACATTTTACAGGATTAAGTTCAAGTGTCACTTCCTTTTAGAAATATTTCCTGGCGCCTTGTGTCCCAAGATTAAGTGTTCCTTTTCTGCACTTCCATAATATCTCATTCTAAATATTTAGGTGGGGGCAGGGGGAGTCAAATGGTTATGTGATCTCCAACAGGACTTAGCAGTTCTAAAACATAAGAGAAAAAAGTGAATTGTGAGGCTCATTCAATGTTATATTGAGACAATCAGGAGAACAGGAAAGCTGAGGGTAAGTTAGACTAAAGTTGAAGTGAATATGAGACTTCCTTGGTGGTGCAGTGGTTAAGACTCTGCACTCCCAATGCAGGGGGCCCGGGTTCAATCCTGGTCAGAGAACTAGATCCCACATGCATGCCACAACTAAGAGTTCGGATGCCGCAACTAAGGAGTCCATGTGCTACATCTAAGGAGCCGGTGAGCCGCAACTAAGCAGTCTGCCTGCCACAACTGAAGAGCCCACATGCCTCAACCAAAGAGCCACTGAGCCACAACTAAGGAGCCAACCTGCCGCAACTAAGGAGCCCACCTGCCGCAACTAAGACCCAGCACAACCTAAATAAATAAATAAATGTTTTTAAAAGAACGTTGAAGTGAATAGCTATGGAATTCTAACTAGGAAAGGAAAAGAATGATGCTAAAAGGGTGCTGACAAATAACAGACTCACAGACATAGAAAACAAACTTATGGTTATAATATGCTTATAGTGGGGGGCAGCAGAGAGGATAAATTAGGAGTCTGGGATTAACATATACACATTACTATGTATAAAACAGATAAACAGCAAGGACCTACTATATAGCACAGGGAACTATATTCAATGTCTTGTAATAACCTATAATGGAAAAGAATCTGAAAAAGAATAGATAGATATATGTATAACTAAATCACTTTGCTGTACACCTGCCACTAACACAAGACTGCAAATTATATTCAATAAAAAGTGGTTATTAAAAAATAATAAAACATTTTAAATAAAATAAATAAATGAGGGCTGAGAGATTATATCACCCTATTGGAAATGTCTAAACTATCTTAAAACATTGTTCTTTTTACACTGAGTCAAAATCTTCTCCAAGTATTCTCACCACCTGATGTCACCAGATTCAGAGTACATCTATTCCTTCTTTAACATGACAGCTTTTTAGCTGTTTGAAGGCCATAAGCATGATTCTCCCATCCTGCTCGCCTAATTCCTCTAATGGAACTGAGTAATCGTCCTATTATACATTACTCTAATCCTTATCATATAGTGTCCAAATAGAGTTAAACAACTTAAGAAATGTGGAAGATGTAATTCAACTATGCTTCAATAAAAAATAAATAAATAATTAAGTGTAAATTCCAGTCAAAAAAGAAAAAGAAATGTGGAAGAATAATTAACTCAGAATAATAACACATAAAAGGATTAAAAAGCAGAAAGCTAAGAGATAAGAGACAATTCATCTTAGGAAAAAGCAAATATTTAAACTTGTAAATAAATTAATGTCTAAATGAGTATTCTAAAAAGTCACAACAAACAATACAGGAATTGGGACTTCCCTGGTGGCACAGTGGTTATGAATCCGCCTGCCGATGCAGGGGACACAGGTTCGAGCCCTAGTCTGGGAAGATCCCACATGCCACAGAGCAACTAAGCCCATGCGCTACAATTACTGAAGCCCACGCACCTAGAGCCTATGCTCCGCAACAAGAAAAGCCACAGCAAAGAGAAGCCCGCGCACCGCAGCGGAGAGTAGCCCCCGCTCGCCGCAACTAGAGGAAGCCCACACGCAGCAATGGAGACCCAACGCAGCCAAAAATAAATTGATTAATTTAAAAAAAAATACAGGAACTAAAGACACATAGAAAGCATATTAGTTTCCTTTCATAGGAAGAAATCAGCAGACATTATACATTTGATAATTCAAGAAACGTGTTTACTCATAGTATTTAAAGTAATAAAGTACCCTCTAAGACTAACAATATTAACATAACAAATATGAGGAGGTAGAAGGATAAGTTAGTTATTAGGTTTATTAAATCCCACATCTTTCATATTTGAGAATCAACAGATGCTGTATAAAGTTGTTCAACATATTCATTCCTCTATGTGTCCACCAACAAAACAAAAACAAACTGAAAAGAAGTATTACTTCAAAGGAAGCAGGAATGAGGGTGGATGAAGTAAGGGAGACTTTTTACTTTATATTCTTCAGTTTAACTGTTTTGTTTGAAAAACGAAACAAAAACAACCAACTAAAAATAAAACATTTACTAATACATACAATATGGGAAAAAAATAAGTAGTAAAATCTGTGATTACATACTCAAGGAAATAAAAAACAAAATGACCACTGACAACTTTGAATAGTTTTTTCAATTACTCCACAAATATCATCGCTATGAAATCACAAAACACTCACTGCTACAAGTCAGAGACCGCAATGCCTCTACCAGAGGCCAAATTGTGCCATTGCTTCCACATAATATTTATGAGCAAAAAAAATCTCTGAGCCCTAGAGAGATGTTGCTCTATTTTATAACAACCTCTGAGAGGAAGAATAACTTCCAATCAGCGGCCATGGCTCACAGGCCCAGCTGCTCCACAGCATGCGGGATCCTCCCGGACCAGGGCACGAACCCGCGTCCCCTGCATCGGCAGGCGGACTCTCAACCACTGCGCCACCAGGGAAGCCCCCTAAATTCTCATTTTAATTCCCTCCTCTCTACCACCACTCCCTTAGGCCTTCAAAATTTCTTGCCTTAATTGGTATCCTTCTCTCCCTTTTCTCCTCATTCTGTACACTGATACAAAACAATCATTCTAGCATGCAAACTTTTTTTTTAATTAATTTGTTTGTTTTTATTTTTGGCTGCATTGGGTCTTCGCTGCTGCGTGTGGGCTTTCTCTAGTTACAGCGAGTGGGGGTACTCTGCGTTGCAGTGTGCGGGCTTCTCACTGCAGTGGCTTCTCTTGTTGGGGAGCCTGGGCTCTGGGCGCGCGGGCTCAGTAGTTGTGGCACACGGGCTTAGTTGCTCCGCGGCATGTGGAATCTTCCTGGGCCAGGGGTCGAACCCGTGTCCCCTGCACTGGCAGGCGGATTCATAACTACTGCGCCACCAGGAAAGCCCCTAGCATGCAAACTTGATTATGTCACACCCACATTTAAAATATCAATGTCTTCCCACTATGTATAAAGTCCAAAGTCCTTGGCATGACATTCAAGGCCCTTAATGACCTGGCTCTAGCCCAATCTCTCTGGCCTCATATTTTCACACATCCCCATATACACCTCATAACTCTGGCCACACCAAAACTACTTGCAATTCTTCTAAAGGGTCATCCATTCTTAGGCCCCCACGTATTTATTTGTGTGCTTCTCTCTTCTTCCTTAGAAGCCCCTTATTCTCTTCTTCAGCCGGCATACCCTTACTTCTCATAGATACAACACAGAAATCACATGCTCCAGAAAGTCTTTTTGCATCTCCTCTCTTCCCTACCAGACCAGGTTAAGGTTCCCTTTCTCTGTGCTCTTCATAGTATTCTGTCTATCCCTCTGTTTATCCTATCATGTCTCCTTTCACTTATATTACTATTTTCTCTTTACCACTAGAATGTTGTCTCAAGATCAGGAACGGTGACTTCTCTCTTTGAGTCAGGCAATTTACAAGACAATATTCAAAATAACAATTTCTTAACTAATTAAACGTGATATTTCTAAAAGCTGGTATCTATAATAGGGAATATAATCATAAAAGGAATTTTCCCACACAAAAAGGAACAAGGGAGAATTCTGCTTCTGGTATCACTGAGTTAAGTGCCTACCAAATCAGATAACAACTGTAATTTGTGAACAAAATACAAAAATAACTACCTAAAGGCACTGAAGAGTAACCAAAAGAAGGCATATTAAATTAGAGGGGAGTCAATACTTGGAATAGAACAGTACAGGTGAATTTCTCACGTTTTTTTCCTATGGCAAGTCCGGTCAGTACCACAGGGGTTCCTAAAACTCCAATATAAACCTCACAACCTTCCTATCTTGAAGAACCAGAAGACAGAGTTCAGGGACACCATGGATGCTGAAAAGTAAGAGGAATCTCAGAATGAAGAGAGCCAAAAAGGGAGAGATACAAAATCTAGGTACAAACTCTATCTAAGTTTCTAGCTGACCTCTGAACCACATTTGCAAGGAGTAAACCATAGGAAGCCCAGCTAAGGATAAAAGAACTGAATTAACACTACCATCCAAGAGATAGCTTAGAGTTTGAGTCCAATCATGTTAACTGCCTACTAAACAAAAGCATCAACAGTGTTTAAAGGAATATAACAGAATTCAAGAGTCTCTACAACTTCATGTGTACAATGTCCAGGATACAATCCAAACTTCCTTCACAGACAACACAATCAGGAAAAGGTGACCCATTTTCAAGAGAAAAGATAAACAACGGAGACTAAGTAAAAGATTGCTCAGATGTTAGAATTAGTAGACAAGATTTTCAAACAAGTATTACAACTATGCTCAATGATGCAGAGAAAATTCTATCATAACAAATGAAAAGAAAGCTTAACAGGCCAAAAGAAAATTAAAAAATAACCAACAGATATCCTACACCGAAAAATTCACTGGACGAACTTAACAGCAAAATGAAAATGACAGAGAAAAAACTCAGTGCACTTGAAAATAGACCAATAAAATTACGGAATTTGAAGAATAGAGAGAAAAAAAGATTTAGGGGAAAAAAGAAAGTCTCAGGGCCAGCAGACTGGCACACAAAATGCTAAAAGAATTTCTTTAGGCTGAAGGAAAATGATACTAGATGGAAACTCAGATCTTCAGAAAGTATGAAGGGCACCAGAAATGTCTTGAAATGCATTCGTTAATTCGACAAATACTTAACACGTACCTAGGATAAACAATGTCCTTTAGGCAATAAACATTTCATTAACCTTGTTTATAAATAATTTTTATTATTAATTTATGCTATATTTTCAGGGATGTTTTATCAGTAGTCCTCTATATGCCAGTTATGAAGTCTCTCTCTTTTTTTTTTTTCGCCGCACCACACAGCTTGTAGGATTTTAGTTCCCCCGACCAGTGACTGAACCCCGGCCACAGCAGTGAAAGCGCTGAGTCCTAAACACTGCACCACCAGGGAATTCCCATGAAGTCTCTTTACCTCCTGCTTTAGACTGAATGTTTGTGTCCCCCAAAATTCACACGTTGAAATCCTAACCCCCAATATGGTGGTAATAGGAGGTGAGCCTTTGAGAGGTGATTAGGTCATGGCGGTGGAGGCCTTATGAATAGGATTAGTGCCATTATAAAAGAGACCCCAGAGAGCTCCCTTGCCCCTTCTGCCATGCAGGAAGATGGCTGTCTATGAACCAGGAAGCAGGCCCTCACCAGACAATCTGCCAGCACCCTGAACTTGGACTTCCCAGCCTCCAGAACTATGAGAAATAAATTACTGTTGTTTATAACCACCCCAGTCTACAGTATTTTCGTTAAAGCATCCCAAACGGACTAAGACACCTCTCCCAAACTGTATATTTGAAAGTTTTATCCATTTTATGAAACTAGGAATGTAAATAAAAAGTAATACAGTAGGCATACACTGTTGAATATTTTTATTAACTCACTGACTATAAAATCTAACAAACTAGAAACATGGGACATCAGTTGTTTCCTCCCTGTCCCACATTCAACTCCTCAATATATCCTGTCATTTCTACCTCCTAAATATATCTTGAATCCATCCACTTCTCTCAATCTTTATTGCCTCTACTCATGCCATCATCATTCCTTACATGGATTACTATTTTCCCTCTTGCCCTTCTATTATTCTCACAACAGCCACAAATCATGGATCATGTCACTCTCCTCCACTGATGCCCCACTGCATTTAGAATAAAAACCTAAACTCCTTACTAAGCTTCCAAGATCTGTGTGATATAGCCCCTATTTCTACAGCTTCATTCATCCCATTCTAGTCTCAACTTCACCCATTATATTTCAGTGATAGAGGCTCTCCTCTCAATTCCTTGAACACATCAAGTTCTTTTATAAAGTTCTTTGTACAGACTGTTCCCTCAAACTGGCTTACTCCCCCTACCCTGTCTACCCCCTAGTGCAATGGACTGAATAATTGAGTACCCCCCCCACTAAAATTCATACATTGAAATCCTAGTCCTCAATGCGATAGCATTAGGAATGAGGACCCTTGGGAGAAAATTTGGTCATGAGGGCAGAGTAGATTTATGTTCTTATAAAGACGACCCCAGAAAGCTCTCTCACCCTCTTTCTACCATATGAGGGTACAAAGAGAAGATGGTAGTCTGCAACCTAGAAGAAGGCCATCACACCAGAACCCAACAATGCTGGCATCCTGATTTTGGACTTCCTGCCTGCAGAACTGAGAAATAAATTTCTGTTGTTTATACGCCAACCAGTCTATGGTACTTTGTTATAGCAGCCTGAACTAAGATACTCAGCTACTTAAATGGCTAACTCCTTCTGATCCTTTACACGTTAAGTTTCTACGTCACCTCTTCAAAGTGCTTATCCTGAGCACCTTGTCAAAAACATGTCTCCACATTATTCTCTAACGCTGCACTATTTTTTTCCCCTCATAACATCTGTCACAAATCAGAATTATGGTGTCTTTGTTTTGTTTTGCTTTCCTTTACATTGCTTTTTACTGTCTGAGACCCCTATACAGGACTATAGTTCCATGAAAACAGGGACCACATCTGCATGGTTTGCCAGGACACCTGATAGCTAATACAACAGGAATACTGAGAATGCTTAATAATTTTTTTTTAATTAACTGAAAGCCAAAAACAGGCTCAAGTATTCACACATCTCATTACTGCTTCATTTCAAATAGTTTACTTGACATCTTAGTTTACCATACTGAGATAGGGAAACATGAGGAGACTGACTTGACAAATAAATGTTCATGCAAAATTTTTAAACTTAATTTATTTATTTATTTGTTTGTTTATTTATTTTTGGCTGCATTGGGTCTTCATTGCTGCATGCAGGCTTTCTCTAGTTGCAGCGAGCGGGGGCTACTCTTCCTTGCGGAACCTGGGCTTCTCATTGCGGTGGCTTCTCTTGTTGCGGAGTACGGGCTCTAGGTGCACGGGCTTCAGTTGTGGCACACGGGCTCAGCAGTTGTGTCTCGCAGGCTCTAGAGCGCAGGCTCAGTAGTTGTGGCACACAGGCTTAGTTGCTCTGCGGCATGTGGGATCTTCCCAGACCAGGGCTCGAACCTGTGTCCCCTGCATTGGCAGATGGATTCTTAACCACTGCACCACCAGGGAAGCCCTCATGCAAAATTTTTATTAAAAATAAAGAGAATATAAAATATTTCCTTTACTGTCCCTGAGAATCTGTGTTACTCAAATCAGGATGAAAAATACTTTATATATATATATATATATATATATATATATATATATATATATAAAATCACTGGCAATATTCCAATCTAATCCACATCAGGAGCATATCTTTAAAATACACCAATGTGTGGACTTCCCTGGTGGCGCAGTGGTTAAGACTGTCTGCCAATGCAGGTAACACAGGTTTGATCCCTGGTCAGGGAAGATCCCACATGCCGCGGAGCAACTAAGCCTGTGCGCCACATCTACTGAGCCTGCACTCTAGAGCCCGCAAGCCACAACTACTGAGCCCACGTGCCACAACTACTGAAGCCCGCGTGCCCAGAGCCTGTACTCTACAACAAGAGAAGCCACAGCAATGAGAAGCCCACGCACTGCAACGAAGAGTAGCCCCCACTCGCCGCAACTAGAGAAAGCCCGCACGCAGCAACGAAGACACAACACAGCCAAAAATAAATAGATAAATTAATTTTTTTAAAAAACCACCAATGTGAGAATATAACTGATAATATTTAACAATTTAAATTAACAAAAGTAAAAACATTTCTTCTTTTATAAAGAAAAAACCTAAGTGGACTATTAAATTACGCCAGAAAAATGAAAAAGACCTTTTAAGCAGATGCAGCATTTTGAAAACCCAATTGCTTATCAAGAAAGCAGTTGTCTAAGTAGTATAAGAATGTTCTTAAGAAAATAGTAAACATCTAAATCCTAGACAAGAAGTATTCTCTGTCCCTAAAGAGAAGTCATAGAGGTTGTACTTGTGCTATTATAAATAGAAATCTATTTCCTAATAATTGTTGTGTATATATTTCCTTTATTATCTCCACAGGAGAACCAGATGACAATGACTGACTACATCATTTTTTTAAAAAAAAGAGAAAGCTGGTTTTTTGCTTTTATTTCTTTAATTCTATTAAAAGCCATCTTTAATTCACCCTACCACAGAAGTTCTTAAAATAATCTGTGCAGTTAATTTCTAACTATCCCAAGGGAAGCTATTCTTACTACTTCCCAGGAACATTTCATCATTCTAGACTCAGACATTTGCAGCATCTGTAGTAAATTAAAATATGATACCATTCATTATTTATCAGATTGGCAAAAGTTAAACTGACAATACCCTGAGCTGATGAAGGGATTTAAAGGGGAAAAAAACCATTCATATACCTTGTTACCAAAAGTGTAAACTGGCAAAATTTAAACAGGACAATTGGTAATATGTTTCAGAAGTTTTTAAAATGTGCATGCTTTTGAAACAAGGATTTTCATTTCTAAAACTTTATACAACAGAAATAAGCAGTCAGGAGACATGTGTAAGCCCACAGGCTGCAACACTGTCAGGTAATATTGAATTTAAATTTAAATGACCTATATATCATTTGGTTATTTGGTACTGGTAAATTGTTTAAATTATAGTATATTCACATATCAGTCAGGGTCCAGTCATAGTAGGCACAATTCATTTTCTGAAAAGACAGAGTATACAGCTATTAAGAATAGCATATATCTTTATTTATTATCATAGATGTCCAAAACACAGATTTATTTGTTTGTTTGTTTGCCTGCACTGGGTCTTATTCGCGGCATGTGGGATCTTCATTGCCACGTGCAGGATCTTCATTGAGGCATGAGGGATCTTCAGTTGCGGCATGCAAACTCTTGGTTGTGGCATGTGGGATCCAGTTCCCTGACCAGGGATCAAATCCGGGCCCCCTGCATTGGGAGCATGGAGTCCTAGCCACTGGACCACAAGGGAAGTCCCGATTTTTTGTTTTTTATTTTTTAAGAAACACTTTCAGTTTTCTCTGTTGAGTATAATGTTAGCTGTAGATTTGTCAAAAATGGTCTTTATTATGTTGAGGTATGTCCCGTCTACATCCAACCTGTTTAGGGTATATATTATGAAAGGATGTTATATGTTGTCAAATGCTTTTCCTGTATCTATTGAGATGATCAAATCACTTCTATCTTTCATTATATTAGTGTAAAGTATCACATTTATTTATTTGCATATGTCAAACCTAAACCAGTATTTGCTATCAAAGGAGCTAACTGGCCATACACTAAAACTTTTTTATTTTTATTTTTATTGGAGTATAGTTCATTTACAATGTTGTGTTAGTTTCAGATGTACAGCAAAGTGAATCAGTTATACATATACATATATACACTCTTTTTTATTTATTTATTTTTTATAAATTTATTTATTTATTTATTTTTGGCTTCATTGGGTCTTTGTTGCTGCGCGCGGGCTTTCTCTAGTTGCGGTGAGCAGGGGTTACTCTTCATTGCAGTGCGTAGGCCTCTCATTGCAGTGGCTTCTCTTATTGCAGAGCACGGCTCTAGGTGCGTGGGCTTCAGTAGTTGTGGCACACGGGCTCAGTAGTTGTGGCTCACAGGCTCTAGAGCACAGGCTCAGTAGTTGTGGCGCACGGGCTTAGATGCTCTGCGACATGTGGGATCTTCCCAGACCAGGGCTCAAACCTGTGTCCCCTGCATTGGCAGGCGGATTCTCAACCACTGCGCCACCAGGGAAGCCCTCCACTCTTTTAGACTCTTTTCCCATTATAGGCCATTACAGACTATTGAGTAGAATTCCTTGTGCTATACAGTAGGTCCTTATTAGTTATCTTTTTTTTTTTTTTTCGGTATGCGGGCCTCTCACTGCTGTGGCCTCTCCTGTCGCGGAGCACAGGCTCCGGACGCGCAGGCTCAGTGGCCATGGCTCATGGGCCCAGCCACTCCACAGCACGTGGGACCTTCCCAGACAGGGGCACGAACCCGCATCCCCTGCATCAGCAGGCGGACTCCCAACCACTGCGCCACCAGGGAAGCCCCAGTTATCTACTTTATATATAGCAGGATGTATATGTCAATCCCTATCTCCCAATTTATCCCTCCCCCCTTACTCCCTGGTCACCATAAGTTTGTTTTCTACATCTGTAACTCTATTTCTATTTTGTAGATATTTTCTGTTTACCATGTCTTCTCTTCGAAAGTCTCATGCTGATTTACAAATTGAGCTCTTTAATCTTACCTTTTAAAGTAGTTACCATGTCCTTTCTATCAATTCTCTCCATTTTTATCATATTTTGACAAGACTTCTTTCACATATGTGATAAGCTTTATGTCCTAATCTTCATTACAACTGTACAGGAAGAATTATTTTGTCCTTATCTTAAAGCATAAGAAGAACTATGTAGCCAAACCTCCCCCTAAAAAAAAATCTTTCTACTGCCGGACCACTGTTCAGATGCTCTTATTCTGAGTAATCCCTAACTTATAATCTTATCTGTACCACGAATTTTTAAGAGTTTCTAAACTAAAAAGTATCCATTTATTTTTCCTTAGCCCCTTGGTGTTAAGAGGCTAAGGAAAAACAAATTTTTCCCTAACCAAAAAAAAAAAATTTTACCCGAAAAATTCTGTATTATTTTGAACAACCTATGATAATTCTCTTTTAAAAGAAAAAAACAATGATTAGTATGGCAGCCAAGGAGATGAGCTGCTCAGATCTCCTTTCAAGAAAGAACATAAAATACACCTGTAGGGAAGGTAAATAGCTATTAGAGCCTTCAGGCTCTGCAACAGCTTTCTAGCCAAAACCACAATCTTCACAGAAATACCCCAACCAATGACTGTGCATGGTTGGGATACTAGGACATGGCCATTTCTACCTAACACGGGACTCTTCTAAAAAGCAATCTTTGCTCTAGAGCTCCCCACTGAGCTGGCTCAGACTTTGTATAGAGTTAACTGCTGTGCCAAAAATTAATCAAGCTAGGACACTAGCTTAGAAATTGGCTCAGAAAAAACACATCCTTGGTGTCAGAGTAAAACATCTGCAGGGGTAAAAACAACTAACATCCCAAATAAAATGATAAAAGTCTTCAGTATATTTGTTTTTAATATTTTATAACAATATTTTTTCTCCCTGAAGATTCATTCATTATTTTGATACAAAAAATAAACCCTTTAACCAGTAAAGGGTGTCACTTGTTTTCATAATGTTGTAGAGTAATATTTTCTACATCTCACCCTGTAGAAGAATCCAAAGGGATAGATAAATTAAAGAAATAAATGTTTGTTTTAAGGTGCTAATATTATACTTTTATATTTGGATGTTTGATGAATAATAATGTTATATCAGTATTAAATAACTGTATCTGTTGGGTCCTTTGGAAGATGCTGAGATGGAGACAGGAGTGCAAGAGATGTACTGGAGAACAATGCCTGTGAAAGATTAAAGGAAGCAAGATAGGGCCAGGAAAGTCTCACCATGATCCAACTTTGAAAAAGTCTCAGCCATGTGAACAAGGAACATTTTTTAAAAGCCAACTGAGAAAGGCCACCATTACCCTGACATCAAAACCAGACAAAGATGTCACAAAAAAAAGAAAACTACAGGCCAATATCACTGATGAACATAGATGCAAAAATCCTCAACAAAATAGTAGCAAACAGAATCCAACAGCACATTAAAAGGATCATACACCGTGATCAAGTGGGGTTTATTCCAGGCATGCAAGGATTCTTCAATATATGCAAATCAATCAATGTGATAAATCATATTAACAAACTGAAGGATGAAAACCATATAATCATCTCAATAGATGCAGAAAAAGCTTCTAACAAAATTCAACACCCATTTATGACAAAAAATTCTCCAGAAAGTAGGCACAAAGGGAACTTACCTCAACATAATAAAGGCCATATAGGACAAATCCACAGCCAACATTGTTCTCAATGGTGAAAAAAATGAAAGCATTTCCACTAAGATCAGGAACAAGACAAAGCACCAAGCTGATCACGCTCACTACGATTATTCAACATAGTTTTGGAAGTTTTAGCCACAGCAATCAGAGAAGAAAAAGAAATAAAAGGAATTCAAATCAGAAAAGAAGAAAAAACTGTCACTGTTTGCAGATGACATGATACTATACATAGAGAATCCTAAAGATGCTACCAGAGAACTACTAGGACTAATCAATGAATTTGGTAAAGTAGCAGGATACAAAATTAATGCACAGAAATCTCTTGCATTCCTATATATTAATGATGAAAAATCTGAAAGAGAAATTAAGGAAACACTCCCATTTACCATTGCAACGACAAAGAATAAAATACCTAGGAATAAACCTCCCTAAGGAGACAAAAGAACTGTATGCAGAAAACTATAAGACACTGATGAAAGAAATTAAAGATGATATAAACGGATGGAGAGATATGCCATGTTCTTTGATTGGAAGAATCAACATTGTGAAAAGGACTATACTACCCAAAGCAATCTACAGATTCAATGCAATCCCTATCAAACTACCAATGGCATTTTTCACAGAACTAGAACAAAAAATTTCACAATTTGTATGGAAACACAAAAGACCCAAAATAGCCAAAGCAATCTTGAGAAAGAAAAACGGAGCTGGAGGAATCAGACTCCCTGACTTCAGACTATACTACAAAGCTACAGTAATCAAGACAGTATGGTACAGGCACAAAAACAGAAATATAGATCAATGGAACAGGACAGAAAGCCCAGAGGTAAACCGACGCACATATGGTCACCTTATTTTTGATAAAGGAGGCAAGAATATACAATGGAGAAAAGACAGCCTCTTCAGTAAGTGGTGCTGGGAAAACTGGACAGCTACATGTAAAAGAATGAAATTAGAACACTCTCTAATACCATACACAAAAATAAACTCAAGATGGATTAAAGACCTAAATGTAAGGCCAGACACTATAAAACTCTTAAGAGGAAAACATAGGCAGAACACTCTATGACATAAATCACAGCAAGATCCTTTTTGACACACCTCCTAGAGAAATGGAAATAAAAACAAAAATAAACAAATGGGACCTAATGAAACTTCAAAGCTTTTGCACAGCAAATGAAACCATAAACAAGACGAAAAGACAGCCCTAAGAATGGGAGAAAATATTTTCAAGTGAAGCAACTGACAAAGGATTAATCTCCAAAATTTACAAGCAGCTCATGCAGCTCAATATCAGAAAAACAAACAACCCAATCCAAAAATGAGCAGCACACCTAAATAGACATTTCTCCAAAGAAGACATACAGATTGTCAACAAACACATGAAAGAATGCTCAACATCACTAATCATTAGAGAAATACAAATCAAAACTACAATGAGGTATCACCTCACACCAGTCAGAATGGCTACCATCAAAAAATCTACAAACAATAAATGCTGGAGAGGGTGTGGAGAGAAGGGAACCCTCTCGCACTGTTGGTGGGAATGTAAAATTCATACAGCCACTATGGAGAACAGTATGGAGGTTCCTTAAAAAACTAAAAATAGAACTACCACACAACCCAGCAATCCCAGTACTGCGCATATACCCTGAGAAAACCATAATTCAAAAAGAGTCATGTACCACAATGTTCATTGCAGCTCTATTTACCATAGCCAGAACACGGAAGCAACCTAAGTGTCCATCAACAGATGAATGGATAAAGAAGATGTGGCACATATATACAATGGAATATTACTCAGTCACAGAAAGAAATGAAATTGAGTTATTTGTAGTGAGATGGATGGACCTACAGTCTGTCCTACAGAGTGAAGTCAGTCAGAAAGAGAAAAACAAATACCGTATGCTAACACATATGTATGGAATCTAAAAAAAAAAAAAAAATGGTTCTGAAGAACCTAGGGGCAGGACAAGAATAAAGATGCAGACGTATAGAATGGACTTGAGGACATGGGGAGGGAAAAGGGTAAGCTGGCATGAAGTGAGAGAGTGGCATGGACATATATACACTACCAAATGTAAAACAGCTAGCGGGAAGCAGCCACATAGTACAGGGAGATCAGCTCGGGGCTTTGTCTCCACCTAGAGGGGTGGGATAGGGAGGGTGGGAGGGAGACGCAAGAGGGAGGGGATATATGTATACGTATAGCCGACTCACTTGGTTATACAGCAAAAACTAACACACCATTGTAGAGCAATTATACTCCAGTAAAGATGTTAAAAAAAATTAAAATAAAAAAATAAAATAACTAATGAATATTTGAAAAAAAGGTTCCATTTAAACAGTGACCTTCCCTTCTAGTAATGTGTAGTCTGTAATTTAGACCAACATTCCCAATGCAAACAATTAGAAAAGTTGAAAAATGTTAAAATCATCTGATCATAGACATTAGAGTAAGCAAGACAGAAAAAAAAAAATTACAGGACACAGATCCAGAAGGAGAAGAAGAAAACCTAGAGGTAAGATCAGCATTTTGGGCCACTTTTCCCCTAGCACAATTCTGCAAATCCAGCTGAAGATTTAGAAGATAAGCAGAGCTTTTGACAGGTAGGTAGGGATAGAGAAAAAATACTGGAGTCCAGAGTCTACCAAGAAAAGAAGTATAGTTAAAACCCTGTAATATTTGGAGTCCAAACACTGAAAGGCTACTCCCTAGGCAGCCTAAAATAAACTTACTATCCTTGGGATTACAGTCCCACCTCAAATCATCTCAGTACTTAAAACTGGATTAAGGTGATACAGAATCACTAGTGCCCCTAGCCACCTGCCAGAAGCAAACATAAATCTTCATCCTAAACCTTCAGTTACTTCTGTAACTTTTCTATTTCTAATATCCAACACTCAATCAAATATGACTAGGCATAAAAGGAAAGTGCTTTTTTTTAAAGCAACAATAAAGCTCCCACAGGAATCCAGAAAATAGCATTATTAGAAACAGACTGGAAAATACCCAAGCCATGTCCATGCATAAACTTCTATAAGAATGTTCCTAGCAGCTTTATTTGTAATAGCCAAAAACTGAAAACAACCTAAATGTCTTTCGATGGATGAATGAATCAACAAATCTCAATTTTGCCAATTTGTCAAATAGCGATACAATGGAATATTACTCAGCAATAAAAAGAAACTATTTGATCCACACAACCACGTGGATGAATATCAAGATAATCATGCTGAGTGAAAGAAGCCCCCACAAAAAGAACATGTTGTGCATTTATATAAATTTCCAAATATACAAGTAATCTACAGTGCCAGAAGGCAGATCAGTGGTTACTTAGGGATGGGAAGTAATAAGGGAGAAAGGAGTAGGAATCAAGGATTACAAAGGCACATAAAGAAATTTTGGGGAGTAATGGATATGTTCATTATGTTGATCATGGTGATGGTTTCACCAGTATAAACATATCAAAACTCATAACACTGTACATTTTAAATATGCACAGTTTATTTTACATCAATTATATCTCAATAAACCTAAAAATACATGCTTAATATGTTCAAAGAAATAGAGTAATATATCTTCAAAGAACTTGATTTTTTTTTTTTTTTTTTTTTTTACAAAAGAACAAAGTAAGTAATCTAAAATTGAAGCACACAATTAACCAAAATTAAGAATTCAATGGGTGGGATTAACAGCAGTTCAGAATGTAGGTCAGAAGAAAACATGCAGAACACAAAGAGACAAAAGGATGGAATATATCAAAAACAAAAGTTGGGGAGCAAAAGACAGAGGGGATACAGTGGGAAAGTAAACATACATGTATTTGGAATTCCAAAAGGAGAAAGAAAATGGGACACAAGAGCACTCAAAGTGAAAATGGCTTAAAATTTTTGAAAACTGATTTTAAAACATCACGATAGAGACTGAATAAGCCCTATGAAACTCAAGCAAATAACTACAAAGAAAATCATTCCGAGTTCAAAAAGGGGGAAAAATGCGTAAAGCAGCCAAAGGGTGGAAACCAGATTATCTTCAAGGAAAGAAAAATTAGGGCTTCCCAAGTGGCGCAGTGGTTAAGAATCCACCTGCCAATGCAGGGGACACGGGTTTGAGCCCTGGTCCGGGAAGATCCCACATGTCGTGAAGCAGCTACTCCCATGCACCACAACTACTGAGCCTGCGCTCTAGAGCCCACGAGCCACGGCTACTAAGCCCACGTGCCACAACTACTGAAGCCCACGAGCCTAGAGCCCATGCTCCGCAACAAGAGAAGCCACCGCACCGCAATGAAGAGCAGCCCCCGCTCGCCGCAACTAGAAAAAGCCCGCTCACAGCAACGAAGATGCAACGCAGACAAAATTAAATAAAATAAATAAATTTATTTTTTAAAAAAATAGGAAAGAAAAATTAGACTTTAGGCTAACTTCAATAGAAACAATAGGAGCCAGAACACAACAGAAACACATCCTCAAACTGAATGATAACAACTGCCAACTTAGAATTCTATTCCCTGCAAAAACTTCTTTCAAGCATGAATGTGAAATAAACACATTTTCAAACAAAAACAGAGAATTCTCAGAATTACACACAGAAAACTCAGCATAATTATTTTGAGACTCATTCATATGGTTCTGTATATCAATATTTTGTTCCTTTTTATTGCTAAGCAGTATTCAACTGTATAAATATATCTCAGTTTACTTATACATTAATCTATTAATGGACATTTACACTGTTTCCAGTTTGGGGCTATTATAAATAAGGTGTGCTTAAGGCAGAAGAAATATTTTGCCAGATAGAAGCCTTAAAGAACCAGGAAGGGGAAAAAAAGTAACATTAAATATGTGGGTAAACTTAAATGAATGACTGTTTAAACAATAGCTACAATTTCCTATAGTGTTTAAATTTTAAATAGAATTAAACTACAACAGCAGTACACAAGTCAGTAGAAATAAATGAAGTTAAAGTGTTTTAAAGTCCTTACACTAGCAGGAAGAGGATAAAAGTGTCTATTTATATTATTAGCCTTTGATAATTCAGAGAAAATTCAATAGTAACTGTCAAGAAAACTGAGACATTTCATTCTTAAATTCAACAAACACTGAACGTCTCCTATGTACCAAGCACAAAACTAGGCACTATGTACATACAGCAGTAAACAAAATAAACTACAAACAACTCAAAGCCTACCAACAGAAGAATGGATAAATGCATTACAGTTTGTTTATAAAATGGAATACTACACAATAACGAAAACAGAGCACAATATACATAACATGGATGCATCTCAAAACACAATGCTGAGTGAAAAGAAGAAAGACACAAAAGGATACTTACTATATTCCTCCATTCATAGGAAGTTCAAACACAAGCAAGAGTAATCTATGGAATTATAAATCAGAAGTGTATCTTTAGAGAGGAGGAAGGGTTATTGATTGGAATGGAGCATAATGAGGGCTTCTGGGGTACTGATAATGGTCTGTTTCTTGAACTGAGTGGTGGTTACATGGGTGTGTTCATTTGGGGGAGTATTTACTGAGCTGTGTAGCTTGTGTAATTTGTTTATGCATGCTGTAATTTCATTAAAAGTATTTTAAAAGATGGTGCAGTCTACATGTACTGACGTGGAAAACTTCAGAGCGTACTTCTGGGAAAATTAAGTTCTGAGAAAAAGAAGAAACTACTGAATAATAGTTTTATCTCTTTTTATAAAAATATATTGCATATATACATTATGCAGAAAATAATTCTGGGAGGGTACACAACAAAATATCAACAAGAGTTATATCTGAGTGACATAAATATCGGTGGCGTTTTTCTCCCCATATTGGTCTGTTTTTTAAATTTATCTACAACAAACATGGAAATCTTACATAACAGATATATTTGAAAATTAATTATAAAAGAACAACAGCCTTTTTATCCTCCTTAATCTAAAGACAATTCATCTTGAAAGAGGAGAGCAAAGCCAAATGGGAATAGAAATGCTCTGCTTTCTCTGACAATCTATTAATATAACACCTCAGTACCAAACAGCAGGACTATTCTCTCTTTCTTTGTTGATACTGCTCCTAAAACAATTGTAAAAGCTTTTTATGGACTTAAGCATTTGTCACAAGCTTCATTACAAACTTTGGCCTTCTCCACACTATTTTCATAGTCTAGTGCCTCTCATTTATATTCATCTTTGTTTATATGGCTGTCCTTGCCCTTCTTTACGTCCTTTCAGTATCTGCATTCATCAGTACTCCCATCTTATTTTACCTTCTGTTCTCACAGGCAATACCTCATGATTTTTTTAGAATGTCTTATCTTCTTCAAAGAGCCAGACACTAGAAAATTAAAATTTCACCAACTCCACACTATCCAAACATCAAATTCAGATGCCTCTCAGCTCTCCTTGTGACTGAAAGTACATAACTCTTTTATAGGTAACTGTAAAACATTACAAACCCTTTCAGTGCAGTTACCCAATATTCAACACTTTATGTGCTTCATTTTGGGGTTTTCCTAACACCACTTCGATCAGTCCTTTAAACGGTAAACTAAACTGCACAAATATTTACCACAGCAACTTATAATTATTTAATTTTACTTATATTACATAAAATTTATAAAATGAAGAGGGGAAAAAACACAATTCGGCCACTCTAACACAACTTATTTCGATGTACTTCCCCCTTTCAACTTTCTTCATTTGGGTGTGTTTCAGAGCTGTAATTATTTTGCATAAATGATTTTATATTTTCACTTTTTTTCCCAACTATACCATAAGCATCTTTCCATGTTTCTATATGCTCCAAAAACATTTTTAATTATAATCATTCCATTGCTGCTGAAGATTACTGGCTCCAGTATTTAGCTACTATAAACAATGCTGCAATAAACATCTTTACATAGCAAGTTTTCAAAATTTTCTATTATATTCTTAGGTTAGATTCATAGTCTTCCCTAAGGCATTATGGAAAAGGTGGTACTGGAATTAAAGGATAGAGAATTTTGGGAATTCCCTGGCAATCCAGTGGTTAGGACTCTACACTTTCACTGCTGAGGGTGTGGGCTCAATCCATGAGTCAGGGGACTAAGATCCCGCAAGCCACGCAGCACAGCCAAACTAAATAAATAAAGGATAGAGAATTTTGAATAGAGAAGAGAAGGACACAGGACAAGCAGGCCCTGACTCTGAGGTCTGTGGGGAATACACAGTGGTTCAGTTTGGCTGGTGCATTATGTATGTATAAAGGAAAACAAGAAATAAAAACTGGAAAAAGGGGCTGAAGCAAGATGATGGAGGAATTTTATTAAGTGGACGATGGAGGGTAACTAAAGTGTTTTTCTTTTTTAAATAACACACAGGTTAATGTAACTGATATGTATTTCTCAAAATTAGTAAAAATCTTAAGTGGCTCTGAACATGTAAGTGGTGCTTGTAACGTTTTTTATCTAAAGACCTACCTCAAATCATAAAATTATAAACCATCCTCTAACATCAGAACTTTTGTTAAGCTTCAATCTTTTTCAGGTTCCCCTTCTAAAAAGTGAGTTGATTCAAGGGAATGAGAAGACAAGCCACAGACTGGGAAAAAATATTTGCAAAGGAGACCTAAATAGACATTTCTCCAAAGAAGACATACAGATGGCCAACAGGCACATAAAAGGATGCCCAACATTGCTAATCATTAGAGAAATGCAAATCAAAACTACAATGAGGTACCACCTCACACCAGTCAGAATGGCCATCATTAAAAAGTCTACAGATAACAAATCCTGGAGAGGGTGTGAGAAAAGGGAACCCTCCTACACTGTTGGTTGGAATGTAAATTGGTACAGCCACTATGGAAACCAGTATGGAGGTTCCTCAGAAAACTAAAAATAGAATTACCATATGATCCAGCAATCCCACTCCTGGGCATATATCCAGACAAAACTATAATTCAAAAAGGTACATGCACCCCTATATTCACAGCAGCACTATTCACAATAGCCAAAACATGGAAGCAACCGAAATGTTCATCAACAAATGAATGGATAAAGAAGATGTGGTACATATATACAATGGAATACCTACTCAGTCATAAAAAAGAACAAAATAATGCCATTTGCAGAAACATGGATGCAACTAGAGATTATCATACTAAGTGAAGTAAGTCAGAAAGAGAAAGACAAATATCATATGATATCAGTTAAACGCAGAATCTAAAACATGACACAAATGAACCTATCTATGAAACAGAAACAGACTCAGGGGCATAGAAAACAGGCTCGTGGTTGCCAAGGGGGAGGGAGTTGGAGGAGGGATGGAGTGGGAGGCTGGGGTTAGCAGATGTAAGCTATTATATATAGAATGGATAAACAACAAGGTCCTACTGTACAGCACAGGGAACTGTATTCAATATCCTATGATAAACCATAATGGAAAAAAATATTTTAAATGTATATATATGTATAACTGAATCACTTTGCTGTACAGCAGAAATTAACACAACATAAATCAACTACATACTTCAATAAAATAAGTAAATAAATATTTGCAAACAGTGTATCTGATAAAGGGCTGTTATCCAAAATATTTTTTAAATCTCTTAAAAATCAACAGTAAGAAAATGAACAATCCAATAAGTTAAAAGTGGGTGAAAGATCTTGGGACTTCCCCAGTGGCGCAGTGGTTAAGAATCCGCCTGCCAATGCAGGGGTCACGGTTCGAGCCCTGGTCCGGGAAGATTCCACATGCCGCAGAGCAATTAAGCCTGTGCACCACAACTACTGAGCCTGCGCTCTAGAGCCTACGAGCCACAACTACCGAGCCCATGTGCCACAACTACTGAAGCCCGTGCACCTAGAGCCTGTGCTCCATAACAAGAGAAGCCACTGCTATGAGAAGCCCATGCACTGCACGCAACAAAGAGCAGCCCCTGCTCGCCACAACTAGAGAAAGCCCGCACACAGCAACAAAGACCCAACGCAGCCAAAAATAAAATAAATTAAAAAAATAAAAATTTTTAAAAATTAAAAAATGGGTAAAAGATCTAAACAGACACCTTTCCAAAGAACACATACAGAGGAAGCATATAAGCATATGAAAAGACATTCAATACCATATTTCACTCAGGAATTGTAAATTAAAATAATAAGATACCAACACACACCTATTAGAATGGCCAAAATCCAAAACACTGACAACATTAAATGCTCTTAAGAATGTGGAACATGGATAAAGAAGATGTGGCATATATATATACAATGGAATATTACTCAACCATAAAAAGAAATGAAATTGAGTTATTTGTAGTGAGGTGGATGGACCTAGAGTCTGTCAAACAAAGTGAAGTCAGTCAGAAAGAGAAAAACAAATACCGTATGCTAACACATATATATGGAATCTAAAAAAAAAAAAATTGTTCTGATGAACCTAGGGGCAGGACAGAAATAAAGAAAGGGATGAAGAGAATGGACTTGAAGACATGGGACAGGGGGGTGGTGGGGGGGAAGGTAAGCTGGGATGAAGTGAGAGAGTAACACTGACATATATACACTACCAAATGTACAACAGATAGTAGAAAGCAGCTGCATAGCACAGGGAGATCAGCTCAACGCTTTGTGTCCACCTAGGGGGTGGGATAGGGAGGGGATGGGGGATATATGTATACATATAGCTGATTCATTTTGTTATACAGCAGAAACTAACACAACATTATAAAGCAATTACACTCCAATAAACATGTGAAAAAAAAAGAATGTGTAACAACAGGAAATCTCATTCATTTCTGGTAAGAATGAAAAATGGTACAGCCTCTTTGGAAGACAGTGTGGCAGTTTCTTACAAAACTAAACATACTGTTACCATACAATCCAGCAATTGTGCTCCATGGTATTTATCGAAAGCAGCTGAAAACATGTCCACACCAAAACCTGCACATGGATGTTTGGAGTAGCTTTATTCATAATTGCTAAAACTTGGAAGCAACCAGTATGTCCTTCAGTAAGTGAAGGGATTAATAAACTGTGGCACATCCAGACAAATAATATTCAGCACTAAAACAGTATGAGCTATCAAGCCAGGAAGAGATATGGAGGTACCTTATGTGCATATTACTAAGTGAAAGACACCAATCTGAAAAGGATACATATGGTATGATTTCAACTATATGACATTCCGGAAAAGGCAAAACTATGGAGACAGTAAAAAGATTAGTGGTTGCCAAGAGTTCAGGAGGGAGGGAGGGGTGAATAGGTGGACCATAAAGGATTTTCAGGGCAGTGAAACTATTCTGTATGATGCTATAATGACATAATGTCAAAACCCACAGAATGTACAACACCAAGAGTGAACCCTAATGTAAACTATAGATTTAGGGTGATGATAATGTGTCAGTGTAGGTTCATCAACTGTAACAAATGTCCCACTCTGGTGCAGGATGTTGATAGTGGGGAAGGCTGTACACACTGGGGTAGAGGGTATATGGCAACTCTGTACTTTCCCCTCAATTTGCCATAAACCTAAAACTGCTCTAAAAATTAAAGTCTTTTGTTGTTGGTGGTGGTTTTTTCTTCCAGTTTTATTGAGATATAATTGTAAAGTCTTTTTTTTTTTTACATGAGTTGATATCTCAAAAACACGTAAGGGTCCCACATGAAATAGAACAGCAGTTCATTAATGCTTCATTAAATCCTAGCTTGATCCTAGAATTACGAACATTGAAATAACCATGCTAGAAGCCTGTCCAAGTTAAGCATCAAGGTCTTGATTGGGATTTACATTACAAGGGTGTATCTGTCTGTTAAAACTTAAATTGTACATTTATGTTCTGTGCATTTTATTCCATATAAATTAACATCCAGGGAATTCTGAAATTTTAAAATTATTTTGAAGAAACTTGATTGGGTATTACAGTCCATAAGCAAATAAAATTACTATACTTGAAGTCGATTTTTTTTTCTGTTTCAAAGTTTTAAAATAAAGGAGAGGTGCTACCAAAGATACAATAATTAGCAATGCAACCACAGAGAGAAAGGAAAAAACAGGAGAGGATAAAACACAAGTCTAGAAGTTGAAAAGCAACTGGATAAATTTAGCTGAATTAGCTCACCCTCGGAACACTAAATCCTAAACCATGGGGAAAATGACAAGAAGCTACCCAATTCAGACTTCAGGGTGCTCAACAGCTCTGGCAATACCAAGCAAAACTGGCATTACCAGACAATTCTAGAAGTGAAGGGTGGGTGCGAACTGTACAAAAGCCTAGGTAAGAAGCAGTTAGACCCCCAGATACCGTCCCTTCTCTGTACACCTAGGTGACTGTCCTTGCTCCATCCTAGCTAAAGAGTGGAGGCTTAACATCAGGAAAAAATAAAAGAGAGGGTAACTCGGCTGTGGGAATATTTAGCAATTGAGAGTAAGGATTTCAAACTGCAAAGAGAAGAAATGTTAAAAGTTTACATAGTGAGTGTTGCAACCCCCAACAATCTTCTCCTTCGTGGCTCCTAAAATTCTGGCAACCAAACCTATACCCCCCAGGCAGAAGATGGGAAGATCCTTCTCTGGGAAATGTGACAAACCCAAAAGACCGGGAGGTTATCAAACCCAATAAAAGCAAGATCGTGCAATAGTGAAGGCCGTAGTCCAAAACAAGATCATGAGGCACAAGATCATGAGGAAGCTAAGGAAAGCCTCTAACGTGGAAGATCAAAAACAAAACAAACAGTGGGGGAAAAAATCGAGAAGAAAAAGACTTTTTAAAGTCTTTTTGGACTTAGAAACGTTTTTAAAATCAGTAATATCTTTAGAGACACAGGAAAAGCTGTCATATCCATAAAAAACAAGAAAACGTTATGAAAAGGAATATTCAGAGACAAAAAGAGCTGCAGAAATATTTTTAATGACAGTAGAAATAAAAAAACAGGTGGAAGAAAAAAGACATAATTTTTTAAAGCCCAAAGAGATGAAAACAGGAGTTCCAGAGAGAAAGAACACAGACAGTGGAGAATGGAAGGATGTTAAGTCCCTAAGTTACCTGTTTGGAAGAGGCTATTGAATAGCTATAATAAGGAATACAAAAGAGAGCTACTTCAAGACATGAAATTTCAAAGATCAGGAATAAATGAAAAATCCCAAAAGCTTTGAGGGAGGGGAAACTGAGCACCACATAAAGGATTAGGAATCAGAGTAGCTCTGGATTCTCAGCAATCTTGAAATTGAAAAGACAATGGATCAATAACTTCAAATTTCTGAGGGGAAATGATTTCTAGCCAATTCAAATTATCAATCAAGAATATAAACATTGCAGACATGCAAGGCCACAGGAATGTTACTTCCTTTTTACTCTTTCTCAAGATGCCACTGACAGGTACACTCCAACAAAATTAAGGAAAAAAACAAGAAAGAAGAGGTGAGGTTTGGGAATAAAGAGATCCAACACAAGGAAGAGGAAAAAAAGGGAGTCTTCAGAATGATGGGGAAGAAAAATTCCCGGATATCAGTGGTGCATCATATAGAACTAATACATAAAGCACCTCAGTAGGCCCAAGGAAAGAGTTCTTCAAGAAGATAAAGCTGATGGAGAGACTTAAATAACTGGCAGAATTAGCTGCATTTGAACTAAGAATAAGCAACAAAAACTAAGTAAACAAACAACAAAAGAGATAATTATTAAGTTCATTTACATAGTCAAAATGAAAGCATTGAACACTGACTTAGCCAAAACTACAATGTAATATTTGGGAAGATGCCAGGTTGAGTGGGAAGTGTGTCTGTGCAGGCAAGTGAAATCAGTTGGGTGAAAGTCAATCTCCATTTTCATGATGGGAAGTCAAGAAATACAGTCTAATATTTTTAATCAAAAACAGTAATATAAGATTTATTTAGAGACATGGAGGTATATCAGTTAGGGTTAGGTTGGGCTGCAAGTGAATGGAAACCTTAAGCAAGAGTAGCTTAAACAAAACAGGAAATTTCTATTTCACAGAAATGAAATAATCCAAGATTGGTATGGAGGAGTCATAATTATCTTTTCATTCTACAATCTTCAATATATAGCTTTTAGTTCCTGTCAAAGATGGCTGCTCAAGTTCCAACCATAACATCTACCTTCTAATCAGCAGGAAAGAAAAGTAATAATGAAGGTTGTGTTCCTTTCTCTTAAAAACACCTCCCAGAAGTTGAATGTGATTTACTGTTTAGTATTTAATCATATCACCACAACTACCTACAATAAAAATTATTAATTAATTAACATTTTTACCCTGTTGTGGAAAAAATCATTTCATTAAGATCAAAGATATTTTCAGAGTATTTTATGTTATTAATTCTGCAAAATGTACAAAGGATGAGCAATTCCCTAGAGTTAAGACACTGTAGTTAGTGTACTAGTAAACTAAAAAAAAAAACCAAAACAATATTTACCAGATTTTTACATCCTGAAATAAGATTTTTTTTCTTCTTAGTTATGGTCTAAGAACAAGATTTTTATGTTGAGTCAGAGAAAAGAAGTACATGCAAAGTAATAATAATAGTTAACATTTATTCAGTGTTTTCCATATATACAAAGCACTTTATAAACATCTCATTTAATCCTTACAGTCTGATAGAGATACTCTCATCATTTCCATTTTACAGGTAGGAAATGGAGGCTTTAGGTAACTTGTCCAAAGTTTTGCATCTTACAGTACAGGACCTGGGATTCAATCTCAAGCATTCAATCTCAACTCTACAATCTACACTCTTTTTTAACACCTGAGTTGTCCTGCCTCATTTCAGTGAAAATTATCAAACTTTCCTCATTTGAATATAAGTGAGACTGGTTGCAGGAAAAGAGAGCTACTCAAGCAAGTTCAACCGAAAGGGAGGTTAGTATAAGGGTTCAACAAAGATCTCGTAGAAATCCAAGGGCTTTGTTCACAGGAGCCAGACCAAGCCCCAAAATGTGGGCACACAGCCTGGATTTTGCTTATCTCTACATAACTTCTCTGTTATGTAACTACTCTCCCTTTTTTTCTGTTGGCCAGTTCCTTTGCTCCCTAGTAGTTTCCTATTCCTTTGTGATTTTCACTAGCTGTCCTACTGCTGCTGTGTGGCTCTTCCAGCCCCTCTGCTTTATTGTTTGTTTCCCATTTGGGGAGCTAAATCGTATGGGCCCATCTCACCTTTCTGAGGCAGACCATATAAGTGGATGGGTTTGAGTTCCTATCCTGTCATTTCTGAAGAGAGGTAAAGTTACATGATCCAAAACATGGCCACTGGCCCTAAACATGGCCATGACATTTCACCTAGAAGTGGGATATGGGTATCATAAGATTTATTGACAACTAACTGACCTAGTTTAGGTGAAACTATCGAAGAAAAAGATGGTCATGTGAAACTTTTACTAGATAAATATTTTTCTAAGGTGCCTTTCACAGAAGTTTTAGTCAATGGCCTGTGAAGAGTGGTAACTCTGACTAAATATATATAGGAAACTGCCAAACGTATTTAGTTTCTGGAGATTCACAGTGTGGAATGGTATATTTAAAAATTCTCAAAGAAAAAAAAGAGAGGGGGGAAAAAAACTGAGAATCCTTGCAATATGGAACTTTGACAAGCTCTTTAATATAACATTTCCCACACTTAGCTTGTCACAGAGTTTGTCACACACTTAGTTTGTGTAATAGCTATCTTACTGAGCAGTACAGGGGGAAGGAGCATTCCATTAGAGTACAGTAGGGGTTTTCTTTTTTTAGGGGGGTAGGATTAGTTAGTGTTATAAAATACTATCGGTAATTCTATTATACTTTCAAAATGCAACCAAGTAGTAAACATGATACCTTGCTTTAAAACTTTTAAAATTGAATGCATCTGGTGAGGTTCTCTATCAATTTATGTTAATGCCGCAGACAAGCAAGCAGGACCTAATTACCAATTAAGCAATAAAGCTGTTTATAAGAGCAAATGTTCTCTGCATCAAGTCTATGAAATATTTATATATATGTATGTATATGTATAATAAGAGTGTATGTGCATATGTATAAGAGTGTATGTGTATATGTACATGTATGTATACGTATAAATGCAAACATATATACCTATATACACACACTATATTTCTTAACCTTTGTTATAATCGTCAACATGTGTTATTGAATACCAGTTTTATAGAGATATCTCCCATGCAGTGATGTGATCTTCCTAAATGATGAGAGGGATTCCATAATTATATAAAGTTCAGGGTCACTGTAAGTCCAAAACAAAGATTCTTTAAAATGCATGAAAATAAGTAAGTAAATAAATAAATAAACCTTCCTCCAAAAAATAAAATAAAATAAATAAAATACTATTGGTAATTCTACTTAGCAGTCATTGACAGTAGGGTATGATTATTAAAAATACAGGCTTTTGGGCTTCCCTGGTGGCGCAGTGGTTGAGAGTCCGCCTGACGATGCAGGGAACACGGGTTCGTGCCCCGGTCTGGGAAGATCCCACATACCACGGAGCGGCTGGGCCCGTGAGCCATGGCCGCTGAGCCTGCCCGTCTGGAGCCTCTGCTCTGCAACGAGAGAGGCCACAACAGTGAGAGGCCCGCGTACCGCCAAAAAAAAAAAAAAAATACAGGCTTTGACGTTACAGAGATAGGATTTGAATTTTAGCTCTGCAATATACTAGGTGTGATTTTGGATAAGAATTTAACCTTTCTGGGCCTCAGTTTGCTAATCTGTGATACATCCCATCAGGTACTTAGCCCAGTGCCTAACATGGTAAATACTTAATAAATGGTGATCTGTAAAATTACCTGTGTTTCTACTAGAAAATGTTTGGGTGCACCAGTTAGGGCAATCATTCTTCTATAATAGGAAGTTATCTTATATCTGAATAGTTTTATCTAGCATAATTCATGTGTCAGACTTCATTTTAGGGTAAATATGGAATAAATATGGGTTCAAAGGAGAATCTCAATTCACAGAAACGATATCAATAGGAGAGAGGCTATTAAATTTTCTACACCAAGGAGTAAAATTTATGGGGGTGTGGTGTGAGGTGAGGTTATTGTTCGAGATCTGCTATGTAGGAGTATGTGTGTAGGGGGTGACAATATGGTGAGAGACTATGCTCTGGAGAGGGTGGGCCAGACTTTTAGGATGAATTCACCTAATGATGTTTTGATTTTTAAACCAAATGTATATAAACGAACATAATGCTCTGAGTGTTAGCAACAACCACAGCTCATTTCTGGAAAAAGCAGCTCTAAGGGCTTGCATCACTTGTTATGCTTTCTATCACGAGTTCTGGCTTATAAATTAGCATGACCTGAGAACTGTCCAGTAGTTCTGTCTTACAAAATGATGAACTAACTCAGTCTGATCCTCTTCCTTAGGGAATCTGAATATGAGACAGCAAAGAAGGCAGTAAGCAGAAGCTGCAGGACAGTAGAAACCATTTGGTAGAGAGAGCAATCATGGTGAAGAGTAAAACATATCTACAGATATAGTGGAGGCAGAATCAGGAAACTGAATGATGACAATGATCAGTCAGAGTTCCTGTTGGGATACCAATTTTATTTTATTCTGACTAGTGTTCCAGTTCTCAATGAGGCCTGATTGTGGAGACTGTCCTTGTCCTTCCACACTACTCTTACACTAAACTCTCGATATGAAGTAATTTAATTGAATCTGCATATAGTTCTGACAATCAGAAAGAGTCCATCTTGCTTAATACTACCGCCCACATCCTTTAAGTAAAGCATAATAATTCACTTAGTTGGTGTCAATGAGACCAACTGACTAGCTGGGTGGGAGGAACTGGGACTTTGTGCCATTACTGATCAGAGACTGTAACAGCAGTTGTGCTTCTTTCTTTTTTTTGACACAGTTGCCTCAGTATTGGGGTGAAGAGACCTGGGTTTATGGCTCTGCCGTCCACTAGCTTTGTATGATCTTAGATAATTCTCTTAATTTTGTGGCCAGAGTTTTCTTTCTGTAATTTGAATTAGTCGAGCAGGGGTTTTTGGGCCCAGAAAAGAGACTTTTAGCTCTAAATTGGTCACTGTTCACAGAGCATTTAGGAACGGTAAGAGATGGCAATAAATCTGAAAGATGAGAGGAAGTAATGTGGTCAAACTAAGTAAACATTAAAATATTGATGCAGCTTAACTAGGAAAGTCTAACAGTTTTCAGCATTTCTCCACTCTTTTGTTTATGAAAAAGGGATGTCTGGGGGATAATATATCGTCACAGATGTGACATTAACTTATCTACTTTTGCTACCATGTGTTTCTGGTTTTTTATCCTTTATTTATATTTCAAATATTTATAACCATTTCCTCTAAAGAACTTGACAAAACAGGTAGATTTGTTTTTCAATCAGTACTTCCCTAGGCTTAGAGTCAACCTGGCTGTTAGTTGTCCCCCAGTATCTGTTTTTCCCTCTTACTCAGTAATGGAATCTTTGGTTTTTAGCTGGGTATATGGCTACCTGGAAGAAAAATGTCCCATTTTTCTCTCACTCAATATAAAAATCTTGTCCTTAGACCATAACTAAGAGAAGAAAAAAATCTTATTCTGGATGTAAAAAATCTGGTAATTTTTTTTTTTTTAATTTACTACTACACTAACCACAATGTCTTAACTCTAGGGAATCTTTCACCCCTTTGTACATTTTGCAGAAATAATAATATCAAATACTCTGAAAATATTTTTTATCTTAATGAAATGATTTTTTTTCCACAATGGGGTAAAAATGTTACATCAATGCCAGATACACCTTATCTAAAGCATCAACATTTTAAATGATTCCAAAACATAACAACTTTTAAAGGACAACAAAATAAACTTCTATAAAATAATAAGTTATTTCTCTTATTCTAAGATTATTATATTTGGTATCAATATACAAACCTACTATAATAACAAGAAATACAAAGGAAACAAATACATAGTAGTTTCTATTGAGGTATTTTAATAACAAACAATTTCAAATCCAAAGACAAGTGATCTCATTACCATTTACTAACTGTATTTTTAACTCTATTAATGCCTAGATCATACTAGATTCACTTTGTATATTGAAACAGTTATTTACTTCCTAGGAATAATTCATAGTTATTTTAATAATTATTTATCTGTATCACCCTCCTCTATTCAGTTAGAGTTCCCCTGTTTGACAGCAAAGAAATTAGTTAGAATAACTTGAGAAAGTATATCAAAATTTTAAAAGCCCACTTTTTTTATTAACCTGCCCCCACCACCCACAATGTGTTGATAAAAATAAAAGTCTGTATTATTTTTACTTCAATAAGATTAACTATCTTTCACAAGTAATTGAATCTGTGTTCACTAAAGGCACAACTTGAGCTCATATTTGAGCACTACTACATATAAAATAACAACTCAATAATAAAATGAAAAACAACCCAACTCTGACATGGACAAATGATTTGAACAGACACTTCATCAATCAGCATAAGAAAAAAATGATCAACAATATTAATCATCGGAGAAATCGAGAAATTAAAACCACAATGAGATATTACTACGCACACAACAGAATGGCCAAATATTTACAAGACCGGCAGCGCCAAATATTGATGAGACTGCGGAATACCCGCAACACTCAGGCACTGTTGGTAGGGATGCAAAACGGTACAACCACTTTGGGAAAAAATGTTGCAGTTTCTTATAAAATTAAGCATACATCCACCTCTGACCCAGAAATTCAACTGCTAAGTATTTACTCAAGAGAAACGGAAAATATTTTCACAAAAACACTCAAAGGAATAGTCACAGCAGTTTTATCCATTATAGCCAAAAACTGGAAACAGTCCAGGTATCCATCAATAGAATGGATAGACTGTTTTATATTCACACAACAGAATATTATTCAGCAAAAAAAAAAAAAAAAGGAATAAACTTCTGATAGACATAATATGGGTCAAAAACACTATGCTGAGTAAAAGACGCCTTATATAAAGGAGAGCATGCTGTATAACCCCATTTACAGGAAGTTCTAAAATGGGGAAAATTAATCTAAAGTGAAAAAATATCAGAACGGTGACAGTGATTACCTCTGGGAAGGTGGGGACAAGAACTGGGAAGAGGCATAAGGGAATATTTTGGGGTAATGGTGCTATACTACATTTTGACGGGGGTTGGTTTATATAGATGTATAAAATTTCCAAGAATGTAAACTTAAGATTTATCTCATTATATGTAAATCTTACATCAAAAGAAAAAAGGTCCAAAAAATATTGCATTCTAGTTCATGATAGCCATGCCAAACTAGTTAGGAGGGAGTACACTGATATTAACAATTTACTTTGAAATGTATCCCCAAAAAAGATGGAAAGATGGATGATAGAGAAATGAACAGATGAATTAATATGTGATAAAATAGATATAGTAAGGACTTCCCTGGTGGCATAGTGGTTAAGAATCTGCCTGCCAATACAGGAAACACGGGTTCGAGCCCTGGACCAGGAAGATCCCACGTGCCGCGGAGCAACTAAGCCCGTGCGCCACAATTACAGAGCCTGCGCTCTAGAGCCCGCGAGCCACAACTACTGAAGCCCACGAGCCTAGAGCCCGTGCTCCGCAACAAGAGAAGCCACTGCAATAAGAAGGCCGTGCACCACAACGAAAAGTAGCCCCCACTCGACGCCAACTAGAGAAAGCCTACACGCAGTAAGAAAGACCCAACGCAGCCAAAAATAAAATAAATTTATTTTTTAAAATAGATACAGTAAAGTGTTAACTGTACAGTGTAAGTAGTAGGCTATGGTGGTCACTACAAATTTCTTTCAACTTTGATTTTTTATTTATTTATTTTTTGGTCAGGCCACACAGCTTGAGGGAATCTTAGTCCTCCCGACCAGGGATCGAACCCGGGCCCCAGCAGTGAAAGTGCGGAGTCCTAACCACTGCAGTGCCAAGGAATTCCCTGAAATTTTTCATACAAATGTAGTGAGGAAAAAAAACTTGCCCAATCCCTCAAGATTCAACTCAAAATCAATTATTTATGAGCCCTTTTCTATCACCCTCAGCCACTGACCACTAGTTTTACTGCCAAGAGCACTCATCTGGCAATTTTATGTTAGTTATCTTTCCACATATTGTCTTATATTTATAAAATAGAGTGTAAGCCTCTTGGGGGCTGCTTCTTGAGAGTGGGAATAAGAAAGACTGTCGTGATCTGTTGACTACTCTTTCTTTGTAAGTATAAATTCTTTAATGAGCCATAACTTCCAAAAGACAGCTAAACCTATCAGTCAACTTAAATATCAATATATACACATATATGCATATACAACACACATACATGCGTCTGAAAACTAAAATAAAAACCATTAGGGCTTCCCTGGTGGCGCAGTGGTTGAGAGTCCTCCTGCCGATGCAGGGGACACGGGTTTGTGCCCCAGTCTGGGAATATCCCACATGCCGCGGAGCGGCTGGGCCCGTGAGCCATGGCTGCTGAGCCTGTGCGTCCGGAGCCTGTGCTCCGCAACGGGAGAGGCCACAACAGTGAGAGGCCCGCATACAGCAAAAAAAAACCCAAAAACCATTAAACTTTTAACCAAGTGCCCATGATTTTTTTTTTTGAGTCCTTGGCTATTAATGAAATATACTACACCTACTGAATTCAAGAACTGGTTGGTGCTTTCTGAAAATACTCTGTGAAGAGCTATGGCACCAGATTTGAGCATCTTTATTTGAAGATAAAGGTATCCTCAGGCAGTTATATGGAGTCTATAATTCAATGATCACATAAGATGAAAAAACATTTACATAAAAAGTGATGCCATTCTTTAAAATTGTTCAACATTTTCCCATTGTTCAATACAACATTTAATTAATCTTAAAGAAGTTTTGCTACTTTCATGTTTCAAAAATTATACATAGTATTTACATTTAGGATCTTAAATTTCCTGTCACTTTACAAATACCTTTTCTCTATACCTGTTAAAGGACAATAATAAAACATTTAAGAATCTTCTGTTATCCTCTTTTTAAGTAAGATGTATCAGCATAAGAAATCAACATTTAGGTATGAGCAAAAGGAAATAAGCATATACATTACACATATTTTATAGTAATTTTAATAATTCCACATTTTTGTCCCCAAAAGAAAAAACATGAAGCTGCAAGTATCAGATATAGCAAATACTCAAACAAGTTTTTCTAAATTCATCTCAATTGTTGTAACTCTGGAAGAAACTACAATTTACTTTCTGTTTAGAGGTGTTGCCCTCACTGCCATGTATGAATAACCAAGAGAATGATTACTGTACTCTTAAAACATTAATGATAACTACGATTGATTCAAACTGCAGAAATGTTAACTAATATTATCAGGAGAAATGCAGGAACTTCTCAAACAAACTATGAATGTAAAATAAATAAATTTATTTTAAAAATATGTGGTGTATATATATACATATATGTATATTTATATACATACACACACACACACCACACACACATATATATACACACACACAATGGAATATTACTCAGCCATTTTTAAAAAGTATGAAATATTGCCATTTGCATCAACACGGATGGACCTAGAGAATATCGTACTAAGTGAAGTAAGTCAGACAGAAAAGACAAATATTATATGATACCCCTTATATGTGGAATCCTAAAAGTAATACGAATGAATCTATATACAAAACAGAAACAAACCCAAAGACATAGAAAACAAACTTATAGTTGCCAAAAGGGAAGGGAGGGGGAGGGATAAATTAGGAGTACGGGATTAGCAGATACACACTACTATACACAAAATAGATAAAGAATAAGGATTTACTATATAACACAGGGAACAATATTTAATATAATAACCTATAGTGGAAAATAATCTGAAAAAAGTATATATATATATATATATATAAAACAATCACTTTGCTGTATACGTGAAACTAACACAATTACTGTAAATCAACTATACTTCAGTTTTTTAAAAATGAACAGGATACAGTCCCTGTCTTAAAAGAGTTCACAGTCAAGTATAGAAATCAGCAAAATAATCAACACAAGGTATCTCTTTTTAAAATATGTTAAAATTTCTGTATCTCCTGCTAATTAATATGAAAACATTCAGGGAACTCAATAAAAAACCATACCCCACTGAAATTTTGTGATACATGCCTAAATGTTATATATGTGTATTAAGAACATATATACATACATGTAAAAATAATAGGTGCCTTTTTTTTTTTTTTTTTTTTTTTGCGGTACGCGGGCCTCTCACTGTTGTGGCTTCTCCCTTTGTGGAGCACAGGCTCCAGATGCGCAGGCTCAGCGGCCACGGCTCATGGGCCCAGCCACTCCGCGGCATGTGGGATCCTCCCAGACCGGGGCACGAACCCGTGTCCCCTGCATCGGCAGGCGGACTCAACCACTGCGCCACCAGGGAAGCCCTAGGTGCCATTTTTGAATGCTGTTTCTTCTAGGCAGAAGATCCTCCTTATAGGCTCATTTAATCCTAACAATCTTATGAATCAGGTACTACTATTACTATTAACCCAAGTTTACAGAGGATAAACTGAGCTCAGTGGTAAGTTGCATGATTTGTCCAGTCACACTCCAGTAGATGATTAAGCAGAAATTCAAACTCAGGTTGTCTGACCCAAAAATTTCTGTTCAGGACTTCCCTGGTGGTCCAGGGGCTAAGACTCCATGCTCCCAGTGTAGGGGGCCCAGGTTCGATCCCTGGTCAGGGAACTAGATCCCACATGCCACAACTAAGAGTTCGCATGCCATAACTAAAGATCTCACATGCTGCAACTAAAAAAAGACCGAGCCTCCCGCAACGAAGATCCCGCATGCCACAACTAAGACCCGGTGCTAATGAATGAATGAATGAAATTTATGCTCAATTGTGACCAACCAATGAGTTATACTGTCTCATGCAGAGCCTCACTGCAAAGGTACAGAGCAGGAAAGGACACTATTTGGACAATCAGAGACCTTTCAGCCAACGACAGAGCACTGAGGCTGTAAACGACTAGGAAATGCCACTCACCATGGTAGAGAAGAAACATCCCTGTCATGTAAGACACCGTGACTGCATTGTACAGGTAATGCAGATTTCCTCTGCCACTGCCACTGCTTAGATACCTTGAGGCATCCTGGGTATAAATTTGAAGCCACTGGCAAACTACTGAAAGGTTAAACACAGAGTGACATAAACATTTTTTTGAAAAAAATTACTCTAGTAGCAATACGGAACTAGCTGGAGAAGAATTTAACTGAAAGGAGGGTCTGAACGATGGCATTAACTGTGGGAACAGACCAAAAAAATGAGAAATGTGAGAAAAATTTAAGAAGAAAAATAAAACACTGTGAAGTGAAAGTGAGGAAGAAAGGGAAAAGTGTGACAAGTTTCTGACTTGGGCAAATGACCAAGAGGAAAAGGTCTGGAAGAGGAACATGTTTACTTGAACATGTTGAATTTCCAGTTCCTATGAGACATCTAGGTGGATTTTTCTTTTTTCTTCCCTGTAAGCAGTTCCACCTTCTAGTGCATACCTACATACCCCTACTAGTATCTTCTTGATGCCATATACCTGTCCAAAACTACCTGGTCATTACATTCCATACTGGTGTAGATGTCAGCCTTTTAAAAGAAGAATTTTCCATTTCTCTGCTAATGAGATTGATCAAGCCTAGCAAATTAAATAAATTCCTTGAGAACAAAGCCAACATCCCTCACCTGCTCTCCAATCACTCAATAGACACTTGGCTGAATGGCTAAAAGGAAGCCACTTGGTACTCCACTTATAAAAGGCTACTAACTTTTCTTTTAAAGAGAAGAGTCAAGTCCATCTTTTCCCTAAATGCTCTAACTTGTAATTTCAAAAACCTTCAGTTATTTACTATCCCAAATGAATCTTTATTGTTGTCCCCTCCCATTTCTTTCCTCCTTACAGAAAAACCAAAAAATGAGTTTTATTAATCTAATCCTGTGGGGATTTTGGTTTACTCAGGCTAAAGTTATTTGGTAAAATATCTGTCTAAAAAGAAAAACAAGTAACATTCTTTTCAAATTCCATACAACCATGTGGGATAATTATATAAAGCATTTGTAAAATTCACTCCAGTCCCAACTACTACTTTCCACTGAAAGTTTGTTCTGACACTTGATGTCTCTCTCTAAATGTAACTAGACTCAGATTAAGCTGGAAAAAAGACATATTTTTACCTACAAGCAGATGTCATTAACTGTAAACAGATTTTTTTTTTTACTTAAAAACTTGTCCCAAAACTAGTTATTTTCTTTAAATAAGAATCTTCAATTTCAAGTTTTCAAATCTTATATTTAAATAAACTATAACAATTGAATATTTGCTTGATGGAAAAAAATTACTTGAGATGTCAAATTTCCGAACAAGTTAACTTTTCTTCAAATCATGGCACTAATTGATCTTTTAAATTAATAAAGTACACACAAAGAGCTACAACCACTCAAGGGAAAAGAAGTCATCTACAGAATGGTCTCATCCGTGGAAATGGGCCTTTCCAAGGAAGATACAAATTCTTTCTCCTAACTCAATCTATTAGGGAAATCACTGAAAAAGAAAGCCCTACAAATCTGTCCACCCGATAAATAAATAGTAAATAAGTGTTCAGCTCCCATTAGATAAAGTAGTCTACTAAAATAATAAAAGTATGTCTGCTGAAAAGACTTTTTTCCAGTTTCAAAGACTTTTCTACTCATAGAATACTGGGATTTATTTGCACCAAGCCCTCAAGGAACTCTTTCAGTCTGAATAAATCAGGCAAATACAAAAGAGAAGAACTTGGAATCTCAAAAACTCAGATTCCTGGTTTTAAATATTTTTAGGTTATAATAAAGGCCAAAGACAAGTAATACTTTGTAATGTTTCAGAGACAGAATTTGAATTAGGTGTAAGGTATGATCTCCCTGATCCTGTCCCTTAGCATTCTCGCCTTCATGAAACTATGCAGTTTCCTCTGTTGCTGCTTAAGCAATAACTTTTGTTGAGTGAATTATTTTTTTCTAACTAAAATTCCCCTGAAGGAAGAGAATTCTCTGGCAGTCCAGTGGTTAGGACTCCACACTTTCACTGCTGAGGGCCCAGGTTCAATCCCTGGTCAGGGGAACTAAGATCCCACAAGCCAGTAACAAATAAATTAATTAATTTTAAAAAAAAAATTCCCCTGAAGGAAATGGGAGTATAAACTGATGTAATCTTTCTGGAAGACAATTGAGCAATATATCTCAAAACTACTTTTAAAAATGTTCTTTTGGCTTTCAGGAATGGCTGGAACCAGAAGTTTAAATGATGTTGCCAAAGTTTTGTCTCCTCAGTTTTTGGCTATCTTTGCCTCTCTTCAATATTCAGACATACTCTCTATACACTGTAGAGAAAACATACATTGACAGCCCCAACTTAGTTACATTATCCTACCTTAGTCATCCCAGTAGAAAAAAAGAGATTTTTCTTTTCCTTCCAAAAGAAAAGACCCATGAATGACTCTAAATGGCCCAGCTTAAGGTACAGGGTGGGAGTAACAAGGACACTTTCCCTGGAACCACAGGGAATATAACATGATTCCCAAAGGAAGGTATGCTAGGCAGAAAATTAACATATGTCCATATAAATGTACATATCCTTTGACCAGCAATTGCACTTCAAGGAATTAAAATTTATACAATTATTCTGTACCAAACATAAATAAATGACAAGAATAAACTCATTTAATCTTCACAACAACTCTGTGAGGTAGATACTACTATTTATTATCATCCCAATTTATAGATACAGAAACTCAGACACAGAAAAATTAAATAATTTGTCTAAAGTCAGAACTTGTAAGAGGCAAAACCAGGAATCAAACCCAGATCATCTGACTCTATCCCATGCTTTTTTTTTTTTTTTGCATTACGCGGGCCTCTCACTGTTGTGGCCTCTCCCATTGCGGAGCACAGGCTCCGGACGCGCAGGCTCAGCGGCCATGGCTCACGGGCCCAGCCGCTCCGCGGCATGTGGGATCTTCCCAGACCGGGGCACGAACCCGTGTCCCCTGCATCGGCAGGCAGACTCTCAACCACTGCGCCACCAGGGAAGCCCCCATCCCATGCTTTTAACTAAACTTTACTGCCTCTCTCTTTAACTACTTATCACAATAAATTAAAGATGAATGCAAAGATTCAGCTAGACGAATTCATCACATTTATAATTACATGTACATTAAATTATATGTTAAAATGATAAAACACTTTAGCTAATAAAAATTAACGCTACTATATATTTATATATACACACACACATATATTTTAGAATATGGAAAGCTGCCACTAATATACAGTTAAATTTTAAAAACACATACTGCATAAATGAACAGATGTTATGAACTTGTTTTATAAGAATTAAAATAAAACTAATGATAGATCCAGATGCCTATGGATGCACACAAAAATCTCTGGAAATATATCTTAAATTAAAATATCAGCAATATACCACTTCACACCCACTAGGATGGCTATAATTGAAAAGACAAAGACAGATAACAATAAAGACCTAGCAACTGCAAAGTCAAGAACAATCTTGATTCCTTAGGAGAATGGCAAGCCTCACCATAGCTGAGGCTTATCTGTTTGCCAATTATCAGCTACTCACATTATTTCCTTAAGTCTTTCAACAATTTCTTCAATAGTTTCAAACCTCATGACCCACAAGTACAAATAACTCTTGGCAAACATGGTGATTTCACCATACTATTTCTTTTAAATTATCCATTAAAAATAAACAATCCCTTGTAAGTCTCTATGTAATACGTACATAGAAGAAAAGACGAGTTATACTGTTTTGTTTGGTTTTTCTTAATTAGATGCTTTGGTAACTAATTATTCTGTTTAATCATTAGTAGAAGAAAACAGTTCCATTATACTAGAGAAGAAAAAGAAAACAATAGGGACAGCTTTCAGAAATCATTAAATTAACTGTACAAGTTATATCAGTCCAGAATCTAGATGTTTTTGGACTTAAGGTATTGTCTTTTAAAAACTGCTTCAACTAACATTCATGCTTACTGAGTAATAAAAATGGTATCATTATTTGTTCAGATTAAAATCAAACAGGAAAGATTACAAATCATCAATTAAAAATAAATATGAACACATAGTTCTACATAGTTCTACAAAACTTATTTTTCTTTTAAAAGTAACAGAAAATATGATGCTTGTTTAGCTGTGCTTTGATTTGAATCATGAATGTTATGACCATATTTCTAGGTAACATCAAAGTTTTTTCAATGCTGGGACCATGGACGGAAAACAGGTACAAACACAAAGATGTCCTATTCCCACACTTCTGTTTCTGTATATCTCTTTTTCTTGCACTGAATTCTAATACAGCAGACCAGTTGGTGCTATAGGCCAATGGGTAAGGAATGGAATATCTCCTGAATCCCAGTCCTGAGACAGATCCTTGGGATAGAAAACTAGAACCAGGAAAGTGGACCCTATATAAACCTGGCAGGAATGGACTGTCTGCTTGGCCCCCACCTAGGGCCTAGACTTAAGGAGACATGTTAATAGGAAAGATGACCTCCATCACATGAAAGGAGGCCAGAAAGTAGGCAGGACTGTTTTCCCTTTAGGAGACCACAGATGGAAAAGGAGTAAACTACACTTCGCAAACCAGATAACTGACTTAAAAGTTACTCTCTGGCTTTGTTACCCTTTTGTTTTGTTTTTAGCCTTTAGAAAACTCTTTTTTCAACAATCCAGCCTTGTTTAAGCTGTGTCTTAGCAAACAAAGGGGAAATGACTGGGTGGAGAGGGAGTCATTTGAGGCAGAATGTGAAGAAAATAGTGGTGTTCCATGAGAACACTTGAGACATGGAAGAATTGGGGCTCTATTGGGGCTCTGAGGTCAAACCAACTCTTCCCATGTGATGGCTCTCCTTCCACTGCCAACCTTGGAAGACCGGAGTTTTCACTTTATTAAGAGAACTAGAAAGTTTCTGTATAAGTACACAGAACCAAATTAGCTGCCAAATTAACTGCGACAAGGTCTGAAGAGATAGGTACTATGGTCAAGAGTCAGCAACTTTCTGTACTATTTGAAATATTTGTAACAAGTAGGTTACTACAATAAGTAAAATATAAAACAGATTAGCAATAGACAGGTCAAAGCAGGATATACTGATGCACCAAACCATGACAGTATGAGTCAAAACTGGGTAGAAAAATAGATGAGCAGAGTTTCCAATCACCTGGACAGAAGAGTAATTCAAGAGCCAAGCAGAAAAGATCAGAAGGTCAGAAAGTAGGTCTAACAAGTAGGTAAAGTCAAGATGTGAGTAAAACAGGGTACACAGACTGTAGAGAAAGGAAACCAAACCACCAGTCTGAAATCAAAGGCAATTAACCTGCTTCCTATAAAAGCAAGCAATTGTGTTACCCCATTTGTGCTTATAGTTGTGAAAGCACAACATTGCTTTAAAAGAATTTAGTGTCATAACCCTGATTCCAAGACCAGAAAAAAATATTTTACTCCTCAGGAACCTAATTCTCTGGGACAACTTGGTAGGTATGACACCCATCTCTCTGTGATATCCTACTTATGCGATGTAAAACAAAAATATTTTAAGTTATTTGTGGGATGTTTTAAACATTGTTTTAATTTCATGCTCTTAATTTCTAAGTCCAAATATACACCTTACAGACCAAAATTACTTTCACTTATGTGACTTTTCCTTAACTTTTATTCTATGGCTGAACAGTCTTTCATAAAAAAACAGGTCTCCCAATCCTCCTCAGTTCCAAGGCTGCAAAAGAATCTTAAACAAAACAAAACATCAATATGCTAGAAGGAGTAAAACAAAAATTGCTTCTTGGGGAACGTATAACACTTTAACAATTCACTATTCCAAAATAATATTTTAACATAAAATAAAATTCTGTAGGCTCTATTTTTACTTATATGTACCTGTGAAGGTCCACTAAGTGTCTTCTTACAGCAAGCACACACTCTTCTTCTTAGAAGAGCATGTAAAACAATATGATATTTCACTGTTGTCTCTGAACTTATGTGGTATTCATAATACTATAGATTACAACATGTTTAGCTTTCAAAACTTGAAAATCCTCTTCAACTTTTGGTCATAGTTATAATCAAATAAAGCATTAAATTTAAGAAGCTTGAAAAGAAGCAATTTTTTTCTGAGATTATAGCTAATCATCTTTTACAGTGATCACTTTGCATAGTTTAACACTTAACTTTCCACGAAGGACACTGCTGATAAGTTAAGGGGAAAATGTTTCTCATCACAATTAGGAGTCCAGACTTACCTGTTATACCAAAAAATAGCAACCACACTTTGCAACAGAAAAATATTTTCAAAAGCAAGTTTATCTTCCTGACTGCCAAAGTTCTATGGAAACATTTTTAAACCTTCTTGTGCAACAGGTTTTTAAATTTTGTTTTCCAAAACATCAAGAATTTCAACTCCAGAGATTAAGTGCAGAAGGACAAGAAAACAATGCAGTGACAAGCCTCAAAAATAGCTGGGGGGAAAAAAAAAACTGTCTTAGCTACTCTAATATAATCTTCATTTATTACCTATCAGCACTCCTTCTCAAGTTCTGATACTATTACTTATCAGTTCTCCTCTTCTGGTCCCCATATTTCAGCCAAATCAAAGACCTATTCATGGTTTATCACTTCAGTGCCTTTGTACTACTGTCCCCTCACCTAAAAATCCCTTCCCTATTCCTCTCCCTCACTCTTCTTCACCCCCAGTCCCTACAATGCATTTATAAATAAAAGTTTTGATTTAGACTCTTTATTTTAAAAAAAAATTGATGTAAAGTCAGAAAATCAAGTTCAAATCCCAATTAATCCTATTTAATTCCATTTATGATCTGTGTGAAAGTGGGCTAATTATTTAACTTTGATGGACTCCACAGGGTAACTCACTGTGTTACCAAGAAGAGTTATTGAGATAATGTATGTGGAAACACTCTAATTTTTTTAAACGGATAAAATGAAGATAAGTCTCTGCATGTGAAGCAAATGCCTAAAGAAATAAATTTAAGCTATGTGACAGAGCCAAAGAAAGTTAGCTGTAGACTTTACTAACATAATAATACGGAGAGAACAGATGGCGCTAGTAAAAGTTAGAACAAAGAACATATATAAATCTAAACCATTCTAAAAGCTATGTGCAAAGCTATATAAATATGTATATAATATATATTCCAAGAAATTCTGAATTTTTTGTAGCATGTTATTCACCCAAGTATTTAGAGCAAATGCTGTTTTTTGTTTTTTGTTTGTTTGTTTTTTTTCAAGTGGGAGACTCAAGTATTTCTGTTTAATTCCATTAGATAGAGCATGTTGCCAAGGAGACCACAAATGTAGTTCAGGTCCCAGATGCATCAAACCTCTCTTCCCCTGCCCCTGCCATACATTCAGAAGGTCCCAGGCACCCAGCTGGATGTTGGTCATCATAAGCCCTCGGTCATTAAAATGTTTTAACTTGTAATGTTGTGGGAATGATTTTCTTAAAATACATTTGGCCTTTGAATGTATACTCTATCACAAAATTATTTTCCAAAAATTGTCTTAGATTTAGCATTCTGTCCAGATAAATTTCCTAATATTTATGAACACCTACCATTACAAAACTTGCATGAACCACTGTGTTTGTAGTTGGCTGAATAGTATCCCACAAAATTCATATCCACCAGAACCCCAGAATGTGACTTTATTTGGATATAGGGTCTTTGCAGTATTAATTAGTTAAGGATCTCGAGATGAAATCATCCTGGATTTAAGGTGGGCCCTAAATCCAACGACTAGTGTCTTTATAAGAGAAAGGATATTTGGACACAGAGACACAGGAAAGAAGGCCATGTGAAGATGAGGCAGAGATCAGAGTTATGCTGCCACAAATAAAGCAAGCCTAGGACCACCAGAAGCTGGAAGAAGCAAGGAAGAATTCTTCTCTAGTCTTCATGGGACACTGCCCTTCCAGCACCTAGATTTCAGACTTCTAGCCTCCAGAACTGTGAGAGAATAGATGTCTGTTTTTTTAAGACACCAAGCTTGTGATAATTTGTTATGGCAGCCCTAGGAAACTAACACAGTTTTGGAGCGCTAACCTGTAGCTATTACACAATAAATCGTACTGTCGTTAAGACATTTTAGAGAATGAGGACTATTTCTCTGGTACTTCCCTATAATAGTGTTAATGCTCTCTTAAAACACAAGCTTTTTTCCTTTCTTAATCTTTTTGTTCTATACTCCAGAAAAATCAGTATCTGTAGGACTGTACATACAGTTTTAAAAATCTAGCCTGTTTGAAAACCATTTACATTTAAGCAGGAATTTATGAAATATTTCCACAGGCAAAATATTTTTCATTCATTTTGTTCAGTAAACAATGGAAAACTTACAGATATAACTAAAAAATTTTTTCTGAAAAATTCTACAATGAAGACATTGATATGTATAAGGGAAAGTAAAATAATTATGAAATTATAAAGTTATATTTTCCTTCAATGTAGCTTACAGAAATGAGAACTTTAAATGAATAGCATTTACTTTATAAACAACTGCATAACCCAAATCATTACTCAAAGTCAGCAATAATTAAAAACAGGACATTAAATCTTGTGATATTTAATGATCTCAGCTTTGACAATAGCAAATCTTTAAAATTAAGAATACTAGTGGAATGGGACTTCCCTGGTGGCACAGTTAAGAATCTGCCTGCCAATGCAGGGGACACGGGTTCGAGCCCTGGTCCGGGAAAATCACACATGCCACGGAGTATCTAAGCCCATGCACAACAACTACTGAGCCTGCCTCTGAGCCCGCGAGCCACAACTACTGAAGCCCGCGCACCTAGAGCCCATGCTCCACAAGAGAAGCCACCGCAATGAGAAGCACGCACACCTCAACAAAGAGTAGACCCTGATCGCCACAACTAGAGGAAGCCCGCACGCAGCAAAAAAGACCCAACGCAGCCAAAAATAAACAAATAAAAATAAATTTTTTTTAAAAATTAAGAAATACTAGTGGGAGGACTTCCCTGGTGGCACAGTGGTTAAGAATCCGCCTGCCAATGCAGGGGACACGGGTTCCAGCCCTGGTCCAGGGAGATCCCACATGCCACAGAGCAATTAAGCCTGTGTGCCACAACTACTGAGCCTGCGCTCCAGAGCCCACGAGCCACAACTACTGAGCCCACGGGCCACAACTACTGAAGCCCAGGCGCCTAGAGCCTGTGCTCCGCAACAAGAGAAACCACTGCAATGAGAAGCCCGCGCACCGCAAAGAAGAGTAGCCCCTGCTCACCAAACTAGAGAAAGCCCACGGGCAGCAATGAAGACCCAAGGCAGCCATAAATAAATAAATAAATAAATTGATTTTTTTTAAAAAAGGAATACTAGTCTAACAATACAATGATTTAGTCAATGGCTTCACTGTTATAATAGTTTTTAATGAAGATTATCATCATATTGGGCACAACCTACAATATATAAATTAACCTACAACTGGGAAATAAAATTGCTGCTCAAAAAGTTATTTTGAGGGACTTCCCTGGTGGCGCAGTGGTTAAGAATCTGCCTGCCAATGCAGGGGACATGGATTTGATCCCTGGTCCAGGAAGATCCCACATGCCGCAGAGCAACTAAGCCCGTGTGCCACAACTACCAAGCCTGCGCCCTGAGAAGCCCACGCACCGCAACGAAGAGTAGCCGCCACTCTCCACAATTACAGAAAGCCCACACACAGCAATGAAGACCCAACACAGCCAATAAATAAGTAAATAAATAATTTAAAAAAAATAAAAACAGGGCTTCCCTGGTGGGGCAGTGGTTGAGAGTCCGCCTGCCGATGCTGGGGACACGGGTTCGTGCCCCAGTCCGGGAAGATCCCACATGCCGCGGAACGGCTGGGCCTGTGAGCCATGGCCGCTGAGCCTGCACGTCCAGAGCCTGTGCTCCGCAATGGGAGAGGCCACAACAGTGAGAGGCACGGTACGGCAAAAAAAAAGAAAAAAAAAAAAACATGCAGGGAAGGGGTGAGGGGGCATGGGCACATTGGTTCCTCATCCATAAATTGGGTTGAATCATATGATCTGTACAGTTAACTTTCAACTCTTAAAATTTTATGAAACACAAAGATCTTCACTAATTTCACATCTCACTGACCTCTATCTGCCACCCCTGATGCTGAGAAACATTCCCTCACTTTCTTTGACTCTGGATACCGATCTCCTCCACCTCTGTGCCTAGATTAAGATTAGCTATATGCAACAGAAAACTCTAATTTATAGTGGTTTAAATATACAAGGTTATAGTCTTGCATGTAAAAAAAAAAAAAAAAAATCCAGAGGCAGCTATGACAATTCCACTATAAGTCATTAGGGACCCAGGTTCTTTCCAGCTTTTTGCTCTGACATCCCTAAGATGTGGGTCCTTACCTACATGGTCCAAGATGGTTGCTAGAGCTCCCCAGTCTTTATATCAGGATGCCAGTCTCAGGAAAGAAAAAAGCTAGAAAAACGTACCCTCATCCTTTAAGAATACTTTTTGGAATACTGCATGCATCGTTTCCACTTACATCCAACTGGCCAGAACTTATGCACATGTCTCTATCCATTAGTAACTTGAAAACAATCTCTCCTGTATGGCTACAAGACTAGCCAAAAAATCAGGGGTTCTATCAACATCAAGAAGAAGAAGAAGAAGAACTATTGGGGAAAATTAAATGTCTCTCTCAAACTCTCTCTTTCTTCTATGCTTCCTTTTACTTTCCATCCTCTTAGCAAGAGCATTCCCCAAAGATCAGTCCTTGGTCCTCTATTCTTCTGTCTCTACACCGACTTTCTGAGGGCACTCACACAGTGTCACAGCTCTATCTACACTAATGACTCTCAAGTCTTTGTGTTCAGCCCCTGCCTGTCCATCTTCTGAAGGCTTCATTTGGATAACTATAAAGTAAAACCCATTATCTTCCAAGCCAACAAAGACAAATAAGTAATTTTAAAAGAAAAACATTTTCAATCTTCTTATTTAAGTCATGGATTCACAAGTATCCCAGACCTTCAAGGTTGGAATTTTGAAGTCACCTCTGACTCTTTCCACAAGCCATGGGTTGCAGGTCATAGTGAACTTATAAAAAGAAATGGAATAAATTGGACTATATAAGGTTTATATAGCATATGACTTGGGATGTGCGTTTATCAAACTGGCTTTGGCCCCTACAACTATAATGTTCTAAAGTCACCATCCTAATTATCAAGTCTGTGAGTCTATCGGTCATAGATATAGAATGTCTGTGTCCCCCCCCCCTACAAAATACATATGTTGAAACCTAATCCCCAATATGATAGCATTTGGAGATGGGACCAAAGTGATGGTATTTGGAGGTGACTAAGTCATGAGGACAGAGTTCTCATTAATGGGATTAGTGCCCTTATCAAAGAGATCCCAGAGAGCTTCCTTGCCTCTTCTACCAAGTGAGGATATGGCCATCTATGAGCCAGGAAGCGAGCTCTCACGAGACCCTGAATCCGAACCCGCCTGTGCCTTGATCTTGGATTTCCCAGCCTCCAGAACTGTAAGAAATAAATTTTTGTTGTTTAAGCCCCTTAGTCTATGATAATTTGTTACAGCAGCCCAGACAAAGATATTATTTTTAGTCCTCATTATACATGACATCTTCAGAGTATTTCACATTTATTCATCATTTCCTCATCCTCAAAATTCTCCACACTCAGCGTTTCCATGATACCACTCTATCTTGGTTCTCTTGCAATACCTCTAACCACTCCCATCCAGTTTCCTGGCTGCTACTTCTCTATCTACCTCTTAAATATCGAATTTTCCCTGGGTTCAATTCTTAGGCCACTCCTCTTTTCACTCTATACACATTCCCTAAACAATCTCATTTTTTTCTTTATTTCTGACAATCAGCTGGCTACTGGTAATTGCCAAACTATATCTCTAATCTTCACTTCTCTCCTAACCTCCTGATCCATACATCTGAACACTTAAATGACATCTCTACCTTGGTTATAGGCAGGCACATTTAATTCAACATATCAAAACTAACCTCAGCATTACTTTCCCTCATCCAAATTCATTTCTTCCCCTAAATTCTCCATTTGCATTCACAGCATCATCACCCACTCACTTACCCAAGCTAGAAACTGTTACCCTCAACTACTCTTTCTCCTTTACCCTTCACATCCACTCACTACTAAATTTTGCTAATATGAGCTTTAAAATTTCTCTAGAATCCATACGTTCCTTTCTATTCCCACTGTAAAAGCTCCTGAGTTTTTTCACACTGTTCTTTCTCCCTCCAGTCCATTGCTATTTGAGTCACATTTCTAAGATGTTTCTTGATTTTCAAGAATCCCCACTTTTCAACAGACTCCACGGTCTACAGAGTGAAAGCTATAAATTCCATAGCCTAGTACACAAAGCTTTTCACAATCTGACCCCAACCTACTCCAGCACCAAAGCTTACCTCAATTCCCATTTACACTATACTTCTCTCCATTCCCGGAACAATCCATTTCACACATTTACATGTTTTTCTCTCTGCCTATAGCCTCCTCTACCCTTTTTTTCTACCTGGCAAATGCATATTCATCCTGCATACCATGGTTTAAACATCACCTTTCATAAGAAGCCTTCTCTCTCCCTCAGTAAAGTGGACACATCTTCTTCATTTATCACTATTTATTTCAAGACTGTCTCCATTAATGACTAAGTTAGGGATAGAATCTTACTCCTTACTCATTTATTTTTGTTCCAGCAATTAGCACAATGCCTGGAAAGCAATAAATACTTGTCAAATCAATGAATCCCAAATGGTTCTTGACAACTGGCAACAAACAGCAACCAAGAAATCCCAACTACTTCAATACAGAATGGGGGAAGGGAGGGGATCCAGGCTATGAATTACAATGGTTCAATAATAAACAATTATCAATTTTTTAAATGTCTCAGACTATGACACCTCAAGTATTATGCATAAATTTACCTTTTACCTTATCTCACTTATACTGCTTAAATAAAATATTTCAAATGCTTTCTCTAATATACTTAAGCAGGTTGATATGAAAGAATGCAAGAACCTCAAATGATTATAATACTTCATTCCAGGTTAAATACCATCTAAATAAATGGATTAAATTCTAAGTGTATTAACGGACAGCAAAAGAAAACAAAAAGAAAAAAGTAAAGGCATATAAGGGAATTAACCCATGTGGTCATTAACAATTTTTCTTGCACAAATCTCAAAGTACGAGAAAGTAAAAACTATAAGAAAAATAAAGACAGTTGGCTAAGTAACTTCACCTACTAGAAACAAATGAAATTTGCTAATTATTGTGCCACAGTACATATGCAAAGTCAGGAAAATAAACTCTTAATTTCAAATTATCAAAATCAGACTGTCATAAAAATCAGTGATTTTCAAGCTATGTTCTCCTCAGCATGACAGTACAGTAACTCCCCTACATACGAACCTTCAAGTTGCAAACTTTCAAAGATACGAACAGGCGTTCGCATGTCCAATCAGGCAAGTTAGTTCACGCGTCTGGCGTACATTGTCAAGCGCGTGCATCTTCTACGAGTGGTTGTGCGTTTGTGTACTTTACTATACAGTACTGTATAGAATACAGTAGTACAGTATCTTTATTTCAAGCCCAGGATGTCCGGAAGAAAGGGTAAAAGCAGCGGTGATGTAACTGGTACTGCTAAGAAATGCCAAGCAGTAACGATGGAAACAAAAGTGAAAATAATTGAGACAGTGGAGCGACAAGGGAAAGAGGAAGTAGGTGAAGAACTGAAGAGATTCACAAACACAGGAAATGGCAAGGAGATTTTCTTTATTTGAGGAGGCACTGTTAGTTTTTGAGGCACAGGACCCAAACGTAAAACGGAACATGAAGGTTGCAGCAGTTGTTCAGAATGTAATCCAGTGCTGCCATGTCATCTATGATGAGAAAAAAAGAGCTACTACCCAGACATCACTGGATCATTTTTTCAAGAGGGTAGATAGAATTGAATCCAGCAAGGAACCAGAACCTGTGCCATCAACGTCAGGCGTGAGTGAAACTGCAGCTTGCCCTCCATCTCCTATAGCTGACGATCCTTCAGCTCTACCATCTCCCACCTCCTCTCCCTCCTCCAGTCAGTAACTCCTCTTGCCTGTTCACTCGATGCCAGCCCCTGTATGCCAGCTGTTGTACTGTACTACTGTACTTTTCAAGGTACTGTACTGTAAGATTAAAAATGTTTTATGGGCTTCCCTGGTGGCACAGTGCTTGAGAGTCCACCTGCCGATGCAGGGGACACGGGTTCGTGCCCCGGTCCGGGAAGATCCCACGTGCCGCGGAGCGGCTGGGCCCATGAGCCATGGCCGCTGAGCCTGCGCGTCTGTAGCCTGTGCTCTGCAATGGGAGAGGCCACAACAGTGAGAGGCCTGCGTACCGCAAAAAAAAAAAAAAAGTTTTATTTTTTGTGTTTGTTTTTTATGTATTATTTGTGTGAAAAGTATTATAAACCTATTACAGTACAGTATTATATAGCCAATTGTGTTAGTTGGGTACCTAGGCTAACTTTGTTTGACTTACAAACAAATTGGACTTATGAACGTGCTCTCAGAACAGAATTCGTTCATATGCAGGGGACTTACTGTAGTATTCAGAAGAGCACAAAATTGGAAACAAGTTAAATATCCAATAATAAAGTAAATGAAGTCATTATTATACCCATTATAATACCCATTATTAATATACCCACAAGATGTAATAATTTTGCCACTGAAGATTATGTTTTTCTGGAATTTAATAGAATAACCTTTTCCTATGTCATCGATGTTAAGGGGAAAAAAAGGCTACTCTGGGTGTCTTTTTATCTTCCTTATAGCTTTTTTTAAATTAAACTTTTATTTTAAGACAACTATAAGAAATAATACAGGGCTTCCCTGGTGGCGCAGTGGTTAAGAACCCGCCTGCCAATGCAGGGGACACAGGTTCAAGCCCTGGTCCGAGATGATCCCACATGCCACAGAGCAACTAAGCCCGTGTGCCACAACTACTGAGCCTGCACTCTAGAGCCTGCGAGCCACAACTACAGAAGCCCGCACGCCTAGAGCCGGTGCTCCGCAACAAGAGAAGCCACCACAATGAGAAGCCCGCACACCACAATGAAGAGGAGCCCCTGCTTGCCACAACTAGGGAAAGTCCGCATGCAGCAACGAAGACCCGCAGCCAAAAATAAAATAAATTAATTAATTATTTAAAGAAAGAAAGAATACAGAAATCCCATTTCTCTGTACCCAGTTTCCCTCAATGATAACATCTTACAAAATTATAGAACAATATCAACACTAGGATATTGACATTAATACAATGTACTTTCTTGTTCAGATTCCCCCAGTTTTACTCATTTGTGTACTCATTTGTGTTTGTGTGTATTTAGTTCTATGCAGTTCATATGTAGGCTTATGTATCCATCACCCAGTCAAGATACAAAACAGTTCTACTACCACAAAATCCCTCCTGTTACCCTTTCATAACTACACCCATCCCTCACCTTCCTTATAGTTTTTTGTATTTTCCATATGTGCAGCAACTGGGTATTCATTCAATACATCTTTATTAAACATCTACTATGTGTCAAGCACTCTTCTTTGCATATAATTCAAATAGCATGTATTAACTATTTTTTCCAGTTTGTAAAAGTAATTTTTCAAAAGACAAGGTTTTTTTCTTTCAACTCAACTTTAAAATAGAAATATGAAAAAAATCAACTAAAAAGTATTATTAATTGAAAAGATACTTTAGGAACAAAAATAGTTTAGTATGTTGAACACATAATTCCAGGAACATTCTGGAATTAAACACAGAACATTTCAGTATCATATTATCATAGTATGATTAGCTTTTAGAGAGATGTAGGTAACAAAATCATACTAACTCCTGAAGAAAGCTTTATAAAAAAGGTTTGCAGACTCAATTAGGTTTATCCTTTACTTACAATTCAAACAAGTACATAGATTTGGTGGATTTTCTCCCAGTAAGTTTTTTTTTTAATTAAAGTTTTTTTTTTAATTTATTTATATATTTATTTTTGGCTGTATGGGGTCTTCATTGCTGCGCCCAGGCTTCCTCTAGCTGCGGCGAGCAAGGGCTACTCTTTGTTGCAGTGCACGGGCTTCTCATTGTGGTGGCTTCTCTTGCTGCAGAGCATGGGCTCTAGGCGCGCAGACTTCCGTAGTCGTGGCTCACGGGCTCTAGAGCACAAGCTCAGTAGTTTTGGCGCGTGGGCTTAGTTGCTCTGCGGCATGTGGGATATTCCCAGACCAGGGCTCGAACCTGTGTCCCCTGCACTGGCAGGCGGACTCTTAACAACTGCGCCACCAGGGAAGCCCTCTCCCAGTAAATTTTTACAGAGAGTTTTACATAAAAAGGACTATTCAAAGGATACAACTCAAGATACACAAAACTATTCTAATGCCTAAAAAGTGATTCAAATTAAAACGCCTACTTTTCAAAAGCTATTGTTAAGAAAATGAAAGGGCAAGCCACAGATTGGAAGAAAATATTTGCAAAACACCTGATAAAGACTTGTATCTCTAGGGGTAAGAGAGGAATAAAGACACAGACCTACTAGAGAATGGACTTGAGGATATGGGGAGGGGGAAGGGTAAGCTGTGACAAAGCGAGAGAGTGGCATAGACATATATACACTACCAAACGTAAAATAGCTAGTGGGAAGCAGCCGCATAGCACAGGGAGATCAGCTCGGTGCTTTGTGACCACCTAGAGGGGTGGGATAGGGAGGGTGGGAGGGAGGGAGACGCAAGAGGGAAGAGATATGGGAACATATGTATATGTATAACTGATTCACTTTGTTATAAAGCAGAAACTAACACACCATTGTAAAGCAATTATACCCCAATAAAGATGTTAAAAAAAAAAACTTGTATCTAGAGCTTAAAAATTCAATAATAAGAAGCCAACAAATGCAAACTATTACATATAGAATGGATAAACAACAAGGTCCTACTGTATAGCACAGGGAGATAAACCATAATGAAAAAGAATATAAAAAAAGAAAGTATAGGGCTTCCCTGGTGGCGCAGTGGTTGAGAGTCCACCTGCTGATGCAGGGGACACAGGTTCGTGCCCCGGTCCGGGAAGATCCCACAAGCCGCGGAGTGGCTGAGCCTGCGCGTCCAGAGCCTGTGCTCCGCACCGGGAGAGGCCACAACAGTGAGAGGCCCGCGTACAGCAAAAAAAAAAAAAAAAAAAAAAAAAAAGTATATATGTATAACTGAATCACTTTGCTGTATAGCAGAAACTAACACATTGTAAATCAACTATATATTAATTTTAAAAAGAAGCCAAACAACAATCCAATAAAAAAGGGTAAAAATTTGCTCAGCCTCTTTACAAAAATATTCCAATGCAATAGGCACATGAAAAGGTGCTCAACATCATTAGCCACCAGGAAAATTCAAATTGAAACCACAATAAGATACCACTACATGTCCACTAGAATGGTTAAATTTTTTTTAATAATATAAATAAAATTTAAAAGACTAACTGGAACTCTCTTACATTGCTGGTAAGTATGCAAAATGGCATGGCCAGTTTGGAACACAGTTTGGTGGTTTCACATAAAGTTAAACAGACACTGATCATATGACCCAGCAATTCTTCTCCTAAGTATCTACCCAAGAGAAATGAAACCATATGAACAGCCAAAGATCTGTCTGCAAATGTTTAGAATAACTTTGTTCATAATAGCCCAAAACCAGAAACTCAAAAGTCCACCAACTGGTGAACGGATAAACAAATTGTATTATATTCAGCAATAAAAAGGAACTGACAATACATACAAGATGGATAAGTCTCAAACATATTTTTCTAAGTGAAAAAAGCCAGACATAAAAAACTATACAATTCCATTTAGAAGACATTCTAGAAAAGACAAAAACGCAAGGACAGAAAATAGATCAGCGATTGCCAGAGGCTAGGGAGGGAATTGACTGCAAAGGGGCACAGAAGAGCTTTTAGGAGAGAAGTGTTCTCTATCTATACCTTGATTGCGGTAGTGGCTACACTTATGTGTACATCCGTCAAAACTCATTGAACTGTTTAGTTAAAAAGGTGAATTTTATTGCATGTAAATTATACTTCAACAAACATGACTAAAGAAAAATTATCCTAGGGAGGGTGGGAGGGAGGAAGGGAGACACAAGAGGGAAGAGATATGGGAACATATGTATAACTGATTCACTTTGTTATAAAGCAGAAACTAACACACCATTGTAAAGCAATTATACTCCAATAAAGATGTAAAAAAAAAAAGAAAAGAAAAATTATCCCAAGTTAAAAAAAAAAAGAATAAATCTCACTATCAAGATTCTACAATTTATAAAAGCTTCTGGATTATGGTACTTAAAAAAATAATCTTCCCTTTCCCTACTGTGGGATAGAGAGTGGTCATTATAGCCCTGGGGTGGGGTGAGGGTTGTCAGAGCCCAAGTGAACCAAGGAGGTACTCTATGTGGGGAAGAACGGCCAAATGAGTTTAGTCAGAGTCCAAGCACTGCAAGGAGGCTGTCAAAGCAGAGGGGCAACCTGGCATGGGGCACTGGGTGAGCACGGAATGAGGAGGACGTCGTGCTCCACATGGAAGCAGAACCTAAGGGGAGTGAGAAGTATATCCACAAACAGTGGGGAAGCTGACATGGGGAGCCGAAGCCAGGGCAGGTTGAAAAGGGTGTCCCTGTATTGGGGCATCCTGGTATGGGCTGTTAGGTCCTGACAGGGACAGGGGGCTGGGAGAGAAAGAATGAAGAATCTGAGCCCAGCAAAGAGAGGAAGGCATCCAGGAGAGGAGAGGGTGGTAGCAAAGATGAAAGATTGGTTAAATACAGGGAGACTGAACAAAGAAGTAAATATATTAAGGATAACGGAAGCCAGATTTCTCACTGTCAGATAAGAATATTACAAATATAAAAAAGGAAAAAACTAGACTGGACCCTGGAGTGTTGAAGTGAAATCAGTGGTACTGGTGGGAACTCACGGTTTTCAATATATATGGATAAACAAATAAACATAGACATAAATATGTGTGTGTGTACACATACATATATTCCCCGGCTCGGTCCATTAAGAAAGCCTGAGAGCAGTAACAATACAACAGCAATAAACACACAGCACTGAGATCTTAGCTTCTAAATACCATTCTCCATTAAAAGGATCCAGGTCTCCCCAGAGAAATGGCTGATTCCAGGACTAAAGGAGGGACAGTACAAGATAAGCCCAGAACATCTTCTTATACCAAAAAGTAAAGACATACTCAAAGAATGGTGGGGACACGTCATAAAGACACGGAAGCCAGCTTGAATGGGCTCTCGTTGGCCAAAAGAGGAATAATTTGAACAACTAAATAAACAGTAACAATATTACTCAGCAAAAAAACAGAAAACCATGTATCCATAGATATAAATGCATAAAGGAATACAAGTCTGATGAGGAACAAGACACATAGTTCCAAAGAAGTCCTCACAAAAACCATTTATTAATTAACTATTAAATATTAACTTTAGAGTGAAGAACGCTAGCAGACATTGCTTATAATCAAAGTAATCAAGGAATCAAAGTGAAAATCACCAATAATAGGACAAACTGAAATTGTACACCAGATAGGATGCAATGAGCACCACTTCTGTGATATTCCTGCCCAAATACATAACCTGTATGTATCTAATCATAAGAGAACAGATAATCCCAAATGAGAGGTATTCTACAAAATAACGACCCTATAATCTTCATTAGGGTCAAGGTTATGAAAATCAAAAGATGAAGGAATTGTTTCAGATTGAAGAAGTCATGCAGCACATGGCCAAAAATGTATTGAAAGTAAATGAAAATGAAATTCAACGCCATCGAGAATAAGTACGCAAGCAGCAAACACCTGAGTATCAGTAAGATTCCTCAGCTGAGCTCAAAATCCATCCAAGAGCTTGCCTCACCTCTGATGAGATGGGCCTGTGACAAATAAATGCAATACATAATTCTGAACCGGATCCTTTTGCCAGTAAAGAGATTAATGGCATAATCAACAAAACGTGAGAACTAGATGGAGTACTATGCCAGTGTTAATTTCCTGATTTTGATGATTATACTGTGATTATGTAGGGGAATAACCTTGTTTGTAGAAAATACACACTAAAGCATTCTGGGGTGATAAGGGAGGACATCAGGTCAGCAGCTTCCTCTCAAATGGTTCAGGGAGTAAAGAGTTCTTTGTACCATACTTCCAAGTTTTCTGCAAGTTTGTGATTGTTTCAAATTTTTTTAAAAGGTGAGGGGGGAAAAACCCCAATGTCGCTAAAAATGAAATAATGTTAAAAACAAACTGTGATTCTCCATATTGTTAATCTTGGTAATAAGAAAGAGACAGATTATGCAAAATTACTAGGAAATAACAAATAAAATTTTGGAGCCAGAAAATACTTTAAATATAGCCCAAGCCCTTCTTTTGTTAACCTCAGTCAGGTCAAGAGTGATGAAGGACTAAAGAATATAAAAGGTCCCCGCTAAAGGAACTTATCAGGAGAGGAATAGTGAAAGGGGCAGTAGACCAATAGTGGGTAGAACAATGGTATTCTGATGCTACAAATGGCCGTAACCATCAGCAAAACACAATCTCAGCATCTCCTCTGAAAAATGAAGGGACTGTCTAGCTGAGATCGAAAATTCCTTGCAAATGTGCGACCAGAATTACCCTGAAATAGACGTGCTTCCCCAGCTCAAGTTATTACATTATGTGTAGCTATACAGTAATACAAAAGAATACAAATACAAAAATAAACGGGCATAAACCCTGAATTCTCTTCAGTTGTGGAAATCCCTCAATTAAATTAAAATGCAATGCATTTGCCAGATTGTTCCTTATGAGGAAAATTTTGTGACAAATGAAAAGAATTAAAACACACATTAAAGTGAAACAAGATCACCTTCAGAGGTCTGCTAACGGTCCTTACCTAAAAAGACAGTGTTCACGACTTGGGGGGGGGGGCGGAGTTGGGACGAAGTGAGAGAGTAGCATTAACAAACATACACTACCAAATGTAAAACAGCTATAGCTAGTTGGAAGCTGCTGCGTAGCACAGGGAGATCAGCTCGGGGCTTTGTGACCACCTAGAGGGGTGGGATAGGGAGCGTAGGAGGGAGGCTCAAGAGGGAGGGGATATGGGGATATATGTATACGTATAGCTGATTCACTCTGTTGTACAGCAGAAACTAACACAACACTGTAAAGCAATTATACTCCAATAAAGATGTTAACAACAAAAAAAATAGTGTTCAGACTCATTCTGAAATAACCGTCACATTTGTTCTGAAAGAACGAGGAGCATTTCCTAGAAATGTTTAGAAGTTTAAGGATCCTTTCCCCTTCCTCGGTACCATGCGTCCACTGGCGCGGTGACCAGACAGGCCCCCACCAGCTCAGGGGTGAGGGAGCACAGGACTCTCAGCACTTCCTTTCGGAGAGGACAGCCCCCTGCGTCACTCGCTACTCACTCAGGATGCTGGGCAGAAGTTTATCCCCGAGGAACTTAGCACAGTTGGCTCCCGCCCTACCAGCCCTGCGGTCCTGGCCCAATCCCGCCGGCACCGGGGCGCTGCCCCTGGTACCCAGCCCCCTCCAGAGCGAGGGTCGCGGCACCCAGACTCGCCCCAGCTGGGCCGCCCCGGGCCCGGAGGACGCGATCTCCTCCTCCCCCTCCCCTCGTGCCGGTCCCTCACGCCCACCGCGAGGCTCAGCGGGGCCAAGAAGGCCGGACGCCGAGCGCCGCTCAGCCGGGGCCCAGCCCGGCCCTCCCCGCCTCCAGGCCGCGACGCCCGGCCCCGAGGAGCCCACTGGACGGCAGCCGGGGGGCGGGGGCGGGGAGGCCCGGGGGCGGCGCCCGTCCCACACCCTTACCTGGCTTCTCGTGGTCGTAGCCTACTACGATGAAGTAGTCGGCCAGCCGGGCCATGGCCGCCGCCGCCGCGCCGGGGAAGCGGGTGCCCGTTGCCGCCTTCGCCGCCGCCGCCCACCCGCTCCGGGAGGGCTCAGCATTTTCCCTGCAGCAGCAGTAGCGGCAGCGGCGGCACTTCAGCCATGTTTGACAACCGAGGCGCGCTCTGCGCCTGCGCCGCGCTTAGCGTCCGCTCCTCCCCCGCCCCCACCCGCGCTGGCTGGTTGACCTGACCCCCCGGCGGAGAGCCCACCCCCACCCTCTTGGCGCCGCTAGGACAGCTGGTTTGGGGAGTGGGCTGCCGGGCGTATTGCCACCACACGCCGCCACCGCAGCTGCTTGGGGTGGTTCACTTTGAGGCCTGGCTGCTCCTCCGCGGCCCACCTCCCACTCCCCTATTTTTCCTAAAGCAGGGTGTCTTTCCTTCCGCCTTCTCCACTCTTTCTTTCTGGGTCTGGGAAGAAGAGACAGGGATGGCTGAGGGGTCCCCTGGAAAGTTTGCTGCTTCCCTTCCCCCTCCCCCTCCCAAGACGAGATTCTCCCGCCCTCGACTGGAAGCATGGAATTTGCACCGCCAGGGCTTTTGCTGCACGTTTCCTGTTTATGTTGTGCAGATGGGAATTTTAGGAACATGCCACCGAGTAGGCGGAGGAGGAAGAGGGTTTTGCTCAATCCTCAGAGGCGCCTCGTGCTTTAGTGCTGGGTGGGCTGGAGGCGGTTGGCCTGGGCTTCCCCCGGAGCGCCTGGGGAGGCTGGATTCCTCCGAAGAACGCGGCATCCCCGGGATCCTCCTGAACTGCCCGGAACAACAGAATCCGAGGGAGGAGGCTTGTCTCTCCCAAGGGAGCCCTTCTCGCCTAGGGTTTCGCCCCTTGCAGCGGTCCCAGGGCTCTTGCAGCAGGAGCGGGAACTTCCAACTTCCCTGTTCAAACAATGCAATTAAAATGAATTAGTGGATTTCATCATCCAATCTAGGAATTATCTAGATCGCTTTCTTTTTACTGCAGCTCTTATTGATCGTTCCGAATTTGGCAAGTGAGGCATCCATCCAGATGAGCTTGCTTTGTCCTCTGTTAGCATCTCCTGAAGTTTTAGTAGCAGGATATATTACAAGTGGTAGACTGAAGTTGTGGGAATCTCCATGATTTGCAAATATGATTATCTTCCTGGTTGCTTGTCACTACTCATTATCAATTGATGATTTAACCCTTCATTTACATATAAGAGCTCTTAGCAAAGTGTCTTAAGTGCTTAACGAGTATGTTTAATGAGTGAATGCATACAATTTCCCCCAACTACCAGCAGGAAGCTGCTCGAACTCTGAACTGTGAGTTCAGAGATTTGGTGTCTCAGCTACTGGAAGTTTACTCTCATTGATCATTTCCTCTTTCTGTGTGGTGCTTTTTTCACCCAGAGATTGGGAGGGTTGGGCTGCTCTAGAACTGAAACTGCCAGGAAGGAATACTGTAACTCAAGGAGTTCATTTGCAAATTGCACATGGTCAAACTGAATCAGCCTAGTTGCAGAGGTGGAGGGAAGATAACAGATTGATCTTGAAAACAGTTAAACCTAAAATGCTTCAGTCACACCTCAAGTAAGAATCCTCTCTATAAATTCCCTGAAAGCTCATCATCCAACTTGATCACTTTTAGTAAAAGCCTAATTTAACTTCCTTGGGAACTAGCCCATTCCACTGTTTAACAACCCTATTGTTAGAAAGTTCTTCCTTGTTATGTCAGAGTTTTTCTGTAACTTCCCCCAGTTTTGCTCCATGGAAATACCCAGAAAAAATAAAATATATCTTTGTATGATAGCCTTTCTGATTTTTAAGGCAGCTATCATGTTCCTTCCCCATTTCACTTTTTTTAAGGTGAAATGTACACATCATAAAATGAACCATTTTAAAGTGTACAATTCAGTGGTATTTAGTACATTCACAGAGTTGTGCAACTACCCCGTCTATCTTGTTCCGAAATATTTTCATCACCCAAAAGAAAAGCCCACACCCGTAAAGCAGTCACTCCCATTTTCCCCTCCCCCAGCCTCTGACAACTACAAATTTGCTTTCTGTCTCTATGGATTTACCTAGTATGGATATTTGATATAAATACAATCATACAATATGTGACCTTTTGTGTCTGGGTTCTTTCATTTAGTATAATGTTTTCGAGGTTCATCCATGTTGTAGCATGTATCAGTACTTCATTCTTTTTCATCGCTGAATAATATTCCATTGTATGTATTATACCATATGAAGTCAAATTTATCTATTTTTTCTTTTGTTTCCTGTGCTTTGGTGTCATATTGCCTGGCTTCCATTGCAATCCATTGCCAAATCCAAGATCACTTCTTGGAAGGGAAGATTTACTCCTATGTTTTCCTCTAAGAGTTTCATAGTTTACTCTTGTTTTAGGCCATTGACCCATTTTGAGTTGAGTTTTATATATGACATGACATAGGATGTCACATTTTACTTTTAAAATGTGCTTTTATTTCATTCACAAGTGTTGGTTTAATTTTTTTTTTTTAATCAAAGATTAGCTGTTTTCAAGCCTCGAATCAAGTGCTGTTTGCATTTAGACATGTTTCACCTGTTAGGTCATAGGTAGGCTGCCAGACCATTTGCAAATGGGTGTTTTGTAGCATAGGGATTTTGACATACCCCAGGTATATGTATATAAAGGCATCACGTATTTGAATACACATGTGAACATATTTAGCATACACTGGAACTGTGCTTTGTTTCTCAGCCAACAGCTGCCAGTCTGCTGAAACTGATAAGCCCTGACAAGGCAGCCTGATTACTGAGGTTGGCTGAAGGCCAGACCATCCCCTGAGATAACCACCATCACCTCTCACCAAAGAGTGAGGGGTAAAGCAAACTCAGATTGGTTTTACTGAAGGGTGGCAGGGAGGGAGGAAGACTATGCAACACAGTGATGGTGTGTACATAGCAGATGCCTTTCCTTTATGCTTTAGAAGTCAAAAAGGAGCTGATTACTAGTCAGCAAGAATTATCAACCTACTGCTCCTACATTTGGCTGTCGTGGAGTAAGTGGTTGATCTGTACAGTCATTTCAAGTGCTTCCTGTGGTTAGCCACTACAGTTCAAAGAGGCAATATGAGAGTTCGACTTGACCAAACATCTGCAGGCAGGGCTGGGGCCTCTTCAAACAATCTCTACCAACAAGTAAAAAAGGAGACTAAGCAGCTGTGGTAGAAAATTCCCTGATCCATTGCCACATCTCCATCCACTCGGTTGCCCAAGTAAGAAACTGAATGATTGCTACCCTTGACACCTGCCTCTCTCTCAGCCCCACATTCCTCACTCAGTTCTATTGATCCTACTTCCCAAATATGTAAGCTTCTCTCCCCGCCTCACTGCCACCTCACTAGTCTGAGCCACTATCACCTTCCACCTTGACTATTGCAAGAGCTTCCTAACTGGTTTCCCTGCTTCAATGGTGATCCCAGACTTTCCCTGTAGGTAAAACTTCAGGACAGTAAGTGGATTATGAACCCTGTCTTCAAAGTAAATCTGTATAGGAAACACACTGTTTCTACCTTGGGTGTCTGTTTAGGGTGCAGGAAGGAGGCTTCAGAGATGGCTAATAGAAATTGTCCTACAGATGCTTTCACATGTGTGATTATATGAATAATTGAATCCTGACACTCACGTAAACTATCCCTGACATTAGCAGTGTAGATAGGTGCTGTGAGAGGTTGCAGACTGTTTTTACTTAGATTGCATGTCTATCTGGTGAGTGGGACTGGCTATGTTATGTGCAGAGGCCAAAGCAAAATGAAAATAAAGGGTCCTCTCTGTTCAAAAATTATTAAGAATTTCAAAACAGCAACAAGCAGAGCATTAAACAAAGTGTGGGGTCCTGTGTGACCGAACAGGGTGCACGTCCATGAAGCCAGCTCTGTTGGTGAAGTTTAGAGTGGAGTGTGTGTGTGTGTGTGTGTGTGTGTGTGTGTGTGTGTGTGGTGGATTAATTGAGATTATGGTGGGACTAGGCCCTCTCCAATCTCTCCAGGGCAGTGGTCCCCAACCCTTTTGGCACCAGGGACCGGCTTTGTGGAAGAGAATTTTTCCACGGACGAGGGTGGGGGGATGGTTTGGGGATGAGTCAAGCGCATTATATTTATTGTGCACTTTATTTCTAGTATTATTATTATGCTGTAATATATAATGAAATAATTATACAACTCAAGATAATGCTGACAGGAGGTGGAGCTCAGGCAGTAAAGCAAGAGATGGGGAGTGGCTGTAAATACAGATGAAGGTTCTGTGGCTTGCATGCTCACCTCCTGCTGTGTGGCCGGGTTCCTAACAGGCCACGGACAGGTACTGGTCCATGGCCCGGGGGTTGGGGACCGCTGCTCCAGGGCACCACCACTGCACTGCTCCCCTTCTTGCTCCTCCCTAATCCAGTCATCACATTCAATGGCCACAATGGATCTTTTAAATAAATGTGTATCAGATCATGTCTCTCCAGTCTTCAAACCTGTCAAGCTTCCCAAATCGCTATGAATAAAGTGCAAAATCTTCATCATATCTCAAAGGGTCCTATTTACTCTAACCTTGATGACCTCCTTAATCTCATTTCATGCTTCTCTTCTCCCTCACTCAATACATTTCAACCACACTGGCCTCCTTTTTTCTTCCCTAGTGTTCCAAGCTCTTTCTCATCTCTAAGCATTTGTCTATGCTTTTCCTTATATTTGGAACATTAGGTCCCCCTAATCTTGCTTTTCCTTCAGAACACTTACCACAGTTTGTAATCATGTATTTATTCCTATGAGGATTTGTTTATATTTGGCTACCCTACCATGCTGTAAGCTCATTGAGGGCAAGAATGATGCTTACATTGTTGATTATTTTTTTTTTCATTGTTGATTATTGTATGCCCAGCATTTAACACAGAGTTAGGCATATAATACATACTTGGTAAATGTTTGTTGAAGGAATGAATGAACATTCAACTCATGTAGGCCCATACATTAGAACTGCCTCATTCCTACAGTTCTAATCTGATAATACAGTATCCCCACCTGGAGGCAGGTAGCATGATGGTTGCTCTCGTTAACACCATTCTCATTGGCTAGGGATAACTCTAAATGATCGAATCATCTCTTTTTTTTTTTCCCCCTGTACGCGGAACTCTCACCGTTGCGGCCTCTCCTGTTGCGGAGCACAGGCTCTGGACGCGCAGGCTCAGCAGCCATGGCTCACGGGCCCACACGCTCCGCGGCATGTGGGATCCTCCCAGCCCGGGGCATGAACCCGTGTCCCCTGCATCCGCAGGCAGACTCAACCACTGCGCCACCAGGGAAGCCCCGAATCATCTCTTTTATACTCCATTTATTAATGCCATTCATTGTGCCATCAGTAGTAAATTTCTCTTTAAGTCATTTCACCTCATTCTGTTATAGCTGTTAGTATAAGAAGCTTCTATACGTTAACCATCTTCTCTGTGTTCTCTTTCATCTGTCCTATAGCAACTTATATTCCCTAAGCTTCAGGGAGGTTTGTCTTCTTTATCACATTCAAGGACTGATTATTTCTGTCCATATGTTTTGTGCAAGAGCACAGAAATGAGGCAGCAAAAGCTTGACTTTTCTTTGTGCTGATGCTCTGGAAAATTCTATGCCCTAGAAAGAGAGAGGTTAACTGCCCTCCCTGCCTCTACCACTCCAAGACAGAAATTAATGCTATAGAAACAGTGCTTTTTACTCTGTGCCAGCATTCTTTACTTGGTCAATCTCCTGAAATCGTATGCTTATTTTATACTTAAATTGGTTTATGTACATGTGCATTTCTCTGGAAAGGATCTATATCTTATTAGTTTAGAGAAGTCAGAGATTCAAAAAAAAAAAAAAAGTGCCCTGAGCTTTGTATCCTGCTTTACTTTTTCCTGTGACTAAATCTGAGTAGCTGATTGGCTCCTTTCTCTAAACCACTTGGTGTTATGACTCCCGGATGCTTCTTGAAACTTGTTTTCAAATGGACTTGGTAAACAAGCCCTCAGCTTAGCCGAGGCATTTTGAACTATATGAACAATAAATGCATTGTAAAATTTCCTGTTTGAAAAAAGAGGCATCAGAGATAATTATGCAATGCACTTAGCTATTCAAGTTTAGTTATTCTTTTTAATATTATTTATTGTTTCTCATTTCTTTTCTTCATGACCTGAGTGTGGTCACACTGGCTTTAGGGATTGTATCCACAGTGTTAACTGAGAAACCACCACCAAATTTTTTTAAAACTCCTTACATTACTAAGAATAAGGCTTGGATTTAGGGCCTAAAAATAATTCAGTTGGAATGTGAAGAAGTTGAGACACCATTATACAACAAGGCATCAGCGTATTTGTATGTCTGTATATATGATGTCAGAATACGCACAATTATTACAGTGCTTTGGGGGGTTATTTTTTGAAAATTCTTGGGCACAAAAGAAGTGGATCTTCATCAACCAAAATTTCTTTTCTTCTGCTTCTTTCACTTGTCTTGCCAGTGAGATTTTAAAGATGTTTCTTCCTTCACTTCCTTCCTTCCTTCCTTCCTTGTACTCTGTGTGAATCTACAATCGCTGCAACTTGAATGGATGAAACTCCACGTTTACAAATCGCCAGAAGCAGACGTCCTTAAGTTGTTTCCTTCTATGTCCGACGTTTAACCGTGAATGCATTCTAGTGATTTTTTCCCCCTTTGTTAAAGTAAACGAACCTCAGATTCCAAGGGGAAAAAATAGATGCCAACATTTGGAAAACTTTATATCTTTTTTTCGACTTATACTCCATGACACTTTGGGGAACCTTCCGGCCCTTGTCACCGACCCAAGCAAACACACACACACACACACACACACACACACACACACATACACACACACACACACGCTTTCGAAGATACGGGTGCTCTAGCAAAACCCTGAGCTGCCAACACAGGGCTTAAAGAATTGACGGAGTTTTCAAGCGTCAGACCTCTACGTGCCAGAGCTATAAGGCACACCTGGGCTGATATCATTGTGCCAAGGCTCTCAGGTGGGAATCCCCGGCACTGCCGCTATGCTGCTGGCGTAGGCACTGGAGCCCGGCGGAGTCTCCACTTCTGGCTTGGGTTTGCTTTTTGAAGCCTCCAGCAGCTCAAAGCGAAGTCTGCACCAAGAGCTCCGTCCCCGGTCCCTTCCCCCATCCCCTCCACCCTCCCTTTCTCCTGGAACCAGGGCTCTCCTAAAGGCCACAGCCGGGAGGCCACGAGGTACAGCTGAAGAGTCCTCTGCAGACCAAACCCCCCAGGGCTGGTGGGAACTGGAAGGAACGAGTCCAGACCACGGGACCTTCCCTGGCTGTGGGCCGGCGCCCAGCTGTCCTTGACCTCCCCGGCAGCCAGAGGCGCAAGCCGGGGAAATGAAAGTAAAAACCTGTCTTGGCGCGGACCCAGCTGGAAGCTGGCGACGAGTAGGTCGCATCCTCAGACAAGACTGACAAGACAGCCGGTCCTGGACAGGGTCACTGCGAAGAGCGTGACTCGTAGGGGACGAACTGAAAGGAAGCATTGAGAAATGGGAGACGAGCGAGCAAAACAGAATAGTTAGGCTGGGGAGGCTCCTGGAAACAGAGCAGGCACTCAGTAATACCTGCTGTCTGCGGTGCGGGCAGACTAGCCGCCAGATCCGGTCTACTGCGGCAACTGCCCTGAAGCCAGACAGGCGGCCCGAACCCAGCCAGTGCGCTGCGCTGCACTCCTCCGACCCTCGGCGTTCCCAGCCCAACCCCGAGCCCGAGCCAGGAATCTGTCCCCCACCCTCAGCTGGAACTCGGGTCCGCTCAGGTGACTCCCTCGGAGAAGAGTCCTCAGAATAAATAACTTCGGCGCGGCCATTCCTTCCCAGGTGCAATGTCCACCGGTCAGTCCTGGGAGTGAAAAGGCGGCTGAGCCAGCAGTGCGCGGCCCAGGGCAGGCAAGGTCCTGTGCACTGGGTCTCAGAACCAGTGTGGCAGAGCAGGTAGGAAGCTTAGAGATCCGCTGGGAGCAAATTTTAAATGGGGAAACCAGAGGGTGGGGTGTGTAACTTGCCCAGGTTCACAAAGAGAATTGCCGTAGGGTGAGAGAAGAAGCTGCACCACAGAGTTCCAGTGGTCCCGCGCGCCCTCCGCCTCTCAGTCTAGGCCCTCGGCTTCAGGACATGCATCCAGGGAAGTGGGTGATAGGATACCAGAGGCCCTCCTGCAAGAAGTAGGGAGCCCCGCGGGGTTAAGTTCCCTCCCTAGTTTGGCCTCCCGAAGTTAAGTAAGAAAGTGAAGTCAAGAAGCAGTGATGGAAGAGCATAAACGGTGACAAACGTGCTTGGGGGTGATTCATCATGAAAAGGCATAAATCCTTGGGCGGGGGCTAGGACTCTCCTCTCTCCCTTGACAAGATGATGGTACTAGCCTAGAAAAATCCACGCGGCGCCCCAGTCCAGTCGGCCGTGCATGTTTGCGGGGCCGAGCTGGGACACTACTGTTTACCACCTTTGGTGTGACTTTGGGCAAATGCTTACCCCTCTGAACTTTAGTTTTCTCATTTCACCAGGTAGAAAGTTGATGTTACCTTCCTTGTCTAACTCAAGGTAGGTGTGAAGATCAAAGGAGATCAGAATGTGGCCATGCTTTGTAAAGGGATTAACATAAGTGAAGCATTAGTGTGCTTCCCTGGCAGTATCCTCACGTTTACAAGGGGTGAATGAAGGCTCCAAGGGCAGCCAGGCAAACTCTCAGGTTGTAACCTTATAAGGCATACTTGGATTAAAAGGGAAAAAAAATGAAACTGTATTCTTCGTCCTAATTTTGCTTATTCCTTTATTTCCAAATAGGCATGCAAATTCTGAAACTTCAGGTAAGTCCCCCCTTCTAAATCCCAATTCTCACATCAGCCTTTCCGAGCCTTGCCCCTATTGCGAAATCTTACTAGCCCATCCTCAGAACCCCGGAGTCTCGGCTAGCCCCCCTTCTCTCAGCTGTGCTCTGTGCTCTGCCCCTGAGGTTCCGCTGAAGTCTGGGGTCGCGGCCAGGTCAGGCGCCGAGCCGGCACGGGGCGCGGTCCACTCGAGGCCACAGCTCCAGAGGTCTGGAGTTCGGGTCATCCACGTGATACCCCGCGCTGGCTCTCGCAGTTGTGTGCCAGAAGACGTTATACTCTGGGCTGCATAAGTCCTAGGTAAGGACCCCCAAGAGGTTGTACCGGCTCTGCTTCGTCCGGGCTTAAGGTCTGAACTCTGTGCCCAGTGAGTCAGGGCTGAGGCAGTTCCTGCACCAATCTCCTGGAGCTCATCTCTGAGCCCTCTAGGCATGAGGGACCCCCCACCTCACCTCCAAACCCCACACCCGCAGGCAAGCAATGCGCGCTCCCGATTGCAGAGCGCGCGCCCAAGGGAGGAAAGGGAGGGCGCGAGGGCAGCCTAGGCCCCGCCCCCTGCGCTCTTATAAAGCGGAGGAACGAGAGCCGGCCACTCAGTGGTTTCTTGGTGACATTAGGCGGAACGGGTCGAACCTTGCCATCTCTGGTTTCTCACCGCAGCTTGGACGTCTGGGTTTTGCCACTGCCAGAGCGACGTCTCAGACTTAATCCTCCAAAGATCTCGGCAGATCACCCCCTCAAGCAGGTAAGCACCGCGGGCCGGGCGGGTTAAAGGTGGGGAGGCTTGCCCAGGCCGGAGACTAGGAGCGCTGGGTGAGGGGTACAATCCACTTTGGAGGGTCCTCTGCCGGGTGCGTCCCACATCCCGGGCCCAGCTCGTGGACACAGCTGGAACTCCAGAGACCCAGTCCCCTCTGCTCCGTCAGCCAATCCGAGAAATTGAGCGGGGAACCTCTGGGAGCCTGGCGTGGGTCAGTGGCCTCCCCTGCGGGGCCTGTCACCCCCCTGGCGGGTGCAAATGCCGCTGGCGCCTCTCTGCGCCCCGGGGAGATAAGCGTCTGAGTCCGGCAGAGCGCGGGTTGAGCTTGCCCACTCCGGGGTCCCCCGCCCGCCTCCGTGCCCCGCCCGGCGGTGCGGCACACCCGGGCGCTCACGCTCGGCTCCTCTTTCTCCTTCCCCAGGGTCTACGCATCGACGCTGGGATGAAGCTGGTTCCCGTCGCCCTCATGTATCTGGGCTCGCTCGCCTTCCTAGGCGCGGACACCGCACGGCTCGACGTGGCGGCAGAGTTCCGAAAGAAGTGAGTCGCAGGCAGCGCCTGCCCCAGTTCTGGTACCTGCAAGACAAGGGAAACTAACCATTGGTCCCCGAGGGGTTAGAAGTGAACAGGAGCAGGGATGGGCCAAGACCTCGCCTGGACGATTGCGAATCGAGTCTATTTGTGTTGTTTAGATGGAATAAGTGGGCTCTAAGTCGTGGAAAAAGAGAACTTCGCGAGTCCAGCAGCTACCCCACCGGGCTCGCCGATGTGAAGGCAGGGCCTGCCCAGACTCTCGTTCGGCCGCAGGATGTGAAGGGCGCCTCTCGCAGCCCCCAGGCAAGGTAACTATGCGGGGCGCCGTCGCGGGGTGGGCAAGGGGAGCTCTCCTCCGTTGCCCTGGCCCTGGGGATCATCGGGGCTGTATGGCAGTTCAGATGGAGGTAGCAGTTAGCAGCTCCCTCTGGTCTTAGAATGGCTCCGTTCCCGCTGAGTGGGGCCAAAGACCTGCTTGATGGGGGTCTCATGTGGCCTTCCTTCCCTTCTCCAGCAGTCCGGACGCCGCCCGCATCCGAGTCAAGCGCTACCGCCAGAGTATGAACAACTTCCAGAGCCTGCGGAGCTTTGGCTGTCGCTTCGGGACGTGCACGGTGCAGAAACTGGCGCACCAGATCTACCAGTTCACGGACAAGGACAAGGACGGCGTCGCCCCCAGGAGCAAGATCAGCCCCCAGGGCTACGGCCGCCGGCGCCGACGCTCCCTCCCCGAGGCCGGCCTGGGACGGACTCTGTCTTCCCAGGAGCCACAGGCGCGCGGGGCCCCGGCCTCCCGGGCTCATCAAGTGTTCGCCACCCTTCTTAGGATTTAGGCGCCTGTGGCAGCAGCGAACAGTCGCACATGCATCCCGCCGGCGCCTCCCGGGACGGAGGACTTCCCCTAGCCGAGCCTCTCAGCCTATGGGACCCGGGCTGAGACAGCCCTGAGAGACCGAGAGTCCGGGAGGTACCGTCCGGCGGCGAGCCCTGGCTTTGCAGGACCCCGTCCACCTCGGAGGCAGTGTTCTCTTCACCCTAATTCGGCCCGGGTGCCCCGGGCGGGGAGGGTGGTGCAGAGGAATCCAAAGGAGTGTCCTCTGCCAGGCTCATGGAGAGGAGAAACTGCGAAATAAATGCTGAGACCCCCAGGGGCAAGGGTCTGAGCCACTGCCGTGCCCGCCCACAAACTGATTTCTGATGGGGTGTCACCCCACTGGGGCGCAAGCCTCACTATTACTTGAACTTTCCAAAACCTAGAGAGGAAAAGTGCAATGTGTGTTGTATATACAGAGGTAATTATCAATATTTAAGTTTGTTGTGTCAAGATTTTTTTTTGTAACTTCAAATATAGAGATATTTTTGTACGTTATATATTGTATTAAGGGCATTTTAAAGCAATTATATTGTTCCCCTCCCCTCTATTTTAATACGTGAATGTCTCAGAGAGGTGTAACGTTGTGTGCTGCGTGGAATGTGAGCGTGTATGCGTGAAAGAGAGACTGGTTGCCTCTTGTGGAAGAAGAAAACACCATGTCTGTATAATCTATTTACATAAAATGGGTGATATGCGAAGTAGCAAACCAATAAACTGTCTCAATGCTGATTCATTCTCGGGTCACGAGTCTTGGGAGGGAGGGTGTCCCCAGTCTTGGTCCGCTCGGGAGCCCTGGGGTCCGGGAGCCTTGGGGTCCAGCCGCCTGGCGTAGGAAGGTAGGACGGCTGCGCTGGCGCGTGCTGGCTGCTCTCCGCGCTGGCTGAGCTGTCGGAGTAACGCTCTCTGGTGGGACGTGCGGAGAGCGTGTCTCGCGTGCGGGTCCGGGCTTCGAGGAGATGCTCCAGGTCACAGCCTCGTGTGGCGGCCGGGCCGGTTGGGGTAGGGTGAACCCTTAGTGGGGAGGCGAGCATGGACTCTCCCGATTACGCAACAGAGTCCCAGATTTTATGGAGTTGCTCACGGAACCCTGCGCAATAAGCGCACCTCGGAGAGTTGGGGTGGTCTCCGAGGTCTTCCAGCTGAGGAGTGTCCCCCTGCTGCAGCGGGGCTAAAGTTAGAAGCGACTCCAGCAAAAAGTGCGAGCTCCTCCGGGAAATCCGCAGCCGGGCCAGTGACCCCAGTCCTCTCCCGGCCCAGTGCCCCAGAGAGTGTGCTGGCTCATAAGCGATACTGCGGCGCCCCCAGCCGGCCGCCTCCGACGCGCCAGAGAGCCTTCAGGCAGTACGTGCGGTTTAATAAGTCCTCCTACGTGGGAGTCAGCACACAGCCTTAATGAAAGAGGAAAGAAAAAAACAGTTTGCAGATGCCAACCAGGGCCGGCCCCCCCTAGACCTGCACGGCGGCTCCCTGTTCTGGGACCGTGACTCAGCGCCCACACGGGGCGCAGCGTGCAGCTGCTGACGGGAGGCGGGCTGGACGGACGTGCCGCCGGAACCGTGCGCCTGCGACGGCCTGAGACCTTCATTGTTCCGCCTCCCCTTGCCGCTCTCCTCTTCCTTCCTCCTTCCCAAGACGTTTTCATTTTTTTCTCCACTTCTCTCCAGTCTTCCTTTCTCTCCCTTCTTTCTTCCTTCCTCCCCTTTGCTTAAATTTATACCTTATCATCTTAGACCATTGACCCCCAGTTCTGGTGATAGAAGCCAGACACTAAGCCCCAGTGAGTGACTAGAAGGGCAGGGGACGTGGAAACAGTTTGGACAGAAGAAGAGGATAAGGGAAGGCACCCTGCTATTGATGTCTCTACCCTATTTGTCTCAACCAATATCCTGAAGACCCAGGATGGAGTTCTACTGCTTGTCCTTTCCAGAAAGACTCCCTGGCCTTTACACTTCAAAGCATGACTGAAATGTTGGTGCTTCTAGGTGATCTTAGAAACCTTCTTGGTGAAGAAAATCTGAGGGTGAGTTTGAATAATGGAAATGTTTCCAGGGCAGCCTACCTTCTCCTGGGACTTTTGGATCAATTGCATTCCACAAGGTCCCTTCTGAGGGCCTAGAATAGTTCCTTCCAGAAAAAGCCTCCATGACACTGAAAGGGGTCATAGGTCTGGAGTCCAGAGACAACCTGCTCCTGAAGCAGTTTCAGTTTCAAAGAAAGTAGATCCTAGTACATGGAATTTCCTTAAGACCATCTGAGGCCTCAGTTTTGAGCACCTGGCTATTGACAGTGTCAATCTTCATACAGTTCATTGTCCTAGTTGATCTTAACAATTTAGTGAGGTTCATCAGAATTCAAGGGGTTACAAAAGTAGCAAAAGACCGTGCTTTTCTTAAGGTCCTTCTAGTAAATATTCACTTAGCGGGAGCTCTGTGCCACAGGCACTGCACAAGGTACAGGGGATGTAAGAATGAAAGAGTGACTAAAAAAATCCAGTTTTGGAATTCCCATGCCCGTGAGTGGTTCTGGGTGGTCTGAAGGGGCTACAAAAACCGGAGAGCTGCAAACACTTCATCCTTGCAGACAGTGGCTTGGGATTAAATACTCACCCTTTTCCTTGAGCCAAGGTTTGTCCAATAGCCACAGAGCCCTTCAGCCAAACCTCACCCTGGCAGAGTTTCAACCAGCAGACAAAGCTGCCAAAGGCAGGTTGGGCACTAGCTTAGGGCTATTCCGAGCAGGGAACAGGCATTTGCCTTCTGCCCAGGGAGTCTTATGACTCCCTTCAGGGAATCTAAGGCAAGTGAAGGAGATGGTTCAGCTCTGAGATGAAGAGGCAGCTGCTCAGCTGGAGTCCTTCCCAACTAAAAAATCTGTGATTTGGAGACATGTCTGAAGACACAGGAGACCCTCCTAACACCAGTCTGGTACAAGTTCAGAATTGACTGAAGGTCACCATCAAACCCTGAGGACCTTCTCTGTGAGCCATTCAACCTTCCTTCTGGTTTCTTTTTCATAAGGTGTCAAAGCCTGTCAGGATAAGGTCTCTTGATGCCAAGAACACATCATTTATCAACAGTGGTGAGTCATTTGTGGCTGATCGGACCTGTCGACGGCTGAGGAGTAGTCACAGCTTTTATCTTTAGCTACTGTTGCTGGCTGTGGGAATGGTACCATCCATTTGTAATCAAACACAATGTACCAAGCAATTTCTTGAAATGCCCACACCTTAGCTGAACAGCTAAGGGTGGAAGGGAGTGATGGCGAGGAATGGAAACGGCTTCTTTTTTTTAGCACCTTCTTTGTATTAGACATTCTCCTAGCCACTTTATATACCTTAGCTCATTTAATTCTTACAGCAGCCTTGTGGAGTAGGTGTTATTATCTCTGTTCTGTCTGTGGATAAAGAAATTGAACCTCAGAGACATAAAGTAACTTAGCCAAGGTCACACAGTGAGTAATCAGGGCTGGAGTCTGGATTTGCACTCAAGTGCCACAGGCTATTTTGATGCTATGAAGACACAGAGAGTAAGGTGGAATAATTTTAACATTTGGATTCTCAAGCCAGATGTCCCCAGATGTCCTCTACTATGAGGATGGCTTGGGTAGGTGATTTACACCTGTGGTTCTGAAGGATTTACATGAGACTGGTAGGACTGGAAACCAGAACTGCTTCAGCAGTATGCTTAGTGAGTGCAAAATAAATAAATGAAGTGAGTTTTTTAATTCTTTGACCTGGTTTGAAGTGGGGATTATAATCAGAAATAGTCGTTTTTTCGCCCTGAGCTAAGCCGCTGACCTCTTTGGTTTTTGTTGCCAAATACAGTTAGAACATATACCTGAAGGCCTCAAAAGCTGGCTTCTGAGAGGAAGGCCTTCTGAGCTATTCCTGGCCAAACCCAGTCCCACACTGCAGGTCTTGAGTCGCCTGGAAGGACACCTGTGTCTACAAAGCTGCAAATAGAGTTTCCACCCTTAGGTGGAACCTTTGTCCTTGGCAACTGCTGTCCAAGCCGTCTTTTCAGAGGCTGAGTGAGCTGACAGAGTTATGAGCGCTGCCCCTCCTTTCCCCAGTGGGGACGCCGAGGGCCTTGTTATCCTGGGTTCCACAGAGGTTTCTGCCAAAGCCGGATTGGAGGCTTGGTCTTCATTGGCATGGGAAGAAGGGTGAGGCTAGATAGCTATCTGGTGGTCCCACTGGTCTTGTTCCAGAGTTATTTTGAATTCTGGTAAAATAATAAAATGACTGTGACCACACAGGCAGCTGAATTTAGTAGGTTATTGTACTTTATCCAAAAGCAGGAAGGTAGTTCTGAGTGTTAAGATGAGTTTTTGAGACTTAAGAAATGCATTTTACTTATTATACAATATTTATCCAGTGTAGAAAAAAAGAAAAGATTTTCCTTTTATACCACTCCCAGAGAGATAACTACCATTATTTTAGAGTTTACCTTTTTAGACATTTTTACATATTATACATACGCACTTTAAAAAATTGAACTCAACTGCAGAGAGCTGAATGAAGCATACTTCTCAGTTTAAGTTGTTATTATTGGTCTGTGCAAGCCTTCTCTCTTATTTTAATTACTTTATTTTTTCTCCTTTAATTCCCATTCCCCTTCCCATCTCCTCCATAGGAAGTGTCTTTAACCTGTTTGATATCTGTACTTATTATATGTATATAATCCTGTAAAATCTGTTTTGTTGTTTTGTGACTATGTGTTTTTAACATACAAATATATTGTGTTAAAAAATTTCCTACTTTTCTCACTAAACACTTAAAAAAATAATTATCCAAGTAGATTGTTTCTTCTCATAGCTGCACATTATGGAGTAATAACGCATCTACCACATTTAACTTCTCTTGTCTCTTAATGAGGGACTCTTGGTTTGCCTCCAGCACCTGTTTGCCACGAATAATGTATAGATGAACATCCTGTTTCATGTTCTCTTGTGGATCTGAATGAGAATTTCTTGAGGTTATATATCCAGAAATGGCATCCAAAAGCTTCTACGGACAATGCTAAGTTCTGTGAGATTAGTCTCCAGAATGCCTGTACCAGTGTGTATTCCCACCAGCAGTGCGTGAGAGTTCCCCACCTCCCGGTGTCCTTGCCGACCTCTGTATGGATTCATGTTTGCCATCCTAAAGGGTATAAACTAATATGGCACTATTGTTTTAACTTCCATTACTGATTACTACTGAATTTTATTTATTTACTGGTCATTTGGACTTTCCCTAATGGGCCACACAAATTTTAAAAAGTGGGATCAGGTTGGTCTGCAATCTGATTTTTTTTTTTTTTTTTTTTACTCATCAGTATATTCGTGGCATCTTTCCATGTCAGTAAATAAATCTGTACAATATCATTTTTATTACCTGCATGATATTTCATCATATGAAATTATCCTAATTTGTTTAACCATTCCTCTGTTATTGGACATTAAACTTCTCCCCACCCCCTGCATTTTTGCCATGAAAACTTCCTGAATAAACATCCTTGTGTATTCATCTTAGGGTAATTTTATGAATTGTTTTAAAGATAAATTCTTAGAAGTAAAATTACTGAGAGCATTTTCTCACTCCACATGCAAAAATAAACTCAAAATGTATTAAAGACTTACATGTAAGCTCTGAAACCATAAAACTTCTAGAAGAAAACATAGGCAGGGTGTTCTTTGATGTTGGTCTTAGCAAAATTTTTTTTGGATCTGTCTCCTCAGGCAAGGGCAGCAAAAGCAAAAATAAACAAATGGGACCACATCAAACTAAAAAGCTTTTGGACAGCAAAGGAAACTATCAGCATAACAAAAAGGCAGCCTACTGAATGGGAGAAGATATTTGCAAATTATACATCTGATAAAGGGTTAATATCCAAAATATATGAAGAACTCATACAACTCAATATCAAAAAAAAAAACAGTCTAATTAAAAAAATAGCAGAGGACCTGAGCAGGTATTTTTCCAAAGAAGATATCATTTCCAAAGATGGCCACTAAGCGCATTGAAAAGATACCCAACAGCACTCATCATCAGGGAAATGAAAATCAAAACCACAATGAGATATCACCTCACATAGGTCAGAATGGCTATCATCAAAAAGACAAGAAATAAGTGTTGGAGAGGATGTAGAGAAAAGGGAATCCTTTTCACTGTTGGTGGGAATGTAAATTGGTACAGCCACTATGGAAAACAGTATGGAGTTTCCTCAAAAACATTAAAATGGAGCTACCAGACAATTCAACAATTCCACTCCTGGGTATTTATTTGAAGAAAACAAAAGCACTAATTTGAAAAGACATATGCACCCCTATGTTCATTGCAGCATTATTTACAATAGCCAAGATATGGAAGAAATCTAAGTATCCATACAGTTGAATGGGTAAGGAAGATGTGAGATTTTATATATATATATATACCCCACCACAATATTCCATTGTATATACAATGGAATATATATACAATGGAATATTATTCAGCCATAAATAAGAATGCAATCTTGCCTTTTGCAACAACATGGATGGACCTAGAGGGTATTATGCTAAGTAAAATAAATCAGACAGAGAAAGACAGATACTGTATGTTTTTACTTACAGGTAGAATCTAAAAAACAAAATAAACAAATACATATAACAAAACCGAAACAGACAGATACAGAGAACAAACTAGTGGTTGCCAGAGGGGAGGGAGATGGGGAGATGGGTAAAATAGGTGAAGGGGATTAGGAGGTACAAACTACCAGTTATAAAATAAATCACAGAGATATAATGCACAACACAGGGAATATAGTCAATAATATTGTGATAACTTTGCATGATGGATGATCTATAAAAATCACTCTTTGTACACCTGAAGCTAATATAGTATTGTAAGTCAACTATATTTCAATAAAAAAAAAAAGTAAATTTATTGAGCCAATAAGTATGTAGTTTTTTGTTAAATATTTGATACATATTGCCAAATTGACCTCTGGAATGATCTGTTTTTACTTCTACTAACAGTCTATAGATGTCAATTTCCTATATTCTTAGAAACACTGAGCATTATACTTCTTTTTTAATACTGTGTCATCTGATAGGTAAAAATGATATTTCTTTTTTTTTAAATGATATTTGTTATTAGAAAGTTTTGTTCTTTTCCTATGTTTCTAGACTGCATTTTATATATTAATAATTCTAAACATATTTAGTTTATAGTTTCATTCTAATAACTCTATAATCTTTATCAGCTGACTCTTAGTCATCATGATTTGTTTCCTCCTATTTCTGTAATTTGGGGTTCTGAGCTCATCTTATTAAAGCTTAATCTATGGTGATTCTGGGTTGAGGTGAATTGCTCCAGAGAGGTTTGTGTTTGCTTTTTCTTATTGCCCCAGAGTTATTACCAACCTGGGACCATTTTTAATACTAATTTCTTGATTCAGTGTTTCTAAACCATGCACGTGTGCATTTGTGCTAGAGAAGTGGGGTGTAGCCTTTGGAGGATCCTGGATTTACCTGAGTGTCTCAATTCCTTTTCTTCTGTCCCTAAGCAAGTCTCTTTATTACCAGGGAGAGGAAAGCCCTCCCTAAAGTCCAGGCAACTACTTTTCAGTTAAAGCTCTCCATTCTGGTTTTTAGTTACTTTGGTTTGGTCTCTTGTGGATTTTCTGTATTTTCATGGGGGTTCAGTTATCCATTTAAAAGGATGTTAAGTATGCTTTGCTTAGCATTCTAGATGTTTTATAGTAGCTGAATTTTCAGCTTATCTAGTCTGCCATTACCACCAGAAATAGGAGTCAGTATCAACTATTCTCATTATTACTTCAACTTACAATATTTCTTTGATCAATAGTAGATGAAATATTTCTCATATCTTTACGATAATTTATATGTCCTCATATATATTGTTTTATTGTTGTTGATCCTTTTATTCTATTGGAGTGTTTGTCTTTTTTTATTGATTTGAAATTCTACTTAATGATTAAGAATATTAAAGTTTTGTCATATACACACATTCCTTTTTTTCATTTTTGTGAAGTGTGATTTATTTTTTGCCCTATAAAACTTTAGATATTTATATAATCAAAGATACTAATTTTTCTGGCTTTATTGGCTTGCTTAGGAAGTCCTTCTCTGTCTTAATATTTTAGAATATTCATCAATTTTTCTATTATTCTTCTGATTTCATTTTGTACTTTAAACATTTTAATGCAACTGGAATTTATTTTGGTATATGATGTGAAGTAGAGATTTAACTTTATTTTTTTCTCCCAAATAGTTAGCAGTTGTCTAACACATATACTAAGTAACACACATTTTCTGCAGTACTTGGGAGGTTTCCTTCATCATATACTACAAAGGTTTTCAAACTGTGTCCTATAGAGCCACAGGGTTTCCCTGAGTTACTTCTGCATATTCCTGGGGAGACAAGGAGGAAGCAAAAGTAGACTCTCTAGCCTCAAGTGGAGCAGTTCTACTCTTTTTTGTTTTATATGTTGAGGTCCCATGTCAGAGTTTATTTGAAGAAAGAATTCATTCCCTGGTGGTCCAGTGGTTAAGACTCCGTGCTCCCAATGCAGGGGACCCGGGTTCCATCCCTGGTCAGGGAACTAGATCCTGCATGCCACAACTTAAGATCTCGTGTGTTGCAACTAAGACCTGGTACAGCCAAATAAACAAAACAAAACAACAACAATAAAAACTTTAGGAAAAAAAAAAAGAATTCATCTGCCTGCAAATCAGTAATACAATAAATCTTTTTTTAAATTTCTTTAATTTTTTTATTTTTTAAATTAATTTTTATTGGAGTATAGCGGATTTAAATGTTGTGTTAGTTTCTGCTGTACAGAAAAGTGAATCAATTATACATATACATATATCCACTCTTTTTTAGATTCTATTCCCATAGAGTTCATTACAGAGTATTGAGTAGAGTTCCCTGTGCTGTACAGTAGTTTCTTATTAGTTATCTATTTTATATATAATAGTGTGTATATGTCAATTCCAATCTCCCAGTTTATCCCTCCCCTCCACAATAAATCTTAAACACTAAATATTTGAATTTGTTTCTGGCCCTTTTATTCTCTTCCATTCTCAGTCTGTCTTTTCCTGTACCAGGTTAACAATTCTACAAATTAATATAAAACTTTTCAAATTTACACAAAAATTAGAGATAATAACATAATGAACTCCCATATACCTATTGTTAAAATCAACAATTATCAAGATTTTCTCACACTTAATTCATCTATCCCTTTTTCTTTTCTGTTTGCTTTGTTTCTTTCCAGAGTGTTTGGTTTTCCCTGCCCTTTATTCCTCTCCCTCCTTCCCTCCCCCCCTCCCTCCCTTCCTTCCTCCTTCCTTCCTTCCTTCCTTTTTCTCTTCTCTTTTCCCCAGACATCATATCATTTCACTCACACAATTCAGTATGCATCTGTTAAGAAAAAAGGAATGAAAAAAGAATGTTTTCTTACATAACCAAATGCTATTGTTACACTTAACGTTAACAATAATTTTGTGGTATCCTCTCATACCCAGTCCATAATCAAATTTGCCTTATTGTCTTGGAAATGTCTTTCAACAGTGGTTAGTTCAAAACAGACTCCAAACAAGATTGCTGTATATCTAAGTTTTCTTTTAATTTAGAGCAGTCCGCCCCCCCTTTTATTTGCATGCCATTGACTTGTTGAAGAAAACAAGGTTTTAATAATTGTCACTTAGAACTTTTATCATCAAGATAAATCTTGATTCTCCACTTCACTCTCCCTGTGTAGACTCAGCCAGAACATCCTGACCTGCTAACTTGTCAGGGTGGGGTCAGGGTGGGGGACTGGAGTGACCAATGTCACAGTATTTCTTACACATAGAGAGTATCTTGAAAGGTTAATCTTTGTGCTTTTCTTTGCTACACTTTTTCCACTTGACCTTTCCCCTAGTAAATCAGAGGCATTGCTCAAGGAGAATTAGGATTGGTAAAACCGGAATGTGAAGAGAAAGAAAGAGTCAGAATAAGGCAGTCAATGTTCAGTTTTCTGACTTTTAAAACAGCCTCTTGAAGCTCACGTCAAAGACAATAGTTTTGAAAGCCAAAGCCTTTTATTTGCAGAGTGCCAGGTTTTGCAGAGAGAAGAAAAGGCCCTTGAGAATCAAAAGGGAAGGCCCGGAAGCATGAGGGATTGACTTTGCCCTAAACATATTAGAAAGAGTCTAGAGGGAGAACCTGACTAAGCCCCTTCACCCCAGCATTCTCTGGGCTGGGGGAAAGCTAGGACTTAGGAGGTTGGAGGGAGGGCTAGGGGCAGAGTCCCACCAAGAGGAGGACAGCATCATGGAGAGACTGCAGATTAGCCTCAGGAAGCCTTTGGAGGCTGATCCATGCCTGGAGCCCATCTGCCACTTGAGTGAGTCCCACCGTTGCTGAGTCAAAGGGCCATGTTAGCTGTTCTTCTCACCACTGCCAAGGGTCTTTCATCACCAACAGCCAGAGGGCCAAGCAGAAGTGACACTTGTCTGTGTCCAGAGTAATTTTTGAGCCCCATCCAGATTGCTCCGAGTGGCAGAGGACACTACTAAGCCACCTCCAACTTCTTAGATCAAAGGGCAGGGCACTTTACACCAAAGGAGTGGTGAGCTGGAGGGAGGGCCACCCACCTCTGTATTTGCGCGGGACTGGACCCTGCAGGACATCCACAAGTCACAAATGGGTCAGGATTTCCCAGCCTAGTTGTACTCTTGTGTTCTAGCTAGTTTTTGGTCTCAATTTGATGGGTTTGTTCTGCTAGTTAGAGCAGTCCTCCTTAACCTTTTCCGTCTGTTAAAACCACGCGGGGGAGCTTTTACAAAAGTACTGACACCAGACCACATCCCAAACCAATTGAACTAGATTCTCTTGTGGGTGGGCCATAATGTCATTGTGTGTTTGTGAGTAAAATTTTATCTTTGTGAGGCCACTTAACTTTGTTCAGCCCAGACGTTATCACTCTTCAGCTATTTCAAAAATGCACCCCAGTGATCATAACAGACTGAGACCAAGAGTTAGTTTATGTTTGTATGTAGTGTTAAGAAAAAGCTACAGGCCCCAAATGGCGTCACCTGTGCTAAAGCCCATGATAGCAAACCTAGACTTATTACCTGACCTAATTGCAGTTTCGACCTTCCCCAGAAATGTAATCTTAATCAACCAGGCTGGAATTTTTGGGTCAGCACCTATGAGGTAATCTGTCACTAGGCCCTCTCCATCCCCCAGAGGGGATGTGTGTGATAAAACCCTTGCCATTCCCTCCCCCGACCCCAAAAGATGTCCTGGCCTAAAAGTAATCCTTTCTTTTCTTTTGCTAATAGTTCCCTCACCCTATTCTTCTTCCTATAGAAACCTTCCATTTTATACAACCCCTCGGAGCACCCTTCTAGTTGCTAGGTGGGATGCTGCCCCATTTGTGAATCGATGAATAGAACCAATTAGTTCTTCAAATTTACTCATTTGAATTTTGTTTTTTTAACAGTACTTTTATTTATTTATTAATTAACATCCTTATTGGAGTATAATTAATTTACAATGGTGCTAGTTTCTGCTGTATAACAAAGTGAATCAGCTATACGTATACATATATCCCCATATCCTCTCCCTCTTGTGTCTCCCTCCCACCCTCCCTATCCCACCCCTCTAACAGTAGTTTTAGATTTAGGGTTGTACCCATTAACACAGCCAGAAATAGAAGGGTTAATTGCAGCCAGGAGGGGCAAGCATTTGGAGAGAAGACCAGCAGCAGGTGATGGGAGGAAGGCCAGCCTAGGGTGCCGTAACAGACAACAGGTGGTTGTGCTGTAAGGCGTTGGCAGCAAAGAGGAACAGCAGGAAGCACCAGGGCATCAAGAATGGCAGAGAGGAGACTTCCCTGGTGGTCCAGTGGTACCGAATCTGCCTTCCAATGCAGGGGACGCAGGTTGGACCCCTAGTTGGGGAACTAAGATCCCACGTGCTGCGAGGCAACTAAGCCCGTGCCACAACTACTGAGCCCACATGCCACAACTAAGACCAAATGCAGCCAAAAAAATAATAAATTAAAAAAAAAAGTCAGAGAGCACAGCAATGGGCGTCCTAGGAGCAAACTACAGGCAGGCCCCAGGGAAGTCCAGCTGTAGGAGGCGGAGAGAGGACTCTGCTTGTGACAGCTTGTTATAGGCTGGATAGTGTCTCTCCTCCCCAAATTCATAGTTGGTGTCCTAACCCTCAGAACCTCAGAATGTGGCTGTGTTTGGAGATAAGTCCTTTAAAGAGGACTTATTAAGGTAAACTGAGGTCTTATGTGTGGATTCTAATCCAATCTGACTTGTGTCCTCATAAGAAGAGGAGATTAGGACAGAGATAACACGGGGACTGAGGGATGACCGTGTGGGGACAGAAAGAGAAAGTGGCCATCTCCAAGGCAAGAGAAAGGCCTCAGAAGAAACCAAACCTGTGGCACTTTGATCTTGGACTTCTAGCTTCCAGAACTGTAGAAAAAAAATTCTGTTGTTTAAGCCACTCAATATATGGCATTTCGTTATGGCAGCCTGAGTAAACTAACACACTGCTATCAAAGGGACTGGAGAGAACAGGGCAGGGATGTAATCCTACAGGTAGGGTATCATGGCTGGATCTCAGTACCAGGCACACATCAAGGGTCAGGGAACCAGGACTGGGACACTAATTCAGGGCAAGCAGGAACTCATTCATTCAATCAATCAACAATATTTTTTTTTTTTTTTTTTTTTGCGGTACGCGGGCCTCTCACTGTTGTGGCCTCTCCCGTTGCGGAGCACAGGCTCCGGACGCGCAGGCTCAGCGGCCATGGCTAACGGACCCAGCCGCTCCGCAGCATGTGGGATCTTCCCGGACCGGGGCACGAACCCGTGTCCCCTGCATCGGCAGGCGGACTCTCAACCACTGTGCCACCAGGGAAGCCCCAACAATATTTTAATAAGCTTCTAACTCTATGCTGGTCCCTGTCCCAGGCACTGGATACACAGTGACTGCACTGGTCCGGATGAGAGGTGATGTTGGCTTGGATTAGCAGGGTAGCAGTGGATCAGGTGATTTGACACTGAAATAACCCAACATGGAAGTGATGCTCCTTAAATCTCCCTGACCAGGCACATACCTACCTACCTACCTACAGTGGGGTTTGAGTTACCTCCTCTTCAGAGAGAAGGAGCAAGGACCAGGCAGGTTATTTATAACTTATCCAGGTATATGGTTTTTCTCTTTGGGAGACAGTAAAGTTTCAGTTTACAAAGAGGTTTTACTGGCATCTCAGTTAACAAACTTGGATGTTTCCCCTGAATGTCTCCATCTCATGGTTTTTAACATGTAACATTCCAATTCTATCTTAACTTTATTAGTTTTTCTAAAACGTCAAAGTTTCTTTCCCAAACTATGTTTCAATGGAAAATGCAAGCATTTCCAGGCAGTAACTCCATCATCTGTGCCACTGTGGACAACCATCAGATGAACTTCCCTAATTTATACCACATCTGCTCTCCTAGCCCTTCTTGACCCTGAGCATTAAAAAAAAAATCCAAATTATTTTTTCCCAAAATAAGCATCCCTCCCAAATTTCCCTCACCAATTTTCTATTAAATGAAAGACAAATTGTCAACATCGAATCAGCCAACTTTTATGAAAAGCTGGGAAGTCTTTCAAAAGCTTTCAGAGTAAACTGCCTTGTTAAACACGACGAGTAGATAATGGGAAATAGTTTCATCTATACGGTCCCTGTTGATCTCTTCGCAAATTCTGGTAACCGGGGACTGCTTGACACAGGCATCCTTCTCTACTTTATCACTGTGGAGGACTCTTTCCTCACCCATTATTTGAAAAATTAAAGTGGTGTGAGCCCAAGATCTCCCAACTTGATATGCACTCTGGCCTTGTTTCATTTGGCAGGCAGCATGGGGGAAGAGTAGAGGACACAGGCTTTGAAGTCAGGCAGTCTTGACTTTGCCCATGGATTCTTCCTTCTTCTAGCTCTGTAATTGTGGGCAATTCCCTTAACCTGATTCTCAGTTTCATTAGCTATAAGATAGGGATAATAATATTTACCTTACAGGCTTGTTGTGAGGATTAATGATGCAACGTATATGAAAGCATCAGCCGCTGCCTGGCAGTGTAGTAAATGCTCATTAAATGGCCACTCTTTTTAATAGTAACAACTAAGGATGCCCTGATTTAAAAAAAAAAAAAAAAAGCACCTGCTCTTTCCCCATGCCAGAACCCAGAGCTGAAACAGTAGGTGTACCATGTCACCTTAGATTAGTCATCTTAATAACTGGGAGATGGACTCAATGATCTCTGATTCCTCCCCTCTAGCTCCAACATTCTAAGATCTTATATTCAGGGAGAAATGAACACTGAAGAGCAGAAAAAAATTAGATCATCTTTTCTGACTAGTTCCTCTGGAGGCTCAAGCTGTGCTTCACTAGTACTTCCAGTTCCAAAGCTTATAGGATGATGTTTTTTCAAGAAAGCAGGGGGAGGAGGCCTGGGGGGAGAGTACCTGTTAACTTCATGGCTGCAAAATAATTCTTCAAGGTAACAGAAAAAGAGCAAAGGGACATTTGACCTTTTCAAGATTTTTTTAAAATGCAAAATACAAGGTATGCTCATAATCTTGTTTTCTGACTGATCCTTTAAAAAATCTGGCATCTTAATGATTCCACTTAAAAGCACTGAAGATGGGAGCCAGAAGGAAACTTTTTCTTTCTGAACAATGACTGAGAAGGGAATTCTAATGAATATTTTGGCACACAAATCTCATTTTCTGGCTGCTTCAGGACCCAAGAGCCAGTAGGTCATAATTAAAGCCAATAATGGCAACTCCAGACAGTTATCCAAATATTTTCCTGGTGCTGTCAATTCTCCGTGTTAAATGATTTAACATCATATTTGGGGAGTGTAGAACATACAGAGAGGGAATTAAATGCTGATATAAATTTTGGAACATTCACTGCAAGTTGCCTCAAAAGATATTGTTTATTACATTCAAAGGGATCATAAAATGTTTTCTTTAGTAGATAATTTTGAAGTACCCTTTCTGTGCAGAGAGCTGTGAAGTTTGTCCTTAAGCCCTCAGAACAAGATCACATTTTCTGCAAGAAAGAAAAATATTGTGTGTTTGGGACTGAAACCTCATGTTATGTAAATAAATGGATTTCTCCTACCTTCACTGCACCTTTCAGGAATGTTCTCTTTGATCACCAGAAGCTGCTAATGCCGCAGATATAGTTATATAACTTACAAAAGACCAAAGTTCCTCACTTTTCTGTCAATTCCACTTCCCAAAAGAAAACCCACAAATACATCTGTTTATAAAATCTGCTTAGGATGTTGAAAACAGGGTCTTCAATTTTGTCCTTTTTTTTTTCATAACAAGTTCTGTATCTTTAAAAACAACAACTATGCAAAATCCTCCAGCCCCATCCCCTCTCTCCATCCCTACTTTAAACAGGAAGAGAATTTCCTCCTGGATGGAAATTAAGCAGCTCAATCTAAACTGGGTCTGAGAGAGTTCTGATGTACCATTTTGGGATGAAATAAACTGGCCAGTCAATTCATAAAGGCAAAACTGGATTTTTCTGCAAAACAATTCAGCCAAAACTTGGGTTCCAAACTCCAGTGCTGTGCTGGGGCAATGGAAACTTTCCAGCCACAACTTGAAGTTGGGAGCCAAGCACAATACTAAGGCAAGGAAGACATTTGAGACCAAAGCAGACAGTGATCTTGGCATTGCCTGCTCCTGAGCCCAGAGCTTCAGCAGCCGTGGGGTGGTGATGTAGCCTTCAGAGGTCTCTAAATCTCTACTTGCACCAGAGACCAGATTTTAAAATCCCCCTTGTCTCCCCTATCTTTCTCTCTCCACACATTTCACCTTGTGGGTTACATCATAATAGATGGTGAAAATGCTATGCAGTGTACACACAATTTTTAGGCATACTTCCACTTAATCATACTCGGGTTTCTATGACGGCCCTCCCATTGTGAATGAGCAACTCCTTGACATTGAGCAAGAGAACACGAGACTCACAGCCACAGCCTCTTGCTCTGTGATCCGGCCATTCTGTGCTGGTCACTTTCCTGCCTGGCTTGCAAAGAACCAGGCAGGTCTCTGGTTTGGGGTGACATTTTTTTTTGGTTCTCTTGTCACAATGCACAGAGCACACTCAAGAAGACTCTATATTCTCCACATTACAAGATGGCAGTGTGCCAGTTTCAGAGCCAGCTGGCTGACTCAGAGATGAGGAGATAATTCCATGATACTTTGTTTTCATTCTCACCCAAAGGGTAAAAAAATGTAAAACTTTGCTGCCACCTGCTGTTTTCTTAGTAATAAATTCTTGAAATGATTCTAGAATGGTTATGTGTTGATTTATTTTAGCAAAGTGCCTTGAAGAATTTGGGGGATTTCAGAATACATGTTTGTAGAGTTGGGTACCAGCTGGCCTGTCATTTCCTAGGACGGATCGCTGGGCCAAACGGGTGGCTTCCTTCTTTCAGGCCATTAAGTCCTGTCTGTCCCACCCCTTGGTACAAACTTGCTAGGGCGCAGAAGGGAAGGGCAGACTCCCTGACCCCTGGCAAGCTTCCAAGGAAGTCCACGCAGGGGTATGGCCAATGGGGTTTAGGTTTGGATGTCCTTTCATCATGGGCCAATGATGTCATGAAAGCCATAACTGAAGGCAAATTCCCCAGGCACAGACTGTTCTCCCCCGGGTGTGTCAGTGGATACTGTTCCTCAGATGTGCCCTTCTGAAGTGTTCTTCTCAGCAGAGGAGGCTTTAAACCTTGGGATGAGGTTCATTTGTGATGTCTCCAAATGCTTTATCTTTGTCATCCTTGAGGAAACTGAGGCAGATTAAGGAAGAGGGGTCCCCAGGAAAATGAAGGTTAACCCAATGTGAATCACTCCCAGGTGAGAATTCTTGAGCCCAGGTTAGATGATGAGACGGAGGAGAGAAATGGTATCTCCTCGAAGCATAGGTAAAGAGCAGGGGAAGAGTTAGTAGTTAACAAGTTTAGATGGGCCTAATAAGGGCCCTTAGTCACCTTACTGGAGGCACCCGGAGGACAGAGACCTCTTAGTCTTGACTGTATTAGTAGCTTTTTGTTGCTCCAAATCAGAGAGCGGGATTTTTTTCTTTGCAGTCTCCCGGAAGATCCATTTATATGTAAATGAGTTCCTTTCCATTGTCTTTTGAGAATTCTTTCAACCAAGATCCTTTTGTTGGCAGAAATTAATGAATCTATTAAGTATGCTTTCATATAATTCTAAGTGCCCATTCTTCCTCTTTTTTAAAAAATGTAAGATCTGGGGGCTTCCCTGGTGGCGCAGTGGTTGAGAGTCTGCCTGCCGATGCAGGGGACATGGGTTCGTGCCCTGGTCCGGGAAGATCCCACATGCCGCGGAGCGGCTGGGCCCGTGAGCCATGGCCGCTGGGCCTGCGCATCCAGAGCCTGTGCTCCGCAAAGGGAGAGGCCACAACAGTGAGAGGCCCGCGTACTGCAAAAAAAAAAAAAAAAAGTAAGATCTGGGACTTCATAGATGGGCAGGAATGAAGTTTTAAGGAAATGACACTTGATCTTTCTCCGGTCAAAGAGAAAAGGCATCTGAGTTGTACTGATAAGCTTTGAAGGTGAGCCATGGCCCATTATTTAGTGTGTGGCATGATAGTTGGCATGTAGTGACACGTTTGTGGAATGATCAGACTCATCACCCATTGTTTCCCCAGTAGGTCTGTGAGATCTGTTAGAGAGGGTTGGGAGTAGAAAGGAACAGAAGGAAGAGTCTCAGACTTAATAAGGGGTAAAGTTTGTGGGTAGAGTGAATCATAGGGTCTAGAATGCTATGGTAGGGGATTAGGAGGTACAAATGACTATGTATAAGATAAATAAGCTATAAGGACATATTGTACAGCACAGGTAACACAGTGAATATATTATAATAGCTATAAATAGAGTATAACCTTTAAAAATCATGAATCACTATATTGTACACCTGAAACTTATATTGTACATCAACTACACCTCAGTAAAAAAACTTTACAAAAACAAACAAAAAACCCAACTAATACTGTATGTATGTGTACTACTTATAAATCAAATATAATTCTTGGAAAAAATCAAACAAGAAGAGTATAACGTATAAAATTCCTCCTTGCATGTCTCATTCCCTAAACATTACCATTGTTAATGTCTTGTGCAAGCCTGGCTGTGCTTATGCTTCATGTATTTTCTTGTTTATATCCTCGTTCTTTCTCAGAATTTTGTAAAGGCTTTGGAAAAGTTCCAGCCTGTCTCAGCTATGTAAAGAAGAGTTCAGGGAAGGGGTTTGTATCCTACTAAAGAAGTATCAGCATCTCTCTGAGGGGGCTAATGTGATGATCGCAATGGGAGGTAAAAGTGGGAGACCCTAAGCGAGAAGGAAAACTCAGGTGGACTGGATTGGGTCGTGGAGATTCCCATCGGAGGTTCTCCCCTCCTGGAGATTCTCTATTATTTAGGTTTTCTTTTTTTTTCTCCCCGCAGCCTTACTGAGGTATAATTGACAAATAAAATTGTATATATTTAGAGTGTTCACTGTGATGATTTGATATATGTATACATTGTGAAATGATCACCACAATTAAGTTAATGAACACATCCATCACCTCACAGTTACTCTGTGTGTGTGTGTGTGCGTACCTGTGTGTGTGTGTGCGGTGAGAATGCTTAAGATCTAACCTCTCAGTAGTATATAATACAGTATTGTTTTCTGTAGTCATCATGCTGCGCCTTAAGTCCCCAGAACTTATTCATCTTATAACTGAGGGTTTGTACCCTTTGGCCAACATCTACTATTTTCCCTTCCTCCTAGTCCCTGGCCACCACCACTCTACATTCTGTTTCTATGAGTTCAATTTCTTTAAAATTAATTTTTATTGGAGTATAGTTGCTTTACAATGTTGTGTTATTAGTTTCTGCTGTACAGTAAAGTGAAGCAGCTATATGTATACATATATCCCCTCTTTTTTGGATTTCCTTCCCATTTAGGTCACCAGAGAGCATTGAGTAGAGTTCCCTGTGCTATACAGTAGGTTCTATGTTATACATAGTAGTGTGTATATGTCAATCCCAATCTCTCAATTCATCCCACCCACGCTTCCCCACCTTGGTATCCATACATTGGCTCTATGAGTTCAATTTTTTTTAAGCGTCCACATATGAGTGAGATCATACAGTAGTACACTGTATTTATCTTGACAGCCTCAGGCTTTGAAGGTTCTGGATTTTTTTTTTTTTTTTTTTTTGAGGTATGCGGGCCTCTCACTGCTGTGGCCTCTCCCGTTGCGGAGCACAGGCTCCGGACGCGCAGGCTCAGCGGCCATGGCTCACGGGCCCAGCCGCTCCACGGCATGGGGGATCTTCCCGGACCGGGGCACGAACCCATGTCCCCTGCATCGGCAGGCGGACTCTCAACCACTGCGCCACCAGGGAAGCCCGCCCTGAATTTTTAATTTTCGGGAAGGGAAGCAACTTCTGAAGAAAACAATGAGGTTGGTGTTTCCCTGCATGTTTGATTTGAGTAGCATGGGACCCCACCGTCCCATGCATCTGTTGATCCCTTGCTCCCTGTAGAAACCTTGTCTTGGCCCAAATGTCAGAACCAGAGTCCTCAATCTGGTTCTGCACTCTGGGGTGGGGAAGAGAGTGTAGTGATTGCCAAGTGAATCAAAGATGACCATAAGGTAAGCAGGTGACTGGTAGACTCTGCCCATCATAAGGCTATCCCAGCAAATGTTATTTTGCAAGGGTACATATGAGGCTCCCCAGTGACTAGATGAACAAGATCACTATTTCTGCAAACCTGTCCTCTGATAAACACACACTCCTGCTGGATGGTGCCAGGACACGGTAGTTTGAGTGTTTTAGTTACCGGTTCTTGCCCCTCCTGTTGTGCCTGGTAACTAAGATGCTGTCAAGAAAATACAGCAGGGCTCCTATGAGCTTAAAAAGAGCATTTCAAAATATTGCATTAGCATTAGCCTTTTGTCCCTTCAGTCTGTTTTTCCTAGAACAAGTGTAATCTTAGTTGCTACAAATTCTGTTTAAAATAGCTCTTCTGATGAGTCACCTAAAGTTAAGCTGCAGATATGGTATTGTTTTAGCCATGTCAAGCTTGAAATATTAGCCAAGTCCTAGTAACGACTCACTGGGGGGAGCTGGTGACATGCTCTCACATGTGTTTTGGGGAACATCCTAAAATGTCCAGAGAGACAGACATGCCTCGGATGAGTTGGTCAGTGTTATGCATCTCAGAACAGGCTGTAACAGCGTCAAAACGTAAGGAATGGTCTCTGCAGGTTCAGAAGCTCCTCACGGCCTAAGACACGTGAAAATTCTGCCTATCATACACCAGCCCTGCCCCAGCAAGTGGACAGAAACTTAGGGAAGTCTCCAAGGGGCCATGCAAAGGGGTCAGAGGAACTTGCAGATGACCTGAGGAAGAAATTAAGGCTTTAAACGGAACATCATGCCACGACTTTAAAGGTCATTATCTAGTTTGCACTTACATCAGACTCTAAATATTGTCAGAAAGTGGATAATTTGCCAGGACCATGAACAGTAAAATCGCTCAAAATAGACCACAGAAATCTTCAAGGCCAGTATGGCTGTGGCAGGCTGTGATGCTCAAACCTGATGCTGCCTCGTGAGAGACCTCAACTGGGAGGAGAAACAGCAGCTGCTTAAAGGAACATTTACACTCACTGACACTCAAACATTGCAAAAACTTTTCGGGCCACGTGAGCGCATGAGGCATTGTTTCTCCCTTTCCAAATGGAAGTGGTGTGGGACTGGAGACTCATACTCCTTAAGTGAAGTCCTTTGTCAGAAACCAGCTGTACTATGGCCTCTGAATGTTCTGCCCTTCTCCTTTCCTATGGTGCCTAGCTAGCACTGAGCAGTAGCTAGCAGCTTTACCATCCTGTGGTCCCCACCCTCTGCTGGCCAAAGCCAGGTCACCTCCTGCCAGGCAGCTGCTGGGTGAAAGTCCAGAACAGCTCTCCTGAATAAACAAGTCAAAGAAAGGCAATTCCCAGCAGTGGATGGGGCTGTGCTCCAGAAGTCTATTTGCAAATCTGTCCTTTGGAACTTGGAAGACATCCCCCAGGAGGAGCAATGTTATACATTGTGTCTAGGTTTGCAGGCTAGCCCACAGCCTGGATTTCACTCAGATCAGACTTGGGAAGCAGTGCTCTAGAACTCACCTTCGCGGGTAATAGATCTGTGGTCTCTTCGCTTTAGTTTACAGACATTTGCTGGGCTAGGTATGGTATCAGCTCATGAGGGATTCCAAACTGCCTCAGATTTGGGGGGTGGGTTGATTCAGTGGTTCCCAGGTGTCAAGACGGTGGCTGAGATTTTCCCAGCTGCATGAACCCCCAGCTGCCCTTTCCCACCCACACACTTCAGGCTGAGGGTGAAGAGATGACTATTCTGGCTTTTTTTCTTTATTTTTGTCTGCGTTGGGTCTTCGTTGCTGTGCGCAGACTTTCTCCAGTTGCGGTAAGCAGGGGCTAGTCTTCATTGCGGTGCACGGGCTTCTCACTGCGATGGCTTCTCTTGTTGCGGTGAATGGGCTCTAGGCGTGTGGGCTTCAGTAGTTGTGGCTCGTGGGCTCTAGAGTGCAGGCTCAGTAGTTGTGGCGCACGGGCTTAGTGGCTCTGTGGCATGTGGGACACGGGCTGGAACCCGTGTCCCCTGCATTGGCAGGTGGATTCTTAACCACTGTGCCACCAGGGAAGCCCTTATTCTGGCTTTTCTTAATTTGGTTCTCAAGGTATCCTGGTGTTGGTCCAGACAGCCTGGGTGAGAATCCTGCCTTCTCCACTTACACAAGTTGCATACCCTCTCTGAGCTACAGTTTCTCATCAGCAAAATTGCAGTAATGTATTCCTAAGAGAGCCATGGGGTTGCCTCCCAGACATCTGTCCTCCTTCTCTTGGCAACTACCATGACTTTTGTTAGGATATTCACATCTCTCCCCAGGAGCAGACCCCTCTGCTCCCGAAGCCTCAGCCTAGTGCAATTCCATTTCCAGGTCATTATTATAGACCCAGTGCTGGCCTCATTCAGGCCAATGAGCTTACTGAAGTTTACTGGTTACTCCCAGAAAAAAAAAATGTTCCCTCTCTCCTGCTAGATAAGGATGGGGGTTATGTGTGGTCCCACTCTGAGACTGCAACAGGGGTCAGCTCTAGTTGGTAGTTCTCACTGTGCGTGGCAGAGTGGAGAGATGGAAAGCACAGGACACCTTGATGAAGTTTCTGGACTCCTAAATCGACCCATCCTGAAGCCTGTTCTATTTCTGTTGTTTCAACTGTGTGAACCAATACTCCTCTTTACTTTGTGCCATTCTGAGTTGAGCTTTCTGTTCTTGTAATGCAAGACATCTTTAACTGATACATCACAGCACAGGATTTATCATGGGTATTAAATGGGATAATGCATTCACAGTATTTAGCACAGAGCCTAACTTATAAAAATGACTTCCACCCTTCCAGACCAAGGGTATTAGTGGGACAGACCACCATTTCTCAAGTCTTTGTTGGGGCTAGGGAAGAAGAGGGTCTGACTCAGCAGATCCCAACTAGACCTTAGCCTGTTTAGAGGTTTGGGCATCTTGCCTGGGCTGGGAGGTGGCCTTGCTGGACTGGTTCTAGTTTTAGGATCAACCTCTTTGGAGGGAGTGGGCTTTATAAGCCTGGTGTTCCCCTAGACCCTGGGCAGGTATATGTGTTGAAGAGAGTTGGGGGAAAAAGAGGGAAGAAAGGAGAGAACCATGATTTGCTAGAGAAATAACAAAAGGACCTATCTTTGGGATCAGGGTTAATCTCTTCCCTTCTCTCTTTCCTCATTTCCCTCCTTACTTCCTTACACTTTTCCTTACTGTCAGTTCTCACCAGGCCTGAGGAATAAGAGAACCTCAGAGTTGGGAGGAATTCCTGATGAGGGAGGGGACATCTTTACTGGAGGGGGACAGGAGAACTTCTCTTATCTCACTCTAGTGACTTATTTAAGTGTAGCAGGGATCTCAGTTTGCAGACTAAAAGGTGGATTTAGACTCCTATAGGAGGTTGGCAAGGCTGGTGTCTTGGAGTCCTGGCACGAAAGATAAGGATGTAGGCAAGACAGCCTGGTTCACGGACAAAGGGTTGTGTTGTGACTGTGGTAGGAGGGCTGTAAGTCAGATTTCTGGTCATTTCATCACCCCTAGTTTAGGCCTGCGTCCCTAGTGAGAGGAGACTGCAATAAAAGAATAAGTTGACACAAAGCTGGCAGGACTGAAAGCTCTGTAAGGGACCTTGTTCACGTGACATCACTGCTTTGCAATCTTGCCGCATACGAAGATAGAGCTCGTTTGTCCCAATTTAGCACACTGCTTTTGGAATATGCTAGAACACAGGATGGAGAAGGAGTGTAAGAAAACATTTCTTCATAAAAATGGGTTAAGGGTGCCATGTTCCAACAGCGGAATGGATGCCTAGAAGTGAAAATAGAACTCCTACGAGATCCGACTAGAACAGGACTGACCTGCCAGCCTCTTATCTGGACATGAGATTTATGACTGTGGTCAAGAATTGCCCTCGCCTTTGTTTTTATCAGCCACATTCCATTAATGCCTCATAATGAAGCTGTGGTCAATAAAAAAACCCAGTTGCTTTTTACATGAACTGCTGCCAAGCCAGGAATCCCCATGAATTTGTACGGTCACTTTTTTTTTTTTAAACAAAATACACAGTGGAATAATGATCCTTGCTGAATTTCGTGCTGTGCAGATTATTGTACATCTTGTTTCTTTCATCTCTTAGCTATGACTCTAAACTTTGTGCTTATCTTCTTCATTCAATTCATATATAAAAATGCTGACTAAGGCAGGGTAAAAGAAGGATGACTCTGATGGAAAACTTCCTGCTGATGGACACCAGTTATTTATTTTATTTTATTTATTTTTTTTAGTGCTGTTTTTATTTATTTATTTTTTTCATTTTAACATCTTTATTGGGGTATAATTGCTTTACAATGGTGTGTTAGTTTCTGCTTTATAACAAAGTGAATCAGTTATATATATACATATGTTCCCATATCTCTTCCCGCTTGGGTCTCCCTCCCTCCTACACTCCCTATCCCACCCCTCCAGGCGGTCACAAAGCACCAAGCTGATCTCCCTGGGACACCAGTTATTTATCAATCCTCTGTGGATATGGCTATTTAGTCAGCTGCAAAACCATGTCACAATACTTTTATACCACTCACCTTCCCAACCTTATCTATCAGTGAATCGTGAGATGTTTTGTCTGAGGCTTCATTGAAATCAAGTTACATTGTCTCTGGCATTTTGACCCCTAGAAGTCTGGCACTTACTCAATATCTTGCACGTGGTAGGGTCTCATAAATGTTTGCTGAATTAAATTGGATTCCCTGAATCATCTGCTTAATAACCACATATTTAAAAACAAAATAAAAAGGAAACGAGGCATGATTAATTGATGAGATACTTGGTTTCCTAGTGCTCTTTACATGCCTTTTCATTGTTTGAAATCAAAATGTAAGTGTCACACATCACAGAAAAATAAAATGTAGACTATGACTGACTATAACCATTGTGCCATTTATTATCATTATACATATCCATTATTATAATTTTTTACTTGTAAAAAACATAATCACAAAAACATCATTTTTCATTTAATCTATTCCAGCTACTTTTCTGTTACTGAGGAGAACTCGTTTGTATGCATCTCATTCTTTTCGAAGTGTTTAGATTGTCTGTTTAAATGCTTCAGGTTCTGACATCACAATCATTTGTCTTTAAACTATGGAGTTAATTAATTCTTCCTAAAGTATATTCAGCATGTACCATATGCCAGATCTTGGCTCAGAATGACAAGGAACTAAAAAGAAAAAAACGGGCAAGGTCTTGGCTGGTCAGATGTTTGGAATCTGATAGGGGTCATAAAACAAGCACATAATGATGGAACAAGGGCCCATGTGTTAAGGGCTGCAGAGGAGTGTGCCACACGCTCCGCTTGAGTTTTTCTGCTGCTCTTAGGACAGCTAAAGCTGATGGGCTCTCTGCCTTCAGACAGCTCCTGCACAGGCAGCTGTGCGAAAAGAGGTACTTGATCGAGGTGAGGGTCCCATGCCGCTTCCCTCTATCTGTTGGTTATCAGATCGACACAGGGTCCTGATCACAGAGACTACAGCAGAGAGAGGAAGAGGAAGAAGTCAGGAAAGAAAGAAGCCGGTTGTGGTAAGTAGACTCTCAAGGTGACCTCCCTGAACTTCAACTCTGGCATTCATACCTTTGTATATTCCCCTTTTCTTTTTTTTTTAAATTTATTTTATTTTATTTTTTAATTTATGTTTGGCTGCGTTGGGTCTTTGGCTTTCTCTAGTTGCGTGAGCGGGGGCTACTCTTTGTTGCGGTGTGCAGGCTTCTCATCCTGTGGCTTCTCTTGTTGCGGAGCACAGGCTCCAGGCGCGCCGGCTTCAGTAGTTGTGGCACGCAGGCTCAGTAGTTGTGGCTCATGGGCTTAGTTGCTCTGCGGCATGTGGGATCTTCCCGGACCAGGGCTTGAACCTGTGCCCCTGCATTGGCAGGCGGAGTCTTAACCACTGCGCCACCAGGGAAGTCGCTATTCCCCTCTTCTTGAGTGCAAATGTGGCCTGTGACTTCCTTCTAACCGATAGAGTACATTAAAGGTGATGGAATGTGCATGATTATTGATTTGGTTCCATATATAATCTTAGTGCCATTTTGCCGAATGGCTCTTTTAGCTTTGCGGAAGCAAATAGCCATGTGGGGAACCCCAAGTGCCAAGGACCTGTGAGCAGACTCTAAGAGCTGAGGGTGGCCACTGGCTGACAGTCACCATGAAATGAAGCCCTGAATGCTACACCCACAAGGAACTGAATTCTGCCACTTGAGTTCTGAGTGAGCTTGGAGCAGACTTTTCTCTAGGCTGGCCTTAGAAGAGAGCATAGCCCTGGCTGATACCTGATGGCAGCCTTCTGAAACCCTAAGCAGAGGGTTCAGTTAAGTAATGGCTGGACTCTTGAACCATAGAAACTATGAGATAATAAATGTGTCATAGTAAGCAGTTGAATTTGTGGTAATGTCGTTAAGCAGCAATAGGTGACTAATATACCACTGGTTGGTCTCTTTTGCCTCCATAAGAACTGCAGGATAAAGAAGAGCCAGAGGGAGGAGGTTGGAAAGGAAACTCAGCAACTTTATGAGGAGAAGGTAGTGACTAGAGAATGGGCTTTTGCTGTGAAGCTCTGCCATGTTCATTCACTCATTCATTCACTTATCCATTCATTTGTTAAAGGATGTTAAATTGGAAGTATGGACAGGCACATCAAGATATATGTATCAGTCAGCTTTCAGGGAAGGATATTGTTATAGACTGAATTGTGTCCCCCTAAAATTCATAACTGAAGCTCTAAACTCCAGTACCTCAGGGTGTGATTGTATTTGGAGAGAGGGACTTTAAAGAGATAATTGAATTAAATAATGAGCCCATTAGGATGGGCCCCAATCAAATCTAACTGGTGTTCTAATAAGAAGAGGAGATTAGGATACACAGAGAGACACCAGAGGCGTGTATGCACAGAGTGGTAACGATGTGAAGAGACAGCAAGAGAGCAGCCTTATGTAAGCCAAGGGGAGAGGCCGCAGGAAAATCAGCCCTGCCGACACTTTGATCTTGGACTTCTAGCCTCCAGAACTGTGAGAAAACAAATTTCTGTTGTTTTATCCACCCAGTCTGTGGTATTTTGTTATGGCTGCCCAAGCAGACTAATACTGATTTAGAAACTACTCTAGATATTTTAAGCACAGAAGGATTTAATACAGATTTCAAAATCACTGGAAGAGCTGGAGTAGCTGGAGTTGGGGCTGCCACCAGAACTAATGTGTTCAAGAATGTACTGCTGCGGGCCTCCCTGGTGGCACAGTGGTTAAGAACCCACCTACCAAGGCAGGGGACACGGGTTTGAACCCTGGTCCGGGAAGATCCCACATGCCGTGGAGCAACTAAGCCCGTACGCTACAACTACTGAGCCTGCGTTCTAGAGCCTGCAAGCCACAACCACTGAGGCCCGCATGCCTAGAGCTTGTGCTCCACAACAAGAGAAGCCACCGCAACGAGAAGCCCGCGTACCGCAACAAAGAGTAGCCCCTGCTCGCCACAACTAGAGAAAGCCTGCGTGCAGCAACGAAGACCCAACACAGCCAAAAAAAAAAAAAAAAAAAAAAAAAGACCAGTAGGATATTAGAAATGAAAAACAGAATTATATATAAAAACACAAAACCCAAAGAGTTATAGCTCCAATATGAATTATTTGAGTGAAATTGTTTTACACGTATAAATGGCATGCAATATTACCTTTTATGTAAATACTGAGGCAGGTACTGTTCCATCTATATTACCATATTTTATTGTTGCCCTTGAACATTTTTTTGTTGTTGTCGTTTTTTGCGGTACGCGGGCCTCTCACTGCTGCGGCCTCTTCCATTGCGGAGCACAGGCTCCGGACGCGCAGGCTCAGCGGCCATGGCTCACGGGCCCAGCCGCTCTGCAGCATGTGGGATATTCCCGGACCGGGGCACGAACCCGTGTCCCCTGCATCGGCAGGTGGACTCTCAACCACTGTGCCACCAGGGAAGCCTGCCCTTGAACATTTTTATTCATCTTTAATGTAGATTTATGTTCAGCCTGATGAATCCCTGATTATGACATCCAGTGAGCACGGGGTAATCTTTAATCTGAATAATTCCGTTAATTCTAAGTCTTACCTTAGTTTCTTGGCCTGATTGACTTTCAGTGACTATATCACCATATTCATTCCACAGTGACTCCCAGTGATCCCCACTGTTGCTATACACGTCCTACCGTAATTACTAAATGGTTAGTAACTGGCTTCTGACCAACAGATTACAACCAAAGTAAAATGGGATGTCACTTCTCAGTTTTATTTATGCTTATTTTATTTTAAAAAATTTGTTTTATTAAAGTATAGTTGATTTACAATGTTGTGTCAATTTCTGCTGTACAGCAAAGTGATTCAGTTATATATGTATATATGTATATATATATGTATATTCTTTTTCATATTCCTTTCCATCATGGTTTATTACAGGGTATTGAATATAGGTCCCTGTGCTATACAGTAAGACATTGCTGTTCACCTCAGTTTTAAATACAAAAGACCATTACTTCCCTGTGACATTCTCTCTTGTGTTCCTGCCCTTTCTCTTTCCCTTTGTTTCTGTTCTCTTCCTCTGAGCTCTCTCTCTTTTATCCCTGAAATTGGGAAGCAAGCACCAATGTTAAGAGCTACTCTATGGACAGGCTCACGTGAGGCTTCTTAACTGCATTTAGTAACCTGGCTGCAAGGGAGCTGTAGTTTTTAACTTTCCAGCCTCTGTAGCACAGGAAGGCACGAAGAAGGGTATGGGAAGGGATGCTGAAGCTTATAGACATATCCAGCGCCATATGCTAAACAGCAGAGCAAAGCAAGTGCCAAGACATTTGAAGTATAGGGCTGGTCAAAAAGTTTGTTCGGGCTTTTCCATGCCATCTTACGGAAAAACCCGAATGAACTTTTTGGCCAACCCAATAGATCCCTGAAACTGATAACAGAATTAATTAAACTGCTCACTTACCTCAAAGATAGAAAAAGCATGGAAAAGAGAGGACTTTCAAAGAGGATTTCTTAGGAAAAGTTGTGCAGTTTTATCTCCGCCTATCCTAAGCAATAGGGCTGAGCACTTCTCCTATCACTTCAGGTGAGTAAGAAGGTATTCATTAGGACCACTTTGGGAGTTTGATGTGGATCCCCTGAAATTTGGTCATGGGAGCATTCCTACTGGACTTTTGTTGGACTTTTGCCTTGGAAAATGTAAAAGATAGAGATGGTTAGGTGAGCTGCTCAGACCTTGGGAGTGAAGGAGAGGTAGTTGATCTGGGCAGCTTGCTCTTCTAGAGTTTGCTGGGGCAGAAAATGTGTGAGTGTTTCAAGAGCTATGGAATGTCACAGGAGAAGTGAATTGGGAGAGTTGAGGGAAGCATTTGAGTTGAATCAGTGTAGAATTAGCTAAGCTGAGGAGGGCAGAGTATGCATTCCAGGGAGAGGGAACAGCATGTGCAAAGCCTTAGAGGCACCAAAGGGCCTGGAATGTCCGAGGAAAAGTTCAATGCTCAGTGCGGCTGTGGTATAATTTGGGGGTGCAGGGAGTACAAAAAATTAGCTTGGGAAAATGCCCTAAGTACATGTTGTGCTTCCAAGCTTAGCCTTTGTCCTTAAGGAACTAGGCAATTACTGTAGAGGATTTTTTCCTTTTAAATAGACACACTAATTTTTAGAACATTTCAGATGTGCAGAAAAACAGAGCAGATAGTACAGAGAGTTCCCACATAGCCCCACAGTTTCTTCTATTACTAACATCTTATAATATCATAGTGGCATTTGTTACAATTGACGAATCTTATATTGACATTATTATTAACTAAAGTTCATAGTTTATTCAGGTTTCCTTACTTTTTACTTAATGTCCTTTTTTTCTGTTCCAGGATCCCATCCAGAACACCACATTACATTTAATTGTCATGCTTCCTTAGGCTCCTCTTGTCTGTGACAGTTTCTCAGACTTTCTTCTTCTCAGTAACCTTGACAATTTGAGGAGTATTGGTCAGGAATATTATAGGATGCTTTTCAATTGGAATCTGGCTGTTGTTTTTCTCATGATTACACTGGAATTCTGGGTACTATGGATTTTTCAGTATAATTTGACCTATGTTTTACAAGAGTGATTTGGGACCAGTGCGAAGGGTGAGTTAGATGGAATATATTAAATTGGCACCACTCCATTGGCAAGCCTTGCAATGGCTTACCATCACAATTATTATTATTTCAATTTTAATTTTTTAAATTAATGTATAGTTGATTTACAGTGTTGTGTTATTTTCAGGTGTACAGCAAAGTGATTCAGTTATGTATTCTTTTACAGATTCTTTTCCATTATAGGTTACTATAAGATATTGAATATAGTTCCCTATGCTATACAGTAGGTCCTTGTTGCTTATTTTATATATAGTAGTATGTATCTGTTAGTCTCAAACTCCTAATTTATCCTCCCCCCGACTTTCCCCTTAGGTAACCGTAAGTTTGTTTTCAATGTCTGTGAGTCTATTTCTGTTCTGTAAACGAGTTCATTTGTAACATTTTTTAAAGATTACACATATAAGTGATATCATATGATATTTGTCTTTGTCTGACTTACTTCACTTAGTATGATATTCTCTAGGTCCATCCATGTTGCTACAAATGGCATTATTTCATTCTTTTTTATGGCTGAGTAATATACCATCACAATTATTGAATTAAAAAATCTAGAGAAAGACAAACACTGTATGATTTCAATTATATGTGGAATCTGAAAAACAAAACAAATGAACAAACATAACAAAACAGAAGCAGAGTCATAGATTCAGAGAACAAACAGGTGGTTGCCAGATGGGAGAGGAGTGGAGGAAGGAAAGAAATAGATGGGGAAATTAAGAGGTACAAACTTTCAGTTATAAAATAAATGAGTCATGGGGATAAAATGTGCAGTGTGGGGAATATAGTCAGTAATAATACGATATCTTCATATGGTGACAGACGGTAACTAGACTTATCACGGTGAACAGTTTGTAATGTACAGAAATATGGAGTCACTATGTCATGCACCAGTAACTAACATAGTGTTATAGGTCAATTATACTTCAAAAACAAACAGACAAAACTCGTAGAAAAAGAGATCAGATTCATGGTTACCAGAGGTGCGGGGATGGCGGAGGGGGAATTAGATGAAGGTGGTCAAAAGTTACAAACCTCCAGTTATAAGATAAATAAATACTAAGGATGTATTGTACAACATGATAAATATGATTAACACAGCTGTATGTTACATCTGAAAGTTGTTAAGAGAGTCAATCCTAAAAGTTCTCACCCCAAGGGAAAATATTTTTTCTTTTTCTTTTCTTTTCATATGAAATGATAGATGTTTACTGAACTTGTTGTGGTAATCATTTCATGGTGTATGCACTTCAAATCTTTATGCTGTGCACCCTAAAACTTATACAATGCTGTATGTCAATTATATCTCAAAAAAACTGGAAGAAAAAAATCATACTCTTTAATATGACTTACACAGCCCTTTGGGATCTGGACCCAGCCTGCCTTGCTGACCTCATCTCCTGACACTCTCCTCTTTGCTCTTAATGCTTCAACCCCACTGGCTTTTGTTTCCATTTCTTGAAGGTGCAAGGTTTGCTACCCTCAGGACATTTGAGTGATTTTTGCTATATAATCCAGGTAGAAGAGGAATTGGGCCTGAATTAGAGGAGAAGGGACAGGTCAGAGAGCATATATGTGGTACAACTGAAAGGATTTAACTGATTGGATGTACGAAATAAAGAAAAGAGGATTTGGGCACAGTTCTGAGACTTTGTAGTCTGAAAGACTTGATCACTGGACTTGCCCATTCACTGAGAAGGGGAATGCAGGAGCTTGGGCTGGGGGGACATCATGAGATCACGATGATATACCAAGTTTGATTTGCTTGTGGGCCATTAAGATGTTCTTGTCCAGCAGGCGTTGGACATCATGAGTCTTGAGTTCAGGAGGGAGGTTGTGTGGAATAAGAGCAACTGCCAAACAAGAGATTATGGTGGGGACGCTGGTTATTAATTCAACTGGGATAAACCCAAGGGACATATCTGCAGTAATTCAAACCCTTGGCAGCAAAGAGTTTAATGTGAACTTCAGGTCAGTAGAGAAATGAAATTTATTTTGGAGACTATCAAGCAAAAGGAGGCCAGGACTTTGGGGAGGATTTTGTGGTCATTCCACTCACCGGACTTAGGCTAATGACTGCTTCTTTTCTACCGGAATGAGACTTTGGGACTTGAAAAGGCTGCTATATTAACTTATTAATATAGCCTCAGAAAAAGTAGTAGAGAGGTTTGGGGTTTAGACAGTTATATAAGTGGAAAATAGAGTGGTGGACAGGTCAGGTTATGATGAAAGTGCTCCCAGGTGTGTCATTATGCCATTATATTTACTGTCTTTGTACTACTATATTTACATTTTATAAAAATTACAAAAGTGATACAGCCATATTTTGCAGATGCTGTAGATTGGTTCACTTAATAACCATTGAAACCACTTTCTCCTTTCCTTTACTGTAGAGGCTGGAAAGCAAAATACATAAATTCCAAGATCTCATTAAAACTGGAGGTGGCCACGAAATACAGTCTGGGTTCATGAGGAGTTCCCAGAAGTCCTTGCAATGGGGTTCCATTTCTGAATAGAAAGGCAAAGATACGTGAGGAGAAGCTTTTTGCCCTTCTGACTTCTAGCCTGGAGCTTAGATACAATGCCTGGAGACAGCAGCCCTTTTGTTACGAAGAGAATGAGAAGTGTAAGCTGAGAATGGTGAAGCCTGATTTCATCATGACATCCTTTAGCAACTGGGCTTGTTCTGGTCCACCCACTTCTGGATTTTGTGTTATGTGAACAAAAATCCTTTACTTCTTTACACCAGTAAACTGACTCTCAAACTTAGCTGCCCATTAGAATCACCTGCGGAGGCTTAACTCACCCAATGTTTACATGACCCTTTATACCACCAGTTGGATGGGAATTTCTGGTGATGGGACCTGAGATTCTGTAATATTTAAAATTCCCCAGGGGATTCCAATGTGCAGCCAAGTTTGAGAACCAGTGTTTTTTGGTTTTTTTTTTTGCGGTACGCGGGCCTCTCACTGTTGTGGCCTCTCCTGTTGCAGAGCACAGGCTCCGGACGTGCAGGCTGAGTGGCCATGGCTCACGGACCTAGCCGCTCCGCGGCATGTGGGATCTTCCCGGACCGGGGCACGAGCCCGCGTCCCCTGCATCGGCAGGCGGACTCTCAACCACTGCGCCACCAGGGAAGCCCAGAACCAGTGTTTTTTTAAACCACTGTTTTTTTGTTTTTGTTTTGTTGTTGTTATTCACAGGTGGATGCTATTGTTACAATACATGTGTCAAAACTATATTTAAATAATAGAAGCATATAAATTCCCCCATCTCCAATCAGCTCCATTGCTACTGCTGTCTCTAGGGCAAACACAATCCTCATGGTGCTGTGCCACTTTCAAAATTTCCTGTCTGGGGCTTCCCTGGTGGCACAGTGGTTGAGAGTCTGCCTGCTGATGCAGGGGACACGGGTTCATGCCCTGGTCCGGGAAGATCCCGCATGCCGTGGAGCGGCTGGGCCCGTGAGCCATGGCCGCTGAGCCTGCGCGTCTGGAGCCTGTGCTCCGCAACAGGCCACAACAGTGAGGGGCCCAAATTTCCTGTCTGCATGTACCAATGTATATTCGTTTTTTATTATAAAAATCCTCTAGAGGCTGTTCAAGTGGGGCCTGAGAAGTGACATTGCCAGAGAGCCTGGAAAGATCAGGACAGTACTAATGTCAATTAACTTCCTTCCTACATAAACCATTAGAACATCTGCGGAATGTCAATATTTTAGCATCCAAACTACTTCTCCCTTCTAGAAAAACATATTTCACTGATACAGTCTAATCTTCTACTTCAGGTGTTTAAAAATTGCATACAACTTTTTGACCATGATTAATCATTTAACTATGAGACAGAAAATGTTGACAATGATGTCGCTGGGCATCAATGTAAGGCAATCCTTATGTTTTGTGTACTAAAGCCCTCTGAGTTCTCGCCTCAAGTTTCAGTTGTGAGGGTCATGTCTTTTGAAGAACCATCATCTTTTTTGGTTTATGTTTTTAAGGTGCAAATCGCTTTGAGAACCAGGAGAGGTTGAAATTGCCACACGATAACATTTTCAGCAGTCCTGCTACAGTTGATAGCATATCTAAAAAATGTATATAAAAGTATTCCTCTGTTGAAAAGACCTAGCTTCAGAGTGAGGACTCCAGTGCCACAGAGTATTAAATGTTGAGACTTTACAACGTGACTTGTAAAATAAACAGTAATTTGTTTCTCACGGGAGGAGGCATTGCATTACAAGTTCTAGAATGAGAAAGCATGGGTTCAAATGCCAACTCTGCAGACTAGAAACAACAAGTTTCAGTGAGAATGTGGAGAAAAGGGAACCCTTGTGCACTGTTGGTGGGAATGTAAATTGGTGCAGCCTCTGTGGAACCAATTAAAAATAGAATATCATATGAGTTCCACTTCTGGGTACTTATCCAAAGGAATGAAAACAGCCCTTTGGATGGATGAGTGGATAAAGAAGATGTAGGATATATGTACAATGGAATATTATTTGCCAATAAGAAAGAATGAAATCTTGCCATTTGTGACAACATGGATGGACTTTGAAGGCATTATGCTTAGTGAAATAAGTCAGAGAAAAACAAATACCACGTATGCTTTTATTTATACATGGCATCCAAAAAAACCCACACCCTCATGAGTACAGAGGACAGATTAGTGGTTGCCAGAGGCAAGGTTGGTATGAGCGAAATGGGCGAAGTGGGTGAAGGGGGTTAAAAAGTACAAACTTCCGGCTATAAAATAAATGTCATGGAGATGCAATGTACAGCATGATGACTATGGTTAATAATACTGTATAGTATATTTGAAAGTTGCCAAGAGAGTAGATCTTAAAAATTCTGATCACAAGAAAAAAATTTTTTGTAACTATGTATGGTGATGCATGTTAACTAGACTTATTGAGGAGATCATTTCACAATATATACAAATATCGTATCATTATGTTGTACACCTGAAATAAATATAATGTTATATGTCAATAATATCTTATGTGCCTTGGGGCATATTACTAAATCTCTATGCCTCAGTTTTCTCATCTATAAAATAGTGATATTATTGTGAGGATTAAAGGAGATAATAAATGTAAAACAATTAGAAATATGCCTAGTACATAGTAAATGTCCAATAAATATTAACTATTATGGTTAGCTGTGATACTTTGAACACTTAATCCTGAATACCTATGCTTTAAAGTGAATTTCCTTTCTGTGGAATTTTTTCCCCAGACCTTCAGTTGGCATGGATTCCTCCTCCCAACAATTTCTACTGAATTTCCCGTTGGGATTTCACCATTAATATTTCATTTTCCTCTTATGGTCTCACTCTACACATTCTTCCTGAGCTCTAGTTATCACCATATGCTGAATGGCTCCCATATTTGAGGCTCAGTCTAAATTTGTTTGCATATGCTCCAGACTCCTATGGCCTTTCAGACATTACCACTTGGATGTTCCATAACATTTTATCCCTAAACTGTATTCCCTATTGCAGAGAATGGCACCATAATTCTCACAAACCCTCCTAATTGCTGAATGTAATCCCCAGCTCCTCTCTTTCACATCCGTCAAACAGTCTATCAACTGTGTCTCTTGTCAACCCACTTCTCTCCATCCTCCTTGCTGCCTCCTAGCTTAGGCCATTGTCTTCTCTGTCAACTACTGCAGTAGCTTCCCATTCCCCTGTCTTCACTCTGTAGCTTTAATAATACCTCTAAAATGTAAAACTGTCATGCTATCTCTCTGCTTAAAACTCTTCAATGACTCCCTATCATCCTCAGGATAAAATATAAGCTCTTTAACAAAGCTTATACATTCTGTCATAATCTGGCCAGTGCTTGGCCTTCCAGCCTCGTCTGTCTTTTTTTTTGGCCACCCCTGGATCTTAGTTCCCCAACCCGGAATTGAGCCCTCACCCTCAGCAGTGAAAGCACAAAGTCCTAACCACTGGACTGCCAGGGAATTCCCCCAGCCTCATTGCTTGTCCTTCCCTCCTTTACGTTCTAAGGTCCAGACTTACTGAATGAGTCCGTTGTGTTCGCTGTCATCTCAGGACCTTGGCGTTTGCTGTCCCATCTACTAGTTTCTTCTCCTTGTCCCAGCCTTTGCCCTGCCTCACTTTTTCTGCCTAACTCCTTCTGATCCGTCTCAGTTCAAGTATCGTGTCCTCTCAGAAAACGTCTCTTGACTCCCACACTCCACAAGGGCACCTCCTACTTGTTCTACAGAACTTGTTCTTATCATCGCACTTAACCACACTGCACTGTAATTATCTGTTTACTTATCTATAACATCTACTACAGAGAGACACAGATAAACCTTGATAAAGACAAGGTCTGTGTAATCAATAACTACTGTGTAATCAGTACCTCTATCAGGCACTTCCTCTAATTCTTCTGGGAACAGCATTTCTTTTCTGATAACTAATTCTCTCATAGTCTCTACAGGGTTTGGTAGGTCTTTACAGGACTTAGATCAAAGGTGATTGCATGCCCCAAATGGGAGCAATCATGGTATAAAGACTGTGATAGGATAATGACAAAGCCGAATAGATGCTGCGTTCAAATCTAGGCTCTTCACCTTAATAGAATCTGAACATCTTTGTGGTTTTATCTTTTCATCTGTAAATGTGTATAATAATACCAACTTCATGACAGATGCATCTTGAAGAATGACAGTGAATTATTGTAAATCTAATCAGGTGTTTGTTACAGATGTAGTTTCATTGCTGGAAAAATTTAACACACTTGGTATGCAGCTGTTCATCTGAATGTTTTTTTCTTTATACTTGTTAAGAAAGCCCATCAGAAGCAGTTTGCCTTTAGTTGGCAGGACCAACAATATCCCTTCACTATCCTACTTCAGGGATGTATCAACTCTCCAGCCCTATGTCATAATTTTGTTCCAAAATTTTGATTGCCTTTCCATTCTGAATCATCCCAGTTCATCAGATGGATGACATCATGCTGATTTTATCCTGCTTCCTGGTAAGCAGGAAGTAGGAACTACTCTAGATACACTGGAAACACAGATTCAACCACAGGGTGGGGAATAAACACCACAAAAATCCAGGGGCTTGCCATCTTGGTAAAATTTCCAGAGGTCCAGTGATCTGGAGCACAGTGAGTTATCTTTACCAAAGCAAAGAAAAAGTTGCTGTATCTGGTCCCTTCCACCACTTAGAAAGAGGTACAATACCTCTAGGGTCTCTTTAGGTTTTGGAGGCAACATGTAACTCATTTGGACATGCAACTCTCACTAATTTACTGAAAAACTCAAAAAGCTGCCAATTTGGAGTGGGACCCCAAACAAGAGAAGACTCTGCCTCAGATCTAGACTGCCATGCAAACCACTCTACCACCTGGGCTGTATAACACAGCATCCAGTTGTGCTTGAAGTGCCTGTGGCAGGTAGGGACACTTTAGCGTCTCCTGTGGGTGAATCATAGCCCAGACTATTAAGATTCTGGAGCAAGCTTACCATTTTCTGAAGACAGCTATTCTCTGGAGAAACAGTTTCTAGGTTGTAAGTGGGCCTTGGTAGAGACTGAATGCTTGACCACGAGTCAAGTTACCATGCAACCTAAGTTGCCCATCATGAACTGAATGTTGTCTGACCCTCCAGGCCATAAAATTGGGCATTCACAGCAGCATTCCATCATTAAATGGAAATGGTATGTATGAGATCAGGCTCAAGCAAGTTCTGAAGGCACAAATAATTTGTGTAAGAAAATGACACAGATGCCTATGGCCCGTGTTCTTATCACATTGCCTTTTCCCTCTCAACCCGAATCTGTGGCTTCTTGGGGAGTTTCCTATGACAAGTTGGCTGACAAGGAAAAATTCCAAGCCTGGTTTAAAGATGGGTCTGTACAATATGCTGGTGCTATCCAAAAGTGGATGGTTGCCACACTGTAGGCCTGCCATGATGGATGGCTTCCAAAGGTAGGAGTGAAGGAAAATTCTCCCAGTGGGCAAAAGTATGGATTTATATTGACTCTGTGGCTAATGGTTTGCTTAGATGGTCAAAACTTAGAAGGATCATGATTGGAGAATTGATGACAAGGTCTGAGAAAGAGGTCTGTGGCTAGAACTCTCTGAATATGAACATAGTGCTAAGATATTCTGTCCCATGTGAATGCTTACCAAACAGAAACCTCATCAGAAGAGGATCTTAATAAGCAGGTGGATGAGATAACATGCCTGTGGACATCTGTTAGCTTCTTTCCTCAGCCACTCCTGTCTTAGTCCAGTGGAAACCAAACAAAGTGGTCCATGGAGGTTATTCATGGACTGAGCAACGTGGATTTCCAATCATCACTGGCGAACGTTCAACCTGCTAATAGCAGAGACCAACACTGAGCATTCATTATGGCACCATTCCCTGGGAGCACCAGTCACATGTGGTAGAAGTTTGATTACAAAATATCACTTCCATCATGGAAGGGACCGAACTTTGCTCTCAGTGAAACAGACACTTACCCTGGCTACAGATTTGCCTTCCCTATTCACAGTGTTTCTACCAAAACCACTATCCAGGGATTTATAGATTGTGTTATTCACATGGTATTTCACAAAGCATTGCTTCTGACCAGGGAACTCACTGCAAATGATGTGTGGCAATGGGCTCACATTCATGGAATTCACTGGTCTTGCAACGTTGTCCATCACCTTGAAGGAGCTGCCCTGATAAAATGGTGGTATGTTCTTCTGAAGGCTTAATTACAGTGCCAGCTGGGTGGAAACATCTTGCAGAGCCGGGGCAATATCCTCCAGGATGTATATATACTCTAAATTAGTGACCAACTTATGTTGCTATTTCTCCTGTAGCCAGTTTTTATGGGTCCAGGAATCAAGCTGTGGAAGTGGGAGAGGTTCCTCTTACTATCATATTTAGAGGTCCACTAGTGAAATTTTTGCTTTCTATTTTTATCATTTTAGGCTCTGCTGGTCTAGAAGTCTTATCTCCCAAGGGAGGAATGTTTCCTTCAGGGAACACCTCAATGGTACCATTAAACTGGAAGTGAAGACTACCACCTGGCCACTTCAAGCTCCTCATGCCAATGAAACAACAGGAAAAGAAGGGGGTTACTAAACTGGCTGGGGATATTTGACCTGACTATTAAGGGGAAATTAGATTTTCCTAGAGAGAAGACTTTAAGAGGCTTGTGTTACCCATTATCAAGGCCAAGTCTGCTGGATTAGACCTGTATTTAATTAGGGTTCTTATTAATGGCAAAGAATAGAATCCCACATCCAAGCAGCTTGAGAAAAACAAGGAATTTACTTAGAAAATTGTCTCCTGGAACTCAAAGACAAGATCTCAGTTGGTCCTCAAGAAAAAAGTGGAACCAGGCTCTCAAATGCTGGAACAGCTCCCCATATCTCATTTCTGCTTCTCTCTGCACATAAGTTTCATTCCATGTTCTTATTGCAGACTGGTCCTTACTGCTCTTCAGTCCATGTGGCTGAAAACATGGCTGCTAAGAGCAATAGCAATAGTCTCCCTGGAGGGAGACTGATACCTCTTTCCTGTCCCGGTTGCAAACTTCCTGGGGAAGAATTCTGATTAGTCCGGCTTTGTTCAATGTCTGAGGGAGGGGTCATATTGTACTAACATGATGGCTTCCATGAAAACCTCAGGGGGAGAGTTGGTTGGTCAGAAGGTTAGGAACATGTGGGGAGGTGATTATGAGAAAGTCTGTTCCCAGAAGAAAAAGAAGGATGCTGGGTTGACAAGTTGTGAGGGTCTACTGCGATGTAGTCCATTGTCCCCCCTAAAAATAATAACGAAAGTAAGTGAATAAATAAATAAACAATAACAAATATTTATAGAGCTTACTATGTGCTAGATACCATATGTGTGTGTGTGTGTGTGTGTGTGTGTGTGTGTGTGTATCACAGTCTATAAGGTAAGTTTAATTTGTATCCCCATTTTACAGATGGGAATAAGGAGACTTAAAGAGGATTAAGTAACTAGTCCAAGTAGGTAGTTGAGCTGGAACTTGAACCCAGACTTACTTGTTTCCAAGTGCTGTTCTTGTAACATGACACCCATACCTAGTTCTCCAGGCTCTAGGCACCCAGTCTCACCACAAACCCCACGGTGCTAGCTGGGCACCTGAGAACCTGCATAGGTCCTGAGAGCTACTTTTTCTGGGCTGGATTTTGTCCCTGGGCTCCAGGTGTCTGACTCTGTGGGATCAACTGACCACGAACCTCAGTTTTCTTATAGATAAAAATGTGTTGCTATAAGATTATGGAAACTATATGAGGGCAGATATTTTTGTCTATCATGCTCACTGCTAATCCCCTGGACCCAAAACAGTGCTGGGCACTTGATAACTATTTGTTAAGTGAATGAATGAGACAAAGTGAAACTCACAAGGGTCCTGCTTGAGGAATATGATATTCTTGCTTTTTGGCTAACTATTAGGCTTCTGTGTATGGGGTTAGGCAAGTCACAGGGAGAGAGATGGAGGGGACTTTTAAGAAGCTGTGTATATAAGGAGAGAGAGAGAGGGAGAGAGGAAGAATCCTGTTACAGGAAAATTACAGAGACTGGGGAGGAGAGGAGGGAGAAGACAAATGCAGGTGTTGTATTAAGATATACTAGTGGTCTGCAATGTAAATGTTCTGGCTCTGTCCCCATGGAATCTGTGGTGAACACTGTATCACTAACCACTGCTTTAGAGGTGGATTTGTTAAGTATTGGCCTTGAGGTGGGTCCAGGGTGATGTTTGGAGCTGAGCACACACGTGTTATGATTGAATGAGATAAGGTACTTGAATACTCTGGCCCTGCAGCTGGCACATGGAAGTCTCTCAGTAAAAGCCTATTTCCCTATTGACCTCAGCTGACCTCCTGCATCTCCCTGAACACAGCACAGGGCTTGGCATGCAGAGACTTCTCAGAATGTCTGCCTCCCTGCCAAGCGGGTTTTCCAAGGGCTCTGCTTGAGAGCATGACAAACCTCTGAGATATGGAGACTTTTGTGCCACTTCACTCTATGCAGAGTTCCCGCATGCCCACTCCCAAAAGAAAACACTCTTTAGCCTGGTTGGGAGACTCCTGGGTAAGCAAGTGATGTAATTTGTTTTCACAAAAACTATAAGAGGCTTTTGAATTAAGCCTTTGCTCAACTGGCTGTTGCCAAAAATGACGGTTGCTTTGTGTCATTGCCTGTTGACAGTGGTCATAGTCACGCATTGTACCTCAAAGTCCAGACCTTTCCAGGGTAAAACGCTTGCAAGGAGGCTGAGCCGCCCAGAGGTCTAGAGGGATCCCGTTGGGTGCCCAGCCAGAGCTGGCCCCAGGGATTCTACTCCAGGTACAACGGAGTTGGTAGACAAAGGAAATGACAACCCATTCAGGCTCCTGCTGTCCTTGGGCACAAATAGTCTCAGAGTTGTCATAGATATTTTAATCAGGATGTCCCTTTCATTTGAATCAGCGGGATGCAGGTTCTATATTTACTTGTTTGCCCCTTCTACCAGACTGTGTAGGAGGGCAGGAACTCTGACTTGTTCATTGTTATGTGCCTGTGGCTTAGCACAAAACCAGGCACAAAGGACTCATTTGGTGAAAATCCGTGGGATGGAAGTATGAATGTAGCGTCCTCTTTTCAGCCTCTTGTTTTCAGGCTCTTTACGCCCTTTCTCTGGCTTGAGTCCCTGCTCTCTGCAGGTGTCTCCTAAGAGCTCATGTCCCTCTGTTTCCTTCTCATCCTGGAAACGGAAGTTCGTTTTGAAACCTGCTCTATTGTTTGTTCTGCCCGTAATCCCAAGCTGAATGGGACCCATTTGTTGCATGCTTGGCTGGTCTTCACACAGCATGTTTTTGTGATACGTACCATTTCCTTTCAGACCAAGTGTGGCCTGGTATAGTGGCAAGCCCCAGTGCACCTAGGGCTGTTAATGTTCTAAATTTCAGCTCTCCCACTTTCTAATGGTGTCATTCAGGCAAGTTATTGGATTTCACGAAACCTCAGTTTCCTCCATCCATAAAGTTGGTGCAACAAGGTGAAATTCACTGAGATTGGACCCAAAGATTTTTGGATTTTTGTTTTTTTTTAACATCTTTATTGGCGTATAATTGCTTTACAATGGTGTGTTAGTTTCTGCTTTATAACAAAGTGAATTAGCCATACATATACATATATCCTCATATCTCCTCCCTCTTGTGTCTCCCTCCCACCCTCCCTATCGCTCCCTTCTAGGTGGTCACAAAGCATGGAGCTGATCTCCCTGTGCTATACGGCTGCTTCCCACTAGCGATCTATTTTATATTTGGTAGTGTATATAAGTCCATGCCACTCTCTCACTTTGTCCCAGCTTACCCTTCCCCCTCCCGTGTCCTCAAATCCATTCTCTATGTCTGCATCTTTATACCTGTCCTGCCCCTATAAGTTGAGATTGAAAAAGAACTGTGATTTAAAATTCACAAGCAGTTTTGTCTCCTAAAAAGGAAAAGTCTAGGAAGTGCATCCTATGGGCCAAGCAAATGTAGAGCAAAGATCTTACGCTGGAATGGGGAGGGTCTGATATTCTGTGGCTCCAATAACCTAAAATGGTTAGTAAAATTGTGTCAAACATTTTCATTGTATTAGACAGAGTTAATCTCTCCAAAGGGTTTCTTTTGGAGCAGTGTTTATTTCCTCAGTATCTATTTAGACTGCCATCTGCCTGTTTATTATTGCTTTTAGAGAATGGATGAGCCATTTTCAACTAGTAAATAGTAGAAACTCAGTTGCTCAGACATTGAGGATGTCTGGAAGGCTGTATCACCCTGGTCATAAACTCTTGTCAAAGGAGAGAATGTGAAAAAAAACTTAACTGGGTGTTATGGGGCTCAAGATTGTCTAGCCTGTAGTGTCATATACATGGTATTCTATGGTCAGAATGCTTTTTCTAACATCATTTAGAAGTTGGAGTTTTCCCTGAAACGGACATTTCAATTCTCTGGCCTCCTGGAATAAGGTCAATCCTAAAGCACGAAATAAAGACAAAGGGGATGGGCCTTGGATTGGAGTGTGGGGAAATAACCACATCTTTTATCTGGATTGTAAGGAGTTGGGGAATGAAGAGTATCACCATTGTGGGAAGCAGGCTGGCCCTTGCCCCATGGCAGCAGTAGAGCAGTAGGGTATAGAAGTCCAGTGTGGAGCCTGGGAAATTGGAGTAAAAATATTGGGTTTTAAGTTTCTCTCTGTTGTAATTCTCTTCTAAGTCTGTGTTATCACAATGAGAAAATAGGGGAAGGGTCTGTATAGCTTATGCTGGGGCAGAGCAGTGACTGGGCTTAGGAAAGTTGTATCTTGAGGGAGGCAGATGTTCAGACCCAGGATCCTCCATGTGGGGCTAGGCAAAGTATGGGAGAGGTGGAAAGTACAGGAGAAATGGGTGAGCCACACAGGCATTCCCAGGGGAACTTGGTAAAAGCTTGGATTTCTTGAAGACAAGTGGGATGGGGCTTAAGCTACAGTGCCTGGGGCATTAAGCAGAAGCAGGAAGTTGCAAACTGAAAATTTGACATGTCTGAGTTACATCAGGATACTAAAATCTACGTCATCCTGTGGTAAAGGACTTGCTGTTACAGTCAGGTTTTATTAACTGCGCTACTATCCTTACTAGTGTAAGTTGAGCTGATCGACTTCTAAGATGCCTTCTTGCTCAGCAGTTCTTTGAGTCTGTGGGGTGTGGAAGCACCCGTGGAGTCAGCCTGGCTTGAGTGTCCATTGGTTCTCCCCACTGCATTCTCCTCCTTCACTGTTCTGATTCTGTTCAGCTGGCATGGAGTATGGGGCAATGCTGGAATGTTTCAGAACATGTAGCCAGGGCAATGTTGTAATTCATTAGGAGTCATTCTTAAGGGGAGAGAAGCTTGTACTTCAGATATTTGGTCACATTCTTGGAAATTATGGTTCTGAGGTCTCTCTGGTTGCAGGAGGGCCAATTCCCATTCATCTTGTGACATGCTGAGATATTGTTTAGGCATTTCTTAAAAGCAGAGGAGATATTTCAGGAGGAGCACAAACAAAACCTCCATTTCAAGATAGCACCAAAAAATAAATCTTTCTTAAAATTTACACATGAGCACTTCAAGCCCTGCTATGGGACAAGGCCAAAGAGTCATGTGGCAGGCAGGCTGTGTTCTCCAGAGATGGCCACAACACCATGTCTCCTCCCCGATGCTGTTCCCGTGATGATACTTTGACATTCCTCCTTTTGAGAGACGGGATCTATGTTCCATCTTCTTGAATCTGGACAGGCTTGTGACTTTGTGGGGAAGTAATGTTATGTGACTGAGCCCAGGTCATAAAAAGTGATACAATTTCTGGCTGGTCCTTGTGGGATGCTCAGTCCTGGAACCTATATTAGATAGATACCTGTTGCTGTGTAAAAAATCACCCCCAAACTTAGCAGTTTAAAACAACACACATTTATTATCTCTGTTTCTCTGAGTAAGGAATTTGACCACAGCTTGGCTTGCTCCTCTGCTGCAGGATCTCTCCCAAGGCTACAGTCAAGGTTTCAACCAGGGCTGGGGTCTCATCTGAAGGTGAAAATGAGGAAGGATCCACTTCCAAGGTCATTTATATGGTTGTTGGCAGGATTCAGTTCTTTGAGGATTATCGGATTGAAGTCTGTGATTCCTCACTGGCTGTTGGCCAGGATAACCCTTAATTCCTTGCCATGTGGGCCTCTTCAACATGGCAGCTTTCTTCATCAAAGCCAGCAAGAGAGAGAGAATCTGATTCTCAATCTTTTGTAACTTAATCACGGATGGAATGTTCCATCAATGTACCATATTCTGTTGGCTAGAAGGAAGTTACTCAAGGGAATGAGATTACACAAAGTTGTGAATACCAGGAGGTAGGGATCATTGGGGGTCACCTTAGGACCTCTTACCATAAAACCTAACCACCATGCTATGAGGAATCCCAGATGGAGAGGTCACATGTAGATGTTCCAGTGTTACAGACATGAGTGAAAGAGCCTTCAGATAATTCTAATACCTAGTCATTGAGTAACCTTCCAGCCTTTCAGACTTCCCAGCTGAGGTTCCAGACATTGTGGAACAAATACAAACTGTCCTTGCTATGCCCTTTCTGAATTCTTGACCCATATAATCCTCGAGAATAATAAATTGGTTGTTGTTTTACACCACTAGGTAGTAACTAGAACAAACCACATATCTTGAAGCTTTATTGCTTACCTGGTCACCTGGTTTGATCATATGAGATACTGTTGCACATTTTTCTGGAACTAGATTGATATCACATTTCAACCCAAAGTTTGCAACCTGAGAATATTCTAAGAGTCCATGCAGGATTGAAAAACCTTGAACGATTCTATGAAAGTGTCATAGGCACTACTTACTTTTTGGCTCATTTTAAAAAAGTAGCACCCTACTCTTGGTGTCTTTCCTGTATCAGCGGTTTGTAAACTGTCTTCACAAGGGGCACAAGACAAATCCAATTTTCCCAGGCTCAGTTCTGGGATTCAGCTGAGCTTTCACAGCCACGGGCACACTCCTGAATCAGACAGGATGTTCTAAACTTTCTTATCAGTCCATTTTGAACAGGACAATCATAGCGCTTGGTCAGGCATGAACTATGCATCAGAATAGTTCTGCATACTTCTTGTTTACACATGTATATTGAGGTGGAAAAAATTTGAATTACTTTAACATCTGGCACTTGAATTCCTCTATGGGAGGGAAGTAACTCTGAGAAAAGAATTTGGTGAAGAAGCAGTGGGTGTGCGAGAATATGCCCCAACTGACCTCCTACGCCAGCCTCTCTGGGTGAGACAGGGAAGGGAATTTGTTTCTGACTTTGGAGAGATGGCAGGAAGAGGAAAGAGCAGAGGACAGAGAAGGGAGAAGGAAGACAGAGAAACCAGAGGAGTATGTGAGGGTGGGTGCAGTGTGGGAAGCTGTGGTATTGGGGCTAATAGAGAAAACCATCATCAGGGGGTGGCTGCAGGGCCTGAGGACAGCAGGAATGTGCAATGAGGATTCCTAGGCGGTCTGTTGTACAGTGAGTGATGGGACTCCCTCCCTGTGACTCCCCCTCAACATCTGAAGCAAATATTAATTTTTTGGCCGCGCCACATGGCTTGCAGGATCTTACTTCCCCAACCAGGGATTGAACCTGGGCCACAGCAGTGAAAGCGCCGAGTCCTAGCCACTGGACCACCAGGGAATTCCCAAATATTAATCTTATGTATGGTACATATGAATTTTTTTCCATGAAAGGGCTAAATTTTGTGTGTAGATTGATATGGTGCTAAACAAAGACTGTACTCAAAGAACATTACCCTGAGGAAGCAGGACATGAGAATCTATGTGTCCTGAGCATTTACAGAAATCCTAGAGAAAGCTTTCGACTTCCAAAGACCCTGGTGGTGTGTATTTTGAGCAAAGGTTGCCTAATCTTCATGATGCAAGGACCTCACAGCTGATGTGAGGGACTACCTGAACATCTATATGTGTCAGGCCCTGTCTGGTTCCTGGCCCCTATGTCCTTCCTCAGTTTTCTACCCTTTCTTTTTCCTTGGCCTATGTATGTGAGCCCCTGACCTGCACTTATAGGCCCAACCCTGCTTCAGATCCCTGGGACATTCTGGAGATGCAAGAGGTATTTAACTAGATCCGATCTGATGGTCTAGGGCTGCACATAAAGTCAATTTAGCTACTTTCCTGACTTCACACCCCTATTTTGCTGTCTCTCTTTCCCCATCCTGAGGCCCTCAGGACTTGTAATTAGACTTTTGCTGTGTAATCTGTTCCTAAATTTCTTCTCTGGTCTTCCACTTACTCGTTTCCTCTTAAGAGTGAGGAACCTTGGGCTCTGGGCCTAGATCTGATACAAAATTTCTATTGACTTATGCAAAGTCACGTTCACTCTCTGGCCCTTGGGTTCCTCTCTTGTAAAACATTGTGGATGGGGAGATGATTATTAACTCAACAGGGTTGGACATGAGTTATATAGGCTCCTCAGCACAGGGACTAGATGGGATGGGTCCTGGGAGTCCACTGGTCCTGGCGGGGACTACAGAGGTGTGGTGCAGTCAGGCTAGATGGGGGTCGGGGCTTGTGACTGCAGGGCTCCATCAAGCGTTTGGGGGCAGCCATGGAGTGTAAAGTAGAGATACATGCAGAATCTTGGTTTTCAATACTCAGGCCATTGAACACAAACTCAACCAGTGTCTGGGAGTTGTGGAGTAGGGTCCAGCCCCTCTATGAGGGAAACCTGGCCAGGGTAGATAGGGACTCAGAAGAACAACCAGAACCCACACCATGGAAACTTGAGTTCAGGGCAAAATTCAGTTTTCAGGGGGCAATGGAAAGACAGGGAAACTGAGGCTGAAAGTCAGGGGTATGAACTGAATCAGTAGAGCTGTCAGGTTGTGACTAGGAGACCTTGGGGGTTAGTCCTAGCTTACAAGCTTTTGGGGGATAAAATAACAAGATTATTTTATATCAGCAACTATATCAGCTAATGCAATTACAATTGCTTGGGTCCAACCTTTTCTCAAAGCTACTCTAGAATGGGGCTAAACCTGCCTATGGGGGAGGATGGATTGTTGGTACCAGAGCTCTCTAAGCAAAAGATTCTAGGGTTTCTTGAGCAATCTCAGACATTCAGGACGGGTCAGCTGAGGATGAGCCACAGTAGCCTTCATTGCTGTAGAGAGTATAGACCAGGGCATACCTGGATTGGGCCCCTTTCTTCCAGTCATTGAGCAGAGTGCCACACATACTTGTGAGTTCACTCTAGCATGGGTGAGAGACAACAGTGTCTGACACATAGTAAGCCCTCTATAAATGTTGGTTAAATCAATGAAAAATGAAAGTTGAATAAAATAAACAGGAAAGACTGACAGCTGGGAGAAAGGATAGAATAGCAGTGATCCTGGAAAATTGTCCTATTTCCTTTATGTGATCCTTACCATCAACAACTGAGTCTTAACCTTTCCCCTATAATGAGAAAAATAATTCTCAAAACATATTTTCAAATTATAGATTGCCAGAGTCAGGGAGATGTTCCTACCCTTGACCCAGTAATCCCACTCTTGGGATTCTATCATAGGAAATAATTCAACAAAAACAAAAAAGCTAAGTGCACAAATGTATTTATGATAACATCATGTGAGGCAGCAGAAAAATGGGAACAGCCCATGTGTCCAATGATAAGGGCCAGGCTGAGTTAATTTTGGTACCTCTACTCAGTGGAATATTCTGAAGGCATTAAAAAGATCACTATGAAGATTATGTACCAAACATGAAAAGCACATACTAAATTATTTCATAAAAAAGGAGTATGCAAAATGCTACATACATTATCAGTGCAAATGTGTTGGGTGTTCTTCCTTGTCTCACCCAATTTATTCTAAGTTTCTATTGCCATGGTTAAATTACAAAAGGAATGTAAAATGTACTTCAGAATATCTAATGTTCCCCACCCTTGCTCTGATTTAAAAAATGATACATATTTGAACTGTGAGAAGATGGAAGGAGCAGGATAGTATAGATTTTGAATCTTCTTGAATCACCACATATAAAACAGACAGAGCAACTAGTTAAAAAATTTAAGACCTAGGGTCAACATTTGTAACAAAACTAGGTAACAAAATACAAGCACCAGCAACCACAATGTGTTTGGGCATTGAATTAGAATGAATAGAATTAGAAATAACAGACAAAATCATTTTAGAAATGAAAACTCAATTAGAAGAAGCAATAGAAACTATCCAAACTGTAATACAGAGGAGAGGGGGAAAAGGCGTAAAAAGATGATCAGAGGCTCTATAACCTATGAACAATAACTGGTGGTATAATATGTGCATTATAATTGGAGTCCTAAATTTGGGGTGGGGTGGGGTGGGGCAAAGAAATAATGGCAGAAAAAGTTTTCATATTTAATAAAAACTATAAATCCACAGACCCAAGAGGTACAACAAATCCCAGGCAGGAAAAATAAAAAGCCAACCACACCAAAGCATAACATAATCAAATTGCTGAAAGCTAATGACAAGCAAAACAAAACTAAACAAAACAAAAAACCCTCCAAAACTTAAACTCAGCCAGAGACACTCAGAGATACGTTACATACGGGGGAACAAAGACAAGAATGATTACAAAAACAAGCCATTGTTTCTAACAACATCTTTAAAGTACTAAAAGAAAACTCTGTCAACCTAGAATTCTCTATTCAGGAAGAATATTCATTAAAAATGAAGATAAAAGAAATACTTTTTCATATAAATAAAAGCTGAGAGAATCTGTGACTATCACCTGTACTGCAAAAATGTTAAAGGAAGTTCTTAAGGCTAAAGAAATATGACACCATGTGGAAACTTGGAGCTACATGAATGAAAGCAGAGTGGAAGAAATGGTAAACATGTGAGTATTTACAAAAGAATTTCCTCTCATTTAAAAATTTTATTACAAGATAATTCACAGTTTAAAAATAATAACAATGTTTCATAATGCTTGTAACATAGGTAGAAGTAGAATGTATGACCACAATAGCACAAGGGATGGGAGGGGAAATAGAAGCGTATTGTTATAAGATCTATGTTATACATAAAGTGGCATATTATTTGAAGGTAGACTGTGATAGGATAAATATGTGTATATAAAATGTGAAGCAATCACTAAAAACAAAACAAGAGGCAAAAAGAAAGTACTTCTAAATAAGTGTAGCCAAAGACTACAAATAAATAGAGATAAAATGGCATACTGAAAAAGCAATCAAAAAGTAATCCAAAAGAAGTCAGTAAAAGGAAAAAAAAAAAAAAAGAAATAACAAAAAACAAATGGGATAAGTAGAAAACAAATAAGATGATACATTTAAATCCAACCGTACAGATAATTACATTAAGCACAAATGTTCCAGACACTCCAGTTAAAAACAGAGACTCAACTTTGTGCTGTCTACAGAAACTCACCTTAAATATAAAGCCACGGATGGGTTAAAATTAAAAGGATAGAAAAAGATATACCTTGTAAACACTTGTAAGAACACCGGAGAGGCTATGTTAATATAAAACAGTAGACTTCAGGATAAGAAATATTACCAAGGATAATGTGAGACATTTCCTAATGATAAAAGGGTCAATTCATCAAGAAGGCATAATTCTAAATGTGAATACACTCAATTGGAGCTTCAAAATATATGGGGGAAAAAAAAAGACAAAAGTGAACAGAGAAATGGACAAATCCACAATTATAGATGGAGACATCAACATTCCATTCTCAGTAATTGGTAGAACACAGATAATCAGTACCAATAAAGGCTTGAGCACCATCTACCAACTTGACCTAATTGACATTTACAGAACATTTAATGCCCAAGAACAACAGAACACACATTTCTTTCAAGTGCATGTGGAACATTCACAAAGGTGGAACAAATACTTAATGGGTCATAAAATGTCTCAATAAATTTAAAAGAATTAAAATCACATAGAGTACATTCTCTGACTAAGAAAGAATTAACTTAGAAATCAATAACAAAAAGATAACTGGAAGATTCACAAATATTTGGAAATTAAATGATACTCTTCTAAATAACCCTCATGTCAAAGAAGGGAAATTATAAGCTATTTTGAACTGAATGATAATAAAAACACAACAAATCAAAATTGGTGGTAGGTAGCTAAAGCAGTGTTTTCAGAGAAATTTTAGCTTTAAATGTTATTAGAAAAAAATGTTATTAGAAAAGTCGAAAGGTCTGAAAATCAATGGTCTAAGGTTTCACCTTAAAAGAAAGCAGAAAAAGAGCAAATTGAACACGAAATAAGTAGATGAAAGGAGATCACTGAGTGGAACCCAATGAAATAGAACACAGAAAAGTAAAAGAAAGTCAATCAAACTGAAAGCTTGTTCTTTGAAAAGGTCAGTAAAATTGATAAACCTCTAACCAGACTGAGATACAAATTGTCAGCAACAGAAATGAAAGAGGAGACATCATTATAAATCATGTAGGTATTAAAAACCAGTAAGAAAATATTACGAACAGCTTTATGCTTAATGAGTAAATTCTACCATAAATTTAGAATGAAATGATGCTAATTCTATGAAACTCTTTTAAAAACGAGAAGAGGAGCACTAGCTGACTCATTTTAGGACGTTGGCACTATCCTGATACCAGAACCAGACAAAGATACTACAAGAAAACTGAAGATCAATATCGCTTCTGAACAGATTAAAAAGTTCTTAATATTCCAGCAAATTGAAACCAACTGTATATGAAAAAGATAATAGATCATGACCTAGTGGGGCTTATCCCAGGAATGAGGGGTTGACTTAATGTTTGAAACTGAAAATCCATCAATATCTGGAGATCAGTTAACTACTCAAATATTTCAACCCAGTTTCTATATAGTTTTATTTTGCACATTTAAAATTTTAAACAATCTGGAATTTACTTGGTTTCAGGTGAGAATATGATTTTTTTTTTTGCCAAAGAGTTATTTTTTCCAATGCCATTTTTTGAATAATTTGGCATTTCCTTATTAATTTCCAATGTTTCTTTATCATAGCTTAAGTTACTAATTTAAATGTTTTTCAGTACTCTTGTCACTTTTATAGTTTTGTGATGTTTAAAATAAGAGTAGTTTAAAAATATATTTCATATCTGACAAAACAAAGAATTTCCAATACCCTTCTTATAAACATTTTCCCCAGCTCTTCTAAAATTAAATGTATTTATTACAAGTAATATATTTACTTGGCTTAAAAATCGAATCATAGCAGAGGGTATACAGATGCAACAAATGTTACTAGTTTCTTGTGTATTTATACATATTTTTATATGCATCCATGTTTTATGCATAAACTAGTAAATATGTAAGTATAATTTTTCCTTTTTAAAAAATACATGTATGAATGATAGCAAACTAGCACAGCCTTATGTACTTTGCTTTTTCACTTAACATTTTATCTCAGAGTTCATTCCATTTCAATATATTAAAAGCTTCTTTGTTCTTTTTTAAGCTGCACAGTATGCCATTGAATGGACACTGTAATTGTTTATTGAGCATTTATACATATTTGTTTCCATTTTCGTATAATAACAACAAATAAAAAAGAATAACATTGTACATATATACAAGGATACCCATAGGATAAATTCCTAGAAGAGTAATTTTTGGATTAAAAGGCATGTACATTTATAATTTTTAACTATCAGCAATGTACGAGAGTGTCTGTTTACTCACACCCTTATCAGACATGTTTTCTTTCTTTCTTTCTTTCTTTCTTTCTTTCTTTCTTTCTTTCTTTCTTTCTTTCTTTCTTTCTTTCTTTCTTTCTCTCTTTCTCTCTCTCTCTCTCTCTCTCTCTCTCTCTCTCTCTCTCTCTCTCTTGCTTTCTTTCTTTTTGGCCGTGTTGGGTCTTCACTGCTGTGCATGGGCTCTCTCCAGCTGCGGTGAGCAGGGCCTACTCTTCATTGCGGTGAGCGGGCCTCTCACTGTGGTGGCCTCTCTCATTGAGGAGCACGGGCTCTAGGCATGCGGGCTTCAGTAGTTGTGGCTCATGGGCTCTGGATCCCAGGCTCAGTAGTTCTGGCGCACGGGCTTAGTTGCTCTGCAGCATGTGGGATCTTCCCAGACCAGGGCTCGAACCCGTGTCCCCTGCATTGGCAGGTGGATTCTCAACCACTGAGCCACCAGGGAAGCCCAATGACATGTTTTCAAATTTTTTGATAGCTATCATTCTAGGGGGTTAAGAAAACTTACATTGCCTATTGTTTCAATTCACTTTTCTTTTATTCTGAGTGATTTTTTAATCACTCTTCTTGACTACTATTTTTTTTCTGGACATTATCTGGGAATTTTAACATATAGCATTGATAACTAAGGTATAGATTTGATAAATAATGATAATTTTGTCTTAGCACCCCTTGTTCCTCTTTTATGTTTTCCTTTATTTCATTGACCTTAACTTCTAGAACAATACTAAAGAATAATGGTGAGACTGAACATCCTTTTCTGGTTACTGATTTTAATGGAATAGTCTATAGTATTTCAATTTTAAGTAAGATATTGCTGGTCTTCATTATGGTAAGAGATTATCAGGGGACGTCCGTGGCGGTGCGGTGGCTAAGACTTCGTGCTCCCAATGCAGGGGCGCGGGTTCCGTCCCTGGTTGGGGAACCAGATCCCACGTGCCTCTTGGCACAGTCAAGAAAGAAAAAAATAAATAAAAAAAAAAGAGATACTCTTACTCTTCCTAAAATTTTAACTGTTAAAAAAGAAAAAAAGAACCAACAGAAATGGATGTGGAATTTTAACAAATGATTTTCGGAATCTAGATTTGGGTGATTTATTTTTCTTATTGATGAACTGTATAATTTAAATACATTTCCTGATGTCAAACCATCCTTACATCGCTAGAATAAACCCTGCTTGAGTATCACGGATCTTTGTTTTAATGTGCTTTGATCCAATTCATTAAAGTTTTTCTCAAAAATTTTCTGTCCATATTCGAAAGTGAGACTGTCTGTTGTTTCTTCTTGTGTTTATACTGTTCTTGACAGGTTTTGTTGTCAGGGTTATGATGACCTCATAAAATGAACTGGGCAGCTTTTCTTTGCTTTTATGCCTCTCTGCTCTCCTGGCTTTGGGAGAACAAGGCTGGCCCATGCTCAGAGTTTTTCCAGGACCCCTGGTGACCTCCAGCATGTTCCCCGCCCTCTTCTGGACTCTCGGTGCTATTGTCTCTGGCATCTCTCTGCTTCTCCTTAGGTCGTACTTCCCAGTGCACTCCCCTAGCATCTATGCTCCAACTTGAGCTGGCCTCTGGGTGAACCCAGGGGAGGGGACTTCCTTGGCAGTTGGAGGTTCTCGGTGTGCCCCTCCCACTTCCTCCAGGAGCGCCCCCAGCTGCAGTCACTAGCTCTCTCCGGGCTTCTGTTTCCAGCTCTCTGCTGCCCTCACCTGCCTTCTGGCCACCATATGTGTCCTTATGGTTTCCTGTAGCCAGAGGCATCGAGAACAGGGCTTACTTCCACAGGTTCAGTGTTCGTGGGTGTCTTGAAGCCCCAGGAAGTTCTCCAGAGCAACTGGTTAGAAGTGGATGCTACAGTGAACAGAACAGGCTGTCTCTGAAGAAAGACAGTGCCAGAATAGATCCAGAACGTGGACTCTGCCCTCACAGGGGAAACATGAATCACATTTCTGGCAAAGGACACCTCTGAGAAGGGCTGCTGTGGTTTGGCAGGGCAACTCTGGGAGTCCCAGAGTGCAGAAGGGTCACATTTCATCTGGACCTTTGTCCAACATGAACTGGTGTCCCCAGAGACATCTGGGGCCCAAGAGGTATCTATGACTTACACCTCTACACCCTCCGCCCCCTATGCTGCTTTCGCGTCCTTTCCTGCCACCTGAGACAACTTGTCTGTTCAGGCTTTCTGTTCAGCTGTCAGCTGTGAATGACACCAGATGGTGAGGCCTGAGCTATTCCGTGAACCATCTGGCTCAGGCTGACGCTTTCCTTGCCAATCTCCCCTGAGGCCATTTAAGGCCAAGGCCATGGGAGGCACTTCTGTTAAGTATGTTGTTGCTCTCTATTTAATCTCACCTAGTGGTGAAGAGTCACGCAGATTTGGGTTTGAACCCTGGGAGTGTCACTTACATATCGTGGACCAATAACTTAACCTCTCTGTGACAACATTCCTCATCTTTAAAATAGGAAAATAACAACTTGTTAGGTTGTTGTGAGATAATAATGCATATAAAGTTATTTGGCCCAATGCCTGACCTAGTATACATTCTATAGATGTTAGTTAAGTTCTTCACTACTCTGATTATTATTTCTCCTGTGAAATCAAGGTAACTCCTTAGCTGACATTTCAAGGCTCTCTACAACCAGTGTTCAATCTGTCTTTCCAGCCTTATCTCCACTGCCCCATTGTACATACTCATTAATCAGCCAAATTTTCACCTGCTTGCTTTTGTTCATGCTGTTGCCTTAAACTGACCTCGTCCCATCTCATCATCATTTGCTGAGAAACTTCCCAATTGTCAAGGCCCAAGTTAAATACCACCTGATCCATGAGGAGTTCCTGGCTGCCCCATTCAGAGGCTGTCTGCCTCCCCCTGGAGTGTTACCACTGTAACTGTTTTCAATAAAGAACCAGGTGATGAGATTGGCCCCTAAGAGTGAAATTTAATGTCAAAGTTCATGTGACAAATGTCCTGAATTTCCATGGATATGCCCCTCCTGGAGAGTTGATCTCTGAATGCCTCAGGCTTTAAGGGCACTGTTGGCTCCAGAATTTCTCCACGGAGAGGGCTGGGAGGCAATCTGCTGGGAGGGGAAGCTAGAGGTGCATGGGAAACACACTGATTTCACTGTGATGTATGTTTGTTAGGGATGCTTAGGGGTGGGTGGTAAGAGGTTGGAGTCAGGTAGCATTAGTCCTACTGATGAACCACGAATATTTCCTAATCTGTGAGTGAGTGAATGGAGTACTTAGACCTTGACAATAACTAAGCCAGCTCTAACATAGGCTGTTCTTGAAGGAGAGAATGTCAACAAACCTGCAAGGAGGTAGTGTGGAGAGAAGCCAGAGTGTTACCATGTGTTGTGCCCATCCACCTCCAGGTCTCTTTGTGAAAGGCCTGCTGGGGAGATGGGACCTTTGCCTAGGTTAGGTGGGCTGGGTTGGCTAGTGTGGGTGAGAACTTGACATTCCCAGTAGTTGAACTAGTCAAAAGGGAGAGAACTGGGGCCTCAGCAGGCAAGGACCTTACTTCTCCAGGGACCTCTCAGGTCTGATGGACGCTTGGCCTGTATCTGTCTACCAAGAACCATGGGCAGGAGGTCAGGCTAGAGGCAGAGGTATATTCATCTCTGGGAAGTGGGTTGGCGGCTGTCCCCAGGGATTTCAACAGTCTGGCCATGCTTTGGGGTATGAAATTGGGGGTGTGCGTGACCTGGTGTCTAGGCATCCTCCCCCTGAATCAAACGGTTGGGCGAGGAGGCGTACAGTCAAGGGGAGGGTCAGAGAATGACCTAGGCCTGACACAGAGGACTTGAGAGATGTTTGCTCCTTTGAATGGCTGTGTGAGGCAGCAAAGGATAAACTGGACCCAGGGTGATGGAGTAACCAGCAGAGAGCCTTTTAGAGCACAGTCATGGAAAAGCCTCATTTTGCTATACTCCAGCTTAGGCCCCAGGATCCAGCCCCAACCTCTTCCTTGCATTTTGCTGAAAAGTTTGGTCCTCTCTTAGACTTTAAGGAATATTCGTGCTGTTTTCTAAATATTTCCAGTTCTCCTCTCTTCCAGGCACATGATAAGATTGCACTTCCTGGCACCCTTGTGGCTGGAGCCAAAGTGACCACTTGAAGCCAATGGGTTGGGAATGGAAGGGGTGTGCATCACTTCTAGGCCAGAGCATCTCGTTGCCAATACCAGACCGTCTGGAGCTCTCTCTCTGTCAACAGTTTGGGCAATGTTCAAGATGATGGCTGATCTCTCAGCCTGGGTTCCCAAGGAGGAGATGTAGAGCAGAGCCCCCAGCCATGGACAGGTAGCATAAGTGGGAAATAAACCTGTGTTATTATGAATCACTTATTTCTGCTTCATGGAGGATCCAGGTCCCCTGCACATTCCCAAGTTCTACTCTCTCACAGTATTGGAAGACCTGTTTTTTCCCCCCAAGACTCTGCTCTCTCTGATTTACTTTTGTCCTTCTTGGTCCTGCTCTTTCTTTTCCTAGTTCTTGTCCTTTGCACACATATCCTTGGGTCCCAGTGTTACCTTGTCATTGCTTAGCTCCATCCTCAGGGCCCCCAAAGTCCCCTCTTGGACCGTGAAAAAGGTGGGCACTCCTCAGGCAAAATTGCAGAGGCTGGAGTGGGAGAAGGCGGAGGGTGCGTGGTAGCTTCCAAGATGGCCCTCATGATCCTTACCTCCTGGTATCACACCTTGTATAGTTCCCTCTCACTTGGTACCAGTGTAGGTCTGTGACGTCAACAGAATATGGCAGAAGTAGTGGTATGTCACTTCTCAGATTAGGTTATAAAATATTGCAGTTTATGTCTCGGTCACTCTCTCTCTTGATGATTCAGTCCGGGAGAAGCCCTGTCATGAGATGCTATGGAGAGACCTGTGACAAGGAACTAAAGCCTCCAGTAGCCCTGTGAGTGAGCTTGAAAGTGGATGCTCCAATCAAGTCTCAGGTGACTGTAGCCCTGGCTGATACCTTGACTGCAAACTCACAAGACACTCTTTGCTAGAACCACCTTGCTAAGCCGCTCCTGAATTCCTGACTCCATAATACATGTTTGTTGTCTTAAGCTACTAAATTTGGAATAACTCATTATGCAGCAATAAATAACTAATACAGGGCAGGTGCTGGGGAGATTGTTTTGGGGATGTCAAAGCTGAGTACAATAAAGATGATAGATCTCAGCTTAGCCTAGGCCATGTTCCTTGCTCTGGGACGGATTTGGCCACCAGGTGCCTTTACACGTCATTGCTGAGAGACCTCTTTGGACAGCACTCAGTGCAGGAGAGGAGGGGGCAGGAAATGTGAACACAGCTTGGTGTCTTATCCCTTAGAAATATCGCTTGACTTAGTCCCAAGAGACTCACTCAAGCCTGTCTTGTGATAAACACTGAACCCATTTTACAAAGAATGTAAAACATTGGTGCACCACCCACATTACTTTAGGACAACTTTGCAGAGTGTGACACACAGAGAGAGAGCTAGTGTGACCCTGCAAAGATTCCAGCACACCCGTAGAACCCTGTAGAGTACTGGATACCCCAGAGATGGGTGACACCTTCCATAGGAGTGAGGAACTAAGTTGCTGATGGGGAGCAATAAGCTGGTGAAATTGGACCTATTGCTGTTAAAGCATCTTCACTTGTGCTTATAGCCTTGCAGGGCCTGGGAAAATTTGGGGTCCAATAATAATAATAACAACAACAAATACTGTTCTTCCACTTATTAAGCACTTGCTATGTCTGACTTCAAAGTAAAATAGTTCATGTACATCATCATATTTTTCAAGCTTTGAAATAATCTATAACGTGGATATTATTCCCATTTTACAGATGAAGAAATTGACATTGCATAACTTGCTTCCTCCAAAAGTCAAAGCAGGGGCCACACGGGCAGGCACCTTCCACTTTTAAAGGCACAGTCCTCTGGTCCCCGCATCTGACGTGGAGGACCCAGCTCAGGTTGTGTTCTAAGCACATGTAGATCTGGCTCCTTTGTGAGACCAGGTCCCCTGGAAGAGAGACCATGCCACAGCCCGACTAAGGCTCTTGGCTGCAGAGAACTGACCTGCTTTTATCCACCAAGTCAACAAAATGTGCAGATAACTCATAATGGCAATTGGCAGAGGGCATTTGAGGTGAAGATCTGTGAAGGAGCAAATAGAGGTCAAATCCCTGGAACAATCTAGTCACAGCAAATGAGGACTCTGTCACTTTAAGACTGAATTTTAGGCAATTGTGAAAGGAGAGATGGGAACAACATTGCGAATGTGCTGCACGTTACTGAACTATACGCTGAGAAAATGGTTAAGACAGTACTTTTTTTTTTAACATCTTTATTGGAGTATAATTGCTTTACAATGGTGTGTTAGTTTCTGCTTTAAGACAGTACATTTTTTGTTATGTGTTTTTTACCACAATTAAAAATATAGATTTGAACATTTGGGATCTACTGGGTGTAGTCTAGTCACTGGCGGACAATACAAGACAAAAATAAGACCAAGCTCTTATGCTACAGTCATGCTTGTTCTCCAGGGGGTTACAACTTAGAAACATGTGAACAGGGCTCCTTGTCCCTCTTGTTCACTCCATGCTCTGACCCAGTACGCAGTAGGTTCCTTAAATGTTCATTCCCTTCTCATAATATGGAGGGCTCGTGCATGATGGCAGGCTTCCTCCAGAGCAAGCATTCCAAAAGTCCCAGGTGGAAGCTGCAGGCTTTTTACAAGCTAATCTCAGAATGTCACTCACACTGCATTGTCTTGGTCAGGAAAGTCACTAAGGCCAGCTAAGATTAAGGAGAGGGAAATCAGATTCCCCCACCCCCTGTTGTGGTGGCCAGCATCCACGTCCAAGAGGGAAGGAAGGAATGGATGGGGCCATCTTTGGAGACAGGTTACCCTACCAGCAACACTGGGATCTGGGGATCAGTCCTCAAAGTCTGTGATTCTCCCTTCCTCCGCAACTCCCTGAGGGCCTAGGTAACCCTGCCCTCCTGGACACCTCTGTCTGTAAAGAAACAGATGCTCCTCTCCACTGTTCAACCCTCCAGAGTCTCCAGGGACCCAGGGACTGTGTAGAGTGGGGCAGGGGTGTTTCCATTGTTGGGGAAAGGATGGCTGAGTGCCTCCAGGACTCAGGGGCAAGGTGGGGTCCATGAGCTGAGTCTTTACATCTTCAGTGCCCACAGCCTCTTCTAAGCCCAACATACAGCCCCATGTATCTGCACCAGCGAGGGCACATCTGCACAAGAGGATTTGCTAAATAACTGTTGTCCACTCTGTATATCCAAGAAGAGTGTCTTTTTAATGCTTATATTTTGAGAGGGAAATCTATCCTAAATGGTATATATCCTCTGGGTCTTTTTAAGCCATCTACAGGAATCATATTTCACAACATGGTGAAGGGGAAGAGACTTGGGTTTTGGAGTCATAAGGATGTGGTTTCTTTTACTCAATCAATTAATAAAACATAAAAAAATTAAAATTAAAAAAGGAGATTTGGGGAATTATCATCAGTTAGTAAATGGGATCTGATAGAAGGAAATGACTATTCTAGGGACTTCCCTGGTGGTCCAATGGTTAAGATTCCATGCTCCCAATGCCGGGGGGGCTGGGTTCGATCCCTGGTCAGGGAACTAGATCCCATAGGCATGCCGCAGCTAAGAGTTCGCATGCCACAACTAAAGGTCCCACATGCTGCAACTAAGACCTGGCGCAGCCAAATAAATATTTTATAAATGACCGTTCTAATGAGGTTTCATGTGGGTCTGTGTGGGATATGAACTGACAAGTTGAGGAAGTGAGTGAGCAGGTGAGACACGGTCGGGTCATGGCAGGGAGGATGAAATCAGACCATCGCAGAAACTCGACCTGGAGCCAGGACTGGAGAGGAGGGTTTGTTAGTTCATCCTAGGCCCCCACTGTGGCCATGACACTGTAGTCACACTTAGTCACAGTCACTGTGTGTATATATATATACACACACTGTATATATATTATTATATATAATGTAATTTTATATAACTATTATATAATTGCAATTGTTATTGTATAATAATGTAATATATATTACATTATGTAATGCAAGTTATGTTTTTTATATATGTGTGTGTGTGTATATATATATATATATATAAAATTAGTAAACAGCAATATATGTTTGATCACATAGGATGGGTTTGGGTCTTTCAAATGATCCTTTTGCCACCTTTACAAAGTCCTGGGTCACAGAGGCCTTTCAGGTTTGTGCAGGAGGCAGGCCTGCACAGGTGGTCCCGCAGCATTGTAGCCATCGTTCCAGGGCTGAGCTCCAGATGAGCAGCTCCTGTTTCTGTCTGTCTGGGCTACATGTTAGACCTGACCTGCAGCAGAGCACGGAAAACCAGCAAGGCAGAAACAGCCTGTGCTCCTGATGAACTGGTGGGAGAATCCAGACTCTCTTCTGCTCCTGCAGGCTCCTTGGGAGGTGGGATCCTGACCCGGCTCTCAGAGAGAAGCCCTGTGGCTGATGAGGTAAGTGACGGATCTGGAAACGGGTTTGGGAATCTTGGCTTCTTCTGAAAGGTATGAGGCCCCGGGTGCTGGGGGTGGGCAGTTGGGAAGGGAGCTGTGGCTCCTGAGTTTTGCACACTGAGAAGCAGAAGTCCTTTAGAGATACGAGGCCTGGCTGAGAGGTGTGAAACTGAAGTACCACCTGCTTCCCAGGCCCTTTGAGCGCTGTATTTTTTTCCAAGGCTCTGGGATGGTATTTAAGAGTAACCCTCTGCCTAGCCAGCTTTCCCACCCCACCACCAGGGAGGACCGTTACCTTTGATGATGCCACACCTAGCACAGGATCTAAGAGGGGCTCCACAGCCCCTCATTCCTCTCCTGGCTCAGTCCACAGCTGTCTCTTACCTTCATTATAAGCCCTATGAGGGCTTATGTCTCATTCCTGTTGGAAGCTTCTGTAGCTTCTCTTTCCCTCCCTCTCTCCTTGTGCATTGCATATAATATATAATCCAGGGTACCAGTGACCATTTGTTAAAGACCCTTGTCCCCAGATGCTCCTCAGCAGTACTGTCTTCTCCTCTGCCCTATAGACCAACTGCTGTGGCTTTATGACTTTACAGTGTCAGCCAGAGTTCTTAAACTGCAGTTTATCATAGTCTGTGGTCTCCAGATTCTTGCTTATCAAATGTATCTTCTTAATATGATTAATTGTGCTTTATCATTCTGAAAACTCAGGATAGAGCTTACTTATATCATGTGGGTCTTTCCAGTCTGAAAGATAGATGCTATAAGTTTTGTGTACAGTAATGCAAATTGGCTACAACAAATAGTATGTTTCAGAGATAAAACTAGTTTTAGATTAAGGATGCAAAACTTGAATGTTTTTTTGGTCTCCAGATTCTTGCTTAATTCCTTTGTCTGGAAATCTCCCGGATAAATCACAGCCAGTCATATCCATGCTGCACCTCTCCCCAGAATAACCAGCATGAGAATGCAGAGTTAGAAGGGCCCTGGGAGTGCGTCCTTGTATTATGGATAGAAAAACAAAACTCCTGAGGGGACAAGGGGCTTGCTCAAGGTCATGGTTTTGAGTCAGGGCCAGAGGTCAGCTCTCCTGCCTCCCGGGGCCTCTGTGCCTCAGAAGGCCAGCCTGGTGGCCTCTTTCTTCATGAGGACTGAGGTTTTGAAATGATCTCCCTCTGGCCCTCACCTTTTAGGCATCACATCTGGAGAGGCAGTTTGATGGCTGGGCCAGGACAAGCGTGTCTGCTCCAGGGCAGGATGAATGCTCAGGACCCAAGGAAAAAGATCTGGCCTAAGGGAGTGGAGACAATAGCCAGGAGCCCTCTTGACATTCTTTCCATGCAATGCCTTCTCCTGTCAAATAGTAGTTTGACAATGAACCCAACGTACAAATAGTGTCCTGCTGGAATTCACCCTGAACATGAACTTTGTAAAGTGTTCACGGCCATCGGAACTCCTTGCCTACCCCATGTAACTGTCTTCTGGCAGGAGGACTATTTTGTTTTTGTGGCCTCGGGGTAATGTTTTTCTCATCAGCAGAGGCTGATTCCTGCCTGAGTCCTGACCAAGGCCGCCGGCTGCGTGCCACGCTGAGTTCTGGCAGGGAGGAAGGTGGTAATGCTGCTTTAGGAAGCTGTTTTCCAGGCACTGCTCATTTGATCCCCAGTGAAGCCCTGGGTGACAGGCAGGGAAGTCCTTATTAGTCCCTAGTTTATAGGAGACACTATAGCCCAGAGAGGATGAGTGATTAGCCCAAGGCCACACAGCTAGTGAGTTACTGAGATTGGGGGAGTTTTCATATTCCAGCTCTGCTATTTACCCTGAAGAGCATTTGAATCTAGGGTTACCTACTTACCAGTTGTGGGATCTTGAGCATTACTTAACCACTCTGCCTCAGTTCCCTCACTTTTAAAATTAAGAATATAGCATGACCCTCATTGGAATGTTGGGAGATTAAATGAGCCAATCTATGTGAAGTTCATAACCCTGTGCTTGGCAGTCAGTAAGTGCTGAGTAATGTTAGAGATTGTTATTATTCTCAAGTCTGGCTCTGCTCTGAGACAGGGCAAGTCTCTTCTGAACTCAGATGAAGATCCCTCCGGGCAAAGTCATAGCGCTGCAAAAGGCTTAGAGGTAATCCAGTTTGACCACTCATTTAATTTTACTACAATTTTAAAAATCTGGCATCTGAAGACAATCATATATAATTACTCTTGTGATACATAGTTATTAGGCACACACAAGGTCAGTGGTTCACATCAATAGTTGAAATTATTATTGCACTGACGTAGGCAAATAAAAAATTAATTTTTCTCTTTTTTGGTTATTTTTTGTTGTCTGTAATAGAAATCCATGTCATCACATTTCTCTATTACATGCACCATTTAATCCTGATCATATGCACTGACAATGACTCATATTAAGAGACAAAAATAGAAAAAGAAAACAGTATTGCTCGTAATATTCGGGAAGTGGGGGGTGTGGAAATGAGATGAAACAAAAGCGTGTTAATTTCCTTACCTTTGATAGCAGCCAATCCATTGATACTGTTTAAAATTGAAGCTTGTTTAAAAAAAAAAATGCATAGCGATTCAAGTCTCTTAATTTTTTTCATAATGTGTTTTCTTAACCTTAGAGGTATCTTTGAGAAATATCTCCTGTGGAGAATAAATGAAGGTAGGTAATTCCATTAGCTTTACTTCAGCATTTTATACCTTTTACTAAAGAGTATGTGAAGGGTGATTCCCTTTTTAACTGACTATTTCATTAATATTCATCCATCCATCCACCCATCCATCCAACCACTCTCCCTTCTTAGTTACCTGCCTATCTATCCTTCTCTCTGTACATCTATAGAAAGAAATATCTGCAATCATGTTTACTTATGTTAACTATGATTATTTTGAGGTGAAGGGATTTTGAAGATTTTTGAATAACTTCTTTGTGCTTTTCACTATTATTTGAATTCGTTATAATAAATATGTATCTGCCATTTGCAGCAGCATGGATGGACCTAGAGATTATCATACTAAGTGAAGCAACATGAATGGTCCTAGAAATTATCATACTAAGTGAAGTAAGTCAGACAGAGAAAGACAAATATCATGTGATATCACTTATATGTGAAATCTAAAAAAATGATACAAATGAACTTATTTACCAAACAGAAATAGACTCGCAGACATAGAAAACAAACTTATGGGATATATAAGATAGATAACCAACAAGGACCTACTGTATAGCACATGGAACTCTACTTAATATTCTGGGATAAGCTATATGAGAAAATAATCTAAAAAAGAATGAATATATGTATATGTATAACTGAATCACTTTGCTGTACACCTGAAACTAACACAACATTGTAAATTGACTATACTCCAATAAAATTAAAATTAAAAAAAAAAAAAGAAAACAAACTTATGGTTACCAAAAAGAAAGGGGAAGAGGGATAAATTCGGAATTTGGGATTAACAGATACATATTACTATATATAAAATAGATAACCAAAAAGGACCTACTGTATTGCACAGGTGACTATATTCAATATCTTATAATAACCTATGATAGAAAAGAATCTGAAAAAGAATATGTAATACATATGTAGTATATATTATATATATATAAAATGAATCACTTTGCTTTGTTGTACATCTGAAACATTGTAAATCAACTATAATTCAATAATAAAATTTTAAAAAATGTATCATTAAAAAAAGTATTTATTTATTTGGTTGCTCTAGATCTTAGTTGCAGCTCAGAGCCTCCTTAGTTGCAGCTCACAGCCTCCTTAGTTGCAGCTTGCTGGCTCCTTAGTTGTGCCAAGCGGGCTCCTTAGTTGTGGCATGCGAACTCTTAGTTGCAGCATGTGGGCTTCTTAGTTGCGGCATGCTTGTGGGATCTAGTTGCCTGACCAGGGATCAAACCCAGGCCCCTGGCATTGGGAGCACAGAGTCTTAACCACTGTGCCACCAGGGAAGTCCCTTAAATGTATCATTGTTTTAAAAATGAAGGATTATCTTAAAGAAGAGGAGACAAGCTTCTGGAGTTCCCTAACATTTGGGGTTTCCTTGCCCTTACCACCCTCCCCCACCCCATATACTCCAGAACCAAGTCTTTCATGCTCATCCGATACCCATGGTGGTCCTATACTAGGCCCCTGCTCCCAGAGCTCATGTCAGGAGTCTTCAGTGATGGAGAACTTGAGTTGCAGAAACTTTTTGCAAAAAGGCTGTGAATAGCCTGCCAGGGAGGCATGTAACTGAGGGAACATGGCCAAGGACAGGGAGACAAGAAAAGAGTTTTGAGTCGCTGACATTTCCCCATTTTACATATGATGAGACCAAGCCTAGAGGGGAAGAGTGACTTGTTCAGTGCCAGCCAGCCTGTCACACACATCCAACGCACCACTTCAAAGGCAGGCAATATTTTTCTCCAAGCCCTATTAAATAAGGAGAGGTGGTAGGGCCTCAGGCCCTCATTCTTGATCTGGAAGTTGGAGAAGGAAGGGTAATGTCAGGGTGTGAGATAGGGATTGGGGCCACAACCTCTCTGTCTCCAGCAGGTAGTCCTATTTTCCTATTAAATTTGCCAGAATTAGCAACCGTAGGGACTACAAGACCCCCTGGAGGCATCTACAGCAGCCACTGCACTGAATGTTTACAATCAGGGAAAAGGAATCCTGGACAGATATTATGTCTGGATTTGAGTGGAGAAGATTCAGAAGACTCTGCAAACCAATTATTGTCTTCTCTACCCCAATCAGGGCACATGGCCTGTTTCCCTACATTCTAATAGTTTTTCACATATCTTTGGGGCTGGGGTGATGGCTGGGGTGAGGATGGGGCTCTTTCACAACTCTTGAGGAGGGCAGCCCCTGTTCAACTCTTGTCAGCACCTGCCTGGTGGACAGCTCCACAGCAACCACCAGATCTCCCCATCTCAACGGGGCCACGGGGCCACTGGTGTTCTGTGAATGATGGCTTGTCTTTCTCTTGTTATTTCTTCTTTCTTTCTTAAGACATTCACTTTGTTGTAAGGGAGATTCGATTCAAGAGGTTTTATTCTTTAGGATACACAAAACAATATATAAAAAGGAATATGAAATTAGTCTGAATAAAGTATTACTTTGGCTAATTATAAGAGCCTGACTGATTGAGTTAGAAACAGCTCAGGGATTTGCGTGTGTGTAATAGCTCAGGAATCTTCTATAACAGGATTTTCAGATCGAAATCAACATCAAGGATACATCATCTTACAAAAATTGTTTTGGGCTACTTCCCAGTGCTAATGCAATATGGGAGAGGTTAGTTGGACACTGAAATCTTATCATTTCAAGGATATGCTAATGTTTTAAAGCTAATGTTCAGAATATTTGAAATCTGGGATGTTCCAGAACATTCAGAATTATGATTATCATGCCCATAACCAGCAGTCTAGAATGACTCAGGTAGAAGAGAGAAGTCTAACTGGAAATGGATGTCCTGGAGCTGTGAACACCCTGGAAACTAAAATACTTGAGGGTGTACAGAGATTTTCCTGCCAGGAGTGAACAGAAAGCTTTGAAAAAATGTGATTCCATCTATTGCTTCACTCAATAGGCGTGGAACATTGCCACTAAAGCCTGTAAAAAGGTGTATGGGCAGGTCAGGTACTGGCAGGAGAGGCTGATTGGCTTCCATTAGGCTCTTCATAAAACAGCCTTTACTTGGGGAAGTCACCTTGGCCCCGAGTCTGGTTTTCAGCCTGGCAGTCTTGGAAATGCAATTTTGTCAATACTGAGGGTGGCTCCATCTCACTCAGAACAGGGTTTCACTGTAGGTGAAAGTAAGTTTCACCTACTTTCCAGGTGTTCATTGGCAATGAGAAAATAAAGCTCTTTGGGGGCCTGGCATTTGCTGCTTTCAGTCAGTATCCCTTCTTTTTCTATAGAAAAACCATCTGGAAGCCAGATCATAATCAGAAGGTTGCTTGGTGAGTTGGGACTCAGAATAAGGGGAGATAGTTTTATGATGGCGAGTTTTCATGGCAAGAGGTTCTGACCAGTCATTCCCCTCATGTCTAGGATGGGGGGAAAACTGCCACTGAAGCTGGATAGGTTAAGATCTTGGGTTCAGAAGCTGACCCTCTCTGTTTGGGTCCCTCTTAAAGCAAACCCTGAAACAAGGATTTGAGTGCAAGTAGTTTATTTGGGAGGTGGTCCCAGAATCAGTGGTAGCAGAGTGGGGAAATGAAATGGGGAAGGGAAGGAAGCCAGTACAAGCATGTGATCAAACAAGTTACCATGGTGGGCAACTGGAACTTAATCTTACTGGGGACTCTGAGAAGCAGTGTACAATGTGCATCTCATTGTTAACACACCCCAGGGGCAAGAGATGCAGGTTCTTTATCCATCAACTATCATAAGTCATTGGTTGAGTGATGTTTCTGACCACAGGGTGGAGTTAAGTAGTTAACTGGCTGACATACCCAGCGTACTGTGTGTATGGATATATCACTTATTTTCCAGCCTGGTGGCCAGAGAAAGTCCTCAGGTCAAAGGACACAGGTGAGGCAGTTAGAAGATGGTTTGATGGGCACCAAAATGGATGGTGTTAATGGGTTAGAAGTGGAGCACAGGTAGCACATGCTACACCCTCTCCATCCCTGTATTGTAGTGAGTCATAAATTGGGTACTGTTTCTGTTTCCATTTATGCTCATACTTTTTTTTTTTTTTTACTGTACTTGTATCACTGACCAATACCCTTTATGATGATTCCTTCTTTTTATTTAAAAAATAATTCGTTAAACCTACTTAATTAGATTCTGCTCTTTCTACTCCTGATCCCAGGAATAGTCTATGATTATAGCTTTTTACATGTTTCTAATTTTATTGAGAATGTGAAGATTTTAATAGTTTAATTCTTAGAATTTGGGGAGTGTCTTGCTGATGACCATGTGTACTGCTTCCAAGAAGTGGGGATGGGGGGGAGGAAAAACACATTAGTAACTGGAAAAGGAGGAACATTTAGAAACAGAGTATTTGATGTGTTCTTAACTTTTTATGAAACTTGACCACAGACTCTTGAGTTCACCTGGAAGAGAAAAGACACAAGCCTAGCCAAGAATATTTTGAAAAAGAACAATGGCGAAGAATATGCCCTATCAAATATCAAAATATACTATAAAGCTACAATGATTAAAACATTGTGGTTTTGGCATAGGAATAGACAAGTAATTCAATGGAACAGAATAGAGAGTCCAGAAACAGAGTCATCTATATGTGTGAGTTTAGCATATGATGAATATTTCAGATAAGAGGATAAAGGGAGGGGAATAGGGTCAATTATATAATAGGTGGTGTTATTAGATATCCATTTAGAAAAGAATTAAGTTAGATCCCTATCCCACACATATACAGAAATAAAATTCAGTTGTGGAAGTAATACTAAAGAACAAAAATTAAAACATTTTAGAACAAAATATATGGGAGTATTTTTTAAATCTTGGGGTGGGGAAGACCATTCTAAGTAAGACAAAAATTTAGAACCTGGAAGAGGCTGACAGATTTGACTACATAATATTGAAAACTTTTGTGCAAGCTAAGACACCATAAACAGATTACAAACACGAAAGAAATTCTGGAGCTCTGTCCCCCACTCTCTAGTTCTTATCTTTCTCTGACTCTCCTCTTCTCAGCCCCTGGCCACCTTTCTGAGCCTCTGCTCTCCCTTTCTCAGTCTCTAATCCTTCCTTTTTGAGTTTTCCCTCTTTGAGTTTTCATCTCTGGGTTTGTCTCACAGTTTCTCTCCTTGAGAAAAGTCAACAGGTCCAAACAGTGAACTCACACATGGATCAAGAAGGTAGTAAAAAAAAAAAATGGTAGAGTTGGGGGAGAATTTGCAGTATATATCAGTATATAACAAAATGTTGAGATTCATAAAATATATATAGCAAACATAAGCCTGTATAAAAGAAAAAAGTGCTATTAGAAAATTGGATAAAGGATATACACAGGCCATTGGAAGATGCTGAAATGGAAGTGGCTTAGTGGTTCTCTGGTGTACCTCTGATTCCCTCTATCAGAACAGGACACCCATTTCCCAGATTCTGAGAGTCTCAGTGCCTCCTGGCTCTCAACTGAGTCCTCCTATAGAAGCTGTCATTTATTTAGAACAAAAACAAATGCTGTAGTTCCTAGAAAAGCAGTCACACAGAAGTCTGAAGTACACTAAAAACGGTGTCATTGTCATTTATAAATAAAAGTGGTCTTTACAGCTGCCACCATAATTGTGCTGATTTCAGTCTTATTTATTTATTTAGGCAAAGGAGAATTTCCCTTTGCCTTTTACACCGTTTTTAAAAAATATATATTATATACATATTTATTTATTTTGGCTTCACTGAGTCTTATTTGCGGCACACAGGATCCCCATTGCAACATGTGGGATCTTTAGTTGCAGCACGCGGGCTTCTTAGTTGCGACATGCACATGGGATCTAGTTCCCCTGGCCACCTGCATTGGGAGCATGGAGTCTTACCCACTGGATCACCAGGGAAGTCCCAGTCTTCTTAATTTAAACACTTAATTCCCTTTCCACATAAAAAAGGGAATTACCTAATTTGCATTTATGTTGATTACATTTTATTGTCTATATCAAGTCTTTTTTGCTATTTGCTTGCTTTTATATCAAATGGTGAGGTTACTGAGAAATCTGCTTTGCTCTCCCTACTCTTCTGGAAGAAGATCTGACCTCTTTCCTGGCTAATGACAGGGGCCAAGGGCCAGGATAGTGGGCAGTGGTTGAATGCCACTTTGGGATCTGACTGTCCTCAGAACACAGAAACACCATGTGGACTGGAGCAGGACTGCAGTTACGTGCGTGGGTCAAAAGGAAATGTCCCTGACAACAACAACAGCTGGGCTTGTAGCTGTGCTTCCCCTGGCAATCCTGCAAAACCATGTGCTCATCCTCACACATTGCTCCCCAGTGCACAGTGTGATAGGATGTTTACCGCTCACCTGAGCAGTTGAGGTCCAGAGGGGCCAAGGTCCAGAGGGGACAAGGAGGACAACGGTAGGACTTGAACCCAAATGTCAGACCATACATATTCCTGAATGAGGGCATGACTCCCCTAAAAAGCTGCCCCCCCTCTTTATGCTCCTACATACAGGCCCTTGTTCGTTCCCAGTTATGCCAGATTTGAAGTATCTCTGTAACTCTTGGACTATTCTTGTAACACCCGGGTGGAGTGTAGAGTGGGTACAGTCTACCGACAGAAGTACCTCTTACTCTCAGGGGTTCATGTACACCTGTAGAGTCCAGGAGATTCGGCAAAAGATTTAATTGTCTCATCAAATCATTCATCGGTCCTTACAGAAGTAGCCTTAGATGGGCAAATGGGAGTGTTCCCTTTGTTCTCTTCACCTCCCTATGATCCTGTTTCTTTTCTCTACTCCTTGGCCTCCCCCAGGGTCCTAACTCCATTCCAGAGCTGTGGCATTATATCCTGAAGTCTTCAGGTCTTAATGTCTTTAAAAATCAGCAGAGAGAAACATCCATAACATAAGTCATCCTCTTTCTAATACTGATTGCCTCCTGTAGCCTGGTTTTTTTGTGCTGACAGAGTTTCTACCACTCTACTGTGACTATCTAGAGACAAACCTTCCCCAAAGGAGGAGGCGGGGTTATCTGTAGGAAAGAAGTGGACGAGGGGGAAAGAAAACCTCATGCAGCTACCACATCCCTTGGGTCCATCTCCTCTAGCAGATGGTGGACTCTTTGAGGGCAGGGATTTGCTATCATCCCTGCTACGCCCACACCAAGCATGGGGTCTGCTGCAAAGTGAAAGCTCAGTGAGCACTGGATGAGTGAAAACACTCGCGCAGAGAAAAGCAGACCTCAAGAGCATTCCGGAACCCAAGCCTCCTTCACGCGTGGCTGGTGTGACTTCTTCTGATTCATTCATTCAGCAACATTAACAACTATCTTCACCAACCCTGGGCCAGAGAGAACAAGGCTCCCTCCCTCATGTCAAGGAGCTTCTGAGTGGTTCTGGAGGAATCAGATGAGCCACACAATCACAGGACTCTCTCATTGCTGGAGGATGGGGGTCCACAGAGTGCATTGGGAGCTCAGAAGAAGGGCCTTCATCCAGACAGGGGAATTGGGGAAGGCTTGACATTCTTTTTAGAAGCTGATATGTTCCCGGCCAGAGATGGGGAGAGGGTGAGGAGAGCCAGCAGAGAGGGAGCTGGCCGGCAATGGGGCCAACGAAAAACTTGGCTATTTTCACCAGCCTCTGGCCAGGAAGGGGGAGTGAGAAGCCTCAAATGGAGCTTTGACACTGTTTTTCTTTCTTCTGGAGAGCTGCCACGTGCCGCCACAGAGAGCATTTCATGGGTAGATGCATATTATTCCAGTGTGTTTATCTAGGAAACCGGAGCCCAGCTCCAGCATCTGGTTTTCAGCACAATCCTGAACGCAGTCCAATTTTCCAGTTGGGTTAATGAAAATAAAACCTGGGAAGCTGTGGGCTAGCTGCACTGGGGGTGAGTCCTGGGCTCACACAGGGTCATGGGCTGCAGGGCCGGAAGGGCTCGGGCAGGTCATGGATTCCATGGGACTGGCCGTGAGGCTGGCACCAAAGACAACCTTGCACAGGAAGGGACAGCTGCCAGCCTGGCTCCAGGGACCATCCCTCACAGAGGAATGGATGTCTTTGGATTCCATCTGTCTTAACCTGACAAAAATTGACGGAGCATCTTCTGCGGCCAAAGCACAGGGCGGGGGTGAAATGCAAATGTGAACCAGCGCCTGCCCTGGCCTCCCGGAGGGCAGTGATGAGCGGGACCCATGACAGCCCCTGTCAGCACTCACCACTCAGAAGCTGTCTGGAAACTTGGGACCTGGGAGGGACATTTTTTTTTTTTTTTAGTGGTTTTAAAAAAATTAATTAATTAATTTTTATTTATTTAATTTTTTTGGCCGTGCCATGCAGCATGCGGGATCTTAGTTCCCCGACAAGGGATTGAACCCTCGCCCCCTGCAGTGCAAGCGTGGAGTCTTAACCACTGGACCGCCAGGGAAGTCCCAGGACCCATTTTTAAAGGCCACCTTAAAAAAAAAAAAAAGATACATCTGGGCTTCAGGGAGCCCTGAAACCCAGAGCTAAAAGTGCACTTGCCCTCATGGCTGCCAGTTCCTGCATATCTTTCTCATTTTCCGGTCTCACTGCAGGTTGGATATCTCTGCTCTCCAGACTGCACGGCGAGAAAACACGATTTCCCACTGCTCCTGAGTTCACATGAGCCTCCTTTTCTCTCTCTTGCTTCCCCAATTCCAGATTCCTTGAGAAAAGGTGTTCACTGGGCCTGGTAGGGGACAGGCTCACTCTTGATAAAATCATCTATGGCCAGGGATCAGGGTCACCTGTGTAAATTGGGGGAAGGGGAGCCAACCCTGGCTTGGGCCTCTTCTTACGAAAAGTGCTTACAGTAAGATGCACATCACAGACAGCTTCTCCTCCGCCCACTGTACCATTGTGAGTGAGACAGGACAGGGAGGCTCGCCTGTGAGTGTCGGAAGCAGGGCTAAATCCAGACTCCTAACTCCCAACCCAGTGCTCTTTCCACTACACCCTGTTCCTTTGGTCCTGATGCGAAGCCAACGATTGTGAAATAGACTCTGCCCATGCTGTTTCCCCGTGGGAGCAGCTCCAGAATGAGCAGTGTTGATTAGAGAGAATTTTGTTGGCAGACCTTGGAGTGAGCTGGGAGCCAAACACCAGTGGTGTGGCTAGTTGCAACCCTTGGGGAAGCTACCAGAAGGTGTGTGTCATAGGTCCCGGATAGGGTGATCTCTCACAGAGCTGTGAGGCTCCTGGGGGAAGGATGGCCCCTTATTCTTGTCTACTTTACCTGGAGGCTACTTCTTAAGACAGAATGAAGGGAAGGCCAGGGCAGGGCAGGGAGGAGGTGCCTCTTTCTCCTGAGTCCTGGCTCAAACTAGCGAGCCATAAAATGGCCTTTGGTGAGGGGCTTCAATGGTGGCGCAGTGGTTGAGAGTCCGCCTGCCGATGCAGGGGACACGGGTTCGTGCCCCGGTCTGGGAATATCCCACATGCCGCGGAGCGGCTGGACCCGTGAGCCATGGCCGCTGAGCCTGAGTGTCCGGAGCCTGTGCTCCGCAACGGGAGAGGCCACAACAGTGAGAGACCCGCGTACCGCGAAAAAAAAAAAAAAAAAAAGGCCTTTGGTGGAGAGACCTTTCCTTGAGGCTAGAGAGGAGAGTCCCCAAGCCAGGCTAGACAGCTAGCTCCTGAAGGACCCCGCAAGGGAAGGAAATTGGGTATCTCCTGGTCATCCAAAGCACCTGACAATGACATTTTTCTTCCATTCCACCATCTTGGTGTAAGAAGTGACGCTGATGTTTTCTGGGATGCTGTCAGTGTTGCGTACACCTTGCTGCTCCGGCTTCTGTCCCTCCAGCACCTCATGACGGCAATCATTGATGTGGCCGTTTCCAAGGCTGAGCTCAGGCCAGGGCTTGAGGCAATCCTGATGGCAGCCTCAGTCCATTCCAGGGGACTTGGAATCATCTTCCTACTGGTACGCCTAGCATGGGGAGCACCAGGCTGGGCCTCTGCTTGGGCTCTTCCTGCTTTGCTGTGTTGGGATATCCATAGACTGGGCTCCTACCTTGGTCCCTTCTTCCTAGTTCACTTGGTAATACTTCCCTGAACCCAGATTGCCTGGGGCCCCACATCCACTTACAACCCTTGAACTGCTGTCCATTTCTCCAGCCACTGATGCAGGAAACCCTGGGCACCATGATCTAGCTTCACTTGAGTCTACTTTGCCTCTCATCTCTGTCATCTCTGCCTGTTGGACTGGCTGTCTTAAATACTAATGCCAATCAGAAATGCCTTTTTTAGCTGGGCTGGAACCCATGGCTCGGGGTTAATGAGGGAGCCCTCTCCATCTTCTCTTTTTCCTCTCCTTGGCCCTGCATGTTCCTCTGTGTGCCCATTCTAGTAACGCTTAGCGTGGGCTGTGCTTCCCACTAGACCCTCTATTGGAGTCTTCTCTCCTTTCCTTCGGTTTCTCTTCTGTTGGTTGTGAGGGTTGCTGGGGGTCAGTGGGCAGCAGCCCTTTCCCCAGGGAGCTGATCTCCTAATGTACCAGTGAGGGATGCTGACATTTTAGAGTCAAGTCTACCATGTAAATATGTCCCAGAATATTACGGATCATCCTAGGTCAGCACAATCATCAACCCACAGGATTAACCGGAATCTAAACAGCTCTGTCAAAGGTGAAGAAGGAGAAAAGCAGACTCTATTCCTCGTTCTTTTGATTTTAATTCTCCCTCCCATGAAGCAGGCAGGTTTCACCTGAGTACACTCTAGGCTGACCTTTCACAGTCCCTTTCTCAATCCAGCTACCGAAATGACATTGTTTACATCCCTGAACTTGGGTCTGTAAGGTTCCTGCAGATGCAGGGTCCGTTCTGTCTAATCATTTCCTCTTCCTTGGACATGGTTCCTATAGATTTTGCCCAAGGCTGAAATTCCCTCATCCACCTACCCACCGACCCACTCATCCGTCCAGTCACTCAGTTAATGCTTCTGCCAGTTTCTGTGCTGTGCAATGAGAACACCGTGATAAACAAGTCAGACATGGTTTCTTTCCTCAGGGACCCTTGTGCCCTGCCTCTGTCCCCTCAGCACCACTTAGCAGGAGTCACTGATGTGTCCACCTCTGGGCCTGGCCTCATTCTTGTGGGGATGACAGAAAAAAGCAGGGGAGATGGATGATAAACACGTAAACAATAATTAACGCTAGCTGGCTAAGTGTTATATAGGAAATAAATGGGACAGCAAAAGAGAACAGCAAGGGATTAGAGGGGAGACCTATTTAGAAAGGATGTTGGGAGTAGGCTTTCTGAGGAAGTGACATTTAAGCTGAGATCTGAAGGATATGATGGAGGGACAAAAATGAGCAGGCAGCAGGAAATAAGATATGCTAAGGCCCTGAGATGGGAAAGAAAATGTGTTCCAGGAATGGAAAGCAGCATGGCTGAAGTACTGCAAATGAGAACGTGGCATGAAATGAGACTAGGGAGGTAGGCGGGAGACAGATTAATGCACAGCTTTTTGGTCATGGTAAAAAAGTTAGAAAAGGAAAAGGCTTAGATAAGGGCTGATGTGATCTGATTTATATTTTTGAAAGATCACTCTAGCTGCTATGGGGACAGTAGATTGGAGAGGGCCCCGTGGAAGCGGGGAGACCAGGTAAGAACTATTGCAGTCTTTCAGCTGAGAGATCTGATGTCATGACACTGGAGACGCATTTTGGATATAGAACAGGAAGATCAGATGTGGTAGGCAAGGAAGACTCCATGTATGACTTCCATGTTTCTGGCTTGAGAAACTGTGTGAATAGCAGTGCCATTAACAGAGATATGGACTGCAAGCAGAGAAGTTTTGGAGTTTGAGGGAGGAAATCCAGACTTGGGCATGTCTATTAGACATCCAAGTGGGTCAAGTAGGCAGTTGGAGAAATGAGGCTGGAGCTCGGAGAAGAGGTTGGGCTGAAGTCAGTTTAATCAGCGCTATCAGCACCTGGAGAATAATGAGACAGGAGGAGACTTTCTATCTGCTTCCCTGGCAGCTTTGCACGAGAGCTAAGGACTTCCATGCTGTCTTGAGGAAAGAGGTTGGGGTGTGGGTCCCAGGATGCCCTTCTCATAGGAGCGAGGGCTCTTGGGTTCCTGCAGGATCAGGACCGTGCAGGAGTAGTGATTCAGTTGGGGCAGGGAACTTTCTCTTCTCCACTGGACAAGCCTTTCCTAGGATTGCTCTAAGTTCCATTGATTATTTTTTTGCTTTGCCCTGGAAACACTTTTTATGTAAGCCCTCTCAGAAAGGACAAATCGTGGAAAAATCCTCTTGGATATGGATTCAGCAAAGGCAGAGATGGCATATCTTGCTCTGTGATGTGGAGGCCGTCCCCAAGGATGCACCAGAGGCCAAAGAGCTGGAAAATGGATGCAGGTGGCCAGGCTGAGTCATTGCAACTCTCCACTCCTAAGAAACCATACCTAGCTTCACGTGATATGGAGGGAGGGCAGAGGGGGGGCACTCAAATGTGTCTGACAACCAAGGCAGGAAGGGAAGAATTGGACAAGGAGGAGAAATGTTATTTCTCTGGAGCGGGAGAACACAGTGTGCTTCTCCCACCAGGAGGAATTTTCCTGCCTAGGGCTCCATTCTCTCCCATGGCGGAGCTCTCTGGGATAGAACACTGTGACTTGACCCCAGGGACCCTCCAGTGGAGGTTCCTGCTGCTATCATTCTTGACTTTATAGGACACAATTGGGGAAGCAGAGTCCTGCCCCTGTTCCCATATGCAGAGCTTCCTGAGCTACTTCTCCAGGGATGAAATGCCTGCTTCTGCTCCTCATTTCTTTGATTTATTTCTCCCCACTTCCCCCCCACCCTGGTCTCCTTTCTTACATCTTTATTTCCCAACTCTACCTCACAATGGAATGAAGTGGTGTGTAGGGCCTGACGCGGTTGACCATAGCTGTAGAATGTTGATGGTGGGAACAGAAAGTGAGGAAAGAGCAGAGAAGCTTCTGTGCACCTTGACCCAAGAAGGTACCTCTCCAAGCTCCAAGGCTGCAATCCTCAGTAATCAAGGAGAAGGCACAGGGTGCAGATGAACTTCTGGTGGGCCAAGAGAAGAGGGGCAGCTGTCTCCATGGGCACATTTGCTACAAGACCACATTTTTCTTTTTCCATTTTCTTCTTTTTCTTTCTTTCTTTCTTTCTTTCTTTTTTTTCCCCCTGTGTCCCGGCGCTTGAGGATAGAACCTGATGGTACCGAAGACATGACGCCAAGGGGGCTGGAGCCCTTTCCCTCTACCTCCGTACATTACGCGGACCGGGACCGCACGCCCCATCCCCGCCAAGAAAAGGAGGGTAAGACCACTTTTAAGGTGGCCTGTTGACAGGACAGTTGTCAGGATTATAAAGAAGAGAGATTAATGGAAGCAATGTGGAAAGCACAAGCATCAACGAGGAGAGATGGTAGTCAACATGTGGCCCTGGCAGTCCTTCTTCCTCACTACCCTCTCCCATCCCCAGGTGCTTCTCCCTAAGGTTAAAAGCTATCCCCCTCTGGGGATGAGACAATGTAGGGAGCCAAGGCAATGGCTGTTGAAAATGCAGTCACAGAGGTCTCTCTGGGGCGCCTAGTGGCCCAGGAGTGGCGGACACAGGAGCTCTGGATGCCTCCCCCTTTTTTCTCCACTCCTTATGAGTTTTATGGAGTTAGCACAACAACCCTGGACAAACACTCCAATGGCTTCTCATCTTTCTCAGAGTAAAATCCAAAGTTCTTATCACTAACCTAAGACCCTTCGTGACTTGGTCTCCCACTGCTTCTCCTACTACGTTCTCCCTGTTCACTCTATTCCAGCCACACTGGCCTCCTTGCTGTTCCTTGACGATGCCGGCACGTTACGCCTCAGGGTCTTTGCATTTGCTGTTCCCTCAGCTTGGAAAGCTTTTCTGAGACCTGTGTGGCTCACTCCCTCATTCAGGCTGCTGTTCAAATGCTACCTTAACAGAAAAGCTTTCTCCAGGCATCCTCCCTAAATCAGACACCTCCCTCAGTCACCTCTCCATCCCTTACCATGCTTAATTTCTCTTCGTAGCTCTTTATCATCCTGTAACATATTACATATCTTTCTGTTTGTTTCTTGTCTGTCTTTCCCTGCATGAATGTAACTATTCACTACTGCATTCTCAAAGCCTAAGACAGCATCTGGCACATGTAGGAATTCAATAAATATTTGTTGGGTGAGTGAATGAATGACTAAATCTGATGGAAGTAGAGGTTTGGGTGACTCGCTAGCATTGACATGTAATCTGCACAGTGAATGTTTGTCACAGTTATCAACATTTTCTTCAAATTAAATCCATTTTCTAGTAATCTTGTCTCATCAGTGCAAGAGACCTCCTCAGTGTTGGGCCGAGAGCCAGGCTATTCCTGGAAAGATTTGCAGGACAGGCCAGCAGGGTGATGCTCGAGCTGGGCCCCTGAGGCCTGAGAAGAGGGCCAAAGCACTCCTGGGACTTTCATGATGATGTCACACTTATTTGGATTTCCACGGAAGGAAGCCTGGGCTATGTCCCTCTCTGTGGATGAAGTGGAGGGAAGGGATGTATTAGTCAGGGTTCTCCAGAGAAACAGAACCAACAGGACACACACACACACATAAGTTTATATATTATTTATCTATCTATCATCTATCTATCTATCTATCTATCTATCTATCTATCTATCATCTATATATCGAGAGGTATCAGAAAGCTGTTTGGAGCACAGACAGGAGATGGGTAAGACTGGAAAGGGGGAGTCAGTTAAGAGGAAAGAATGGGAGATGAGAGAGGTATAGATTTGAAGAAAGAGAAATTGAAGGAGTGTCAGCTGAAGACCCCTGCCTCAGTAGAGTAGATGCAGAAGCTATCCTGAAAATGCTGAGGTTGGCAAAGGAAGTTTGCGGGGTTTGAAGGGAGAAGATAAGGGCAGCCTGTTGGCCAGAGAAGTGGGGAGACTCCTGGGCTGAATGAGGAGCTACAGGAAGGCTCCCTGGTAGATGGAGAGTGTGACTCACAGTGGGGTCAAACTTCCCCCCTAAGTAAGCCTCCTGCAGCCCTCGTTGGCAAAGGGTGTGGGGATCAGGGAACAGGGGACCAGGAGTCAAGAGAGCCAGAGGGTGCTGGCTGACGTGCACTGGGGGACCTGGGAGAGGTCCAGAGCCTGGAGGTTATCTGGGAGCTCCAGGGCAGGCTGGGCAGAAACAGGGAGATATGAGGTTGGACTGGAGGCTGCTCTCTCCAAGGGGGAGTCCACAGCCAGAGGAAGCGGCAGGGGTTCCTCATGGTGACCACGTATTCAGGTCCTTGTAGATGCTCGTCCCTGGTCTGGAACAGCCCTGCCCCTGATGTATCCTTGCAGTGGCAGTCCCAGGCTCTCCTCTTTCCCTGACCGCTCAGGTGGAGACAGTCATCTCCTTCTCAGCACTTCCAGTGCCTGGACTTGCTTCCTCACAGCACTTTTCAGGCTGGATTGAAGGTGACCCTATCCATCTCCTCCTCCCATTCTCCACATCCCCCAACATGGGGCTGTGACTTCTTGAGGGGACAGGCTTAAGTCTTGCTCATTTGTGGAGCCCCTGAGCCTGGCACAGCTGGTCACAGCCCTCTGGGGTTGTTCAAATAACTATGTCCTGAAATGGGGCTCTCCTGACTATCGGTTTATGCCCAGGACCCCAAGTGAGAGTAAGCGGAGGGGCCGTGGTGGGAGGCTGGATGTCTCCTCTCCTTCACCCTTTGCTTTCCTTCTTCCCTCCCTCCTTCCCTCTCTCCCTCCCTCCCTCCTTTCCTTCCTTCCTTTTTTTTTTTCTTCCTTCCTTTTTAAACTTGAAGTATAGTTGCTTTACAATATTGTATTCGTTTCAGGTGTACAGCGTAGTGATTCAGTATTTTTACAGATAATACTCCGTTTAAAGTTATGACAAGATAATGGCTATAATTCCTGTGCTGTACAATCTATCCTTGTTGCTTATCTATTTTATACATATTCCCTCTTCTTTCTTTCCTCCTTCCTAACCCCGGCTCTTCCATATTCTGTTCTGGAGAAAAGTGATAGAACGATCCAGACCGGAGAGTAGGGTCAAACGTACAAGGTCCGAGCAGCCTCCAGCCCCCAGCACCCCAGCGCGTTCAAGCTCACACCTGCCTGCCACGGGGCCCAAGGCTCGTCCAGGTGGCCGAGGGAGGGCAGCGCCACGCAGAGAAGCGGCAGCCCCAGCGACGGACGGCAGGGGGCGCCGCCAGGCCTGTCGTCCGGGCGCGTATACCGTCGCCTCCCAGCCTCCACCCCCAGGTGATTTCAGACTGGGTTTGGAGCAGTATCGCAGACGGGGTGCTTACGCGGGGGGCTTGCGCTGCCACTCCCCGGCTGTGTAATCTAGTGCTGCCTACAATCTTAGTTTTCATAGCTATAAAATGGGGATAGTATAAGACCATAAAATGTGAAAGTGTTCTCAAAGCGCTTTCACATCTGTCACTGTTAGAGGCTGGCTGTCCCTAAGACTTATATTTCCCGATTTACAGCCTAATAACTTTTGCATCCATCAAACATGTTTGACAGAGCTAAGGGTGAAAAGTTCTCCTTGGGGTGGCCTGCTGCTCTGAGGACAGTAAGTTCTCCACCAACTACTGTAAACACTGTTGGCCTGACTCCTGCCTGGGCTTTTTATTACGTGGTGCCGGTGCAGTAGAGAGGGGATTGCGGGCAGCAAAAAGGAATGAAAAGTTGCTCCCCTGACCCTTCTCAAGAGTCCTTTGTTTAGTCAACAGGTATTTATTTATTTTTTTATTTTTATTTTTTGGTACGCGGGCCTCTCACTGCTGTGACCTCTCCCCCTGCGGAGCACAGGCTCCGGACGCGCAGACCCAGCGGCCATGGCTCACGGGCCTAGCCGCTCCGCGGCATGTGGGATCTTCCCGGACCGGGGCACAAACCCGTGTCCCCTGCATCGGCAGGCGGACTCTCAACCACTGCGCCACCAGGGAAGCCCAACAGGTATTTATTGAGCACCTATTATTTGTCAGGCTGTTCCAGGGACTGGGGATACAGTGGTGAGCCAGATAGCATGGAAGTTCCGGACCTTTATTTACCTTTGAAGTCTTGACTAATCCTGCCCTAGATTAGTTTCAGGTTTGCCTAAACCAGGGACCAGAGGCCTCTGCCCCTCCACCCTTAATCCCAGCCCCTGCCCTCTGTTAATGACAGCCTTAGAGGAGCTCTGTTCCCCAGGGCAAAATGTCAGGCTCAGCAATGCCAAGGCTTCTGGGCCAGAGGTGACACCTCCTCCCGCCCATCTCCCCCCAACAGCTTCCTCGGGGATTTTTACCCTCATAAAGAATGGTGAGCTCTGGGCTCTGTCAGGCATGGGTTGTCCTCAGAGTCTGGCTGGCCTCAGCCAGAGCAAAGTGTGGCTGAGTTTGGGCTGCTTCCCTCTGCCCCTCCTCTACCACGCTCTCAGAGAACTCAGTCTCTCTCTAATTCCCCAGCCTCAACCCTGGGCGCCAGCTTGAGCCTTCCTGAAATTTCCCAGTTGCTGGTTGTCTCTGACTGTGTCCAAGTTTGTAATCCCCAGGGTCCCGCTTTTGCTCAGAGCTCAGGAGCCCAGGTCTAGAGCACCTGAGGAGTGAAACCATGGCTGATGATCTTTGGGGATCCCCAAAGCACCCTGCTGGGGTGGAGGCAGCCCAGGCCCCAGGATGGCACAGAAAGGCCTGGAGTCTTGTCTCCCTGCACCTACTTGTTTGCTGTGTAATGTAAGTCACTTTTCTTCTCTGGGCTCAGGTTACTTGTTTGTTCATCCATCCATCCAATAAGCCTTTTGACTACTCGCCGTCTCCTGGCACTGTTGGCTAAAGTCTCAGCCCCTTGGGATGGCGTTTAAGGCCCCTCACCGTCTGAGCCATCTAGGAGGGAGCTGGACGAGAGCTTTTGCTTCCTGAACTGCTCTAGTCTGCCCTGACTGCCCAGTCCTTCACACACCACACCTGGAGCCACAGCTGGTCTCCCGGGCCAGGCGCACACTCAGGGCACCTGAGTACAGAGAAGCTCTGTCTTTCCTAGCATTTCTTGGGAATTCTGGCTGCCTGGTGCTAAAAGACCTGAGGGTTTGGGGACGGTCTCTCAGTCCCTGAATTCAGGTCTAACCTTGGGGGTGGGGAGGGGCACAGAGAAGCAGGTTATAATGAGAACCAGCTGACCTGGAGAGGCTCAGTGGGGTAGGTCTCTGCATGGACAGCCCAGGGAAGAAAAGTAAAGGTGGGAGGAGAAGGAGTTCTGTAGGAGCCGAAACCAGGAGAGACCAGGAAGTGGTCATGGGCAGGTTGACTTGACTCAGGACTGAGGACTTGAGTTTGCTGCTGCCTTGGTGGCCAGACTTTAGGGGAGAGACAGCCTGGACAAGTTGGGTGTGTGTCCTGTTCCGTTCACTTGACTGCAGTGCTTAGTTCAGGTTATGGCATGTCTCTCAAGAGACATCTATCAGAGTAAACTCCATGACGAACAAGAGCTTTGGGGAAGAGACTTGATCTGTTCCCATTGAACTTGCATCTGGGAAGATGAAGGCTTGAAGTTGCTGGGAGTCATTTTCCCTTAGCTGTGAAATCTGAAATTGAAGGCAACAAGGAGGAGCAGAGCAGAGGCAGAGCTCAGATGCCATCATTTGAGCCCCTTACGATGCTTTGCCTACAGCTGCCCACCCCTGGGGCTTTTTAGTTTCATGGGCCCTTTTTTTGCTTGAACTAATTAGATCTGTGTGCGTATGTATGTGTGTTTTAATCACTTGCAACCAAAAAAGTCCTACCCAATATAGAGCCCATGATAAAATTCATCTTTATAAAGACCAAAGTGATGGGGGATGATTCTTCAAGAGATCATTAGAACTCAGTCCCACAGTGACTCAGTGGCGCTCATCAGCTAACGACTGCTGACTTGTGCAGGGTCAGGTGAGGCCCCACGGATCCAGAGACCGGCAGCCTCGGGGCCTCAGGAGAGCTGTTTTATAGGTCCAAGTGAGGCAGGCCCAGAGCCTGTCCACCTGGACACCATTGCACCTGCCTTGTGCCACTTGTATTACTGTCTGGCTACTGTCTACAGCCCAAGGTAAGTCTGCTCACATAGTCCCAGGGAAAAGGGCTTAATCAGACACCAAGTCTGGGACTTAATCTCCTGGCAGGCACACCTGGGGAGGGGTTGTGTGCTTCTGAAGGTCCCACTTAGAAGCACAGGCTGGGAGAGAAATTCTGTGTTCCTCTGATGTCCTTCATCACAGCAGTCATGGAGTTGTCATTCCTTCATTATGACTTAATCTTCTGACAACTCTTCCCCAAATGGATTTCTGGGTCTTGACCTGGAAAAGTGGGACATAGACAGGGAGCCAGGGCCTCTGGACTGCAGAGGTCTCCAAATGTAGCAGGTGCACATGAAGATGGGCTAGAACTGAATACTAGAACAGACTATGTAGAATTTTCAGTTTTCTGGATTTACACTCAGCAGAATTTAAGTTACCTCAAGAGTAAATAGTCTACAGTTCCCATTCAGAGGAGAACTTTGCTGTCTTCAACAATTTTTTTTGCTGCCTGCATAAATGAGCCTAACTTTTATATGTTCCAATTTTCATATAACTTTCAATTGTGTAACTACACGTTGATACCTTGAAACTGGTACTTCATCTATCAGCTGGGGGGATCTGTGTTCCCTTTTGGTGGCCACTTGCTACCTGCTGCTGCTAGGGGATGAAAGCCTGGGTCTCTACCTTGGGGTGGAGGTACAGGAAATGTGTATGGCAGAGTTGGTCTCATTTCCCACAATGTGCCAAGGGGACCCCAAATTCCCTGGATACCTGGGGCCTGGAGCTTGCCTGTTGACATCAGATTGATGAACAGTGTGGGTGCTTCCATCTCCCCTCTCCCCTCCTGTGGTCCTTGCATCTGGTGGGGGTGGGGAAGGAGTTCAGTGGCTGGTGGTTCCAGGTGATGGCAAAGGTGGTCTTCTGGCTGGAGATGGTGGAGATTTTGCCCATCTGTAGTAGCGGAGAAGATGAGGGTGGAGAGGGATGTTGGAATCACAGAATAGGAGCTACAGCCTGGGCCTCTCCAGGCCCCATGGAGCAACAGGGGGGATGCCCGTGAAGGCTTCTTGCACCTGCCAGGACCCAAAGCAGGCATAATGCGTGTGATTTTTTTGCACATGTAAAACTGATATGTTTAATTACCCCTTACATTATTGTTTTCCTGCGGAGACCCAGTTACAAAGATTATCACTAGAGGGCAGGAGAGACTTCAGTGAGAGAGCAGGCTTCCAGCAGGGCCACCACTTCTCCCATAGACGGGGGCTGAGCTGCCTAAAGCTTTCCCATTCATATAGAAAATGAGGATGTGTATGACGCACTGGGGTAAACTGAAGGGGACGTGGGGACACATATTTGGGCTTAGTGGGAAAATGCATATCATTTTTTTCATGTTTTGAAATTATAGTAAGATACAAAGTAAAGGAAAATAGTAATACTGAATTTGTATAAAATTCTAAAAATTATTTCAAATATTTTACGGTTAAACATGAGCTGGCTTCCACTAACATCTCTTTTTATAACTAATTTTAAACTGAAATGGAAACATGAAACTTCTGATCAAGATTTTTAATTATTTCTTTAAATTCTTGATAATCATCATTGACAAGAAAATTCATGTGTACAATCTGGTGATAAAACATTAAAAACAACTTTATAGCCACTAAAAAATTTATAGCAGTTGAAATTACATTTAAAGACTATGAGCTTTTTCTCACCTTCCATTGACTAATGCAGTGTTGAAATTTCTTGTGATAAGGCATTGGATTTAACATCCATCAAATCTCTTGGATTTGAGTGTACTGAAATAATGCTGAAGCAGAATACACATGCATTTTTAGAGAAGTCACCTTGCAGCCAGCCTGGATGTAACTAAAAAAAGTTCAGCTGCTGCAAAAGATAAGAAGCAGCCCATATACATAGAGTAACCATTGTCCTGATTAGTCCTGAAGGGTTCTGATTTATGTCTTCTGACCTGACATGACTATTCATAGCACCTCCTTTCACTCAAAAAAAACCGAAACCAAAAAACAAAACTGCATCAGTTTGGTGCTGATACATATAACATGGACAAATCTCAGAAACATTAACCTGAGTGAAAGAAGCCAGACACAGAAAAGTGCATGTTGTATGATTGATTTCATTTATTTGAAATGCTAGAACAGGCACAACAAATTTGTAGTGATGGAAAGCAGATGAATAGTTGTCTGGGGCAGCGCTGGGGGTGACGTGGGAGATGACTGCAAAGGGCTAGGTAGGAAATGTAGGCAAGGTTTTCTATCTAGGTTGTGGCAGTGGTCACCCTGGTAGATCACCTACTTATACATCTGTCAAAACTCATAGTACTGTATAATAAAAATAGGTGCCTTTTACTGCATATAAATGATACTTATTAAGTGGATTTCAAAAAAGAACGTGTACCAGTTTGGACAATAAATTATATGGCTTCTGTACATATGCATGAAGAGAGAGATTCAGGGCTGCCATCTGATGCTGGGCCCGCCAGGAGCTCCCTCCTGCTCTCCTTCCTCCGCCTCTGCCCCCTTGGTGGGCACTCTGTGGTCCCTGGGCACGTGGGACACACTCCTCTTGGTGCACAGCAGGCAGTGGCACACTCTGCAGCTGGTGGCTGGGGAAAGTGTGCAGGGGGTGGAGGCCCCCTTCTCTGGCTGGGGGAAGATCAGTGTCCTTGTGCCTAAGGGGGCTTGCTTGAAGGGGGCGGCCCTCCAAGGAGCTGTAGGCCAGGCTCTCCCCAGGAGTGACCAGCCCACGTGCTCCAGGTCCCCGAGCACGCCGGGGCTGCGGACATCACACCACGTTGCTGCACACCTGTGGCCCACTGGAGGCACGCCTACTAGAAAGCTTTGGTCTTGGGAGGGTGCCTATGCCAGTCCCTAAGGCTTACTCCTGAGGCTGGAGTCAGAAATGGGGAAGATCTATGTAAAGGAAATAAACCAACGCCCACTTCTTGGCCCCAGGAAGAAGAAGAGGAATGAGAAGGGGAGGGAGGAGAGACAAGAGAGCAGTCAGACACTTGGGTCTTAAATCCCCTTTCTGGACTTTGGTCTAGAGCGGGTATCGGCACACTTTTCTGTAAAGGGCTAGATACGTGTTTTAGGCTTTTGGGTTGTCCCATCTCTGTTGCAACCACTAAACTCTGCCCTGTCGTTTGAAAGCAGCCATGGACAACATGAAAGTGAATGACTGTGGTCGCGTTCCAATACAACTTTATTTATGGAGGCTGAAATTTGAATTCATGTAATTTTTATGTGTCACAAAATGTAATTCTTCTTTTGAGTTTTTCCAGCCATTTAAAAATGGAGAAAACATTCTTAGCTTACAGGCCTTACAAAACAGATGGTGGGCTGGAATTGGCTGGCTGGGCACAGCTTGCCAATTGCTGGTCTGGAGAGGTGTGTTTCGTATGGGGAATCCTGAGGGTGCAGGGCTTCTGGAAAAGGGATGGCTTTTGGATTTCTGGCTTTCAACACAGTTAAAGAGGCCATGACCTTTAGCTTTCCTGAGATGTTCTCTCAGCTCCTGTTTGTTTTGCACCTAAACCAGAAGTTCTCTCTCAGCCCCTGAAGAACTTTCCCCAACCATAATACACAAATGTTATTATTTGACTTTCAGTCATTTGATTTGGACTTTCAAATAAGTTTTCAGAAATCATCTGGCGTGACAAATTAAAATAAAAGAGGGCCATAAATTGACATAGAAATGTGTTAGGAACCAAAGGTTATGAGGAATCAAATTCTGTGTTTTGAGGTCTATACCAAGGTGTGCGTGGGGTGACTCCCTGAATAAAGTCCAGGGCGGGGGCCCCTTCAGGTACCATTATAGGGAACTAATTCGACACTGGACCAAGAGTCCACTGTAGTCACTGCCCCTTGCACCTAGAGTAGGCAGGCCAGGTAAGCAGCGTCCCTGTAGGAAGGGCCAGGTTAGGGCCTGTTTCTGGGCATGCGTGATACTTAACACCTGCATGCCTTTAGCTCAGCTTGCATTCACAGGCGTCCTCAGCCAGCTCCGCTTTGCTTCCTGCCTCCTCCTTCCTGGGCCCCACGTCTTACTCTCCTTCTGCGCCCCTGGATCCTTTCTCTCCTTATTCCCTTTTCCTCCTCCTTGTCACTTGCACGGTCGTTTGGGTTTTGTTCTCGGGCCTTCCCTGACATCAGGAGTTGGTGCCCCAGGGCGGTGCTGCGGCATAGCTCTTGTCCCTGCCCCACCCTGTCCCTTGGGGGGGTCTCCTGCGCCCACTGTTTGTGAATTATGTGAGAGAAAATGGCAGTTTGGCTCAGGAATAGTGAAGCTGGATAGCATCCCTGGCTCCCTTCACTTGCTCCTCCGTTGGAAGTCAGCCTACAGAGTCCTGCTCCCAGGACGGTGTGGCCATCGGTGGGCTGGCCGCCCTGACCTCTTCTTCCCGCCCTCCCTCTGTCCTTTGCGTCACTAATTATCTTCTCTGTATAGTTAATAGATTATAATTGTGGGTTCTCAGGCCTGCCTCCCCTCAGGGGTTGGTCTGGGCTGTGTGTGTCCCTCCAGGACCTAAAACAGGGCCAGGCCCAGAGTGGGCCTTGGTAATACTTGTTGGCTGGAATTGAATTGGCAGTTCGCTAGCGGGACCTATCCAGTCTGGCTGGAACCTGGGAGCTTGAGCCAGCCCCTGCTGCCTGTCCTCAAGGGACCTCAGTCACGGAGGATGCCTGTGGGTCACTTACTCCAGAACATTCTCCTGTGTCGACTAACAGGGCATCCAGGGGCGAGGAGGGTTGGGGACCTAGGAAGGAGCCCTGTAACACCACAGGGCAGGGAGGGATGCAGACCGGGACAAGGTCAAGGCTACAGAAAGGGACTTTGGCAGGAGCATTGCCATGGGGTGGGGGCAGAGAGAGAGGAAGCAGAGATCAGGGGGAGTGAGATCTGTGCCCCACACTTGGTCCTGCTTTTCCTGCTGGGGCCCTGCCCTGCTGGAGAGAGAAGCTGGTTGCCTCTCCCAGGGAGAATCAGGCCTCGCAGGCAGGAGTTTAAGAGCTCCGTCAGCATCCCCAGGATCTAATTATGGAAGCTGGGGACCCAGGCTCTTACCTCTGCTGTGGTCTGTTGAGAGGGAGAGTCTCAACTCTCAGGTTGCCTTTGCTGAGGGCTCTAGGGGATAACTGCTGTGGGAAAGGGCAATTTTGGGCGGCAGGAAGGGGATTTCTCTGAGGCCCGGTATTTTGTGGATCGAGTGGAGGCACCTGGGAGGCTTTGGAAAATTGGTGGGTGGAACCACGCACCTTGGCCCTCTGTGGCGCTGGCCTGAGCTGCGGCTGCTGCTTTCATCTTTAACGTGTTTGTTCTTTCCTTCACAAAGGACAATAAAAGGAGAGCTTCTAGCATCAGGCTCTGCATAGACACTGACAGGAAGCTCACAGCCTAGAGCGTGGAGGGGGATGGACGTGTCAGGTAATGTACGCTTTAATAAGGAACTGCACAGAACGACGAGGTGGGGCTCAGGAGGCAGCGTCCAACTCTGCCCGGAGGTGGGGCTCGTGGGGACGCCTTCCAGGAGCAAATGGCACTTTTGCAGAAGTGGGTGGGGAGGTGGGAGGATGATCATTTTCAACAGCATTTGCAAAGGAGTGGCTGTGAGAGAGAGCTCTCGTCCTTCCCTTCAGGCAGTCAGGACGCTTTGCCACAGTGCTTGGGAGGGGAATCCAGGATGTTATTTTAGGAACTCCTAAGGGGTCCACCATGAGGGGTATGGTCAGCCCTGGAGTGGGGTCTGAAAGAGTTAAATACTGTTGGCCTCCACTAAAGCTTCCAGGAAGGAGACTGCTGGCTGCCAGCCCTGGGTGTGCATTCTATTCTTCCAGTCTAGGGGGGGCTCTGCAGTCCCCCCACCCCTTCCTCTACCTCCCCTCAGCCCCAACTGCAGCCCCTAGAGAAAGCCTTGGAGTATGAGACTGAGGCTCAAAACAAGGCCCCTGGGTGTGACAGCCGTGGTAGTGGCCGCCACCGGGTTAGATTGTGGGTGTCTGGTGGGTGTGGACCCACCAGATACCCACAATCTATTGTCTTTTAAATTATTATTAGATAAATAATTTATTTAATTAATATAAAAATGAAATTTATATTAATTTTTATTTTATATGGAGTATGCTTGATTTATAATCTTCTGTTAGTTTCAGGTGTACAGCAAAGGGATTCAGTTATACAGATACATATATCCATTCTTCTTCAGATTCTTTTCCCACATAAGTTATTACAGAATATTGAATGGAGTGCCCTGTGCTGTACAGTAGGTCCTTGTTTATTATCTATTTTACATATAGTAGTGTGTATATGTTAAATCCCAGGCTCCTGATTTATCCCTCCCCATCCCCTCTCCCCTTTGGTAACTGTAAGTTTTCTCTTTATGTTTGTGAGTCTGTCTCTGTCTTGTGAATAGGTTCATTTGTATCATTTTTTTAGATTCTACATAGAAGTGATATCACATGGTATTTGTCTTTCTCTGTCTGGCTTACTTCACTTAGCGTGATAATCTCTAGGTCCATCCATGTTGCAAATGGCAATATTTCATTCTTTCCAGCTTCCACTTAACACCCGAGTCTGCTCCGGTCTCATGGCTTCCAGTGTATTCACCAGGATATCCCCTGGGAAACTTGGTCCCCATTCAGGTGTTGGAGGAGCTTAATAGCATCAAGACTTGATTTTTCTTCCAGGAATGGATGATTTAGGGATGTTGGCTCCCATGTTGGCAGAATGGAGACTGGACTTATTGAAGCTTGAGAAGTTTTAAAGAATGTTAGTAGCTGAAAATACTTCAGAGTTCTTGCCCTGGACGTCTCAAATCGGGATATGCAACGCTGTGCCAAGTTAGGATAAATATGGACCATCTTCCTGGAGCATCAATTTGATGTGAATTATCTGTGGGCAATACCACTCCCACCTATGTTTATTAAAACAAATATACATATAGGAATAGAATGCAAACTTCGCATAAATGTTTAAGAGAATGGGGAGTCCTGACAGAAACCTTGAGTTTCAGAAGCAATTCAGGCTCTCCTCCCAGACCCTTGGGATTTGCATTCTTTCCTCTGCTCTGAGTATTGTCCCTCTCTCCACCTTTTACAAATGACAAAACTACGTCCAGAGAGGTGGGTCAGTTAGTTACTCGCCTAAGTGATACCGCAGAATGGGAGGTGGGTGTGTGACTGGAATGCACATGGCTGGACTCCACATTGAGCATGTTGTCTGCCACCCAAAAGCGAATCTGAAGTGCCACGTTTTAGTATTTTGTTTTCAGTCGTGCCATAGAAATAACTAAATCCCACCTGTTAAAGTAGACTCTGAGCATGTTGGAGGGAAGGTAGGGCAGTGGAAGGGTCAGGGACTGAAAGTCAAGAGACTGAATTTTATCCTTGAGCAGTTCTTTCAGTAAATAAGTTCTGTGACTTTAGGCAAGTTGCTCATCTTCCCTGTGCTTGGCCTTCCTTATCTGTAAAATGTGGTGGCTACACAAGATACTAACAAGCTGGCCTTCTACGCAGCGGGACAATGCTTGCCTTCCCAGACCCTCCAGACCTGCAGCTGGGCTCCTCCTGGCCATTCTAGAGCCCCTGAGGGAGGGGCAGCTTGCAGCTCAGTTGGCACCTCCTGCATAACAGTGACCAAGGAAGGCTGCAAATGGGGCTTGGACAGGGTCTGGAAAATCAGCCTTCTACAGGATGCCTCCTGCTTTTGTTGGGGATCATCAGGCTACAAGGTCAAGGTCAGAGCCACTCAAGCTGTCCTCGTAAGGGTGCATGTATGAGGATACACTGGGCAATCTCGTAGCCTCGGGGAGGAAGAACTGCCTGAGCCTGGCACCCAAAGCTGCCCCCACTTCCCGGGGCAGCAGCATCTTTCATCTTCGCAGCTTTCTCTCTCCTCTCATCTTGACTGGCTTCCTCTGCTTGCACACAGCCAACCTGGCTGCCAGCCCAGGAAGGGTGTTGCCCACAGCTTCTCTGTCTGCTACAGAGAGAGAGCTATAAGCTTGGCTGGCTGCTGAGCTTGGGAGGGTGATAGGAGCCTCGCCAATCAGTATGTAAATTTTATTCAACTCTCCTGCTTTTAGTCCAGCGCCTCACCTTTACCTTCCCTGGGCCAGGGATCTCTTATCCTTGAGTTTCTGCAGAGACTAAACCATTTATTTCCCAGCACGATAGTTTCCTGGCAGGGCAGGATTAGGGAAGGACTCTGGGAGAGCCAGCTCTTCCTTGTAAAGACTTTCTCTCTATCCTCCTGTTTTCAGCCCCATTTCTCACCTTGGCTCCAATTCATGAGCCTTGCTGGGGTTCACTGAATGGAACGAGCTTGCTTCTGGCATCCCCACCTCCCCCTTTGCAGGCACTTTGGTTTCAGCTTTCTCTGCTTTGCTTAGTTGACATTATCCAGCCTCTTGCCTCTTCTAAGGGTTTATTAACTTCTGTTGTCCTCTGTCACCGTCATGCCAATTTCTTTGCTCTTGTGGACTCATTCTTTTTCATGTCATCATTTTTACTTTAGTGGGTGTCAGGAGGGAATGGAGATACACATGTGTTTAAACCCCCCTATGCTTAAGTGGAAGTCCCAGTCACCATTCAAGATATTCTTACGTTTCCATCAGTCCTTTGAAACTCTTCTTGTCAAGGACACACATTATTTACATGTTGCCAAGTCTAAAGGTCACTTCACTGAGCTCGCAATACTGTCTCTCAGCAGCATTCCACATACTTGACCCCTCCCTTCTTCATGAACAACTGGCTTCTTTTGACCTTCAAGATGAAGCATTCTTCTGATTTGTCTGTTTCATCCACTGGCTACCTTCACTCTCTTTTGCTAATTCTTCCTCTTCTGAGAATCCCCATGGACTCTTTCCTTGGCCCTCTTCTCTTTTCTGCCTATACACTTTCCCCAGTAGATCTGATCTAGTCCTGGGTCTTTAAATACCTCCTAAAAGCCAGTGACCCCCACATATCCATCTCCAGCCCCGAAACCCCCTGAACTCCAGCTTACTGGACATCTCTATTTGGATACCTAACAAGCATCTCAAACTAGAACTCTTGACTTTCCCTTGAACCTGTTCCTTCCTGGTGTTCTCCATCTAAGTAAATGACATGCCCACATACCCAGTTGTTCAAGACCAAAACACAAGATCATGCTTCACTCTGTCCTCTCCTTCTCTGCTCCCATTTACTACATCAGCAAGCCCTGTCAGTGCCTCCACAATGTACTATTACATCCACTTCTTTCCAGCTCCACTGCAACTACCCTGTCAAGGCCGCCATCATGTCTTGCTTGGACTATGCCAATTACCCTCTGATTGATTTCCCTGCTTCCACCATTTCTCCCCATGTCCCATGAGCCACCTTCCACACTGCAGCCAAAATGATTCCATTAAAAATATCTATTAAAAAAAAAAATCTATTAGGCCCCAATTCACCTAAAGCAGGAGTCAGGAAATGACAGCCTGCTGTCTAAATCTTGCCTGCTACCTGTTTTTTTTTTTTTTTTTTTTGCTACCTGTTTTTATATGAGCCCTAAGCCAAGAATGGTGCTAACGTCTTGCAAAAAAATCAAAAGAATAATATTTCATGTCACATGAAAGTTATATGAAATTCAAATTTTAGTGTTTATAAATAAAGTTGTATTGGAGCACAGCTATAGGCAGTCACTTACGTATTTTCTACGGCTGCTTTTGCACTACAAGGACAGAGTTGAGAGGCTGTGATAGAGCCCTTATGGCCTCAAAACCCAAAATATTTACTATCTGGATCTTTACAGAAAAAGTTTACTAACTCCTGACCTAATCACAAATAGAGTTCTACACTTTGATCATTTAAAATTTGGTGATGGGAGTGTATGGACAGCATGTGTTTTCCTTGTGAGAATTAAGGAATTATTCAAACCATTTGTTTCATTGGGAGAAACTCTTTGGATTGGGCTAAATATACAATAATTCTAAATGAAAAAGAAAACAGATTCTTTCATCTCATTTGAAATCTAAGAGCCAAGATGCACTAATTATCAGAAGTTATTTAAAAATTCAGTCAAAACAAGACTTGCTAATGGATTGGGATGAATAACTTCCTCACCTGTCTTGTAAACATGTTCTTAATTTAGAAATCAGCTGTCCATTAGCAAATAAAATATGGAAGAGAGTTTGTACTAAAAAATGTCTGTCAGGTTATGCCACTCTCTTAAGATTCTCCAGTGATTTCCTATTCCCTTTAAAATAAAACCCAAGCTTTTTACCATGGCCTCTGCTCTTCTACAAACTCCTTCTACCACCCTCCCTTGTTTTACAGGCTTCAGCCACACTGGCCTTTCTGTTGCTCTCTCATTTCTGCCCCAGGACCTTTATACTCGCTCTTCCTTTTGTCTAGAATGTTCATTGCAGCCACAGCTCCTTCTCTTTCATGTGAAAGCTCATACTTACCTCTTCAGATAGGTTTTCCTAGTCTATTTTATCTGGAATAGGCAACCTTTCTCCCAAATGACTCTCTAGAACATCACTTTGTTTTGTTTGCGTTTTAAAAAATTCATGGTAGGACTTCCCTGGTGGCGCAGTGGTTAAGAATCCGCCTGCCAATGCAGGGATCACAGGTTCAATCCCTGGTCCAGGAAGATCCCACATGCCACAGAGCATCTAAGCCTGAGTGCCACAACTGCTGAGCTTGCGCTCTAGAGCCCATGAGCCACAACTACTGAAGCCCGCACGCCTAGAGTCCATGCTCCACAACAAGAGAAGCCACCGCAATGAGAAGCCCGCGCACCGCAATGAAGAGTAGCACCTGCTCGCCACAATTAGAGAAAGCCCGCGAGCAGCAACGAAGACCCAACGCAGCCAAAAATAAACAATTTTTTTTTCTTTTTTTTTTGTTGCGGTACGTGGGCCTCTCACTGTTGTGGCCGCTCCTGTTGCGGAGCACAGGCTCCGGACGCGCAGGCTCAGCGGCCATGGCTCATGGGCCTAGCCGCTCCGCAGCATGTGGGATCTTCCCGGACCGGGGCACAAACCTGTGTCCCCTGCATCTGCAGGCGGACTCTTAACCACTGTGCCACCAGGGAAGCCCAATAAATTTATTAAAAAATAAAATAAAATAAAAAATTCATGGCAAGTATCATTATCCAAACTTACCTTCTTTGTTTGTTTATTTGCAAATAATTTAACTCTCCCACTAAAAAATTAGCTCCCTAAGGAAGGGTCCTTGTCTGTCTTGTTCATTTTTTGTGTGTGTGTGTCTCCACTTACACAGTGCTTGAAATACAGGAGGTGCTGGATAAATATCTGTGCATTAAATGAATGAATGACCAGTTAAGTTAAAGGGAATAGGAACAGGGACAGATCCCGGAGAAGGGGATGTAGGCAGCGCAGTCACCTCCAAATTTGTCTTTTGAACTTTTGCTTCCTTTCCTCACTCTAGGCTAGGGTATTACATGAAATCTGGCCCTTCATAAAGAGTCAGCAAGCAGAATTGAAGGGTAAAGGGGAGGACAAGAAGATTGGGGGTGGGAGGCTGGCTCAGTGGCACAGCTCTGCAAAGGTTTTGCTCTGTTCCTCCGCCCCAAGCAGCACAGTTTTCCCTTGTGACATTCTGTAACTTTCCATGCAACTTTCTCTCACAGCTTTTTGTGGGTAGTTTTCCACGTGGTCAGTCAGCTCCATCAAGTGTGGGCCGTGGAACGTCTGGGATGGTCCTGAGACTATCCGAAGGGTGGCGTGGTGTGTTGTTTGTACCTGGAACCAGTTCCCTGCTCTCCTTTGTGTAGGAAAGTCCAGGAGTGACACACAGGATGTTCCTTCGTGGCTCTTTTTAAAGGGAATGGTTCAAGGAAGCTCATTTTGCCTCTACGTTAAAACCGGAATCTGTGGTCTGCAGCTCAGAGAAGATGTGGCGACACAGATTCTCCCTGGGAGTTCGGGCTGTAGTTTGGGAAATGACAATGTAGCAGTTTCCTTTCCTTTGTGTTGTTGTGTGGTTATTAAAGGTTTTGATTTGGGGAAAAAAACAAACATAAAAATAGCTACAAATATATTTATAAAAAAAAGAGGGAGAGAGAAAATGTTCACCTTTTGAAGAAGGCAGAGTGGGAAGCCGGGCGCCTGAGCACGTTTCCTCTGTGAGTGACTTGAGGCTCTAGGGTGGTCACAGCGCTCCGGCAGAATTTTTACAAAACTAGGGAAGCGGTGGACCAAGTTTTGGAAACTCTGCCCCCTCTTCTGATGCTCATAGCCCAGGGAAGGCTCTACCCTAAGGTGAGCTGGGGAGCAGCAGCTGCCCAAAGGGGGCCTTGCAGAGCTCTCTCACCCCTCCCGCCTTGCCTGCAGTCCTGGGGCCGTGACCGCGCTCCCATCAGTGATTCAGGGAAGAAGGATGCTCAGTCAACTTGCAAGACTGGGCATCTCCCAGCAACACATTCTTATTGTCTTAGAAGCACAGCTGCTGGCAAGTTCCTTGGTCATGTCTCAGTGATCTGTGTACCTGTTTCTTGGGCCTCTTTATGTCTGACCCAGTTCTTAGTCCAGATCTTGCTTCTTAATTAACTCAGGGGCTTGTGTAATAAGTGGCACACCCACACTGTGATGAGCCCTGTTCAGGCCTTATTCTCTTACGTTCTGGCTTGTTCTATGAGTTTCTAAGGATGTGGGTTGGGGAGGCAGGGAGAGCTGTTACCGGGTCTGCCCGATCTGGGCACCAGGATCTATGCAGTGACTGCCTGTTGGAAGCCACCAAGCCAAGGTGTCTTTCTATAACGGCAGGTGTCTTATCACCAAAGCCAGTAAATGGCTTTCCTTGGAACCCTAGAAAGACAATGACAGCACAAAGGTTAGTCTAGAAGGACTGAGCTGACACTGGGGGACGAGAACTATGGAAGTGGACTGAAGCAAATGGATATACACAGGAAATCACACAGAAGATGAAGGGTTCTTCAGTTATTGATGCTAATTCCTCTTCACTAGGGGACTATGACAACAACAGCCAGCTGTGGCTGAGGAATCATCCCTGTCCTGATTCTGTTAACATCCTCTCCTTTTGTTGTCTTACCCTGGTTTTAGTTCCTTTTTTATTTTTTAATTAGTTAATTATTTATTTTTGGTTGCCTTGAGTCTTTGTTGCCGTGTGCGGGCTTTCTCTAGTTGCGGCGAGCGGGGGCTACTCTTCATTGCAGTGCACAGCCTCCTCATTGCAGCGGCTTCTCTTGTTGTAGAGCACGGGCTCTAGGTGTGTGGGCTTCAGTAGTTGTATCATGGGGGCTCAGTAGTTGTGGCTTGTGGACTCTAGAGCGCAGGCTCAGTAGTTGTGGTGCATCGGCTTAGTTGCTCTGTGGCATGTGGGATCTTCCCGGACCCATGTCCCCTGCATTGGCAGGCAGGTTCTTAACCACTGCGCCACCAGGGAAGCCCCTGGTTTTAGTTCTCAATCCTCATTTTTGTCTCAAGCTGTCTGCATACCGCTTTATCTACCCTGAAATGATTTACTTTCTGAAACTGGGATTTAGTGTCAAGAGTGGAAAATTCCCAGCCTTTCCACCAGCAGTTGCTCAAAGTTCACAGTAAAGAAGCAGGTCTTCAGTGACTATGCTTTTGAGGAGGTATAATTTCATCCAGTGTGTCTGGCTCTGCATGGACTTCTCAAGATTCCAGTGACAGCCTTTGGGCCACGGAGTCAACATGACATGAAAACAGTCTCCTAGGGCTTCCCTGGTGGCGCAGTGGTTGAGAGTCCGCCTGCCGATGCAGGGGACACGGGTTCATGCCCCAGTCCGGGAAGATCCCACATGCCGTGGAGCGGCTGGGCCCGTGAGCCATGGTCACTGAGCCTGCGCGTCTGGAGCCTGTGCTCCGCAATGGGAGAGGCCACAACAGTGAGAGGCCCGCATACTGCAAAACAAAACAAACCAGTCTCCTATATTTATCCAAAAAAAAAAAAAAGTGAAAACACTAATTCAAAAAGATATAGGCACCCCAATGTTCATAACAGCATTATTTACAGCAGCCAAGATATGGAAGCAACCTAAGTGCCCATCAACAGATGAATGGATAAAGAAGATGTGGTGTATATATACAATGGAATATTACTCAATCATAACAAAGAATGAAATTTTGCCACTTGCAACAACATGGATAGACTTGGAGGGTATTATGCTTAGTGAAATAAGTCAGACAGAGGAAGACAAATACAGTATGATATCACTTATATGTGGAATCTAAAAAAGAAAACAAACCAGTGAATAGAACAAAAAAAAGACTCATAGGTATAAAAGACAAACTAGTGATTACCAGTGGGGAGAGAGAAGGGAGAGGAGCAGGATAGGGGTAGAGGATTAAGAGGTACAAACTACTGTGTACAGAATAAATAAGCTACAAGGATATACTGTACACCACAGGGAATATAGCCAATATTTTATAATAACTGTAAATGGAATATAACCTTTAAAAATTGTGAATCACTATGTTGTATACCTGAAACTTATAAAATGTTGTGTATCAACTATACCGCAATTGAAAAAAAAAAAAGCAGGCCCCTAATGCCCTCTGGTTTACAACTTTGGATCTGAACCTTCCCTGACAGCCCCGCACACTGTGTTCTGGCTTGCTCCTGATCCCTCCTGTTCTCAATCTGGCATTTTTCATCTTTGGCCTCACTTTACCTTTTCTATCTGACAATTGGTCCATGCTGCTGGTTCTGCTCTGTTATTGCCACGTGGCTAAAAGCTCTCTTTCCAGCCTTTCTTCCGAAGTTCCCTGGTTCAGATCCCTCCAGGGAGCTTCTGCCAGCCTCACCCAGTTGAAGAGCAGGATCTAGATGCATCTTAGCGTCTCTGTCAGCTTCCTTCTCTGCCTCACACTGGGCCAGGCCACCAGCACAGGCTGTTGATAAGGGTGGATGCTGACTGCCAAAGGCTCCTTACTGCCCAGTCATTGATTCCCACCCTCTGGTCTCCTACCATTAAGCATCTTCCATCTGCAGCCACTGGGGTTTTGGTGTCTAACCATTTCATGACCACATGCATGGGGTACACATTTACATTACCCCCCTGAGAGCACCCTTTTGGTAATTAATAGTCCTCACATTTGTTCAGTGACATATGGTCAAAAGAGTACCTTAGTATAGTCACGTATATTGTCTCATGTCCATACCTCTTTCTGTTTTCTTTTGCCGAAACTACACTGACACATCATAATCACCCAGGGTCCATGTGCCTTAATTTCTTCCATTCTTTCTATGGCTTGAAAGCTCATTTCTTTTTAGAGCTGAATAATATTCTATTGTCTGGATGTACCACAGTATATTTGTCCAGTAGGCTACTGAAGGACATCTTGGTTGCTTCCAAGTTTTGGCATTTATGAATAAAGCTGCTATAAACATTTGTACGCAGGTTTCTGTGTGGACATGTTTTCAGATCATGTGGGAAAATACCAAGGAGCACAATTGTTGGGTTGTGTGGTAAGAGTGTGTTTAATTTTGTAGGAATTTGCAAACTGTCTTCCAAAGTGGCTATACTACTTTGCATTCTCATCAGCAGTGAATTAGAGTTCCTGTTGCTCCACAACCTCATCAGCATTTAGTGTTGTCAGTATTCTGAATTTTGGCCATTCTAATAGGCATGTAGTGGTATCTCATTGTCGTTTTAACTTGTATTTCCCTAATGACATATGATGTTGAACATCTTTTCATATGCTTATTTGCCATCTGTATATCTTCTTTGGTGAGGTGTCTGTTAGGGTCTTTTGCTCATTTTTTAATTGGTTCATTTTCTTATTGTTGAGTTTTAAGGGTTCTTTGTGTAGTTTGGATGACAGTCCTTTATCAGATGTATCTTTTCCAAATATTTTCTCCTAGTTTGGGGCTTGTTTACTCATTCTCTTATTAGCTCTACTTTTGTAGATAATAAATGCTACAAATTATTGAGAGCTTACCATACACAAGCACTGTGCTAAATACCCTACATATATTATCTCATAAAATTCCAATGAGATGCCGTGTTTACTGAGGTTCTCTAAACTGTAAGTAGCAGAAACCAACTCTGGCTAGCTAAGTAAAGAAGAAATGTACTGAAAGGATAGTAGGGTATCTCATGGGATAGGAAGCAGAGCGGAATAATCAAAATTTGGAAGGGTAGAAACCCACGCTTGCCTACTTTTGTAGGCTCTTTAGAATGTGGGTTTGGGGGATAAATCTGGGCAGTCCTATTGGCTCCTAGCCCCTGCTATCTCTTTGTTCCAAATACCACATTCCTTTGAGGGCGAATCTGATTGGGTCAGGTATCTATCCTTGGGCCAATAAGGTTGAAGGGACTTGCATTACAGGCATGGCCACTGGGGTCCCTTGCCTTTCTTTGTATCAGGGCTGTTCTCAGAGAAAGGGAATCACTGTGAACCAGTTAGCCACCAAAAGGACATCTACTGCAAGCAAATAGTTGTATCAGTCAAGGTCCTGGCACTCAAAAGTGGGTCATTGAAGTACATTAATAAGGGGATTAAGAGGGAAGAGTTTAGGGAAAGCAGCAAGGTATGTTAGAGTATCCTGGGGCTCGTGACAGTGGGGAGCTGTTCCGTGCCAGGCCTGAAGAGGAAGGAGGAAGTAGTGGTTTTGAAACCTGTGGAGAAAGCTATAGGGAGAAGGCTGCCTGAAAATTAGCTGTGGTTTTGGGGAGAAGGTCACAACCAACTCTCAGCAACCCAGCAGTGTGGGATCTAGGGAAATAAATATTAAGATTTCACTCTCCTCCCACCTGCCCATTTCTTGGACACAACCAGAGCCAGAGAGCAAAGGAGTCCCTTGATAAAGTTCTTTTTTAAAATTTTATTTATTTATTTATTTTTGGCTGCGTTGGGTCTTCATTGTTGCGTGTGGGCTTTCTCTAGTTGCGACGAGTGGGGCTACTCTTCAATGCAGTGCACAGGCTTCTCATTGCAGTGGCTTCTCTTGTTGTGGAGCACGGGCTCTAGGTGTACGGTCTTCAGTAGTTGTGGCTCATGGGCTCAGTAGTTGGGGCGCACGGGCTTAGTCGCTCTGCGGCATGTAGGATCTTCCCGGACCAGGGCTTGAACCCGTGTCCCCTGCACTGGCAGACGGATTCTTAACCACTGCGCCAGCAGGGAATTCCCCCTTGATACGGTTCTTATAGTCCAGCCTCCCCAGACTCCTCTACTCTTCTGTGTAGAGAAGAGTGGAGAGTGGATATGGAGGGGCAAATAGAAGACAGTCAACACAGTAATATAAATTTCAGTTCATGGATGAAGACTCTCAGGTTTGGAGGAGTTAGTGACAGGTTTAGATTCACACAGTTAATTCAGGGTCAGAGTTAGGGTTTGAACTCAGTCAGTCTGACTCCAGAACCTGTGCTTTTGACCACTGTGCTCTCAGATGAAGACTCTGGATTCAAACACTGGACACACCACACACAACTCAGGTGAGGACTTTATCTCTCTGGTCCCCTTGCAACATCACCTCTTAGCTGCAGCAGCAACAAGAGCTCATAGTCCAGCCCCCTCGCCCCCTCAGTGGTGCTGATAGACATACACTTGCTGGTTTCCTTCAAGCAGGAAAGCCCGTCCTCCTGGGCTTTGCAGGGCTGTATGCTTTGGAATATCAGAGGCAGTCAAAGTAGAGTCCAAGCCTCTTGACACCATGCAAGCAGCTCCGCTCTCCTGTGGGTAGGAGTGTGATCAAAATTTAAATTGCACTCCAATTAAGTCTCTCCTCCTCTCTAAGTACTCAGGGGATCATTCTCAGGCTTGGACCATGTACCTGTGAGAGCTAATACCATTATCAGATGTCCATTCCTCTCACATAAATAGTCCCATTAGCACCTTGTCTGTCTGGCCTTACACTTTCCTGCCACTGCTTGGAGCTCCCCAGACAAACACATTTCTAATCAGGCATGCAGAGGAACATGTCATTAATGGCAATAATATTCACTGTATGGTTTCCTTTCCCATTATTTTATAGCTCTTTAACCTATTTAATAATAGATAACATCTACGATATACTTGCTGTGTGCTAGGTACTATGCTGTTTTTACATGAACTGTCTCATTTCATATTGACAATAAGCCTAGGAGCTAGCTAGGTACTATTTAATCCCCACTTTAAGATGAGGAACTGAAATTTATAGGGGTGAAGTATGGAGCTGTAAAGCAATAGAATTATTATTAAGTAGTGGATCCAAGATTTGAAGCCAGACAGCCTGGCTCCAGAGCCCACAGCACTTAAGCCATGATGACTCCTGTTCTGGATGCCCTGTATTCATAAAAGAGTGAACTTTAACCATCTTCCTCCACTTCAGAGGTGAAACTTTAATATATATAGGGAATAGGAGTATGGTGCAAACTGTTAGTGATCACCAAATATCAATGTATTCATGTAAAGTTTCCATCTCTATTGCAGCTGTGTTAGAGACATGTGACTAAGTCTGGCCCATTAGATGTAGGCAGGAGTGATATATACCATTTTAAGCCTGGCAATAACCCCCCTGCACTATCAGCCGCTCTCTCTTTCCTGTCTATGGTTCTAGAAGTTAAGAACTCTGAGATGACTAAATTGCAATTTGTAAGGAACTTGTTACTGCGTGGAGAGGGCAACGCAGAACAGTTGCCTGACCTGCATTGGATAGTGACATAAGTGAGAAATAAACCTTTGTTGGGTTAGACCGCTTAGAGTTTGGGGTTTCTTTATTACCACAGTATAGCTTATTGTACTCTAATATAAATTTCTTACTCATAGAGATACTGGTACCTCTAAGTAGGGCACTGCTCTAACAGCTTAATGGTCTGGTGGTATGCTGAGCGGAAAACTAAGGTTGGAGACTGGAAATATCTCACTGCTTTATTTATTTATTTTTAATATCTGTCTATCTATCTATCTAGCTATCTATCTATCCTTCTGGCTGCACCAGGTCTTAGTTGTGGCAGGTGGGATCTTTGTTGCCACATGCAGGACCTTTGTTGCAGCATGTGAGATCTTTAGTTGTGGCATGTGGGATCTTTTTTTTGGTTGCAGCATATGGGATCTTTAGTTGCGGCATGTGAACTCTTAGGTGCGGCATGTGGGATCTAGTTCCCTGACTAGGGATCGAATCCTGGCCCCCTGCATTGGGAGCGCGGAGTCTTAGCCACTGGACAACCAGGGAAGTCCCTCTCACTGCTTTAATGCTGAAACATCAATAATTGGTCTAGGGATTTCCCCGACGGTCCAGTGGTTAAGACTCTGCCTTCCAATGAGGGAGGTGCAGCTTCAATCCCTGGTCAAGGAGCTAAGATCCCACGTGCCGTGGGGTGTGGCCAAAAATTAAAATAAATAAATAAAAAAAAATTGAAGGAAATCTTAAAAAAAAAATTCGATCTAACTTGGGAGGCAGAATCCATGTTTATTTATATGACATTTCTAGGAGCAGAGATTGAAAAACAGAACATTAGTAATGTGTGTTGACTACTGTTGGCTGCAGTTGTCAAGGTATTACAAGAAAAAAGATGAGCTCAGAATAGAATTGGCCAGAGACTGGCAGAATGAATAAAAATCAAACTAACAGACAAACTAACAAACATCCATGACTCAACTATATGCTGTCTACAAGAGACACATGTTAGATTCAAAGACAGAAATAGATTGAAAGTAAAAGGATGGAAAAAGATATACCATGCAAATAGTAACCAAAAGAAAGCTGGAATGGCTATATTATTATCAAAGTACTCTTTAAGACAAAAATTGTTACTAGAAACAAAGAAGAACATTTTAATTCTTTTATTGTTATAAAACAATCAATCCAACAAGCAGTTATAAAATGATAAATCTCTGCATCTTACAAAAGAGCCCCAAAATACATGAAGTGAAAAATGAGAATTGAAGAGAGAAATAGAGTTTTACAATAATAGTTGGAGACTTCAGTACCTTACTTTCAATAATGGATAGAACAGACAGATAATAAAGGATAGACAGATAATCAACAAGGAAGTAGAGACTTGAACAACAATATAAACAGACTAGACCTAACAGAGAAATAGAACTCTGCACTCAACAACAGCAGAATATACATTCTTCTCAAGTACACATGGAACATTCTCTAGGATGGACCATATGTCAAGCCATAAAACAAATCTCAATAAATTTTAAAAGTTTGTAATAATGTATGTTCCTCAACCACAGTAGAACGACATTTGAAAGCCATAACAGAAGGAAATTCACAAACATGTTGAAATTAAACATATTTCTTCTGAATAATCAATGGATCAAAGAAGAAATCCCAAGGGAAATTAGAAAATACTCTGAGATGAATGAAAATGAAAAAAATGGGGACTTCCCTGGTGGTCCAGTGGTTAAGACTCTGCGCTTCCACTGCAGGGGCAAGGGTTCGATCCCTGGTTGGGGAACTAAGATCTCACATGCCGTACCGCATAGCCAAAAAAAAAAAAAAAAGAAAAAGAAAGAAAGAAAAAACTGGGCAAAGAATCTGATCGACATTTCTCCGCATAAGATATACAAACGGCCAATAAACACATGAAAAGATGTTCAACATCATTAGTCATTAGGGAAATGCAAAGTAAACTATGAGATACAACTGCCCACCCACTAAGCTGGCTATAGTCAAATAGAGACACTGACAAGTGATGGTGAGAATATGGAGAAATTGAAACCCTCATACGTTGCTGGTGAGAACGTCATATGGGATGGGCTTTCTGGAAAAGAGTTTGACAGTTCCTCAGAATCTTGAACGTAGAGTTCTTATATGACCCACAAATTCCACCCCTAGATATCTATCCGAGAGAAATGAAAACATACATCCACGCAAATACTTGTACACAAGTGTTCTTGGCAGCGTTATTCATAATAGCTCCAAAGTAGAAACAGTCCACATGTTCATAAACAGATGAATAAACAAAATACAGTAAGTCCCCTACGTACGAACAAGTTCCATTCTGAGAGCACATTCGTAAGTCCAAGTTGTTTGTAAGTCCAACAAAGTTAGCCTAGGTACCCAACTAACACAATCAACTATATAGTACTGTAATGTAATAGTTTTAGAATACTTTTCACACAAATAATACATAAAAAACAAACAAACACAAAAAATGAAGAAAACATTTTTAATCTTACAGTACAGTACCTTGAAAAGTACAGTAGTACAGTACAACAGCTGGCATACAGGGGCACATCGAGTGAACAGGCAAGAAGAGTTACTGACTGGAGGAGGGAGATGGTAGAGCTGAAGGATCGTTAGCAATAGGAGATGGAGGGCAAGCTGCAGTTTCACTCATGCCTGACGGTGATGGCACAGGTTCTGGTTCCTTGCTGGAACCAGATGCGTGTTCACATCTTTGAAAGTTTGCAACGTGAAGGTTCATATGTAGGAGACTTACTGTATAGTGTATCTACACAATGGAATATTATTCCGCCATAAAAAGAAATGAAGTACTGATTCATATTACAGTGTGGATGAACCTTGAAAACATTATGCTAAGTGAAAGAAACCAGACACAAAAGACCACATATTCCATTTATCTGAAATACCTAGAATAAGCAGATGTATAGAGTCAGAAAACAGATGAATCTAGGGGATAGAGGGAATGGGAAATGGGGAGTGACTGCTAATGGTTACAAGGTTTCTTTTTGGGTGATGAAAATATTCTGAAATTAGACAGTGGGAATGGTTGCACAGCTTTGTGAGTATAGCAAAAAACACTGGATTGTACATCTTAAAAGGGTGAGTATTATGGTCGCAATTATAGCTCAACTTAAAATAAAAAAGCATAGGATTGGCTGTTTTGCCAATTAAATTAAATGGAATAGACAAAGTCCAGAATATTGAGGCCTGCAGAGTTAGAAAAGCTGACTGCTTCTAGTTCCCAGATAGAAAGAGATGGGAATTTAAAAGGCTTTGCGTGGCAAAGGCCCAAGGAAATATCTCAGCTGGTTAAAGTGAATCATGGAAAATACCTGATTAAAGGTGTGTTCCGGGCTTCCCTGGTGGAGCAGTGGTTGAGAATCCGCCTGCCAATGCAGGGGACACGGGTTCGTGCCCCGGTCCGGGAAGATCCCACTTGCCGCGGAGCGGCTGGGCCCGTGAGCCATGGCCGCTGAGCCTGCGCGTCCGGAGCCTGTGCTTCGCAATGGGAGAGGCCACAACAGTGAGAGGCCCGCGTACTGCAAAAAGAAAGAAAAAAAGGTGTGTTCCTTTGTTCCAGCTAGCTTCAACGAAATCACTCTCACATTGAAAGAGAGTATGCGGGGGCAAGAAGGCAAAAGAATAAAGCAAACTTGAAAACTGTATCTTAGAAAAGGAACACTGAGTGTGAGTATTGGCACATGGAATGGTCTGGATGCAAATAGGTTAGAAAGTTATTTTTGAGGAAACTGTATTGTTAAAGAAACCACAAGCCTGTGTAAAAAGTTTGAGTCCTTTAGTTAAGCCTTAAAACTGTGCAGGAAGTTGCACAGCCCCTAAGAAAACATTCTCTCCAGTGCCCTCTTTAGATGTGGCCAAAGAGAGTAAGGTCCAAGAGGAAGCCTCTCAGATGGTGGTGCCTAGGATCACAAAGAACAGTGAAGGGCTGAATTCCTACCCCTGGCTAGGCAGCCATTCTAATGTCTGCCCGTTGGTACGTCAGCATTGCAATACCCATGTATTCAGCAGTGTCATACCAGTGTAGCTGTGGAACAGTGACCGCTGTGGGTCTCTCAGTCTTCCCCTTTCCGAATGGGAGTGTTAAGTGAAGTTTTCCTCTTCCTGTTCCATCACTGCACATTTGTATGTTGGCATGGGTATGAGACAGACAACTTGCCCTTTTAGTTCACAGTCTAAAAGAAGTCACATTTGTTCCTGACAGAGAGGACTGAGAAACGCAATGACAGATTGGATTTTGGATTGTTTTCCATGAAGAGCAGTAGAAGGTGTTCTATTTGTAGGAAGAAGGGAACAAAGGGATATTTAATGACCAGAAGAGGACACTGTGGTGGAGACTGTTATTTGTTTACCACATAGGCTTGCCATGTGCTCCTCTACATTTTTCAGCCTACAATGTTGGGCAGTAATTTTTCTTTCTTGTAAAGTATCTCTGATGTCAAGGTATCAAGCTTTTGGAAGACTTACCAAATGAGTTTGAATGTTTCTCCTCTTCTATTCTCTGACGCATCTGTTTAGATCAGTATTATTTATACCTTAAATTTTTGTGACTCCATTTGGGCTTGCAGTTCTCTTTGTGGAAGAGTTTTAATGCCAGACTCAATTTCTTTGATAGCTATAAGACTATTGGCATTTTCTATTTCTTCTTGTGGCAGTTTTGGTAAATTGTATTTTTTAAATAAAGTTATTTATTTTATTTATTTATTTTTGGCTGCATTGGGTCTTCGTTGCTGCACACGGGCTTTCTCTAGTTGCAGTGAGCGGGGGCTACTCTTTGTTGTGGTGCACGGACTTTTCACTGCGGTGGCTTCTCTTGTTGCAAAGCACGGGCTCTAGGCACGCAGGCTTCAGTAGTGGTAGCTCGCGGGCTCTAGAGCACACGCAGGCTCAGTAGTTGTGGAGCATGGAGTTAGTTGCTCTGTGGCATGTGGGATCTTCCCGGACCAGGGCTTGAACTCGTGTCCCCTGCATTGGCAGGCGGATTCTTAACCACTGCACCACCAGGGAAGCCCAGTAAATTGTATTTTAACAAACTTGAATATTTCACCTAAAATTTCCAATTTATTGGCATAAATATGCACATATAGAACGCCAATTTATTGGCATCAAGTTGCTTATAATAGCCTCTCATTGTCCTTACATGTATGTAAAGTCTGTAGTGATATCCCATTTTTTATACCCGATTTTGGTATTTGTATTCTCTCTCTCATTTTTTTTTTCTCTCTAGATCTGCCTTGCCAGGCATTTATTAATTGTATTAGTCTATTCAAAGAATACACTTTTGACTGCTGATTTTCTCTATTGCATGTCTTTTTCTCTATTTCATTGATTTTTGCTCTATCTTTATTTTTCCCTTCTATTTGTTGGAGGGGTGTTTAATTTGCTGGGTTTTTTTCTAAAAGTTTTTGATTTGGACACTTAGATCACTGGTGTTCAACTTTTCTTATGTTTTAATATATACATTTAAAAAAATTAATTAATTATATTTATTTTTGGCTGTGTGAGGTCTTCGTTGCTGTGCATGGGCTTTCTCTAGTTGCGGCGAGCAGGGGCTACTCTTTGTTGCAGTTCGTGGGCTTCTCATTGCAGTGGCTTCTTTTGTTGTGGAGCACAGGCTCTAGGTGCACAGCCTTCAGTAGCTGTGGCACGCGGGCTTCAGTAGTTGTGGCACGCGGGCTCAGTAGTTGTGGCTTGCGGGCTCTAGAGCACAGGCTCAGTAGTTGTGGCACATGGGCCTAGTTGCTCTGCGGCATGTGGGATATTCCCAGATGAGGGCTCGAACCTGTGTCCCCTGCATTGGCAGGCGGATTCTTAACCACTGCACCACCAGGGAAGTTCCTTAATATATACATTTAATGGTATAGGTTTCTTCTAGCTACAGCTTCAGTAGTGTTATTGACCACACTACCTCCCTTCTCCCACTGATCAAGTAGTGAAAGACTCTTAGATGGTGAAAGTGCAGGATGGAAACTGTGTGAATTTCTGAGTCACTGTTTGGAGGGAAGCCATACGGGAGAGCTGCCTGACCTGCGTTGGCTTGTGATATGAGCAAGAAACATAACTTTAATGTGTTGAACTACTGAGTTTTGTTTGTTTGTTTTGAATAGGTTGCTATAACCTAACTTATCGTGGCTAATATAAGAGGGCCTGTCTTACATCAGCTCCTGTATTGGTCCACATTGCAGAAGACCTCTTCTCCTTTATTTACTCAAATATCAATATTATGAGATTGTTGTTATAAGAGGTTTTTACTGAATATGTGGGGATAATGGAGGGGTATTACAGCACAGCACACAATAGGAAACAACTTTACATTGAATATGCCTTCCTCTTCATCGCACATGAAATTTGTCTTTATTTCTCTTTTTGGTTTGGCCCTGCCAGGTTTTTGAGTTCTCTTCTCTATTTAAGCTTTTCCCTCACAGTTTGTATTCTCTTCTCTTCCCATCCTTCCTATTCTAAGGCACCTCAAAACTCTCCAGTTTTTACATATAGCTTTTCCTTACCTAGGATAAAATCAAATTCCTAGTCATGGTGTCTTCTCTACTGACCAAAGCACACCCAGAGGTCTGGGGCAGAAATGGGGCTGTGGGCAGCCTGTTGGAGAATCAGGGTGGGCCTTCCAAGCTAAGAGGTTTTTTCCCAGAACCTAGAGTTGTATTTAAAAAAAATTTCCTGCCACTTTTTTTTTTCTATGCTTGGGTTTTTATTTATTTTATTTCACTTCTTTTATTTTTCACATAGTTGAAATCATGCTTTGCGTTGTACTTTTATAACTTAGTGTTCTATCATAAGCATTTACTACATTACTATATGATTTTGGTAAGCATCTTTTTACATTTGCATTTTTTTCCTATTTAAAAACACAATGATCAATCCCAGGGTGTAAAGAAGGACAAATTAACTGAAGTTAACTTGTCCCCCTGAAATCCCATCCACTGGACAAAGAGCATTTTACACAGTGGGCTGCATGACTTCAGCTTCTGACAGTTGAACAGAAAGAAAAATATTCGGAAAGTCTGTGAGTGACTGCTTGGACAGAGCTATCCCTCATCAAACTGTAACCGAGCCATGGCCCTGGTGGGACAGCCTGGTGTGCTGGGAATCAGGACTGCCAGGTTAGATGCATCTGTGTGTCTGGAGCAGTTGTGGGGAGGGGGTGAGGCAGCAGTCTGCTCTCAGAAGGATCTAGGAACCTGTTGGGAGAGGGTCAAGCCTGTGCACATTGCTCGTGTTGCCCTGACCATCCTCAGAGGGAGGGGCTATAATGGAAAGTGAATAAAAACAGGGCTGCTTCACTGATTTCTGTGGGAGTTTTGGGCTACCTTGCTTTGTGTTCTCTGTAATAGTGACCCATGGAGGACAGGGAGGGGATGGTGGGAGGGATCCTTCCTTCTCATGGTAGATAATCCTGGAAACGGATTGGATACAGCTGCCTGAGCCATGAGTGGACCGAACTATGTTGGTCTGGAAAAGGAGGGTTGCAAGACCACCACGACAGGCTGCCACAAAAATTGGCCATGACTTCAATGTTCAGCCTGATTGGGTACCAGTCACCAACTAACATAGAGGCCAGAGGTCAGAGGGCTAATGTGGTGACTCTTAGCACTGTTCTCAGATCCTCAACTGAGGAAGAGAGAGAAGCTACAGGGACAGGTGGACTCAGCCAGGTGCCTGCAGCCACTGGGTTCATAGGGAGGCCTGTGGGCCAGGTTAGAGACAGGAAAACCCTATACTGAAGAGTAACCTCTGCATGGGGCTTAGGGAGGGGTCTGAAGATGTAGGCTAGAGCTGCGAGGAAAAAGGCCTACCAGGACCAAAGGGCCAGGTAATATGAGACAAGTAAGAACACTGGGAATCTGGCTTTATTGGAAGCCTGCCATGGAATCAGTGCAGATGCTCTTTCGCCTTCCCTCTTCAGGCCCAGGGAGGGTGACACCCTGATGCTACCAGCCCTTGAGTATCATACAAATCCTCATGGTTCCCTACACCCTTGCCACATCTTTGTAAATAGTCCCTCTATTAAATTATCTATTAAATCAATTATCCTAATATGAAGGTAGCATCTGTTTGCTTCTGGGACCCTACTGATATAGAAGCCATTCTGTTGCTGGCTCTGGGGAGGCCCTCTGGACCAGCTCTGGAGATGGAGTCTGGGGACAGGGCTTTAAATAGTAGATGCCTGCAGGAGGGGAAAGGACAAAAGATAAGGACAGAGAGTGTAACTTCATTGACATACTCCAGAGATCCCTGGTAGGAATGGAATTTGGCAATGCATTTATGCCTAACTCATCGGGATGGGTAGAGATCAGACAGATCTGATTTGAAGCAGTGGGTGGGGTGGTGGTATTAGGAAGCAGGACCATTAATATCACCCAGATCTTATTCCACTTGCTCTCTGGAGAAGGGCTGAGCAGCAGTCTAGACCCTGGAGGGGGGAATGAGTGATTAAAGCTAGAGCCCACTGAAGCAGGAGTAGGGTGGGAGGGGTGGGACCTGGCCCTGGAGTCCCGGCACAGGGTCGGGCCCCTCTACAGCTTTGGCAGAAGGAACAAAGATGCTCACAAAACAGTATGGGAGGACATTCTTCCCCACTGACTTCCAGGATATACTCACATGGAAGGAATGTTTGAGAGAGACAGAACTGGAAACATCCAGAAAACATGAAGGGTTGGGGAGGGTGGGCATGAGGAATTTAAAAACAGGTTTATTATAAACTTAATAAATGCTGGAAAAGTGACAGAATTTGGAAAAGTTAATTTGAAAACATCACCACCCTGGAGCACTAAATCTGGTTTTATTTACCCAGGCCATGTGATATTTCCTTTAGTAAAATAAGAGATTTATACATGTTGGAAATGGAGCTTTTATTGTGTAATCTTTACAGACTTTCCAATCATGAATATGTGACAGAAATAAAATGTGGGAAAATGACTCAGGTATTTATTCCCCTAAATTCTCCCAGGGCCTTTGCACATGCTGTTTCCAAGGTGTGGAACCTGGAAGGAGGTCAGTTTTTCTTGTTATGCTCTGTTACAGCTCTTGTACTTTTCTTTCCAGCACTATCACTGTTGAAGTTATGTGTTCAGGCGGTCATTTGATTAATGTCCTGTCTTGCTAAATAGCTGTAACCTCCATGAAGGCAAGAAGTGTTCTGCTGACCATTGTTGCTCTAGGACCTAGAGCCTGACACCTGCTAGATACTCAGTAGATATTTCATGGATGACTGCCCAAAGGACTTTTAGAGCATGTCAAGACTGGCTTCCCAAGTAAGAGCAGGTGAACCAATAAAGACGCAGACGTAGAGAATGGACTTGAGGATATGGGGAGGGGGAGGAGTAAGCTGGGACGAAGTGAGAGAGTAGCATTGACATATATATACTACCAAATGTAAAACAGATAGCTAGTGGGAAGCAGCTGCATAGCACAGGGAGATCAGCTCGGTGTTTTGTGACCACCTAGAGGAGTGGGATAGGGAGGGTGGGAGGGAGACGCAAGAGGGAGGAGATATGGGGATATATGTATATGTATAGCTGATTCACTTTGTTATACAGCAGAAACTAACACACCATTGTAAAGAAATTATACTCCAATAAAGATGTTAAAAAAAAAAAAAGAGCAGGTGAACCACAGTGTATAGTTCTGCTAACCTTGGGCCTATATTCCCTGCATTGCTCCGTGAAAAGACCTTTTTCTGACACCACACTAGCAGGGTGGGAGCATGTAACGCCATATACCAGCATGGTAACTGCTGACGTTAGGACTTCATGTGGAAGGGTAGTCAGATAGAATCCTTCAGTCAGATAGAGTCCTGCCCTCACAGCATGAAAGACAACTCCTTTGATTTCCCTGAAATTGCCAAAACGTTTATCCTTAACTTAGATCCTTGGGTCTCAGAGTGGTTGCTATGATTATGCAGATATCATGGTGCACTGACACCAACTTGGAGAAGTTCTAAGGTGGCAAGGATATCTAAACTGCATAGTGTTGTATTTTTCCCTGCTTTCTCTGATGTGAGATTTTAGGCCTGATGTAATCAAGTTAATCACAAAATCTGTGGGAGTTATATTTGGATGTTACAGAACTGCTCAGTGTGGCCAATGCAAGATAAGTGGAAATATGATATGGTGGCTTCATTAAAAGACATTTGGGACCTACTGTATAGCACAGGGCACTATATTCAATATCTTGTAATAATCTATAATGGAAAAGAATCATATAAGTGGAATCGATGCAGTAATTGTCTTTCAGTGATTGGCATATTTCACTTAGCATCATGTCCTAAGATTCATCCATGTTGTCACATATTGCAGGATTTCTTTCTTTCTTAAGGCTGAATATTCTTTATTGTATGGACATACCACATTCTCTTTGTCCATTCATCCATCAATGGACATTTAGGTTGCATTTTCATCTTGGCTGTTGTGAATAGTGCTGCAGTGAATGTGGAATGCTAATATCTCTTTGAGATCCTGATTTCAATTCTTTTGGATAACTATGCAGAAGTGGGGTTGCTGGATCATATGGTAATACAACTCAATAGCAAAAAAATTAATAACCCAATTTAAAAATGGGCCAAACACTTGAATCAACATTTCCTTGAAGAAGACAGACAGATGGCCAACAGGTAAATGAAAATATGCTCAACATCATTAACCATCAGGGAAATGCAAATAAAAACCACAATGAGATAGTACTTCCTACCTGTTAGGATAGCTATTATCAAGAAAACAGAAGACAATGGGTGTTGTAAGGATGTGGAGAAATTAGAACCCTTGTATACACTGTTGGTGGTAATGCAAAATGGTGCATTTGCTGTAAGAATAGTATGGAGGTTCCTCAAAAGATGAAAAATAGAACCACTATATGGTCCTTCCTCCCTCTTGCTTCATGAAACATGGAAGTAATGGCTGAAGATCTATCTGTAGGCTTTTCTTAGCAAAGGAAGGGGGACTGCTAATTCCCACAAGGATGAGACCACACTTGAGGGCAGGTAGAGTGGTGGCTGGAAAGAGTCAGAGGATTTGTGAAGTGCCCATAATTCCCAACTCTGGACTATTTACAGGAAGAAAGAGAAAAAAATATTTCTCTTATTTATCTCATTGTTATTTTAGGTCGCTATTATCCTCAGCTGAATCTAATTCCAAATAATACATTTGAGAATACTCAATTATTGATAAACCACAAACTTTTGCAATGTTTATTTAGAAAGGATCTGAACTTTGCCATATGTCACTGGAAATTGATCTGGCTCAAGTGGGGATTGTCTAGAATGTGACTGTAGACAGGAACTATGCAGATGGGTCAAGGACTGGGGCTTACCTTTTGGGAACATTTGACAGGTGATAGATATCAGTGACTTCCAACTGCTTTGTTTCTCTTTCTCAGAGACTCACCCTTTAGACAAATCATGAGCCATAGGGACTTTTGCCCACCCCGAACTGTTTGGGGTTCGTCCAGTGTTCTCCCCAAGATTTCTGAGGATTTCTGGGTAGAGCTTCTGCTTCATAGTGACCTTTGGGTTCTCATCCCTTGTTATGTGCAGATCCCCTCTCCTCTGACAGCCACTCTCCTTTCTTTCCTGGGTCTTTCCAGCATGGAACATAACTCTTCCTTCTTTGTTCCCTCAGGGCACCTCTGAAACCACTTTGCCTGAAGGTTTAGGGATAGTGGGATAGTCGATAAAGAGCCATTTGCCCTGGGTCTTTTCACAGTTAATGGTGCAAAGAAACAGTGGAGTTGTGAAATAACAGTTTTTTAAAAAATTCATTATTTTTGGTTCTTTTAACAATGTTTTATTGTAGTAAAACATATAGAACATAACATTTGCTATTGTAACATGAACAATTCTACGTGTACAATTCAGTGGCATCAATTACATTCACAGTGTTGTGCAATCATCACAATTTTCTGATTTTTGATTTCCCAAATCAAAATCTTATGCAGAGTCCTCCTCCCTCACCCAGAGGTGTCATTATTCTCAGTGAGATCATAGTTAGGCTCATTCTTAAATAATAGAAATTCAGGAACTGGAAAAATGCCTGTGCTTCTCTTGGATACAATTTAAGCTGCTCCCATTCCTCCAGATGTCCCTGGTAGAATCCACAGAGCTGAGGATGGATTGGGTGTTGATGGTACTGTCACACTGATGGTGGTCAGCCTTCTGGAGTCTGACACTCAACTGGGAAGCAGACAGTGTCTGCAGCCAGGAGGGATCTTAGGAATGAGTATGGCCTAAGGGGAATGTGTGTGTGCCTGTGTGTGTGTGTGTGTGTGTGTGTGTGTGTGTGTGTGTGTGTGTGTGTGTGTGTGTGTGTGTGTGTAGGTGGCAATGGGGGAAGACTGCATCCCCAGAAGACAGAGGTCACTGCCTCATGTGAGGCTGTACTCTACCCACCTCCTTCTCCCCCTTCCCAAGTAATTCTGGAGGGCTATATTCATGCTAGAAATTGACACCTGAATTTCAAAGTATAGAGGGAGAGATGAAGGGAGTTTGGGGCAGGTGATTTGGGGTGTTCAGACAATGAGTTAAACGTGCAAGTTGTTTGAGGCTGTGATTCCCATCTATAGGAGTCCAACCACAGAGTCTCACCAGATGGTATAATGATTAGGCTGATGGTAGAGTTCAGAGAATATGAAAACCACACAAATTCAAGTTCTGGGAATGAGCTGGGGGTGGAGCTGGAGCTACAGCCAAGCATTATCTTGTGCAGAGTCCTGAAGGGAAGGCAGAGACAACAGGCCATTCTTAGATGGGGAAGGGGGTTGCTAATTCCCAGACTTCAATTTAAATACAGAGACCGTGTGCCCACAAGCTGACAGGTGTGTCCTGGGGAACATCCCCCTGCCTACTGAGAGGGTGTTCTGTGGTCATGTGCTGTGAGCCCCAAGCCTCAAATCCCCACTCATTGACCCTCTTCACTCCAGTCCAGAGAGGAGTGACTGGGGGACTCTAAGCCCAAGATCTCCAGGCACCCCAAGACTCCACACTAGCCCCACTCCGGGCCCGGGCATGGGGACAAGACATCTCTCCACTTCCTGTCACAACAGCTCCATTTCCAATCCTGAGTGCACGTGCTCTGGGTCTAGGGGCTAGCTCACACTCACGCTAACTTTCAAGGTGCTCGGGTTTGTCTCTCTCCTTTCTAGAAACCCATTTCAGAAAGAAGGAACCGGCTGTTAACTGTAAGGGGACATGCTGTCAGACTCCAGCTTGCTTAGGGATGATTGACCACACAGGAGTTCAAAACTGTAGGGGAGGAGGGAGTTCCCTGGTGGCCTAATGGTTAGGATTCCAGGCTTTCACTGCCACGGCCCCGGTTCAATCTCTGGTCAGGGAACTGACATCCGGCGTGCATTGTGCCAAAAAAAATAGAATTCCTGGGGGGGGGTGGAATTGAACCTCCAGCTGGAGTGGGGAGGCAGGTGGGGCGAAGGCTGTATGCTACAGCACCAGTGGGGGCCACAATGCCCTTCCATGCCCGGAGCACTCATTTTCCAGCCACTACATACTCCTGATGGACCTATTTCTGCCCCGTTTCCAGACCATATGCTATGATTTCAGTTCACTCAATTAGTAGAAGGCCTGGGGGCACTTTGGTTTGAAAATTGAATGTATTTGCTGAGACTCTGCTAAAGCACTCTCAGAAGCAGAACCCCCTTCTTATCGTCTCCTGGGTGAGATTTTTTGCTTCTGTAGTTCAGGAGACAGTAAAAGGAGACAGATGAATTGGTTATTTGGAGGCTGCCATGCCCATCTTGGATGTGCGTGTGTGCATTGTGGAACAACTACCCAGAGGACGGTGTTAGTAGGGGTTGGGGGGATGAAGCGCAGACCCCTGGGCTTCCAAAAATGCTCAGATAATCCCCATCTGCCAGTGTCAGAGCACCCTTGGAGGTAACCCACAGCTCGGGGCCCAGTGCTCTCCAAAGCGTTCAGGTCTGAATGATTGGAGGGAAGGGCAGATTGGAGGAGAGGAGGAGAAAGGACTCAGGATGTCTGCCCCTGGTGGCAGAAGAATGGAGAAGAGCCTGATGGTGCTGCTGGGGGATGGAGGTGGGGCGGGGGACGGTTGTGTTGGTTGCTACTAGTTGGTGTTCTCACCGACTTGCTCGATGCAAGGTTGCCGCAAACCTTCAACTTGTCAAAAACACAATATTTGCTAAGTGCAATAAAGCGAAGCAGAATAAAATGAGGTATGTTTTTTGTATTCATGTTTTAGTGTAAAAATAAATTTAGCAATACTTACTGTATGGATTAAGTCACCCTTACTCGACATTTTTGTCAGGTGTCCATGTCATGTGTCATAGAAGAAGTGTCCTCAGGGAAGAGGGAATTCTACTACATAGGGGAGGGGTGACAGTGGCACCCTCACTGTTCCAGTTACTTTCAAGTGGATCGCAAGGTATTACGAATTACTTGTAGCCCAGGTGGTAGATAGATTATATCATCTAACTAGCATTTAACTAATTCTCACAAAAGGGACAAGTAGCTTGAAACGATTCCTGCAAAGAAATCCATAGATTGAAAATCCAGTTGGCCCTCTGTATCCATGGGTTCTGCATCTGCACATTCAACCAACTGAGGATGGAAAATATATATATTTTTAAATTCCAGAACATTCCAAAAAGCAGAACTTGAATTTGCAGTGTGCCTGGCAACTATTTACATAGTATTTATTTATATATTGTATTAGGTATTATAAGTAATCTAGAGATGATTTAAAGTATACGGGAGGATGTACATAGGTTATATGCAAATACTATGCCATTTTATATGAGGGACTTGAGTATCCATGGATTTTAGTATCTGCAGGGGTCTTGGAAGGGACGCTGTCATATGGATAGCGCAAGCAAAAGCAAACTCAGAAAAATGGTAGAGCTAACAATTTCCTGCTATTCATATGAGATCCATTATGATGATATCTCTGATACGGAAGTCTATCAGAAAAAAGTTCAAATGTATAAAAAAAGACCTCTCAAAATACGGATTTACATCGCTGTAGTTAACAACCAGCCTAGGGGGATACTGCACTTTGAGGTATTAGCTAATAATTACATAAATATGCCATCATGATCAGCGAGATATGTACATTCTATACACCCAGAGCATGAAGACAAATCTCGATGATTTTTTTCCACGTCATGCGATACTTAGTCGTGTATTTTTGTGAACTATTATTAAATGTAATAAACATGTTTAGAAATCTCTTTTGAGTAAAATCTCTTTTATTTAATAGTAAAAGGCAAAATGTCAGTCAGTATATTGGAAAAAACCCACTGTTCTATTTGCCATGATTAAAGTGACTGAATTGGTACAGTGAGAAGATGGCAACACGTAAAAATGCATTCTGTTGAAAGACACACAGAAAACGTCGTCGAAGATTTGGAAAAATGGTTTAGAACATATTATGTGTTGTGGAAGTTGGATTATGGTTGGATGCCAGTTGCTAATATGTTTTACTTTAAGTCTTTTCAGTGATGGCATTCATAAAGAAATACTTCTTGTGATCTACTAAAGAAAAGATGTGTTTATAATGTGAATGATATATCTAGTATAACATGCTGTGGTTTTTATGTGTAAGAGTAAATATCAATGCAGTGGCTGCCCAGACTGGAATACAAAACTGGGGCTGGGCAGGGAGGGACTCCATGTGAGTCACACAAGGTATCCCTTCAGGTATAGGTGATATTTTAGCAATGAATGTAACTGTGCTTTAAAATAATCATGTTATGGGGAAAGCACTTTGAAAATTGATGCTGTAACTGTTTCCATTATCATGTGATTTTAATGCCAAAATGAAGTGTGTCAGTTTCAACTATATAGACTGTCATAGCCACTGTCTTCAAAATTAAGAAATATACTTTTTAAACCTATATTACATTCTTTCAAATAAAGAGTTTCTGGAGTTTAAAAAAATCCCATTGTTAAAAATATCTGCAGGAACAACTGATGAAAATGAAACAGCTCATAAAACACTGAGCAGCTTAAACTGGTTTTGCCTCCTTAAATAGGTTGTTGAAACAGCCCCAGCTTAAACTGGTTTTGCCTCCCTAAATAGGTTGATTAATCAAACCTTGAGTTATTTTACAGAAACAGCAGTGCAAGATGGGAAGCCATCTCTTCAGGATGACCCCCAACTGAGAATCTTCAGTCTACAGCACTCAAAGAATCAAAAGGTTGCCACTGGAACTCTTAACAAAGCAAAGGGAGTCCTTCAATAAGGAACATCTTCCAGTAGCACGAGTAGTTTATATGTTCTGATTCAAGACTAGCCAGTCAGCTTCCAAGTTTGAAGTTCCCCTAACCTCTTAAATTTCACCCCAACCCTGGATCAAGGAGACAGATTTGAGAACTTTGCCTCCTGTCTCCTTGCTGGTCAACCTCGCAATAAAGCTTCTTCTCCCTCAAAACCAGTGCCATATTATTGGCTCCTATGCACATCAGGCAGTGAACCTTTGCTTGATAACAAAAACATCATTGGGAGTGTGGGCTTCATGGACAAAGAAGAGTTTCCTGGGGGAATTTCACATTTGCAAAATTGGTAGATGGGATTTAAGCAGTGAGAATTGTGATTTAATAAGTGTAGTGAAAGAACTTTTTTTTTTTTGATGTGGATCATTTTTAAAGTCTTTATTGAATTTGTTACAATATTGCTTCTGTTTTATGTTTTGGTTTTTTGGCCTGGAGGCATGTGGGATCTTAGCTCCCACACCTGGGATGGAACCCACCCCCCCCCCCCTGCATTGGAAGGCGAAGTCTTCACCACTGGGCGGCCAGGGAAGACCCAGAACTTTTTTATTTGGGTGTATTTATCTTTGTGAGGTTTTTGGCTTTGTTTTGCAATTAACAGCCATTAGGACTAAGTATTGACATTAACTGAACTTAAAAGCATACTTTCTAGTCTCATAAAATATTAAACTAAGATTGATTGAAATCATTTTTAATCATGTTGCTCTCAAACAGATTTTTGCTAATAACTTTAAAGTGAAGGGAAAAGGGTATAATGTACCATTCATTAAAATTGAAATAATTTAAGATTATTGTTTCATCTTTACCCAATCCTGTAATGACTTTTAGCATGCCTTGTAATACATAATGTATTTATATAGTTACATGTGCATATAACTTACAAATAAATTGTAAATATCAGGCTAGGACATAGAAGGAATAAAACTTGGTGCACAAATGTGACAATGTGAAAGCAGTTAGCACCATCAGGACACTAATGAATAGTTTCGCTTCCCCCTTGGTGACTAACCGGTGTGAGATATGAAAGAGAGAAGGAGTCGAGGATAGCTCTCAAGAGTGGCTTGGGGGAGTGGGTGGTGGTGCTGTCACCCAGAAGGCTGGAAATGTTATCTAATGAAATTTGGGTCCACTTGACAAACTACTGACACTGGGTTGTGGTGAAGGAAAGTGCAGCATTTGTTGCAAGGCCAAGCAAGGAGTACTGGCGGGTAAAGCTCAAAAGACTCCTCGATGGATTTCAGGGAAGGGTTTTTAAAGACAGGGAGAGGGCAACAGGGTGGGTGATCAGATCCTGGACATTCTTCTGATGGGTGGTGAGATAATTGGGAGTCAACATCATCAACCTTCTGGTTCTAATTGTCTGGGGTCTATGTGCTTGTTGATCAGCATGCAGTTTATGCCTTCCACCTGGTGGAGGTTTCAGTCTCTGCAAAACAGCTCAAGCATATGGCTCAGAATATTATCTGTAGCCCTCGAAGAGGAACTAAAGGTCCTTGACTTTGTTTTATAGCTAAACTATTATTATTTTTGTCTTACTTGACTGTTTTCCTTTGCTTCTGCATTTTCTCACTTCTCTGATTAAATGTGGAACTCAGGAAAGGCCTACGATGCTAAAGTTTTTCTACAAACAAGATGCAGGTGGAGGACAGGGAGGGTGGGAGGAGTCTGTCCCTAGAAGACCTTATAGGGTCTTGCTTGGTTACAGAAACACAGGAACAGGAGTGGGTTCTGGCACGTTCCTGGAAGGAAATTAGGAGTTTGAGTTTGGACACGTTTCCTCCGGTCTAGGAACCTCTAGTGGAGATGTGTCCATTTGGTTGGATATGCCATCTGCAGCTCTGGAGCATTCTGGGCTGGAGAGGAGGTTCCAGAGTCATTAGCAGGCAGGAGGTTTTAACATGGGAGTGGGTGAGATCCCCAGATGGGGCAGGCAGCCGAGCAGTGGAACCCCAGAGAACACCACCACAATGAAAAGCCAGGCCCTGGAGGCTGAGAAGCTGCAGTCATTAAGGTGTGTAGAAAATCTGGAGAGAGAGAGGGGTGGTGGTTGCAGGCGCCGACTCCGGAAACTGTACTCCAAGGGGGTTGCAGGAAGGAAGGTGTGCTCAGCAGGTTCAAAGGCTGGGGAGAAGCGACTAGGGGAGGCTATAAAGCACCCACTGGCTTTGGCAACTAGAGGTCAATCCGGACTTAGAGGGGCGGGTGTGTAAGCCAGAGCACAGGGTTGGAGGAGAGAGTGTGTCAGTTCAGCCCCAGGGAGTAAGTCACCTGTTTGGGGGCGCTGACCCCACAATCTCTCCTTGGGACAAGTCCCGGCAGGGGAGGAGGTCTGGGAAGATCCGAACATCGTGAGGAACGCTTTGGGGCCCGGGGGTGACCGCGGAGGCGAGCCGGGCTGGACCTGACCCCCGGCTGCGGCGGGCGCTTTTCCGGCCGAGGGACGGGGCGGAGGCCGCCGCGCCCCCGGCTCTCTCAAGTTTCCTTTCCTGTTGACCGCGCGGCCCTGCGCTTCAGGTAGCAGCGGCCCGGCCGGGTGGGCGGGCGGCGGACAGGGCAGACTTCCGCGGCGGCGGCTCGGCCCGCGCCCCTCTGCCGCTGGCTCCTCGCCTCTCCTCTGCTCCGCGCCCAGGTAGGTCACCGGCTGGGGCGGCGCGAGACCCCCGGGATTCTCCCCTGCGGAAGCGGCCCTTTTCCTCCCGCCCAGCGGCCCGGGAGCTCCGGGCTGGCGCGGCGCAGCACCGCGCCCCGGGACCGCCGGCCCCTGTCCCTGCCGCGGGGCGCACCGCCGGCTACCGCCCAGCTCCCGCCGTGGGGCGAGGCCCGGCCCGGGCTCCGCGGGTCGGCGGCAGGGCGGGGCAGCCCTTCTGCGGTGCTCGCTGTTCGCCCTGACCCGCGTCGCCACCTGCTCTCCAGACTGCGAGCCGCCCCCTTTGGCCCACTGCATGACCCTGTCCCCTGAAGCCCGTGAGTGCGCGCGACGCTGCGCTACTGACCTTGAACCCACGGCTCGCGGCCCCCGGCGGCCCACAGTGGGGGTCGGAGCGCCCCCGGGTCGGAATCTTGGCCCTGGGCTTCCCTGCCCGCTAAGGCGGCGGCTCCGATCCCGGGCTCATCCCCTGCCTGGGCCCTGGACTGTGCTCCTGTCCCAGTTCCTGCGGTGGCCTGGGCTCCAGAGGCCTCAGGTGAGCCCGCCATACCTCAGCTCCCTGGCGACCGACATTGGATTCGAAAGGTTTAGAGAAATCATGGGACCCGGGACTTGCCGCCACTTAGAGCCCGGACCACTTTCTAGTGCTTGAGGACTGGCCAGATACCGAGGGCTGAGGATTTCCACCTGGAGGCAGGGGGATGGGCAGGATGGCAGAGTGATGGGGTCATTGGAGGCCTTCATCCTTACCTCTTTGGCTCGTTCCTGGCAAGGGAGATAGGTGTACTGCATCTGGCAGTCTGCTTTGTGCCCTTGAACTTCCTGGTAGCTGCTTTGCCAGTGGAACTGCTTGCCTTGGCTGGCAGAGGCCTCTGGGGTGAGTTTTGAGAGGCCCTGGAGTAGGAGACGCTTGCTAACTAGAGTGTCACTTACACTAACTGTTGGGTCCTTGTATGTGGCTGGAAGCTTGGTCATGACAAATTAGCAAAGGAGCTGAGTGAAGACAGCTGGCAGCACTAGTAGGAATTTCAGCATGGTCCTGAGCCCTTGTTGGCTATCCCCCTGGATGTGGTGACCAACATTTGGCCATCTTTAGGGGGGAGTTGGCTGCAGCTGGAACCCTCATGGGAGAAATTCCTCCCCTGGCTGTGAAGCATCAGTGTTGAGTGGTAGTCAAGCCGTAGGGCCAGGCAGACAGAGCCCCTGTCGGCACTTACCTTCTGGAGTGTTAGCAGGTTTGGAGTAGTTAGCCTGACCTGGCTGCAACTCTAGTGGCAGCTCTGAGGGACCGGCTTACTCTGAAGATGCCGGTTCGGGGCTGCGCTAAGATCATGGGACTTACGTGGGTGGTTTGCTGGGAGACTCTGGGACCTCTGAGCCCCAACCTTGGCTCTTTGGAGAGCCTCAATAAGGCTCTCAGCAAGGTCAGGAAGCTCTTGGAGAGATGAGGCCTGTTTTCCTTGTCCTCACACTAGGTGAATCACTCTTCAAATGGCTTTGAAATCAATCCCTGGTTTTGAAAATATCATGGGCAGATAAAATGTAGCCTTAGGGTTAAGCAGGGAGAAGATCTTCTCTCCCCGAAAGCTACTCATTGGCCTCCCTGGTTCTTCCCCCCAAATATTAATCCTTTATTTCTTCTGTGTGCTGCTGCATATCTAGGACAGGAGATCATGGCTTTGGGCTCTGATCTAGGAGGGGCTAGGGCCCAAGAGGATGGGCTCAAGGCTGGGGTGCTGGCCATGCAAAGTCAGCAAGAAGTATCACTCATAGAGGAGAAGGCTCTTTTTCCTGATACGGTTTCACATTTGAACATGGTTGCCTTCTCCTTGCACCCAAATAGGAGTTGAGAGAGTACTTGTCACATAATAGTGTTCAGTAAATGTTGAGTGAAAGGATTCAGTGTCTACATGAAAGGTCATGTTCATTTTCCCAGCTGGACTTTCTCGTACCTGGTATCAGGATGATAATGAGTCGAGATAATACTTACAAAGCACGTATTATGTGCCAGGTACTATTCTATGCACTTTACACATGCTAACTAATTTAATTGTCATGGCAACCTATGAGGTTGGCACTGTTATTATCCCCATTTTAGAGGGAATAAAACCGAGCCAGAGAAATTAGTAACTTGTCCAAGGTCATGCACCTTAGTGGTGGGACAGGAGTCCAACCTGGGTAGTCTGGCTTGAATCCATATTCTTAACCACACACCGAGCTGACTCTTGACACTGGCATAGATAGATTCACCACTTAGCTCATTGACCCATTAATTATGTTATGCGTTCATTCATTCAACAAGTATTTCTTGATACCTGCTATATTCCAGGCATGGGGATGCAATAGTGAATGAGGTGGGCGAGGTCTGTCATGGAGGTGATATATAGTGGGCAAAGCCCCTTTGCCCAACGCCTCTCTGAGTCATGCACACCTCAGAAATGAGAAGGAAGATGGGCCCCTATAGGCAACCCCACAGCATCCTTTTGGGGAGGGGAGAGTCGTATCTTTTGGGATGAGTCATAATTTGATTCCAGCCTTTCCTGTTTGTTGGGGTTTTGTAAGGGACACTTAAGTGATAACAGTGAATGCAGTCTGATTTGGCACAATAACTTTATGTCCTTGAACCTAATAAATATTGTAGGTCTTTATCTCATGGCAATGAAAAAAAAAAGTGAATGCAGTCTGGTCTCCTGGGAGGGAGGTGCAGGCCTGGGTCTGGTTATCATAGATTGTCTTTTTTTTTTTTAAGTCTATTTAAAAAAATTGAGATATAGTTGATGTATAATATTATATAAGTTACAGGTATGCAATATAGTGATTCATAATTTTTAAAGGTTATACTCCATTTATAGTTATTATAAGTTATTGGCTGTATTCCCTGTGTTGTACCATATGTCCTTGTAGCTTATTTATTTTATACATAATAGTTTGTACCTCTAAATCCCCTACCCCTATCTTGCCCCTCCCACTTCCCTCTCCCTACTGGTATCCACTAGTTTGTCCTATGTATCTGTGAGTCTGTTTCCTTTTTGTTATATTCATTCGTATTTTTTAGATTCCACATATAAATAATATACAGTATTTGTCTTTTTCTGACTTATTTCACTTAGCATAATGCTCTCCAAGTCCATCCATGTTGTTGCAAATGGCAAAATTTCATTTTTTCTTATGGCTGAGTAGTATTCCATTGTATATATGTGCCACATCTTCTCTATCCATTCATCTGTTGACGGACACCTGGGTTGCTTCCATATCTTGGCAATTGTAAATAATGCTGCTGTGAACGTTGGGGTGCATGTATCTTTTCAAATTAGTGTTTTCATTTTTTCAGATACATACCCAGGAGTGGAATTTCTGGGTCACATGGTAGTTCTGTGTTTAGCTTTATGAGAAACCGCCATAGCGTTTTCCACAGTGGCTGCACAAATTTACATTCCCACCAACAGCGTATGAGGGTTCCCTTTTCTCCACATCTTCGCCAGCATTTGTTATTTGTGGTGGTCTTTTTGATGACAGCTGTTCTGACAGGTGTGAGGTGATATCTCATTGTGATTTTGTTTGTTTGTTTTTAATTTTTTTATATTTTATTTTTGGCTGTCTTGGGTCTTACTTGCAGTGCGCGGGCTTCTCATTGCGGTGGCTTCTCTGGTTGCGGAGCATGGGCTCTAGGCGCGCGGGCTTCAGTAGTTGTGGCTCGTGGGCTCTAGAGCGCAGGCTCAGTAGTTGTGGCACATGGGCTTAGTTGCTCCGCAGCATGTGGGATCTTCCCGGACCAGGGCTTGATCCCGTGTCCCCTGCATTGGTAAGCGGATTCTTAACCACGGTGCCACCAGGGAAGTCCTGTTTTTTTTTTTTTTTTTTTTTGGCGGTACGTGGGCCTCTCACTGTTGTGGCCTCTCCCGTTGCGGAGCACAGGCTCTGGACGTGCAGGCTCAGCAGCCATGGCTTACGGGCCCAGCGGCTCCACGGCATGTGGGATCTTCCTGGACCGGGGCACGAACCTGTGTCCCCTGCATCGTCAGGCTGACTCTCAACCACTGCGCCACCAGGGAAGCCCTCTCATTGTGATTTTAACTTGCATTTCTCTGATTAATGATACTGAGCATCTTTTCATGTGCCTGTTGGCCATCTGTATGTCTTCTTTGTAAAAATGTCTATTCAAGTCTTCTGCCCATTTTTTAATCAGGTGGTTTGTGTTTTTGATGTTGAGTTTATAAGCTGTTTATATTGATACTTTGGATATTAGCCCCTTATCGGTTATATCATTAGCAATATTTTCTTCCATTCAGTAGTATCATAGATTGTCTTAACGTTCCTTCAAAAGGGAAAAGGCTTTGCGTTTGGGACCAGTGTTCCTCCATCCAGAGGGACTTCTGGGCCACGGGGAGCAGAGACAGCTTAGGCTCAAGGTGGAATTGTTAGGTCCTGAGCAAAGGTTGCCCTCCCAAAACAGAGCCACAGTTTCCTCCTAAACTGTTCTGGAGGGTCTTGTATCCCTACAGCGGGGCCCTTGGCCATTGTCCCAACCTGTGTCATCTTAGTGGGTCTGCTGCCCATCTCTGTATGGACATGATGGAGTAGATCTCACACTGGTCACTGGGGCCCAGGAAGGCAGCTTTCTCTAGGTTGGAAAATGAAGGCTCAAAGTGGAAGGCATTTTCCAAAGCCTATGCCCAGGATATTAATGGGTGTTTTTCCCTATGGTGGCAGTGGTGGGAGGGTCAAATAAGTGTGTTGGGTTAAAGAAAGTTAAGCAGCTTTCTTGACTGGAGGACTTCTCAGATGTCTAGGACCTACTAGTAGGAATTGCGTGTGAATCCCCATAAAGACTGTGGTATGCAGTCCTGTCTCAGCCTTCTGACATTTTTATGTTGTACACACTACACTTTGGAAAATGCTTGTTTAGACCAAGGGTATCCACGGTCTGGTTAAAGGTGCAGAATAAGATTCCTTGGATGTGCTGGGTCTAAGTCGGTTCTCAGATGCATGGGCTAGGATGCTCCCATGGCAGCCCCGTCCTACCCGCCCCCAACCTCGCCCCCCAAACACACTAGCAGAAGGAATCGTTTGCCTCTCCTCCCTCTGGCAGGATAGTACTAAGGGCTCGGATTTCTTTTTTTTTTTTTTTTTTTCCGTTTTAAGGTCATTTAATTATTTAATGAATACACATTACCCTCCCTCTAGGTTGCTTGTAGCCTGCTGGTTGCACTGTTTATGAAACAGCTGTGAGGACGGGGGGTTCATAATCTCTTGGTAGCTAAAGCCCGGCAGCGGCCTGAGGATCGTGTGTCAACCCTGTAATCCTGCTCTGTACGCACAGGAGTTATTATGTGGGCTCAGGAAGGCACAACCTCATGATTGGACGTGAGGAGGTGACTCAGGCCCAGGTCAGGGCTGGAGCCAGCCTCCCGGTAAACAACTGGCCCCATCCTTTCTGGGCGCTTCTCCCCAGGATTTCGACAGCACCACAGAAATAGCCCTTTTGCTCATGGTTATTTCCCAGACCCACGCTGTTGGTCTGAGTCACGGGGAAGCTGTGTGTCTGTTGTGAGCTTCCCCACAGAGGACCATCCTTCTCCTAAACGACGGATGAAGAGTGGAGCTTTGCGACCTGTGATGCTGCTGTGATCCACCCTGACTGCTCTGCGGGTCCCTTGAGGCAGGGAGAGCGGCAGCTGTGGTGGCTGGGTGGCCGCGTCCAGCCGGCGCTCAGGAGGCTCCTCCGAGCTGGAGGCCCACATGGGAGCCGGGAGCGGCAGTAAGAAGGGGAGGCTGGGGCAGGTGGGCTTGGGTGGGTCAGGCGGGAGGTGCCTCTTCCCTGGGTGTGGAGGGGTGGGCAGGCACGTGCGCTCCGGCAGAGCTGGTCAGGCTGCCCTGTCACCTGTGATGTGCAGCTCTTTTCAGGGAAGAAGGGAAGGAATGAGACAGGGCATGCCCGTCTTTTCATCCTTGCCTGCTCCTGCGCTGAGATGTCCCCTCCCCCTGAGTCTCTGTCCTTTCCAGTTCCTGGCCCTTCCCTCTTTTAGAGGGGGTGGGGAGAGGCTCATATTAGCAACTGGCCCGGAGCTCCCCCCGCCAGCCCTGGGGTGCCCTCAGGACTGTTTGGGGGGCCCTCTGAGGAGACCAGGGCAGGCTCTGTGTGTATAGACGACTTCCCTTGGTAAGATGAACCGGGTCCCAGGCCAAGCCCGAGGCGGGGTTCAAAACGGAAGCAGCACGGGTGATGGTATCGCGGTTAGTGCGCGGCTTTCAGGAGGGGTCTGGACATTAGAGGGAGGCTGTGGCTTATCGTCTGCGGTTTGTCAGGAAGGCTGAATGCACTATTGCATTGGACAGCAGTTGCTTTAGTTTCCTGCTCTGAAGAGGGCTGTGAACCGGGCCAGGACGCTGCATTCCGGACACAGCATCCATGATAACTAGCATTACCTGGGCCCCGTAGGACTCTTGGAAATTTTCCGCTTCCATTTCATATTCACGGAAGAATTTCCAGCCCAGACTTTTCCTGCTCTTACTGAGGGGTGCTCACCGATATGCAAAGCAGAGACCTCCCACCCCAGCAGCAGACAGAACCGAGCTAGCTGCACTTACACTGACTCAGCTCAGCCTCCCCGGCAGCACGCAGCCCTTGGCCCAAGTGCGTCACCTGGGTGGCATCCTCAGAATCGGCCGTGGAGACTCCAGTGCCAGGCTCAGGTCTGTGTCATGGGTTCTAACTGTGGGAGTCTGGCAAGAGCAAGAAACAGCATCATTTGTATAAGGAGGGGATTTAAGAGGCACTGTGCTCCCTTTCTGGAGGGGTCATGGTGCTATGAAAACGTTCCTGTGTGTTGAGATTGGTGGATTCTTAAGCACTGCGCCACCAGGGAAGTCCTCACAAGGTATTTTTTATGTGATTGCACTGTCCTCATAGTTATAATTTTGGTTGCTTAATTTTTTTTTCAAGCGAGTATGCTCTCATTTGGACATTTTAAAGCTATTTATATAAAGAGTGAAGGTAAACATGTTTGTGCTTTTTCCTTCCTTCAGATTCTTTTCTTAGAAGCAATTTCTAGAAGTGGGTTTACTCTGTCAGATGCTTGAATGGTTTATGGCATTTGCTGCCTCTTGCCTGGGGCCCTTTGGAGGTCTGCTTCTGAGATGCGATGTGAGGTTTTGGAATGCTGCACTTGCCCGGGGCCTTAGAGTTGAGGGCTGGGGGCCCAGCTTTGTTCTCCCCTAACAGCTCCTCCCGGGTCTTAGCTGTTTGTCTTTCTCTCCATTTCTTTCTTCTGTCACCTTCTCTGGCCTCTGCTCTGATAGTTTCCAGCTTCCCCTTCTCTCTGCTATCAGGATGTGGAAATCTCCACAGTCAGCTGTTCATCTCTGCAGGATAGGCCTTTGCAGTCCTGGTCTCTGCTGCCACGGACCAGCAGTTGCGTGCTGGGCTGCCTCTCACCTCCCAGCTCCCTCCCACTCAAGCCCCTGAGGGTGAAGGAGGCCCAGGAAAGGCCTGGCCCTGGGGGCCGGGTGGGGGGGAAGGAGGAAATTGGTTTTACAGTCTAGGGGCCCACAGGGGTACTGTGCCTGTCCGTTACCAGCCTGCTTGCTTCACTCCTGTCTGTGTCATGAATTAGACCCATGTACCGCAGAGAAGACCAGAGCAGCAAGGCTCCCCAGGCACCAGAAACCTCCCTGGTACCTAGAACTGAGAGGGCCTTGGAGATCACTTAGTCTAATCCCCTTATCTCACAGGTGAGAACACTGTGAGGCGAGAGAATGACTGCCCCAGGGTTGTTCAGTGAGTCCCTCCTCCCTTGTAATTGCTTCCTCTCCCTGCCAGGCAGCAACTGGGCCCTGTCTCACCTTCGTCCTCCTCTGTCGGGCTGACAAAGCCACGTCTCTCTTCAAAACCCTCCTTAAAGAAACTGGATGGACAGGAAACGCCTCTTCCAGAGCCGCTCCTGGTGAAGGTGGCTTGTGGAGAGGAGGCCGTATTGGTCTGCTCCATAAGTGTGAGGGACAGTGTGGACACTTGTCCTGACCCCCAAATAGACAGAGAGAAGCAGCACAGCGTAGTGGTTTAGAGGACAGATGCAGGAGCCAGGTGCCCGCATTCAAATCCCTCAGCAGAGGCTTAGAGAGGAAAGGGACAGGCGAGCCAGAGACTGAGAACAGCTCAGGTCTCTGCCCACTTATGAGAGGTGTGACCCTGGGCAAGTTAGCTCTCTGTGCCTTCCTTCTCTCATCTGTAAAATGGGAATAAACTGAGCTCGTGAATGTACAGGGCTTCGCAGAGTGTACTTACTATGGGCTATGTAAGTGTTGAAAGACAGGCAGAAAGACAGTAAAGAAAGGAGCCAACCAGGCGATTTAGACCAGCTACTGACAGGAGCCCAGTGTGCAGAGGAGGGCAAGCTTCTTTGAGGAAGTGAGTTTTCAGTGGGGTTGTGAGAGGTAAAGAGTCTCCCTGTCCCCAAACCTTTATTTTATTTGCTGTCTTGTTAGAAGTTCCAGAGGGTTTGGGAGATGGTGGAATTATGATTTCATTTCAGCAAAAGGCCTCATTTTATGTGGTGAGGAGTGTAGCTGTGGATCTCCTGGGACCTTATGCTAATCATTAACCCCTTAGGTCTTTGGTCTTCCCCTATGTGCAGTGGGAAGCAAGTCTGGACGTTGTAGTACGTGGCACGGCCTCCTCATAGCCTGCAGGAAGGGGCTTCTGAACTCTCCTCTTCCTGCTCTGTCATGGAAACCAAGGCTGGAAGGACGGGGCCGCCCACGCGCTAAGGATTCCCTGGGTTCAGGACAACAGAAGTAGACTTGGTTGGACAGTTCATTCTTTCACTTCTGAACGTTTGCGTTCTCGTGAGATGTAACTGGACCTACGCCCTTCCCATCCAGTCACTTATGGAGCTAGTTTTAAAAATTGGCCTGCAGGGTTTGGTCTGGGGAGTTCCTAAGTAGACAGCTGACCACAAGCACCAGGGCACCTGGCCCTTTTTTCAGTGTCTTCTCCTGCCACTCACCAGTGACTCAGGTGGTCCAGTAATTCTTACAGGCTCACGCTGGTTCTTTTTCTGCCAGTCGAGATGCCGCGCCAGTTCCCCAAGCTGAACATCTCCGAGGTGGACGAGCAAGTCCGGCTCCTGGCCGAGAAGGTGTTCGCTAAAGTGCTCCGAGAAGAGGACAGCAAAGATGTCCTGTCCCTCTTCACCGTCCCCGAGGACTGCCCCATCGGGCAGAAGGAGGCCAAGGAGAGGGAGCTGCAGAAGGAGCTGGCGGAGCAGAAGTCTGTGGAGACTGCGAAAAGGTTTGTCCCCCTGACTTGGGTGGGGCTGTTCAGACCCAGGCGGGCTGTGGGCGTGTGTCCTGGATGAGACGCTTTGTGTGAACTCGGCTGTCCTGGGAACTGAGTTTATTTCTTAACCAAGACTACTGAACTCACCGCTTATTCACTGAAGTGTGTCTTGGTGCCTTTGTTTGGTTGAAAAGATCAAAAACCACTTTCTCTCCTGATGTTTTAATAACAAATCATGTGCACAAGTACACACCGTTTCCAAATGACATTTCCATTTTCTTTCTGAAAACTCGAGGATTTCTTGGGAAACATGTTTTACTTCTTTTCATTGCTAATTAACAATGTATATGTACTTTGCACTGTTAATTAACTCAGCTCACTATTTGCCAGGTGCTGTGCTGGGCACGGGGGATGCATTAGTGAACAAGATAGGTATAGTCCCTGCTCTGTAGAGCTTACAGTCAGCCTAGACAGTAATTAAGTGACTGGACCACTTAATTGAAAAATGACAAGTTATGATAAGTGCTGTGTTAGTCAGGGTCTAACCAGAAAAGCAGAAACTACTTGAGTAATGGAAATAGGATTTTCATGCAGGGAATTGGTTACAGGGGGTAGAGAACCGAGGAGGCAAGCAGTGGGGAGAGAGGCAGCCCGGAGATTAGACACAGCAGGAAGCAGCCACTACCCCAGGCAGAGAGACAGTGGAGAGAGGTGGTGTTGCTGGAGCCTGGGGTAGAGAAGTTGGAACTGTGGTGGCCTTGTCAGTGGAAAATGTAGCCTAGGGGGAGAGGCAACGGCTGCAGAGATGCCTCCCAAGGCAGAGATGGAGGCAGGGATACCTGGCTTTAATCCTTCTGGCATGTTCCAGTTTCCCCCACCGGTTGCCACTGGCCAAACCTAGCCAGCAGCCAGCTGACGCATGGAGAAGGGAGAGTCCTTTTTCAGACTGGGTTCTTAGGGAAGGTCTTTCCTAGGAGGTGACGTTGTAGCTGCTGCAAGGGCATAAAGGAGCTAGCTCTGGGTAGAGCTGGGTGAGAGTCTTACAGGTGGAGCAGCCAGGACAGAGGCCCTCAGGGATCTTCAAGGAGGCCCATGTTGGGCAGAGGTGTGGTTAAGGGGGAAGAGCCATGACCTCCGGCTGGAGGGGTAGGCAGGGCCCAGATCAGAGTGGTCTGTGCTCCCTGGTAAGTATCGGGCTGGCTAAAAAGTTTGTTCAGGTTTGTCTGTGAGATGTTACGGAAAAACCCAAATACACTTTTTATCCAACCCAATAGTTTGGATCTTTGTCCAAGTGCATTGGGAAGCCCTCACCCTTTTAGCTTATCTCACCTGGGAGAGCAGAATTAAAGAATAAAAAGCTTTGAGAACGTGTCTGGCAGGGCCGTAGCTGGGTGCCTGGCTGGCTGGCGTACTGCAGACCCCAACGGCTAACGTCGTAGAACTTGGGCTTTCTCTGCCACCTAGTCCATCATCAGGTCCTTCCTAAGGTACCGCCTTATTTTAAAAGGCAAGTCCTTTCCTTTCTTGGTAGGACAGAATTTCAGTATTTCCTTAACTTTTTTTGGAAAGTAGTAAAATGTCAAGTACTTGTATGAAGGTAAGAACAGAGGTTCATCATCCAAAAAATAAGTGTTTTCCTTCCTCCGAGGGGCTGTGAAGTGAAGGGGTCGTTGGTGCCATTGGCCAGCTCTGAGTGCCAGCCTTGTGCTGAGTGAGGTGGGGACAGGTCATCTCTGGAGGGTAAAGAAGAGGCTGATGGGGGAGACCCTGGTCCACACTACACTGACTGAACAGAGGGCTAACTTCATGAACTGAATGGTCTGCCGGCGTTTTGTGTCTTAAGAATTGAGCATTTTGGACCCTTAATAATGAGAAGGAGTCCTGGCATTTCGTATTACTAGAAATAGGTTTCTGAGGCCAGTTTCCATTACAGAGCGACACTGGGCCTGACGTCTTCAAAAGAGAGTCTTCTCTTCTTATCGATGCCCAGGCTAATGGCAAAATGGAAGCCTTCTTACTCTAAGTCTAAACGATGCTCCGTGGTTTCCAGAAATTCCTCTACAAGCTCATCTCCAGAAATTTTGCTCCTTCCCTACTTGTTAGGTTGTGATGGTCTTGGTTTGCATCTGTCTGCCCCCCCCTTTTTTTTTTTGCGGTATGCGGGCGTCTTACTGTTGTGGCCTCTCTCGTTGCGGAGCACAGGCTCCGGACGCGCAGGCTCAGCGGCCATGGCTCCCGGGCCCAGCCGCTCCGCGACATGTGGGATCTTCCCGGACCGGGGCACGAACCCGTTTCCCCTGCATCAGCAGGCGGACTCTCAACCACTGCGCCACCAGGGAAGCCCTGTCTGCCCCTTTTGACTGGAAGCTCCTTGAGGACTTTATCTGGCTCCCACTGGATCCCCAGGATCTAGCCCAGGACTCGGCCTGTGTTGGTGAGCAGTGGATGACGTGTGGCAGAAGAAAGACATCCTGTTTCTCCACTGCCACCACAGATGCTACCTCGGGGTGGCCACGGCTCTCTGGGCCACTGTGTTCTACCACTCCCTGGTACGCTCTGTGACCTTGGGCCCATTAGGAAACCTTTCTGTGCCCCAGTTTTTCATCATCTGTAAAGTAGATATGGTAAAGAGCTACTTTCTTGGGGTGTTGTGAGGAATGAGGGAATTAACATACACAAAAGGCTTAGGGAAGTGCCTGGATCACAGGAAGCCCCACGGAGATGTTAACTATCTGTCCAGCTTCCTGTGGCAGAGATGGGCAGCAACAGCAGCTACTGCTTCCTGTGGGCTAAGTGCTGCCCTGTGCAGTTTACTTTCATTCTTTAAGCCCCACATGAAGCTTATCAAGTGGATATTCTTATCTCGATTTTGCTGATTAGGACACATTGCCAGTAAGTGACAGGGCAGAGACTCAAATCCACGTCTGTCGAAGGTAGGACCCCACACTTTAACCACGAGGCTGTCCCATCTCCAGTCAGGGCTGGGGTCCTTGCTTCCACGAGAAGACACTGGAATGACACTGGGGGCTGCTCCCCAGGGTATAATTGCCAGCTTTTGAATGAAATGGAGGGAAAAGCTGGACCGTAGTTCCCTGCTGCCCGCTGGCTTCTTTTCTGCCAGAGGACAGCTTGGTCCCTAGACTGCCTGTCAGATGTCCCAGCATCCTCTGGAGCTGTGCACCCCCAGCTTTATCTCTCAGCCTCGCTGTTCAGTAGAGGCACCGTTATGCAAATACTCAGATGTGAATCTTTCGGAGGAGGATCCCTCTCTGCAGCTTCCTCTTTGTCTCTGGCTGCTCCCTGACATTCTGGAGCCTAAATGCTCATGTGGAGCCTTCCCGCCAGAGCCAGGCGCTGTGCCGGGCTTTGAGGATGGAGGGCGCTACATACAAGAATCAGAGGGCGACCCCTGCCCAGTAGCCAGCGAGGAGCCTGGGCCTCAGTCTAGACCCACATGGAGATGAATTCTGCCAACCACCTGCATGAGCTTGGAAGTGGATTCTTTCCCAGGGTCTCCAGCTAAGAGCCCAGTGTGGCCAGCCTGGGTTTGGCCTTTCAATACCCCGGACGTAGAGCCCAGCCGAGCCCACGCCGACGTTTCACCTACAGAGCTGCGAGCCAGCAAGTGGGCCCTCTCCTTGGGCTCCATTTAGCTTTTCCGGTTTTCTTAGAGACGAGCTTTAGTGGTTAGCTCTGGTTATTCCAAGCCCTGGCCCATGGCGTGTGGGCCCTAAGAAGCTGCCCCATCTGTTGTTAAACCTGTCCCTTATCCCTGTGGAGTCCGAGCTCCCAGCCCATGTTCACGTGTGACAGTCTGGGGCTCACCTGAAGACCAAGGTTGGAGCCGTAATGGATGGGTTCTGGCTTCCTCCCTGGGGCAGAGGAATATGGACGTTCCTTGCACAAGTCTGGTGGGCTTTGGCTCAGACAGCTTTCTGATTGTGTTTTTTTTTTTTTTTTTAAACTTTCTTACCTGTTCCTCACCTTAGATGTCACCTTGCTTTTCCTTAGCAGGACTGGTCATCAGGCGGCATTGGCTGAGGCCTGCAGGGGTATAGTTGGCATAGAGATAAAAACAGTGACCTGGCAGACGTGTGGGTGACACAGAAGCCAGAGTCTCCCAGGGTCTGGCTGACTCTGTCAGAACAGGAGAGGGAGCCCAAAGTAACGGCTCTTCCTCTAGGTGCGAACATCCAAAAGATGCCAAAGTGGGAACCTCATTGCTCAAGGTGAGTCTGCCTCTGAGGAATGATTGACAGACATGAGTTGGTATCTTCCTTGGAATGGGATGCTTGACTCAGCTCCGTGTGATGGATGGATGGTGGGCTGGGGAAAGCCTAGGCTGGAGGTTTCTGGAGTCCAGCCTGGGTTTCCTGAACAACTCAGTGCATCTGTTATGTAGGGTTGGGGTCAGGGCAAAGACAGACTTCTGAAAAAGGGCCGCCCGCCTCCACTTTCCAGGTCTAAACAGTCTTGTCCCCTAAGAGGGGATAACACATGTGGGCAGATAAGGACCAGAGAGCCATGGCAAGCAGTGGGTGTATAGACAGGGCGGGAAAGACTGGTGGTTCCTGAAAAATCAGCCGTGAGTCTGTGAGAAGAGACCCGGCCAAGAGCCAGGAGGAAGACAGCTGCCTCTGGGTGAGTCATAAGGTCGGTTTGGAGATCAGCTGATTTCTCCACACCCTGTAGGTGTCGCTGGGGCCTGGAGAAAAGGAGGGGTTCTAGGGGCTCTGGTGGGTCACGGTTGTCACTGAGTCCTTCGCTGGTGGCTGTAGGCCCTGGTTGTGCTGGGATAGTACCCAGGAGGCTGCTGGGCCCTGTGACACAGGAGGGCAAGTAGTCAGCTGGTTGCTGGCGTTGGACATCACTGGGTGGCAGTGCTGGGGAGAGACGTGGGAGAGGGGAGTGCTGATGGCCTCACCTCCCTGCTGCTTAACTCTATGCCTGGAGATCCTAGGACTTGGGGTGGTGTCATTTGAAACATTACTGATTAGTTAATGAGGAAGGTGAGGGTTCACAAATCAGCATTGCAAATAAGCACGAGCTTGTGGCGTTTTAAACCAACCTTGTGCTTACTTCCCCAAGAGTTTGTGAGATCGTCTTTTGGTCCCGAGGTGACAGGTCCAGAGAGACCTGAAATTGATGCTGATCAGTCCCTTTCCCATAACAAAGCTACAGACCTGTGCCTGCCCCAGCAGCGGCCAGGAGGGCACATGCCAGGCTAGAGGAGGGAGCAGCTGGGGTGACAGGGTACCAGGGAGGTGGGAAGCTAAGGGCCAGCTGCACCTTGCCGTGACTTCGTATAAGCCATTTCCCATCTCTGGTCCCCTGACTCTTCCTTTATGAAAACAGGAGGTGGGACTGCTTGACTGTCACAATCTCTTCTGGCTCCAATGCCCCAAATTGTTAACTTTGTGAAGTGCACTGTGATTGAGACTGTTCATATGCTGGGACCCAGAGTCTGGCTTATCTGAAGACAGCATGGTGGTTGATTCGACATCGTGCTCACCTCACTTGCCCTTGGTGTTAGACCCCTGCAGGGTGGTCTGCCCTCTGTCTCCTGAGACATTTGCCTACTTGCATGTTCCACGCGCCCTGCAAACGCAGGCCACAGCAGTTCTTAGTGGCCGCAGGGAGGGGTGTCTGGGATATTGCATGCAGAGAGACGAGTGTGAGAGGACGGCACGAACGATTAGAAACTTCTTCACGGTAGGACCAGCACCGCTGATTAATCAGAGCCAAATTCTCCTGCCATGTCCATAACAGAGACTCTTCATCACTCGCCCCAGTTCGCTGCTTTCTTTCACTTTTCCTTGTCCTCGACTTTTAGAAAGAAAAGTTTTAAGATGATTCGGTCCCAGTCCCTGTCTCTGCAAATGCCGACGCAGCAAGATTGGAAGGGCCCCCCGACAGCCTGCCCAGCCGTGTCTGCAGCAGCTCCTGTGCTCCCCGGAGCCCCTCCCCAGCCCGCACCTGCGCCCTATGCCATGCCTGAGTACCAGCGGGTCACCATCAGCGGAGACTACTGTGCTGGGGTAAGGCGTCTCTGCGGGGGCTCTGTGAGTGTTGTATATGCCTTGTGCCAAAGCTGGGGTCCCGTGGGGTCACGTCCAGCCCTGAAGCCTGGCCTGGTCTGTGGGTGTCTGGGAGGTGGCAGGCAGGAGGCACAGGAGCCTGGAGAGAAGGAGGGTTCTAGGCGACGTAGCAGGTGTGTGTCTAGGGCGCTGCTCTCCCTGTGAGGAGGGCCTAGGGCTGCAGGTTGGTACACCGTGTGGCCCGTAGGTTCCATATGTGCTGTGGGCCCAGAAACACTGCCCTCTGTCCCTGTAACCCATTGGGGACGGTTCCAGCTTGGGCTCTTTAGTGTTCCCAGATGTTGAATGGATTAAGTCCTGGTGTTGATTGGTTTGTGCGAAATCAGTTATTGCTGAATCAGCTCCTCCTCTGTGCTTGGACTCATGTCCTTAAATACAGGCTAGACCAGCCAGGCAGGACGAGCAGGTCTCGACAAGAAAGTAAACAAGCTTGGTTTGCACCAAGTCGGTTAGCTCAGTCACTGAAAATGTGCTCCTTTCACCTGGTTGGATGATGCCTTTTTATTGCTTGTTTCTTGAAGAGAAGTATCACTTAGTGCCAGGTTTGGTTCCATCTCCCTGGCCCTCAACCTACTACCCTCAGTTGGCCTTGTTATTCTGTCTCTCTTCTTTTTTAACAGTAGTTTTAGAATATAAAGTGTATCTGAGAAAGCAAAGTGACTTATTACTCTTCTATACGTTTTCTTCTAGCTTAAAAAAATTTATTTTTTGAGCAATAGAAAATCCTTGCACATGGCTTAAAATTTAAAAGGTACAAAAATTATATCAGTCCTCTAGCCACCCGATTCCCCTCCTCAGAGGCAATCCTTGGTTTTGGTTTCTGGTGTGTTCTCACATAGATGGCCTGTGTACCTACAGTTTACTATGCCCGTGTAGTTGATTTATTTATTTTTACACAAATGGTGGTTACTATACATTATACTGAGCCTGGGTTTTTCATGTAACAGTACATCTTGGAGATAATGCCATATCAATACATCAAGAACTTCCTTGTTATTTCTTTTTTACAAGTGCATAGTATTCCACTGTGTGGATGAACCATACTTTATTTAAATTCCTTTCTATGCATGGGAATTTTGGTTGTATTGGAAACAACACAGGCCTTGCCTGGAGATACAGTATCCTGACCAGGAGTCCGTGGTGTCCACCCAGCCTCTGGCATGTGGGCAGAACAGTGGAAGGGGAGACTAGAGGTGGGCTGACAGCCAGCTGAACGGGGGGGAGGACGTTGGCCTGGTGCATTAACTAGCTCCTTTCAGTCAGTCTCCTGCTTGGCACATTGTAGGGCATTGAGCCCCTGAACTGGTGAGTGGTCCCCAGAGAGCCACCAGTCTATGAGAGGCAGGCTGACCTTGCAGGTCGCCTTGGCCCCCAGTGGGTCAGCCGCCAGGCATGAGGCCTGCAGTGCTTACAGGTTGGCTGGTCTGCTGGGACTCTGAGCACGTCTCTGATACCTCCCGCCGTGGCCTGAGCCCCTTGCCCTGCTGAGTCCCTCAGTCCTGCAGACAGTATTTGGCTTTATTGTTGGCAGGGACATATTTGTGTCTACGGTGTTGTCCGCTCACCTGTTCCTGTTGCTCTTCTAAGCCATCAGAAAGTGTAAAATGGAATTAACACCCCCTCATGGGGACACCTGGAGTCAGGAAAGGAGAAGCTCCTTCCTTAACAAGAAGCAAGGAAAAAAAAAAGTGTAAAAACGTGCATGGGAAAGATGTATACCAACTTCCTTCCTCTGAGGATGGAGTGGGTGGAGGAGGGCAGAGTTTTAGCTGTTATCTGAGATGATTTATTTATGTAAACATATAAGACATCTGAAACAACAATAAAAAATATTAAAATTGTTAGCTCTGGAAGGTAGATACATGGGTGTCTGTCATATTATCTTCAGTGCTTGTCTGTATGTTTACAACATTTCAAAGCTAAAAATGATTTTTTTTTACTAAAGCAGAGGGGTCACGGTCCAGGCCCCAGCCTTCCGGCTCTGTGCTCCCTCTTGTACCTCCCTCTGCTGCATCTCATATCCTCTCTTATGAATGACTGTCTCCCCCAGCACGTTCAGATTTCTTCCACACCTGTCTTTCCCAAGAGACAAAGATTAACGAGCCCTCTGGAAGGTGGGAATTTATCTCATTTATCTCTGAGCGTGAGGCAGCTCTGGGAAAGCAGAGCATACTTGGGCTTTGGGACTCGGTCAGATCAGGGTCTGAAGTTTGACTTCGTGACTTCCTGTGACTTATCCTCTCTGGGTCTCTGTTTCCCCAGTTGTAAAATGGGTTGCAGTGAGGACCAAAATGAAATCTACGAAAAGGGTCTGTCCCATAACACACAAGTGCTTGTTGACGGGGTGAACGGGGGTGATTACCAGATGAATCAGAAGCCTGGGGTTGGCAAAGCAGCAGACTGAGCACACAGAAGTTTTTATCTTTACCTCCGAAGAAACCATGTATTTTCTCAACTGAAAATGATGGTGCTAACCCTGATCGGGGATACGGTCCAGGCTGTGCCTCTTCTTGGGCCGGGGGCAGCAGCAGCTGGCTTGTGGTTTAATCAGCCGCACTGAGGCTGGCCTGCAGTGTGCAGGCTGGGGTACCTGACTCTCTCCAACAGCCCCAAATCTCCTCCTGTGTTAGGGCACCCCCAAGACCCCTGCTGGGTTCAGTGATTTGCCAGGAGGACTCCTAGGACTCAGCGCAGAGCTGTGCTTAGGACTAGGATTTATTACCGGGAAAGGCTGCAGAGCAAAGTCAGCAAAGGGAAGAGGTACGTGGGGCAGAGTCTGGAAGAGGCCAGCAGCAAGCTTCCCAGCAGCCCCACCCAGTGGAGTCACCAGAACGCACTTAATCCATTCAGCATTGAATTGTGACAGCACGTGTGAAGTGTCGTCTACCACGGAGGCTCCTTAGAGACTCAGCAGCCACGGTTTTCACTGGGGCTGTGGCCACACATCTGCAGAGCACATCCCTCGGGTCCAGACTCCCAGAAGGAACTTGGGTGTCCGGCATTAACCATGGTATTTGTACAAACCGTTCAAGCACAGGGAACCACTGGGCCCACAGTGGTGGGAATGCTCCCCAAACCCAAGTTGCCTGCTGCTCGTCAAGGGCTAACCTTGTGGCAGGTCTTGCTAGGTCAGTGGTCTCAGGCCTGCTGTATGAACCCTTTTCTGCAGATCACCGTGGAGGACTATGAACAGGCCGCCAAGAGCCTGGCCAAGGCCCTGGTGATCCGGGAGAAGTACGCCCGGCTCGCCTACCACCGCTTCCCACGCACCACGGCCCAGTACCTGGGTCACTGGCGGGCAGACGCTGCACCTCTGGAAGAGGGCCTCCCAGGTACGGCGCTGTGGCTGCAGGTGGGCTTTCAAGCAGGGCATGGCCCGAGGGTTGGTCAGGAGGTTTTACTGGTTGGATGTATCTCCCCTAGATGGTGTTTTAAGGGCAGAGCCCTGGTGTTGGCTTCTCCTACACTGATTTTTTTTGCTGGTTTCCCTGAGGATTGATTCCACGTGCACTGTGTGCCTTGCCCTTGGTTGAGCTGTACAAGTTGAGAGAGACAAGGCAGGGGAGGGGGTGAAAGACAGTCCCTGATCTTGGGGGTCCTCCAGGGAGACAGGCAGCCTCATGCTGGATATTTAAACACAATCAGACAGTAAATGCCAAATTGGTGGTGAGGTGGGTGGCGTGTGGGTAAGTAGAGAGGGTGTGTTCCCAGGGCAGGGAAGTTGGCTCTGGAATCCAACACACCTGCATTCCGATCTAAGCTCCACCACTGTCTTGGGCAAGGAAGGTATTTCTCCAAACCTCAGTTTCTCAATCTGTAAAATGGGAATACTAATATCTATCCCTTGGGCCAGTTGTGAGGATGAAACGAGAGAATGCACGTGAAGTGGTTAGTGCAGTTCTGGCATCCGGGGAGTGATTGGTAAATAGGAGTTACGTTGATGCTGTGGAGTTTGGGGAAGGAGGGATCAGAGAAGGCAGGATGGTTTCTGGTGGAGTCTGTTTGGCCTGTGAAAGACCCAGGAGCAGCAGAGGCTGTAAGTTAACTAATATGAATGAAGACAACAGGAAACCTCGATCTTGAAAGCTGGTGGTGGGGGATCGGATGAGGGCCTGGTGACCTGTGCCAGCACCCAGGACCCTGGCTGCCCCCTCGGGGGGAGTTGGTGCCAAGATGTCTCCTGTCTCTTGCTTTCCTTGAAGCTCTGAGACCTCGACTTTGGGCATCTGTTACTACCTGGGGCCCTGGGTAAGTCTCAGCCCTCCCAAACCCGTTTCCCTGTCTGTCTGAGGGAAGTTGATCCCACCCGCTCCAGTGTTGGCAAGGGCAGGCAGGACTGACTGTCGAAGGTGTACTTTATACAGAACAGAGTCCCCGGGGGCCCGGGTATGAGTGTGGTGATGTGGAGGCAGTGGTCCCCCCAGGCCTTTGGACTGCATGTGTCTCACAGGCACTGGCACACATCAGGGACTCCTGAGCTGGCCTGTGGCCGTGCCTGAAGTGTGTGTGGGGGGCATCAGTTCCCTGCCCCCCTGCTGCTTCAGCCCCTGTGATGCCTCACATCTGCTCTAGGGCAGTCTGTTCCGAGCACTGATGGGGGTCGCCCAGGCAGCTACTCCGCCTTCATTCCTTCCATTGATGAAGATTCCAGGGTTTCCTCCTGCCTGGGGTGGCAGCCAGGCAGCTGGACCCTGTGTGGGGTTGGCTGATGTGCAGAGCTAAAGCCCCCAGTTCTACTGCTGCTCAGCATAACCTGTTCCTTGGCCAGAACAGAGCTTATCGAGAGCCAGGAAAACCCACTATGAGAGTAATGAGAATAATGCCTTACGATGTATTACTGTTTACAAAGCATTTTCCTCTACCTGCTAGTGCAGCCCTCACAACAGCCCATTAAGGCAGGGTGTCATCCTCAGGTGAGCAGACAGGTTCAGGAGGTAACGTCGTTTGCTCCAAGTCGTAGCTGGGAAATAGCCAAGAGGCATTTTCTGGCGCCTGTGGACTAACAGCCCGCAGCCGTAGGGACAGACAGCTCTGTCTCTGGGGGGGACGCGTTCCCTATTCTGTGCTTATTTGTGGAGGGGATGGCTTCTAGCCCCTTAGCCTCCCTGGGCTCAGGAAGATGTGGAAGGGCAGGGACAGTTACTCCCACCGGGCAGTGCCAGCTTCTGTCTGTTCTCTTATTAGGAGGAGACACAGCTGCCCTTTTTCATAAGCCTCGTGTCCCTGAAGTTCCCAGGAGGCTGAAGCTCGTTTCAGTTAAAGCAGTGAAGGGCCAGCCGCGTGCCAGGGCCCGTTCTAGGCAATGGGGGCACAGCAGTGAACAAAATGAACACATACTGCCCAAGATAAAGAAGAGAAATTATTTTACATAGTGGCAAGTGCTGAGGAGACAAAATAAAGCAGGGAAGGGGATATGAGATGTCGGGGGCAGTGGGAGTGGTTAGGTTTTAGATCAGACAAGCAGGGCAGGCCTCGGTGGGAACGTGACTTTTTTTTTTTTGCGTTACGCGGGCCTCTCACTGTTGTGGCCTCTCCCGTTGCGGAGCACAGGCTCTGGACGCGCAGGCTCAGTGGCCATGGCTCACGGGCCCAGCCGCTCTGCGGCATGTGGGATCTTCCCGGACCGGGTCACGAACCCGTTTCCCCTGCATCGGCAGGCGGACTCTCAACCACTGCACCACCAGGGAAGCCCGGAATGCGACTTTTGAGCCCCTGTGAGCTCCTGAGGTGAAGGGCACTTGGCCATCACTCAATCCTGTTTTGCAGACTTCCACCCTCCCCCACTGCCCCAGGAAGACCCTTACTGCCTGGATGATGCTCCCCGAAACCTGGGCTTCCTGGTCCGCATGCAGGGGGGCATCCTCTACGTGTACGATAACACAAAGATGCTGGAATGCCAGGAGCCCCACAGCCTGCCCTACCCGGACCTGGAGACCTACACGGTGGACATGAGCCACATCCTGGCTCTCATCACCCATGGCCCCACGTAAGCCCCCCGAGTCTGCCTCTCTTTGCAGGGGTGCTATCCTGTAGGAAGGGACCGGGGGAGGCCTCTTGCTGTGGGCTTCTCCTCAGCTAAACCACCCCCAGAAAGAGGGTGGTTTCCCCTTTCCCCAGTGCTTTGTGGGTTTCTGCCACAATCTTCCTTCACAGGCTGGCATATTCTTAAAGTCGCTACTACCTGTCCCTTCTGCACGCACAGGTGTGGGGCGTCTGCTTGCTGCTGGCCACCTGTGCACCTTAAAATGGCGGTCACTCCTCCCCCCAGGCAGGACGGCAGCCTTGCAGAGAGTTACCAGCCTAGGGCATTACTGCAGGTGGGGGAGTGATGAAGACTGTTGCTTCCTCTGTTGGCTTTTCTGTGTTTCTGGAGGGGAGAGTGCAGGGAGCCTGGGAACTTAGCCACGACCCCTGTGTCGCCTGTAGGCTTGGCTCGAGCTAACCTGGCAGGGAGCTGTCTTCCTGGGCCCTCGCTTCTTGGTGAGCACTTAAGCGAATCAGCAGTGGAGGCTCAGCCTGCCCGGGCCCTGAGCCCCTCTGACAGCGGCTGTGCTGTGAATACCAAGCCAGGACTGGGGGTCCGGGGGAGGGGGAGGAAGCTGGTCACGGCTGAGGGACTTATCTCTTGCCCTGCCTTTTGGGGTTCGCTGGAAGTGGGGAGATGCCGTGTCTGAGGTGGGAGGGTGGGCCCCGAAGGGATGGACAGAGTGGGTCTTGGTCCTCGGTGATCTGAGGGCAGACGTAAGAGCCGGGAGGGGAAAGGGTAGTTCCCGGGAGCTTGCCTCAGCCAGGAAGAGCAGGAGCTTTGAGGGGAAGCCTGGGGGATGGGACTGCTCCCCACGTGTGTGAGCAGTGGCTGTCGTCAGGGCGAGTCCCGCTGGGGAAGGGACTGGGTGATATGGCCTTGGGGATCCCGTCCGACCCAGACTGTCCCGTGCTTGGCTCTGGGGCTCATCCAGCTGATGGTGCTGGTGCGGGGCCGGCGGCTGCTCTTCACGCACGTCTCAGTGACGGGGCGCCAGAGGAGCTGTGTGTGTTTGGGGGCCACAGGGAAGCAGGGTGGCCTGGCTTGTGATTGAAGGTTCCGCGTGGCTGTGGGCACAGGCACCTGGCAGTTGGCTGAGAATAGGGAGTGCTCCCACCTGCAGTGGCCTTTGCCAGCCGGTGGGGACATCAGTCCTTGCAGAGATGGTAACCCCTACGTTTCTAGTGGCCCATGATGCAGAACATCCTCCCCTCATCCTGAAGCCTCAGAGTTGAGAAGTCTTCAGGTCTCAGGGTTTGGGGGATGTCATTTGGTCACAGGGTGGTTCTCTGCTGCCAAGGTGGGCAGGTCACGCCTTAAGGTTTGACTGTATTATCAATCTTTTTCACTTTTTCACTCTTTTCAAGGAGTGAAAGGTGGCTGAGGATAGATGGGAGGAAGGAAAGACGGAAGGGCTGAAGGAGGGAGATCTTCCTTGAGTGTCCACTCTGCTGAGTTGGGCCCTTCACACACATAAGCCAGTTCAACCCTCGTTTCAGTCTTGGGCATTGCTGGCTCCATACCTGTTCATGAGAGATAGCAGCTTGGGATGAATTGCCTAAGCCCGTAAGGCTAGAAGTTAAGGAACCCGTGTGAGGTTGCAGTCAGCTCTCTACTGCCCCCATCGACTCACATGGCTGTGGTTCCACACTTCAGCTGGGTCTGCAGAAAGCGGGCCCCTCCGTACCCCTCCCTGCTCCATCCTGACCTTCCGCCCAGGGGTCGGTCGCCGCAGACACTGGAGGTCTCCAGACTAGAGAGCTTGCTGTGCCTTCTTCTCAACTGTGGTTTCTCCCCCTTCCCAATCTGCAGGAAAACGTATTGTCACCGGCGACTGAACTTTCTGGAATCCAAGTTCAGCCTTCACGAGATGCTAAATGAAATGGCCGAGTTCAAAGAGTTGAAGAGCAACCCTCACCGAGACTTCTATAACGTGAGAAAGGTGCGTTAGCCGGCCGGTGTTCAGAGCCGGTGCCCTAGCCCGTCCGGGCTCGGCCCCCTGCGTAGCCTTCCTATGTACAGAGGGAAGACTGGCCAGTTGCCTTCCGTGCGGCAGGCCACGCCTCAGGTGGTACTTGGTATGACATGGTGGAAACCTTTGTCCATGTTGTGTATCTGTTGGAACGTGCCCTCCTCCTTGAGAAATAGGGCATGGCCTATTAAGTGGTTATAAGAGTGGAGACCAGCCTACTTTTACAGTAGAGAATGTATTAAATTTATCATGGATTGAGAAAAGCTATTAAGGCCTTTTTGGACTTGGGAGTTTGTGGCCCTGCTTCCTTCTGCATGGGGCGTATTTAAGGCCCCCCTCTCTGGCCTTCCCCTAGAGTGGAGAGCCTGCAGGGGCCGCAGTCGGGGCCGACGTGCAGGTTAAATGATCACGGACTTCCGCTTTGCCATTTTATTCCGTGTGACTGATATACAGCGAGCGTGGGATCAGTGCCAAGCGTGGGGCCTTTGATGCCTAATGAGAGGACTTCCTGTCCACAAGCAGCTCCCAGCCTGTTACTGTTAGTGTGATAGGTGTGTGACCAGGGTGTCTTTCAGGGAGAGGCCAGGACTGAGGTGACTTTGAGTAGGAGTTTGCCAGGCAGAGGGCAGGGCAGGGGGTGGAAGTGATGGCCCAGCAGGTAGAGGGAGCTGTGGCTACAAGCAGCAGCAGGGGGAGAGTGGCCTGAGACAGGAGGGAGCGCGAGGGTGCCGGTACAGCTGCAAGGGGTGCAGTGTGGCTGGAGCTCGGGGGTGGGGGCAGAGGCTCGTGGCGGGCTGTGGGGAGTGAGCCTGCAGGTGTGGGTGAGGTTCTGGATCACGCAAGGGCCCACAGGTTTGTCAGAGGCAGCAGGGAGGCGGGCGGGGGTGTGGCGCTGCTCTGGGACAGAAGCTCCGGGGAGAAGGGTGGGGTAAGGCTATGCCCGGAGGAGGGGTGGCCACATCTGAACTGAGTCACAGCAGGGTTGTCATGGCCACAGGGGCCTCTGTCCCAGTGCCACCCTCTCCCTGGGGTCAGCTTTGACAAGGGAGGGTAGGCCAGAGGAGGTTGTGTCTCCTCTGGGGAGCCCAGCTCAGGCCTCCCTGACCCCCTGCCTGGGAGCACTCAGCAGTACTACGTGGACGGCCTTCTCCAGCGAGGCCCCGAGATCACCTCTGCTAAGCTGCATCCCACTTGGATGGGATCAAGAGCCCCCAGGGTGCAAGTTAGGCTTCTGCTCCTGGGCTCTGAGGCTCATGGAAGAGTCTCGGGGATTTCCAGGCAGAGGTGAAAGGATGTGTGTTAGACATCACCTCCGTGGCATATTCACCTTCAAGCACCATCTGTTTCTTCTGTGTGATCCTCAGGTGCTCAGACAGCTGGGTGCCTCAGTCATTAGGTCAGCTCCTCTCTGCCCTGCCCGAAGGAACCCTACAACGCCCAGATGGGTGTCCAAGAAAACTCCTTGCCCAGCCCTGCGCAGCCCTGCCCTCTGCCCACGTGCGCGCTCTGGGCCTGACTGCTTCCTGCTGCCTGCGCCTGACTGCACTGGCTCCGACACTGTCTGCTTCTAAGGCGGGGCCCCAGTGGGTGTTTGCGCTCTCTGGCCACCATGAGGGCGAGAGTCCTAGGGGGCAGGGGGCGAAGGGGCTGTGGTTACATACCAGAGCCCATCCTCGCGTTCCCTGTCAGTCTGGGGGCTCATGTGCTCTCTGGACAGAGGTGGCCTTGAGCCCCGTGCTCTGACACAGTGGGCTGTTCTCTGGCACCACAGCTATCCGTAAACGCACGTCCAGGTCAGGCTGTGCCCGCCCCTCCCTGCCTCCTGAGTGCTGGCTGCTTCATCTTACCCTGGAAGCCTGTGCTAGGGGAGGAGAGCTGACTTGCTGAAGTTCAGGCCGGGCTGGGAGGTGGCCTCCATACTTCCAAGTGGCTGTCAGTGTCACAGGGGCAGGCCAGGGTCCTGCTCTGAGGCAGGAGCTGTGCCTGGCTGTGGGTCAGTGTGGGCGGTACTTGTGAAATTACCTGCAACGTCACATCAGGTCATGGGTTATGGCACCGTGAGGCCAAACCAGCAGGACTGTGTCACTGAGATGACTGTTTTCTGCTCAGAGCTGAGAATGAGGGGCTGAGTGTTCGCTGCTTGGGAGTTGGGTAAGATTAGGCCTTACCCACTTCGGTTTAAATGTCATATCAGGGATAGCAGATAGGTTTCGTCTTCTGTGCCAAACTTGACCAACGGGGAGCGGCTACCTGAGGCTACTCCCGAAGCTTAGTGAAGAGTGCTGTAATTGATCACCGATGTTTGCCACAGGGGTGGAAATAGTCAGCGTTGGCTTAGGGGCCGGGTATTGGCCAGCCCTGTTTAGAAACTCTACTGTTCGTTTAGACCCAGGTCTTAGATGAAAGCAAGGAATGCTCTTGGGTCTTCTGGTGAGTTGAAAATGCTGACCTCCAAGGACAGGCTCTTTTACTTGTTCCTAAAATAATCACCTTGGTAAGTTTGAAGTTTGGATCAGATGCATCCTGGATTATCCAGTTGTTTTCCTCCCTCATCTAGTGACTCCTGGGGATGAGGACAGGCTGCACCCCCTGCAGTGTGTCATTGCTATGCTAGAGGACAGCAAGAAAGCCCAGAATGTGCTAAGTCATGCTGAGGTAGTTGAGCCCAGCTGTGTCCAGATGAGATTACTCCGGCTGACCTCCGCTTGTGTGTCCCACATGAGCCCAGCCCATCCGTGTTGTGCCTGAGCCTGTGTACTGCTGTGTGACGTTTTAACTTTTGGTGCTTCCTTTCTCTGATGCCTAGTGGTCTGTTTTTCTGGTAGGAGTGGCAGGATTAAGGGCAGGAAGGGCTCTGATGAGTGAGTGATGTTGGTCAGTGATATGGGCTGGCTGATTAAAAAGCTCACAGAGGTTCAGTGGATCAGATGTCTGGTTTGGCATGACTTGGAGATGCCTGGCCAGCTGTGAACAGCATTCTTTGGCCTGAGGTCAGCCGCCTCCTCACCCCAGCCCTGGCAGAGTGCCCAGTCAGCTGCAGCAGGGACTGCAGAGTGTGGGCTGGCAGCTGGCAGCACCCTGGTCAGTGAGGCTGCTGCCACCCTCCTGGGGGAACCTCCCTCAGGCCCCTTGGGCTCATGGAAGGGGGTCAGGATGTTCACTGTGACTTCAGGCCATCTCTCAGCTTAGCCAGGCCTCCGTTTCTTTAGGGCTAGTGGCTGAGGGGAATGCTCTGAGGGCTCCAGAGAGGTCAATGGCAAGTGTGGGATTTTGTGGGGCATTAGGTGGGTCCTCAGGTTTCTAGGAGGTTGTGGATATCATCGAAACTATTGGAACCTCCTACACCTGTTCATTGGTTCATTCATCCATCCATTGATTCAACATCATACCAGGCTCTGGGGTAGGCGCTGGAGGCTTAGATGCATCAGACATGGTCCCTGTCCTTGAGGACTGAGCTCCCAGTCTAGTGATGAAGTAGACAGAAAATTATTAGATCAGATTGGAGGACATAAACAGTGACGGGAGTGTCTGTGCTAGAGTCCCAGGTTGGGCAAGGGAAAAAATGATCCGCTGTGCTTGCGGGATCAGGACAGGCTGCCACGTGGAGGAAGTCGTGGGAAATTTCTTGGTGGATGGATCGGTGGGGAGGAGGGAAGGCATGCCAGGCTGAGGACACGCGGTGTGAATAGCATGGCACCTCGGGCACCTGTAAGTGGGGGTGTCCTGGCTGGAGCAGAGAGCAGGGCAGTGGCAAGGTGAGACTTAAGGCTTGAAGTAAGCCTTGAATCTCAGGCTAAGGAGCTTGGGCTTTATCTTGAACACTTGGGGGCACTGATGATTTGTTAACAGGGATAGTGGCTGGATCTGACCTACATTTAAAAAAGATCTCTTGGTGCTGTAAGGAGGGGGACTGGGCAGCAAGGCTAGGCGGAGGAAGACCAGTTCCAAAGTCTACAGGAGAAATGGGGCGGGGGATCTGGCGCCAGTGCAGGTGCTGAGGCTCTGCGCTCCACACCGAAGCCTGGATGTCCTGGCTCCTGTTGCCGGGGGGAGGTGGCCCAGCTCACGTGCTGGGGGCCACTGTGTTGCAGGTGGACACGCACATCCACGCAGCTGCCTGCATGAACCAGAAGCACCTGCTGCGCTTCATCAAGCATACGTACCAGACGGAGCCCGACCGGACAGTTGCCGAGAAGTGGGGCCGGAAGATCACCCTGCGGCAGGTGTTCGACAGCCTGCACATGGACCCGTACGACCTCACTGTGGACTCGCTGGATGTCCATGCGGTGAGTGAGCTCGGCCAAAGGGCCTTGTGCAGTCCTGGCAGGGGACTCAGCCCCCTGGAAAGGAGCCAGGATTGGGCTTGGAGAGAGGCTGGCCACGTAGGCATCTCTTTCTCTTCTAGCCGTGGATGATACGGAACAGGGTTCTTGGCCTTGCTGATCAATAGAAATTGACTAGAGGCTAGACAAGAAATTTAGGCAAGGCTTTATTGGGGACCCTGCTGCAGCAGGGGGGAGCGAGAACAAACAGGTTCCCTTTCGTGCTTGCTCCCTGCGTGGGGAGTGAGCTTGTACCTTATATGGGGTAAGGGTAGGGATGTGTCCCGGGGTTGGGCGGGAGCGGTGGCTTAGGTGGTTTGCCCACCCCTCTGGTGGTGTTGAGTGCAGGGGGCATGCTCAGTACCCTGCTTTTGCTTCCAACACCCCGTTTTTGCTCCAGGCTCTTCAGAAGTGGCAGTTGGGTTTTTTGGTCTCTTTGTATCTTTTTTTTTTTTTTTTTTTTTGCGGTACGCGGGCCTCCCACCGCTGTGGCCTCTCCCGTTGCGGAGCACAAGCTCTGGACGCGCAGGCTCAGCGGCCATGGCTCCTGGGCCCAGCCGCTCCGCGGCATGTGGGATCTTCCCGGACTGGGGCACGAACCTGTGTCCCCTGCATCGGCAGGCGGACTCTCAACCACTGCGCCACCAGGGAAGCCCTCTTTGTATCTTTTGTCCATAATTTGCCCCAACTGTGCATGCACACAGTTATTTTTAGTCCTATATAGTTTCTTTGCATTTTGCTGCTTGAGGAGACGTTTGTCCAGGTGCAAGTACTGTAGCACTGCAGCAAGGAGTCCCAGGTCCCAGCCTGTCTCATGGGGACTGTGAGAGGTAGTTTGTCCTCAGAGAGTAACAGGGCTGGGACAGGGGAAAAGAGTGTGTGACTTGGTCAGAGAGGTCCCTGTTAATTCCACTTAGGAGTTGTGTGACCTTAAGCAACTCATTTAAGCTTTTATTTCCTTGCTTATAAAATGGTGACTGCCACGTGCCTTATTGACATTACAAAGTTATTAAAATACTAACTGATGGTGCAGCTGCTATAGAAAACAGTATGGCAGCTCCTCAGAAAGTTAAATATAGAATTACCGTACATTCTAGCCATTCCACTCCTAGGTATGTACCCCAAAGAATTGAAAGCAGGGACTAAAACTGTTACTTGCACATTAATGCTTATAGCAGCATTATTCACAGTGGCCAAAAAGTGGAAGCAAACCAAGTGTCCATCAACAGATGAATGGATAAATGAAATGCACACACACACACTGGAATATTATTCAGTCCTAAAAAGGAATAAAGTACTGATATCTGCTACATCCATGGATGAAGCTTGAAAACATTATGATAAGTCAAAGAAGCCAGACACAAAAGGACAAATACTGTATGATTCCACTTGTATGAGGCATCTAGAATAGGCAGACTCATAGAGACAGAAAGGAGAATGGTGGTTACCAGGGTCTGGGGGAGCTATTGTTTAGTGGGTGCAGAGTTTCAGTTTTACAACATGAAAAGAGTTATGGGGATGGATGGTGGTGATAGTTGCATGGCAACGTGAATGTATTTTATACCACTGAACTGTATACTTAAAAATGGTTAAGAAGGTAAATTTTGTGTTATGTACATTTCACCACAATAAAAAATCTTAAACCAGACACTGAATGAGGCAACGTGGAGAAAAGTGCCTTATGAAGTCTAAGCGGTAATAGGACACACATTATCACTGATGGTTCAGTATTTTCGGCTCACTCAGCCAGCCCTGCTCCTGGAGGCATGAGGCCCTCGATCCCCCTTTACAGAGGGCCTTGCAAAAGGACCCCAGTGCTGGCTGAGTGAGGATGCATGATCCTGGCCCTGGGACTTCCCAGGTTTTCATGCAAGAACTGACACAGAAGGTATCTTTCAGTGTGGCTCACAGAGGCCACCTTGTAAAGGCCTGAAGGGGTCATGTGTGTGGTGGCTGCATGGTGATCTGGCTGGTGTCCCTTCTCCCCAGGGCCGGCAGACGTTCCACCGCTTTGACAAGTTCAACTCCAAATACAACCCTGTGGGGGCCAGTGAGCTCCGAGACCTGTATTTGAAAACTGAAAACTACCTGGGAGGAGAGTACTTTGCTCGGATGGTCAAGGTGGGTGAGCCCTGGACCTCTCCAAGCCCTCCTCGGATTCCTGACAGCATCTGCGTTCATGGGGTGGGGGCCCCGCAGGGCCTCCTGTCCTCTTCCCCTTCGTGAATCCCCGTCCATCCACCATCCAGCTCAGGCGAGGTGCAGGTGCCTGGGTGCCAAGTGCTGTGGCTCTGGCCGCTGACTCCCGAGTGCGCAGGCTGTGCTGTGTGTGGACTGTGCTGACTGCAGGCAAGGGGGGGGGGAGGGTGTCCACCGCTGGCCCAGCTCTCGGCATCCAGGCTTGCTGCTCTGTGTGTTTGCAGCCTGCACCGGGTATAGGTTAGCCCCATTTGGAGATGCTTCTGGTGTCTGGCCTGGTCATGTGTGTGACTGTGCAGGTCCAAGGCCTTCTTCCCTAGAAAGGTGGAGTTAGTGCTGACGGGGCAGCAAGGGGATGTAGATCAGGCCTTCTGAGCCCAGGAGCAGGTGGCTGAGGGAGCTGCAGGATCTAGCAGCTGGGGTGCTCTGGGCTGACCTGAGCTCTTCTTGGTGCCAGGAGGTGGCCCAGGAGCTGGAGGAGAGCAAGTACCAGTACTCAGAGCCACGGCTCTCCATCTACGGCTGCAGTCCTGAGGAGTGGTCCAACCTGGCCCGCTGGTTCATCCAGCACAAGGTCTACTCACCCAACATGCGCTGGATCATCCAGGTGCCCCGGATCTAGTAAGTGAGGCAGCTGCTGTCTACCTGTGTCCTCTGGGGTCGCCAGCCTGTCCCACAGGAGCTGCTGAGTCTGTGCTGCTGAGGGACAGGGCCTGTTCCAGTGCCAGCCTAGGCCTCTCTGCCCCAGGGATTTTCCTACAGGGCGGGGTGGTTGGCAAAGACGTCCTTGTGACACTTCAACTCTGTTCTTTGAAGAACATACATGTGTAGAGGCCTGGTGGGAACTACTGCCCATCTTCTTGTCACTGTGGTTTGAGGATGGGCTATCCTTTTGGGTGAGGCCCAGGGTCTGAATGACCTGATGCGGGGCCTACACTGCTGGCCCTCTCCCTGGATATGACTCAGACCACCACTGTCCTCTCCAGTCTGGCCAATGTGGCCCCTGGATGGGCCTGGGACACGTGGTTTAGGGGAACTGAGCTGAGGGGAGAGAGTTGGATCAGCCTGAATCCTGGCACCCCACTCCCAGATTGGCCTCTAGCTGGAGAAAGCTCTCTGATGGGTATGGGTAGGTGTTGAGTGTGCCACCAATGCCTAGTGTTGCAGAACTTGGCGAGGAGGGGAGGATCTGTATTGGAGCCCTACCTCTGAATCTACCCTGGGTGTTTAAATGGGGATCTGTGCTGCCTGAGGGAAGGGACTGGGGAGGCTGGTCTCTGATGGGCCAAGGGGGCTGTTGGGTCCACCTTAATCAGCAAGTCTCCGCTTTCCCCCAGTGACATATTTAGGTCAAAGAAGCTGCTGCCAAGCTTTGGGAAGATGCTGGAGAACATCTTCCTGCCCCTTTTTGAGGCCACCATTAATCCTCAGGATCACCGAGAGCTTCACCTCTTCCTCAGATATGTAAGTGTGGGTGGTGCCCAGGCAGTGTGCCCAGTGAGGGAGGGACGAGAGGAATCCCCGGGGGGGTGGGGGGGCGGGGGGGTGGGTAGGGTCAGCCTTCCCTTCTAAGATCCTGTCACTGGTGTGCCCCAGGCATGAGGTGGCCAGCCCAAGAAGCTGAATTTCTAGAATAATGAGCCCGCTCCTCTGGGGCAGGCCTGCGGGCATGGGTGGGGTGCTGGGAAGGCAGCCGTGAGGCAGAAAGACTGAGGAGTTAGTTCCTGACCAGGTGGGGCTGGAAGGACTGGCCTCTGTCCCAGCTGTAGCCTCAGGTTGTTACAAATGCAGACATTTCAGGCTCCTGCTTTTGCTTAGAAACCAATGGTCCTCCCACCTTGTTTGGTTAAGCACACAAGCCCCACAAAATATATTTATCTGGTTAGTTGTGGGAGAGTGTGAGAAGCCTGGAAGAGAGACTTAACCAGAAAGGGCATCAGGGGGACAGGAGCTGGTCCTGCCTCCTGGGTGCCCAGAATAGAGTTGGCTGCAGGTGGTGAGAAGCAAGTTCAGTGCCTGGTAGAGTTTATGGGGATGGTTTCTGACAGTGAGGGAGGTGGGGAAGATACCAGAGGGCTGGGACTGGGGGAAGGAGGGGTGACTGAGTGAGTGTGAGTGTGTGTGTGTGTGTGTAGTGGGAGTTGGGGGAGTTGGGGGGTTGCCAGGAAAGTTTGAAGGGGCTGAGGGACGGCACTGAATTTATGTCTTAGACAAACACCATGCAGGCTGTTGTGTGAAGAAAGGCCTGGAACAGAAGGAGCTGGAGGTGGGGGGCAAGGGGGCAAGGTGAGAGTCAGGGGCCTGCTCCAGCAATGGAGACGTGCAGGGGCCTTGGACCAGCAGTCGCAGCTCACACTGATTATTCGCTCCCTGCTCTGGTGATCCACGCCATGACGTGATCTTGCTTCAGCCTCACGGTTGCCCCCCTTGACATCATTTTGTAGGTGTTAATAGTAAGCAGCATGATTATGTGTTGCTGTGTGTTAGACACTGTGGATTATCTCACTTAATCCTCACGACCGTCCTGTGAAGCTACTAGCTCCGATTTACACATGAGGAAGTGGAAACTGAGAGATCACAGAGCTAGAAAGGGGCAGAAGTGGAATTCGTACCCAGTTCCCTGACCCAGGTGTTGTCATCCCCACATTAAGGAAAGTGAGACGTATACAGACGGTGGGCGGGGCCGCTGGGCGGGCATGGGCACGGGTGGAGAATGGATGGGGCCTGGGCACACCCTGAAGGTGAGCAAGGGGAAAGAGTCACGGGGGGCCTCCTGGTGCCTGGCTTCGTTGGGGAGCAGATGGTGTGCCTTTCAGAGGACACTGCCAACTATGGGGGGACAGCAGGCTTGGGGAGGAGGAGTTGGGGTTTGGACATGTTTTGTGCTTGAGGCCATGGGAGACCCAGTTTGGGGCCCTGCATTAGCAGAGCCCAGGAGAGGGGCTGACACTGCCCCCATGCTGGGCCCCCAGAGTTCAGGTGCAGCATGGAGCTAGTGAGCGCAGAGCAGAGCGGAACTCGAGGTCCGCCCTGGCACCCAGACCTGTCCAGGCCGTGCTGAGAGCTGCAGTGGGACCCTGTCATTTCCTTTGACACATAATGACCGTGACAGGGAAGATTCTGCCAAGCCCCTGGTGGTCGCTTGCTCCTCTGGGCCCCTACTGCCATTTTGGAACAGGCAGACTCAGCCGGTCCTTCAGGGGCCCCTTCCCAAAGCACAGCTGTGGCTGAGGGACAGGAGCAAAACTGCTCTGCATGCTGGCTGAGAGCTGGGTCCTTGCAGGTACATCCTTCATCAGGGCCTGACCTCTGGGAGCAGGTGACGGGAAGCCTGTGACTCGGGTGGGGCCCTGGGGGTGTAGTGTGGGCCCCAGCTGAGGTGTAAGTGCAGGGGGAGGGTGGGCATCTCCTGAGCTGCTCTGACCCCAAGAGCCATGGCTCAGCCTGCCAAGGGGCCCTCTTGGATGGCACACACCTTGGCCTGTTTGAGAGGCATCCCAGCTGGCCACACCTGGGACATCATGGCTGCTCTAGGGCATCCTCCACCTACAGCCCCAAACAGTGCAGACCCTGAGCCCGTTTAGGCTCAGAGCTGGTCGTCTCACGTGGGAAAGCTCCTTAACTGGCCCTGCTTTGCTGTCAGCCAAGCCCTCCCTCACAGGGTCACTTGAGTATTAAGTTAGCTGATGTGTGGTAAGTGCTTCAAGCAGGCCCTGACATACAGTAGGTGCAGGGGAAATGCCTGTCCCCTTCCCCCTCACAGCTGTTGTCACCGCTGCTGTTGGCACAGCCTAAGGATGGGAGGTGAGTATAGCTGCCTCACCGCTCACCTGGCCTGGCCTGAGCTTCCCTTCACTGTTGCCACCACACAGGGGCTTGGCACTCTCCAGACTGACTTCCCGGGTACCTCTGGAAGCCCCGGAGGGACAGACTGGGGCGCTGCGCCCACTCACTATCCCTGGAAAGAATGGGGCTCAGGCAGGCCACGGGGTCCCCAGCTGAGGTTTCACAGCTGAGAGGCCTGGGCTCCAGTGCCTTCAGCAGGCTCACCTCAGCTGCACATATACCAAGGCCTTTGGCAGCTCGTCTGCCCTGGCTTGACGCAGGACCCCTCCTCCTGCCCAGGTGACGGGGTTTGACAGCGTGGATGATGAGTCCAAGCACAGCGATCACATGTTCTCAGACAAGAGCCCCAGCCCGGACGTCTGGACCAGCGAGCAGAACCCGCCCTACAGCTACTACCTGTACTACATGTATGCCAACATCATGGTGCTCAACAACCTCCGCAGGTGGGTGAGCTGGCCCCTGTGCACACCTCAAACCAGGGGATGCTCCTGGGCCCACCCCACAGGGCACGTACCCACAGGGCACGTACCCATAGGGCTACACACACATGCAGGCGTGCCTGCTGCCACAGATACGATCACACATACAAGGCAGCCAGACCCCATGCCTGGACACACGTCCATACACACACTCACCAACACCTACATGTGTGCACGTCTGTCCCTGATATGATAGAGACACAGGACCTGCTGATACACGTTCACTAACCTCCACGCCAGTGGTGTTCACACGTGCGTCTATCCATTCAGTGAATCACAGCACCTGCCATGTTAAGGCACGGTCCTGGGCACGGGACACATAATAGGGAACAAAACACTGCATCCACGTGCTCATGGAGCTTCCATCCAGTGGTCTCACGCCCAGGCTCCCCACAGCGCACACATGGAGGCGAGGCCCACGAGGCAGGATGCTGAGCCAGTCCCTCCCCACACGTCTAGCGTCCTCCCACCCCTGCTGGGCCACGGGGCCTCAGAGCTCAGCCTCAGCCAGCGCTAGTTTGTGGGTGTGGAAGTTTTGAGGGGGACCATGATTGAAAGGAGACGGCCAGGGTTGGAGCCCTGGGCTGAGCTCTCCGAGGTAGGAGCTCTAGTTCTAGCTCTGCTGTTGCCCTCTCGGTGGCTTCTGACATCTGGGTTTACCCCCTTTTTATAACAAGGAGGCTGGACTCCACAGTTTCTCGTGGGCTTTCCTGCTCTGAAGGTTTATGAATCTGGGCTACCAGGCCCTGGGGAAGGGGAGGAGAGGATGGAGGACTAGGTCCTCTCTTCCCAGAGATGAGGTCTCTTGGTTCTGAGGAGCTCTGGGCCTGGGCCTCAGCACCTGGGGAGAGGTTGTTTCCAGGGTGCCCTGCCTCAGCGGTGCGGACCCTGCCATGGGGGACTGTCTCCCCTGGAGTGGGCCCTGAGCTAGCAGTGCAGGCCTGTGGGGCCCGGGGCAGGTGGACCAGGGGTTCTTTCTCACCACAAGCCTCACGTCTGCAGGGAACGGGGCCTGAGCACGTTCCTGTTCCGGCCTCACTGCGGGGAGTCTGGCTCCATCACTCACTTGGTATCTGCTTTCCTGACTGCCGACAACATTTCCCATGGGCTGCTCCTCAAGAAGGTAACTGGGCCCCTGACAGATGGCTGCCCTGCAGTGACAGTCCCGCCCGGGGCTGCCCTGGGGAGGAGTGGGACCACCTGGGCTCCTGCCTGCGCCCTGGGAGGCTCTGGCCAGTGATGCAGGAAGGCGGGGCCTTTTTCTGGGCTGTGCCGTCTGTAGTCTCTTGGCTTCGTATTTAATTATGAAAAAACATAGCCAAATACATCACAATTTAGATTTTCAAAAAAATGGAGAAATGGAAAAAAGTCCTTATTGCTATTACTTTAATAGAAACAGCATTATTAGCTTTTTAGTATTTCCAATTCCCATCTTTTTCCAGAACATATTTCTAATATGCTTATTATCATAAAGAACACAAATTTTTGGTTCCTTCTTCATCCCTTATCGTCACAAGCGTTTTTCTGCGCTGCTCATTCTAAAGGCTGCTGAAAGGACGGCTGCCACTTGCTTGGGCTGTGCCTGATTCAGCCAGGCTCTAGCTGTTGCACAGAATCCACCCAACTTTTTGCTCGTGTAAATCATGCTACCATGAACTCTGTGCATTGTCTTCTCCGTATTTTGACTCACTTCCATAGGAAGGATATTTGTTCCAACTCCTCTCCTTCCCTGGTCCTGGGGAGGTCGAACCGTGTTTCACATTTCTGTGTGGGGTGGCTGCTACATCAGAGAACCACTCTGGCCCGGTCAGGTCCGCCCCTTCCTACCTCCGAGGAGCTGCAGTGTTTACAGTCTCAACCTGAATGTTTGTGGTCAGAGCGCAAAGCAACAAAAGTGGGCATCTCCAGGACTGACCTATTGGGGTCAGCTCCTGGGGGAGGGCAGCTGAGGACGTAGGTTGGGGTCAGCCCGGGGCCTTGTAGGTGCCCTTCCCTTCCTGCCCTGAGCTGTGCCTCCAGTCTGGAGCCAAGAGGGAGCGCTTAGTGGGCAGGAGAGCAGTCCCAGGGAGGGATGGGCCCTGATGCAGTAGTGAGGTAAATGTGGAGGGTGGGCCTGGGGGTCCTGGCGTTGTGGAGCTCGGGGTGACTGGGGGCTCCCGCAGACACTGCCCGGACCCCTGGTTTCCCCTGGTGAATGCTTCTCCCATCCCTCCCTCCCCTCGCTGGCTCTTGTTTCCTGAGTTTGGTGGTTCTTTTGCAGAGTCCGGTGTTGCAGTATCTCTACTACCTTGCTCAGATCCCCATTGCCATGTCTCCTCTTAGCAACAACAGTCTGTTCCTCGAATATTCCAAAAACCCTCTGAGGGAATTCCTGCATAAGGGACTGCATGTTTCTCTCTCCACCGATGACCCCATGCAGTTCCACTACACGAAGGTGAGGACTTTAGGGGCAGATAAGGACTGTAGGGCCTCCCACTGCTGGCACCTGAGCACATGGCTCAGCTCTGCCTTTGGGGTGGCATTGGTGGCCCACTGAAGACAAGAGGTAACTTTCTGGTGAGCGAAGTGCTCCTTCCAGGAGCCCTCGGGGTTCTTGAATCTTTGAGGATTTTTCTTTGCCTTTCATTTTCCGTCTTTGATATTCACTAGCTCTGTGATGTTGGTAGAGCTACTTACTTGACCTCTCTGTATTTTATCCTTCTTCATGTGTAAAATAGGGATAAAATTGTTCCTATGTCCACCTCTACCTTATTCTAAGGATTCATTAAGATAATGAATCAGTGTCTAATGTAGTGTCTGCGTACAGCATGTATTAAAGATGTTAGCTACCATTTTTGTTACCACTATTATTACTAGCACACTGTGGATCTCTGGGAAACTGAAGAGGAAGGGAAAGGCGATGCCATGCATCACTTAGTGTACAAGCACGTTTGGGTGGTACTGATAAGACCAGCCACGGATTAGTAAAAATAGAGGTGCCTGGGTCTTCTAGGACAGGCTCCAAGCTCCAAGCTTCTGGTCTCAGGACCCCTTTATATTATGAAGAACTGAGGCCCTCAGAGAGCTGTGGTTGACATGCCTTGTATCTAGTGATACTTAACTGTGTGAAATTGAAAAATACTAACTCATGTAAAATAACACTAATAAATCATTAAATGTTAACAAACTTAGCAATTTTTATGAGAATAACCATATTTCTGCAAACTACAATAACAAAATACTGAGAATGGCAAGAATGGTGTTTTGAAAATCTCTTTAATGTCTAGTTTGATAGAGGACAGCTGGATTCTCATCTCTGCTTCTTCAGTTAATCTGCTGTGATAAATTACTTTTATCAAGGTGTATGAAGAAAATCTTGCCTCACAAAATGCATAGTTGGAAAAGGGAGGACCTTCCAGAGGCCTTGGGGACCCTCAGGAATGCTGGGACCATGTTTTCAGAACCACTGCTCTACAATACAGAGGCAATGATGTGGCAAAGAGGTGACGGAAGGGCTTGTGATAAATGTCAGACGTTTCACATCCCAGAGGACAAAGTATAAGCACAGCTCAAACCCAAATGCTTCTGGGCTAACACTATCTCACTACTGATCCTTGATCGCTTCTCATTCCTATTTAATGTTCCATCTCTGTTCTTTACTCAGATTAACTTTTATTTTGGATGATCCTAAGAAAATGTGTTAAATACAAAGCAAGACTATAGGATGGGTACTAAAAGTGTGCACGACAGGGAGACAGGCACAGGAGAGCAGGCTGGCATCCCCAGTCATGGGCACAGGGCTTGGAACATGTGTTGGTCAACAGATAAATCTGTAGGTGTTCTTTGATATATCTGGCTTTGGCAACCTGAGCTTTCACACAAAGATCTCCGGAGTTTGTAATTTAAAGGTGGGGGGATATTGTTTTATTATTCAGGTGCCAGTCCTTAAAGAAAAATGAAATCTGCAATGTCAGTCTGATGTTTCTAGCTTGGGAAATATGTGAAGCATTGAAATGGATAGTCTCCCATCTAACACATTTACTTTGGGGGAATCTAGGAAGCACTTATGGAAGAATATGCAATTGCGGCTCAAGTGTGGAAGCTGAGCACGTGTGACCTGTGTGAGATCGCCAGGAACAGTGTGCTGCAGAGCGGCCTCTCGCATCAGGTACGCCGTGTGATTGCACCACCCCATCCCTCCTGTCCTTTCAACACACGTGTACATCGGATGCCTGCTGTGTGCCAGGCACTTTCTTGGCCCTGGGACTGGGGATGAACAGAACAAGCAGGGTCTCTGTCACACTGAAAACTCATATTCTAGGGGAGAACGCTGTGGAGACTCCTGAATTTTCATGGATGCTCTGTCACCTTTTTCAGACCTCTGCTCAAATGTCACCTCCTCAGAGAGGCCTCCCCTGATTACCCACTCTACAATAGCCACACACTTGCCCTCATTCTCCATCATAACATTTATTACTATATGACATTGCCATATGTAGTCATGTGTTTTTCTGTCTTGCCTTCTAGAATGTAAGTTCAGCATTATAGCCCTGGGGCCTAGAATAGACCCTGGCACATAGTGGGCACTCAATACTTCTTGAATAGATGAATAGTACCTAGATTGAATAGAAAACTCTAGGGATGGGACCCAGACATCAGTAATTACAAAAAAATTTTTTGTAGCTCCCTAGGTGATTCTGACATGGAGCCAGGGTTGAGAACCATTGCTCCAGATGGTGTCTTAGGTCCCTGGGTACCTTCGCTGGGTGGTGTCACTGGTACAGGGAGAGGGCTGCATCTTGCTCTTGTTGGATGCTGATGTAGACAAGAGTTAAGGCTCAAGATTCATTTTGTGGGGACATGATTCTTTGGACTGGCTGTCCCCAGACACACCTGTGCTCTTGTCAGCTCCCGGGAGAGCCTTGCTAGAGTCTTCACGCCTTCATCTTGCCTTCTTCATTGCCAGCAGCTCTTGTAGTTCTTAGCCTTTCTGACCAAGGAAAGCACAGTTGGAAATGACGGGAATGAATGTGGTTGTCAGGGTGACAAGCTCGAGGAGAGGGAGGCCAGGAGGAATTTTGTAAGAGCTCTGTGGGGAAAGATGTCTTGATGGAGGACCTGCTTTGGAGGACTAGCCTGACTTGGTGTGGTTAATGTCAGAGCTGCCATGTGGATATAGAAAGTGATTCTAAGGTATATTGTTTCATTTGTATTTCTCTTGGTCCACAGGAAAAGCAAAAATTTCTGGGACAAAATTATTATAAAGAGGGACCTGAAGGAAATGATATTCGAAAGACAAATGTTGCTCAGATCCGGATGGCGTTCCGATATGAGACCTTATGCAATGAGCTCAGCTTCCTGTCTGACGCCATGAAATCAGAAGAGATCACAGCCCTGACCAAGTAGTCGAGCACTAGACATGCATTTTAACTTTCTGGTTTAATTTCAAATCTGCTGTGATTAACAGTGTTCAAGATACCAAACTATCCTCCACGGAGAGGATGCCTGTGAAGAACTTTCAAACTAGTGATTTTTGGTTGCACTGTTCACTTTAAGGTCTAATATGCCCACTTCTGTTAATATTTTTGAGTAATAGATGGTGAATCCTCCTTGGGGATCTGGGAGCTAGACACTTGTCTATATTCATTCCTAATTTTCCAGATGTTTCTCTTGAAAGTGCTAATGCTTGCATTGTTGGGACAAGGATCTTACATGGTCCAGTGCCCACTGATATATGAGGGCTGTGTGGTTTTCTGCCACAGTCCTCTCTGTAGGCCCTGCAGACTAGTTGGTATTTGTTCATTTCAGCCTCTGATGGGCTGGCTGCCTTAAAGTCTGTTTCAAAGCTCCCTTTCATAAAGGAGCTACTTCGAGAGAATTAGAAAACTTCCTTTGTTGTGCTTTTTTTTTTTTTTAATGAGTTTTTAAAACTTTTATTTAGCCTCCCTCCCTTTCTATTTAGGAAACCAAATATTCACATCACAACCATCACTCCTATTTTGGGTCTTGGTTTCCTCATCTGAAAGGTGAGAGTTTGCACTAGATGAGTGATTTTCAGGTGGTGGTCTGTGAGTTCGCCTCCTGGACCACTTCAAGGCAGCGGTGGGCAGGGGGGAATGAGGTTCTGGGGTGCTGCTTTTACTTCTTCAAGGTGACTCTGCTTTCATCAGTTTTACATTGGGACTTCTGTGTATTTACATTTGAACTAAGGACTTTGAAAAGCACAGGACTAGATGACCTCTGTTCTTTTTGGCTTTAATATTCTATGATTGTAGCCCAATTATCATTTTACTTATGAAGAGTTAGGGCCACAGAAGTAAAGTTTGCTTAAGGTCACACAGCTCTAATAAGTAATAGGACTAGAACTAGGTTTCCCTAATCCTAATCCAGTCCTTTCCCCACTATTCCATCAGACCTCACAAATGTAGATTTTTTCTGTCACTGTAACCTGGTGCATTCCCCCCCCCCCCCAGGTGAAATCTCACCTTTACCTAATATGCAGACTTCTTCAGAAGATATAAGTGGTCCCTGGGGCTAGGTAGAAAGCATTTTTAAAGACTAGTCTGAATTTAAGCTTTACCAATGTATTCTTCATCTGTGTTACTAGTGCCTGGTACATAGTAGGTGCTCAATATATGTATATTAAATAAATGAATGAATTTCCTCTTTTAGCAACTTTTTAAGGATGTGTGCTTCTGGTACTCACCAAGCTGCTCAAGGACCTTCCTGTCTATCTCTGTGGGCAAATGCAGACTACAGGAAGCCCTTCTGAATTATTACAGAGTTAGAAGAACCCGATTTTTGCCTGTGAAAATGCTTACCTGACTTTAGATTGTTTTGTCCTGTTACTTTATAATGCTTATCACCTCTACTGGTCAACTTAGTACAAACAATAAATGTAGTCTTTTTACTAGGCAGACATGTGCTATCTTACAGCTAATCATGAAATTGAATGAAAACCGAGTATTTGTGTTAGGCATCCACTATTTTTTGAAAAGCCATTTGTATACTTTTGCCCTAACATAGCAAGTATTGTACAGTTTTTCATTGTCATTTTATCTGTATCAAGTATTTGTTTTTATTATTAAAGTCTGTTAGGACTGTGGCTAACTAGTAGTTTTAAACTATTTAAGGCATATCTTTAAGTTTTTAAGAAAGATGGGCATCATGAAAAGCTATCAATAATAATTACTAATTTATCTGTTTACTAAGGTTCAGGTATGGATGACATTCACTAGGAAAACTCAGAAATTTTGAACTGAAGCTTGCAAAGTAAGCTTTACAAAGCAAAACCCAGAAGGTAAAACTTTGCTTTTTTTTCTCTAACTTCTGCGGTAACAGTTCATGACCAAAGCCTCACATGGTCATTTCCTTTTCCTTGGATATAACTTCAGTCTGTTCAGCCAACACCTGTTGGATTTTACCTGTCCTGCAAGCTTTTCAGATACCTTTTTCTATAGCACTGTGCACTGTTATTACATCATTGTACCTAATTGGCCTTTTTGGGTGGATCTCTGCTTTCTTTTGTGATCAGAGCTGGACTCAAAACCAATTGTATACTAGCCCACATTTCTAAAAGAATGGTTTTTGAGGCATGTTATCCCTTGCTTACTCTAAAAGGCTCAAGTTCACATTATATGTTACTTCAAACTGCATTGCTGAAATGATCAATATTATTGTTCTTTGCCTCATAAAAATCAATCAAGCTCCTGGGATGGTATTTACCAAGGCCTGTCCTGGGCCTTTACTTTCTCTTACCTTGGATAAAGCTGAGTTGAAAGCACATCCCTATGGCTTTCTCTTTACTTGTTTGAGTGCTGTGTTGGTGAAACAATATTGACCTTTCTCTGGGTTTGCAGATACAACTGAAGGTGATATGTTGGTAATATACCTAGGTATTCTCTACCTGAACTACGACTGTTATAAAGAACAAGTATAGAGGGGGCAGAGTCAAGATGGTGGCGGGGGAGGATGAAGAGTTCACGTCTCCCCACAACTAGGGTGCCTGCTGGACATTGGTGGGGGACCTCGACGCCTAAGGAGACGGGAAGAACCCCCGAGCGACCGGGTAGGATGAGGGGGCAGTGAGGGGGGAGAAGTGGAGGCTGGACAGGACGAATGCACCTGAGGGGTAGTTGGGAGAGGGGAGGGGTTTCCACTCCTGGAGGGACCCTTGGGGCTTGGAGGATCAAGGGGGAGCACACCTAGCATCTCCCCTGACCAACTGGGACCCAGGAAGCCTGCTGGGCTCCCAGGCCAGGTCCCTTGCCCTCCAAGACCCCCCTCTGGGCTGCATGGGTCCTTGGGGCATAGGAGGGAAGCGGGGACATGAGGAGAGGTGGATGGGAGGGGCCCTCTGGGACGGGAGGATCAGGGGAGGTGTGGCAGGTGTTTCCCCCTCACCCACTTGGGGCCTGAGAAGCCTGCTGGGCTCCCGGGCCTGGTCCTCCATTCTCCAAGGCCCCCTCCAGCCTCATGGGTCCTAGGGCATAGGAGGGAAGGAGCAGGTAGAAGAAGACAGTCCAATGGGGAGGGGCCCTGTGGGATCAGAGGATTGGGGGGATGTGCCTAGTGTTTCCCCCACCCACTCAGGCCCAGTGAGCCTGCTCGGGTCCTGGACCTGTTCCTCTGCCCTCCAGGGCTGGGGCCCCTCCTGTTGCATTAAGCCTAAGCCCCCCTCCATTCCCCCACCCCTAGGGCCTTTTCCTGCCCTGTGGGTCCTAAGCATAGGCCCTGCCTACTACCTAAACACCACCGCTGCCTAAGCCCCGCCCCCCATAGCCAAGGCCTTTTCAAGCTTTTTTTTTTTTTTTTTTACTATTGTGGTTTTGTTTTACCATCCAGGTGTTGTTTTCATCTATATTTTTATTTTTTTATTCTTTCTAACATGTCTGTCAGTTTTCTAATCTAATTTTATTTTTTACACTTCGTTATTGTTCTCCTTTTTTTGCTGCCCCATGCAGCTTGTGGGATCTTGGTTCACGAGCCCGGGGCTGGGTCAGAGCTCCTGTGGTGGGAGGTCCGAGTCCAAACCACTGGCCTGACAGAGAATATTCCCAGACCCCAGGGAATATTCATCAGAGTGAGGTCCTCATTTCGGCACTAAGACCCAGCTCTACCCAACAGCCTACAAACTCCAGTGCTGGAAGCCTCAGGCGAAACAACCAGCAAAACAGGAACACAATCCCAGCCATCCAAAAAAAAAAAGAAAATGAGATGACAAAAAAATGTTACTGATGAAGGAGCAAGGTAAAAACCTACAAGACCAAATAAATTAAGAGGAAATAGGCAATCTACCTGAAAAATAATTCAGAGATATGATAGTAAAGATGATCTAGAATCTCAGAAACAGAATGGAGGCATGAATTAAGAAAATGTAAGAAATGTTTAACAAAGATCTAGAAGAACTAAAGAACAAACAGAGATGAACAACACAATAACTGAAATGAAAAATAGACTAGAAGGAATCAATAACAGAATAACTGAGGGAGAAGAATGAATAAGTGAGTGGGAAGACAGAATGGTGGAAATAACTGCCAAGGAGCAGAATAAAGAAAAAATGAAAAGAAGACACTCTCAGACACCTCTGGGACAACACTAAATGCACCAACATTCGAAGTATAGGGGTCCCAGAAGAAGAAGAGAGAAAGAAAGGGTCTGAGAAAATATTTGAAGAGATTATAGTGGAAAACTTCCCTAACATGGGAAAGGAAATAGTCACCCAAGTCCAGAAGTGCAGAGAGTCCCATACAGGATAAACCCTAGGAAAAACAGACCAAGACACATATTAATCAAACTAACAAAAATTCATGAAAAAATATTAAGAGCAGTAAGGGAAAAACAAAAAATAACATACAAAGGAATCCCCATAAGGTTATCAGCTGATTTTTCAGCAGAAACTGCAGGCCAGAAGGGAGTGGAAAGATATGCTTAAAGTGATGAAAGAGAAACACCTACAACCAAGATTAATCTACCCAGCAAGAATCTCATTCAGATTCGATGGAGAAATCAAAAGCTTTTTCAGACAAGCAAAACCTAAGAGAATTCAGCACCACCAAACCAGCTTTACAACAAATGCTAAAGGAACTTCTCCTGGCAGGAAACACAAGAGAAGAAAAAGACCCACAAAAACAAACCCAAAACAATTAAAATGGTAATAGGAATATACATCTTGATAATAACCTTGAATGCAAATGGATTAAATGCCCAATCAAAAGACACAGACTGGCTGAATGGATACAAAAACAAGACCCATATATATGCTGTCTACAAGAGACCCACTTCGGACCTAGGGATACATACAGACTGAAAGTGAAGGGATGGAAAAAGATATTCCATGCAAATGGAAATCAAAAGAAAGCTGGAGTAGCAATACTCGTATCAGATAAAATAGACTTTAAAATAGACTGTTACAAGAGATAAGGGACACTACATAATGATCAAGGGATCAATCCAAGAAAAAAAATAACAATTATAAATATGCACCCAACAGAGGAGTACCTCAATACATAAGGCAAATGCTAAAACAACCATAAAAGGGGAAATGGACAGTAACACAGTAACAGTAGGGGACTTTTAACACCCCACTTACACCAATGGACAGATCATCCAAACAAAATAAATAAGGAAACACAAGCTTTAAATGACACAATAGACCAGACAGATTTAATTGATATTTATAGAACATTCCACCTGCAAGTGGCAGAATACACTTTCTACTCAAGTGCACATGGAACATTCTCCAGGGTAGATCACACCTTGGGCCACAAATCAAGCCTCGGAAAATTTAAGAAAATTGAAATCGTATCCAGCATCTTTTCTGACCACAATGGGATGAGATTGGAAATCAATTACAGGAAAAAAACTAAAAAACACAAATACATGGATGCTAAACAGTGCACTACTAAATAACCAAGAGATCACTGAAGAAATCAAAGAAGAAATTAAAAAATACATAGAAACAGATGATAATTAAAACACTACGACCCAAAAATTATGGGATGCAGCAAAAGCAGTTCTAAGAGGGAAGCTTATAGCAATTCAATCTCACCTCAAGAGACAAGAAAAATCTCAAACAATCTAACCTTACACCTAAAGCAACTAGAGAAAGAACAAAGAAAACCCAAAGTCAGTAGAAGGAAAGAAATAATAAAGATCAGAGCAGAAATAAATGAAATAGAAATAAAACAATAGCAAAGACCAATAAAACTAAAAGTTGGTTCTTTGAGAAGATAAAATGGATAAACCTTTAGCCAGACTCATCAAGAAAAAGAGAGGATGCAAATCAGTAAAATCAGAAATAGGAGAAATCACAACTGACACTGCAGAAATACAAAGGATTATAAGAGACTACTGCAAACAACTATGTGCCAATAAAATGGACAACCTCAAAGAAATGGACAAATTCTTGGAAAGGTACAATTTTCCAAGACTGAACCAGGAAGAATTACAGAATATAAACAGACCTATCACAAGTAATGAAATTGAAACTGTAATTAAAAATCTTCCAAAAAAATGTCTAGGATCAGATGGCTTCACAGGTGAATTCTAGCAAACATTTAGAGAAGAGCTAACACTGACCCTTCTCAAACTCTTCCAAAAAATTGCAGAGGGAAGAACACTCCCAAATTTGTTCTACAAAGCCACCATCACCCTGATACCAAAACCAGACAAAGATACAACAAAAAAAGAAAATTACAGACCAATATCACTGATGAACACAGATGCAAAAATCCTCAACAAAATACTAGCAAACAGAATCCAACAACACATTTAAAGGATCATACACCATGATCAAGTGGGATTTATCCCAGGGATGCAAGGATTCTTCAATATACACAAATCAATCAATGTGATACACCACATTAACAAATTAAGTAATAAAAACCATATGATCATCTCAATAGGTGCAGAAAAAGCTTTTGACAAAATTCCACACACATTTATGATAAAAACTCTCCAGAAAATGAGCATAGAGGGAACCTACCTCAACATAATAAAGGCCATATATGACAAACCCACAGCAAGCGTCATACTGAATGATGAAAAACTGAAAGCATTTCCACTAAGATCAGAAATAAGGATGTCCACTCCTGCCACTCTTACTCAACATAATTTTGGAAGTCCTAGCCACAGCAATCAGAGAAGAAAAAGAAAAGAAATACAAATTGGAAAAGAAGAAGTAAAACTGTCACTGTTTGCAGATCACATGATACTATACATAGAAAATCCTAAAGATGCCACCAGAAAACTACTTAAACTAGTCACTGAATTTGGTAAGGTCGCAGGATACAAAATTAATGCACAGAAATCTCTGGCATTCCTATACAGTAACAACGAAAAATCAGAGAAATCAAGGAAACAATCCCATTTACCACTGCAACAAAAAGAATAAAATACCTAGGAATAAAGCTGCCTAAGGAGGTGAAAGACTTGTACTCAGAAAACTATAAAACACTGATGAAAGAAATCAAAGATGATATAAACAGATGGAGAAATATACCATGTTCTTGGATTGGAAGAATCAATATTGTGAAAATGACTATACTACCAAAGCAATCTACAGACTCGATGCAATTCCTATCAAACTACCAATGGCATTCTTCACAGAATTAGAACAAAAAATTTTACAATTTGTATGGAAACACAAAAGACCCCGAATAGCCAAAGCACTCTTCCAAAAGAAAAACAGAGCTGGATGAATCAGGTACCCGACTTCAGACTATACTACAAAGCTACAGTAATGAAGACAGTATGGTATTGGCACAAAAACAGAAATATAGATCAATGAACAGGATAGAAAGCCCAGAGATAAACCCATGCACATATGGTCACCTAATCTATGACAAAGGAGGAAAGAACATATAATGGAGAAAAGACAGCCTCTTCAATAAGTGGTGCTGGGAAAACTGGACAGCTACATGTAAAAGAATGAAATTAGAACATTCCCTAACACCACAGCCAAAAATAAACTCAAAATGGATTAAAGACCTAAATGTAAAACCACACACTATAAAACTCTTAGAGGAAAACACAGGAAAATCACTCTTTGACATAAACCACAGCAAGATCTTTTTTGACCTACCTCCTAGAGTAATGAAAATAAAAACAAAAATAAACAAATGGGTCCTAATGAAACTTAAAAACTTCTGCACAGCGAAGGAAACCATAAATAAGACAAGAAGACAACACTCAGAATGGGAGAAAATATTTGCCAATGAAGCAACAGACAAAGGATTAATCTCCAAAATATACAAACAGCTCATGGATCTCAATATCAAAAAAACAACCCAATTTAAAAATGTGCAAAAGACCTAAATTTTACCAAAGAAGACATACAGATGGCCAAGAGGCACATGAAAAGATGCTCAACATCACTAATTATTGGAGAAATGCAAATCAAAACTACAATGAGGTATCACCTCACACCAGTGAGAATGGCCATCGTCAAAAAATCTACAAACAATAAATGCTGGAGAGGGTGTAGAGAAAAGCGAACCCATTTGCACTGTTGGTGGGAATGTAAATTGATACAGCCACTATGGAGAACAGTATGGAGGTTCCTTAAAAAACTACAAATAGAACTACCATATGACCCAGCAATCCCACTACTGGGCATATACCCTGAGAAAACCGTAATTCAAAAGGACACATGTATCCCAATGTTCATTGCAGCACGCTTTACAATAGGACACGGAAACAACCTAAATGTCCAACGATAGATGAATGGATAAAGAAGATGTGGTATGTATATACAATGGAATATTAGTCATAAAAAGGAATGAAAGTGGGTCATTTGTAGAGATGTGGATGGACCTAGAGTCTATCATACAGAGTGAAGTAAGCCAAAAAGAGAAAAACAAATATCGTATATTAACGCATATATGTGGAATCTAGAAAAATGGTACAGATGAAGTTATTTGTAGGATAGGAATAGAGACACAGACATAGAGAACAGACTTGTGGACATGGGGGGGACAGGGAGGGTGGGACGAATAGGGAGATTAGGTTTGATATAAATACACTACTGTGTGTAAAATAGATAGTAGGAACCTGCTGTATAGCACAGGGAGCTCAGCTTGGTGCTCTGTGATCTAGATTGGGGGGGGCGGGGGGGAGGGCAAAGGTGGGGAGGGAGGTCCAAGAGGGAGTGGATATTGGTATAAATATTGCTGATTTACTTCACTGTAGAGCAGAAACTAACACAACATTGTAAAGCAATTTTGCTCCAATAAAAAAATTAAAAAGAATTAAAATCTCAAAAAAAAGTATAACTGCAATAAAAGGAACACTCATCAGACACAGTTCCTTGAAAATTTTTATACCTTCAACCTCTAAAGGAATATGTGATTAGAAAGAGGATGCCAAAGAATTAAGACTATAAACAGCTGCAAGATTATCAAAATATATCTGAGGGGACGTTTATGTCTTTAATACCAAAATGTGTACTTCTCCATGACAATATACATTAATTATTAACTGCTACTCCTTCTTATAAATGGCTTTCCACTTCTCAGCACTAAGATTCTAGCCTGCTTCTCTAATTACATTCTTTTATCTTAGAAATGATCTTATAAGGTAAACATCAAAACCACCATGAAGTATTTTACCGATTATTTTTACTATTCAGTAGGGTAACAAAAGACCATGAAAACAAATGAAAGTCTGTTGCTAACTCTTTATATTATATTGTCATTGTGTTGCCCATTTTAAATGTGGGTGAACAGCTGATTTCCCTAATCTCCAAGTAGTTTTCTTATTCCTAGACAGACAAAGTAAGCTGGACTTACTTAATGAAGAAAAAAACAGTGAAAAGTGCAAATTCTTTGGACTACCTTTTAATGAATCCAACTTTCCAGTGATAAAAATCACTGAACCAAAATATATTTTCAAGCAGCCTTATTACCCATACATATATTAGGTATAAGGAAATTGAGTCTAATTTGAAATGAGTTTTAAAACATAGCACAAAAACATTACAATCCCCCAGAGCACAATACAAAATAGTCCTCTAAGGAATATAAACACAGTATATAAGAATGTGAAACTACATGATAAGAAAAAAAAAATCTCTTCAATTAGCTAAAATTTACTTGCTAAAGATTATTTATTGCACAATATGTCAGTTTGCCCTAAGAATAAAACAGATACTATTATTTTCAACGTCTAAATTCAGTACATAGTCAAATCCACTTTCTCAAACTAAAGTTCTACAGTATTATGAGTAAACCCTTTGTTATTGGGTTAAGATAGGGAAACTTTATAACTTATAAAACAAATTTCTTAAGAGTTCATGAAACCACTTCATAAATCCTAGAAGGCACACATATTTCCTATCATAGTAAGTGCGTTTAAGTACTTCATATTTAAAAAAGACAAGCTGTACAGAATACAAAAAGTATACATTTCATCCATTAAACAAATTTATAACTTCTATGATTAGCTATTACAGTAGAACCTACCTAACATTCACATCTGAAGAATTATCACCCAGTTTAATGGAGTGAGCAAAAAACTGTGCTCCTTTATTTGATAAGGCTAGTAAAAACGTTTAATTTCACAGTAGATCAGTTAGTGTCTTGGAGCTCATATTGGAAAATAAATAAAAGGTTTGGGCAATATCAAGTCACTGGGCTCACTGTTAAATAATTCCTTGAAAGGTGAAGGATTCTGGGGGATAAAATCATTGGCTATACCTGGAAAGATCTAAAAATCAGTAAAGCCACTTTGTTCATTTTCAGAAACATTCTTAAATTGGGCAATCTGAATGAGACTCAGAAATTAAAATCTTAGAGCTGGAAAACACCTCAGAGGATTCTCTGTCTCAAGGTTTTCAAAATAGGTTCCATGGAGTACTAAGAATCCATGGAGGAGATTCAGAGTTCTGGATTTTGACTTGAATTATTTAATTCTTCTTTTGAAAAAAAATTTTAAAAACAAGTCCCATCATACAACTGTATTACTCATCAGATTCCAATATACTGGTAATCACCAGTGCATTAATACATGTTTTCATTGGTTGACTTCATAAATATTTAGTTATTATGGTATATGAAGTTTATATAAGGAAATTTATAATGATAAAATGACATTTAGTGGGGTAGGGTGTGTGTTCATGCATGTGCAGCACGTGTGTGTAAGGGTTCTGAGTAAGATTTTTACTTGAAAAAAAAGTTCTATTGCTGAAATAAAGTGTGAAAACCACAGATAAAGTCTGTTTCTAAAGTAAGAACCTACAAACCAGAGGAAGGGGCTTTCTCTAGGTCACACAGCCATCAAGTACACTGCCAGGTTGATATGCTACAGCCCCCAGTACTCTACTTGCATAAGCGTCCATAGCAAGTGTTTAGCTATTTGGTACTGAGCTGCCCCCATCATGAATGTCAACCAATTAGTTATCACTATTTTTGGGGTAAAATCAAGCTACCTTTTGTCAGACATTTTTCCTAAAAATGAATTACTTAATTTGCATGCCTGTTAAAGTCCCTAGTATCCAAAAATTCTGCTGTCAATAAGCAGCAACTTAAATTGTATACTTTGGTACTCTGGAAAATAGTAACATTTGCAATTTACCAATAATAAATCAGAGAAGTTACATGGAATGTTAAAATACTTTTTAAAGACATCAGGCCCTAGTTTATTATATGCTGAAATGTTAGTGTTTGCATAAAATAAAAAATTTTACTTTATAAGCAAAATTTTAAAAAAATGGTTCAAATGCCACTGAACATAACTATACTCTTTCAGGGTATTTCAAATAAAATGCAGTGAAACAGTAAGTCAAATTAATCTCCTAACTTTCAGAGGTGTTTTATGTACGTATGGTTAAAAGGCTACACCCTATTTTCTTCTCTCTTAATCTAAGAAATTTGAAGACTTTGGGACCTCAGAAAGATGCCTTCAAATTAAGAAAATAAAAGCACCATAAACCAATATTGAATGATTTATCATAATTTGGACATAAAATTTAGGGTCTGTGATGAAGAAAAATTTCCATCTGAAACGGCAAGATACATACGTATTATCAAAAGCTATTTAGAACAGTTTCCCAGCTGTGGGAAAGCATTTCCAGAATAGCCAAGAAGATTCTCCAGCAGAAATCCATTTACAAGGCAAAGTCCTGCCCAAGTTTATAGTCCTAATCCAAATTATACAGCATGGGGGAGGGGGGAGAAGACTTTTAAGTGAAAAGCATGTAGTTCCAAAACACTTAAAGTTATGAAATAATTGCGGATTATTTCAAGTAAAAACTATAAAAGGAGCAATAGCTAACCACAAGGGGGCATACATACTCCTTAGATTCCAGCAGTAAGACTAATTTAAGTAGTAACATGCACTTTGATGTATTCTACATTTTCAGTCATTTAAGATTTTCTCTCAGATGGCTACAGCTTTTTAACATTCAAGGTTTATTTTAAACCTAACTAAATAGATTCCAGAATACTCTTGCCCTGAAAAATAATAGTATTTCAGAAGCCCCTGGAAATGTTGCTGTTACCTCAGCAAAGGAGTCAAGAGCTATTAGTCCTAATATATATTAGAACAGATAAACAATAGGAAAATATGGTCTAAAACAGTAGCAAGTTTTAGTTTACCATAAATGGAAGACATGGAAAGTTTATCAAAGGAAATGGACAAATTGTCAGAATAGTGAAAATAAGAGGGTGGGGAAAATTGACTTCTCTGTGTCTGTCCTACAACATCCCTGCATTCTTCCGCCATGACCAAAGTGTTTGTAGCCCACATTAGCAACAGAACACTTCACCCCAAGGTCATGGCCTATGGGGCTGGCCTGCCTCATCAGCCATGTTAAGAATATAGTTAGCCATATCATCTTCAGTGGGTGCATCTGACACCACCCAAGATTCATTTGCTCCAGTCATCTGTAGGCGGCAAATCGGGCAATTCCTGTGTCGATCACTCCTATTAGAGAAGTCAAATAACAGTTTGTTTTCTTTTTCTGTTTAAAAAATGGATTTGGAACAATACAAGTACATTTTTTTTTAAGTAAACAGCATAAAAGTATATAGTGAAAAATATATCTCTTCCTCCTATCCCAGTCTTTAATTATTATCCCCAGAGGCAACCACTGTTACCAGTTTCTTATACATTCTTCTAGAGATAGACCAGGCATGACCAAGCTTGTGTGTATCTATACATCACTGCTCTTTTTACAAGTATCAGCACCTGTTAGAGCTGTCTATTCAAAATAAACATACACTGTTTGGATAGGCCATACTTCATTTAACTTATCTCCCATAGAAGGACATTTAGGTTTTCTCCTATCTTTTGCTGCTATAAACAATGGAATGGAAGCATTCAAGGTTTAAAATAATAAATGAACTTTACATGCAGAATAATTTTGGGGGGAGGAAAGAGCTTATATATAATCACTTAAATCAGATTATGTTTTCCAAAGGGATTTTTTTGTCTTGTCAAACACTATTTTGGAAATTTCAAAAATAACATATTTGAGCCAGAAACATGTCATAGAGGGAAAATATTTTTCTCTTCATCTCTCAGTGAAGTCTGAGACCAAAGTAATTAAATTATATCAATTGCTCCTTGGCTTCTGTGCAAAAATTTAGAAATCTGTTCCAAAAACTCAATGTGAAAGTAGAGCTGGCATATATAATTCAGATTCATTTCTGGTTCCTCAGAGATATTTTTCAAGATAATTGTGTGCTTTTCTGTGCACAAAGTTACAATTTTAAAACAGTCAGTTTCTGGCCAATAGGGAACAGATTTATCTTCCCACTTGAAACAACTAAAACACTGGACAAAATACATGAAATAATGGTTTTCAACACTAAGCATAAGATGACAAAAGATTATAACCCTGGAGAGATAGGAAGCAAAAGAAGGTGAGCCCTATTAATTGCCCAGCTTACTGCCCTTGAGAGTTTCCAGGCTACAGAGCAAGCAGGGGAGACTGAGATGGAGCCCGGTAGACTCCCTGAGTTGACAAGTCAGAGCTGAGGACCTCGGGAAGCCAAAGCAGCTAGAGTTCATAGGGTGGAGTACTGCAAAGGAGAAAGCTACACAAAGGGAGAATACCACAGTCTACTGAAGGTCCCCGTAGATATATTCAGTAGAGTAATGATCAGTGTGTGCATGTGAGGAAACTACTCGAGGCTGTGGAATCACCCAAAAGGATTTGAGGGAACAGTAACCAAAGCTCACACAGGGCCTGGGACATTGCCTGTTCCCACCAGCCAGCGTGGAAAACCTCATAATTTATGGAGCATTGGGTAGAGTACTCTGAAGTCTTGTCTCATTAGTGGGGCATAATTAGCTTCTAAACTAAACATCATTCTGGTCCTGCCTAACAAACCATAAAAGCAAGACTCAAAAGGATTAAACTGTTTCCAAGTAACTATATTCCAGAACAAAGCTCAAGAATATTTATACGTATACAAAAATATCCAGTACCCCAAAAGGTAAAAAAATCACAATGTCTGGCACCCAGTTAAGAACTACCAGTCATACAAAGAAGTATAAAAATACAACCCAAAATGAAGAGGAAAATCCATCAAAAGTAATCCAGAACTCACACAGATATTAGAATTAGCAGCAAGAAAATGAAAGGTTATGATAATTATATTCCATATATTAAAAAAGTAGAGGAAAGACAAACATATTAAGCAGAGATTGGAAGATATTAAAAACTTAAACTTCTGGATGAAAACTAAGATATCTCAAGAAAAAAATACACTGGGTGGGATTAATGGCAAGTTAGACATTGCAGGAAAAAAAGATTAGTGAATTTGAAAAGATATAGCAATATCCAAAATGAAATACAGAGAAAATGACTCAAAAAAGAAGGAAAGGGCTTCCCTGGTGGCGCAGTGGTTGAGAGTCCGCCTGCCGATGCAGGGGACACGGGTTTGTGCCCCGGTCCGGGAGGATCCCACATGCCGCGGAGCGGCTGGGCCCATGAGCCATGGCTGCTGGGCCTGCATGTACGGAGCCTGTGCTCTGCAACGGGAGAGGCCACAGCAGTGAGAGGCCCATGTACCGCAAAAAAAAAAAAAAAAAAAAAAGAAGGAAAATAGCATCAGTGAACTGTGGGACAACCTAAAGTGGTCTAATACATTAGTAACTGGAGTCTCAGAAGGAGAGGGGACAAAAGAAAACAGAAAAAAATATTTGAGAAAATACTGGCTGAAAAATTTCCAAAACTGATGATACTATAAACCTACAAATCCAAGGAGCTCAATGAACCCTAAGTGCAAGGAACATGAAGAAAACTAACGCACATCAATCAAGTTGCTCAAAATCAGTGATAAAGGGAAAAAACCTTAAAAGCAGCCAGAGAAAAAAAGGCACATTACCTACAGAGGAAAAATGATGAGGATGAGAGCAGATTTCTCACAGGAAATAATGTAAGCAAGAAGGGGGGGGGGAGCAACATCATTAAAGTACTGAGAGAAAAAATATCAGTCTAGAATTCTATATCCAGAAAAAATATCTTTCAAAAGTGTTTTTCACACACTTGATAAAATCCTATGGAATCTACAATAAAGCTATAAGAGCTAATAAATAAATCCGTAAGGTTGCACGATAGATTGATACACAAAATCTGTTTATTGCTAGTACATAGAAATACAATAATCAGAAACTGAAATTTAAAAATACCATTTAAAGTAGCATAAAAATTATAAAATACTTAGGGATCAATCTGTCAAGGATATGCAACACTGGAAACTACAAATATTGATGACAGAAATTAAAGAAGACCTAAATAAATCGAGAAATATACTGTGATGTGCGTTGGCAGACTCAGTATTGTTAAGAAGTTAACACTCTCAAAATTATTTAATGCAATCCCAATCAAAATTCTTATAGCTTTTTTGTAGAAATTGACAAGCTGATTATACAGTTCACACTGAAATGCAGAAGATCTAGAAAAGCCAAAACAACTTTGAAAAAGAACAAAGTTGGAGGATTAACACTCCCTGATTTTAAGACTTACAAAGCTACACTAACCTATGTAGTGTGGTATTGGTGTGAAATAGACAATAGGTCAATGGAACAGAATAGAGTCCAGAAATAGACTCACCTGTGCTTTAACAACTGATTTTTAACAAAGGTGAAGAGGCAATTTAGTGAAGAAAAGATAGTCTTTTCTACAAATTGTGCTGGAGCAACTGGAAAGCCATGTAAGCGTAAAATAAAAACTTTTTGATCCACATGTCACAGCATATATAAAAATTAACTCAAAATAGATCATAGACCAAAATGTAAAACCTAAAAACTATAAATCTTTTGGAAGAAAAAATGGAAGAAAACCTTTGTGACCTTGGGTTACACAAAGATTTCTTAGATATGACAGTAAAAAATCATTATCCATTAATCACAAACTGAGAAATTGGACTTCATCAAAATTAAAAACGTCTACTCTTTGAAAGACATTCTTAAGAGAATGAAAAGATAAATCAGAGTGGGAGAAAATATTTGCAAATCATATATCTGATAAAGGACATGTATCCATAATACATAAAGAACTCTCAAAACTTAATACAAAACAACCCAATAAAGAAATGGGCAAAAGATCTGAATGAATACTTCACCAAAGATGAAATACATACAGATGGAAAATTAGCATAAGAAAATATGCGCAGCATCATCAGTCAGGAGGGAAAGGCAAATTAAAACCACAGTGAGATACCACTACACATCTATTAGAATGGCTACAATTAAAAGGACTGACAAATACCAAGTACTGGCAAGGTTGTGTGGCAAGTGGAGCTCTCATACACTGCTGGTAGGAGTGTAAAATGTCACAGCCACTTTGGAAAACAGTGGGCAGTTTCTTACAAAGTTAAACATATACCTACCATATGATCTAGCCATTCCACTTCTAGTTATTTATCCAAGAAAAAAACAAAATGTATGTCCATAAAAGCAGTTGTCCACAAATGTACATTTAAAGTATATATAAAGGCAGCTTTATTTGTAATAGCCAAAAATTGAAAACAACCCGATGTCCATCAATGGGTGAATGGATAATAAATAAGCTGTGGTATATCCATACAATGAATACTACTCAGTAATAAAAAGGAAGGAGCTACTGATACATACTACAACATAAGTAAATCTTGAAATAATTATAATGAATGAAAAAAGCCAGACAAAAAAAGAGTACATACTGTATGATTCCATTTATAAAAATTATAGAAAATCCAAATTATTTTATAGTGATTGAAAGCATATTAGTGGTTGTCTGGGGACTAAAAGAAGGGGTGGGGGGAAGGAGACCTTACAGTGGGCATGAGGTAACTTTTGGGAGTGACAGATTTGTTCATTACCTAGATTGTGATGATGATTTTTATGGGCATATACATATATCAAAATATATCAAATTGTACGTTAAATATATGTAGTTATAACTGACATATTGTATGTCAATTATAAATTCTCCTGAACACTTGATTCTTATTTTGTAAAATAATGAGCTTGACTAGCTATTCTCTAAAGTTCTCTCCAGGTCCAATATTCAATATTCAAGGATTCATATTATTCTTTCTAATCATATATGGAGGAAAAAAGTAGAAATGAGGAGGAAAATAGAAGAAAAGGCGGAATGTTTGATTCTAGACTCTAGTCAGGCACAAATCTCCTTAGAGCAAAAGTAAATTGTCAAAACTAAGATACATCCCCACATTTTATAAACTTTAGGTATAAAAATATTTTAACCAGTAGGAGGCATGTCATAAAATCCAAAGTACTAAAGAACAAAATCTCTTATACTTAACTATAATATTTTTGCATTTTTTGAAGTTTATTCATATACACTCTCCCTCTTGATCTTGGCCTAACCCATGAAAGCAGCAGATTACTTACCACTTGTCAATGCACTTCTGACAAAAGCTGTGAGCACAAGGCAGGATGAGGTCAGCTCGACCATCCATACAGATACAGCACTCCTCCTCGTCAGTCAGCTGCTTTACCCTGCAATGTGAAAACTGAGCTGGAGCAATGATATTCTCTGTTGTCACTGTGCAGTAAACTTTGTTTCCATTGCCTTAAAAAGCATTATCAAGCATCTATGTGCCCCCAACATAAAGCACAATATGACTCATGCAATATCAGAGTAAATTAACTTATCTTTTAGGGACAGCTAATATATTAGGGAAGAAGTACTAGAGGGGCAAATTCCATAAAGGAAGGACTGGATAAAAGATAAATCCTGAGATGGTTAAAAGGAAAATATGGACCAAAACTGGAAAATAACTTAGCCCATTTTAATCATATTGAATTTTTATAAATGAATTCAACCAATATATGATTTATGTACCATGCAGGATACAAAGCTTTCTAAAATAGGGATCCTGCCATCAGGGTCTTGTTATGCTACTGCTGATAATGGGCATATAAGTGAAAGAATAGCTTAGTCTTAAGGATCAGGTGCTTGCTATATGAAATACAAAAAGAGTTAGAAAGCAAAGTTATTTGTCCTCAAAGAGCTCTTTCATCTTGGGAAGAAAAGAGATACTGAACCTTCTACTCCAGCCACAATTCTGAAGGCCCCTGAATGAGCCAAGGACCTTTGTATGTGGTGTTTTCCTTTCCTGGCATACTCTTGTGAGTTTGGTAAACTCCAACCTCAGTTACTCAGCTCAAGATACCATCTTCTCTATGCTCTCAAAACCAACATTTTCCTCAGTTAAAGGACTTAAATACTGTATTTTAATTGGCTATTTATTGGTTGGTCTATCCATACACTGTAAGCTCTTTGAATACAAGGAGTCTGTCTTAGGTTCTCAATACATGTTTCTTGAAGTGATTTTAATTTGCTTTTAATCTTTGTGCTATTCTGTAATTTTTAGGTTTACTTCATCAAGCATGTACTACCTTTTATAATTATACAAAAATTAAATGTTTCAAAGTATAGCCACTGGACTATAAGCTTCTTGAGGGTAGGAACTATCTCTAACATGTTTTTATTCCCTGCTGTGCTTATACCACTGTATATAAGACATTATATAGTACTTTAAAATCTGTCAATTTGTATATAGAAGATAAGCAAATGTCAAATGTGCATTACATGTAGTAAGTGCTAAGTAAAGAAGGAAGAAATGAGTATATTTCAAACTTGTCGGAAAGATGAGGTAGAAAAAAATGATAGGATTTCGACAGACAGAGGACGTTCTATGTGAATAAACAAAGCTACAGAGGTAGGAAAAAAAACCCCCAAAACTCTGTATATGTGTGTAACAAGGAGGCTAGCATCATGCTCCGGGGAGAAAAATAAGAGAAAAGATTGCTTAAGTATAGCAGAGATAATCTGATCCTTGTATGTCAAAATAATAAGTTTAAACTTGTTCTGACAGAGTTTAATCAAGGGGAAAGTGAACCCCCATTGGAAATAATGCTGTAGGAGATTAATTGGGAGAGCAGTATGGAGGACAGTCTAGAGGGAGGAACACCAATCAGATCCTTATTTCAGCAATTCACCTGGGAGATAATTAGGGCCTGGTCTAAGTGGCATTACAAAAGACAAATCATCAGGATGTGGTAATAGACTAAATGCTATGCTTTAGCAATGCATAAAAGAGGGCAGCCCCTGAATTGAAATGGGGAAACTTAATGAAACCCTAGATGGATGTGGATCTAATGTTATTTGAATTTTTCTATATCTATTCATTTAAATGTTTAAATGCCTTTTAGGTGCCACGTATTGTGCCAGACCCAGAAGAACTAGGGTCTCTGCTCTTGAGGAGTTTACAATTTATGTCTAAGGACATGGACTTGGGTGTCAGTAGCAGAGAATATAACTGAATCCATAAACAGTGACAGAGTCCTGACGGTTAGAGTTTAAAACTGAGGAGTAGAGGGTTACAAAGAACAGCATTCTGGATGGAGGTGAAAGAAAGAACAGGAGACACAGAAGCAGCCAGTAGAAGCTGTACTATGTTCACTTTTCTTGCTACCTTCCTAGCAATACAGTGACCAGAAGAAGGAAGGAGGAAGAGTCTTGCTCTGTTTGTCCTTATTAGACCACTTGTAAAGTGGAGAATTCAGTTCTCTGCCCCCTACCCTGAAAGACAAATTGACAAATAAAAGATCATCCAGGAAAGCCTCTGGGATATAGAAGAGACCTATACAAACAAAGGCCGAAGGAACTGGGGAGGCTTATCCTGGAGAACAGAGGCTCAGTGAGAATCTGATTTCTGTTTTCAAGTATTTGAAGGACTGAAAGAGAGAACAGACTTGTTTGGTGGATTTCCAGAGGGCAGTGTCACTGAAATAAGTAGAATACAGTAATAATTTAAGAATAATGATAGTTAACTTTTACACACTTTTTTTTTTTTATGGGCCAGGCACTGTTCCAAGCATTTTATTTATTTAATTTATTTATTTTTGGCTGCGTTGGGTCGTTGTCGCTGTGCGCAGGCTTTCTCTAGTTGCGGCGAGCAGGGGCTACTCTTAGTTGTGGTGCGCGGGCTTCTCATTGCGGTGGCTTCTCTTATTGTGGAGCATGGGCTCTAGGCGTGCGGGCTTCAGTTGTGGCTCATGGGCTCTAGAGCGCAGGCTCAGTAGTTGTGGCACATGGGCTTAGTTGCTCCGTGGCATGTGGGATCTTCCCAGACCAGGGCTCCAACCCATGTCCCCTGAGTTGGCAGGTGGATTCTTAACCACTGCACTACCAGGGAAGCCCCCAAGCATTTTACATATATTAACTCACTTAACTCTCCCAAGAGTCCTATGAAGTAGATCTTATCACTGTCATCCTCTTTTAAAAGATGAGGAAACTGAGGAAAGAGAGTTTAATAACTTGTCCAGAGTGACATAGTAAGGAGTAGAGCCAGGATTTGAAAACAGGCAATTTGGTTCTAGAATCTGTGCTATGCTGCCTTAGGAGAGCCAGATTTTGTCTCTGAGGAAAATAGCAAAAGGGAAAATTACATAGTGATTAAAGCTATTTGTGAATCAAAAGGCTTGCCTTTCTGAGGCAGTGAGTCCCTTACAGCTGCAGGTGTTCATGTACAAGCTGGACTACCACTTGGCTAAATGTGGTTAAGTCTCACTATGCAAAGTGCTATCCATGGATGAGCAGTAGTGACAACACCTGGGAACCTGACAGAATCTCAAGCTCCTTCTCAAAACCAGTGAATATTAAAGTTTAAGAAGCACTCTAATATAGGATCTTCCTGCACCAGAGAGTACTAATGCAGAGGTTGCGAGCATGGCTGTATTGCCAGACAGGCCAGAATGTGAATCTCAGCTAGGCCAATTTCTAGCCGTGTCATTTATTTGTCTAAACCTCAGTTTCTACATCTGTAATGAACCAATAATTGTATTCCTATGGGGTTGTTGTGATTTAATTAGTTTATACGTGTAAAGCACTCATCACAATGCCTAATACCCTACAAGTACTTAATAAATATAAACCACTAATAGAAATAGGCACCAGATGTAAGGCTGAACCAAATAAATACCTCTTAAGATCCCTCTCAACTTGAAAAGTCTGTTTTTCTATGAACTAAGTGTATCAGGGTGTAACAAAAAAACCCAAAAATCATACAAAGGCAAGAAGCAGCCCTAACCTACCAATCAGGCATTGAGTTTCCCAGTCTCAAGCGCACATGAAAAGGAATAACACTCTTACCTCCTTCACTACAATGACTGCAATAAGAAAAAAGTATTACTTTCAATTAATTTGCTACCATTGAGCTTAGTAAATACTATTTACTAATAAATACTATTGTCAACTTTCAAAATACTCAAAAAAAAATCACCATTCTGAAGAGGGAGAGGACAAAAAGCAGGAAATCAGACGCCTGTCTTTGAAAGATTAACTTTACAAAATACAGGAAAGATAAGCCAAAATCCTGCCTATAATACTCTAAAACTCATTTGGCATTTCATCAGCAACACTTGTACAGCCCAAACGTAGAAAACCAAACAATCCTATTAAAGATAAACAGGAAATGGTAAGTTAAAATACAATCTTACTACAACATAGTATTTGGAAACCAGGTGGTTAAGAATGGATCGGAAAATGCAACTGTAAATGGAGCAATAAAAAAGAAGTTCTTGTTAACCATATTCTTAACTTCAAGTTAAAAGACACTGTCAATTCAGATTTGTGCTGTCTACCCTGTATGACAATAAGACAGGATGTCAACATGTCTGGACCCACATAAGCCTTTTTCCAATGAGGCATTTATAAAGTTAAATTATGGTCATGGTTGTCAAGTGGCAACAGGTGGGAGTTTTCACATGCCAAAAGCATTACAGAGAAGGAAAAGAAAGTTTAGATAGAACAATAATATATTAGGCCTGAGTAAACAAGCACCATCACAGAAAATGCTGTCTGACTTCATTTCCTTCTGGTAACTCAGTACATGCAATATGTGTACCAACTACTTGTTCATTCCTGAATGGACTGCCAAGTCCTGGAGACAGTATTTACAATGTTAATGCTCCAATTAGTCAGATATCTTTAAGAAAAACTGGAATGGTTTTGCCAGATTCTTGGACCTAACTCCCTGAAGAGCTTTGATTGTCTAAGAACCTAAATGCCTATTATAAGAGGGGTATTAACTATATCCTTTGTCATTAAATGCAAGCAGGTAGAGCGAAGAGTGGATTCATGGAAACTAGATTGACAGAAGCATTACCTGGTGTGAGCCACTTTAGTTTTTCTTTTATTTGGCACTCTAACAATGTCCTGAAACACAGAATAATCCAAAAGCAGATCTGGGATATAATATCAACTAAGACAAAAAGTAATGTGATTTAAGATGTCATGGAGAACACCAGCAAAAACATTAATGCGATTTCAGTACTTTGCATGTTGGAAAATAAGAGAAACATGGTATTTATGAACTGTATACCTTCCCATCCAAAGACTAGCCTGACAAGATGTTACAGATGATGAGTTTTCATCAGGGTCTTCAGAGGTGGAGCTCTGTGCCAATACTCCTGCTGCTTGACTCGTGATGTCTTTATAAAGCTGCATAAACTGGTACAAATTCATGATCCGTGATGCTTCCACAATGCCACTGCTTTTGTTAATCTAAAAATACAAAGAAAATGAAAAAAAAAAGTTGATAATTTTTTTGATCGATTTTTCCCAAAAAAGGGGAACAAATATTTAGTCAAACATCCTAGGAAACAGAAGTTTTCAAAGTTTGCAAATTACCTAACAAGAGAGCAAGAGTCTGAGCAAATGAATAATATCATGTCCCCTACATTTGTGGGGTTCAAAATATACAATATTATATCATGTGATACTCAAAATAACCTGTAGGGTTGATTAGCCATCATCCTGTTTAGTTGTTGAGGTCAGGCAACTTTCCCAGAATTAAGAAACTAATTTTAGAGATCAGTATTGACAATCCTTTTCATTTTAATTTATTTAAAGAATTTCTTTTTTTTTAAATTAAGGTTCAGTTTTTAAAAATATTTATTTATTTATTCATTTATCATTTATCTTAGTTGCGGTATACAGGATCTTCGTTGTGGCACGTGGGATCTTTAGTTGCAGCATGCATGTGGGATCTAGTTCCCCGATCAGGGATCAAACCCGGGCCCTCTGCATTGGGAGTGCGGAGCCTTACCCACTGGACCACCAGGGAAGCCCCTATAGAATTTTTTAATTAAAGATTTATTTGAATCCAACAACCACATGCCATTCTACTATAACTGAAACAACAGATTTCCTTCTTGAATATCTTAAGTTCTATTATATACCAAAACTTACAATCTGGAGACATGAGAAAGTGAAGTACAATAGTTAGGTTATATTAAAAAGACATGATTATAGCAACATTTCAATATTTTGAATAAAATAATAATATTTGTAACTAGCATTTATTAATTATTACTTGAGAGGGCAGTAAGAGAAAAAACAGAATCAAGTATGAATCAGATTCCACTGTGAAAATGGTAGAACCATCTCTAGTAATCAGAAAATTCATTAAATTTGGGGAAGGTAAGGTCTCTACAGAGATGCAAATATGTAAGATTCTTTGTAATAAAAGACTATACATGGGGTAGAGAACAAATAAATAGCATTAATGGTGACAGGAATTTATACAGGCTTACAAAATAAGACTTTCAGAGCTGAGGAAACTGGGCCAGTCTTCCTCTGGAACTGCACAGTTCAGAAATTAGGGAATAATTCATATAAACTTAGTATTTAATAGCAAAGCTCATCAAACTTCAATTTTTTAAATTGAAGTATAGTTGATGTACAATATAAATTACAGGTATACAATATAGTGATTCACAATTTTTAAAGGTTATACTCCATTTATAGTTATTATATTAGCTATATTCCCTGTGTTGTACAATATATTCTTGTAGCTTATTTTATACCTCATAGTTTGTACCTCTTAATCCCCTCCCTTTATATTGCCCCTACCTACCCACCCCTGCCACTGGTAACCACTAGTTTGTTCTCTATATCCGTGAGTCTTCTTTTTTGTTATATTCGCTACAAACTGTTATTATTATAATCATACAATTCACATAATATTTATCAAGTACCCATTATGTGGGTGTTACATGTACTATGTGCACTGCTCTAGGCACTGGTGACATAGTGTGTAAAAACCAGACAAAAATCCCTGTCTTCATGGAGGTTACACTATAGGTAGGAGAGACAGACAAATAAAATACAGATTAGATAAGATGGAAATAAGTGCTATGGAGAATATTAAACAGAGGAGAGAAAATGCTGAAAGGCTACAGGGAAGGCCTCACAGAGTAGGTGATATTTAGGAACTAAAGAGGTGCACGGATCAGTCATATGGATATCTGGGGGAAAGAGCATTCCAGGATGATAGTCAAGTGCAAAGGCAGAAGTGAATCTGGCAAGGAGCCAAGTGTGGCTGGAACAGAATGAGAGAGAGAGGAGTGGTTGAAGATAGGGTTAGGGAGTGAGGTGGGGACAGAATGTATAGAACTTTGCTGTTCATAGTAATGACTTTGGTTTTTACTCCAAGGGCATGGCAAGTCACTGGAGGGTTTTGAGCCAAGGAGTAATAAGATCTTATTTCATTTCAGATTATGAGTGGAACAGACTGGTTATTGTGCTGAGACTAGACATAATGGGGACAAGGGCAGAAGCAGGGAGACGAGTTAGAAGGCTATTGGAATAATCCCAGTGAGAGATGATGGTTGCTAGGAATAAGGTGATAGTAATGACAATGGTAAGAGTTGGTCACATTCTGAATATATTTTTAAGAGAAACCTGACAGGATTCACTCATACACTGACTGTGGGGTGGGTATTAAGAGAAAAAGAGAAGTCAAGGATGACTCCAAGGTGTTGGTCTAAGTAAAAAGATGGATGAAAATAAAATAATTCATGAAGCTTCTTAACAGCCACCTTAGTCCATAATTTTAATTAACCCATTAATTTTTCTAATATTATTTCCACAAAATATTCCATTTAAACATTATTTAGATTATTTTTTTATAATGTTTGAGTATAACCGCCACAGCAGATAGCAGATACTCAGGATAAGGTCTTACTGTAAATTGGCTTTTAGTTGCTTAAGATTAAGAAATATAAAATTTCAGTCTACTATCAGCTTTTTTTTTTTTTTTTTTTGCGGTACGCGGGACTCTCACTGTTGTGGCCTCTCCCGTTGCGGAGCACAGGCTCCGGTCGCGCAGGCTCAGCGGCCATGGCTCACGGGCCTAGCCGCTCCGCGGCATGTGGGATCTTCCCGGACGGGGACACGAACCCGCGTCCCCTGCATCGGCAGGCGGACTCTCAACCACTACGCCACCAGGGAAGCCCTACTATCAGCTTTTTATACTGGACTTTAACTCTTTTTTTCTAATGTTAACACTGACTTCTCATAGAGTCTTTCAAAAAGAAACTAAGAAATGCAAATAAAACATTTCTTTAGATCTAAAATCAAGAAAAATTATACAAATGAAAGGTCTGATTGCCTATGTTTTTAATACTTTTGTTTTTCTAACTTAGAATCTTATTTTAAGGATGATGTTTAATCACCATAAAGATATAATGGTTAGAGATACTGAGGCAAAAAAAATTTTTTTTGACTAATAGTAATATCAAACATTAATTCTGTGTTTGCCAAAGAAAAGCAACAGAAAACTAAGAGATCAGAAATCTGCTACATTCATATTCCTACAGTTTTCTACAATTTCTACTGGGCCCTTCAATGTGAGCTGAGTAATTTATAAAACAAAGATGGAGAATGTAATTTAGGTACTATACTATATCAATACACAAGGAAAGCTTCAACCTATCCCAGTCATTTAAAATGAGAATATTTCTTCAACAGATTTTTGTTCACTCAACATATATTGAGTTCTTACCAGGTACTAAGCATTACAGGCTGTAAGAGATACAAGGATGAATCTAGACAGAGTTCCTGCTCTCAGGAGCTTAATATCTTCTAGGGAAACTAAGAACCTAAACAAATAATTTTAGTCATAACGTAAAATTTAATCATGAATTATAAATAAAGTGCTTTTGGAGTTTAGAAGAGCCAAAAGAATTTCTTTAGGTTAACTTTATGGATGAGATGGTATTTGAGGTGGACCTTTAAGGAGGCCTCAAATTTAGACATGCAGAAATAAAAGATGTGGCAGAAACTACTGGCTGATTATCCAAATGCCATTCCCACTTTTTACTGTGGCAGTAGTGCCCTAATTTTGTTTTGGTGACTACCACTCCCTGAAATGACTCAGGAGTCAATCCTTGTTAGTCTCATCTAAATCAATCACAGTAATCACATCCCCTCTGCCAGTGTAGGTGTAAGAAGGGGAATGTGAGCTAATATTGACCCAATGAGTTTGAAAGAGGGATCTGCTAGGTCTTTGAATTAACCAATCGAGGAGGTACTTTATATTAGGGTTTCTTGATAAGTGAGAAAATAAATACTGTTTTTGTTTAAACTGGTGGAATAGGGTTTTTTTGTGACTTGTATCTGATGGCAATTTAAACAACAGAGGAATGGACATTCTAGATGAGGGAACTCAGTGAGCAGAGGCATCGAGATAGGAAAGTAACAGCTATACAGCCTTAAATTAGTTAAGCCTGGTGACTGCAAAAGGGGATAGTGGTAAAACAGAAAAGATAGCTTAGAGCCATATTGTAGAGGGCCTCAAATGCCAGGTCAAAGAGTTGGGACTATTTTGAAGCCAAGGAAGAATTGCTGAGGAATTTTAAACAGAAAAGTGATCTGATGAGAGCTGTGCTTTAGAAAGGTTATTCTCACAGCATCATAAATTAGAACTGAGGTGGAGTCAAGAATGGGGTGTAGGAAGATGTGGGGTTAGCGTCTCCCCACAACTAGGGCGACTGCCAGCCAATGGTGGGAGACTCTGACACCCAAGGAGATGTGAGGAACCCCAAAGTGAATTGGTAGGACGTATGGGGGACTGAGGCAGGAGGACAAGTGGAGGCCAGACAGGATCGGTGCCCCTGAGGCCAGGGAGATCAGGAGAGGCAGGCGGGAGGGACTCTCTGAGAAGAGTGGGAAAGGAGTGGGGGGCAACTGCCCTGCCCATTTGGGTCCGGGGAGGCTGATGAGGTCCCAGGCTGATCCCCTGCCCTCAAAATCCCCTCCAGGCCACATGGGTCCTTGGAGGTACAGGAGGGAGGCCAGAGGAGATCAGGAGAGGCAGGTGGGAGGGGCCCTCCCAGACCGGAGGAGAGGAGAAGAGGGCATTTGCCCCACCCATTTGAGCCCAGGAAGCCTGCTGGGCTCCCAGGTGAGGTCTGCTGCCCTCTGAGACCAGGGGTGGGGGGCACACCTGGGCCCCTTCTGTTCCTTGAGCCTAAGCTCCACCCCCCCACAGCCCACAGGGCCTTTTCCAGCCCTGTGGGTCCTGAGCATTGTCCCTGCCCACCACCCAAACCTCACCAATGTTTAGGCCCCACCCTCCACAGCCAAGGCCTCCCCCCACCCTTTTTTTTTCTTTTCCTCCCTCCTCTTTTTTACTATTGTGGTACTGATGTACCTTCTGGTTGTTGAGTCATCTATATTTTCATTTTTATATTCTTCCTAGCATATCTGTTAGTTTCCTAGTCTAATTTTATTTTTTACTTTGTTATTGTTCTTTTTTTATTTTGCCACCCCAGGTGGCTGGCAGGATCTTGGTTCATGAGCCTGGGGTCAGGCTGAAGCTCCTGTGGTGGGAACTCCGAGTCTGAACCACTGGCTAACAGAGAACCTCAGACCCCAGGGAATATTCATCGGAGCGAGGTCTCATGGAGTTCCTCATCTCGGCAGCAAGACCCAGCTCTAGCCAATAGCCTATAAACCCCAGTGTTGGAAGACTCAGGCCAAACAAACAGTAAGACAGGAATACAACCCCACTCATTAAAAAAAAAAAAAAAATGAGATGGCAAAAAAACATGTCACAGTGCTCGCTTCGGCAGCACATATATTAAAATTGGAATGATACAGAGAACATTAGCATGGCCCCTGCACAAGGATGACACGCAAATTGGTAAAGCGTTCCATATTTTTACATATGTATATGTATAGCTGATTCACTTTGTTATAAAGCAGAAACTAACACACCATTGTAAAGCAATGATACTCCAATAAAGATGTTAAAAAAAAATATGTCACAGATGAAGGAGCAAGGAAAAAAGCTACAAGACCAAATAAATGAACAGGAAATAGGTAATTTACCTGAAAAAGAATTCACAGTAATGATAATAAAGATGATCCAGAATCTTGGAAATAGAATGGAGGCACGGATTGAGAAAATACAAGAAATGTTTAACAAAGATCTAGAAGAATTAAAGAACAAACAAACACAGATGAACAACACAATAACTGAAATGAAAAATACTAGAAGGAATCAATAACAGAATAACTGAGGGAGAAGAACGAATAAGTGAGCTGGAAGACAAAATGGTGGAAGTAACTGCCAAGGAGCAGAATAAAGGAAAAAAGAATGAAAAGAATTGAAGGCAATCTCAGAGACCTCTGGGACAACACTAAATGCACCAACATTCGAAGTATAGGGGTCCCAGAAGAAGAAGAGAAAAAGAAAGGGTCTGAGAAAATATTTGAAGAGATTATGGTTGAAAACTTCCCTAACATGGGAAAGGAAATAGTCATCCAAGTCCAGGAAGCACAGAGAGTCCCATACAGGATAAACCCGAGGAAAAACACACCAAGACACATATTAATCAAACTAACAAAAATTAAATTCAAAGAAAAAATATTAAAAGCAGCGAGGGAAAAACAAAAAATAACATACAAAGGAGTCCCCATAAGGTTATCAGCTGATTTTTCAGCAGAAACTTTGCAGGCCAGAAAGGAGTGGAAGGATATACTTAAAGTGATGAAAGAGAAACACCTACAGTTAAGATTACTCTACCCAGAAGGATCTGATTCAGATTAGATGGAGAAATCAAAAGCTTTTTCAGACAAGCAAAAGCTAAAGAGAATTCAGCATCACCAAACCACCTTTACAACAAATGCTAAAGAAACTTCTCTAAGCAGGAAACACAAGAGAAGAAAAAGACTCACAAAAACAAACCCAAAACAATTAAGAAAATGGTAATAGGAACATGCATGTCGATAACCTTTAATGTAAATAGATTAAATGCCCCAATCAAAAGACACAGACTGGCTGAATGGATACAAAAACAAGACCCATATATATGCTGTCTACAAGAGACCCACTTCAGACCTAGGGATACATACAGACTGAAAGTGAAGGGATGGAAAAAGATATTCCATGCAAATGGAAATCAAAAGAAAGCTGGAGTAGCAATACTCGTATCAGATAAAATAGACTTTAAAATAAAGACTGTTACAAGAGATAAGGACACTACATAATGATCAAGAGATCAATCCAAGAAAAAAATGTAACAATTATAAATATTTATGCACCCAGCACAGGAGTACCTCAATACATAAGGCAAATGCTAAAACAACCATAAAAGGGGAAATCAACAGTAACACAATAACAGTAGGGGACTTTAACACCCCACTTACACCAATGGACAGATCATCTAAACAGAAAATAAATAAGGAAACACAAGCTTTAAATGACACAATAGACCAGATAGATTTAATTGATATTTATAGGACATTCCATCTGCAAGTGGCAGAATACACTTTCTTCCCAAGTGCACATGGAACATTCTCCAGGACAGATCACATTTTGGGCCACAAATCAAGCCTCATAAAATTTAAGAAAACTGAAATCATATCAAGCATCTTTTCTGACCACAACACTATGAGGTTGGAAATCAATTACAGGAAAAAAACTGTAAAAAACACAAATACATGGTGGCTAAACAGTGAGATACTAAATAACCAAGAGGTCACTGAAGAAATCCAAGAAGAAATTTAAAAAATACATAGAAACAAATGACAATGAAAACACGACACCCCAAAACCTATGGGATGCAGCAAAAGCAGTTCTAAGAAATTGCTAAGTTTATAGCAATTCAATCTCACCTCAAGAAACAAGAAAAATCTCAAATAAACAATCTAACCCTACACTTAAAACAACTAGAGAAAGAATAACAAAGAAAACCCAAAGTCAGTAGAAGGAAAGAAATCATAAATATCAGAGCAGAAATAAATGAAATAAAAATGAAGAAAACAATAGCAAAGATCAATAAAACTAAAAGCTGGTTTTTTGAGAAGGTAAACAAAATTGATAAACCCTTAGTTAGACTCATCAAGAAAAAAAGGGAGAGGACGCAAATCAATAAAATTAGAAATGAAAAAGGAAAAATCACAACTGACACTGCAGAAATACAAAGGACTATAAGAGACTACTACGAACAACTATGTGCCAATAAAATGGACAATCATGAAGAAATGGACAAATTCTTGGAAAGGTACAATTTTCCAAGACTGAAGCAGGAAGAAATAGAAAATATAAACAGACCAATCACAAGCACTGAAATTGAAACTGTGATTAAAAATCTTCCAATAGGGCTTCCCTGGTGGCGCAGTGGTTGAGAGTCTGCCTACCGATGCAGGGGACACAGGTTTGTGCCCTGGTCCAGGAAGATCCCACATGCCGTGGAGTGGCTGGGCCTGTGAGCCATGGCCGCTGAGCCTGCGCGTCCAGAGCCTGTGCTCCGCGACGGGAGAGGCCACAGCAGTGAGAGGCCTGCGTACCACACACACACACACAAATCTTCCAATAAACAAAAGCCCAGGACCAGAGGGATTCACAGGTGAATTCTATCAGACACTTAGAGAAGAGCTAACACCTATCCTTCTTAAACTCTTCCAAAATATAGCAGAAGGAGGAACACTCCCAAACTCATTCTATGAGGCCACCATCACCCTAATACCAAAACTAGACAAAGATGTCACAAAAAAAACTACAGGCCAATATCACTGATGAACATAGATGCAAAAATCCTCAACAAAATACTAGCAAACAGAATCCAACAACACATTATAAGGATCCTACACCAAGATCAAGTGGGATTTATCCCAGGGATGCAAGGATTCTTCAATATATGCAAATCAATCAATGTAATATACCACATTAACAGATTAAGTAATAAAAACCATATGATAATCTCAATAGATGCAGGAAAAGCTTTTGACAAAATTCAACACCCATTTATGATAAAAACCCTCCAGAAAATGAGCATAGAAGGAACTTACCTCAACATAATAAAGGCCATATATGACAAACCCACAGCCAACATCGCTCCCAAAAGTGAAAAAATGAAACCATTTCCTCTAAGATCAGGAACAAGACAAGGTTGCCCATTCTCACTGCTACTATTCAACATCGTTTAGGAAGTCCTAGCCACAGCAGTCAGAGAAGAAAAAGAAATAAAAGGAATACAAATTGGAAAAGAAGAAGTAAAACTGTCACTGTTTGCAGATGACATGATACTATACATAGAAAATCCTAAAGATGCCACCAGAAAACTACTAGAATTAATCAATGAATTTGCTAAGGTTGCAGGATACAAAATCAATGCACAGACATCTCTGGCATTCTTATACACCGACAATGAAAAATCAGAAAGAGAAATTAAGGAAACACTCCCATTTACCACTGCAACAAAAATAAAATACCTAGGAATAAAGCTGCCTAAGGAGGTGAAAGACTTGTACTCAGAAAACTATAAAACACTGATGAAAGAAATCAAAGATGACATAAACAGATGGAGGAATACACCATGTTCTTGGATTGGAAGAATCAATAATGTGAAAATGGCTATACTACCTAAAGCAATCTACAGATTCAATGCAATCCCTAACAAACTACCAATGGCATTCTTCACAGAATTAGAACAAAAAATTTTACAATTCGTATGGAAACACAAAAGACCCCAAATAGCCAAAGCAATCTTGAGAAAGAAAAACGGAGTTGGAGGAATGAGGCTTCCAGACTTCAGACTATACTACAAAGCTACAGTAATGAAGACAGTATGGCAGTGGCACAAAACCAGAAATATTGATCAATGGCACAAGATAGAATGCCCAGAGATAAACCCATGCACATATGGGCACCTAATTTACAACAAGGAGGCAAGAACATACAGTGGAGAAAAGACAGCCTCTTCAATAAGTGGTGCTGGGAAAACTGGACAGCTACATGTAAAAGAATGAAATTAGAGGGCTTCCCTGGTGGCGCAGTGGTTGATAGTCTGCCTGCTGATGCAGGGGACGCGGGTTCGTGCCCCGGTCTGGGAAGATCCCACATGCCGCGGAGCGGCTGGGTCCGTGAGCCATGGCCGCTGAGCTTGTGCATCCGGAGCCTGTGCTCCGCAGCAGGAGAGGCCACAACAGTGAGAGGCCCACGTACAGAAGAAAAAAAAAAAAAAGAATGAAATTAGAATACTACCTAACACCATACACAAAAATAAACTCCAAATGGATTAAAGCCTTAAATGTAAGACCAGACACTATAAACCTCTTGGAGGAAAACATAGGAAAAACACTCTTTGACATAAGCCACAGCAAGATCTTTTTTGACCCACCTCCTAGAGTAATGGAAATAAAAACAAAAATAAACAAATGGGACTTAATTAACCTTAAAGCTTTTGCACAGCAAAGGAAACCATAAACAAGACAAAAAGACAACACTCAGAATGGGAGAAAATATTTGCCAATGAAACAACAGACAAAGGATTAATCTCCAAAATATACAAACAGCTCATGGAGCTCAATATCAAAAAAACAAACAATCCAGTTAAAAAATGGGCAGAAGACCCAAAGAGACATTTCACCAAGGCAGACATACAGATAGCCAAGAGGCACATGAAAAGATGCTCAACATCACTAATTACTAGAGAAATGCAAATCAAAACTACAATGAGGTATCACCTCACGGGTCAGAATGGCCATTATCAAAAAATCTAGAAACAATAAATGCTGAAAAGGGTGTGATGAAAAGGGAACCTTCCTGCACTGTTGGTGGGAATGTAAATTGATACAACCACTATGGAAAACAGTATGGAGGTTCCTTAAAAAGCTAAAAATAGAACTACCATGTGACCCAGCAATCCCACTACTGAGCATGTACCCTGAGAAAACCATAATTCAAAAAGAGACACGGGGGCTTCCCTGGTGGCACAGTGGTTGGGAGTCCGCCTGCCGATACAGGGTACACGGGTTCGTGCCCTGGTCCAGTAAGATCCCACGTGCCGCGGAGCGGCTGGGCCCGTGAGCCATGGCCGCTGAGCCTGCGCGTCCGGAGCCTGTGCTCTGCAACCGGAGAAGCCACAACAGTGAGAGGCCCGCATACCGCAAAAAAAAAAAAAAAAAAAGAGACATGGGGCTTCCCTGGTGGCGCAGTGGTTGATAGTCTGCCTGCTGATGCAGGGGACGCAGGTTTGTGCCCCGGTCCGGGAAGATCCCACATGCCGTGGAGTGGCTGGGCCTGTGAGCCATGGCTGCTGAGCCTGCACGTCCGGAGGCTGTGCTCCGCAACGGGAGAGGCCACAACAGTGAGAGGCCTGCGTACCGCAAAAAAAAAAAAAAAGAGACATGTACCATAATGTTCACTGCAGCTCTATTTACAATAGCTAGGACATGGAATCAACCTAAATGTCCATTGATAGATGAACGGATAAAGAAGATGTGGCACATATATACAATGGAATATTACTCAGCCATAAAAAGAAATGAAATTGAGTTATTTGTAGTGAGGTGGATGGACCTAGAGTCTGTCATACAGAATGAAATAAGTCAGAAAGAGAAAAACAAATACCATATGCTACGCATATATATGGAATCTAAAAAAAAAAGGTACTGATGAACCTAGTTGCAGGGCAGGAATAAAGAGGTAGAATATGGACTTGAGGAAATGGGGTGGGAGAGTGAAGCTGGGGTGAAGAGAGAGTAGCATCAACATATATACACTACTGAATGTAAAATAGTTGGCTGGTGGGAAGCAGCAGCACAGCACAGGGAGATTGGCTCGATGCTTTGTGATGACCTATGGGGGTGGGATAGGGAGGATGGGAGGGAGGCTCAAGAGGAAGGGGATATGGGGACATGTGTATGTATATGGCTGATTTGCTTTGTTGTGCAACAGAAACTAACAATATTGTGAAGCAATTATACTCCAATAAAGAGCTATTAAAAAAATAATAAATAAATAAATTGGAATTAGGAGAAGAGTCTGAAGGCATGGAGATTAATCACTGAATCTAAAGTAATCTGGATGAGAAGAAAGAGGGGCCTGAGCATTAGTTACAGTCTCCTTGAGAGTGTGAACTTTGTGTTACAAGTAAACTCAAGTGAAACCTAGTAGAGATAAAGCTGAAAAGATCAGCTGGATGGTTACTGTGGAAGAGAGAGCAAGAAAAGGAGAAAGAATGCACAGTTCTCAGAAATGACCTTTGTCACTAGAGTTCTTATAAATTCACCCATGTGTCCTCTGAAGTTGACTTTCAAATAGTCCTGAAAGATTATGTGCAGTGTAAACTCAAAGATGATGGGAGTACTGTATGGGATTTACTTAGTCTATTTGAATGGTTTTACATGTTTTAAGCACAGTTCTTCATTTCTTCTTTACCTTATTCCTTTGCAAATTCAAAAGTTCTTTTGGGAGTATGCATATTTATAACACTGTAAAAAACCGCTTATGAACGTAATATAAATATAATATAAACCCCAAAACAAACAGAAAATGGAAAAATATGTGTTTGGTATACAGTTTTTAAAAAAATAAATTTATTTATTTATTTGTTTTTTATTTTTGGCTGTGTTGGGTCTTTGTTGCTGCGTGCGGGCCTTCTCTAGTTGCAGTGAGCAGGGGCTACTCTTCGTTGTGGTGCGTGGGCTTCTCCTTGTGGTGGCTTCTCTTATTGTGGAGCACGGGCTCTGGGCGTGTGGGCTTCAGTAGTTGTGGTGTACGGGCTGTAGAGCACAGGCTCAGTAGTTGTGGTGCACGGGCTTAGCTGCTCTGCGGCATGTGGGATCTTTCTGGACCAGGGCTCGAACCCATGTCCCCTGCACTGGCAGGGGGTTCTTAATCACTGCGCCACCAGGGAAGCCCTGGTATACAGTTTTTGAGCCCAGTAATCTAAGTATAAATAACAAAATGTGATCTTGGATCAAGCTGTATTTCAGTGTGTATTCTGTTACTATGATTTGTGACATATTATACACTATATAAAGTTACACTGCTACCCACACCACACTGTATCACATTAACTACCTCTGTCATGAATAATGCAAAAAATTTTTGAATGATGGTTCTCTGGCAGCTGTTAAGTGCTTTTTAACATTTGGACTTAAAAAAAATCAATAAGCAAATGTTCAGTGTTGATAGACACAGCTGAGTGGTATTAACTATACTATATATTTTCTCTAAATCAACTGTAAACTTTAACAGGTGCCATTCAACTTCAGGCACTTAGCCAAGTCTGGAATTAAGATCTCTCTGTCTTTGTTCCTCTAATCCTTTTTAAAGTTCTTTTATTACTTAAATAATTAGACCTTCAAATTCGATCAACTAAACACAATCAATCCTACTCCACTTATAGCATAGTAGTGGCAATCAACCCACTGGGGAAATGTGACATATTATTTGGGTAACATCCAGTGTCCATGATACAAAAGAAAAAAATCTCCTTACCCAGGAGTTCTTCATGGATTGATCAGGAGTTGAAATAAAGGCATTCATGAATGCCCAACTTATTGTTTATATGCATATGGATGATTTTATTGTGTTTTAGAGCAAGGGTTGGGATAGGAGGAAGCTTAATAAAATTCATGCCTTTAATTTCACCAAAAGTTCTATGGCCTCAAAAAGGTTAAGAACCACATATCCTAATCTACCCATTAGTGGATGAGGCTTCCTAATACTCTATGACAGCTGCCATATTTTTTAGCACAGTTGATATACTCTATTATCTAAAATTTAAAGATGAACTAAGAGACACTTAATTTTTAAGAAGTCATCTTAGAGCTAAGTAGGGTGTTACTTTAGGATTCCACAGTCAGTTAAATTCCAAAAAGAGAGGTACAAGATAAGGATGAACGTTTACTACCACTTTCCTTGATTATAAAAACCTCTTCTGGGGCTTCCCTGGTGGTGCAATGGTTAAGAATCCGCCTGCCAATGCAGGGGACACAGGTTCAATACCTGGTCTGGGAAGATCCCACATGCCATGAAGCAACTAAGCCTGTATGCCACAACTACTGAGCCCGCATGCTGCAACTGCTGAAGCCCGAGTGCCTAGAGCCGGTGCTCCACAGCAGGAGAGGCCACCGCAGTTAGAAGCCCTTGCACTGCAACAAAGAGTGGCCCCTGCTTGCCGCAACTAGAGAAAGCCTGCATGCAGCTACGAAGACCCAACACAGCCAAAAATAAATAAATTAAATTAAAAAATAAATCTCTGCTATATGGCAATTATACAACCAGTGAAATTCAAACAGTTAACCTGGAAGGCAAAAATAGTATCAAAACTGTTTTATATGGTTTTACAAATAAATGTTAATAACAACCAAATTATAAACATTTATTTCCACTGTATTATATTATACTATTAAATGTGGTTCTAACCACTAAAATAGTTTAAGCTCAGAGTTGGAAATAGCTATCACTCTCACCTTGGTACAGACTACTCGTACAACCACTTTCCAAAAGGCAGAGGAATCAGACCCAGGTTGTACCTCAAAGAGAAGATGTTTTTCCTGGCCAGAAGCCACTTTAGCAGTTCTGAAAAGAGGTAAATACATTCGTTAATTTTATGAAAAGTCACGTAAAATAATGGAGCTACGAAACCAGATTCAAGAAAGTTTAAGACAGAGGAGGAAATGTGAAGAAAACACAGAAAGACAAATAACAATAATGGTGATTGTAATAATTAGATTTTTAAAATACAGGGATAGAGAATGTTTTGACTATAAACATACAATTTAATTTTCAAGGTGGAAAGCATAGTGGAATGATATTTATAAATCTATTTTTTTCATATCTATATCTCAATGGTCTTTAAATTTCTAACAAAGACAGCTAGGAAAAACATGTGCAAGGAATCAGGTACTTAAAGAAAAAATTTAGCTGGTTTCATTTATCCATATTTTGACTAGTGCCTCAGATGTATATAAAGTGTGAAAAAATGTTGATCTTGGTTGAGTCCTTCCTTAAGCAACAACACTTATATACCTCTTTGAAGACAATTTTTACAGATAATTTGAAACTGGATGAAGCAAATGATTTTGAGACGCTTATGTAACTTTACTGTCCTCCCCTAGCAGAGTAATTCTGATTTAGAAAGCAACAGGATACTAACATAAAAAATATAACACTTTTTAGGATAACTCAATATCGTGCAACAATGCCAATTTAAATCAGTTCAAAGACATAAGTATTGCAGCTCCCTTTTATCATTACTCACATTTCTCTCTGAGCACCAGTGGGGATATCACAGTCAGAACTAAGAAACTTACAGCTAAATAAATTGAGGCCATTGAAAATTAAGTAACTAGCCCTAGGTAACAAAGTCTGCCAGTGAAAGTAGTACTGCCAGTTCCCAGTTCTGTTTTCTAGCTATCAAGCCATGCGTCTTTTGCGTAGGTTTAACTTTATAGTTCTCAGACAGCACTGAACTTGTGAAATTCCAACTCTGACCCAGGGGAATTGGTTTTAAGAAGCAAATCCAGTCAGAAACATTCTGTGCTAATAAATAAAAGGGAGATACTCTTTTACCATCACCTCTATATTACACAGTAAGCTTAGCTTGAGGATGTTTTCATAGGACACATTTTATCCAGTATCTTTAGGCCAAAAAACAAAATTTCATATAAGAGACTAGGTTTTTTTGTATGTAAGTTCTAAGACTCTAAAGGGATGGCAAATGTCATTGATTACTCTTCAAAAAAGTTGACACAATATACATAAAAATTCCACTCTTATGATACTATTAAATTCTCAATTGAATTTTATTCCTTAAGAATACAGTCTCAGAAGTAATGCCTCAAATGCTACCATTTGGACGATCTTTAAAAAAAAAAAAAAAGAACAAAGTAAAATGCTAGAGTTTTAAAAACCATGACTACATTTTTATTATAAAAGATCAGACAATACACAAATATACACAGTAAAAGGTAAAATCTCCCTTCTCTGCTCCCCTTTTCCATCACCTCCCCAGAGAGCTGTGTATATCTTTCCAGTTCATTTTCTATGCATTTATATATATATATATCTACACAGGATCCATTCATATATCCATACAGGGCTTCTTTTTGGTTTGTCTGTTTTTAATGAGTGAAATCCAGTGTTCTTAAAAGAAATGATCTTCTAAGATAACTTTTAAGAGTTAAGAATGCTTTATTCTTTATGACTGGCTAATAACAGGACACTCCAGCCATGTCCATAAAAACACTGCATTTCCTTCTCTTTATCTAATGTGTTCTAAATGGCCAAGTATAATATGTCTCTTATCCAATACAGTTATTGCAAAGCTTAAGGAGTACATTCATGTATTTTACCCTAAACTATTAATAGTGACTATAATATAAATTTATATATACTAAGTGGTTCCAAACTGCTTGGTGATTTTGTTTGGCCTTTTTGGGGTTTAAGGAGAGGTAACATGGGATAGTGGAAAGATCTTCAGACTTGGGGAAAGCTGGATCTGCCATCGATACTTAGGTAATCACTTTAGGCCTCAGTTAAAATGTCAGACTGTCAGCAGAGTGCCTTGCACATACTATGGGCTCAGTGAACGTTAGCTAAGTTGGATAGACTAAAGAAAGAACCTTTAAGATCTCATTTAAAAGGCAATGCCAATAAGTTATAACTATACCCCCAGGGAGACAGAAGATACATATACAAAGAGAGTTGGATATGGGTGCTGCTAGAGGAAGACTTAATAGAAAGAAGTGACATCTGCTCTCCTGTCACTAAGGGAGAACACACAAACAAAAATGGAATATTTTAAAAGTGTAACAATCTGGGGTCATTCAGGGACAGAGCTCAGTATATTTTAATAGCTTCTATACAGATCAGTATAAAAATTGATTTAATAAAGAATAATTCACAAAGAGAAGGCTGTTCTATTGGATGTGCTAAGGAGGCAGAGAAGTTTATACTCCATCTTAGAAACCCATTCAAGAGTTAAGTAGAGATGTAAACATGATAGCTAATTAGAAAATATTTATAAACAAAATATCTTATTCTTCAGTGATGACAAATGAATTATTACCATATATATATATTTCTCTGGCAAAATAATGGTTCAATGAACAAAGACAGAAGATTTATTTATTAACTAGATGAATTGGTTGATATTCAGAAACCTGAAGTGCCCTTTGACTATCCTAGGTGCCTTTCTCTAGATGACTAACTGGTATATTCTCTTCTGTTATGCACCTCCTTCAGTGCTTTCAAACAAGGGTCAATTTACACGCCTGTGGTCAAAGTTCAGTTTTAAGTTCCTTCTGTTCTTTTAGTCCTATGACATATTTTTAGATAGCTACATAGAAAGTCTTATAGTACTCAATAAATATTTGCTAACTGCTGCTGAAAACATTCTCTTACCAACCAATACGTGTGGTTATCTCTCAGACAGTCATAACACTGGGGCAATATGTCAAGGGGAGAAAATAAAATGAAAAAGAGCAAGTCTTACACATCATTAAGTTCTGCTACTCTTCCAAGAAATTCTTCATAAGTTAAGGAGCCACTTTCTCGAACCAATGTGACATGTTTTGCTACTTTTTCTGGTAACTTGTTAAGAACCAGCTGCGTCTGATCCGAAATTTGCTGTCCCATGATGAAATGATGTCTTATGAAATCCAAAAAGAGTGTTGCTTCACATCGTTTCTGTCAAATATACATAAAAGTTACTTTTACATGTAATATATGGTATATATATTGTGTATATATATATATATGTAATATATACTTTTAATATGTAATATAAAAATGGCAACATACCCATCCCTTCAAGAAAGTAAAGCAAAACAGGAATACTTTTAAGTGAGATCTCAACAGACTTACATGAGTCTAAGGTGGAATTTATTTAAACAACTATATTTTAAAGTAAAGATTTACAGTTCTATTTTTTAAAGATCATACAGGTAAATGAGAATACAGGATTCATTTATCTTATTGGGAGGGTGAATTCCTATAATTTTGCCAAGTTAAAAACCATTACACACACACACAGAGGCATTTAAGTGATTGTATTTAATAGGAAGTTTGTTTACCTCATATAATTTTCCTAAGAACATTTCCTGACTGCTTACCATGTCAGGCTCCAAACTAAGGGCTTTCATATATTATCTCATTTATCTCTTACAATAACCCTAAGAGGTAGGCATTATTATATTCCTAGTTGACAGATAAGGAAATAGAGTTGAGTGACTTATCTAAAGTTAAACAGCTGGGGACTTCCCTGGTGGTGCAGTGGTTAAGAATCCGCCTGCCAATGCAGGAGACACGGGTTCGATCCCTGGTCCAGGAAGATCCCACATGCCAAGGAGCAACTAAGCCTGTACGCCACAACTACTGAGCCTGCATGCCACAACTACTGAGTCCATGCACTGCAACTACTGAAACTTGCGCACTCTAGGGGCCGGGGACTGCAACTACTGAAGTCTGCATGCCTAGAGCCCGTACTGTGCAACAAGAGAAGCCACTGCGATGAGAAGACCGCGCACCACGACGAAGAGTAACCTCTGCTCGCCCCAACTAGAGAAAGCCCATGCGCAGCAACGAAGACCCAACGCAGCCCCCCAAAAAACATTAAACAGTTGGTAGCACTTCCCTGGTGGCGCAGTGGTTAAGAATCCGCTTGCCAATGCAGGAAGCCCTGGTCTGGGAAGATCCCACATGCCGCGGAGCAACTAAGCCTGTGTGCCACAACTACTGAGCCTGTGCTCTAGAGCTGGCAAGCCACAACTACTGAGACCTGAGTGCCACAACTACTGAAGTCCATGCACCTAGAGCCCGTGCTCCGCAACAAGAGAAGCCACCGCAATGAGAAGCCTGTGCACCGCAACAAAGAGTAGCCCCTGCTCGCCGCAACTAGAAGGAAAGCCCACGCACAGCAATGAAGACCCAACACAGCCGAAACTAAATAATAAATTTATATGAAAAACAAACAGTTGGTAAATGGTTGAAGTGAAATTTGAACTCATGTTTTTTAGATTCTAGTGCTTATATTCTTTAACGCTATGATATACTGTGATGTATAAATAGATCAGCTAAAAAATAAATAGATCATGATATAAATAGATCAGCTAAAAAATTTATTGTAGAATTACTTTATTTATAAATGTACAACTTAATTTTAATTGTAAAATATATGTAAATTAAACAGACTTTTTAGCTAATTCAACTATGTTACATTTTCTGCTTAGAAAAAAAAGTGCTTTTGCTTTTTAACTCCTCTAGGTATTTATTTATTTATTTTGCGGTACGCGGGCCTCTCACTGTTGTGGCCTCTCCCGTCGCGGAGCACAGTTTCCGGACGCGCAGGCTCAGTGGCCATGGCTCACGGGCCTAGCCGCTCCACAGCATGTGGGATCTTCCTGGACCGGGGCACGAACCCGTGTCCCCTGCATCGGCAGGCGGACTGTCAACCACTGTGCTACCAGGGAAGCCCGGTATTTATTTTTTAATTAATTAATTATTTTTGGCTGCATTGGGTCTTTGTTGCTGCATGCAGGCTTTCTCTAGTTGCGGCAAGCGGGGGCTACTCTTCGTTGCAGTGCATGGGTTTCTCATTGCGGTGGCCTCTCTTGTTGTGGAGCACGGGTTCTAGGCACGCAGGCTTCAGCAGTCGTGGCACGCAAGCTCAGTAGTTGTGGCTCATGAGCTCTAGAGCGCAGGTTCAAGAGCTGTGGCACACGGGCTTAGGTGCTCCAGGGCATGTGGGATCTTCCCGGGCGAGGGCTTGAACCCATGTCCCCCATACTGGCAGGTGGATTCTTAACCACTGTGCCACCAGGGAAGTCCCTCCTCTAGGTATTTTTAATTTCGAATTTATATAACTTGTTTTCTAAATATGAAGGTGATATTTTAGTTAAAAGGCTGGATCACTACTTTAATAATCTACTATCAAGGTAGATCAATAAGTTACTGAATTGACTTAAAATTTAATCACAAAACATTTATTTAATAATCACTCTAAAGTCTTGAAGGATATAATTCTATGTATTGTGGCTAGAGAAGAGTTGGATGTGTTTATTCTAGACAGTTTTTTCTCCTTTGGTAAATAATGATTTATCAAAATATTAAGCACGGAGATACGGTTAAAATAGAAAATAAGATAAATTTTTAGTATTTATGTATCCTGATATATTCTACAGCTGAATAAGGAAATCCCAATTCAATACGAATACCACTACTAATAATAGTAAAATCAACTAATATTCGTTCACCACTTCTACTGTGTAACACAATCTTCTAAGTACTTTATATATATTCATGAATTTAGTCATTTAAATCCTCATGATAACCATTTCACAGATGAAGAAACAAGATAGCTAAGGAAACGAACAGAGAGGTTAAATTAATAAAGCCACAAAGCTAATATTAGACTTTTTAAAAAAAAATAAAGTTAGAAAAAGAAAAAAGCATTAAAATTAAAAAGAATCTGATCCTCCCCCCTCCTATAAGAAATTCCATTTTATTTACATGTCAAAGACTATCATTTTACTTCACCTGAATTAACACTCATATCATATAAAGCAGGTGAAACAGTAACAATTTATAGTAAAAATTTTGTCACCAAACCTGCTTTATCATTTAATCAAAAAAATGAAAAGTTATAACTCTAAAATATAAAACCATTTACAATGATTTTGCAAATAAAATAAATATGCAAATTTTGCTTTGTATTCAAATTTAATGTGTTATATTTGAGGTTTATTCTTTTAGTCACATTAAATATAGGAAAAGTACAACTGTTCTAAAGAGAAAAACTCAACAATTACTGTTTTGAATCTGAGCCTACTTGGCAATGATAAATATGTATTACAGAGATAAATGAAAGGAAGTTGTTGAGGAAGATCCAGGCCACTAAGAAAACATCTCTGAAGGCAAAATTATATACTTTAAATATAGCCAAATGGATTCATAGCAATCGTATTCAAAGAGAAACAAAGATTTTAGCTTAGAGGAGGTCTCTAGAGTATTCAACATTAGTAATTTCTGGATTTCATAGTCTAATATAAAGTCTCAAAGCACCATGATGTTGCACATTTATTTCTATTCTAAGTAAGGATACTTTCCAAAAATAAATGAAAAAAATCTCTAAAACTTAACAAAAATTTAAAGAATAACTTATAACCTAGGAAATAGAAGGATATAATACTAGAATAAAAGTCCTTCCCAAGAAGGCAGTAATTTCACACCGACTTATACTACATACAGTAACACTATGGTCCTTATTTTTCTTGTTCTAATCCAGATGTGTGAAAAAATCATCAGGAGCCAAAGGCTGTACACTGGTGTTAGGGAGCCACTGTTACATGGCCTTTTAAAAAATTAAATTCAACAAGCACCATATGCCTGGCACTGTGCTGTGTTCTGGGGATACAACAGTGAGTGTAAGAAACAGGGTTCTTGCCACCATGGAGCATCTGATTCAGTGGGGAAGAGACAACAATCACACCAATAAATACATAATTTCAAAATAATAAGTGCTAAGCCAAACAAGTATAGGGTACTGAAAGCCTATAAAAGGGGGACTTGACCTAGTCTTGTGACAGGGAAGAAGTCCTTGGGCAAACATTTGATTTGCTATCGGTCAGAGTTAGCCAGAGAAGAGAGGGATAGAGGCATGGCAAGGGGAGGACATTCCAGGCAGAGGTTATAGAAAGCGCGTAATAGGAAGGAGTATGGTGACTTTGAGGTTAAAAAAAAAAAAAGCCAGAGTGACTAAAGCCTAGGCAGAAGGAGAGGGAGACTGGCACCAAGAGATGGGATGTTTACCATTTTTGTTTATGACACAAAGACAAGACTGCATGCCTGCCCAATCTGTGGATGACTGAAACTGGAATGAATGAATAATGTCCACAGAATACCAGAATCAAAACTGAAAATGGATACTGATTTTCTGAAATAGAATAAATTTTTATGTCAAATATGACTAAAAGTTAAATCCTGAATATGTTTTGAAAGGCACATAAAGCACATAGGTAAGTTATGTTTAAAAGCAAATAAAATATAAAAGGTCTGAATGTTCCAGTCAAAATAAGTAAACAGTAAATAGCAATAAGAAAGATGCTAAAATAATCCTAAACTCTTGCTAGAAGCAGATGTCCAGAGCAAGAGCCTAGTTCCACTGTGCTCTGGAATGGTTCCAACACACCAGAGTTCTCTAATCAGCTCTAAGCAGTGACACTTTTAAAGGGCACTAATCATTTGAATATATTTGGGAAAGCACGCAAGATGTTATGGATCTAGAAGAGGAAACAAAGCAATTTATTCTAGATAATCATAGTTCAGTAACAACATGGAGCATGGTGATAGGTTTGTTCAAACACCTGAAGAGCTTTCATGTGGAAGAGAAAGTAATATTTACTTTATATAATTACAGAGACCAGAATGGCCAGTATAAATTAGGCTGATTTCAGGTCAATATAAGAATTTCCTATCATCCATAATTATCCAGAAGGGTTAAGGGCTGTCTTGCAAAGCATGTGAGCTTGCATTCACTGGAAAGGTGGAGGTGTTTAAGCAAAAATAAGAAGTTCATCTAATTAGTGTTTTAGAGAAAATTTTTGCTTTAATGAGAAGTGGAGAAGGCAACCTCTAACCTAATATTTTGCTCCCAAAGTGAAACTTAAATTCTCTCTAGCATTCCTGTACTGATTTAATAAAAATGCAATAAAATATTCTAATCAACCAGACTGAAAACTTTAAATTATACCTACAATTCTTAACAAAGAAAAATTAAACTTTTGAAATATATGGTCTTAAGATTTCATGTAAAATATTAATGATAATTTAATCAATATGCCCACGAAACAGATATTAAAGAGATTTAGTTGTTTGTTTATTGAGTTACAAAATGGACCCTTTTAAGAGGTAAAATTGTAATTATATGCAGATGACATGATAATATATATAGAAAACCCTAAACACTCCACACAAAAACTACTAGTACTGGTAAATAAATTCAGCAAGGTATCAGGATACAAGATTAACACACAGAAATCTGTTGCATTTCTTTACACTAACAATGAAATACCAGAAAGGGAAAGTAAAACAACAAATCCCTTTTAAAATTGCACCCCCTCCCCCCCCAAAAAATACTTAGGAATAAACCCAACCAAGGAGGTGAAAAACTTATATGCTGAGAACTATAAAGCATTGATAAAGGAAACTGATTCAAAGAAATGTAAAAATATTCTATGCTCTTGGATTGGAAGAATTAATATTGTTAAAATGACCATACTACCCAAAGCAATCTACAGATTTAATGCAATCCCTATCAAATTACCCATGACATTTTTCACAGAACTAAAACAAATAATCCTAAAATTTGTATGGAGCCATAAAAGACCCAGAATTGCCAAAGCAATTCTGAGGAGAAAGAACAAAGATGGAGGCATAACCCTCCCAGACTCAGACAAAACTACAAAGCTACAGTAATCAAAACAGTGTGGTATTGGCACAAAAACAGACATATGGATCAATGGAACAGAATAGAGAGCCTAGAAATAAATCCACACACCTACAGTAAATTAAACTTTGAAAAAAGAGGCAAGAACATACAACGGAGAAAAGACAGTCTCTTCAGTAAGTGGTGGTGGGAAAGCAGGACAGCCACATGTAAATCAATGAAGTTAGAACACTCCCTCATACCATATACAAAAATAAACTCAAGATGGCTTAAAGACTTAAATATAAGACATGACACCATAAAACTCCTAGAAGAGACCATAGGCAAAACATTCTCTGACATAAACTGTAGTAATGTTTTCTTAGGTCAGTCTCCCAAGGCAACAGAAATAAAAGCAAAAATAAACAAATGGGACCTAATCAAAATTATAAGCTTTTGCAAGGCAAAGGAAACCATAAACAAAACAAAAAGACAACCTACGGACTGGGAGAAAATATTTGCAAACGATGCAACTGACAAGGGCTTAATTTCCAAAATATACAAACAACTCATACAACTCAATAATAATAATTTGAAAAAACCCAATCAAAAAATGATCAGAAGACCTAAATAGACACTTCTCCAAAGAAGACATACAAATGGCCAATAGGCACATGAAAAAATGCTCAGCATCACTAATTATTAGAGAAATGCAAATCAAAACTACATGAGGGAGAGGAATCAAGATGGCGGATGAGTAAGACATGGAGTTCACCTCTTCCTACAAATACGTCGAAAACACATCTACAAGTGCAACGACTTGCACAAAACATCTACCAAACACTGGCTGAAGACCTCAGACTTCCTAAAGGGCAAGAAAACCTCCATGTAACCAGGAAGGACAAAAGAAAAAGAAAAGAGAGAGAAAAGAATTGGGATGGGACCTACACCCTAGGGAGGGAGCTGTGAAGGACGTAAGGTTCCCGCACCCGGGGAAGTCCCCTCACTGGCGGGGAGATCAGCCTGGATGGAAAGGGAGCTTTGGAGCCTTAAGCAGAGTGCAGAAACCGGACTGTGGAAGGCAAAATGGAGAGTGACCTGAACAGACGTTGGTACCGTCACCTTGTACTCCCCAGGCTGAGACGCTTGTCCACCGGTGTGGGAGGAGGTTGGGTGCTGAAGCTCAGGTTTCGGAGGTCAGACCCAGGGAAAGGACAAGGGTTGGCTGTGTGGAGACAGCCTGAAGAGGCTAGAGTGTGGCAATTGAGGGTGTGTTCAGAAGAAGCCTGGGCCAACCAGAGAGGCAAGGCGCCACTCCTGGGGGGGTGTGCAAGGAGAGGGGTGGGACCACTATAGGAGCTTCCTTCCCTGCAGGCATGGTCTCAGGCAACAGGACACCACCTACACAAGCTCTGGGGGCAGGTGTGAGCTTCCACTGCCACTGTGGGCTCCAGAGACAGGCACAGGCCACTGTCACTGTCATGAAGGGCTCCAGAGGTGGGCACAGGTAGCCGCCACCACTAAGAGACCTGCGAGCAGGATCTAGTTGCTGTCCCTGCTGTCCTGGGAGGGCGAGGGCCGGCGCTGCAAGACCCATGAATGGGTGCCAAGTGTTGCCCCCACTGTCCCGAGGGGGCGTGGGCCATCGCTACCGTTGGGAAACCTGTGAGCAGGCGGCAATAGCTGCCCCCACCATCTGGGGAGTGTGCACAGGCAGCGAGCAGGTGTCAAGCACTGCCCCTGCTGTACAGGGAGTGTGTGGGCTATAGTTGCCACTGGGATACACGGGAGGAAAAGTCAATTGCTGTTCCTGCTGTATCAGGTGTGAGCATGGCCTGCTGCACCTACACACCTCATATCAAAGGAATTACAGCTAACACACACTGAGGAAAGAGGCAGCAAGCATCCAAACCAAAAGCAACCTCTTGATTCCCAACAAGATGGCAGAGTAGAAGGACTTGAGCTCACCTCCTCACGTGAAAACACCCAAATCACAACTAACTGCTGAACAACCATGGACAAAAAAGACTGGAACCTACAAAAAATGATATTTTACATCCAAAGACAAAGAAAAGCCACAACTAGATTGTACGAGGGGCACTTCTGCAATATAATCAAATCCCATACCAGTCGGATGGGTGACCCACAAACTGGAAAATAATTGTATTACAGAGGAGTGAGAGTTCTGGGCCCCATGTCAGGCTCCCCAGCCTGAGGGGTCTGGAATTGGAGCCCCCAGAGCATTTGGCTTAGAAGGCCAGTGGGCCTTTAGTGCAGGAGCTCCACAGGACTGAGGGAAACAGAGACTCCACTCTTGAGGGCGCACACAAGATTTCATGTGTACTGGGACCCAGCACAAAGAATTGACTTCATAGGAGCCTGGGCTAGACCTACCTGTGGGTTTGGAGGGTCTCCTGTGGAGGCAGGGGTTGTCTGTGGCTCACTGTGGGGGTAAGGTCACTGGTGGCAGAAGCCCCAGGGAATACTGATAATTGTGAGCTCTCCTGGAGGTCTCCATTTTGGCACAAAGACCTAGCCCTACGCAACAGCCTACAGGCTCCAGTGCTGGACGCCTCAGGCTAAACAACCAGCAAGACAGGAACACAGCCCCACCCATCAGCAGACAGGCTGCCTAAAGCTGTACTGAGGTCACAGCCACCCCTAAACACACCCCTTGACATGACCCTGCCCACCAGAGGGACAAGACCCAGCTCCACCCACCAGTGGGCAGGCACCAGTCCCTCCCACCAGGAAGCCTGAACAAGTCTCAGGACCAATCTCACACACCAGGGGCCAGACACCAGAAGCAAGAGGAGCTATGATCCTGCAGCCTGTGGAAAGGAGTCCATCCACACAGAAAGTTTCACAAAATGAGAAGACAGAGAAATATGCTCCAGACAAAGGAACAAGATGAAAACCCAAAAGAATAACTAAGTGAAGTGGAGATAGGCAATCTACCTGAAAAATAATTGAGAGTAATGATAGTAAAGATGATCCAAGATCTGAGAAAAAGAATGGAGGCACTGATTGAGAAGATACAAGAAATGTTTAACAAAGAGCTAGAAGATTTAAAGAACAAACAAACAGAGATGAACAATACAATAACTGAAATGAAAAACACACTAGAAGGAATCAACAGCAGAATAAATGAGGCAGAAGAACAAAGAAGTAAGCTGGAAGACTGTCGTGGAAATCACTGCTGCAGAACAGAATAAAGAAAAAACAATGAAAAGAAATGAGGACAGTCTCAGAGACCTCTGGGACAACATTAAATGCACCAACATTCGCATTATAGGGGTCCCAGAAGGAGAAGAGAGACAGAAAGAGCCTGAGAAAATATTTGAAGAGATTATAGCCAGAAACTTCCCTAAAATGAGAAGGAAAACACTCACTCAAGTCCAGGAAGTGCAGAAAGTCCCATATAAGATAAACCCAAGGAGGAACACACCAAGACATATATTAATCAAACTGACAAAATTAAAGACAAAGAAGAAATATTAAAAGCAACAAGGGAAAAGCAACAAATAACATACAAGGGAATCCCCGTAAGGTTATCAGCTGATTTTTCAGCAGAAACTCTGCAGACCAGAAGGGAGTGGCATGATATATTTAAAATGATGAAAAGGAAAAACCTACAACCAAGAATAGTCTACCCAGCAAGCGCTTCATTCAGATTTGATGGAGAAATCAAAAGCTTTACAGAGAAGCAAAACCTAAGCGAATTCAGCACCACCAAACCAGCTTTACAACAATCCTAAAGGAGCTTCTCTAGGCTGAAAAGAAAAGGCCACAACTAGAAACAAGAAAGTTACAAATGGGAAAGCTCACTGGTAAAGGCAAATATAAAGTAAAGGTAGGAAATCATCCACACACAAATATGATATCAAAGCCAGCAACTGTAAGAAGAGGAGAGTATAAATGCAGGATATTGGAAATGCATTAGAAATTAAGAGACCAGAAACTTAAACAATCATATATATATATAGACTGCTATATCAAAACCTCATGGGAACTGCAAACCAATAATCTACAGTAGATACATACACAAAAAAGAGAAAGCTATCCAGACACAACACTAAAGTTAGTTACCAAATCACAAGACAAGAGAAGAAAAGAGAAGGAAGAAAAAAGACCTACAAAAACAAATCCAAAACAATTAACAAAATGGCATTAAGAACATACATATCAATAATTACCCTAAATGTAAATGGATTAAATACACCAACCAAAAGACACAGACTGGCTGCATGGATACTAAAACAAGACCCGTATGTATGCTGTCTATAAGAGACCCATTTCAGATCTAGGGACGCATACAGACTGAAAGTGAGGGAATTGGAAAAAGGTATCCTATGCAAATGGAAATCAAAGGAAAGCTGGAGTAGCAATACTCATATCAGACAAAATAGACTTTAAAATAAAGACTGTTACAAGAGACAAAGAAGGACATTACATAATGATCAAGGGATCAATCCAAGAAGATATAACAATCGTAAATATATATGCACCCAACATAGGAGCACCTCAATATATAAGGCAAATGCTAAGAACCATAAAAGGAGAAACTGACAGTAACACAATAATTGTGGGGGACTTTAACAACCCACTTTCATCAATGGACAGGTGATCCAGACAGAAAATCAATAAGGAAACACAGGCCTTAAATGACACATTAGATCAGATGGACTTAATTTAATTTATATAATATATATAAATATATATTTCCATCCAAAAGCAGCATAAATATATATAAATATATACTTCCATCCGAAAGCAGCAGAATACAATTTCTTCTCAAGTGCACATGAAACATTCTCCAGGATAGATCACCTCTTGGGCCACACATCAAGCCTCAGCAAATTTAAGAAAACTGAAATCATATCAAGCATCTTTTCTGACCACGTTATGAGACTAGAAGTCAATTACAGGAAAAAACTGTAAAAAACACAAATATGTGGAGGCTAAACAATATGTTCCTAAACGACCAATGGATCACTGAAGAAATCGAAGAGGAAATCAAAAAAATACCTAGAGACAATTGCAACAAAAGACAAGATCCAAAACCTATGGGACAGAGCAAAAGCAGTTCTAAGAGGGACGTTTATAGGAATATAATCTTACCTCAGAAAACAAGAAAAATCTCAAATAAACAACCTAACCTTACACTTAAAGCAACCAGAGAAAGAAGAACAAACAAAACCCAAAGTTAGTAGAAGGAAAGAAATCATAAAGACCAGAGCAGAAATAAATGAAATAGATGAAGAAAACAGAAAAAAATCAATGAACCTAAAAGCTGGTTCTTTGAAAGGATAAACAAAATTGATAATCCTTTAGCAAGGCTCATCAAGAAAAAAAGGGAGAGGGTTCAAAACAATAAAATTAGAAATGAAATAGAAGTTACAACTGACACCACAGAAATACAAAGGATCATAAGAGACTATTACAAACAACTACATGCCAATAAAATGGACAACCTAGAAGAAATGGACAAATTCTTAGAAAGATACAACCTTCCAAGACTGAACCAGAAAGAAACACCCTTCCAAGACTGAACCAGAAAGAAACAGAAAATATGAACAAACCACTCACAAGTACTGAAAATGAAACAGTAATTTAAAAACTTCCAACAAAGAAAAGTCCAGGACCAGCTGGCTTCACAGGCAAATTCTATTAAACATTTAGAGAAGAGTTAACACCTATCCTCCTGAAACTCTTCCTAAAAATTGCAGAGGAAGGAACACTCCCAAGCTCATTCTATGAGGCCACAATCATCCTGATACCAAAATCAGACAAAGATACCACAAAAAAAGAAAATTACAGGCCAATATCATTGATGAACATAGACACAAAAATCCTCAACAAAATACTAGCAATTCGAATACAACAATACATTAAAAGGATAATACACCATTATCAAGTGGGATTTATCCCAGGGATGCAAGGATTCTTCAATATCCACAAATCAGTCAGTGATACACCACACTAACAAACTGAAGAATAAAACCCGTATGATCGTCTCAATAGATGCAGAAAAAACTTTTGACAAAATTCAACACCCATTTATGATAAAAACTCTCCAGCAAGTGGGCATAGAGGGAACTTACCTCAACATAATAAAGGCCATATATGACAAACCCACAGCTAACATCTTTCTCAATGGTGAAAGGCCGAAAGCATTCCCTCTAAGATCAGGAACAAGACAGGGATGTCCACTGTCACCACTTTCATTCAACGTAGTTTTGGAAGTCCTAGCCATGGCAATCAGAGAAGAAAAAGAAATAAAAGGAATCCAAATTAGAAAAGAAGAAGTAAAACTGTCACTGTTTGAAGATGACAAGATACTATACATAGAAAAATCCTACAGATGCTACTAGAAAACTACTAGAGCTCATCAATGAATTTGGTAAAGTTTCAGGATACAAAATTAATACACAGAAATCTCTTGCATTCCTATACACTAACAACAAAAGATCAGAAAGAGAAACTAAGGGAACAATTCCATTTACCATTGCATCAAAAAGAATAAAATACGTAGGAGTAAACCTACCTAAGTAGGCAAAAGACCTGTACTCTGAAAACTATAAGATGCTCATGAAAGGAACCGAAGACGACACAGATGGAAAGATATACCATGTTCTTGGACTGGAAGAATCAATATTGTCAAAATGACTATACTACCAAAGGCAATCTATAGAGTCAATGCAATTCCTATCAAATTACCAATGGCATTTTTCACAAAACTAGAACAAAAAATTTTTTTAATTTGTATGGGAACACAAAGAAACCGAATAGTGAAAACAATCTTGAGAAAGAAAAACGGAGTTGGAGGAATCAGGCTCCCTGACTTCAGACTAAACTACAAAGCTACAGTAATCAACACAGTATGGTACTGGAGCAAAAACAGAAATATAGATCAATGGAACAGGATAGAAAACCCAGAGATAAACCCATGCACCTATGGTCAATTAATGTACAACAAAGGAGGTAAGAATATACAATGGAGAAAAGACAGTCTCTTCAATAAATGGTGCTGGGAAAACTGGACAGCTACATGTAAAAGAATGAAATTAGAACATTCTCTAACACCATGCACAAAAATAAACTCAAAATGGATTAAAGACCTAAATGTAAGGCCAGACACTATAAAACTCGTAGAGGAAAACATAGGCAAAACATTCTTTGATGTAAATCGCAGCAAGATCTTTTTTGATCCACCTCCTAGAGTAATGAAAAGAAAAACAAAAATAAACAAGCGGGACCTAATTAAACTTAAAAGGTTTTGCACAGCAAAGGAAACCATAAACGCGAAAAGACAACCCACAGAATGGGAGAAAATATTTGCAAAGGAAGCAACTGACAAGGGATTAATCTCCAAAATATACAAACAGTTCATGTAGCTCTATTTCAAAAAAGAAACAACCCAATCAAAAAATGTGCAGACTTGGGCTCCCCTGGTGGCGCAGTGGTTGAGAGTCTGCCTGCTGATGCAGGGGACATGGGTTCGTGCCCTGGTCCGGGAAGATCCCACATGCTGCGGAGCGGCTAGGCCCATGAGCCATGGCCGCTGAGCCTGCGTGTCCAGAGCCTGTGCTCCGCAACGGGAGAGGCCACAACAGTGAGAGGCCCGCGTACCGCAAAAAAAAAAAAAAAAAAAAAAATGTTTAGACCTAAACAGACATTTCTCCAAAGAAGACATACAGATGGCCAAACAAACACAAGAAAAGATGCTCAACATCACTAATTATTAGAAAAATGCAAATCAAACCTACACCTCACACCGGTCAGAATGGCCATCATCAAAAAATCTACAGACAATAAATGCAGGAGAGGGTGTGGAGAAAAGGAAACCCTCCTACACTCTTGGTGGGAATGTAAATTGGTACAGCCACTATGGAGAACAAAATAAAGGTTCCTTAAAAAACTGAAAATAGACCTACCATATGATCCAACAATTCCACTCCCGGGCATATATGCAGAGAAAACCATAATTTGAAAACATACATGCACCCCAATATCCATTGCAGTGCTATTTACAATAGCCAGGACATGGAAGCAACCTAAATCTCCATCAATGGATGAATGGATAAAGAAAATGTGGTACATATATACAATGGAATATTACTCAGCCATAAAAAGAACGAAATATAATGCCATTTGCTGCAACATGGATGGACGTAGATTTTGTCATACTGACTGAATTAAGTCAAACAGAGAAAGACAAATATCATATGATATCACTTATATGTGAAATCTAAAAAAATGGTACAAATGAACTTATTTACAAAATAGAAATAGAGTCACAGATGTAGGAAACAAACTTATGGTTACCAAGGGGGAAAGGGGGAGAGGGATAAATTGGGAGATTGGGATTGACATATACACACTACTATATATAAAATAGTTAATATTGGCCTACTGTATAGCACAGGGAACAATACTCAGTACACTGTAATGGCCTGTATGGGAAAAGAATCTAAGAAAGAGTGGATATATGTATATGTATAACTGATTCACTTTGCTGTACACCTGAAATTGAAGTAATGAAGTAAGTCAGACAGAGAAAAACAAACACCATATGCATCACTAATACATGGAATCTAAAAAAATAAACTAGTGAATATAACAAAAAAGAAATAGACTCAGATATAACAGAGAACAAATTGGTGGTTACCAGTGGGGAGGGGGAAAAGGGGAGGGGCAAGATAGGGATAGGGGATTAAGATATACAAACTATTGTGTATAAAATAGGTAAGCTATGAGGATATATTGTACAACAAAGGGAATATAGCCAATATTTTATAATAACTATAAATGGAGTACAACCTTTAAAAATTATAAATCATTATGTTGTACACCTGAAACATATAATATTGAACATCAATTATACCTCAATAAACAGTACCTCCCCCCCACAAAAAAAAGAAAATGATCCCTTTTGTTTCTGCATTGTTTTGAACTGGTGTCCTAACTTTGAATAAAATTTATAATTTGAGGCAGCATATTAACTTGTTATCTTATAATTCCACTTGGTATCAGGTATCTGGGAAACCTGATTATTAACTCCTCAGATTAAAAGGGAACACTATCTAGAGACTACTGAAAGGGCATGGAAAATTGGTTCTCGGGCTTCCCTGGTGGCACAGTGGTTGAGAGTCTGCCTGCCAATGCAGGGGACATGAGTTCGTGCCCTGGTCCGGGAAGATCCCACATGCCGCGGAGTGGCTGGGCCCGTGAGCCATGGCCGCTTACCCTGCACGTCCGGAGCCCGTACTCCGCAATGGGAGAGGCCCCAACAGTGAGAGGTCCACATACCACAAAAAAAAAAGGAAAATTGGTTCTCAACCTGGTTCAGTGGAGAGGGCCCAGGATTTACAATTCATTTTGAATACCATAAAATGATAAATGTCAACGTCCATCATGGGCATAAAAATATGACTCTGTGATCTACATGCAATAAAACCACAATCAAGGGTGCATGCATGCATGTTCATGAAACAATCTGCTGAGGCCACCCTCTCATCACCCGCCACAGGTTTTTCAATGTTCCTCTTTGGTGAGTAGGCACATTCTTCTATCACAGCACATATCATCAGTTAGGTCACTTGACCATCCCCCTCTATGAGCTTCTTGAGGGTAGTAGCTGTGTTCTCTCTTCTGGCATATACATAAGTACACAATAAATGTTTATGAATGGATACAGTAAATATTGTTGACAGTTTCTGGTTTTTTATTATTAACTTAGTATTCTTTTCAGTTTTGTTAACTTGTTCAGTCATCTACTAGTTGCAGAGAAGCTGAAGTTAAAAAAATACATGGAAGAAAAAATATAAAATTGTAAAAATGTATCATTAATGTTTATGTAAATTGAGAAACTTTCATTATTTGGTATAAGCAAAATACTTCCCTCTAGATCATGAAACAGTAGTATTGAACAGGAACTTAATTTGCCAACCACTGGCATAGAATTCAGCAAAAGATAAATCTCTGGTCAAGACTTCTCAAAGAACTGGCAGCTCTCATGCTATTGTGCCCCTATAATTTAGTCCTTTCAAGCAAGATAACAATGTGCTTTCAAAAAAACATTTGAAGGATTTTCTAAATAAAGAATAATTGTTATTTTGAAACTCATAAGAATATCAAGGATTCCAAAAATGCCACATTCCCTAGTGGGTGGTAACATAACACTTGATCACTGCTTTTTCTAACAAAATGAATTGCTGTAGTTCAAATATTCTTTGTAAAGCTATAAAAATCACATCATGAGTAACTGGAAAAAAAAAACCTTCATGAAAATTTAAACCATATCCATTCATAAAAGGATTAAAGCAAAGATGAAAAGCCTGGAAGTACAAGATGACTAGCTCACAAATACTGCAGTATTTAGAAAACCTCTCTGAGACCTCCATGAAATCTAGTATCAACTTCTTTAGTTACAGAAGAGATATTTATAGTTGAAATAATCATCAACTATTTTCACTATTAACTCCGTTTTAGCATCAGTGAAAAAAACTAAGTACTAAAAACTAGGTCCCTATTTTATTACTCATTGTTTACTCAAACTCTAGATCTGTAAACAGATTATCAGCTGTCCTGCAAGACAAGAAAGTAACAGCGGTTATTACAGACCATAGTGAAACTATCAGACTAGTCAGAGCCACTGTAGAGTCTAGAATGTCTGTTCTGGGGTCAAAGACCTTAATCAGACAAAAATTTTATGCAAAGAAAAACTACAAAAGGATAGTACTTGGAGGCTGAAAACATGGGTTTCTGATATCACCAGGGTGTTTACTAAATACATTTCATATGTGGAAAATGCACTAACTAGACTTGTAAGCATTTTCTCTGGACATTCTCTGCCTTTGGGGAAGAGAAAGGGAAAGGAAGTGTGTCAAGTGCTTAAATGTGAACTTAGAAGGATCAGACAACACACATCAAATATAAAACTCACTTCTATCAAATGACAAAGAACACATTTTGGAAACACACAAGCATATCCTGGAGGGAAATATTTAGAAACTGCAGCCAGGCAGCATCAGAGGAAAGGAGAAATAGTCATACTATTTTTGAGTTCTTAATTCAGAAAGCATCACTTCTTAGAGGGCTTTCCAATACAGAGGCGACTAATTTAGGATCGTTGGTCCGGGGCACCTCATGTGCCAGATGAAATTCAGAACGGATGGAGCTCATTTTATAGCAGGAAGAATGGGCGCGCGGGGAGGGGGGGAGGTGGAAAAGAATCACTTCATGCATAAGATCTAAGAGTTATAAGCCATAGGAAGTGTCACGGCCGCTTTAGAAATACGCCAGAGATGAGAACTGCATCACCTGGCACGGTGAAATAGGACAGGGTCAGAACACGGACGTACACTGCAATTTTCAAGGGGCTGGGGATAAATTTGAACAATAATAGTAAACTCACATTCTGTAACACGATAAAAATAACAAAGGAATCATTTCAAAAGCGACACAGAAAGTTTCCTTTCCAAGAATGAATATTACAATTAGTAGCCAGAAAACTTCTGGTCTCTGCCGGGTCTCACGGTGGCTGGTTCGACAAGGCCAGGCCTTTGGCAAGGGGAGCTGCCTAAGCTAATTTAGAACGGGAGGACGGGTTAAGTAGACGGACTTGGCCATTTCTGAGCCATCACCCAGGCAAGGGTTTCTAACTGGGGTGTCCAGGGTGGGGCGCGCGCACAGGTTTCTAGCCTCACTCGCGCGTTAACTCAACACACCCACCACCCTTCCGCCACCACCCCGCCTCAAGCGCACCTGCACTCGGAACCAACAGCTACGTCTGCTGGCCGACTGACTGCGCCGGCGGCAACATTCAAAAGCGGATCCGCGCTCAAGGAGGAAAAGCTGTCTCCTGATCCCCCTGAACCACTCCCCCCGCCCGCCCAAAACGGAACAAGCCACTTCCACGCTCTGTCACTGGAAACCACTGGCTTAGAGACAGTACGACCACGGAAGGGCCTCCCAAGCCAGCTCCACACCCTAAGCCGAGGCCTAGAGACGGCGGCGGCGGGTCGGGGCTTGTCTCCCCACGGAAGCCCGGCGCGGCAGTCGAGGCCTGGCCCGCGTCTCTCCTCCCTGTCCGAGGGCTGTGGGGCAGCGCAGGGGAAGCGGCGACAGACCAGCGCTACGGAGCTCACCCCAGGTTCAAGGCATCGCGCTTCCGGCAGCAGCGGCGAACCCTCAGCCAGCCTCTCAGACCCGCAGGCGGCGGCGGCGGCGGCTCCGGCCGTTACCCGGTCGCACCTCAGTGACGTACAAGGCGTGCACCACCACCCCCGCCCCAGCGCGTTGCTTAGAAACGGTGCTCAACCTTCTTCCCCAGAACTTCCGCTAGCTAGCTCAGCTTCTCCTGAGGACCTGCGAGGTCCCGGACCCGGAGGCCGTCCGATAGGGAAGTGTGGCGGCGGAGGCCTAGGAGGAGGCCGTGCCCTAGGGGCGGCGGAACAGGCCTCGCCTGGCAGGCTCCTCGAGGCTAAGGCTCCGTGGGGCCTCAGTGGGTGCGGCCTGGCGGGTGCTGGCTCTCCTGGCCCCATTTCCTGAGCGAGAGCCCGGCGGGTGGCAAAGGCACTGCGAGCCCCGGTTTGGTCAAGGGTTGGATTCCAAGCCACTACTTATTAGGCCTCCAACCTCCCACTGGTTATAGCTACACAAAGAGCATCACGTTTCTTTATCATGAAAGGGGCCCATTACGCTCACCTAGCTAGATTAAGAAGCATAAAAGAGAATATATAGGAAGTAACCAGCACAGAGTCCAAAATGATAAGCCCTAGTAAATGGCAACTATTATTATTATGAACACATGTTGGCGAGATCATGGCTTTTCAGAACGTCCGTAGTGGATAATTGCTGTATATTAAGCATCTGTTGTGTGCCAAATACTATACTAGGCACTTTATAGGCATTGCTCTTGTTTAAATAGTTCGCTTGAAGTTGCACAGCCAATAAACAGCAGAGCAAGGGTTTAGACCCAGGTATGCCTCTCACTATCGCCTTTATGCTTAGCAGCTAAATTAAACTACTTCTTATGCTTGTACATGTTGCCACACTCATCCTTCCCCAGTCACTTGTAGATTTACCTTGCAAGAACTAATCGTGCCCTCTAATAACAGATAATACTTGTTGACAATTTACTATGTGCCAAGGCCTGTTCTGAGTACTTTAAAGGTATTAATTCATTTAATCCGCACAGCAGTCCTATGAGGAAGGTATTATTAATACTCTCATTTTACAGTTGAAGAAACAAGCTTAAGAAAGTTTTCCAAGGTCAACCAGTCAGTAAGGAGCAGAGGCAGATTCAAACCCAAGCTGACTGAACCCTGAGCCTGTGCTTTTTAAAAAATACATATTTTAAATTTATTTATTTTTGGCTGCATTGGGTCTTCGTTGCTGCGCATGGGCTTTCTCTATTTGCAGTCAGCGGGGGCTACTCTTCGTTGCGGTCTGTGGGCTTCTCACTGCCGTGGTTTCTCTTGTTGTGGCTTGCGGGCTCTAGAGCGCAGGCTCAGTAGTTGTGGCACACAGGTTTAGTTGCTGCGCGTCATGTGGGATCTTCCCAGACCAGGGCTCAAACCCGTGTCCACTGAATTGGCAGGGGGATTCTTAACCTCTGTGCCACCAGGGAAACCCTGAGCCTGTGTTTTTTAACTCTTGTTCTAAACTGCCTCAGTGAGGTGGTGAGACTTCATTAGGGCCAGATCCATGTGTCTGTGTATCCCTTTAAAATTTTTTTTTTATTGACGTATAGTTGATTTACAGTGTTGTGTTATGTATACTCCTTTTATATACCTTATGGAGAGTGTACTGAGGATTGTCTCCCTGACAACCAGCACAAAGCCTGGCATGCAGTAATTGTTCAACATTTGAACATTTGATGAATATTTGAATGTGGTAAAAACTAACAGCCTAATGATGAACCATACATAATGATTTTTAAAAATCTAATTAAATTCAAAAAGGTCCTATAGTTGAAACTAATCTGCGCCAGGAGTCAGGACTATTTCTCTGAAAAAAATTGCTTTCAGTTAAATGTAGTGTTGGAGGTTCTAGTCAGTGTGATAAAACCAGACAAAGAAAATTTTTAAAAGGCATTACATTGGAAAGAACACTGTATTTGCAGACAAAAATACTTTAGAATACTACAAAAAAAAATCTACTAGAACTAGAAGTGAGTTTTGAAGGATACCAAGTCAGTATATAAAAATCAGTTTAGGGGCTTCCCTGGTGGCGCAGTGGTTGAGAGTCCGCCTGCCGATGCAGGGGACACGGGTTCATGTCCTGGTCCGGGAAGATCCCACATGCCGCGGAGCAGCTGGGCCCGTGAGCCATGGCCGCTGAGCCTGTGCTCCACAACGGGAGAGGCCACAACAGTGAGAGGCCCGCGTATCGCAAAAAAAAAAAAAAAAATCAGTTTATTTCTCTATAGTAACAATGAAAAATTAGACTTTGAAATGTTTTAAATACCATTTAGCAGCAAAAAAAACTCAAAACAAACACACACATACACAAACTTAGGGATACATTTGACCAAAATGTGAAAGACATATAAATTGAAAACTCTGAAATATTGTGAGAGAAATTAATGATCTAAATACAGAGATATATCATGTTCATGGATCAGAAGATTCAATCGTTTTAAAATGTCATTTTTCTCTGAATTGATCTATAGACTTAGGGCAAGTCCAATAAAAATCATAGCAGGTTCATTTTGTGGGAATTACCAAGCTGATTCTAAAATTTCTATGAAAATGCTACCTAGAGTAGCCCAAACTTTGATCAAGAAAAACAAAGTTGAGGGACTTAGACTACCGGACTTCAAGACTTTATAAGAGACACAGTAATCAACACAGTGTGGTACTGGTGTAAAGACAGGCAAATAGAGCAATGTAACAGAATAGAGTGCAGAGACAGACCTACACAAATATGGTCAATTGATTTTCAAGAAGTATGCCAAAGCATGTCAATGGGGGAAGGATAATCTTTTCAACAAATGATGCTGGAACAACTGGATAGCATATGCTAAAAATAAAAATAAAGAAAAGAATCTTGATCCTGTCCTCATACCATATGCAAAAATTAACTAAAAATGGATCATAAATCTAAATTTAAGTGCTAAAATTATAAACCTTATAGAAGAGAACATAGGAGAAAAATCTTAGTGACCTTGGATTTGGCAAAGATTAAGAAAAGGCACAAAAAGCACAATCCGTAAAAGGAAAAAAATTACATGTAGTAAGTTTCACTTCCTCAAAATTAAAACTTCTGCTTTTCAAAACACACAAGAAAACGAAAAGGTGAGCCCCAGACTGGGAGAAAGTATTTGCAAAACATATATTTGACAAAGGACTTCTAACTAGAATATATAAAGAAATGTTACAATTCAATAAGAAGACAACCAATTTTTTTAAGTGGACAAAAAATTTAAATAGGCACTTCACCAAAGAAAATATATGGATGACAAAATAAGCACACAAAAAGATGCTCAACATCATTATCATTAGGGAAATGCAAATTAGAAGTACAATGAGATATCACTGCACACCCTAGTTATTAGAATGGCTAAAATTAAAAAGACTGATCATATAAAGTGTTGGCAAGGATGTGGAACAACTGGAATTCTCATATACTGCTTGTTGGGAATGTAAAATAATACAACTTTTTGGGGAAAAAGTTTGGCCATTTTTAAAAGAGCTACACCTACCATATGATCCAGCCATTCCACTCCTAGGTGTTTACCCACAAAGACTTATACATGAATTCATAGCAGCATTATTTGTAATAGGCCCAAACTGGAAACAACCCAAATGTCCTTCAACAGGTGAATGGAAAACAAACTATGGTTTATCCACATAATGGCATACTCCTCAGGAATAACAAGCAATGAGCAACTGATATACTCAACAACATGGATGAATCTCAAAGTAATTATTCTGAGTGAAAGAAACCAGACTAAAAAACAATTCATGCTATGTGATTCCATTGATATAAAATTCTAGAGAATCCAAACTATAGTGACACAAAGGTCAGTGGTTTCTTGGGCTGGGGATGAAAAGGTGCCAGGGTAGAGATGAGCAGGAGGGTGGTATTACTCAGGAGCAGGAGGAAACTTTTTGGGGTGATAGATATGTTCATTTTCTTAATTATAGTGATGGTTTCATAGGTGTATACATGTGTCAAAACTTCTCAAATTGTACTCTTCTATCATGTGCAGTTTATTATATGCCAATTATACCTTAATGATATTGGGGAAAAAAGACATATCTATTTTTTTTTTTTTTTTTTGGTATGCGGGCCTCTCACTGTTGTGGCCTCTCCCATTGCGGAGCACAGGCTCTGGACACGCAGGCTCTGGACGCGCAGGCTCAGCGGCCATGGCCCACGGGCCCAGCCGCTCCGCGGCACGTGGGATCTTCCTGGACCGGGGCACGAACCCGCGTCCCCTGCATCGGCAGGCAGACTCTCAACCACTGCACCACCAGGGACGCCCTGACATATCTATTAAAATTTTAAGAGGCTTTATATTTCAGACTGATCTGAGCCTGGGAAATCAGGAAAATCACTCTGCAAATTGCCTTCAATTTTATAAACTGGAGGGACTTCCCTTGGTGGTGCAGTGGTTAAGAATCCACCTCCCGAAGCAGGGGACATGGGTTTGATCCCTGGTCAGGGAACTAGATCCCACACTCATGCCACAACTAAGTAGCCCCCAAGCTGCAACTAAGGAGCCCATCAGCCTCAACTAAGGAGCACATGTGCCACAACGAAGGAGCCCACAAGCCACAACAAAGGAGCCTGTGAGCCGCAACTAAGGAGCCTGCCTGCTGCAACTAAGACCTGGTGCAACTGAAAAGAAAAAAGGTTTTTAATTTAATTTTATTAAAAAAATTTTTTGTTTCTTTTTGGCTGCGTTGGGTCTTCATTGCTGCGCGTGGGCTTTCTCTAGTTGCGGCAAGTGGGGGCTACTCTTCATTGTGGTGCACAGGCTTCTCATTGCAGTGGCTTTTCTTGTTGTGGAGCACGGGCTCTAGGAGCATGGGCTTCAGTAGTTGCAGCACATGGGCTCAGTAGTTGCGGCACGTGGACCCTAGAGTGCATGGGCTTCAGTAGTTGTGGTGCGTGGGCTCAGTAGTGGAGGCACATGGGCTCTAGGACGCACGGGCTTCAGTAGTTGTGGTGCATGGGCTCAGTAGTTGGGCGCAAGGGGTTAGTTGCTCTGCAGCATGTGGGATCTTCCCAGACCAGGGATCAAACCCGGATCAGGGATCATCCCTGCACTGACAGGTGGATTCTTAACCACTGCGCCACCAGGGAAGTCCAAAAAAAAAATTTTTTTTTGTAAAACAGGGCCAGTACTCCTCTATACTTCATGGAGAGTATAGTGAGGATTAGACTATAGGCAAGACTATAAGACTGAAATATTTAAAAATTAGTATTAAATTAGTGTTATTATTGACATCTCTAGATAGTTCTTTCTCATCACTACAGTTTTTTCTTAACTTTGCACAAGCATAATGAATTAGCTAGAATGTAAAACAATAGGACAGTAATAAGGATTATCTTAAAAACCATAATAGAAGAGGTTAGGATTCTCTCTGGAATAGGACTTAATGAAGTTGTTTTGTAGCAAGATAAGGAAGCCTTTATTTTTTTTCATATATAGAAAAAATGTAGGAAAAATGTTTGTAGGAAACCATAAATATTAACAGTTATGGGGGGAGGGAGAAATTAGGAGTTTGGGATTAACAGATACACACTACTAAATATAAAATAGATAAACAACAAGGTCCAACTGTATTCAATATCTTGTAATAACCTATAGTGGAAAAGAATCTGAATATATATATCACTGAATCACTATGCTGTACACCTGAAACTAACACAACCTTGTAAATCAACTATAATTTTTTTTTTTTTTTTTTGCGGTACGCGGGCCTCTCACTGTGGTGGCCTCTCCCGTTGCGGAGCACAGGCTCTGGACGCACACGCTCAGCGGCCATGGCTCACGGGCCTAGCCGCTCCGCGGCATGTGGGATCTTCCTGGACCAGTGCACGATCCCGTGTCCCCTGCATCGGCAGGCGGACTCTCAACCCAGCGCCACCAGGGAAGCCCCAACTATAATTTTAAGAAAAACTTTAAAGAAGAGTTATGGGAGAAGAAACCTCTAGGGTAATCCTTTTATAAGAAGGATCCTTTTATAATGAATCTTGCAATTTGTAATGTGTATTCAGATTGTCATAGTTTATATAGGTATTTTCCAGTTAAAGCACAGAGGCTTCAATAAAATTGTAGTAAACACAGTCTTGTAGTGAAGAGCAGGAAAATTTGAGAGACTTTTGAAATACTTTTCTAGGAAAGTATGTCCAATGTCTCCTGCTTTTTGTAAGGTCACTAAACATCTGTGACAGGACTGTGGGAATATATGAGGAAGGCTTTCAGTGGCTATGGATTGTAAACATTTTTAACTTCCTGTATGTAATTCATAAAATCATAAAGTCAAAAGAACTGTCTAATAAATCATCTGGACTAACATTTTTTTTTATAGATGAGGAAACTGAGATCCAAAGGTGGGAAATGATTCAACAAAGGACTACAGAGCAAGTTAACTAAGCTGGGTTAGAATCCAGATTTTCTGGCCACTAGTCTAGTGCTTTTCCCTCACAATGTACTGCTTTCACTCTAATTACTGCTTTTAATTAGATCAGTGTAGAATACGGAGGAAACGAGTCACCTACAGTTGAGATGAAAGCATCATCTTCCAGGATGCTGCACTTTGAGGTTTTTACATCTGATTTATCCCTCCTCTCAGGCTGCTGCTTCTCAAGTTCTGGCCTCAGCCCTCTGCTTTTATGTGTTAAACATTTGGAGAGCTCATGCCCTCCTAGCTTCAATTATCACCTGTATACAGATGATTCTCAAGTCAACATTGCCAATTGTTAACTTTCATTGGTGTACCAATCCTGTACTTCCCTAATTACGTAGGGTATCTCCCATAGGAATGAATACCACAGTAATGGCACCTGAACTCAACAATTTCTATATCAAAGTGGCCTCAATATTCCTTCTGGTCTCCCAGGCTCAATCATATGAAGAGATTTTTTTCTGTCTCCTAAAGCATTCTGTCATGGTATCCTGTACATTCTTTAAAATTTCTTCTCATTTTTTTAATCCTTTGTTTTCGAGTTCTTAGTGTTCTCTATATATTATCTCCTGTAAGCCTCACAATGGTCCTAAAAGACAGATTTTAAAGCTACTAAGATCATCTCAATTTTACAGAAGAGAAAAGAGTCCTAGAGAGGTGAAATAACTTGCCTAAGTTCATATAGTGCATACATGGCAGAGCAGGGATTCAAACCCACTGTCTGATTTCAGAACCTCCTGTTTTAGCTACTGTATTTTACTATTGGTTTTAACCCATTCTTGTTTATTCCTATCATCTCAGTCTAAGTTCCATGTTAGATCCACATCCACAGATAGATTAGTATACCTTAGCTGATCAACCTATCCTGAAACATATTTATTCAGTCTATCTTGTATCTTGCTGCCAGACCAAGCAACTTAAAATATTATCTTTTAAGTCTACACCATTAAGGTGTTGGTACTCAATATTAAGCCAGAGCTGGTCAACAAAATGGGCCTTAGTGTTTGGGAACTGTTTTAAATGGATGAATTTACCACCCCATTGCCCCAAAGATCTATCTGGACCTTGGGGAGAGTCAGCTCTGTATACTATCTACCCCCAGTGTTATCCGGTCGATCCAAGCCACCTCCGAGCACCCTCCCCAACAATCCTTCATCACGATGTTCTGTGATCACTGATCTTAACACAACTCTTCATGGCCCACCTACCTTTGTCATAACTCATCCCTCACCTTAAGCGAGCTTCTTCTCTGCCTCAGCCATCTCAGTTTGACCCTAGGAATTCCCATTTTCCTGCCAACAACTCCTCTGCCATTTTCTGCTTTTTCTTTGAACACTTTCTAACGTACTGAAACCAGAGGAATCCACTTCCCTGACAACCTTTTTTGGCTAAGAGACAAGTTAACATTCTCTTTCCTAGCTGTCAGATCCTTTCACAACAATGTTTTACTTCCAGCAATTAGTCGTCTCTGTTCCTTTAAGCTCTTCCCTCTGGAAGTCTGTTTTTTCCTAAACCAGCTGGGCCTAATAATACTACAGATGAAAGAAGTCATGTTTCTCCTTGTGCAAATGTGAGCCTCAAACCTTACCATTATCACGTATAGTCCAAGGAAGGATCAATCCAATGCATACAGACCGGGCTGGGGGAAATGAAGGGAGAAAGTTCAAGAACAACATAGAGATTACTTGCTCCAATCCTGGAAGCTTTTCACCTTGGTTTTTTTGGGTCCTTGTTGTCAGAGAGACAGACTAACGGGAAATGACAAAGTCTATCCCAGGAGAGCAAAACCCAGGTCAGTTTATCACTCTGCTACATGGAAAACAAGGATTAGAAGCAGCTGGTCCATAATTACATTTCCCAGATTATGTAGAAAAAGTCTTTTTACAGATAGTAAACTTGTACTAATTTGTTTTGGATTAGGATCCAAACAATCCTTCCTCACTATGTCCTGTGATCACTGATCTCACCGTAGCCCTTTATGGCCTCTCATTGCATTTGATCATTAAATTTTAAGGTTTTTAAAATTTAGAACAGTCTGTCTCTCCCGCTTTTTTCATACTATCAACTTGTTACAAAAACTGGGTGTGTTAGGGTTCAACCGGAGAAACAGAGCAAGTAGGAAGTATAAACTAAGAAGTTTATTGCAAGGAATTGATTTAGTGGTCGGGGCTCTTGGGCTTAGCTGGAAATCCATAGAGCAAGCTGTCAGGAAGGGCAGGCTGGAGCTCTTGGGCGTGAGTGGAAACCACCACACTCAGAATTTCTTCTGGGAAGCCTCAGTTTTGCTCTTAAATTCTTTCAGCTGATTGAATCAGACCTACCCAGATTATCTAGGATAATCTCCCTTGCCTGAAGTCAACTGATTACAGACTTGAATTACATTTACAAAATACCTTCGCAGCAACACTTAGGTGAGTGTTTGATTGAATAACAAGGGACCAAGGTTTAGCTACCTAAACGCATAAGGACCATCACTCTGGGTCAGTGGTTGTATAGACTCTCCCTACATTCTGGATTTATCTGCTTTCTTCCATTTACCTTGTTCCCTTTTCTTGCCATATTTCCCATATAGGCAGTTTGGCTTTAGAGGCTTGCTTTGTTTCATGTTCAACTGCTTTGGCAGGAATACTTCATCGTTTGTGCTGCATCACATCAGGAGGCCCCTGATATCTGCTTTATTAAGACTGATCACTGGGGTTCCCATCAATATTTCACCTAATGCCTTTATCCATTATGGTGGTAGTCTGAATCCATTTTATTAGGGATTACAAAACGAGGGTGATTTTCTAATTATCAGAACTTAGTAACATCACTTCTGTAAAAAACTTTTCCTTATGAACCAAGGTTATTTGGTTACACTGAAATATTTCCATACGGGAAAGACAGGAGAAATACCAAATTCTTTCCTCTTAAGGAGTTAGTACCTAGTTACTTGCAATTGTGTCCAATGTGTGGAATTTTAACGTTTTTAGTATAATTATGAATGCATGGGTTTTATATATTTGATCAATTGCATTTATTATTACTTTTGATATTTATATGGTCCCATATTTAGCCAATGGTAGTCACAGTATATGGTCTTTTTGATAAGACTTTTATAGCTTGCTTACATTCTGGTCCCTGGCTTATCTTCTATATTTTATATATTTCCTGCTCCAGATCTGGAACTACCATTCCTCCAAGGAATTCTGGATCCTTTTACTGGGGAATGGTATGTAGAGGTCCAATCTGGTTGCTAGATAGATCCATAGCTATTGGATTGTCATTACTTCTAGTCCTTTTCAGTAGACAGAACTAGGGAAATTGAAAAGAAAATAACAATCTAGAGTTCATACTGATATTCCTAATTTAAATTTGATATTACAAGATTTTAAATCTTGATCAAGAAAATAACAATCTAGAGTTCATACTGATATTCCTAATTTAAATTTGATATTACAAGATTTTAAATCTTGATCAGTCTCTTCATGTACTAGTACTGCATTGTTTTAATTATAGGGGCTTTATAATATGTTTTAATATCTGGTTGGGATAACCTCCTCCTCTGTTGCTCTTATTTTCCTCTATGGAGAGAACTCATCTGAAGGGAAAAGGAAGCCAGGCCATTATGAATGATTGCCTAATAAAGCCTTTGTCATGGGATGGAGAGTAGGCTGGAATGAGGTGATTTTAAGTAGATTTTATCCATGAACCAATTCCCATGGAATCAAGTCCATGTCATAGATTTATAGAGGGATGTTAATAAAAGCTGCAACAGCTGTCTGCACTAAAAAGTCAGTATATTAGGTTATGGTAAGTACTGGTTTGGTCCATTTCAAATGGATTTAATCACAAATGGAGAGAGAAGCACTAATCATCCACTTGTTTCACACTAGGGTTACTAGATAAAATACAGGATGCCCAGTTAAATTTGAATTTCAGGTATACAACGGATTTTTTTGTGTGTGTAACTATGTCCCAAATGTTACTTCACACAGATAACTGGGACTAAAATATTATTTATTGTTTACCAGAAATTCAAATTTAACTGGGCATCCTAGTGTTTGCTTTGCTAAATCCAGCAAGCCTACCCAGCACATTCCTTAGCTTTGGTACATCAGGGATTCCAGTGCATCAGCACTGGTGTCAGGCAACTGCAATAATAGCTGGTAGAGATGGCAGTGCCTGCAGAATTTTGTGGTGACTAGAGGAAAAAGCAGCAGTCTCTAGTAGACAAGGTGTCATCAAGAGAAGTAGCATTGCTGGTAGATGCCACGGAGGATATTACCAGGGAAGCAGCAGCAGAGTCAGGCAAAGTCAGAGATGTCTTGTTGGTGTGGCAGTTCCCCGAGGAAATAGAAGCAGTACTCAATAGAGACTGTGGTGCCTGGTAGATTTATTGATAACTAGAGGAAACAGTCATGGTGCTTGGTGGGAAAAGGAAGAAACAAGCAGAAGTGGCCAGAGTGCCTAATGGAAGATATGATAGCACTTACTGGAGTGGAATTAGACCAAGAGCAGTGGGAAAAGACTTAGTGCCAGGTGGAAGGTGACCATACTTGCTTGTGAACACATCTGAGTTGCCTGCTTCTGGATAAACATGGAAGGTTACTTTTTTTTTTTCCAAGGAGTAGGATTCTGCTTCAACAGAGCCAGATAAAGGCAGATTGCATTGGTGCTTCCCAAGCCCTCACTCTAGAAAAGGAGAATAAAGGAAGTATAGATAGTGTAACAAGGATAATGATCTCTGCCTCTACCCACACTTTATTTATATCAGCCAATAAACCCCAATGCAGGGCTCTCTGTGGAAGGGCATAGAGCTTAAGGCTGGAGGCCTAAATACTATCCAAAAAAGGATGCAACAGGAGCCACAAGTCCACTTATCTAACCACATATATAGTGTGGAAGTGATGGATGAGGATGGCTACAGTGCCTTTAGGGACCAGGCCATGCCAGGGTCTGAGGCAGAAAGCTGACAGTTGAGTGTCATGAATAAGTCCTGAGCTTACATGCAGAATAACTCCACGCACCAGTAAAATAAGGCCTACTAGAGGTTCTGGCCTTTATCAATCAGGTTAGCAATGACTCTTCCCATGAGGGGGTATTAAAAAGGGGACATACAGAGGTGGGAGCAAGGATGGGAATATTCTCTTGCTTCCGGTAAAGTTTGAAGTGTTCCCCAGCTCTGGCTGGCACCACATGACATTTCTCCCCATGCAGATGCAGGCTACCCAGCTTACTCACTGAAGTATCATGGTGTCACTTTCACTGAGCATCTTAGTGCTTTGATCTACCTGCACTTGCATTTCAGACATAGGTCAAGATCTCCCACAGACAAAGCCATATTTCTGTCCACACTGGCATCAGGTTTGCCTCTTGCCTCTGCCTAGACACTAGTCAATACCCATGGTGAGTTCGCATCATCTCTGATGTCTAACAGTGGCACATGCCTCATCCCACCCCCCTTTCCAGATTTATAACCCAAGCAGAGTTTCCGTGCTGGGTCTTCAGATTTAGACATCTCCTCCCCATACCTCTACTACATAGAAGTTCCACTTGATAGTACATCTTTAATAGAATCTTCTAAGAAATCTACTAGTGGAGAAAACATGATGTGATTTTAAGATATTTTGCTATGATACTATAGCTTTATGCAGTTTTGTAACATCCAAGTCTTTGTTATTACTATTATTTACAATTTTAGCTTTTGATGAAATGATAATCTTCATAGGTAAAAGCATATGCACAACATAGTATTCTATTAGGTCTTTTGATGTAGAGATTTTACTTTTAACTGATTTTGTCTTTTTTTTTTTTTGATCACAGAAGAATGTCTTCAACTTACCTGGAGACAAAAACCCAAACAAAATAACAACAATGATTGGAGTAGTTAAAAAAAAAGTCTGGAAATGGCCCCAAATGGTCCTCATTTCTAGAAAATCTTAGAATTTAGTATGCAGAATTTCAGGCTGCCAAGAAAGCACCCTAGACTTCAAAGACTAAAGTAAAAGTCTAGAGACCGAGGAGCCAAATTTTGCCTATATTTATTGGTTTTGTGGTTGCTGAGGGAGCTCAGCTTTCTTTAACTTGACCACAGTCCAAAACACTGCAGTTTCCTTGTTACAATAAATATTAATATGAGATTACGCATAGAGGTGAGTCAATGGCCAACTCATAGAGTAAAGTTCAAGTACAATAGCCTTTATGTATTCTTCTGGCTTGTTCACAAATGCATTCTAAACCAAGAAAAAAGTCATGAGGAAGAACAATATTTGGGTGGTCAGGAACCATTGGCCCTGTATTGAATGATCTTAACACTCAATACAGAGAGCTGGATAAAGGTATTGACTTGGAGCTCATGAAATCCGAACAAGTGTATGCATTCATTCATTCAGCATTTACTGAGAGCCAGCTATGTGTGTGCTAATACATACATATAGTACCCTCAGGTCTAGGCACGGAATGCCTAAAACCCTTGTAATTTCCTAAGTGACAAAAGCACTAGGAACATCTTTTGTTCTAATATTTTGTTTTTGACCGTGGTTCCTGACACAGAGTTCCTAAATCCCTTGGAATTTTCTCTTAGGTGATAGCCGTGCCTTTTGTTCTAATGAGGTGACTCTTGGTAGGCTTCTAGATGGTGGTTGGTCATCAGAAAGACTAAGTCACGATCAGAAGCTTGGAACTTTCAGCCACACCCCCATTCTCCAGAGAGGGACTGGAAATGGACTTAATGAGTGATCATGCCTATGTGATGAAGCCTCTATAAAAATCCCCAAAAGGGCTTCCCTGGTGGCGCAGTGGTTGAGAGTCCGCCTGCCGATGCAGGGGACATGGGTTCGTGCCCCGGTCCGGGAGGATCCTGCATACCGCGGAGCGGCTGGGCCCGTGGGCCATGGCCGCTGAGCCTGCGCGTCTGGAGCCTGTGCTCCGCAACGGGAGAGGCCACAGCAGTGAGAGGCCCGCGTACCGCAAAAAAAAAAAAAAAATCCCCAAAGTGCAGAGTTCAGAGAGCTTCTAGGTTGGTGACACCTGTAGGTGCTGGTAGCATGGTGCACCTGGGGATGGCATAGAAGCTGTGTGCCCCTTCCCACATACCTTGTCCTGTGCATCCCTTCCATCTGGATGTGCATCTGTGTCCTTTATCACATCCCGTTAGATAAACTGGTAAACAGCAAACTGTTTTCCTGAGTTCCGTGAGCCATCCTAGTAAATTGATCACCTGAGCAAGGGGTCATGGGAACCTCTGCTTTATAGCCAGTGGTTTAGAAGCATGGGTAACAACATGGAATTTGATTGGTGTCTGAAGTAGGAGGGAGGGGCAGGCTCATAGAACTGAACCCTTAACCTGTGGCCTCTGACACTATCTCCAGGTGGACTGCATCAGAATTGTGTTAACTTGTAGGATACCCAGCTGGTGTCCCAGAGAAATGCTTGTTGTGGAGAAAACCCCACACATATCTGATGTCAGAAGTGCTGTGAGTGTGGCAATAGTGTGAGAGTAAAGGAAAGACACACAGGAAGAAGACTGAGTTTTTCTAACATAAGTAACAATAGTACCGCGTGGCATATGCTAACATAGATATACAAGTTGCAAAGAGAAGGAATGAGAAGAATCATTAACGTCATGGGGGGCAGCCTTCTAAAATGACTCCCAGTGATCCCCCACCTCCTGGTATTTATTCATGCCCTCGTATAATCCCCTCCTCTTAAGTGTGAGGTGGGCATAGTAGTTTGTTTATATTGAATAGAATATGGCAAAAGTAATAGGATATCACTTCCAAGATTAGGTGTAAAAGATGATTTCCATCTTACTAGCACACTCTCTGACTCTTCAGCCTTGCTGGCTCTGACGAAGCAAGTTGCCATTCTGTGAGCTGCCCCAATAGCGAGTTCCACATGGGAAAGTGCTGAGGGCAGCCTTTGGCCAATAGCAAACAAGGAACTAAATCCTGCCAACACCACGTGAATGAACTCGAAAGTGATTCCTCCCGTAGAAGAGCCTTGAGAAGAATACAGCCCTGGCTGACGCTTTGACTGCAGCTCTGTGAGAGCCCTGAAGCAGAGGGCCTGGTTGGCCATACCCAGATTCCTGACCCACAACAACTCCAGATAATAAGTGTTATTATAAGCCCTTAAAGTTAGGGGTAATTTGTTATGCAGCAACAGATAACGAATACAATAAGGAAGAAAAGCAAAGGTCATTGAAACAGAAGGAACAGCACTTGCAAAGATGAGAGAGCACAACACCGATTACATTCTGGAATGGCAAATATTCTGGTGTAGTTGCATCATGAAGTGTCTTTGCAGGAATGACTGGAGATAAGATTTGAGATAAGGATTCGAGGCCAAATTGTAAAATGTGTTCAAGAATCATTTGTTTTTGTCAGTGTTCCCTCGCAGCAAAAAGAAACCTCTCCAACTATTTTAAACAGAAAAACCTTAACAAGGGGAATTAGGTACTTACAACATTGTTGGAAGGGCTTAGAAACTAAGTCTGAGAGCTACTACGACTGTAGTTGCCTCTCACCACCCATGAAGCTAGGCCAGCTTCTGGAACTTTGCCACAGAAAAGCCCAGTATCTCCACGATCATGCTTGCCTGTGGCAATAGCTGAAGTAGTGTAAAGCTGGTCTCTCCTTCCTTCTGCCGTTTAACTCCTGGATCATTGTATAGTACCAGAAAATAAGGAAGTGCCCAATAAAAACACAATGATAGGGGTAGGTTGAAGGGACACAGGAGCAAATGGAAAGAGTTCCCAATGGTCAAAGCTGGAGCAATTTGAACAAAAAAGAAAAAATTACATAAAGTTAGATTATACTAAAGTAGAAAATAAATATTCATGAGTCCATACTGATAGAAATAAGTGATTGAATATATTAATGGAGATTAATAAATCAATATCATGTGCAAGAGAATGCCAAATAACTTATGTAGACATTCCACTTTCAAGGAGGCAGAACATAACTCCCCTACTTAAGTATGGGCTATACGTTGTGACTCCTTTCCAAAGAGTACGGTGTGGAAAGAGGGAAAAAAGAGCGCTCCCAGCTGACCTCAGTATTATTAAAATGCTCTGAGCTCAAACCTGACCTTGCGTGTAGACTATTACAGGGTAAACAACTAAATTTTATTTACATTTAACTAGGAGATTGAACTGACAAATAATTGCTTTTCTTCCTGTTTGGAGACTTAAACGTTTTCTTTTTTAGTGTGTGAGTGACCCTCCTGTTCCTTAGGAAGAATTTATTTACTTGCATATTATTATTATTGTCTTTAGAAACCTGTTCTTCCCCAGAGCAACTGATTTTGCTTTGGGCACTAGGTAAAGGTCTAGAGAAGGGCAATAAAATGTAAAATTCTTTGGCTTGAAAGTCAATATGATTCAATTCTGTTCAAGCCAATGGACATTTAGAAACTCCCACTATATGCAAGCATGTGCTGGGTCTCAAGCCATCTGCTTTAATCCTGCTTTCTGCCCTTGGAAATCAGCTTGTCTTTACTGGACCCGCATTGGCATGCTAATATCTGACAGTTGGCCTGGACTTTATAAAAAGCATGCAATTTTACAAGGGACTCCTTCCGAACACAGAGTGCCTTTGTCCAAAGGAGTGGATCTGTAATGTTTGAGCCAGAGACACAGGCATAGAGAAGAGTCATTTCTGGGCAGGGAAATCCTTTGCACCACCTGCAAATATAATCACATGGCTGTCTACCTGCCTCGATTGAAGACTGGCTTTGGTAGGCTGCATTGTAGGTCTAACCTGGGATGGCCCCTCATATTCTTCCAATTTCTCTTTGTTCAATGGAGAGTAAAGAGAATCTGACTAGGAAGAAGGAAACTTCTAGAACAGGCTCTACTTCTAGCTGTCTGTGACACTGGGCTCCATTTTTTTTTAAGCTAAGAAAAGAGAGTTTAGAGGAGCTTATCTTGGGTCCTTCTGAGCCTTACATTTTCTGATCATATGAGCTGGATCAGGTAAGTCTTTGCTGAGGTTGGTGTCTGCCTCAGGGAGGGAGCAGTTCTCAAAGTTGTTTAGTGGTTCACTTTTTCCCTTGTTATTTCAATGGTTTTGAAGAAAAATTCCCTGAAGTTGGGACAAGAGTCCTGAGTTGTCTTTCTTATTTTGCCTCTGTGGTTTTTGGCAAGTGACTGATTTCAACCTTGCATATTGGAATGGTTTACATCCCTACATTGTCATCTGCAAGGAAAGCCTGGTATTGTAGGGAAAGGAGTGTGGGCTCTGTGGTCATTCTGACCTGGGATTGAATCCTACCTTTATCACTTAACTAGACGTGTGACCTCAGAAAAGTGACTTAACTCCCCTAAAAAGCCAACTTTCTAATTAATAAAAAATGACAGTAATAATCCTTCTCAAGGAAGATGTGGCAGTTAAACAGAACAACATGTGAAAATGACTGTCACTTAGTAGGTGCTCAATAAGTGATAGTTTCCTCCCTCCCTCCCCCCCTTCCTTCCTTCCTTCCTTTTTTCCATAATGATGGAAGTTTTACATTTTCGTCAGTATTTTTGCAATTGACATTTGGTCTATCTAGCGATTACATGTGCCCTCCTGAGTAGGGCATATTCTTGTCTAAATTAACAGAAGATGATAGTATCCTAATATACGGTAGATGCTCACGGGTGGGAGACCTAGTGTGGAAGTTCTGATTGTTTTCCAGTTAGCAAACACAGAAGACCACTAGTTAGGCTCTTTCCCTTTCTTCTTCACTCCCTGAGAACTGGTTGAGGCTGATAAAGCTTAAGGACTGACAAATCAGAGTTTTAAACTCATAGACCTCAGGGCCAGGTAGGTTGTGAATGAGTGGAATGGGCTGGGTGTGGAAAAAAAGGCAATAGTACTATAAAATCCATAGGAAATGGCACCTTTACTTTGGTGTGAGGTTGCTATAGAGAGTGGTGAGGACTGTGGTGAGGTGGAGAAAGCATCTCCCATTTAAAGGGGGCAGTCACTGCTCAGTATTAGTAATTATGGCTATGAGGGAATATGGGTTCTTTAGCTCCAGATCTTGCCAGTTTTCAAGGGAACGGAAATACAAATATATGAATTCTCTTGATGTTTAATTCTTGGCAATTAAGCCAAATTTTAATATTTGTGGGACAACCATAAAAGACTATGCCAACAGGTTATGGCCTCTGAGTTGAAAGGATCATGGAATTGTGGGGTTAACTGTGAGGGGAAGAAGATATTAGCAATCTCAGAGAGAAAGACTAGAGAGAGGGGGAGAGAAAGTTAGAGAAACAGGACAAAGGAGCTATCTGAATCTCCAGCTTCCTGTGAACTCTGGAACAGATTGGAATGTAGAACCTGAATCCAAAGTAAAGGACTAATTTATGTGTGTATACTTGACCTACTTAAAATAAGACCATCTGAAGCAAGAAGAGCCTCACATAGTGATATATATACTCTTGGGTTTACAAATGTATTTCAGCTATCAAAGTTGTCTCTCTTACTTTTGCAAACAACAGATCACTTAAATTTTGCACGAAAGGTATAATGCATCTATGTAAATAAGAGAGCAAAGGAATTTTCTAAATGTTTTTATTTTTTCAGCACAAATATTTCTGCACCTCTCAGACTCCTTTTGCTGGAAAAAGGAGAGTTAGTGATACATTTGGTAATGACATCTAAAAAATGTACTTTGGTGTATAGAGGTAATGATGTACTTTTTAGGTATGTTAATAATAAATTAAGGCTATAATTGTTGCCATAGTCACGAGAAAATAATGAGTAGATTAGTCTCAGCCAAAAAAAAAAATTGGTTTTGGAAGTGGAAAGCTGGGGATATCAACATTGAAAAAAATTAGCTTCATACATTCTACTATATGCAATTTTTTATTAATAATCTTCAATTATAGAATGTAATAACTTGCACAGTACCTGACATATAGTAGGCATTCAGCAAATGTTTATTAAATTTTACTGCTTTTTAACACAGTAATTTTATTCAGTAATAATTTCTATAACTTGATAAAAATAGAAATTTTTCAGAGATTTTTTTTGGGGGGTGAGAAAAGAATATACTTTCTTTTCCCTAGAAAGTATGTTCTTCTAGAGAAAATAGCAGCAGCAGGAGAGAGAGAGAAAAGTAAGTGTGTATAAGTTCTAAAAAGTGATTCCAACTAGAATTATTCAGAGATGAACACTTTGACCCTGTCTGTATTTACAGTCCCTACTGACAAATGCTGCTAATATCCTCAGCCTTATCCTTTTTCTCTATTTATTTTGGTTTTACAGAGATTAGGTCTCAAGTCACGGGAATCTCCATGTCCTTCAGCTGCTAAACTTTTCCTTCCTTCTTTTTCTCTTGCCTGGCTCAGAAGGACATGCCAGATGGTATAAGTGTTTCCTTTCCAGAGCTGAAGAAAGGATCTGGGCTGTAGAGTCAATCAATAGACAAAGCCTTGATCTCAATGGTTTCTTGGCTCTCAGCTCACCTATTCTCAGGTAGCCTAAAGGCCTCTTGACAAACAGGTTCTGATTAGCTGTTTGAGGTCCAGGTGCTTTGCACAAGCTCCTTTCTCCCACTGGGATATTATTAGCACATAACCAGGCTAGAAAGGTTGTGGGAAGCTTTGGAGGTAGGAGGGTAGGATCCAGAAAGGATTGCAATAAGGAAAAGGGAATTCCCTTTGGTGAACTCCAGAGTCCAAAGGTAGCCCTGAGCTGACTCTAGTTAGGGACCAAGGGTAGACTTGCTTGTTTAGTTCTTTGGACCTTTTATAGGCTCCCCATCTGGGACCAGGATGTGTATCAGGAAGGAAAACAACCTCAGGTGTGTCCTCTTATTTCTTTCAGCTTCCATCTAAACTTCAGCTTCCAGGCATCGCACTGTGGTTTTGGGTTGACTCTTGGGCTCCTCGGGTTTTTTATCCATTTTCTTTGATTCCTCATTAGGGTTGCTATCATCGGCCTTCTCCTCCTTCACTACTTTAGTTTCTATCATTTCCTTCTGCTGGTTCTTGTTTGTAAAAGGGAAGGCCTTCACATACCTGTAGGCATAAACACAAAATTAAAGTGAGAGACTTCTACGTAACACATAGAACAACAGATAATGTTTTGTGATGGCCCATATTGGCATAGTACCTTGGGTACTTTTATTTCAGAGAGATGCTAACACATGCACCCTCAAATACTTTAACCATCCCCACCTGGATGGATTCATTTAGATAGGACGGTAAGTTTGCAGGCAAAACTTTAGGCTGGCCTTAACACCCTCTCGTCAAAAACAAAGAATTGAAAACCAAATAAAGCATATCCGTTTTTCCCTAGATGTCAATCTTTTCTTTTTATTTCTTGATATTCGAAGGGACAGCCATTGACCTGTATCTAAAGGCTGGATAACATACAAGTGCTGAAATAAAGGCAAGGTTGGGCAGTAGGGAGGACAGGTGAGGTGAGGGAAAACATTTACAGTATAAGAGGATTACCATCTCCATCTGGACGAAGGAAATGTCGATAAAAACCCTGGATAAACACAAGATATGGATGTGACAAAGATGACGAGACTAACCATGTGCCAACAATCCCACCTTTTGATGTAGCAAACCGCGAGGCCAGCTGCAGCAGCAAAGAAGAGGAGTGCAAGCACCAGCAGGGTCGTGGGAACACCTGGGGGAGACAGAGACCGCGCCTTGTTCCTCCATGTAGACATTACTGTGCACCGCTCTTCTAATGACTCATCCTTACACGTGATGGAGACCACAGAGCAGAAGAGCCTTCTCTGTGACCACACAGGGGCCACTTACGGCGTTGGGCCCACATGAGCTTCTTTGCTTCCTGCCTATAGAATCCTTGGCCTTGCCTCATGCTCTCCCTACTCTATAAGTTGCAATATGACAGAGTCCATTTCCTCTCTGTGGCCTTGAGGTGACAAGTTTGGAGCAAATCAAGTGTAAGACCCTTTAAATAGGAAAACGAACTTGCTAATCATAGGCATTTAAGGTGTGTATATGTACTTTAAAAACTTCTGCATATGAGTAGATAGTAATTTATTCTGAAAAGTCTTTGCGTTTTAAAAGTGAAGCTATTTTAGACTCATGATTTTTAGTTTAATCATTAAGGTTCTTTAGAGACCTCAAGTTCTAGGACTTTATGAAATTTGAATTTGCATTAAGCTTTTATTTGTATTTGTCAGGTCCTGAGTGCCCAATCTGGATACAGGCTAGTTTCTATGTATTGTCTGCTACACACACACACACACACACACACACACACACACACACACACACACACTCAAACACATACACATAATGCAGACAGAAAGTTTTTACCTCCAAACCCAACAGGTTCATTCTTGAATGCCGCTTTATTTTCAATATACGATTCAGTTTCTGTAGCTATGGTGCTCGTTTCCATAAAAGCTTCCGTTATACAAATGAATTTTCTTTTCCGTGGAATAGAAGTGGAAGCCAGAGCAGGAGCCACAGTGGGTGTAATAGACTCAGGTCCATCAGTAGACAACGCTGAGTGTGTACTCTCACTGACAATCATTTCTGTTGTGTATGTTGCAGTTTCCGTGTTGAATATGGGATCATCGGTGGTGATAATTTCTGGAAAGCATGAGTTAACCCAGGTATCTGTCCGGGGAGGGAAAAGTGAAATAAGAAAGAAGTATTGCAATAGCCTCCTAATGGGTCTGCCTGTCTCTAGTCTTACTCTCCTCTGATCTCTTTATACTGCAGCTGGAATGGTCTTACAAAAATGTAAAGATAATCATATCACTTCCTCCTTTAGAATCCTTCCCTGACTGCCTGTACTGCACAGCCTATAAGGCCTTCCATGATCTGGCCCCTGCTGACACGGCCAGCCTCACCTGATCGGTCTTTCTCTCGTTCCCCCGCCATGCTAGAATTCCTTCAGTTCTTTGACATGCTTTCTCTAACATCCAAAACTTTGACCTGAATGCTTTCTTCACTTGTAAGACTCTTTGCCCCTCTTTATTAACTCCTCCTTGTCCCTCAGGTCTCAGACTGAATATCTCTTTCTTAGGCAGACTTGAAGACCAGATTGGATCCCTAGACATACATTCTTGTACCTCCTTGTACTTCCCTTGTCATGATTCTCACTACACTGCTCCCCACTGGACTGTGAGCTCCCTGGAAGCAGGATTCCTGTCTGTCTTGGTCATCATGGTATGTGCAATGTGGCGGGCACATAGTACATGCTCAATACTTGATGTCTAAAGGAAGGAAGGAAAAGTGAAATGAAGAAAGGAGTAGATGGGGAGACCAAATATACACACATGACACCACTTGAGGACAGAGATCTACTAAAACCAGATTTCTCTGTGCTCATTAAAAAAAAAATTGTTTTTAAAGGAGGTGGGAGACCGGAGGGATGTAGGTTTGCTCTCCGATCTGTTGAATGCGGTAGAGAGGAAACTAATATTTGTTGAACATCTTGCTCTGAGTCAACCATGGCACTTCCTTAAACAATTTTATAAAACCCTCATTTATACAGGAAGAAACTGAAATTCAGAGAAATTGAATAACTTGCCTAAAATCACATAGCCAGTAAATGGCAGAGCCATGCAATATATTACAATATGCATTTGCATCTCTTTTAAATCTCTAGTTATTTGTGATAGTGGGTAGCATCAGCTGGAATGTTAGCCATGAAGAAGAAGTTATTCTATTATTTTTGAAAATTAAGTAAAAGTTACCAACCAAGGCCATGGTAAACATGATAAAACATTTTGACACCACATGCATTCAGTCAATATTTTATACTATTCATTTCATTTTGAAAAGACCTCTATTCAAATAGGCATCATCCTTGAACTCTGCCCTAGACTTTGGAAGGCAGCTATGCTCACCACTATACCACCAATGCCGCACTGGATTTTTAGCTACGTTTCCCGTTCTTAAGCAGGTGCTATATACTTCCTTCAAAAAAATGAACATTTTTTTTTAGTATCAGGGGAAAAGTATACTGAACACGATATACTGTGCTGGGAACTGAGAATACAGAGACAAATAAGGGATGATTCCTGTTTCCAAGAGGACAGAAGTATTTTGATGAGGCTAGGGGGCGATAACTGGGAATTCACAGAGGAGATGGCATAAGCAGTATGTGGAGGGTTAATGCGCTCATTCAACAAATATTTATTGAGCTCCAACTCTGTGCCAGGTGCTGTGCTAGATGCTAGGGATGTGGTGCAAATAAGACCAAGTCCTTGCTCGTAAGGGCTTATGTGTTATTGGAAAGAAGGATAGAGATAATAATAAAAAAAAAAGCCAGAAATTTCAGAGGATGATAAATGTTGAGAAGATAATTAGACAGGATAAGGATCAAACTGGAAGGGGCAGGAATGGGGACAGATACTTTGGATAAGGTGATAAGAGTAAGTCTCTTTGGGGAGGTGATACTTAAGCTGAAACCTGAATGATGGAAAGTAGCAAGTCATTGAAGATCTAGGGCAAAAGCATTCCAAGTAAAGAGAACAGGAAGTTCAAGAGCCTGAATTTGAATAATCTCAGCATGTTTGATGACTAGAAGGCTGGTATGGCTGGAATAGAGCTCCAGGTCATCTAGTATGGAAGAGGGAATAGGATATCCCAGTCAATAAGAACAGCGTGACCCAAGAATCCAGAAGTTTGAAAGTATAGGTATGTCAGAAAATGACAAGGAGCACAATGTGGCTGGCGTGTAGGGTGTACGCATGATGGGGAGCAGGAAAAACTGCAAGTAGGAGATGAGACTGGGAAGATAGGTCAGAGCCAGTATATCAAGAGTCATAATTGCCATGGTAAAGAATTTGGAATTTATTCTGTAGGAGAAGGAATTTTCAACTGGGGGCAGCAGACCTTCCAACTGACATACAGAAGTTCTCATATGTGCCCAGTTTTATGTGCACAAGTCTTCATAGTTCACATCAGATTCTCTGATAGGAAGCCACCCAAGGCTGTGCAGAAGAGGAGGGACGTAATCATCAGAGGAGGTGTGTGGAGGATGAAATAGAGATGGGAGAAAGGGCAACCAGGAGCCAAGAAGGAGACTATTGCACAGAAATGGGAGAACACGGAACTGTCTGGAATTCTAAAACTTATATCTTAGAGATCTTCTAGAGAAAAGTGGTTCTCAACTCTGGCTGCAGGTTAGAATCATCTGGGGAACTTTAAAAAAATACTCGTGTGAAGGACCCACCCTGGGCCTGGTATATTACTGACGTGTGGTCATCACCAGGTGACGTGGAAGTGGCAGGGCCCAAGGTTTAAATCCTGGCTCTGTCCCTTACTGACTGTTGCCACAGCAAATCACCCTCTAAGCATCAGCTACTTCTCTTGGAAAGTGGAAGTGGTACACTTGTATCATTTCACTGAGGATTAACGAGACAGTACATGTGTAGGGCCTAGCAGAATCTATGGCATAATCTGTAATATCTGTAAGAATTAGTTTCCTTTGCCTCTCTGTTCATTAAGTGTAGCCAGGAAGGCCGCCGTGTGAGGGAGCAACGGCAATCTGATCCCGTGGTCCCTTACTGGTCGGGGGCACAATGTGTCTCACCTGGAAGCGTTAGGACCTGGCTCTCCTTCCCTCCAAACTACAAATATAATTTCTCTAGAATGTGCTGAATGCTTTGATAGATATTAAACACACAGTGTGGTTGGTGTCCAAGAGGAAAGATAGGAGTCAGGGGTATAGAAAGGCTGCCTGAAGAAGACGGTACTTGAGACTTGAATAAAGAATACAAGTTAGCTAGGTGATGAAGAGGACGGGCATTGTGGCAGAGGGAACAACATGAAACAGGTGGTGCACGCCGAGCATTAGAAACACTTTGGTCTGATTCCCAAAGCTCACAAAGATAGCAGTAAGAAAGACAATTAGGATAAGGTTTGGGGTCAGGTTTAGGGTTACTGGGATCCTCAGAGCTCACAAGATAGCAATAAGAAAGAAAGTTACAAAAACAAAGAAGCATAGGGTAAGCCTAGGTTAGTGTGACGATGAGGGCTAGGGTAACTCTGTTCCTCACAAAGATGGCAAACAGAAGCAGGTGAACCTGATTTATTTCAAAATGATAACATAACCACACAGGGTAGCAAATTTTCTCAAGTCACTTTTGTACACAATTCTCTGACAGTACATCCTTAGAGGGATGTCTTCTGAGGACTAAAAGAAATGCAAAGGAATTGCAAATTCCATTCAGTAGGTTTATTATTCCTAATAATGCTGTTTTTATAATTTTGAAATTATTGTAGGATAAGAAAATATATTATTTATTGGGAACAAGAATTTTCCATATAAGAGAAAAAACATGCAAGTATAGAACACAGTAAACAAAGAAAAAACTTGAACTGATGAGTTGGAAATATCAATGCAAATGCAATATATGTATGTATATTTTTTCCTAGCTGCCCACTAAAAAGGACTGAGAAGCATTGAAAATGAGAGTAGTAATAAGAACAACTTGCATGCAGATCTTGGTTTCGAATCAACATTCTCTACTAAAAAGAACCAAGGCCCTTTGGAGAAATAAATGGCTGATTCCATGTGTGGGATAAAGAAAGTACAAAGTGAGCCTGGGACATGTTATCATGCCAGAAAGCAATGACTTGCTCAAATACTAATGGGATGAAAACAAAAGTCAACTAGAAGGGGCTCCCACTCGCCAAATTTCGGACAATTTGAGCATCAAAAAGAATAATAATTGTAAAATTGATTATAACATATTGAACACAGAGTAAGTAAAATGCTACATGTCCATGGTAGTATAAAGGGGAGGGAGGACATGTGTGTGTGTGTGCGTGTGTGTGTACGTGTGTGTGTGAGAGAGAGAGAGACAGAGAGACAGAGAGAGAGAGAGATTCTTCTTTACCAAAGAATGCCAGCTAACAAATGTAGAAGGAAGAATAGATGTAGAAAATTATCATTTTGCAGTCCTGCATATAATAATTGATTCCAGCTAGGATCATCAATGTCTGCTTGAACTATCAGGTAAAAGACGATTGGGGGGTCAGACTATTTACATGGTGCCAAAATGTCACACTATAGGTTACCTCCTCATTGCAAAGGGGAAAACACATCTGAGTTCATTAGAGAGGTCTGGCAGTCACCGTCTTATTCAAATGATCAAAGTTAGCATGTAATAGGGGGACATACTTACATTAAGGGCCTTTTGTTGGGATATGATCTAAAGTACACAATATCGTCTATCCAGTATTTTTGCCAAACCTAGCGAACATGAATCTACAGCTAACTTTAAGTATATAGGAAGCGCAGGGAATGGAAATACAAGTGAGATGAAACCACGAGGAAGCATGCAAATCCAAGTCATCTCCCCTGACTCCTTTTCATTTAGTCCATAGGGCTGGGTGTCCTATCATTGCACTGACAGCTGGCAGGAAGGCCAGGAAGTTAAAAGGCCAGGCCATTTGACCGGCATGGACTAGCCGTCAGATGAGCAAGCATGCCAACCACCAATTCCACAGTCAAAAGTGATAGGCGGCAGAGGCAAGGGGAGGAGGATGGTGAAAAAAATATGGGAAGAAGCTTATGTTCCAGTCTTCACTCGGCCTCTAGCTGACTGTAAGACTTTGAATAAGGCAAACCTCCATTCTGAGCTACAGTCATTTCATCCATGAAGTGAGCAAAGTGGACGAAGTCTCTTTCACGGCCCTTCCTGGGCCAAGGCTCCCTGGTTCACAGAACCTCTTGGACCTCATGCTGCCTTTGGGCAACAGAACACTGCGGGTGCACTTTTATCTCTCGGATCTTAGAGAATGACCACTGACCCATCTGACCTTCAGAAGGTCAAATTTATGAGTATGTGTGAAGAGTAATAAATCAGACAGAGGTTCTTATGATAAAGTGAGAACAAGTGTTTAGTCAAAGAAAAACTTTCTGAGAAGTTACTTAGGTAAAGCACTTGGGCTAAGGCCTCCAAGGTCTCCCAAGAAGGTTAAAGGGCTGACTGTGAGCAAATCAGTTCTATTTTCTAGCTTTAATTCCTTCCTTCATAAAATGAAAATTGGGTCTTGTTCTTAAAAACATCTAATATAACATCTGAATTTCCACTCCTGTAAAGGAATGTGGGATAAAGGAAAGAGTTAGATCTATGTGTGAATCTTCATAGTAAGGAGACCTTAGACGAACGTACTTATGTCCTCTGCAAAATAGGGATGATAAAGCACACCTCCTATGGAGATTGTCAAGGTTCAGCGAGATAACTTAGTACCTTGCTTTGTCCATAGTGGATGTTTCCCTCCCTTCGTCCTGTTTAACTTGTAGGATGAAGGCGGGGTGGGTAATGGAGCCTACAGGGATACCCTCTCCCTATGTTGCCAATCTGTCATATTTTCTCTAACTTTTTGCTTTGAGAGGGACACCTCTACCCTGGTCAAAGAGGCAGTCTTGGGAGGATTCAGTGGCCATCACCATGATTGCTTCTGCTACTGCTCAGGGTTACTCTTCTCAGAATGGTTATAGAGCTATTGAAATCCAGACAAAACATGCCACGTGGAGAGGCTGCAGATCTGACTCACCAGATGAGTTGTGACAATAGGCCCTGTGCCGCTGGTTGAGTGAACTTCTCCAAATCAGGACGCCCACTCCGTTCTTCCCACACTTGGGGTTCTGGATAATCCGAGGGATGACCACGAACTGATTTTTAACCCATCCATAGCTGTAACAGAATACACATGACCTGAGTGGATGCATTGATCTCTGTTGCTGAACAAGAGCACAGAGCCAAAAGAGCTCCCACAGTGTTTGTGAATCCAGCTGTTTCTCACCTGCAGGTCTCAAAGCCAGATTTCCATGCTGCTTCAACCTGCTCTTTGCTGGCCAGAGTTAGTCCTACGCGCCTACAGGCCTCCTGGGCTTCTGTGAAATTCAGCTGCGGGTGTGTCCTTTTGTTCACAAGAGTGACCCCCATGATTCTGCATGGTCCTGAGATGGAAAGCTCTGCAAAGGAATCACATAGGCCCTCAATGTACTGCTGTCCTTGCCCCTAGCCCTCAGGCTCTCCTTCCTAGTAGAGCATCATTGCCTCAACGCAGCAGCTGGGATTGAGGTTTAGAAATAATAGGACACAGACCAGACATTTTCCACAAGGACATCCTGCTGGGTTAGGAAGGTGCTTGCCCGGATCCATGCTGTACCTCTCACCAGGTCCGAGTCCATCGTCCCTCACTGCACTCAGGTTCCTTGTTCATTACGTGGAGGCTTTGGCTACCAGTTCCCGGGCTGCAGTCTAGGGGATGCAGCTTCTGCAAACCTTTATGGAGTCTATAAAATGAAGGGTCTGAGACTTTGAGAAAGATAGAATCCAGGGCTCTGGTTAACAGAATAGTGAACAATACTCCAATGTCTGTTGGGGACAGCACTATTTCTGAGATGGGCTGAAAAATGTTGCACTTGGTATAATAGAAAGTGAACCTTCTCTGACCATTGGGGGGCAGGCTTACTCAGAAGTTCCTGGAGGAGTCAGATAGTAAAACTTGCATGGCAGAGAAACTAAATAAAGGAAGTAGACTTTTAAAGTCAGACCTGGATTTGAGTCTAGCCTGTGTCGCTTGCTGGCTCTGTGGATTTAGGCTGGTTACTTCATCTCTTGGAGCCTCAGTTTCCATATTTAGAAAGTTGAAAGAATAACAGTATCTATTGTATAGGGTGGTGAAAGTTAAATGAGTTAATTCAAATAAAAATGCTTAGCATAGTGCCTGCCACATAGTAGGCACTCAATAAATCATAACATAGTATCATTATGTTACCTTCAAAGCACTTTGGTTTTAGTCTGCTAATGACTGATCTCCCTAGGGAAGCTGAGGCAGTTGCAGAGTTAAGATGTAAATAATATCTTACTCAAAATCTAACAAACCTGAGAATTCTTTTGATCCCTTCTCTCTGGGTTCTGGGATTTATAGACCTGTATGAAATTGCAAAGTTGCATTGCATTTTGGTACTTTGTTCCAATTGGGCTTCATCCACAAAAGTCCAAAGGGCATTTCAATCTCCCACGTAATTGCTTGAACACAGATCTGTGCACTGTCAAATGCTTTGACCACTGTCTAAGGTGGTATCTAAATTTAAAGGAAGTTTCTTCTTGCAAACATGGAAGGAGCATTTCTAAGTCCCCCATGTGACCTTGCTGTGGAGCAGGGGGCTGGGGGGAAGGGAAATGTATGGTATTTGTGGATAGCCTTGTTTGCTTCCAGACCCTGCTCTCACCAAAAGAGAGACCAGAGAGCCAACACCCAATATGAGTGTTTGTGACAGAACAGCCTCTTATGACTGTGGGCACTAACACTAATACCTACACCAACGCTGATATTAATACTAATGTCAATGTTAATTCCAACTTCTATCACCTGTAGATGCCACTCTGTGCCAAACCCTGTCTCTTTTGACAGAAAATTGAGGTTCAGGGAGATTAAGTAACTTTCCTGAGCCCAAGGATATACAGCAACTAGGTGGCAGTTTGGGGGCACAAACCCAAATATGATTGATACTAAAACCTCAGTTCTTAACTAGGACGCTGTTCTGCTTCCCACTGTGCAGTGTGGGGGGAAGATGAACACACACACAAACACACATATACACACACACACCACTAGAGCTGAACTCTCAGAATACACCATTTGTCCTGGAATTTGGCCCATTTCACTCATAAGCTTGTTTACGGCTGCTTCTTTGGGAATACCTGTAGAGAAGGTATATTAATTACACTGTAATGTGGTCTTGATACTCTCATCATACATCATTTTTACTCTAAATATTATTGTTAAGAGTAATGATAGACCTATTCTTGGCAATAGACCTAGCTTTGGATATTTCTTCTATTGTTAATTGGCTGTGGGACCTTGGGCAAGTTAGCATTCTCAGCTGTAAAAGGGGGATGGTTATATATTCTTTACAGAATTTTTGTCAGAATTTTAAAATTATATAACTTGTACCTAGTGGAGGCTGGGTCCACAGTAGACAGTCAACAAATATTCATAGATTTTATGCTTTCCTATTTAAGGGCAAAAACAGGGAGCTGGAATCCAAGTGATATTTGAGTAACCCCTTCCTCAAACATTCTTAGGAAACAACAAGCATAGTAGAAACAGTATATGCCTAGGAATCAGAGCTGAATTCAAACCCAAGCTTTATTATTTACTGCCCTCATGACATTAGGCAAGTTGCTTGGCCTCACTGAGCCTGTTCCTTCATCTATAAAGTGTCTTCTTAAGAAATATATGTATATATTTCTTATATATATTTTATATACTATATATAGTACATAAAAATAGGCCCTCAAAAATGCTAGCGCCCATCCTCATCCATCCACCTTCATCAACCACCTTTTCCCTAATCATGGCTCTGTATAACTTTCAGTTGTTTCCAAAATTTCAATTCCCTTAGGAAAATTTTGCCATTATTGAGGATGGTCCAAAGACTGTGCTGAGTCAATGTCAAAGAACAATTTCCATAATAGTTTGAGGATTAATGGCAGTATTTTTGGGGAAAAGTGAATAGTCTCCCCAGGGAGATGTCAAAGAGGGCCAAACTTATTTGAAAGTAACAGTTCTGGTATTTGAAAAAAAAATCAACCATATTAACTCTAACCTCCCTCATAAAATGGAGTATGACAATATCGGAATCAACTCTGGATGCCTGTTCCGGACATATTTTATACCTCAGGGCATCTTCCAACAGAGGAACACATAATTTTCCTTTTAAAGTGCTCATATTTTCATTTGCCCAGAGCTGCAATGAGTGATTTGTGGTTACAATTTTGTTTTGCCTACAGTGCAGAATGAGGTTACCATTTAGGCAGCTCCAAAGCCCAGGAATCATTTCAAGTCATTCCTTTGGTAGGGAGCTGATGACTAATTTTCAAACCTACATTTTCACAGATTTTTTTCAGTTAATTTGCTATTTACTGCATATTAAAAACATAAGCATTCCATGATAGTATAGTAAAATTAAAAATAATGATACTGACACTTCCAAAAATATAAAACAGGCCAATATTCTGTGAAAGTTAACCATTTTCCCCAGGCTAGGTGATTGCTTAAAATTTTTCACAATCACGCTTTGCTTCTTCAATGAAACACTTTTTAAAACAAGTGATTTCTCCTCAATGTTTTGTTTCAAAATATTCTCATTAAAAATATCCCATAACCAAAAATAAAAGTCAAGATAACATAAAGGTAAATGAGAATCACTTTGGTGAAGTTGACAACACGGTGAAAACATTTCTGGCAGAGCAATACTACCAATGAGACCTTCTGTCGACACTGAGTGCCATCCCACCCCAGAAATTCAGTCAAGAACTTAGTAGTCTTAGGACAATCTGCAAGATCTTGCCTTGCCTCAGCTTGGCAATCTGGTAAGAAACCTACCTTCTGTGCGGAGAGAGCCTTGGACCAGGAGCCTTGTGGTCCAGACGGAGGCAAGAAGCAACACCAGGCTGAAGTACTTGGCCATTGCGCCAGCCCCTTCAGAGCCAGAGGAGCACCTCAGATGGGCACCAGCAGTATCAGAGGCAGACGATCACCAGTCTGGATGGAGACTTCTGGAAGTAAGTGGGGGCCCACACGGCTCCACTTCATAACTGAGACATCCGGATTTCCCTGCTTTCAAGCTTCTGACTTGTCAAGGTCACTAGGGGAAATGAGTGACGTCCCTTGAATGCCCAGGCTGTACTTTGTGGATGGCTTTCTGGAAAATTTAGCTAATGCTGACTCAGAAAACACACAAACGAGGAAGGCAGATAGCACAGGGTGAACTGCTGAAGGTTTCCCCAATTCCCATATTCCCTGCCACCACCTCCCTCCCCCGCCAGCTCAGTGCTTACGAGGTGAGGTTCCTTGTTGACCGTGGAGCCCGCTCATTTATATACTCTTAGGAATGCCTCTGTCTCTAAAGGAAACTGAGCATGGATTGTGCTGCCTTTCCTCCCACTATCAGTGGGTTTTTTTTTTTTATTTCCGACTGCATATCCTTGTGATCTGTGGGGGAATGAGGCCGAGGCTCATGAAAATGAATGATTATTTAAATACCAAGGACAGAGTCCTCATGCTTCCCTTCAGGATTTCTTTATATGTTTGAAATTTCTACCCCGCTACAGGTGATTCCTGCTTCAAAGAAACCAGACACTTTAAAATTCATGCAAAACATGACTAGGGGGCCAATTTACAAAATCAGTCATTTAATACTTTACAATGGTGGCCACCACAGGGGTCCTTTATATAATAACTCTCTCTTTGATAACTTCTCATATTCTGATAGGTGAAAATTCAATTTAGACTTCCTCTTTTTTGTTTGATGAATGTGAGATTTATCTGCACTGTGCACAAGCCGTCTGCACTCTCTGTTTCCCCTGCTAGAGTTTCAGTGGTTTATCTTCCATGGCAATTATGGAATTCTGGCTTGAGAGTAATGCCTTGGGCAAAGGGTTATTAGTTTTCTCCAAAAGGAATGTCATTTATAGGAATAGTGTATGGATAACTAGTTCTTTCCCATACAAAAGTTATTGGTCATAAAGTTAGATATTGGTGTGGAAGACAGCAATAATGAGAGGAGAATCTGCTCTGCACAAACATAGAGAGCTTCTAAGGGACCAGGGGAATATTCCTTAAATAGCTGTAGCTTAGACCTCACTACTTGGGCGAGCACAAGACCTAGGCTACGGGGACCTCAGAAATATACATGACTCCTCTATCACCATGGAGCCAGAGAGACAGGAAAGCAGCAATTGTGTTCTCTTCATCATTATCCTTAAAGCTAGCATCACACCTGAAAGACAGTTAGCCTTCAAGCATTTGATAAAGTATTACAAAAAGGAAGAAGGAAGGAAGACAGGAAGGGACAAAAAGAACCAGAAAGGGTCTCCCTACTGAAAGTCAACCACACCATGTAACATGACAGGAGTGATGTCAAAAGTTCCAGGGATTGGGGTAGGGGGTACATCTTGAGGGGAGGCATTTTAGAAATTTTGCCAACCACAGTTACCTACCTTTGATTAGATCATGATTCTGCTTTCTAGGAGAAACTCTCACGTCCCATGTCCACCTTCATTGGATAGAATCTTCCTTGGCCACATTTGTGGTGGGAATTAGGGAGTACGGGCTCCTTGGGGGTAGCACAGCTTGTACAATCTGCTTTCTGCTGATATAAGCTTAGGATCCCAAAAGTTGTTTTCTAACTTAACAATCAAAGGAGTTTTTAGTCCTGGCTTGTATCTCTGTACAATAAATACAATTCCCTCACAAACTTAGGTTTCTGATCTATTTGCTTCCATTTGATTCCATGTACGATAATCACACCCCAAATCCTTTCCCAGTCACAATTCTCAAGATGTATTTCTCTTCCTCAGCCCTATGCTGCCCCCTCTCTAATTTAGTGGCGGCTACCCTGCGTTCATTAGAAACCACAGATGAAAGGGCCATATTCTTAATCTGGCCTTTACCATAGGGCTGCTCTGATCTTAATTCAGCTGAGAAGTTTTATTGCTTCTTTTTCACTCAAGCTCTTTTCAGTCTGGTTGGGGTTTAGAAGGAGTCAGGTTTTCTAAGCCTCAATCTAAGAACTCTATATCCTCTTTCCTTTCTGTTTCCCAATAGCCATTTCTTTCCCAAGTACTTCTTTGTCTTGCAATACCTCTCAGAAGGCAGCCAATAAAGGTTCACACACTCCAACGCTCTGATTCTTTCCAGTCACTTCTCCTAGAGCTATAGGCTGCCCATGGACTGTCTTTCAAGTTACCCTGGGTACGATTTTACCAAATATTTTTGTTTTCTTCACAACATAGGTCACCATATTTCTAGTCCCTGATATCCGTGTTCTGGTTTCCTGCCACTTGACTGATAAGCCAGGGTCTCATATTTTGAAAATTTGTTGTTTAAGTACCCTGTTTCTGGTTCTGTATGCATTAGTTGGGGTAGGCTAATGGTTATAACAAACATTCCTGAATTTCAGTGGCTTAATATACTAAAATTTTATTTCTTGCTCATGTCACAGTTGAATTCTGTGAGCGCCCATTCAAAGACTTGGCTTCCACCTGGTGGTCCCACCAACTTCTCGGGCCTCAGGTCCTCAACTGCATGCTCTGAATTTGGCAGGCAGAAGGGGGAATATAGAGGATATAAAGTACTGGGCAGGAGAGTCTATGTAGGAAATTGGATCTGGAAGGTCTGCATTCCCTTGCCCCTAGCTGCAAGAAAAGACTAAAAAATATAACTAGGGACTTCCCTGGTGGCCCAGCGGTTAAGATTTCACCTTCCAATGCAGGGGGTGCAGGTTCGATCCCTGGTCGGGGAGCTAGGATCCCACGTGCCTTGTAGCCAAAAAACCAAATCATGAAACAGAAACAATATTGTAACAAATTCAACAAAAGACTTTAAAAATGGTCCACATTGAAAAAATCTTAAAAAAAAATAAAATCTAGATGTGGAAATCAGACTGGTGAAAACTTAACAGTCTCTATCACAGCAAAATGTATGAATTAAAACAAAAAAACAAGAAACAAACAAACAAAGAAACGTAGGCCAGGAAGATACAGGAAACTAGGATCAGGAATGAGGATGAGAAGGAGAGGAACTGATCCAGCCCCTGGGAGGGAGCCCATAGTGACCCGAGGGCTGGGGACTTCTGGGAGGCACTGTTATCCAAAAGTAGATTCTAATTCAGGGTTGGGCAAGGTTGTGGCCCAGCTCCACAAAATGAGGAGGCATTCAGCTGCTGCCAAAGGTTTGGAAATGTGCTTTTATTTTCAAACTCAGGTATGTGACACTCTATATTTCAAGGCTAGCACACCTGTGTGAGGTTTAACAACGTTAGGAGCTGACAACCAGTGATACACAAATCCAGCATCTCCCTCTCCACTTATGCGGCCAGGCTGTACACAGGGAGCAATACAGAGAGTCCTAGGGCCAAGCAGAAATGTCAGACCTCAGAGGCATTTTGAAGGGAACTTTTATTTCAGATCAATATCACTGTTGGAAATACAGGGCCTGTTTCTGTCTATTTCACTGCTGCTTTGGCAACAGTTCCAATTGCCTCAGGTCATCTTTGCTTTTCTTGAAGAATTACTGGGAGTCCTGTTTCAGGAATGCCCTTGGAAACGTGGGTACTCTTTTGTTCCTTCTCGTCCTCAACCTCCCTTTACTCACAGAGTCGTTTGGCTGAGGGCCTGGTCTGGAAGCATTCTTGCAGGCCTTTCTGTGGAGCAGCTGGAGGGTCAAGAGCTCACTGCAGCTCCTCTCCTGGCCTTTGTCTCAACAGGAAGCAAAGGTGGGAACCCTGTGACCAAGTGGGTGATGGGCCAGCTCCGCCTCGTCCTTCTTCACGGGAGGCTGAGACTGGATGTTGCCAGCCTAGAGTCCTGCACCACAGCTAGCCTCTCTGGAGCGCCATTTGTATCCTGTCTTTGGCTTTGAGGGCCTCAACGTCCTCCAGTGTATCCAGTCGCCCTGGAAGAGGCAGGGCAAACCATCCATCCATGCGGCCAAAGTCCGTCTGCCATGATCTGCACCTCTTTACCTTAATGGCACATCCTTGGTCAACCCTGGCTTGGGCTTCTCTCACAGTGGTTTTCTAGCCACTGGAAAGGATGCCTCCCTTAGAACAACAGGCTGCTTTCACAGTGGGGCCTAACCTAGGTGGGTCTTTCTGAAAGGAGTGGTTGCATCAAGCCTAGCCCTTGAGCTTGGAAATGTTGTTGCTAATCAGGTCACAGAGGAGACTGAAAAATACTGGAATAAGTCGATGCTAATAAAGGTGTTATTTTTTTCGTTGAGTTGTTGGTGGTGATGATGCTGGTGTTGGGAAGTATGCAAAACGTCGGCTGTTCCCAGACTGCTCTCCACCCCCTTGAATGCTCACTTGTTCTTTTGACCAACATTTAATGATACCCTCCCAAGCATCGGCCACCATGCTAGGCACTTACCCAGAGAATGGGTAAGACATGGTTCTTGTCTTTGAGGAAAAATGCTAGGAAAGGCAGACACATAAATAAGTTATTCTGATACACTATAGTAATGGTCATTAGTAGTAGTAATGAAAATGTTTAAAAAGTGCCAGAAAGCACAGAGAAGGGTGTGACCTATAATGTGGGGCATGGTGGGGAGTTGGAGGGAGGCCATTAAAGGTGTAATGGAGGGGATGATTTTTGCACTTGGTCCTGAGGAGTGACCAGAAGAAAAGAGGAGAGCAGCAGAAGAAAAACTAGTGAGAGAAAACAATTTAGTCTGGGAACCAGAAATGGCTTGGAGTGGCTGAAGGGCCACTCAGGGGAGTGGGACTGGAATGTAAGATGTCCAGTTAGGAGGCCTTTGGAAGAATCAACTTAGTGCAGGGGTTGAGAGCACAGCCCCTGGGGCCAGCCTGGCTGGGTGTGACTTCCAGCCCCATGATTTACTAACTGGGTATCCTTGGCAAGTTACTTTGCATGTTTTGTGCTTCAGTTTCCTTATCTGAAAATGGAAAGAGTCACAGTTTTTTTCTTTTTCTTGAGGACTCATTGAGTGAATCCCTATATAATACCTAATACAGTGTTTGGCTCATAGTAAGTTCTATATGAGTGTCAGAAACAAAAACAAATGTCAACAGCAAAACAAAAACAACAGCAAAGCCACCACCATAAAACCCACACAGAAACCAGCGCCCCCCAGAACTGATGAGGCAAGAAGGCAGGTGGCAGCTGTCAAGGTGGAGTGAGAAGTCCAGCTGGAGGTGGGACGCACTCTCAGTTTTCTGCTAAACAATGGGAATGCTCTGAGACCTACACTTTGGTTGGAAACGCCATTGAAACTGGAACACTGCAGTGGAGATGCACACTCGCATGTGGGCACAGCGAAGCTGAAAGTGCATCGTGTCTCCTCTTTCCCCCTGAGAGGCGGGTTAACTGCTCTCAATCAGAGAGAACAAAGAGGGGATAGACTGTGCTCTACAGCAGCTCAGAATTAGCCCTGGAAATGGAGACCAGCAAGTTCGCCATGGAAGCCATGAGTTTTCAGTGTTTCTCAAACATCTTAAGCCCACGTAGAAAGCTCACTGAACAGGTGCCTGGTGGCTGCCCCACACCTAGTGAAAATCTGTGGGTTGGCTTTAACTCTAACACATACCCAGAGCACACGTTTGGAGGGTAGGTGGCTTCATGCATGCGTGTGCTGTGTGTGTGTGCGCTCTGTGTATGTGTACAGAGGAATATATGTTCATTTACATCTTCCCACTTCATTTCAAGCACTGAGCTAAAAAGCAGCCTAAACGTTTTTCTGATAAACCTTTCTGACTTCTGTAAAGAGAAACTCTGATTGCAAAGGGGAGAAGGGAAGGCTGAAGGAGAGTCAGTAAGAATGAGATGGGAAATGGGAAGATATTCATGTGAGACTCCAAATTCCAGGTCTGATCCTTGGGGGCAGAGTTAGCCTTTAGACACGATCCTTCCTGATTCCCGATCAATGGCAGAGAGGAAAATGGGGAGGGGGAGGGGGCTTCGCACTGTAGCCTATAAAGAAGGTGTTTTGTTTCTCCCCAGCCATCTGAGCTGGTGCAGGCAACTGTCCCTTCCGTCGGAGTTCCCTGGTGAAGGCCACTTCTTTGTCCACTGATGCTTTTTGTTGATCCTCCAAGAACATCAGTTACTGTGTGTGAATAGCTCCCATAGGGGTGCCGAGTGTGAAAGAACCCCTGCTTGTTCCCCTGACGGCAGCAGTGGTGTGCCCGTGCCCAGGCCTGACACATCATGCTTGGGGAAAGGGCAGCAGGCTGTGTGCTGGAGCAGGGCACTGGCCGGGTGTCGGGTTTCCTACTGCTCTGTAGGCTGCTCATGCTGGAGTCCTGAGCTCCACCACGAGTCCCTTTGGGCTGCCGAGCAAGTGGATTTCCCAAGGGGCCCGTCGGCCTGCTCCACACAAGAGTTATAGGAACCGTAGAGCCCCAGCACGACAGTCAAGACCAGCATTGCTGCGGCCATCATCCAGACGACTTGCCAGTGCCGACAGAGTTTGGGATACATGACTTGTAGGAAATGAACCAGTTCTTCAAGTTTGCTGTCAAATGAAAAACATAGGTGGAGGGTTTAGTATATTGGGCACATATACGATGCCCAGAACTTCCATCTGGAATACTCTCCATGTTGTCTTGAGCCGTGGTTCTCAAACTCAGCTGTGCATAGTGTTGTTTGGCAGCAATGATTCAAAATACCCCAGGTCTACTGCATAAGAATCTCCAAAGGTATGGTCTAAGAATCTATAGTTAAAAATTTTTCCCCAGGTGATTTTGATGCCACCAGTCTATAGCCTTTATATTGGGAGAGTCTAGGCTAGAACACGCTACTTATTTGTGTGATCATTCATCCATTCGCACATGCCCTCATCTACTCATGAGATGGTCACTGATATCTGAACTCCCCCAAGCCCCAAGATACCAGGTTGGCTGACCCATTCTCCCATGCAACCAGACAGGACCAACAGCTTTTCTGCACTTAGTGGTACCAGTGATCAGTTCCGAGTTCTAACCTGTCCCCCGCCTCCATGTTCAGATGCCTAATTTGTTGTCCTCAGTTCCACATCTGACTGTATCTAGAGTGGAAGGACTGTGATAAACTCCTAGAAGACTCTCAACGTTGAGTAATAAATTACTGGACAAGTAATTCAAGGAACCAGATCAACCTCAAGAGTTCACTTCAAACTGTCCCGGGGCCTCCAGCAACCTCTGGGTGACTTATTCAAGACGTTTTCTCAGCCCTATTAATCTTCATTCCCAAATAACCCCTCCTCCACTTTCTCTGCTCTCTCCACACTTTTCTCTTCCCTCTCATCTCTCTCTTTTCTCTCTTCCCTCCTTTCCTTTCAACCCTCCCCCTCTGTTGTTTGCCTGCTTCACTCCACTTTTCCCTCTTCCTCTTTTCCCCACTGCCTTTCAATTTTTCCACTCTTTTTTGTGGCCCCTTGAAAAGACATTTGGTCAGATGGTCTGCTTTGAAGAGTCCATTCTTAGAGCTCTCTGGAGAAGCCTTGGACACATTCATTAAGCTAGAATTTCTTCCTGTTTCTAATCCCGGATCTAGTTTAAAAAATAACAGTGAGAATACTGAGGATCACCAAATGAAAGAGGTGAGAAAAGGGACATGAGGTCTTTCTGAAGATCCTGAGGCTCACACAGACACTGAAATATGCAGACCATTTGCTGAGAAGCAGAGAGCTCTAATTCAGAGAGCTAATAGCAGATTAGCTATTCTCTCTCTCTGCTATTCTAATAGCAGAGAGCTAGGTGCCTGACAGTGGTACAGAGACTCAACACATACTCTTCCGTAGAAAGGGATCAGATGCTCAGAGTGCCTGCCTTGGATGCTAAAGCACTGGTTGGTTTCTCTTCCATGTTGGACCCACTGATGATTGTTTCAGGAACAATTAAGCAAAGCAAAACAGTGAGTACATGAGCTGAGGTGAAAATCATTGGCCACTTTCACGACTGCTGGGGAGAAAGAATTTGGAAGTGGAAGCTTAGTTTCTTTCAGCCCCATTTAGTTTCTTTAATTTCTATTCAGATACAACTGGATGCTAAGACACAGTCTCTCTTTTGGGCTGTATTTCTGTGTTCCAAAACAATCTGCTGGAGCAGGGAGAATCCCACTCTCACCCCATCCTTAAGTGGGCTGGCAAAGGAGGAGGGCAAGATCTGGCTTCGTGACCCTTAGCTGGTTACCCATTTCCAGCCTACAAAAGCTGTTAGAAATGGAATTAGATTAGAAATAGAATTCCTTTGGAAATCCATTTTTGGTTGTTCTGAGGTCTACCTACTCCTCCATTGGGAAGGGTGAGGTTGCTGCCCCCTCACCTGGGCCTGAAGAGAGGGGCTTCGGAGATGCTGCTTGGCGAGCTCGATATGTTGTAATTTGGGGGCACAGTGAGTAGACTGTGCGTGACTCCCACCTGAGAGATGTGAAGAGTGAGAATCTTGCTGAACTGCTTGGTGGCATCAGAGCAGGGGGCCACGATACGGAAAACCATCCTCCCACCACTAGTGGGTCAAAGGTGCATATTTCACAGTAACTGGATGTAGTCAGGAGAAGGAAGGCTGGCATGGGATGTCATAGACCCTGCCCGGAAATGCTACCTAGAAGCTGAGCGTGGAGGGTATACTTCCAGCTGCCCAAGGACTGAGAGAGGGATTTTAAGTAGCTGGCCAGAAGAGCTGCATTCGACCTCATAAGGGGACCTGCAGTTGAGAGATCCTCAGAAATGGTGTGAACATGTGTGAGCTGGGGGGTAGGAGGGGTGCTTTTCTCTGAAGGTCCCATAAAACACCACACTGAACAAAATCAGGTCAACCTTAAATGCCTGCTAAGGCCTGGAACCCGCTCACAAGAAGACCAGTCAGGTAATACCTTTCCTACCCTTGATCTCCACCCCCTTTCCCAACGTTAGCTCTGGAGAGGTCAGGCGCTGCATTAGCACAGCTGGGGTGGAGGGTGGGAGTGGCAGAGAGCAAGAAGTCAGCTCTGTCTCCACTATAGGCTTCCTTCCTGAAGCAGAGTGGAGCTGGAGGCCAGGGGGTATGGGGAGAAGTTCAGGCTTTTGACTATTTCAGGGAACTGGCCATTTTCATTACTGAAATGAGGTTATTCTTGGGACTTAAACTTGACCAGAGGACTTCTATTTTCTGAGAGTTATTGGAAGAGTAAAGGAGTCTGCCTAATATCATCTTAACCCCAAAAGGCCAGTGTGAACAGACAGTGGGAGAAAAGACAACAGTTCCCTGTTGCATCTTATGAGCCTCACTTGTTCCATGCATTACCTAAATGTCAGAAGACTGTGTTCTGTGTTTTAATATGGTTAAGATATTGGGTGGATTCACCCAAAGTTCACTTAAGCTGATCCTCCAGAAAGTAATATTGACAACAGATTATATTATTACATATTATTATAATAGAGGAGAGATTCAGATAAAAAGACTCTAGTGTTTGATGCTGAATCTCTTAAATAAGGGGCCAGCTGCTGGGGTTAGCTCAGTGTTTTTAAAATGCACTAAGTAGGACATGGAACTTTTAATAACCTTAGACCTTGCTTGTTAATGAGATGCCAAAATTTCGTGGGGGGAATCATGCTTGAGTACAGGTGCCTATAGGCAACTGTGTATGTAAGGGATTTGCGAATGAATGGATTGCCTGGCGCTGAACACAACAGCTCTCGGGGCTAGTCTGGCTTTGGTGACAGGTGAGGAAGGGACCCTGTAACTGTGGGTGGGCAGTTTCTATGATAGCAGTGTCTGTCGTTATAGAGAAGATGATGCCACACTGCTGGGCCTGAACAGGTGAAGCTACACAATGTGCTGAAGGCTGAGGACCCATCTCAGGGCTGTGCTGATGCCTGGTATCCACCACCTGAGGCACAGGCATGTTCATAAGACCAAGAAGTGAATCTGAGAGGGAGCAGAAGTTGGGAAAGAGAACGAGGCCTTTCAGTATCCTCAGCAGGACCAAGAGGACACTCTTGGATGTTGGATGCAAAGGGCGGCCATTGCCACGTGCTGCTGACCAGGAGCTGGACAGAGGGGAAGCCGGGCACAGGCTCACTTCCTCTGGGATTTCATGAAATGGGAGGGACAATCTCCCAAGATCAAATTAGCTAGATAAGGATTCCAGCCCTGTGCTTTGTAAACCAGACTGTTTATATTCCATGTACTCTCTCTGCTTAGTTCTCTTTTGTTCTTTCCCAGTGTTTGGAAGGGTTAGAAGTCCCAGCCTGTGTTTCTGTTTTGAAGGGAGCCAAAGAAAGGGCTGAAGCCCAGGCCTGGGCTTGACTGCATTAGAGGAGAGAAGACAGTCTGGTGGCCTGGAAAACAAGAGCAGAGGACACCCCGGAGGGACAGAAGACCAAGAAGGATAGGAACAAGCCACTTGGAGTAGGGACTGTGCTTTCATTGTGAAAACTGGGCTTCTCTCCCTAGGGGAGGTGGTGTGCCCTTGCACAGGTTTGTTTCCAATAGTGAAGCCCTTTCTCCAGCTCTCCCCTTGAACACTGGGGTTGACTCATGCAGGCTGACACCTCTCACTCTGGTTGAATCTTCCACCAACTAGGCTCTACTGGTCATTCCTATGTGTTTTGAAGCATGTCCATCTCACTTCTAATCCGCATTTTATTACCTTATTCATTGGGTGCATGTGATTTCCAGAGTCTGCCAGCAATGAGGCACAGACACATACCCTGTCCCAAAGGTAGCAGCTGATTAGGTTAATTGATTAAGATGCAGGATCTACATTACCTTTATCTACTGTTACATATATCTTTCATGATTTAGTGGAAAATGCACTTGAAATATAAAGTATATTAAAAGGAAAAATCCAAGTATTTCCAAACCAAAGTGAAAACAATGTCCAGACGACCAAACTTGTTTGATCACCATGGAAAGAACCTGTTGGACACTTCCTCTGCCACAAAGTTGAGTTCATCCCCTACCTCCCTGTGTTCTCTCTGTCCCAGCTCCCCTCTAGGGCTTCAGGCCAACTTCCTTGAACTCGGCTCTTTCATGGGAATGGTTGGGCAATGAGCTAACTGTGGTCCCTCGCATTTTCTCAGCTCCTGAGAACTGCTGGTTGCTGCCGGTCCAGCCCTTGACAACCCCTGACCCCTCAGCTCTTGCAAACATCCTCTTATTAACTATTTGAGCTCTTTGGGATTTCCTTTGCCTCCTCCTCCAACATGAGTGCCCTCTTGGTTTCTGTTGGCTGCTCACTTGGGACCTAGACCCACAACTGCCCTGGACTGGCACCTCCAGGGATGTGCAATGAAATGAATTGGGACCCATTTCAGCAATGGCGAGGGCTCCAACCTGCTTCTCTGCTCCTTTTCCTCTTCCTCAGTTTCTTCTGCCTCTTCAGCTTCCTCAGGGCTCTCGGTCTTCTGTTCTTCTTCCTCCGTCAGGTCTTGAAGCTCCTTGGTCTTCTTTAGCCCTTCCTGGTATCTGGGAGGCAACAACGAACAATTGAGTCTGGAAAGGCCAGGGGCGGAGCATCCTTTCCTGAGTTGCTAGAGGAGGCACTGAGCATCTCTGATGATTACACACTCACTTCCTGTGGTTCCACACAAGAGGAAAAAGCTGGGAAGCTCCACCGCATCCTATGGTGGCTCCTGTCAGGATGATTTCCCCTCACCCCTCGGCCATTCTTCCTGTTTATGTGAAAGTGTGACAAAAGAGACAGGGAAAAAATATGGGTGCAGAGTCTCCTGGCTGGATTCTTCTGCAAACCATTTGGGAGGGCTAAGGACTGTGTGGCCTTGGAGCCCCAGCTCCTCCCCTGTAAAAAGGAGAGGCCGGCACTCATTGCACGGATGTTGGAACATTTTGAGGAAGTGCCAGGTGTATGGTTTGACCTGGGGAAGGTGACACCTGTCACACAGGCTTGTTGGGAAGCTTTGTGAAAGTGAAAGGCACACAGGTTCACAGTAAATGTTCACAAAGCTGATGGAAGCATTCACTCCCCTGCATTCTAAGTACAGAGGACAGGTGTGGGTGAAAAGACGGGCTTTCCAAGAGAAACCCTCTGACTTCCTTCTCCCAGGTTTAATATTACCTTGAACATAATTTTTGCTTGTCCTACAGCTGAGTGTTTAAGGCTAGCACAGTTGGGTTGGGGCAACCCCACCACGGTGCAGGTGGCCACCACACCGAAGCCCACAGGTCCCACGTCACAGGGAAGCTGTATCTCCCTCAGGAGCTACTGGGAAAGAAGCTCAGGATGTGGTACCTGGACAGAGGTACTTCTCTACCTGGCTTAGCTGGGGCCTTGCTCAGTATTCTGCCTCATCAGTGACTAACAACGAGCCAAAAGTGCTATTGAAGCTCAATTAGAGAAGGGGGCAGCTGAAAGGGGACTCCTTTGACAGGAAGAAGGGATGGCTGGGGCAGTTCCAGGAAGTGGGGCTGCAGCTGCTCCTGGGCACTGCTGGCAGTGGCGTGACTGCTCTGGGCATGTGTCAGGAAGCCTCAGGCACCACCAAGAGGAACCCACCCAGGGCCCCTGATTTCCAGATCATTCTGGTGGCTTTCTGCCTAAAAAAGAGGGCAGCCTAGTTATTATCTACCACACACTCTTGCCTCGTTTCCTCCTGTCTTTCCTGTGGAACAGTACTGCTCTTTCCTATGTAGTTCCTTACTCAGGCAAGGAGGTCCCAGGGCCACGGGTTGCTTCCCTAAATCCTCTAAGAGACAGGAAAGGCCCGTGGGAAGGTATCTTTTGAGCAATGCCAGGTGACCTCAGGGCTGCTGAAGGCTGACTCACCCCTTCTTGTATGCTTCTTCCTCCATCCTGGCCTTGGTCTCCTGGCTAAACCCCTCCAGGCAGCTTGGAGTCGGGACGGAAGCAGAGGCCTCACAATCCAGGTCCCCGTTCGTCTTCCCACTAGCAAGAAGAAGGAAGTACAGGGCGTCCTTTCAGGGACAGATGGGACTTCTGAAAACCAAACCATGTCTTTGTTCTGTTCCTGGCCGGAAGTGAGGAAACTCATTCTGGATTGAATTTATTTCAATCTTTCTACCTTAAGATTTTATAAAGGCCTTAGTCCATGAATCCTCCTTGGGCCCCCAGACATCAAGTACTGCACCAGCTTGCCTTTTTCCTCCTGCTCTCTAATCCACTTTTATTCTTATTCCAGGAGAGGCTCTGAGTGGACAGACAGATATTGGGAGCTCCAGGGCACTAAGAGGAGGAAGATGGAGGTGGACCAAACGTTCAGAGTCATCCCATCCCTGTAGTCCATCTTCTGCTTCATTCATGTAAATATCTACCCAGTGCTAAGTCACAGGCACCTTGTAATGTGCTGGGGATATATTAGAAAACAAAAGAAAAGGTCTTTGCCAACCCGGAGCACAGCAGGAGAGAATGCCCAAAAAAGGAAAGAAAAAATATGAAATTAATTACAAATTGTGATAACTTTTATGAGAGAAACAAACTCTGTGCAATGACAGAAAATAATGAGGAGAGAATCTGCTTAGATTGAGTGGCCAGAAAAGGCCTCTCAGAGATGGAGTAACTGAAGCACAGACCTGAAAGATGAGAAGTCAGCCACATCTATAGCAGAGGGAAGATCCTCCCAGGTAGAGGATCCAGGATGTGTGAACACCTCGGGATACAAAAGATGTGGAGATGTTTGAGGAACTGAAGAGGAGCAATGAGGTAAGAATTAACTTCTGGACAAGATTTTTGATGCCTGTGAGGTATCCAGGTGGAGATGTCAAGTTGGTAGTTGGATATACCAAAGTGAGTGAGAGAAGAGCTCTAGGCTGGAGATATTCAGAATATAGATGGTATTTAAAGCCAGGGGAATGGATAAGACTGTCTGGGGACATAGTATGAGGAAAATTGAGAAGAGGACCCAGGACCAAGCCACAGGCATCTCTGTCCTTAGTTCAGGTGGAGGAGGAGCCTGTGGAGGAGCTGAGAAGTAGCAGCCACAGAGGTAAGAGGAGAACCCGGAGAGCATGGAGTCCTGGGAGCTGAGAGAGTGTAAGCAGCTCTTTGCAGGAAACTGCCCTCAGCAGGAAGCCCATTTTCTTGTCACTTTAGCAAAGCTATATTGTAATTAACTTTTTTTTTCCTGTGACGATTTTTTTTTTTGGAATAACATTTTTTACAATGTTGTGTTCGTTTCCGCTGTAGAGCAAAGTGAATCAGCTATACGTATACAAATATCCCCTCCTTTTTGGATTTCCTTCCCATTTAGGTCACCGCAGAGCACTGAGTAGAGTTCCTTGTGCTATACAGTAGGTTCTCATTAGTTATCTATTTTATACATAGTAGTGTATATATGTCAATCTCAATCTCCCAGTTCATCCCACCACCACCCCTTCCCCCCTTGGTGTCCATATGTTTGTTCTCTCAAATAGGTTCATCTGTACCATTTTTCTAGATTCCACATATGTGCATTAATATATGATATTTGTTTTTCTCTTTCGGACTTACTTCACTCTGTATGACAGTCTCTAGGTCCATCCATGTCTCTGAAAATGACACAGTTTTATTCCTTCTTATGGCTGAGTAATGTTCCATCGTATATATGTACCACATCTTCTTTATCCATTCCTCTGTTGATGGACATTTAGGTTGCTTCCATGTCCTGTGTATTGCAAATAGTGCTGCAATGAACACTGGGGTGCATGTATCTTTTGGAATTATGGTTTTCTCTGAGTATATGCCCAGGAGTGGGATTGCTGGGTCATATGGTAGTTCTAGTTTTAGTTTTTTAAGGAACCTCCAGACTGTTCTCCATAGTGGCTGTATCAATTTACATTCTCACCTAGAATGTAGGAGGGTTCCCTTTTCTTCACATCCTCTCCAGCATTTATTGTTTGTAGACTTTTTGATGATGGCCATCCTGTCTGGTCTGAGGTGATACCTCATTGTAGTTTTGATTTGCATTTCCCTAATAATTAGTGATGTTGAGCATCTTTTCATGTGCCTCTTGGCCATCTGTGTGTCTTCTTTGTAGAAATGTCTATTTAGGTCTTCTGCCCATTTTTTGGTTGGGTTGTTTGTTTTTTGATATTGAGCTGCATGAGCTGCTGGTATATTTTGGAGATTAACCCCTTGCCAGTTGCTTCCTTTGCAAATATTTTCTCCCATTCTGAGGATTGTCTTTTCGTCTTGTTTGTAGTTTCCTTTGCTGTGCAAAAGCTTTTAAGTTTCATTAGGTCCCATTTGTTTATTTTTGATTATTTCCCTTACTCTAGGAGGTGGGTCAAAAAAGATCTTGCTGCGATTTATGTCAAAGAGTGTTTTGCCTATGTTTTCCTCTAAGAGTTTTATAGTGTCCAGCCTTACATTTAGGTCTTTAATCCATTTTGAGTTTATTTTTGTGTATGCTGTTAGGGAGTGCTCTAATTTCATTCTTTTACATGTAGCTGTCCAGTTTTCCCAGTGCCACTTATTGAAGGGACTGTCTTTTCTCCATTGTTTATTCTTGCCTCCTTTGTCATTGATTAGGTGACCATAGGTGCATGGGTTTATCTCTGGACTTTCTATCCTGTTCCATTGGTCTATATTTGTTTTTGTGCCAGTAGCATACTGCCTTGATTACTGTAGCTTTGTAGTATAGTCTGAAGTCCAGGAGCCTGATTCCTCCAGCTTCGTTTTTCTTTCTCAAGATTGTTTTCACTATTCGGGGTCTTTTGTGTTTCCATACAAAAGGTAAAATTTTTTGTTTTAATTCTGTGAAAAATATCCTTGGTAATTTGATAGGGATTGCATTGAATCTGTAGATTGCTTTGGGTAGTATAGTCATTTTCACAATATTGATTCTTCCGATCCAAGAACATGGTATATCTCTCCATCTGTTTGTGTCGTCTTTGATTTCTTTCATCAGTAACTTATAGTTTTCTGAGTACAGGTTTCTTACCCCTTTTAAGTCAGGCACCCCCATGCTCTACTCATCTCCAGCTCACGCACACCTTTCAAATCTTTTAATTACATGATACCTTGCCTAACTTGTTGGTTCTTTCCGTAGATCAAAGAGGTAGAAATGAAGAATAAGTAATTAACAGATGACCAGATCTCTTCCCTAGCTTCCCCTTCAGTAATCTCCCAAACAAACCGTGTGACCAAACTGTGTGAACAAGATAACATCTAGAGTGAACGAGCCTACATGCAGTGGGGGGATGGTGACCACTCTGACCCCCATTCCAATGACTAACTGAGATTACTTCCCTCCTTCCCTTTAAAAGTTTCATGGCTGAGCAGAATCTTTGGAGGTGGTTTTTGGGGACACTGAGTCCACCATCTCCCCAGATTGCCAGCATTCTGATTAAAGGCACCGTTCCTTTCTACTATTTGTGAGTAGTGATTTTGTAAGCAGCGCGCAGTGGGACCCCCATTTGATAACAAAAGGAGAGTGTGTCAAGGAGGGAGCATTAAGTGTGTCACGCACACACTTTTGAGAGCCTGAGTCAGATAAGTACAGAAAAGGCAACTATTGGATTGGAAAACATGGAGGGCAAGAGGAGCTTTGGTTACACAGTAGGAGCAAAGACAGATTGGAACGGACTGAGGGAAGAATGGGAGGTGAGAAAGGGGGAGACGTAGACAGGAATTTGAGAAGGACAGGGAATAGAAGACTGTCAGGGGAACAAGTAGCTGAAAAAGTGGGTCAAGGGATGAAAGCACATTTGAATGTGGATAGAAATGATCCAGTAGAGGAGATGAGAGAAAGGGGAGGACCAAAGGAATAAATTCTTTGAAAAAAGAAAGTAGGGACAGACCTTAGAAAGGTGGAGAAACTTCTCCTTGGTCATAACAAAGGGAGGAAGGAAATGAAGATGGTGAGCTGGGAGTTTGGCAAAGGAAGATGAGAGGGATCCTCCTATCTGATAGCTTAAATTTTCTCTATAAAATGGAAGACAAGGTCATCTGCTACAAGTGAGAGGTAGGGAGGTCTAGGAAGGCTTGAAGAGGGAAGAGAAGGTGTAAGAATCATGGGGTGGAGGTGGGGGGACACACGTGCTAGAAGATCACAGTAGGATGGCTGACGGTGCTGGGAGCCCATTTGAGGTATGAAATCATGAGTTTAAAGGAAGTATACTGGTGGCCATGCCTTCTCTATAAATCCTGCAGCTTACCTAGGTGTCTGGAATCCCAATGGGAGTCTTGTCATGGAGGAGCCCTCGAACGAGGCAGAACAGCGAGCAGAGCTTTTCAGCCAGGACTCTGACAGATCACAGCTGCCACCCTCCCCGACCTCTTAGACAGGCTTTATGAGTCTCCTCATTCTCGGCATCAGTCTCCCATGTCTTGGTTTCCCTCAGACCTTGTAAAATTTACATTTCATCAGGCTGGAAACCAAAACCCATTGTGAACAAGAAAGATAATGCTCTAAAAATATCAGCTATTCATAACATTTCTCCTTTTTAAAATTACATTATCCACTCCCTTCCATGCGATCTTTGCCTAATGTGCCGTTTCCTATTTGTCCTAATGACTGGAACAAGAGCAGAAAAACACAGCTACAGCCAAGGGTAGGGAAAGCAATTATTTTATGAAATATGGTAGGGTGTAAAATGTTTACTGTTATTTCCTGACCCTTAGACTGAGTTTATAGTTCCTTAACTATCTTCTCCAACTATCTGGAATTTTCTCCCTATGCATTTTAAAGACTGTTCAAATACCTTTTCCTTTGTGGAACTGTTGCTAATGTTTTCCTCTGTCTCACACCCTCTGGTTAAAGTTGATCTCTCCCTCTCTTTATACCCTCATTGCACCTCTTTTATAGCATAACTTGGAGCTAGGGCACTTTTATGTTTTATACACATGTCCATCCCTCCATATGACTGTGATTGCAGGGAGACAGTCAGTTTGAATGGTGCTTGGTACATAGTAAGTGCCTTTAATTGTTTGCTGAGTTGTATTGACTTCACCGTGGCTCATCTCATCCCTGTCCGTTAATCTTACAAAATGGGCAGGTCCTCTATGTAAATGACTATTGCCTGAGAACTCAGTGCTTGGGTTGAGCTGAAGGAATCCCTATGCATGCCTATAAACGTGGAGCTGAGCACAGCTTGTGCCCACCTAAGGACTTCTGGGCCAGACACTCATGGATCTTGGCATCTATTCCTAGGCCATAATCTTGCATGCTTTCTTTCGGGGATGATTAATTAGAATAAGGCTCATTGTTCTCTCATGTCCACTGGGTCAAAAACATTTGTCATTGTGCTCAGCTCTCAGTAACATGAGGGGCTGTTTAATCGAAATGTGTTGTGTGACCTGCAGATACAGTAGAGTCTATTTTTTCCACATGGTTAACAATATTTGAAAGTGACTCCAATCCTTTCCAATGGACAGATCTTACCTTCTCGGGCTCATCTAGGTCTCTAAGCCACCCCCACTGCCGAGGCTCCCTCAGACAAGCCCAGCCCGGGGGACCTGGGCTACAGTAGCTTCCTTAATCTCTGTTACTCAATCCCAGGTTTCTGGGGTCCACTACCAGTTGATTGAGGGCTAATCCATTCCAGAATACTATCAGCAAAGGGGAGTTCTTTACTGTATATATTTAATGTCATATAAAACCTTGGAGCAATTTATCCTGAGGGCTCCCAAAGTGTAGCAAATGGTTATTTTACAAATTATAGTGAAAATTTGCTCTGTGATACAGCAGTTTAATGGCCCCCCTTATGAAAGCAGCCCTGTGCACCATCCGCATCTACGCTGGCGCTGATCCCTCAGTGAATGGCTCTGTGTACACCCTCTGCTCCCACCCACTCTGCCCTCCACTCCACACCCAGGCAGTCACCAGCTTCTTTCACAATAGCTCACAGGAGCTTTTTCAAAAATTGCTCTTAAATCCACTCTCTTCTCACCAGTCACACTGAGCTTCTTTCTGTTCTTCCAGTTGAGGGTCTATTAAGTGGTTAAGCACATGAATTCTGCTATCTACTAGCTGTGTAACTTCAGGCAAGTGATGATTTCACTGAGTTTCAGTTTCCTCATCTATAAAATAAAGATATTAATAGTATACCTGCCTCATGGTATTATTGTAAGGATTAAATGAGATCATTAATGTAAAGCAATTAGAACAGCATTTGGCAAAAAGTAAGCATGTAATAAATAATAAGTATTGTAAGCATGGGATAAATCATCAGTAGTGTTCCTTGACTACTCCATACTTTCTTGCCTTAGAGCATGGAATGTTGTTAACCTCCTATTCACCTGGTTAACTATATGACCTTCATGTTTCACTTTTAAAGTAAATTCCTAGAGGAAACATTTTCTAAGCCTCTGTCCCCTGACCCCCCATACCAAAACTGGGTTGCGTGATCATTTTCTTGTGTCTTACTCCCTTGGTAACCTGTACTTCCTTCTGATATCACCCATCACATTGTATTACAATAGGCTGTTTCCCATCTGTCTTTCCCATTATACTGCGAGCTCCTTGGGTGCATTCTAGGTGCCTGGCTCTTGGTTATTAATTGTTGAAGGAATGAAAAATGAAAGACTATGAATACATAGCTTTTTCTACTTATGAAACTGTTCTTGAGCCTTGTTCTATTTTAACCTTTAATACTAATTTTAAATATTACTCTCTCTATTTTTCTCTAAATCTACAGGTTCCTAGACCCTTGTTGAGGTGAAGAACAGGTTACTATGAAGTGACCTGCAAGAACAAGGTTCAGAATTCTCTCAAGTCATATTGGGGGTGCGGTCTGCAGTTAGGTATTTGCTTGTGAAGTATCCACAGGCATTATGATCTTCTCATCATCTTTCATGTGCTTAGCCAATTCCCTACCTGCTTAGTCACTGTATGCTTAGGGAAATGTGAGATCATTTAAATACAGCAATCTAGAAAGCAATGCATATTAACACATAATGCATTATTTCTCTTTAACAGTTTGGAAAAGGTGGCTAGAATCAACTGTATTTCTGTTAGAATGGAAGACACGAATTCATTTTCACTCACAGATTGTCTCATTGTCAGCCTCTTGGCAATCGATATTTCCAGTTCCGTAAATTTAGATGAAAATTACTTAGCATCTTTTAGAAATCCAGAGGGAGAAGCTGTTAGTCTGAATCCCTCCTCCTTTGAACATCCCCTCCCCTTTTTGCAGCCATCTTTATAGGCTGGGTATATTCCCAACAGGCAAGTCAACTACAGCATGGGTAATGTATCATGGTGGTCTCTCTGAATAGCCCATAAGAATGAGCAGCAGACAGCTTCTTGCTTGACTTGCCTGAATCCTCACTGTCCCTATCTCTCCTGGTTCTAACCCCCTGGAATGGTGCTGCCACCTTTGATCCTCATTCGTTGCCACTCCTGATTCAGGGCTGCTGCCTGCTGTCCCCCATTTTGCACCTCGCCTGCTCCTACCAAGGAGAGTTCAGGTTCTTGATGACCTCCACTGCCTCAGATGGAAGCTCTCAGCAGGCCTGAGCATTCATTCTACAGAGTCCAGGTCCTGCCCCATCATGAGAGTCTGCTGGGGAGAGAGGGGACATGGATTTTCTCCCTTAACCTGCTCTGCAGGTCGACAGTTAGAAATGGAGCCTTGCTGGGAAAAAGGGGTTGGTGTGTCCAAAGGCAGGACTGGAAGGGAGAATTTCAGTGCGCTTCTCACTCAGGGTATCAGATGACCATTTCTGGAGAAATTCAGAGACCATGGACTAGACACTATGACTTTAGGGACTTGGTAAAATTCTGTAGCCTCGGTTACTTCCACGTGGTTGTTAGTTTGTCACCCCTTTACAATGTCCCTGTGGTGATCAAGAAAACAAAGAAACAAAGAAACAGACAAAAGCACCCTACACAACATGAAGAACTTGTTAGCTTTCCCCGGGGTGAGGTGGCAAAGAGAGGAATTGTGTCGCAAACGTCAAGATTAATGGGGGGAGAGTCACTGAATGACAGGTTGGTGGTTGCATATTCTGAGAGGTGAGGAAAACAGGCTGAGTCTGGGGGTGGGGAGCTGGGAGTTTGTCTGTACTAAAAAAGGGGCCCAACACAGACATTCCTTGCCAGGCCAAGCCAAACTATTCTAACATCAATGAAAAATGAAGGACTAAAGCTGTCTCAAGGCAAGGAAGAAGGAAGAATAGAGGTGTATGTTTTACCAAATGAGGAGAGACACGTGGGGAAAGTTCTGAGAGGTGGCAGCTGTGATCCAGATGTTTTCCAGCAAGCAAATGAAAGAACTGGAAAAGCAAGTTATAAACTCCTCTGAGTATGTAGAAATAGCCTGCCTTGCTTTGGCTGAGGATAAAAAGACTTGCAAATTGCATAGGTGCCTAGAAGAGGTAAGCATAGCAGACACTGTTTGTTGCAAATTCAATACTCACTCTCCCTCCTACTTCCTAAAAGCAACGTGATTTTGCTCATGAATTTACTCTTCTTCATGGAGCCACTTTGGTCAATGGGAAGCTGACACGCTCTTCCCATCTCTAGGGCATAGTTTAAGCCCATGATGACAATCTCATTCCTAAAGCCTGTGATTGGTTTAGAAAGGGAGCGTGTTCCAAATTTGCTAACAAGATAAGAAGGAAGACTGAAAAAAGATTTCTGAGTTCATTCCTAAGAAAGAAACATGGAAAGAGATGGTTCCTTTCTTCCTGTAGATGTTGTCATGTCTGGATGAAATACCTGTAAGTAGTAGCCATTTGCCACAAACCTGCTGATGAAGTCAACATACAAAGTGGGCAGAGAAAAGGAAATTGCAGAGGTTGAGCTGGGGCCTTGCTGTACCACATCTGGAAAAGCCTCATCTGTGGACCTACTATTTAAATCCCTTTGAGCTGGGGCTTTCTTGTATCTGTAGCCCAAAGGATCCCATTGAATAAAGAAGGCTTCTGCCCCTCTGGGCTCTTCTGGGACAGAGGCACACTTGGACTCAGCTGCAGCATCTTCCTGGTCCAGGAATTTTGCAAACTGGGTCTGAAATCTTTGTGGGTCTCAGAGTCCCATTCATTTCCCCTAGAACTTAATTTGCTTTCCATCGCATTTGGGGAGTGAGGTTGGGAGGAAAGGTGAGTTGGGGAAATTTCCTCAGAGATCCCCAAAGTTAAGAGGAAAAGGGACATACTTACTTTTCCAAAAGTGCAGGCAGTGCTGAGGGGACAGGTGGGTTGCCTTTCCCATTGGGTGATTCTGACTGAATGGAAAACAGGAGACAGAGAATTGAGGATCAGCTAGGAAGGAAGAAGCCCGGGCCGACAGGTTTCCAATGATGCTGGGGAAGAGTTGCTGCTGCTCTTCTTTCCTCTTCCCCCTCCCCAAGCTTTCTAATCTGCATCTGAGCTCAGGCACTGGCCCTTCCTCAGGCCTTCTCTGCCCTCCTTTCCTGGGTGTTCTTTCCCTCTGGGGCACAGACAATGTGCACATTTTCCTTCTCCTCTTCCAAGTTTTCTTGAATAAGGGAAAGAGTTTACATATTGAGGCTCCATTCTGGAGGGGAGCCATCAGTTTCTCTCTATTCCCTGTTTACTTACTTGGACTAAATACCAGGGAGGCTCCTACCAAATGCAGGTCCCAAGGCCCCTGGGATGGATTCACACAAGCCCATCACTGCCCTCGAGATACAGTTCCAAGCACAACTCTCAGGAGATCCCTGCCGTTACTAAAAGCTCAAGGCATCAGAAATTTCTTTATAATAAATTCCCCAGGAACACCACATTGTTTTGCTGCAATGGATTCGGTTTAAACAATGGCTTTCAACTCTGCCTGCATGTTAGAATCGCCTGGGGGATATTTTCTTAAAGTACTGATCCAATCCACAATCTTGGGTTGGGGCCTAGGCATTGAATGTTTTAGAAGTACCCTATGTGATTTTAATGGATAGCCCTGATTGCTAACCCCTAGTCTAAAGGAATATATATATTTGGAAGCCACATTATACATTTAGTATAGAATGGGAAATAGTCCCTGTTAAAACCACTAACTAGCTCTCCTAAGAGTTTTAGGTAGGTTTAACCAGATTTACAAAGTTCTGGAATCTAGAAAATATTTTGTTTATAGGAATAGTCTTTGTTTTAAAAAAAAATTGAAGCAGATTTTTTTTTTCTGATTATAAGTAATACATTCTTACTCTAGAAATATAGCGGCACCAAGAAAATTAAAATCACCTGTGATTTTACCATTGCCCAGAGATAACCATTATTAGTAGTTTTACTTACATTCTTTCAGAATTTTCTGTTTACACACAGAAAAACACTCTTTCTTAAACTGCAAAACACAGTTACGCAGTATATACTGGGGTTTTGCTTTTTGTTAATAATAAATTATGGACTTTTTTCATGTCGATAAATAAAGTTTTATATTTGAATCATATATTTAGCAGCTGCATAGAAACCCCTTATTGAGCTTTTCCTAATTTATTAAACCAATCTCTTATTAATGGGAATTCTGCTTATTTCCAATTTTTCAATGTTGTGAACAATGCTGCAATGAATCAAAGCAGGGTAACATTGGGTTTAAGAACTCAGGCTCTGGAATCAGAGGGCCTAGGGTTCAAAGCTCAGCTTACCAAGTACTCCATAATGCAATCTTCAGCTGCTTAAACCCACTGCAGAGTGGAGGGTTCTGGTTTAAGCATGAAAAGACATACGCTTTGCAAGGAACACTCTCTGAGCTGCCAGCACCTTGCTCAAGGACACTGAGTCTTCTCAGGGCAGTATAAGACCTGGGGCCTGGTCTGTACTGAGGCTTCTGAACCCATAGCCCAGAATCTGTGCTTGGAATTTCCTCTCCTTGTTGACCCTACCCCATCCAGGTCACCCCCACAGTTGTGAGCCTGAGGCCCAGGAGGCAAGCACTATCATACTCACCAGGGCTGGTAAGGAGGGGATGGGAGATGAGCTGGGTGACGGGCCAGGCAGGTTCAGGATATTAAACTTGGGCACCACGGCAACGCTGACCCTCCGGCGGGGCATGTTCTGTGGGAAGAGAAGGGATCAGGCCCACTGTCATGGAGGGGGCAGCACCCAAAATTCAGAAAGGCCTGGGAAATGCCTACTAATTCCAAATGCTGTGTTCAATGGATATCCTGGTTTTAGGGTAGTGATGGTGCTGGGGGTTGGTGTAGAGAGAGTGGCCAAAATTAACAATTTTTTTTTATTAGTGATGAGTGATTTCTCAACATGTTCTGATTTTAATTTCTCAGATCCTGAAGAGATGGAACAGAAATGATGCCCAGTCATTGGACAGTGTATGAAACCCTGGATAGTGTATGAAAATGATCTATGGCAATACCAAAGTTTGTGCATCATTTCATGTTCATTAGAAATGGTGCAGTACTGGAAGCCACGAGCAAGGGAAGGTTGGAGGATGAGCTAGCAAGGTTCGGAAGCTGAATGAGAGACTCTGTCCAGAGGTTCTTTTGCACCTGTGGATCCAAGAATGACTGATTTCCTGGCTGACTGTGGAAACTTCTGTCTTTCTTTCCCCAGTATTCCTTGAACATGCATACCTTTCCCAGCGAGAGGGACATGGACCGTGCTGTGCGAGGGACCCCATCTTCTGCAGCAGGAGGGAACAGAGAAGAACCCAGGTTAGTTCTCAGAGTAGGCTCCAGCAGGAAGCAGATAGCAGAAACTAAGCCAAGGTATCTATGGGCCAGAACTGACCCTCAAGGGATGTCCCAAGGGCCTAGGTGCAGAGGTCACTGAATTTGACACTTGACCTTTTGAAACAATCATCTGCAGAGTGGGTTTTTTTTGGGACACAGCCTTCATCCTAACTCCTCTGGGCACTATGAGAATCCCTAGTCTTGTACCTCTGGTCTCCACCTCACACCACCACACGGTCTCTGGGTTATGCCGTGGAGAGTATGTGAAGATTCCTCGTAGCAATACCAGGGCTTATTGGGTCATTTCTTGCTCATTCAAGGAAGGTACATTCACGGAAATTATGAGCAAGGAAGGTGTGGTGTCAATAAAAAATGGAAACGTGTTGACAACAGTAATTTCAATATGTCATCTACAAAATAATTCAGAACAAAAGAAACTAGCACCCCTGGGTTTTCTTCTCCTTAGTACATATATTAAGTGATATGTAAAATATGTAAAATTCATGTAAAATATTTAGCACCACACCTGGATAATACTACCACTAGAAAACACCAGCATGCGTAGAGAAAGGTTTTTGACAGCTCAATTCAGTTTGATTCAGTTTGACCAGTACCATCTAGTCTGTATAGCTGTCTATTCCTCATATTCATGTACTTTAGGTGTTTCTCTTGAAAAGCACATAACTAACACTTTTTCTTAATCTAATCTGAGGTTTTCTATTAACCAACAAGTCTAAGTTGTTTATATTTCTTGTGATTGATATATTTCTACCATCTCATTTTGTAGTTTATGTTTCCTTCATTAATTGAATTTTTTCTAACCTTCCCTCCCCCCAAAATTGGTTTGGAATTTATATATTTTAGTTGTAATCTTTAGTGTGCCCCCTTAAACTTTTAACATGTTACATGACATTAAATTTTAAATGAATCAAGATCTCTATCCTTTTCCTGAATCAACCTTAAAAAAAGATCACTCCTTTGAACTTAAATTATATTGTTTTTCAGTATTTTTTAAATTAATTAATTAATTAAATTTTGTTTTTGGCTGCCTTGGGTCTTCGTTGCTGCGCATGGGCTTTCTCTAGTAGCGGCGAGTGGGGGGCCATTCTTCATTGCGGTGAGTGGGCTTCTCATTGCGGTGGCTTCTCTTGTCACGGAGCATGGGCTCTAGGTGCACGGGCTTCAGTAGCTGTGGCACATGGGCTCAGTAGTTGTGGCTCACGGGCTCTAGAGCACAGGCTCAGTAGTTGTGGCGCACAGGCTTAGTTACTCCGCAGCATGTGGGATCTTCCCCGACCAGGGCTCATACCCATGTCCCCTGCATTGGCAGGCGGATTCTTAACCACTGTGCCACAAGGGAAGTCCCTGTTTTTCAGTATTTTTATTTTACTTTGTTTTTGAAATCCCAAATTATGATGATTGTTGTTTTACACAGTGAATGCTTATTTAGATTTACCCACATGTTTACAAATGTCTTTGATCACCATCCCTTCTTGCTTCTGACTTTCTTTTGATCTCAATTTTATTTTTCCCTAAGCACATCCTTTAGTTGTTCTTTTAGCAAGGATCTGTGAGAGGTAAACTTTCTCAGTTGTTGCCATAAAATGTTTTTACAAAGCCCTCAAGCTTGTATGATAATTTAGTTGGTAGTATTATCTCCAGGTTGACAGTTATTTTCTCTCAGCTCTTTGGACAATACTTCATTGTCTCCTGGTCCTATTATTGGTCTTGGAAATTGCCATTCCTTTGTGAATAATCCGTCTTCTCTCTGGTTATTTTTTTTTTTTTTTAACATCTTTATTGGGGTATAATTGCTTTACAATGGTGTGTTAGTTTCTGCTTTATAACAAAGTGAATCAGTCATACATAAACATATGTTCCCATATGTCTTCCCTGTTGCGCCTCCCTCCCTCCCACCCTCCCCATCTCTGGTTATTTTTAAGAACTGCACTGTGTCCTTGGGGTTCTAAAGTTTCTCTCTGATGTGTTTTTTTTTTTTTTTTTTTTTGCGGTACACGGGCCTCTCACTGTTGTGGCCTCTCCCGCTGTGGAGCACAGGCTCCGGACGCGCAGGCTCAGCGGCCATGGCTCACGGGCCCAGCCGCTCCGCGGCATGTGGGATCTTCCCGGACCGGGGCATGAACCCGTGTCCCCTGTATCGGCAGGCGGACTCTCAACCACTGCGCCACCAGGGAAGCCCTCTCTGATGTGTTTTTATTTCTTTTGCTTGGGAGTCTCTGTACTTCCTAAATGCAAGGATTCATGTCTTTCTTTAGTTCTGGAAAATTCTCAGATCCTGGGAAATTCCTTTGAATATTTTCTCTCCCTTATTCTCTCATTATGGATCTCCTAATAAAAGTATTTCGAAGTTTCTCATTCTATATCCCGTACCACATTTCTTTCATATTTAAATTAATTTATCCCTCTGAACTAAATTTTGGGTGACTTCTTCAAATCTGTCTTCTAGTTGACAAATTTTTTCCTCAACTGTTCCTAATCTGATGTAAACGTTGTACCAATCAGGATAAGCTAGGCTATGCTACAATAATAAACAACCCCAAAGCCTTAGTGGGTTATAACAACTAAGATTTATTTCTTGCTTTTGCTACGTGTCCATTTGCTTATGAGTTGGCAGCAGGCTCTGCTCTGCATCCCCTCACTCAAGACTCAGGCTGATGGAGCTTCTACTATTTTGGAGCAGTGATGGCTGTCATGTCTGGAGAAAGAAACATAAGGCAAATGGCACACTAGTTCTTACGGACCTCAGCTCAAATGCGACACATGTCCCTCCACTGACATTTAATGCCAAATCACATGGCCTCACCTAACTTCAAGGGGATGGAGAAGAAGTGTGCCCATCTGAATGGGCACATTCAGGAGGAGGAGATCTGAATATTGAGGAATAGCTTCAATTCTAATAACTACCACTCCTAAACAACTGAGTTTTTCATTTCCACGCCTCTATTCCTCATTTCTAGGATTCTATTTTATTCTTTTTTTTGATGGTTGTACTCTTCTATTCTCATATTTCTGATTTGTTCTTTTATGCCTTTAATAATTTTACCCATATCTTTAAAAAATGTATCAGATTGTTTTATTATCTGCTATCTTTAGCATATAATCCTGTGGTTTGGGTGTCTGATGATTCTTGCTTGTGGTAGATTGTTTTCCTATTTTATAATTCTATATTGTAAACTCATCTTCTGTGAAGCTTTACTTAGAGGATCCTGTGTCTCCTGGGCGCAGGGTGTGTCTCTCCAGAGCGACTTATGTTTGTTTCCGCGGTGTTCCTAGCAGCACCATTGTGATGTTCTTTTCAGAATCTCTGCATATTGCATCATCACTTTTGTTATGGCATGTACTTTGTGGGCATGCACTTTTCCTATGAGGAAGGAGAAAGTGTTTTTTTCTTACTAGAGCCCAGGGTGAAACAGACAAACTTCCTTGATTTGTTCCATTGTGAGTTGGTGAGTATTCCACAGACGCAGTCCTTGGAAAGTCTTAACTTTCTATGGGAGGCTCAGAGTCAACTCTCTGCCTTGGGTGTCCGAGGCCTCATCTCAGATTGCATGTGAGTGCAAAAGCCCAGAGCCCAGATAGCTGAGGCTGACTCTTATCCTCAAGGAAAGCTGCAGGGTCAGCTTGGTTTCAGTTCTCTTTTCTTTTCTTGTATCTGAGTATTTCAATTTCTTTTCTTGTGGAGTCAGCTATTCTTTTAGACTAATGTTTGCTTCACTTTATCCAGCAGAAATTTCTAAGTATTTGTAGTCAAAGGATTTTCAAGTTTTCCTGTCAGCCAAAACAGCAGAACCAGAAAATATTCTTTGTGTATGAAGAGTTCATACAGTTAATAAAATACCAATGTCACAAGTGGGCAAAGAATTAGAGAATTTACGCAAGTAGAAATACAAATGCCCAAGAAACATTTGAAAAGGTCAAGAAATACAAATTAAAACTATGGGAAGAGATACGATATTGGCCCATCAAAGTCAAAAATATTTTCAAAAAGAAAAGCCAAGAATGTCCACGGCACAATGAATTGAGCATCACCGTTACCCATTAAATGGAAATATCAATGGGTTATTTGGAAATAATTTGCTTTAAGAGCCTTATATGACATATATACACTAATATGTATAAAATAGATAACTAATAAGAACCTGCTGTATAAAGAAAAAAAAACATTAGTGACATAAACTCTGAATCTGTCTGTCATCAGAATTCCCCGTTAAAATGCAAATCCACCTGATAGAGGGAATGATTGTTCTTTATTAATCACAGAAAACTGAGCATATATTAGTTTGTCACCATTAAATATAGAGAGCAAATATACAAGGAATTGAACACAAAACTGGGGCATTTTTTACAGTAGAACGGACAAAGGTAAGATTTCAGGGATATATTTCAGTCAAGGGACAGCATGAGGGTCTCTAAGTGGGAAAAGATGCCTTGAGAACAAACCTCACTTGTTTCCCATTTTTTAAAGGTAAACCTGGAGTACTATGACTAGAGAGAATCTATGAGATATTTATATTGACTCTTGATTAATTTCTTCTAAAAGCTAGGCATTGCAATGACACTACTTTATTGATGATTCTGGTCACAACTCCTGTCAACTGAAGTTTGTGTTTTTTTCCCTCTCTGGATATTTGGTAAAACTGACTTTTCCCCTAAAGCTCCCCAGTGACTATTCAATTCTCTGTTTCAGTTTGTTTAATAAAGATCTTATTTATACAGAAAAAAAAAGAGCCTTCTACATATTCCTTTCCCCTGAGCTAGTATTTACACTTCTGGAAATCTACCTTAAGGAAATAATCCAAAATGCAGGCAATCAGCATGTTTCATATTCAGAAAAAAAAAAATAGATTTTTTTTTCTTCTGAATGTGTATCATCTTTCTTGAAATCAGAGATTTTTTTTTTCACTGTAGTCTTCAGGCACAGACAAAGACTGCATATATGACAAAGAAGTCATATAAAAGCTTAAAGAACAACCACCATCAGGGAATGGTCACAGAGTATCTGATGGGCACATCTGGCCCCTCTGCACCAGCCCAAGCTGAGGTGTAGCTTGGAAAAACAGTGGAGTGGGAACAGATGTGTGAAAACTACCCATTCACCATTCAACACTCCACTACCGGCTCCCATCTGATTGTAAGCACTTTCTCAGGCCCCCAGACTGAACGTGGGACTCTGCCATGTGCGCCCATAAAATCTGCTTACATCTATCACAGCACTGCTTACACTGCCTTGCCCTCACCACAGGCTGGGAACTCCTCTGGGTCGGGGGCTGGGTACACTTCACCTCTGTATTCCAGTATCACGTGGGCACACCGGAGATGCTCAATAAACACCTGTAGAATGAATGGATGAGACTCACGGGCAACTGTGCTCTTTCCATAAATCATGGGTAAGGTGGTTCACAGGAGACCCTGCACCTTGCAGGACAATACTGTAAGAGTGCACGTGTTAGGATTTCTTTGGTGGTAGCTTCTCCAACTTCCAACACTGACAGAGAGAGATTTCTTAGAGGCCCAGATGCATGTGGGTCAGGAGCCTTGCTGCCAAGACAAAAGCAGACGGTCTGGAGCATGTGTACGCTGCCTTTGGACCCTGGGAAGCGTCACTGATATTCCCCAGGAAACTTGTGAAACCTCCTGTTTATAAAGGTTTCTCCATCTGTTATACTTTGTGTACTTTCCCTCCTTCTGCTCTTGGTAACACGGATGTTTGCATTCCAACAGGGATTCCTGTTGCTAAAAGGTCTGTCTTCTCCTGCTAACACCACACCTCATCAGCCAGAGCCCAAACCCTGGCAAGCTCCCAAGGAGAGATACTGGTCCACAGCACCGTCCTCCTCCTCCTGGACTGCGGCAGAGCCTCCTAACGCGTCTCTCCATCCCTCAATGTCCACACTCTCCTAATGCATCGTCCACTCTGAAGTCAGCAATCTTCTAAAAATAAAATCTGACTATGTCAGCTGGTGTAAACCCACCGGTGTCTCCTCACTGCCTGGAGGACAAAGACCCAGATTGTTCACAGGGCTTGGCATGTGGCCCTGGTCTAACAAGTCTTACCTTCAACATGTCATTGTCACGCTCCAACACCCCAAACCACAGCAGACTGTTTGTTTCATAGTCTTCTCAGCCCAACCTCCACGCCTTTGTACATGCTATTTCCTCCACTTGGGGTGTATTTCCCCCTTTAGCCTGGAGAACTCCTACTTTTACTTTAAAACACTGCAACTCTCCTACTGTATAGCACAGGGAACTATATTCAATAGTCTGTGATACAATGTTCACTGCAGCACTATTTACAATAGTCAGGACATGGAAGCAACCTAAATGTCCATCGACAGATGAATAGATGAAGAAGATGTGGCACATATATACAATGGAATATTACTCGGCCATAAAAAGGAACGAAATTGAGTTATTTGTAGTGAGGTAGATGGACCTAGAGTCTGTCATACCGAGTGAGCTAAGTCAGAAAGAGAAAAACAAATACCGTATGCTAACACATATATATGGAATCTAAAAAAAAAACAACAAAAACAGGTCAGGAAGAACCTAGGGGCAGGACAGGAATAAAGACGCAGACGTAGAGAATGGACTTGAGGACACGGGTAGGGGGAAGCGTAAGCTGGGAAGAAGTGAGAGAGTGGCATGGACATATATACACTACCAAATGTAAAACCGGTAGCTAGTGGGAAGCAGCTGCATAGCACAGGGAGATCAGCTTGGTGCTTTGTGACCACCTAGAGGGGTGGGATAGGGAAGGTGGGAAGGAGACGCAAGAGGGAAGAGATATGGGGATATATGTATATGTATAGCTGATTCACTTTGTTATAAAGCAGAAACTAACACACCATTGTAAAGCAATTATACTCCAATAAAGATGTTAAAAAAATTATAAATAAATAAATAACAATGATATTCTCCTGAAAAAAAAAAGTCTGTGATAGACCATAACAGAAAAGAATATGAAAAGGAATGTATATATATGTATAACTGAGTCACTTTGCTGTACAGCAGTAATTAACACAACATTGTAAATCAACTATACTTCAATAAAAAACAAAACGAAACAAAACAAAACCACAGCAACTCAATATCAAGTGGAACCAGATGGCCCTTCCTCTGTGCTTCTATAGCAATCTGTATAGAACTTCTTTTAAAAAGAGTATTTCTTTAAAGCATTTGTCTTGCCCACGAGTCTAAAAGTTATCTCAGCAGTATTTCCTTTACCCAGGTTCTCACTCCACCCCTCTGCCCAGACTCCATCTCTCACCTGCATTACTATAATAGTCGCTTTGTGGGTTTCCCTGTCTCTGGCTTTACCCCAGTAATGTAATTGCCACATCACTGCCAGAGGGAATCTTCTAAACTATATATGATCATGTCATTTCCCTGATTAAAATCTTTGGTTGGATCCCTAATGCTTTCCAGAATAAAGTGCAATTTCCTTAGCATGTGCTGCCCAAAGTGGGGACCCCAAAGCACAAAGGTTGTAAGGTTTGGGGTGTGCCACTCTCACAAAGGAGGTTGAATTCTTGCAGCCTATGGGCTTTGCATTAGTGATCAGTTTCTCTGGTTACTTTTATTAGGAGTTGCTTGGGGGCCATTCATGATTTCTGGTTCCAGGCCCCCAAGCTCACAGGAACAGTGACTGTGAGGCCCTGTGGGCAGCATTGGGCCAGGCAGCAAGCTTTGCTCACCCTAACACAGGTCCTGGGGCTGTCCCATAGGTATGATGCTAGCCTGGATCCATCAGGGACCCAATATTACAGGGCCAAGGTCGGGGGTGGGCAGGAACCCAGTTTCTTACCAGAGGGGCCACAGCTGCGGCTTGAATTCTGATTTGCAAGTTTTTTAAACTCCATGAGCTCTGCATGGTCCTTCTCATACGTCCTCTTCAGGTTCTCCACATACTGCATCATCACTTCTGTTGCTTTCGACATGCGCTTTTCCTGCAGGGAAGAAGAGTGTGAACACACAGGGCATTTGGATGAAAAGCTCATCAGCACTGTTTGCTCTGAGCCAAGCTCTGGGCTGGGGGACTTGAAAGGATACAAGGACCAATCAGACGTGACTCTGCCCTCTAAGAGTTTGCTGTCGGTGATGTGAGTTGAGACAGGGGCTCAGGCACCTGCACTCAGGGATAACAAGGACGAGCCCAGCCACAAAGCCTCAGGAGATGAGAGGGAGCAGAGTCATCTCTGCTTGCAGAGAATTGGTCAGGGGAGGCTTCTTGAGACGGAGTGAAGTGCTGTAGCATCTGGGCACATAGCTATGGGCAGGAGAGACAAAGAGCATTAGCCAGGGAACTCCAAGAGCCAAGGTCCAGAGGCAGGACATCACAAGGCTTCTATCGAGGTGAGGATTTCCCCTCCAGACAGGATCCTTTGCAGAGTGAAAGGGGATGCCATCACGAATTATGCTGGGACAATAAACATATACCAGAATTGTCTGGAAAGCCAGGAAAGCACAGGTCATCCTACTCATGTAGGAATCAGCAAATGGCTGGGTTTGTTCGCAAGAAGAAAAGGTGAGTTAGGGCTGGGTTGTGAAGGACCTTGAATGCTAGACTAAGGAATTTGGACTTATTCTGAAGGAAGAGGGGAGCCATCGAATGTCTTAAAGTAAGGGAGTGTCATAATCAGGTCGCCAGTGGAGACTGGACTGAAGGGTGTGAGACTGGTGGCAGCAAGAGCAACAAGAGAAGAGAGGATGAGTGCCTGAACCAGTCCAGTGGAACCAGAGAAGACAGTGAGGACAGAGACACGGAAGCCACTTGGAGAAGGGTGAAGGCTGGAGTGAGCCGTGCGTGGGCTGAGAAACACTTTCACGAGGGCTGTGCAAAATGGGGAAGAGTCTTCTCTACTGACACCCCGTGGATCCCTCAGAGATCCTTGCCCGCGGCCTGCCTGTCCACAGAGGGACATGCTCAGTGACTGTCCCCTGGACAAAGTCCCCACAGCCCTGAGCTGAGACCAGCCACTTCCCTAAAGCCCTCCCTTGTTGCTGCTCCCAGCTGGAGTGGCTTCCTGGGTGCTGCTGCTGAGTTGGGTGCCCTTTCGCCGGAAGCACATGGGTGGGACAGCCCCGTGGCTTGTCCTTCCTTCATTCTATGAGAACTGCCCAGGGCTGGGCCCCAGGAACACCCCTGTCATGCAAACCACGCAGCAGGACATGGGTCCACAGTGACAGCAACAGTGATAACGACACCCAGGTGCTTTACAAGTGGCACAGTGCCCTGTATGGCAGGTACTGTCAGCATCCGCATTTTACGGTTGGAGAAGCTGGAGCACAGAGGCCCAAGGCCACACAGTGAATCCTTGTGGAGCCAGGATGAGAACTCAGGCGGTCTGACCCCACAACACCATGCTGGATCAGGGTGGCACCCTGAGTGCCTCACGACTTCAAAGTGGCTGCGAGGGAGCCAGACTTGGGCCTGCACCCCAGCTTTGCCCCACGCTAGTGCTATTACCTTTCTGAGACTTCACGTCTTCATCAGGGGATAAGATTACTTACTTTACAGAGTTGCTGGGAGGATTAATGAAACAAAGCAGTTTTTCCTAAAGCACATTTTGCCAAATACTAGTTCCCTGGGAGTTGAATAGGTATTTTGTGGGAACAAGAAGGGGGAAGTGATTCTTTACTCAAATACATTTGAGAAATATGTCGGTAATGTTAAACAGACTTTTTCATTACAGGACTTCTCAAAGCCTTGCTTATGCCAACATACATTAGAAATCTCCAAGAAAGGAAGGTAGTATGCAGCAGTTCTCAAATGTGGGTATCCACAGAAAGCTTTTTCTGGGGAGCACCTCAAGAATATGGTGGGCCTTCAAAAATACACGGAGACGACTACGATTATGGACGTAGGATGTCTGGCACAGAGGAAGCCATCCGTAAGCAGTATCTGTAGTTGCCACTGCTTACATCCCTGCTCCAGTTACTGCAGACAGAGCAGAGCTCACCTGGCGGACGGCCCCCACCATCTCGGCACGGCTGGAGAGGCGGGCAGCCAGGCGGTGCAGGACAGCGATGTCCTCCAGCAGCTTCTGGTAGGTCTCCCGGTGCTCACAGTGGTGCCAGAGTGAAGCTGAGGACTGAGGAGGGAGAAGGAACATCACATGGGGTCCTCACAGACAAAGACTTGACCAGGGCTGTCACAAGACGAGCCCTGGCCCCATCCTGGCCGAGAGGAGGGGCCTCGGCAGGGCCCAGGCGATGGCTACTGCTGGGATTGGAGAAGCCCAACGTGGACACTCTGTAGCTGGCTGGCCTGAAGGAAGGGAATCACTTCTGGGTCTCTGGTCCCCAGGGTGCTCCCTTTGCCATCCCAGGTCATCCAGCCCCCTCCTGAGAGGCTGCCAAGGGCTCAGAGGCCTTAACCACAGCCCTGAGGTAACCAAGCCTTTGGGATCTCGGCCTCAGCTCCGCCCAGCTCTGAGGAAGACTGCCTGGCTCAGGGCCTTGGCCCCATTTCTCACTTCAGGAGACTCTACTTGGTGACTGAGAAAAGCAGGAGACCCGGCACAGCCCTTGGGGAAAGTGTCTCCTGCAAGGATTCCCCAATCAGGCTCCACAATTACCGTAATGGAAGCTTTGAAGTGTTCCAGTTCCTTCTCTGTGTTCTCCTCTGTCAGGTTGCGTTCCCTCTCCGCCTGGTTAATTCTAGATTCTAGGGTGTAGCTGTCATTTCTAAAGGCCAAGGACAGTTGTACAAACACGTTCTGTTGGGAACAAGAGTGTTGGAGAGGTGCTAGGAGGAGTTAGTGCTGGGAGCAAGGCTCCTGGTGGAGTTTTTGCTCAAGGATTTTAAATCAGCTCCTGGAACCAGCCCCCAAAGCAGCCAAGAACAAGTGAAACTCTCCCTTAATGAAGTAAACTGCACAAAAGATGGCGAAATAGTAACCTGAGGTCCATGCCAGGTCCTTCCCAGGACCAGAAGACCAAACACATTTTACTGAAAAAGAATAAGAGAATAACACTTTGCTTTTTCCTGAATGTCAAGAAAATAACATCCTGTATATGGGTTTAGATAAACTCGGGCCAACACAGCTGATTGCGTAAGCAGTTTGGATTCATGCTAGGATTTATGGCATGCGGGTTCTGGAGATTTCACATGAAACCACTGTATTTAAAGAAACCCCACTTGAGATGTAGGCCTGTTGACTCAGAGCAAACTTCAACCAGCATCTTATCTGAATATTCCAAATCCTACGCTGAAAGCAGCTTTTACAAGCTGCCAGGAGATTAAACAAAGCCAAGTATGATCCTGTTAGGAGAAGCTTTCTGGGACAAATATTCCATGCCAAAAATGCGGCCTGCATGAATGAACTTTGAAAGGTGGTGTTGATCAGACATGGAATTCCTGGTCTAATAGGAAACTACTGGGGAGGAGAAATAGACAGATGGACTCTACACAGGAAGGAAGCAATGGCCTTCATTTTTACAGCCCTCATTTACCTTGCCTGTGTCAAGTGGTAGATTTACACCCTTAGGGTGAGTTGATTCTGCCTGAGCATCTGAAGTTCATGTAACATGGCCCACGGGGGGCAGACATCTCCAGACGGAGAACTGAAGACCCTGAACTGCTCGATGATGATGATGATGAGGGCCACATTGAAAGCTACTCCCTGTTGAGTATCTGCTATACGCCAGCACTGGCAGGAGTTTTATGCACCTTAGCTTGTTTAATCCCTCAACAATCCTCTGCCATAAGAACTGTTATGTCCACTTTATGGGTAAAGAGACCGAGAGCAGAGAGGTCATTAACTTGTTCAAGGTGTCACAAGGGAGTAGCAGAGCCAGAATTCAGCCTCAGACGATTTTATTCCAAAGCCTGTGCTCCTCTCACCATGCTGAGTACAGATTGTGTCAGCACACACCTGAGGACAGGAGCGCACCCTTAACCAAAGTGCCCGCGGCCATCACCACCAGCGTCAGTGGGTGGGGATTCTCTGTCTTGCCCAAGCCTCAGTCAAGTTTATCAATAATGCTCAATATTTAGTTCTCTATAACTGGGTTATCCCCTTAATGGCAGTGTGATATAAAGAGCCCTGAAGTCAGTCAGAACACTTGACTCCAAATGCTGATTCTGCTAAGCACTGGGTCTGGGATCTCAGATAACTTATTTAATCCCTCAGTTTCCTCCTTTGTTCTGCTACCTGCTCTACCTGTTTCTCAGAGCTGATGGGGGGGTCAGCTGAAAGGATGGATATGTGTGTGCCAAGGACTGTGAGTTCTACGTCTGTGTGCCAGGTAATTGTTACTATCTGTGCCAGATATTTTACGCAGTCCATCTCCCTGTGCTTATGGGGTCCACCGGGTCTCAGTAAGTGTATGTTCGTTTTCTTGTTATCAAGGGTAAACTGTAAAATCTTCCATCCTCCCAACCCGGAGTGAAGTATTCTGGAATCATCCATGTTCTTGCTCCCCTCCTTCTATCAATTCCAATGTAATTGTCATGGAAACAAACTACTGCTGGTGCCGGAGGTCCTCACTGTCTCACCTCCGATGCATTCTCTTTGACCATGTACCCCTTCGACAGAACGAAATGCAAATTCCTCTGAGCTCACTCACCAGCCCCATTGGGACAGCTTCTCTACAGAGACAAGGAGGCCCCGAGGAGAATCATGGGAGAATCAGGGAAGGTGGGAGAGCTGACAGCATAGCCACCACCTTGGCTGAGCTGGCTTCCTTACGTCTGAAACCCTCAGAAGGAAAGCACCTTCTTCCTCCAGATCAAAGTCTGAAACGTGAAATCTGACCATCTTTTAATAATTTTGAAATAAATTTGATTCAGTTCTGCAGCCTCCCAGCTGCTCTGTGTATCTAAGTCATACTTTTAAAGAAAACAAACAACCGTTGAAGAAATGTGGAACTTCCAGCTACCGTCTCATCCCTGACGAAATTTGACAAAATCTTCCATTAACTGGAGTGGTGGTCGGGGGCTTGGTGGCTCAATAGGGCTGATCACGATGCCCATATTCCCCCCATGGCCACTCATTCTCATGTTTGTATAAAAATGTCAGGAGCAGAGGCTGGAGAAGGAAATGTTCTGAATGAACCCACTCAAGCTCAAGTACTCAATTTCATAAAACACTGGAGTTACTTACCTCAACTTCCTTTTCAGTGAGTGGAGGGGCACTGTGAAAAAGAAAAGACATGCAAATGAACTTTATCCAACCTTTGAAATAAACCAAAAGGTGCCTTTGAACAGCACGCAGACCAGGTGTTTCCAGGAATTAGAGTAAGCAGGGCTGGCGAGATGGAAAAGATGCAGGGTACCCTTTGTGTGAGTTCTGTAACCCGTGAGATATTCGCCAAGATAGTGACTCCTGCAGAGGAAGTATGGTGGAAACTATTAGATCCTGGGGTCAGTGCTCCACCAGTGCCTCTACTAAGTGTGACTTTGGATGAGTTATTTAATCTAAGTTATTTAATCTCATCTGTCAATTGGGAATAATATCTACCTTGCAGGAGTCTTATAAGGAATATATATATGTATGTATAAATGTGTATATATATGTGTCTATATTCACCTATATATGACATTCACACGTGTATGTATGTGTATATATATGTACATATGTGTATATTCATATGACATCCACACTCAGCAGGCACTCAGGAGATGTTTATTATTATGACTAACTCACAGGCATGCTGTGAGGACTTAATAAAAGACTATACAAGCTCTATACTTCATAAGTTGTATACATCTGAACAGCCATTATAATTTTTCTGGGACTGCCCAGGTCTGCAAAGCCTGACCCTCCTCCTGCCTCTGAGGGGTGTGACAAGGGTGCATGTGAGCCAGAGGATAGACGGTAGGGAAGAGTGGCCAGAGCTCTTCTCCACAGCAAGAGCCTCTTCTGATGGCTGGAATCAGAGTTTGGCCGAGAGAGCCCCAGCTGGTGCAGAGGGTGCGGTTCCCACAGCAAGCATCCTCCGCTCTGCACCCTTGCTCGGCTGCTGCTCTGGCTGGTGACTAAAGCAAGCCCTGCTCTGAAACCCGGACGACGTAAATAACGCACCGGGCCCTTTCCTGTGCTGGGGTGGGAGAACGGGGAGGAGTCCTACTGGCGTCACAGGACTTGGCAACCAGCATGCCATCGATAAGGTTCTCAGGAAACACAGCTTCCTCCCTTTGACGGGTGTGGAGGGACCCCGAGAGCAAAGGTAGGGGTCAGCAATCTCTGCAAGGGGTTGGTTCTCACCCCTGACTAGGGACTATGAGAACCTTCCTGTCAGGATGAGGCAACAAGACCCCATGGCCATCAAGTCAGCAGAGTACAGAGCACGAGATAAACAAGTGCAAAGCTGTGTGAGGCTTGCAGTTCTGGCCACAGGCCCACCCGTCAGGCCCTTTCCTCTGGGGGCCAGCCAACACAATCTCAGCTGTCATATAGGACATGCACATCTTGCTTAAATGGGTTATCAAACTCACTGAGCTTGCGTTTGATTCCTGGCTTTGTTTGGATATTATGTGAAAATTACGTTTTCATCGATTATTAACCAAACTTACTTTTCTACCTTGATTACTCACGTTCTGCTTTTTTGCTATAGAACGCATTTTTGAAAAATGTACAAGGCCCTGAGGACCCAGGGAGGTGTGGTTTAGGTAAAGAAGCCACATGACAAGGTCAGCTCCTGAAGCAGAGAGCTATGCCTCATGAACTGGCACAGGCAGGGAGGGGCAGAGCCATTACCCTCCAAAAAGGTGGAGGCCTAGCAGGTGACGTACAAGGAGACCACTCTGGATGTGCCTCAGAATTCAAACTGCCTTAATAGGCCTTAGAATAAAATCAAAGGCCTCTGCGAACTGGCCCCTACCGGATTCTTCCCACTCTTCAGCCACATTCGCCATTCTGCTCTTCAAACACACTTACGTTGTTGTGGCCCCAGGGCCTTTGCATTTACTGTTCTTTCCTTTTTTTCATGCTCTTACATTTGCAATTCAGTAGTTTTTAGTATATTCATAAAATTGTACAACCATCATTACAGTCAATCTTAGAACTTTTTAATCCTCCCAAAAAGGGACCCTATACCAATTAGTGGTCACTCCCCCAATCCCCAGCCCTATACAATGACTAATCTACTTTGTCTCTGTGGATTTCCCTATTGTGGGTATTTCATATAAATGGAATCATACAACACATGACTGATTTCTTTCACTTAGCAAAATGTTTTTGAGGTTCATCCATCTGGTAGCATATATAAGTATTTCATTTTTATGGCTGAATAGTATTCCATTTTATGGATATATCTGATTTTATTTATTTATTAGCTGATGGACATTTGGCTTGTCTCCATTTTTAGCTTTTATGAAAAATGCTTGTTATTGAACATTCACATACAAGTTTTTGTGTGGACATATACTTTTCATTTCTCTTTGTTATATACCTAGGAGTGGAATTGCTGGGCCATACGATAACTGTATGTTTAACTTTTTTTTTTTTTTTTGCAGTACGTGGGCCTCTCACTGCCGTGGCCTTTCCCGCCACGGAGCACAGGCTCCAGACGCGCAGGCCCAGCAGCCATGGCTCACAGGTCTAGCCACTCCGCGGCATGTGGGATCTTCCTGGACCGGGGCACGAACCCGCGCCCCCTGCATCGGCAGGCGGACTCCCAACCACTGCGCCACCAGGGAAGCCCTGTTTAACTTTTTGATGAACTGTTATTCCAAAGTGGCTGTACCATTTTACTGAGAATTTCAATTCCTCCATATCCTCACCAACATTTGTTATTTCCCATCTTTTTTATTAAAACAATTCTAGGGATATAAAATTATATCTCATTTTAATCATTTATGATAAATCATTCATTTAATGAATTTTTCATTTATTATTCATGATAAACCACTTGAATTTGCATTTCCCTAATTACTACTGATGCTGAGCATTCTTTCATGTGCTCATTGACCCCCATATATATTCTTTGAAGAAATGTCTATTTAAATCTTCTGCCCACTTAAAAAAATTAGTTGTCAACACTACTCAGCCATAAAAAAGAATTGAAATTTTGCCATTTGCAGCAACATGGATGGACGTGGAGGGTATTATGCTAAGTGAAATAAGTCAGACAGAGAAAGAAAAATACTGTATGATACCACGTATGTGGAATCTAAAAAAATACAACAAACTAGTGAATATAACAAAAGAAGAAGCCAACTCACAGATATAGAGAAGAAACTAGTGGTTACCAGTTGGGGGGGAGGTGGGGAGGGGCAAGATAGGAGTAGGGGATTAAGAGGTACAAACTATTATGTATAAAATAATCTATAAGGATATATTGTACAACACAGGGAATATAGCCAATATTTTATGATAACTATAAATGGAGTATAATCTTTAAAAATTGTGAACACTCTGTTGTATACCTGTAACATATAATACTGTACATCAACCTCACTTCAATTAAAAAAATTTAAAATTAGTTGTTTTTTTTATTGAGTTATAAGAGTTCTTCGAAGATATATTATAGAAACAAGTCGCTTATCATATATGTGCTTTGCAAATATTTCCTCCCATTCTGGGGGTTGTCTTTTCACTTTCTTGATGGCATTGTTCACCTATGAACCCCACCTGCTTCTCTTTGAGTTCGAACCACCTCACCTGGCCCTTTATTATTCTTTTTGTTTTGGGTGTATTAGTCCTGTCTGAACTATTGGACTTTGACCCTTCTGGGGTCAAAAATCAAGTCTGGTGCTCCTGTGTCCTATCTACAATTGAATACAGGGGCCACCCAATATGTGGTCTTGTGCAACCCATGCCCCAATTTTACCTTCCAGGGAGAGACTTGTGGACCCGCAGTTTGCGAAGCAGCACATCAGAAATATTGGGCATGACATCCAGGCCACTCTTTGACTCTTCTTCCTCAATAGCTGGGGAGAGTTCAGAAGGGGGCCCTGAAAAAAAAAAGTGTTTAATTTATAAAATGTAATACTCTTGGCAATTTGCTTCAGGGGGTAAGGAATAGCTTTAACATTAATTGGAACCTGGTTATATGCCAGGGGCTTTATAATTGTTATTTTATCTTCACAATGACCCAATGAGTTAGACCTTAATCATCCCATTTTTCAGGTGGGTAAACTAAGACTCAGCAAGATTAATAACTTGCTTAAGGTCACAGAACTGGTAAATGGCATAGGCTTCAAATAATTCTATCTGCTCTAAGTTCTATGTTCTTCCCATTGCTCTCCATGGTACCAAGCAGGCTCTTGTGTCTGGGGTCTGAGGTTGGTTTCTGGTAACTGGAAAATTGTTGGCTCTTTGGCTATAAAGTTTGGAAAAGTCCCCTCTCTTTGGCAGGCTTCTCAAGAGGCCTGCTGCCCAACTATTCTTCCTCAGATGAATTCAGAAGTTCTATCATCTGTGTCCTACTTAGAAATCAGCATCTGGTTCCACATCCCCATAGACAGGAGTAGAAACAGGGTTTTTCCAGAGTAAAGCTAAGGTCATTAGATCTTTTACAGATCTCAGAAATAGATGCCTCCTCATCAACAGAACCAATAAATAGCCTTTTTTTTTTTTTAATCTCCTAAACCTGTCGTGGGTTTGTGCTCTGAAGGCAGAAAGAACAAACCAAGTACTCTCTTTCCCACTAATTTTTCTCCTGCTTGAAGACAGCTCTTGCACCTCTCCAAAGCTTCCCTTCTCCAGGTTGTAGCCCGATTTTCCCAACTGTTCACTGCGGCCTCTAGATGCCACCCCCTGACTGCACACATTCTGGTTGTTGCTGTCCCAGAGCCCAGATGTGCTCTAACAAGCTCTTAGCTCAGGAGCACTGTGGCAAATGGTCTTGGCATTGACATTAGTTATTCATTTAGCACTGACTTGCTGTGCCCTACACTATGGGCTCACAGCACATTTAGGATTAAAAGCCTTGAATCTCTTTTACTTGAACCAAATCAGGTATCTTCGTCCCATACAATGGTTATTTTCCATTTGCACGCAGGACTTTTAGTTATCCGTGTTTTGCCGTCTTTCATGGGTTTGACCCAACAGATTTCCAGAACTGTAGTCCAGGCCAGAGATCAGGACTACGGGCAAGGTTGCGGTAGCCATCTAAATGGAGCTAAGATTGGGAGTCATGTGAATTAGAAGCCTCCCCAAGGGAGACCATGCAGAGAGAAGAGGAGGTATAGTTTGGCTCCAGGTAAACAATGTTTAAACACTTTGAGCTTCCCGATAACTGAACAGTGTTCATGAGTTTCCTGGTACTCAAGGAATCCAGCAAAGTCCGGAGGACCATCTGTCAGAGTCAGGGCAGTCAGCGATCCTTCTTTGGATATGAGATTCAACTCATATCAGGTAGCTAGTTCTCTTAGTTACCTGTCACCTCTTGGGTTCTGTCCTGACACTTACTGCTGTCTGACGTTTCCATGTGACAGATGGCAAACCTTGTGGTGCCTCTGGTCACCCTCTACCTTTATGTATTCCCCACTGCACCCAGCAGAGAGATAATGAAGCAGTGGGCTCCTGAGAAATCTATGATTGACATAACCGTATGAGGTCTAATAATCACAGGGAAGTCATACGAGGGGATTTTGCCTAGAAAAGTCCGCTAGGTAGAACCCCACTCCCCAAAAAGGGATGGGTTTCTAGCCCTGCTAAAATGGCTGTCTTAAGAGTGATCCCAGAATTTCCCTGGTGGTGCAGTGGTTAAGAATCCGCCTGCCAATGCAGGGGACATTGGTTCGATCCCTGGTCCGGGAAGATCCCACATGCCGTGGAGCAACTAAGCCCATGTGCCACAACTACTGAGCCTGCGCTCTGGAGCCAGTGAACCACAACTACTGAGCCCTCATGCCACAACTACTGAAGCCCACGTGCCTACAGCCCATGCTCTGCAACAAGAGAAGCCACTGCAATGAGAAGCCCGCGCACCACAACGAAGAGTAGCCCCTACTTGCCACAACTAGAGAGAGCCCACTCGCAGCAACGAAGACCCAACGCAGCCAAAAATAAATAAGTAAATAAAAATTATAAATAAATAAATAAATAGAGTGATCCCAGAACCTGCCACCCTCCTGATCTCAACCAAATTAACAACAATAACAACAACAAAAAATTTAAAGTCAACTAAAAATAGACCAGCAACTCTCAAGTACAGGAAAAGGCAATAATCTTTAAAAATAATGGCCAGAGAAAAACAGAACTTACTAGAAATAAATGTAGAGCTCCCACCCTTGATAATCCTTCCTTCCTCCCTCAAAGAATCAGTACTGAGAGGAAGATGTGAGAGGAAACGTTGTGACAAACTTTTGTAGTCACTTTTGTGACTACAGAGCCGGGAGAAGTGGACCGAGGGGTGGGCAGGCAGCTGCAGAGGCGATTCAGAAAGTTTCTCTAGAGTAGAAGGATATCCATCCCACCATAAGAACACCCAACAAGACAAAAAACTGCCTGTGCTGCTATTTGCTTTTCGTACTGAGGAGGAGGGAAGAGGAGAAGCAGAATGACAGCATAGTATTCTACCAGAGCTGATGATCCCAAACAACACAGAGGGACTTACCAGAAAGGAAAGTAAGAGAAAACAAATAAAACAATCCCTTCTGATAGAGTGAGTGACAGGAGACACATAGAAAGCCCCAACTGAAGCTGTCACAACCCCTACCCCCATCCTGCACTTCTGAGAAATAGCAGAGTGGCCAAATTCTTTGGATTTTGTCTATCTTTTCCTTCCTTTATCTGGCAGGGGAGTGAGAGTGGCTGCTGGGAATAGTTGGGTTAAGTGTGGAAAATAAACACCTGGGCAGATTGTCCCTATAATTCTACCCTGAACTGGTGAAATAATCCATGCCCCACTACTGCCCACCCAAGGGAATAAGATATGCCCCCACTTCAGTGGAATAAATTCAAGTGTTAGACTATTAACAGAGTTATAGAAGAAGAGCAGAAACCAACCCACAACACCACTATCCACAGCACCAGCTGAACTTCCTCTTTTCCCCACCACCCAAGCAATGACAACGCAGACACAAAATACCCAGTCCTCAACTAAGAGCTGCCAGGAGGACAGAGATCTCAGAAAAGGTAGGAAAAAGTCGGTGAAAATTGACCTACACAATATATCTAGGTCAAGAGAAAATCCAGGTAGAAATGTCCATATCAAAAAAAAATTAAATGAAAACAAATGGCATGGCAACTACACAAAAATAGTATAGTCAAAAGAGGAAGGAAAGAGGAGAGGAAGGTATAAAGGAAAGAAGAAAAGAAACATGCTGGAGACAGATGTCAGAATAGAAACATAGATGCAAGAAACACATAAAATGCATTTTTTGTGCAAAATGTATACCACAAATGTCTTGACTCAAGGAGAAATTAGAACCTGAAAAAATGAAAATAGGAATCAGAGGTGAGATGAGAGGATCGCACAAAATGGAAGAAGATTACAATTTAAGGAAATAAACTGAAGACCAAAATAACAAAATGAAGCAAAAAATTCTAAAAATATAGAACTAACCAATATGTTGGAAATATGCAGGAGTAAAACAGATAGAGCCTCAAGCCGAATTAGTGGGAGAGATTGAGATGAGCACAAGGAAGTAAAGAAGGAAAGAAAGATTAAAGTATTGAGAGGTAGAGTAATGGACCTACAGTGGAGACACTGAGGAGAAATTTACAGATTACGGTGGCTCTGAAGCAGTGAAAAAACAAAAGGAACAAAGAACACATTCAAAGACATAAGAGAAGAAAAAATTTCCTCCACTGAGAGAAAAGCTGAACTTGCAGACTGAAAAAGCACACCAAGAAAAAAAATATATATATATACATATATATAAAACCTTACTCTTTTCTATGCATGTATATATATCTTATATAGATCCATAGCTATATATGAACATAAAAATGCTTCTCCAACTACCCTCATAGAAAGAGTAAGTAACCTACAGGGAAAGGTAAGGGTTGAGAGGTGCTGGAAATAAGCTGGTCTCAGACTTCTCTACAACACTGAATACAGCGTAACATCTACAAAGCTCTGGGGAAAAGAGTGATCCAGAATTTATAACCATCTAAGCTGTCCTTCAAGAATAAGAACATTTTCAAACATGCTAGAATTCAAGGAAAATGCACTCTAAGCCCTTCTAGGAAAACTATTGGATGATGAAATCCAGCTAAACAAGACATAAATCAAAATCATAAGCTTGGGAATTGTGAGCCACAGTAAAGGGACTGGTGGTGAACATTAAATTCACTTACATATAAGCTTAAAGCTAAACAACTATGGAAATTATGGTTATAGAATGGAATGTAAATGTTACAACCTTGAGAGTATAAAAAGAATAACTTATCATTTGTATAGGTGGAGATGGAAAGGTTAGGAAGAAATATGAAAGTGGGAAGAAATACTGCCGTTCTCATCTTTCCCTGCAATAATCCAAACTTGAAATATGTAATATAAAAACGAACCTCAATGACTCCAAACCCTTAATGCATTTCATAATATCTATTTTAAAACTTTTTAAAACTAACCTCTTTTTTTTTTTTGGAGGAAGCAATTACCAAAATTCAGCAAGCCCTACAGTTTCACTTCACTTTAATTCAAGTTCAATTAAATTTTCATACTTTTTATTAAAAAAAAGTATATGGAGCAATCTATAATCTCCCTCACTCCTTCTGTATTTGTGGGAAAGGGGATGTTTGATGTAAGCGATTTTTACTTTCTTCTTTGTATTTTTCACTGTTAGTTGAATTTTTTGAAAATCGACGAGCTATTTTTAATAAAAACAGTAAAATTATTTTAAAAATATCTGCCTATACCACCTCATTCCAATGAAAGCTTTTGTTTCTGGCAATCTCCAGGACTTGGAAAAGTAACTTTGGGGGCTTCTGGTTAAAGATGTGCTGAGGTCCAGGATGATCCCCCAAAAGGTCAAAGATATTTGACCTGGGGATCAACTCTCTTCTGATCTATTTTCTCAGGGAGGCCTTCTCCTTGCCTGAGACCTGAGGGCCCTGAGCCCCAGACTGGGGTGTCTGGAAGGACTGCCTCAGCCCACACCTCTCCCAACGTCCAGGTCCAGATATCCAGCCACGTCCTAGACATTACCCTCTGGATCAGGATAACAAAAACCACTTCAACAGCCACCATTGATCAAACATAAGCTTGCATTAGATGCACTTTCTCATTTACTCCTTAGAATATTTGCAGAGCAAATATTGCTAAGCTCAGTTTCTGGGGATGCTGCGAACTAGGAAACCGAAGCTCAGCAAAGTTAAGTAGATTCCCCAGGATCGCAGCTAAATACTGGTAGTGCCAGGATGCAAAGCCAGTTCTGTCAGACTGCGACATCCAGTCTTCTTCCCACAGGCATTCAGATGTCCAAACCCAAACGCGTTGTCTTTCTCCTTAAGGGAGCTCCTTCTTCTGTGCTCCCCACCCTGATTAATAGCACCATCACCCCCTTGGCCGTGCAGACGCACACCTGTTGGTCTTTCTGGTCTCCCTCTCCACCCCATCCCCTCATCAAGTCCTGCCAAGCTGACCTCCAAATGGCTCTCAAACCTATCCTCCCCACGTTCCCTCCTGTCCATCTCAGTCTACAGTCCCATCACCTCTCACCAGGCTGCTTCCATACCCTCTTACCTAGTCTTCCCACCTCTAGCCTCAGCTTTCACAAACTGTCCAGAAGAATTATTCTCAGACTCAGCTTTGATCCTCATGCTTCCTTACCTACAGGCTTCTCTGGCTTTGCAAGGGGTGCTAAAGGAAGTTCAAACTCATTAATTAGACCTCAAAGACTTTACCTTCTCTGATTCCCACCTCCACTCCACCCTTGCTGCCCATCTCTTTGGGACACATGGCTCACACTTGATTCACCTGGGATTCCTTATGTTCCTGGAACATGCCAAGTGCTAGAAGATGCCTGAGTGCCTTTGCTCCTGCTATTCCCTCTGCCTGGGATGCCCTTCTCTTCCTCAGCTCAAAGCTGCTTCTCCAAGGATCCTGCCCTGACTCATTCACCCCTACTGAGCTGGCTGCGTATTCCTCTGTGTTCCTAGGTACTTTATGGTCTTAAAGTCTTGACACAATGTATTGTAATGACATTGTCTACCCTTGTATTTCCTCTCCTACAAGGTGAGGGTGAGCTCATTAATTTATTCAATATTTATTTAGTGCTTACTACGCTCCAGGCAATGAGCATGGAGCTAGGCATATAATGCTGAGCAAAACAGATGTGTCACTGTCCTCTGGGAGCTTGTTACCTGGCAGGACAGATTAATTAGAGAAATACCCAAATGTTACTTTTCATGCTGTGATAGATTTTATAAGGGAGAAGCATCTGGAGCGTGCTGGAAAAGTCTTCCCTAGGAAGGTGACATTTGAGAAGATATCTAGAGACTGAATGGGAGTTCATTAGGCAAAGAGGAAGAGAGGAAGAACATTGCAGGTAGAGGGAACAGCATGAGCCAAGCCTAAGAAGGAGGAGGAACGAGTTGCTGAAGGAAGACCAAGACGTTGAGAGGGAGGAGGAGAGTGGTCCTAGAAGATGCTGGGGAGGTGAGCAGGGTTCATCGCACAGGGCCTCTTAAGCTCTACTAAGGATTCTAGTGCTCATTTTGAGAGGAGAATGAAGCCTCTGAAGAGGCTGAACCAGATTTGCATTTCAGAGATTCCTCTCGCTGCCTGCGGATGGTGGATTGAACTGGGTGAGGAGGTCAGGAGTGCAAGCAGAGAGATGGGATAGGAGGTTGTTGAGGGAGCCAAGGGACTGGTAATGATGGCAGGGCCTGAGTCTCCTTCACCTCTGCACCCCCAACATGCAGCCCAGGAACTGGTCCACAGTCAGCCTCATGTCTTTGGCTTGAAATGACCTGCAGATGATCAAGACCCAAACATCCTTCAAAGGGTCCCTGTGAAGAGAACTGGTTGGCTTGTTGGAAAGACCAGATGCAACAGGGAAGAGAGTCTCCAAGTCCTCAGAAACCGAAGGAGAGCCAAAGTTCTTAAGACTCCAGAATGTTCTAGATTTTCCCCATCTCCCAGAGGAGCAGCCAACAATCATCAGGAGATCTGAGTTTTTCCCAATGAGCTCATATGCACTGTTGTATTTAGAACCTGTTAAGGGGGCCAGACTTTCTAGCTCCCGGGAGGAGTTTACAATACCTTTGGTCCCAGGTACAGGCGGGGACGAGGCTCTTTGATGGAGCTTTCAGAATGTAGGAAAAGGAAGTCACAACCCTGCTGATCAAGCACATGTGGTTGCCCGCCACATCTCCAGACTGCCCTCTATACTGTGGAGCACAGAGTACAATGTCCCACTTAGCTGGCAAGAAAGAATTCTACAACCTTGATGACAGGAATTAAAATGTATGACAGGTTCCTGCTGGAATAAAGACCAGTATCGCATAAAAACATTACCTCAGCTCAGTGAGGTAGGTACTATTCTCACCCCCATTTTATAGATGAGCAAACAAGGCATCTAGAGCATAAGAAACTTGCCTGAGGCTATGCAGCTGGTAAGTGGGGAAGCTTGAGCTTTTAACCACTCAGATTCTAGAAATGAGAGAAAAGTGGGAGGGAGGGTACCTTTACTGAACACCTTCCATGGTTAATTTTTTACAGTTTAGTGTTTATAGGAATCAAACTCATTTACCTGGTAATTTTATTTCTAAGATCCATCTTGTTCCCTGTTGGTATTAGATAGTGAGGTGTTGCTGTAGTAGTGGATGTCTACATTGTTATAATTTTTTGTAAGTTAACTTGGCAGTATGCATATATATTTAAATATAAATACCTTTTGATCAAGCAATTCTACTTCTAAGATACTATCCCATGGAAAAACTCATGCATTTCTATAAAAATATATCATGGAGAATGTTCATTATAACATCGTTTATAGTAGAGAAAGAATACAAACAACCTAAATAGTAATCAATAAGAGAAAGGTCAAACAATTTATATAGTTCCTCATACCACAGAATGCTACAAAGCAGTATTAAATTTTATTAAAAAACTCAAAGCTCCATATGCACTAAATGAGAAACTTTCTAATATTGTTATGTAAGAAAGACAATGTGACAGAGACAACTGGTCATCCACCAAAATCTGCCCTCCTCAGCTTCCATGTGAAAGGAGTTTAATATGGACATATGGCCAGCAGCCCAGCTAGTGACAACATTCCCCAGTATCCCTTGCTGCTAGGTATTGCCATGCCACATCATCACCAATGAACTGGGAGCTAAAAAGAGATATGCAACTCCCAGTTTACTTAAAAAAAAAAAAAAGCCTGCTCTGAACTTCCATTGTTTCACCTTCCTACAAACTGGAACACAGATTTACCCATGATCCAGCTTCAACCATGTAGACAAGTGTAATACCTCAGGGGATAGCAAAATGACAACAGAGAAGAAACCAGGGTCTCCGAATGATCACATGGAGCAGAGCCACCTGTAACCCGACAGCTCACCTTAGAATTGTTACTTAAGCATGAAACAATCTTCTCTCTCCTATAGGTTAGCAAACTTTGGGGCCTCATGTCAAAGCAACTTAGATTTTATCTTAATTAAAGCAGGAAGGTTGCAGAATACTTTAAAAGAGTTACTTACATAGAAAATTTGGTAGTAAATATAAAAGAAAGTACATCATGACCACATGCATTTTATTGCAGGACCATAAGGGTTTATTACTATATATGGAAAATTATTAATTAATATATTAAATGATATAATTTATATGATTCTTTAAATAGATATGCAAATTGACAAAATTCAACATGAATCTTAAAACTCGGAAGAGAAGAATATATTTCCTTAAAATAATGAAAAATAAAAATATAAAATAATACATGAAATAATATATTTTTATATTTTATATATTTTCTCTTTCTACATATTATATGTTCTTCTATTTAGTGATAATATAAATATGAAATAATAATAAAAAGTTAAAATAGTGCATCTATTTAATAATTAGGTACAACATGGTCCTTGAAAGAAAAACACACAAAAAATTCAATTAAAAACAGAAAAAAGGCAAGAGTTCTCCTTATCACCATTGTCATATTAGAGAATGTTGCCAAAATAATAAACCATATACAGATATACAAGAGAAAGACACATACACATGCACAAGCACACAACTAAGACAAATAGTGAATTTGATAAAATAAAATAACAGATTGTGAATGTGAAAAAATGAGGTATTTTGCAAAGTGGTCAAGAGCCTTTGGATTTAGACACATCTGGGTTCCAATCCTGGCTTTAGCAGTTAATTACCACCTCCCTGAATCAATTTCCTCATCTGCAAAATGGGTATAATAAGACCCACCCCTCAGGGTTGTTGTAAGCATTAAGCGAAATATTGTCAAATGCTTAGCATGGGTCCTGGTACATAGTAATCACCCTAGTTATAATAATCATGCTACTTAACCACTATTGTAATCACTACCATTTGTTAACAGTAATATTTATTATACAAGAAACATGTATAATACCAAGCAGCATTCATCTATGACACTAATTATCAGTTAGGAAAATCTAATGAAAAAAGTCTTCTTCATAAATAAGCAAAAATATAAATCATGTAGAATTTGTCTCAATAAGAGATATGGAAGACCTTTACAAAGATCCTTAAATCTAGTACAGGAAAAAGAAAGGAATACTTAAATTAATAGAGGGACAAACCACGGGCCTGAATGAGAACTAAATGTTTGCAAACTAAATAACTGAAAAATCTATGAACTGTAAAACAAACAAAACTAGGACAGTTCTGAATCCAGTGTGTAGCCTTAGAGCAATCACAATTAAAATGTTGTACAAGATGACATAAATTTCACTTAAAGAATAGGTAGGTGAGAGGCAAAACTGGAAAAGACCTGGAATCCATAAATCTTAGGTTACAGTTAAGAGCTTTCTGAAGTGTCCTAGTCCAATAGGGAACAGAAGCCCACAGAGGCTGAAGAACATATTTAAAGACACCGGACACCGTTAAGTGGTGTCTGGCCATGAGCTCCAATCTCCTGAATTCTTGTCCAGTTGCTCTATTAATTTGCACTGAATCTTTGTATCTAGAATATAATGAATACTCTGAAAAAGAAGAGCAATGGGGGAGAAGTAACCCACTGTACACTAGAACATATTATAAGGCAGCAGTAATTAAAATGGTACAATACTGATCAGAATAAAACAGAATCAAGGGCCCAGAACCAGTCTTTGCTATACATTAAAAAAAGATGCAGTGTATGATTATCTAAGCCACAATGTAATAAGAAATATAAACACTATTAAAATATTATTGAGGTAACAGAATCTTAAGTCTTCAAATACCTATATCTTAAAACAAATTTCAGAGGTATTAGCAAAATAAATATAAATAAATCAAACTGTAGATAAACTACCAGAAAATAGATTTGCTATCCCAATTAAGGAGAAGTAATATTTTTATAATGATTTAAATAATAGAAGATTTTCAAAGGAAAAGATAGGTTAAAATTACTGTATAAAAACTTTATGATCTCTCTAAAATAATACAAAATTTGTTCAAAGGCAAAGAAAAATGAAAAAGTATTGACAAAAAATACAGCCAAAGAACGGTTACTATCTATAAGGTCTACATGTATGACCAACAAAAAACCCAAGACCCAAATGAACACATGAGTAAAGAAATAAATAGTTAATTCACCCATTAAGAAAAAAATGTTTTAAAATTTTAAGTTTAAGCAAATTAATTGAAGTAATAATGGAACGGTATTTCGCACTACTACTACTAATAGTAGTAATTGTTATTTTGGATCATCTTGTTCTCATTACATTCTGGCCAATAAGGAGCAAAAGCAAAGCAAAGCAAAGTCTAGTGCAGGTAGTGTTTAGTGAGAAGACCCCTCACTCAGTCTACAGGGAGCATCACCCATTGGAGGCAATATGGTAAACGCAAATATTCCTACAAATATTCCTACACTTTGACCCCGTGACTCTCAAGCCTGAGAATTTATCCCGAGAGAGTAACTTAGAGGAAGAAAGAAAAAAAACCTACAAGTACAAAGTTGTTTATAGTAGTGTTGTTAATCATAGTTAAAACAACTGTAAACATCTGAAATACCCAACAATAGATACATCAATACAAAAAAGGAAACTATGCACCCATTAAATGATAAATATGAGGACAAGTCAAACTATAATGGAATTAGTCGTGAAATAAGTATTTTAAAAGTAGAAACAGGGGACTTCCCCGGTGGCACAGTGGATAAGAATTCGCCTGCCAATGGAAGGGACACAGGTTCGATTCTTGGACTGGGAAGACCCCACACATCGCAGAGCAACTAAGCCTGTGCGCCGCAATTACTGAGCCTGCGAGCCACAACTACTGAAGCCCACGCGCCCAGAGCCTGTGCTCCGCAGCCACCGCAGTGAGAAGCCCGTGCACCGCAACAAAGAGTAGCCCCCGCTCACCACAACTAGAAAAAGCCCACGCACAGCAAACGAAAACCCAATGTAGCCAAAAATAAATAAAATTAAATCTTAAAAAAAAAAAAGGTAGAAACAGGGAGTTACATCTACACCACCAAATCAATTGTGAAAAAATTATAAATAAGGGTAAATACTGGAAAGAGTAAAAACTGTTGCTTTTTCAGAATTTATGGGGTTGCGGGTGAAATTTTAAGATAAATCTTTTCCTAGGGTTTTAAATCTGCTTTAAAAACAAGTTCGAAATTAAAAGTAGAGAAGTATATCATATTTTCCCAAAGATTTCATCTAAAGATGAATAATTTTTTTTAATTAGTACTTTAAAAAATTGTTGGAGAGTCAGGCGTGTAAGCCAGCCGGAGCGGCAGCGCCGGTAGCAGCGACCCGGAAGGGAGCGCGAGGCGACGCTGGCTGCGGGGACCCGGTGACAGTGCAAGAAGTACTAGATTTTACAAGTTTGCACCATGCGTGAGTATAAGCTAGTCGTTCTTGGCTCAGGAGGAGCTGGAAAATCTGCTCTGACTGTACAATTTGTTCAAGGAATTTTTGTTGAAAAATATGATCCTACAATAGAAGATTCTTATAGAAAGCAAGTTGAAGTAATGCACAAGAGTGTATGTTTGAAATCTTGGATACTGCAGGAACGGAACAATTTACAGCAATGAGGGATTTGTACGTGAAAAACGGACAAGGCTTTGCGTTAGTTTATTCCATCACAGCACAGTCCATATTTAATGATTTACAAGATCTGAGAGAACAGATTCTTCAAGTTAAAGACACTGATGATGCTCCAATGATTCTGGTTGGTAATAAGTGTGACTTGGAAGATGAAGGAGTTGTAGGAAAGCAACAAGGTCAAAATTTAGCAAGACAATGGAACAACAGTGCATTCTTAGAATCCTCTGTAAAATCAAAAATAAATGTTAATGAGATCTTTTATGACCTAGTGTGGCAAATTAACAGAAAAACTCCAGTGCCTGGGAAGGCCCACAAAAAGTCGTCATGTCAGCTGCTTTAATATACTAAATGCATTGTAGCTCTGAGCCAGGTCTGAAGAACTATTGCCCAATTCAACAGTGCCAGCATTCCAACTTTATTAAACCTGCCAACACCTTAAACGGACTTTCTGTGGTGGTACCCTTTAAGGGGCGGATGAAAGCTACTACATCAGTTTGCACATTCTAATCACTTTCCAGGATCACAAGAGAGATTTTTACTTATATAATAGTCCTAGAGTATGCAGCTGGTAAAACCAGAGGCTACAATCCAGTATTACTGTTAAGAGACATTTTTCATCCACCAATGTTGTACATGTATGAAAATGGTGTACTGTATACTTTAACATGCCCCATACTTTATATTGGAGAGTACAATAATGTAAATCCTAAAAGCACCACTATTATTTTAGCATAATAGAAGAGAGTCCAAAGAGCTCCTACATAGACTACTCCAGATAACTTCACTTCTTTGATACTTGTAGCTTATTGTAATTTTTAAAACATAAATTCAAGGTCATTATCATTGTATTGTACAAATAAGCGCTTTAACACAGCGATACAGTTTTTTAATTTTTAAAAATCTGTGGAGACAGTGATCTTGTCTTTAAGATATAATAGTCCTTTCAGTATAATGTCTTAAAGACGTTGCCTTTAATATCTGTTGGGAAGGAAATGTCCAGACTTTTCAAATCTTTTATTATATGTTTCCGTTTTTGTTTACATAGGGAACAATGTTTATAGTTGTGTGTACAGTGGGGGGGTCTACAACAAAAAGTGTATATTTTCAAACAATCTTTTAATGATTTAACAATTTTTGTAAATCATTTTCAGGCTTCTGCAGCTGTAGATTCTCACTGTGAATCCCCTGCTTGCTCATGCATAAGTGTATTTGCAATACCAAATATACAGGTTTAGTATTTTTGCCTGTTAGTGATTGTTTCACATGTGTAACGTTTTGGTTGCGATGTTAAATGGTGGATGAGTACTGTGGATGTGAATGTGGGAAGTAATTTTAATCATCTGTAATTGGTCACAAGGCCTAAGTTGCAGTAACTATTGCTGTTTTATTTAACGATGCCTTGTTGCTTTGTATGCACTAACATTTGGCTGTAAACACTGTGTGTCTATCCAACAGGGAGCCACAGTATTTAAATTGACCAACCTAATGTTACAACTCCTTTTGAGGTGGCCAAACGTAAACTAAAAGCCTTAATTAAAGTGGTGCAATTTTGCATAACTTAGCATCAGTAGTTCAATAAATTTGGATTGCCAAAAAAAAAATAATTGTTGGATGTTTTACTTCTGGGAATCTTCTTGTCAATGTTGAATAGGTAGGTGTTAGTTACTACATTTCAGACTGGGGGCTTCCAACATGGTTGGTGGCACCCTGGACACAGCCACAGAACAGTCCTTAAGCAGAAGGTTTCTATGCTGAGAATGACCACGAGTAGCGTGAGCCATCGGGAGAAGTGAGTCAGGAGATGGGAGCTGGGGTGGAGGTGAGGCAAGAGACCCCAAGTTGTACTTTCTGAAGGCGAGTCTGGCAAGTGGGTGGGTGGGGCCTTGCAGCCACCAGGAGGGAAGGGCTGGGGTCTGGACTTTGTAGTGACAGCAGATTAGAAAGCAAGAGATGACTCTGATGTCTCAGAAAGAGGAACTGTTCTATCTGGGTGGCTTCCTGGGTGTGAGAGGACAAGGAAAAGGAAGCATCAGAAGTTCAGACCTGGGTCACCCTTCCAGACCCACTAGGTGCTAACAAGGCTCAGGGAGGGCTGGAGGGGTCCAGAAGGGGGGCTGGTTGGAAGAAGACAAGTTTAGAGGTTTTCTGAGTGGGCAGGAAACGCCATCTGATTCACTTATTCAACCATTTGCAAATATTTACTGAGGGCCTGCTCTGCGTCTGGCCCACACTCGCCACTGGGATGGACAAAGGCCCTGACAGGATGTGCAGTGTTTACACGTTCACCTTCTTTGATCTGGAGAAAATGAATCTATCCCCAGCCTGAGGAGAGCATCTCCCCGATCCCACCTACCTTTTTCCTGCTCAGCCGCTTCACTAAGGTCTGGAAGCTTGAGCCCCACTAAGTTCTGATTTCTTAGCAGGATGTGCTCCTTTTTAGGAAAAGAAAGACAACATTTCAGATGGTGACCTCAGGCTGGACTCTTCCCTCGGTTCTATGGCTCTGTGACCCCTCAGTCTCACGGGGCAGCACCCGGGGCGGGGACAGTCACGACATCTGAGGGGCACCAGGAAGACCGCTCCTCTCCCAGCCTGTAAAGGTGCTAGAAACCCCACCATCAGTGCCCCATTCCTTGGGTCAGGAATGGTCCTTCGCATGGCTGGCTTTTTAAATAAGCCTGTGAGCCTCAGGGAGAGGGAGCTGCCAGCCACATGGTGGCTTAAGGCTGGAGGACAAACAGAAGCAGAGCCCAGGGCTCTGGGGATAGGAGGGTCCCCTGGGTGCGTATGGAGCCGCCAAAGATGGAAACAATGTTTGTGATCTCATGGCTGTGCTCTGAGCTGCCTGGAGCTTCCGGCCTTGTTATTCTGGGCAGTGAGTGCCCACTCTCAGGACTTGCAGCCTCTCCTGCCCCCAGTTCCTCAGTGGCCTGTGATAGCACCTCTTGAGTTGTTGTTAAACTCTCCAGACGAATGAGGCCTGCAGATTGCCGTCCCAAGGCTGCAGGCCAATAGCCACTGCTGCCTGGGGCTTCGGCCAGCAGAGCCGAGGAGAGATGGGGATGCTGACGGCAGGTATGTGGCACAGGTAGGCTCACACCTGTTCCAAGTCCAAGACCGGCGCTCCCAAGTGGAAATGCCACAAAGAGCTCCTGGGGCCTGTGACCTGTGCTTCTAAGGGGATTTTCAGTGTCCCGGTAGCAAAGGCCACTTGGACGGTTTTCCTCCCCGGTGAAGGAGAGGAAAGGGCCAGCAGAGGGAGCTCTGGCCCAGATGGAAGTCATGCACCAGGGCCCTTGACCTGTTTCCTTAACCAGAGGCCCACAACCAAGCGGCTCTCAGCACCCTGGCTTGGGCTGGAGGTGTGGTCAGACGCAGGGCAGTGGTTAGTGGGATGGGGCCTCCAGGTTCTCTGTGGTTTTCTTTGCTGCAGAGGGGAACTGGCAGGGGTCTGGGGGTGGTCTGTTGCCTGGCCTGGCCTCTGCTGCCCAGAGGCACGTGAAGGCAAATGCCTGTCTGGCCTCCTTGGCGTCACCTTCCCCAGGGGTCTGGGGCTGCGGCCCACCAGGGGCGGCTCTTGCAGGCCTGTGCTGACCCGCTAGTTAGTGAGGTCTTCCTGGCTGGGTGGGCTTTTCCGTGTATAATGTTTTTAACCTCAGCAGCCAGGCCCCAGCTCCCCTGGAGCCTCCAACGCAGAAGGCTTCTGTGCAAGACAGTGGCCACGGTTGGAACGTGTTCCTGCTAGTGCAGATCCCCAGCCCCGCACTTGCTCTTGACCGCTGTCAAGTGCCTCATTTCCTTCCCTGTCCCACGGCCCCTCTGTAGGGGAGCCAGGAGGGCCTCGTCCAACTCCAGCTGTGCGGGCGCCAGGCCTCACCCCGTGGAGTCCCGGCTGCCTTGGCCTGTGGCCTGGGTTGGCCCTCTGGGGAAGTGGAGCTTGGGTAAGGATTTCTTTGTCCTGTTAAACTCTTCTCTTCCTCACACCCTGGGCTCTCTCCCCCTGCATCTCTGGATGACCCCCAGTCATTCCATGAATAGGGCAGTAGCCCCATGAGAGACAGCTGTGCCTGGTTTGATGGCCAATGACAGTTAGGGACATCAGGGGTGTTAGAAGAAATTCACCACAGGGGGAGCAGCCCCTCACGGCCATGTTTGGATGGGTTTGAGGCCCTTTGTTAACAGGTATCAGGAAGGAAAGCTTGGGGGGCAAGACAGAGGGAAAAGCCATTCCATCCTTGCCCTATCCTAGGCATGACAAGGTGCTCCATCAAAGGCTTCTTGTTCGTGAGCCACCAGCTCCAGTTAGAGAGGAAAACACAGCCCAGGACTCAGGGCCCATGTGTCCTTCCATATACCCACCTTCCCCTTGAAATGTGGCAGCTCTACACCAGCTGACCTCACCCGAGTGAGCAGGGTAGAGGCACGAAAGGTGATATTTATGAAGGACATGCTGCCCAGTGGGCTGGTTTTTGGGGTGGGGAGGTTCAGGGTTCCACAAGGCCCACGTCTGGGCCACAGCTGCCCCACCCCAGGCCCAGGTCAGCCCGGCCCAGAGGCCCTCAGCCCAGGTTGGGGACCTGGACGCACACCCTGCCCAGCAGGACCCCAGGAACCCACCTCACGGAGTTTGGTCAGTTTCTGCATCCGCACTGGCTGCACTTGTATCTGAAAGTCTTTAAGTCCAGGAGCCTTGGCCAGCTTGCTGCCAGCTTTGCCTGACAGACGCTTCTCTTCCTCTGCCAGCGGCACCTTGGCAAGCACTTTCTGAAGCCGGGGGCCGGGTTCTTCGGGACTGCTGTCCCAGGAGACATCCCGCAGCAGGGGCGGCCGGGACACAGGGGGCCACAGCTCAGCTTTGGAGCCAACCTTGGACCCTGTGGGCTCTCCGACTGTACTTTTCCCCTGGGGGGACTGGGGAGCCGCCCCTCCAGAGCCCTGGGTTGGGCTTCTGGGCAGAGGGTTGCCCTCCTTGGCTGTCTTCAGAAGCGGCTTCCCTAGCTCGCTCTCAACAGGGCCAGGCTGGGGGCTGTTCAGGGCCATTTTCCCACCACTGCCTGTGCCAGAAGCTGGGCCCTTGGGTATGGCCTCTGGGCGATGGAGGGGATCAAAGTTTTCCTTTTGTTCTATTGCAATTTCTTTGGACTTCTCAACTGTGGGAGAGCGAGGAGTCAGCCTGCCCTGAGACACTTTCCTCTGGTCATTCTGCTTGCGGTCAGCTAGCCCTTTGAGGACATTCTGAAAGAGACAAGGTAGAGCTGGGACCCCGGGGGCAGGTTGGAGGGGAGAAGGGTGGATTCACCTCTGCTGTGGGGTCTCTAACCCCATGGACCCTGCTAAGGGACCCGCACGTGTGTGTGCGTGCGCACGTGCGCACACGTGTATGTGTGTACGTGTGTGTGTGTGTGTGTGTGTGTGTGTGTAGGGGTGGGGAGGTGTTGGAGAGGTATGGGCTAGGTAGAAAGGGAGGACTTCTCAGTCACATCTGAGCCGGCAAAGGGGACCTACAAACAAGCCTGAGGTTTGTAAAACAGACAGGATAAGGGGACCTGCCATTCAAAACCTGCCAAGAACTTCCCAAGGGCTAGGCGCTGCAGAGGACAGTGGAATGGAGTGCAGCCACAGGTTTTGGCTTTGACTCTGCTGCCCCAGACTCCAGTCCTGGCTCTGCCTGGCAAGGCCCTTAACTCTTAGGGATTCAGATTTCCCATCAGGTCTGTGAACTCCCTGAAATTATATACAAATGTATATGTGTGTTTGTGTGTTGTATGTACTTTTCTGGGAAGAGAGTCCATAGCTTTCAACAATGTCTCAGAGCGTTCTATGATCCAAAAGAGGTTACAGATCACTGAATAAGGGGGTTCTTGCAAAGCTGATAGCTTGCTGTTCAGAAGTTCCAAGATTCTGTGCTCTTCTTTCATTTCCCAAGGGAAAGCTGCTTTGTGAGGTGCAGGTTCGTGTGTCTGTCTGGGTATTTGTGTGGCTGTCTTGTGTGTGTGCTGAAACTCTACCAGAGGACTCTATCCCAGACCCAGTTCTAGATGAGATTATATTCTATGCTGCCCTGACACCACCTTGAGCAGGTGGTTCTAAGCAGGTGTGGGGCTCTTCGTTTGCTCGTCAGCAGAGATGAGGTTTTCCAGGCTGCCCCCAGGTAGAGTCCCAGCTAGGGGCTGGAGCTTTCCTGCAATTTTCACTAGAGCTGACGGGGGCAGCAGTCTTCCCTGGCTGTTGCTGGGCCCAGTGGTCCCCCCGGCCTCTGGCAGCAGCCTGACTGGGAATGTAGGACTATGGGCAGGACCACCATGGAGGTCATCCCCACTGAATCCCGCAGCCTCACCCCCTCCACCTCAGGCTTCCAGTCACCGTAGGGCAGAGGAACCTTCTAGCTTCCTCAGCCTTGACCTTCCACTCACGCACACCCACTGGCAGGCTGCCCAGGGCCAGCCTAGGCTTCTGGGACACCGTGTCTCCCACACTCAAATCATCCAAACTGGGCAGACCTCAAACTCACAGGCTCGCCAAGGGGAGGTGAAGAGACTTCGGCCTCATCCCCCTTCTGCTGGAGAAAGTAAACACGAGTCAGTCAGCAACGTGAAGAGGCCGAGTCTCCTCTTGAAACACCCTCAAGGAGACCCCTACAGTGGTGCCGATGTCTCCCCCACCCAGCACCCTCGCCTCCAGCGGGTCATGGAGGGCCTCTCAGGTGTTACGGGGTTAGAGGAGAGACTAGTTGACATAGAAACCCCAAACGGTGCCCCGTTACCTGTGGTGGTGCTCCGGGCAGAGGGGACCCTGGGCCACTGCACGCATCCAAACCTAAAATGGTCCAGACACTGGCAAGTGATGTCCAGCACCCCAGACCCTCAGCTGTCCCTTTAGCAAAAACGCATCTACCTCCCCAGAGTGTCCTCCCTTGGGTCCCTCGGGCCCAGGAGCCAGTAATGCCCATGCCTGTTGAGTACCTCTCACAATGCCAGGCTCTGTGGGGAGTCCCCATCTAATCATCACAGAAACCACATGAGGCCAGGGCAGGGGGAAATCAAGGCCACACAGCCGGAGTGTCAGCGCTGGGATCTGAACCCGGGCTGCCTGGCCCGAGCCTGAGCTTGCCCCGCAGCTCTGACAAGGGTAGGCTGCTCTCCCTGGCACCCCAGCCCTACCCTGGCTGAGCTGAGGGTGTGGCCCTGAACGCAGCCTAATGAAAGGGAAGCAGTCAAAACACAGAGTGGCCCAAATAGAGGCCTTTGCAAATAAGCTCTGAGGTGACCTCTCTCCAGGTCCTCTCTGGGCAGAGGGCCCCGGCCATAGCCCCCTTCCCTCCATCCTCATCCTGGGCTAGGCCTACCTCCCCACGCTAGCTTGAAACCCCAAAGAAAGCACATCTTCCTCCTCTGAGGCAGCTCAGCCAGGCCCCTGGGGAGGGGACCAAACGGGCATCCTGACTGGGAAGGCTGCAGGACAGGAGTCCTGGGGCCCAGGGGAGGGACTGAGCCACCACCCAAGGTGGGGAGCCAGAGTGGGCAATGCCGTGGGGTTCGGGGGGGAGGTGGACCTCACCAGGCCGCTTGGGGACGGTGAGGGAGTTGCTCTGAGAGGACCCAGGAGAAGTTCCGGGGCTGAGGTTTGGGGAAACAGCTGTGGAGACAGACACAAATTGGCCAGCATTCGTGAAGGTTCAGGACTTCAGCCTAACAAAGACATCCTTTCAGGTATTTCTCGCCTCTGGGGACTGGGTCTGCCTCGTCAGGTTCAGGGGCTGATTCTGGACTCCATATGAGGCTCCTACCACAGCCCAATGCCTCCCTGCTGCCAGCCCAACAGAGGGGGCGCTGGGGTCATTTGGGGGAGAGGGAGGGTGATTGGGGTCACACTCCTCAAGTCTGCCTGGCCTCACCCCAAAGCACCTTCTAGAAACAGAGGACCTGGCATTGCTTGGCAGGTACAGCTCCAAAGGCTATACCTCCTAGACTTGCCAGGATGGCTCTGATTTCAAATGTGCCCCTTCCCTCCTAAGTACATTCAGACTTGTTTAGCTGCCCCCAATTTTTTCCTCAAGAAAAAGAGTGACTTTAGCCAAAGGGATAGCAGGAGAATTTCAGAAAACCTTTCTTCTAATCCAGAAATTCCAGAGAGACACCAAAGACCACACTTCCCTTCCCTAGGATCCTTCCCGGGGCACAGCTGGAGGTCAGGGAGAGGAAGCCCAGGGCCAGCCTCTCCTGACCTTTGCAGAGGAGGTGCCCACAGAGCAGGGCCTCCTGGGGATGGTGGGAGACCACACAGACCCCAGCCCTGCAGGGTGGCCCGGGAGTCTGCGCACTCGGGCATCACACAGTGGGTTTCTCTCCAGGCAGGGTTCAGGGACTGGGGAGCCCAGGTCAAGTTCATGGGTGTCATATGGGCTAGCAATTCTTGGCAAAGCAGGAAGACAAAATGGTCACACATAGACCCCAAAAAATGGAAAGCAGAGTTTTCTGGGCTAGAGTTGGGTCAGTATTTCAGAGCTTCTGCTACGGAGTGCGATGCCCTCTCCCCACAGGATCCTCTCCACGAGCCTCAGTCCTCCCGGGCCCAAGAGGCCTGGGGGCAGGCGCGTCGAGAGCCACCCCTGGGAAGCAGGGCTCCTGCTGCATCTGGGGCTGGGCCCTCCGCAACGCCCGCCCCCGTCGGAGGGGCTCAGGGCGGCCTCCTGTCGTCCTACCTGACGGGCAGTCGCCGGGGCTGCTCCTGGACTTCCTCCCGCGGCGGGTCAGGAACCGCTCACTCACCGACTTGGCTTCCTCCAGCAGCGCCAGGTTTTTCTTCTTGTCCTCCTCTGAGATGCTGATGTCCGGCAGCTGGCCGTTTACCAGGTCAATGATGTGCCCCGTAGGGTCTGCAGAGGAGGGGTGAGCACGGCGTGAGAGCCACGGAATCCTTGGTCCCCAACCTCAGCCCTGCCCCCAGTCCCTACCCCTCAGCCCAGGGACACTGCCCAGAGGGGACTTGGCCAGCCAAATCTCAGCCCATTGCCGGGTCCTGGAGAGGGCTGCGTGGGGACAGCCAGGGCTCCCCCAGCAGGCCTGACCCCTCCAGCTTGTAGCTGGTGGATGTGGCAGGTCCTCTGTCACAAATGGCCGTGAAGCCACCTAGGTTCCCAGTACTGTCCTCCACTCTGCCATGAGGGAAGGCCACCAGGAGACCCACCTGTTCTACCTGCTCCCCTAGTGTTCTTCCTTCGGTCTCTCTTTCTTTAACAAGATAGTGAGCTTAACATATGTGGATAAAGGAAGCACTCCAAAGATCATGGGCCAAAGACACAACCCCATGGCCACCTTCCCTCCTTTTTCCCTCTACTCACATTGTTTACCCCCATCCTTCTCCATAACTGCCCCTTCTCCAGGACGCATTCCCTGGGTGAGTGACACCACCTCTCACCCAGCTGCTCGGAAACGTAGGAGTCACTCCACACTCTTCCCTCCTCCTCAGCTGCCCCCAGGTCCAACCAACTCAGCATCAAGTAAGTATCTCTGGAACCTGTGCCTCATCGCCACTGTTGCTCATCAGCTGTAACTTATGCACAATTACATCAGCCACCTCATAGGCCCTCCACCTCCAGGCTATCTGCTCCGTCCCATCCTCCACTGCCTATCACAGTGACCTTCCTAAGGGCCATATCTGACCATGCGATTCTCCTGCCTCAGCTCATCAGGATTCCTCCTGGTCCCCCGTGTGACGTCCAGATGCCAAACTGCGCCCAGCCACTTTCCCTGATCCCACATACTCCTCTCCTCCAGCCCCTTGGTAGTGAATGGCTCCCGTTGTGCCTCTCCAGCCTCCGTTCCTCCTCCTTCTGGTCATAGCTCCCCGGTTTGCACTGGGTGAAACTCGTCTGAGTCTCAGTCATGTTAGGAAGGAGCTAAACAATACTGCCCATCTCAGCCCAAGTGCCAGTAAGGGGACCACGTACCATCCTCAGCCAGCCAATGAGCTCAATCCCCCTCGGTGACTGGTTCAGGGATGGCCATGGAGGCCAGTGAGAGGCAACTCTGAGAATGGTGGTGGGTATATGGGGAAGAGGAGCTCTCTTTCCACTGAAGGGATATAAGTTGCTGGTAGCCATTTGCCCAGAAGGAAGCCAACACGCAAGAGAGGAAACTTGGGAGATGGGATGGGATGATTGCTAATGACCCAACATGAGCATCTGGGCTCAGCGCTCCCTGAACACACAGACCCTGGCTTTTATTTATTTTTATGTGTTTTGGCATAAGCTAGTTTAATTGAGTTTCTGTCATTTGAAAGAGTCCTGACACACAGCCAAGCAGGCAATTGCTCTGTTATGGCTCCTGCCCAGCAACACAATTGCTTCCTCCACCCAAATGACGTTTCCTCCCTCTTGTCTATCTGTCCGACTCTCTAAGGCACAACTCAGATACTATCCCCTCTGGACTACTAATCTGAGAAGAAGAAGAGGGGAAGGGGCCAAGCCCGGCCAAGCTGCCAGACCTCAGTCTTCTTCCTACTCAAACACACCTTCAGTTGGACCCCTATCTCCGGTGGCAGAAATAAGACAAATCGGTCTAGCCCTTACCCACAGAAGTCAGGGGAGCAGTGGAAACCTTCAGGTGTCGGTGAGAAAGCCTCCTGTGGGGACTGTGAGCTCTGAAAGACCAAACAGAGTCATCTTGTTAGGAAAATTTGTCCACAGCTGGTAAATAGGAGACCAGATGCTTGCATAATCTTTCAGAGTCATCCTAGAGCATCATCTTACAAGCTTGTTATTTTTTCAAGGGCGAAAAAATATGGGAATTTGTTAGAAATGCAAGTTCTCAGGCTTCACCCACCGACAGGATCAGAAACTCTGGGGATGGGGCCCAACCATCTGTGACCGAACAAGCCCCGGCCCCAAACCCAGGTGATCCTGATGCTCTCCAAAGTTTTCGAACCACTGCCCTTTGTAACTTTGACGATTTAGTATTTATTAGGGCTCAGACTCTGAGTGAATATCTAACTTGCAGAAAACTCATAAACTGTGAATAATTGCCTGGTAGAGATGCAGATGATTTCTGTTGGGGAGAAAAGATAAAAATAAGGTTTCATTGCCCTGTGAAACATTAACCTATCTTGTATCTAACTTAGCAATCTTTTTTTTCTCTTTTTAAAGATGTATTTATTTATTTATTTTGGGGGGCTGCGTTGGGTCTTCATCGCTGCGCACAGGCTTTCTCTAGTTACAGCAAGCGGGGGCTACTCTCCATTGCCTTGCGCGGGCTTCTCATTGCGGTGGCTTCTCTTGTTGCAGAGCACGGGCTTTAGGTGCACAGGCTTCAGTAGTTGTGGCACGAGGGCTCAGTAGTTGTGGCTCACGGGCTTACTTGAGCCACAGCATGTGGGATCTTCCCGGACCAGGGATTGAACCCGTGTCCCCTGCATTGGCAGGCAGATTCTGAACCACTGCACCACCAGGGAAGTCTCTAACTTAGCAGTCTTATTCCAGCTTTCTTTTCCTCCTCACTGATTATACTACGTACATCCATTTCTCGTATCCTCCTTTGAGCTGGCTTTGTTATCCTGATGGTCCCCTCGTTAATGAGTTAAGTAAATCTTTGACACATGCTCACTATATATCTGTATTAGAATTATCTTTGTAACTTTTTGGAAATTAAACTTAGAAAATCTCATTCCAGCTAGACCAATGCATGGGCTAGTGCTGTGTAAAACCTAGGCAGGGACATCCCTGTGCATGTGAGCCAGTGTCCCTTCCAAGAGATCATCTTCCACACAGGACCCACTTTGGCCAGAAGCAGGATTCTAGTAAAAAATTCACATCTTTTAGGTCTGTTTGAAAATATCTGAGCAGTTACTGTAGAAAACTCCCCTGCTATGAGCTGTGCTTTTCTTAAAGGTTAACAAGGTGCAAAGAGCCAAATCTAGGAGAGAAGAAATAATTTGTGGGGAAAGATAATGGAAAAATCCCAAGCTCTCTCTCCCATTTTGAAAAACTGCTTGATTGTATTTCATCAATAAAATGATCAAGAACGAAGAAAAGATTTGTAAAAAATAGAGCTGTCTAATCCTCACATGCTAGGAAATACTGCTCTTTACAGCACAGATTAGGCAAATAGGAGGTTACCTGTTGACCAGGTTTTTGTCAGTTTCTTCTTCCGGTGAACTGGCATCCCCAGTCAGGATGATGGTGGGTGGACTGCAAGATATTCCTGCGGTGGGAGGGCCCTGGTTGTTTAGAACAAAAAACACAGATGGAGTTAAGCTCCCAGGAGCTGGAGCCCTTATTCAAGTATCATGACACTCAGAGACTTCTTGACAAGGGTCAAATGCTGTTTATTTGGATTATTCAGGGGGGGGAAAAAAAGGCAGTTTCTCCTTCATTTACCGAGCTTAACTTGGTCTATTTTCATGCACTAAGATTAGGGAACTTCTAAGCCATCCCTGGTTAATTCTCACTAACAATGTAGAAAAAGAATGGTGCAGGGTCCTCAGGCTGCAACCAGCCTGGTTGGGGAAGGATGGAGGCCAGCAGAAAAGGCAGTGACACCACACATTCCCAATACTCAGTGACGCCCTACATTTGGCTAATTGTGACCTTTCAATAAAGGTGATTTGTTCCATGGATAATGGAACACGCTTTGACTTTTGTAACTTTGTAAAAATGTTTATCTACATAAATACACATTTCTGAAATAAGAACAAAAGTTAGGAGCCAATCCTTAGATTTTTGAGATAGTTTGCAACCACTAAACAAAATAGAACAAAACTACTAACCATCAAAATGAAAGAGTTATTACATCCCAGGTTGGAGAAGTTGTAGTGAAATTGGTATACCGTTATGCTGCTAATGGCTGTGTGAGTTGTAAAACCCTATCTGGAGTAGAAAAAATACTTGCTGAGTGAGTAAATGAGTGAATGAAATAAAAGCAATACTGTATAGGATATACAATAAGATCCATGAAGATGCATATCAACCTGTGTTTTCCTACACCTAAGTGTACTGGGGGTAAAAATAGGACCAGTTAACAGTAACACACAGTATCTCTCTGGTTCTTCTGCCACGTGCTATTGCGGTATTTCCATCTCAGAATTATTCCCAGCTATGTCTGGGAGACTCTCCAGAGGTCCTGACTCCTCCAGAGGACCCTTCATCATTTGCCTTCTCCTCTGCCCTGCCCCCTTACTGATGGGTACAGCCCGGGCCCTCTGTGAATGCCCTACTCTCCCTGCCAAAGTCCTGTCTCCCTGGGCTCCCGAGCATGTCACACCACCTGCACTATTGGTGTGGCCTCCTGAATCTTCAGAGCAGCAGGTGCCCATGGCCACTGTCTCTGGAGGTCGTGTCCTTCTGGAGTCCCTGGGCATTAAGTGCTCTTACCTCTACTGGCCCCACTGAAGCCATGGCCTGGGGGCTGCCCTCGCAGAGCCAGGCTGAGTTGTGTTCTTGAGCCCTTGGTATGCAGGTGTTGGTTCCTTGCGAGATGAGGAGGAGGTTCTCTCTCCTTTTCACATCATTCTTTGTTGTCAAGTGGGTGCTGTACAGTACCATGTGGACTTCTCAAATCCCACAACTTCTAATGAAACCAGCTCTTCCCATTGTCATTTGCATCTCTTCCCTCCCTTGGCCTCAAACATGAGGCCGGGTGAGCTGGAGAAGAGTCTCTGAGTCTAGCCAGGGAACGCTGGACCCCTATGTTCCAGGACCTTTCAGCAGGAGGGAGCTGCAGTGATGGGAGGAGGGGGAAGCCCTCAGAATCCTCGAGCACATGGAAGGGCAGGGACTTTGGCTGGGTAGGAGGAACAGGAAGCAGCACTGCCTTTTGGAAGAATCACACTGCACTCAAATTTCTGCTCATTATCTGCTAGCTGTGTGTCCTTGGGCAAGTTATCTAACCACTCTATGCCCCATGATCATAAAATCTAACTCACAAGGTTGATGTGAAGATTAAAAATAATGTTGACACAGCACCTGGCACATGACTGATGTTTTCAATAAATGGTAATATTACTGTCAGATTACCTTTCTCTCTCTCATTCGACAAACACAGTTTAGTTATCCATCATGTGCCAGGGGCAGTTTGAGATACAAAGACCCTCAAGAGCTCACAGCCAAGCAAGGGATACAGAGAAGTAATTAATACTTATAATAAGTATAAGGAATGAAGCACATTCTGTGAAATGATAAGGAATGAAGCACATTCTGTGAAAGCTCAAAGAAAAGGAAAGAAAACTCTCTCAGGAGGGGAGCTGGAGAAGACTCTCAAGAGGAGGGGACATTTGAGCTAGGTCTTGAGGGATGAATAGGAGCTTGCAAGACAAAGATATTAGGGGAGAGGTTTTTGGGCAAAGGGAACAGCATAAGTAAAAGGCATAACTGGGCATTAGGGATTCACAATATAGCTAGAGCATAGACTATAGAGTATGTGAAATAGGAGGGCCCAGGGATGGGGGCGGCCATATTGTGATTTATAAGAAATGTATATATTTGGTCATTCAGATGACAAAAATATATTCCTCATATATATTTGGTCTTCATCCACAGTTCCTGGCTTACAGCTCCCCAAACACTTGGAACTTCCTGAGTGATAAAAGCTTGGGGAAACATCTTTTGTTATAATATTTGGTCTCTTGTCCTCAGTTCCTGAAAATGCTTCAGAGAATTGCTTGACATGTTATAATGAGGTCCAAGAAACTAATTTTGGGGCAAAATATGAAACCAGAATAAGAGGTTGAGCCAGCTTTTGAAAGACCTTGGTTGCTACTCCAGTGAGTTTGGTCTTTGTGGTTTTGGAGATGGGGAACACTGAGGATTAGGCCTGGGAATAACTTGACTGCCCAAAGAGAAAACAGAAATGTTGACAGCAGATCCGTCCATGGATCCCCGTGATTCCCACTGGTTGAGTTGCTGGAGGAGGCCCTGTTACTGAAGCACCATTCTGCCCCATAGGAATTTTGAGGAGCTCCCTAGTAAACTGGAGCCGTGTCACTCTCCAATTGGATATGCACGGTTGGAGAAGGTAGAGCGACAGGGAGTCAGCATGATGCTTGTGGCTGAAGCCAGGACTGGCCAACCTGTCCTCATGACCCCAGAGCTCCAGTCCCTCCAAGAACGCAGATATACATCTTTCTGTCAAAGACTCCTCCTGGAAGAGACACTCAGGAAGGTTCCCCAAAAGCAACAACTCCTTCTGTGGATAGTTTCACCCTGATGGGCTGGTGATGAGCTAGTCACCTGCTTCGTCCTCTTGTTGCACTGTCCCTCAGTTCCCATCACTCTAAAGTAGTCAATGGTCTGCGGTCTCAGAAGATGTTTGTGTGAATAAAATGAAGTGATGAATGTGTATGCCCTTTTATAACTGTCACCTGATCTACAAATACCCATTAATCATGGTTATCACTCAAATGAACAGCAGCTCCACTCAGTTCTCCCCACCTTTTGTCCACCAGGCTTCACTGGTGGGAGACTAGCAAGCAGCAGAGGGGCTGGCGCCTTCCAAGGGGCCAGGAGGGAAGCAGAGGATCTTGGGTCATGGTGTGGGGCCTGAGGACACACAGTGGAACAGCACCCATGGGAGCTGCTGAGGTCAGGAAGGGGAAGCAGAGTGTCAAAATGGCAGGTGATGATGGAGCTGGGGCAGGCAGGGCCCAGGCGGTGCCAAGCTAAATGGGAGAGCCAGTGAAGTGGAAGGAATGTGGTGCAGGGGGAAGGTGTTTCTCCTGGGTAGATTCTCTGGGGAGCAGAAAGGGCTGAAGTTTTCCCAGAGGCTTCTGTTCACCTCACTAAAAGGGTTTCTTGCTAACATGGCCTCTTGGATCTCAGTGAGAGAATTAGCACCCTCTGAATCCTATCCTCTGAGCTCAGAGGTACAAATTGGAGACCTGGGAGCCTGTTTGCTGTGAGTAGCATTTACAAGTTTTTATATTAGTTACCAACATTTCATAATTAGAAGAATTCCCATAAAAGTCTGGATTTCCTGCTTTTCCTAAAAAACCAGGAGATCAAGCCATCTTGGTTCCACAGTTCTGCCGAGTAACCCTTGGTTGGAGTCAGCTCACGCTGGCTTGTTTCAGTCATTCACACTCCCTGCCTGGCCCCAAAAGCATCTGAGTTACTGCTCCTGTGACCCATGATTCTTAGCCTGTCTTGGTTTTCTGGAGCGCAGGAGGTTTGTGCTTAAAGCCTCCTCCACCCACGTCATCTTTTTTTATTCAAACCACTTTATTAAGGTGTGATTGACATATTTCATGTGCACAACTTGATGAGTTTAGAGATAAGTATATACTGTGAAACCCTCACCACAATCCCTATCCATCACTTCCAAAATTTCCTCCTGCCTGAGGATAAGAACACTTATAAGATCTACCCTTGTAGCAAATATTTGGGTATACAATACAGTAGCGTTAATTCTGGGCGCTCTGCTGTACAATAGATCTCTAGAAGTTATTCGTGGCCGTGTAACTTCCACAACATCCTGACGGAACTACTTTCCATATGGCCTCATGGGTGACTGTTACCATGGCAATGCCAGTCAAAACACTGACTATGCCTATAGTATGTGTGAGGTTCCTTCCCTGGGTGGAATTTATTTCTACAGTGAAAATTTGGCCTCTGAAAATCACCTTTTCCATGTTCATCACATTTAGAGAATTTTTTTCTTGTATGAATCCTCTGGTAAACAAGAAGAAATGCACTTTGGCTAAAATATCATTTTCCCATTTGTTCTATCATATGGTTTCTGACATCCCTTGGAGGGGCTTTTACAAATTCCCAGCATGCACTGGTGATGATGGGCTAGGTCTACATAAGGGGGCAGAAGGAGCCAAACATTAATTTCTGCATGTTGTATTCTAGAAATAAAATGGTGGTGGTGGTGCTCGGGTTATACCATATACCCATTTCCAAGAGTCTCATATGTTCCAGCTGCTAAGTAAGTAGAATGCAGTTTATTTATTTTTGTTGACACACTACCTATTTCCCAAAGCAATCTGAAGTCACCAACAATAAACTATAAGACATAAGAAGATGAAACTATAAAAAGGAGGGAACAATTGGATAAATACAGACATCCCTAGCAGATAAAGAAAAATACATGCTTCTTCTAGCATCCATGGTTTGACCCGGAAGTTAAACTATTTGATCTGAAAGCCAATGAAGCTGTGATCCATGTGGGCGAGTCTCTGAGAGAGTCTGCCTTAGAGAATCGTTCAGCAGATAAAAAGCAAATGTTTTCTGGGATAAACTGGGAGATTGGGATAAATTGGGAGATTGGGATTGATATATATACACTACTAAATATAAAAGTTAACGAATAAGGACCTACTCTATAGCACAGGGAACTCTACTCAGTACTCTGTAATGGCCTATATGGGAAAAGAATCTAAAAAAGAGTGGATATATGTATATGTACAACTGACTCACTTTGCTGTACACCAGAAACTAACACAACATTGTAAGTCAACTATACTCCAATAAAAATTATTTTTAAAAAAAGAGAGAGAGAGAGAGAAGTCCACTCTTCATTCTCACCTCTAAGGAGAACAAACCTTAACTCCCACCCTCCCCTCTCCTCTCCCCTTTGACTCTTCACTTGCTTACCCGCGGCCCCAGTCTCCTCTCTCTCTCTTTCTTCCTCCCTCTCTCCCTCTCTCCTTCCCTCCCCACCTTCTTCCCTCCCTCCCCCCTCGGCTTATTCCTCCAGCTTCATTAAATTCTTTCTCGTGCACATTGTCTTACCCTTGCTTTTTATGATTGACACAAAGGTTTTCAAAAGTCTTAGAGTCTAAGAGAGGGGGCCAGCCTGTAACATTTGCACATTACTATGCTTTGTTCTGTCCATTCATACAGCGAACGTTTCTTGAATGCCTAGCGCTTGCTGTGGTCTATGCTAGGGCCTGGAGGCAAAGGTGAACTAGGCAGCCTCTGAAAGGCATCCCAGTTAGCACAGTGTGATGGGGAGTGGGGTGGAAGTACCCTCCTCCTCACCCCTACCCCATCCCAGGTGGCGCCCAGGCCTGATGCCCTTAATGCTGACACTGTGAGGTAATGGTCTGCAAGGCACTGGAGGAGCTGCTTTCTGGTAGGAGTTTTCTCTGCCTCCTGGTGAAAGGTCACTTGCAGCAAAGCTCTCCTGAGGTGACTGTCACGCATGGGGCTGCAGGCACCCTCAGTGAGAGGAAGGTCAGGAGCAGAGGTCCCCACACAGAAAGGCAGACACAAGCCATGGTGGCAAGCGCCAAGCATGTAACCATGGACGCACGCAGTCTGAAGCTGCTTAAAAATCAGGAGACACAAAGCAATCAGGGAGAAATCCTCTAATACACTGATGGAATGTCCTGGAATATCCTCACTCTCTCCTTCCAATGTGTGCAAACTACATGGTAATAAAATCAAATTGTTCTCTCCCTAATCAGCTCACAGAAAGCTCTGGGCAACTTCTAATGTTCTGCAAAACTGATTTTGTGGGGAACATTCAGTCTTGTGCTGGCTGGGTTTCACTTTCGCAGGTACTAGAGAGAGAGTAATCAGGAGAGTGTGGGAAGATTCCAGCGGCCCTCTGGGTGAACTCTGCCAGGTTTCAATGCAGTGTAAATACCCATCCCTGCTCCCACTCTGAACCGCTGAAACAGAAGGCAGGACCTCAAGGAAGCTTGTGGGTCAGCGGGTTCAAACAGAGTTCGCCAGGCAAGTTCCTGGCTTCCGGACTTCAAGGGCGTCAGGCTCCGGAGCCACACTAATTCATCATACAGCTTTTCGCATTAGCTGTGTGACCTTGGGCAAGTGACCTCACCTCTCTGTGCCTCAGTTACCTCATCTGTAAAATGACTATCTCACAGGGTAGTTACAAGAATTCCACAGATTGGTGTAGAAACAGGATTGCCAGACAAAATACAGGATATCCAGTTATATCTGAGCTTCAAATAAACAATAAATAATTTTTCTAGTATAAGTATATCCCAAATAGTGCATGGACATAACTGTATTTTCATTTGCTAAATCTGGCAGCTCCAGATGGAAAGCTCGCGGAAGGGTACCTGGCAGCTAGTAAATGCTCAATGAGTGTCAGATGTTATATTCTGTTATTGGTAACTTTGGGGCTAAATTAATGACTTTGGAATTTGGTTTTGAGGAGATTGTTGTTCTGTGTTTTGTGTCTGAACAACCTTTTGGAGTTAAATTAGGAGGGCCTCACCCTTCTGGTCACAGAGTCACAGAGCATCTTCCCCTGGGGCATCTGGCCACATAAGCCCAAGTAATCAATGACCCAGGGAAGCCCACCTCCAAGGCCACCTTCACCTGGCTCCACTCCCTCTCTCACCATCTGCATCTCAGACAAAGTAGAGATGCCTTTTACATATAGCAGAGGCAAAGACACAAACATGGATAGAAGGAAGTGACATTTACTCAGACCTACTGCATGTGGGGCTCTGTCCCAGACACTTCCCGTGTGTTTTCTCATAATCCTCCTAGCAACTCTGGGAATGAACCTCAGGGCACCCATGAACAGCTTGGGGTGATAATACCTCCTGACCTCACAGAATTGTGCAGAGGAAGTGAGAAGATGAAAGCAAAAGCCCTGAGCATGGAATTAGGGAATTAATACATTTCTTTTCTCTCCCCTCTTTTCCCACTTCAATCCCCACTTTACCAACAAAAAAACAGACATATTATGTCCAGGGCTGCACAGCTGGTAAATAGGGGAAGAGACCAACACCAGGCCTGTTGGCCTTCCTGTTACACACACTGCCCTTACAAGTCGTCTCCAGGTCTTGGGTCTCACTTCCCCTGGTTCCTGGTGTTCTGCAGGCCTCTGACATGCCTCTCTTATTCTTCCCAGCTGCACCCTCCCTCACGAGCCCCTTCCTCCAGGAAGCCCTCCAGGCTGAACACACAGCTAGAGGAAAGACAGCAGGGGTACCCCTCTCACCTTCCAGGGGCCCAGCCTTCCCAGGGATCCATTCCCCTTCCCTGGAGTCAGCCGAGCACTGCGGGAGCTGGGCCATCTCCCGGAAAGCTCACCCTTTAATAAGCCAGCAGGTCACATTTTGTTCTCCTTAAATAAACCTTATAGAAACATTTAGATGTTTATTTCGCTCATAAATTCCCAGGAATGCACAACAGTTTCCTAACTGCCTGGGTGCAGGGATAAATATAGGCCAGTGGTACAGACGGGAATATGAGCTTCCTTTCCCCAATGTCATGTGACTAGGCCTGGCTCGGAAGCTCTGGGCAACAGACCAGCCCCAGTCCAGGCAGGAGTGGGGAGTTTAGCTCCTGCGCTTGGATGCTGGCAGACAGCCTGGAAGAGGACTGTGCAGGAAGGCAGTGTGGGGTGGTGAAGTCGGGAGGTCCACACTGGAGTCTCACCTGGGTGACCTCAGGCAAGTCACTTAACTTCTCTGAGTTTCAAGTTCTCAAACATTATGTGGAGCTAATAATCCCCCTTTTCCAGGCTAGTTTTAAGGGTGAAAATGACAGTGAGGATGGTGACAGAGGGTGGGCACTGTTGCAGCTACATCCCCAGGTCCCTCTCTCACAGCCTGGAGGGCAAACAGGGACTGCCTCTGGATAGGGGGCCCTGGCCGCAAAGAGGACTTAGCACTCTCGTGACAGGATAAAAGGACTCTCTGCGGACTTGTGAAACAAATGATTATTCCAACAGCGAGTGCTAAGAGCACGGGAGAGAGCAGAAGTGGCTCTGCTGAGCTCGGCTGGACCTGGGGCTCCTCCCTGCCAAGTGCTGAGGACCAGATCCCGGTTTCCTGAAGGCTCCCAGCGCCCACTGTGTGGATCCCCCCATGCGCCCATGGCCTGCCCTGCCTCCGTGGACCCTCTTTCCTGCCATTGTCCAGTCTCTTCCTAGCAGTCAGGGGTCAACACCCTCCCCCCGAGATTATCCTGCCTTCTTCATCACTGTTTTTACTCTCGTGTCACAGACTTCAGGAGTGTAACAGTGCTCACAGTGTCTATTATAGCCTTACTCTGTGGGGTAGGGGGGTATCACTCAGCCAGCCAGCCATTCATCCATCATCTTCTATCCTCTCCTCCTCCCTCCTGTCCATCTCCTCCTCCTTTAATTCTAGGCATTTAATCATCCATACAGCCAGTTATCCACACAACCATCCATCCATCCATCCCTCCCTCCATCCATCTCTCCCTCCCTTGCTAAGCTCCTACCACACACTAGAGCTTATGCTGAGGGTTGGAGACACACACATAGCCCCTGACCCTAAGTAGCTGGCATGCAATCTGACAGGGAACTCAGAGAGACAAAAAATGACAAGCTACTCCATTGCTCACGATAGGATCCAAGGACAAATAATTGTAATGTACATTCCTGACCATCTGTAATAACAACCAACATTTCCAAAGCACTTTCTGCTCTGTCCTAGGCACTTCTACAGCTACTATCTCATAGCTCGTACTCTCTGACCAGAACCACTAGAAGCCATCCTGGTGGAACAGTCCTCTTGACCCTTTCCAAGCTTCTTTTCCATAGAGGATGGGACATCAAGCACCTGCCTCCCATACCTGGGGCTTCTGGTGTCCAGGACACTGGTTTTACTGCTGGGTGGAGCCAGGGAAGGAGACAAAGGTGGCGGGAACAGCTCAGCAGAAATGGGTTTGGATCTCCACTCAACCACGACACAACCATATGACCTTCGACAATTATACAACCTCCCAAAGACTCAGTTTCTTCTTCTATAAAATAGAGATAATAATAATATCTACCTTGGGAGATGAGACCACATAGCAGGTGCCCAATAGATGTCTCCAATATTTTGTACATCAGACTCTAATGCTTTACTGATAATTTACTTGAAGATATTTCATTGAAGATCTGAATGGAGGCTGTTTTTGCAAAGGGTGGGATGAGATAAGTATGAATTCAAAATCCTCAAGTGGAGTATTCAAGGTACTGCCCAGTTTCTAGGGATTAGAGTGTACTTCCTTGCCTCAGTTTTCTACCTGGAAAATGGGATAATAATCATACCAACCTCTTAGTGTTGTTGTATGTAAAGTGCTGAGAGCAGTGCCTGTCACATAGGAAGCACGGTATGAGGGCTCTCACTGAGTTAGTCGGGAGGGTGCAGGCTTTTACTGTAACACAGGGGTGTGAAGCCCAGGCCATTTCCACTCTGCCACATAGCTTATATCTCATGTTCCTATGGAATGGAAGCATTTGTTGCACCTTCCGGAACTCCCTGGTTGCTTGGGGAACACTGCTTGGAATGCTTCTTAAAGGACAGCTGTGCAGGATGATGGTGGTAAGACTGAATGGGTCTCTTACTACGCTAAGCAGGAAGAGAGTTCCAGGTTTGTTATGGTGGCAGCTACCATGCTCTCCAGTTCTGGGCCAAAACAAGGGGAGACCCCACAGCTTCATGGTCAGAGCTTCTAAGAGCTCCACAAACGGATCCCTTCCTTTTAGGGCCGCATGCAGAGGGCTGCTTCTCCAAAAAACACTCCAACCTCATTTTTAGTTAACTAACATTTAGGGATAGGGGTTGGGTTGAGAGTAGGGATGCCACTGGTTAGTTGAGTGCTGCAGTGATCTTGTTAACCAGACGCTGCTGTATATGAGGGTTAAGCATCAATTTCTGTCTAGAGGATCTGAAAGTGCAGTACCAAGTAGGTGCTCAGGGAGGCCTGGGGTGAGAGTAACAGGTGTTTGTGGCCTGAAGCAGGAACAGCACAGTGGCCCGGGTTTCTAGGGGTCAGTACCCATCCAACTGGGCTGTTTCATCATCCGACTGAAGGAGAATGAGGAAGGGGGTTGCACACGATGGGGCCGGGGCAGCTTGGGTTTTGGGCAAGACGTGTGACATGGAGCTTCGTCCCCTGGCTGCACAGGCTCACACACCTGAGAGGATGGTAGGCAGAAGGCATTTGGTGAGACCCAGGGCCACAAGCTGTGGTGCTTCGGGGTTTATGTGGTGGTGAGTTCTGCAGGGCCCAGGTTGGCCCTCTCAGACAAGTGGTTTTGGGAGCAGAGGACAGTATTCTCTTGGTCCAGGCACCTCTCACAGAGGCCCCAGAGCAGGGCAGAGACTAAGAGTGTGGGCTCTGGGGCCAGGCTGCTTGGGTTCAAATCCTGGGCCTGTCACTTACGAGCTGTATGACATTGGAGGAAGGTACTTAACTTCTCTGTGCGTCAGTCTCCTCAGCTATGAAATGGGGCTGATGATACCTACCTCATAAGGTGGCTTGGAAGTTAAATGAGTTAATAGTGTAGTACCTGTTGGCACGAGGTTAGCTATTATTAGTGGTTTTGCGGATAATGGAGAACAGGGTGAGGGGATGGTCAGGGAGTGGTGGTCAGAGGGATGCTGGAGCAGATGATGTGAAGGATGTGAGGTCAGCTTATGAGCTAGCACTGACCTGTCCCTGGGGGCTTCCTGAAACCCTTGGAGGAGGATGGGGGGTTTTCCAGGTGGAAGTGAGAGCCAGTGAAAATTGGGCTCTTATAGCTAATAAGAACTTCCCCACACCTTCAGGTTTGTAAGGCCCCTCTGAGGAGGCCATGTGGTCCCAGTGAGTGGAGTTTCTGATATGGCTGCTGGCCACAGGCCTGGAAACAGTTGGTGTCCTGGTCACACTGTCCCTGGGGCCTGGGGCCAAGTTTGGTGCCCCACGGTGAGGCAGAGGCAGGCTGGTATGTGTGCAGGGGAGGGGTGGGAGGACGCTCTGAAGGCTGTCATGGCAGCAAAGTCTGGAGGAACCAGAGGCAGAGAGGCTCTGGGAGGATGCAAAAACTGCCGTCCTGCATCTGTGGGTCTTCACCCCACGACAGGCCATTGTGAGGGCAGAACTGAGGGAGAGTCAGGCTCCAGCTTGACCAGGAAACAGAGCTGCCAACCACAGTATAGACCCACCCCAGGGGACTCTGGTTCAGCCGGTCTAGGTGGGCAGAGGAATCTGGGGTTAACAAGCTCCCAGGTGACTTACACTATGCAGAATTTTGCCTGCCTTTGGAGGAAGGGACTTCCTGTGACCCCTTCTAGCTCTGATGGCCTGTCATTCTGGGGTCCCCTAAGGTCCTAGGCTTCTGTCCTGACAGCTTCTATTCCTGCAAGAACCTCTTGGCTACAAGCTCATCCCGTTAAGCTCCTCCCTGTTCAAGGGCCAACCCAGGAAACACTGCTCAGGATGCAGTCTCACACAGTGCATTGTCAGGAGGCTTTATTTCTTTGTGGGTTTTGATTACAGCTTCTGATTAGGGTCCTAAAGGGTCTGCCTTTCTGTCTGCGTCTGTCTGTGTGAGTCTGTGTGTGTGTGAAAGTGTGTTTAGCATCCATGTGTTTGTGCGTGTGTGTGTATGCAAGTGTACGTGCAGAAAGAAAAACAGGATCTAGGCCTACAGCTTTTGTGTTTTTGTGTGAGAAGGCCTCAGCTAGTGCTCGTGTCAGTGATGGGAAATGAGGGCTGGGGCTTGAGGAACCAGAAGTAGGACTGGACTCCGGGGAGCCGTAAAGTCAGAAGGATGCTCTGTTCTTTGCCTGCTTCACAGAGTGGGAATTCACACAGTACTGGGAGTTCCAGCCAGCCCTCCTGGCCAACCCTGCTTCTATGGCCTCTGCTGCTCCCAGGGACTCAGGCTTCAGCCCTCGGAGGCTCTGGCCCAACTCACAAGGCCTGACCCTCCCCTGAGGCTGTGGCTGCCCGAGAAGCCCAATGTGGGTCATCTGATAGGTGCAGTAGAGGGAGATCCCCTTCACTGATGATGCCCGTGGGCTTCTGGAGAACTCAGGGGGGCCCAGTGCCTGTCAGTCGGGGCAGAGAATAAAATAATACTGAATCTGATGTGGCCTTCAGTCTGGGGTCTAACCTGCCCCAGCTCCATGGTCCCTCAGGCCAAAGAAGGTCCTCAAGGGTTGGGCTGAACAGACAAGAGTCCAGGAGGCAGCCACTAACACCTGCCCGGGGAAGAGATGAGGAACCAGAGGCACAGTAAAGTTAACAGACTCAGCATCACGTCTCTTGACCAGGATGTGGAGGAGCTGTGACTTGAGCCCAGCGTGGTCTCACTCCAGAGTCCACATTCTTAAATCCTGTGCTAATGGCCCTCCCTCATAGGATCTGGGCGTCCTGGCTCCAGCTCACCTGAGTTCCTCGTGGGCCCTTCTCCCGCTGGATGTTGGCAATGCAGAGGCTATTGGGACCTGCAAACAGTCTCTTTATTATCTTGTCTCCCTTGAGCATTTGAAGGACCTTCAGAGACCATGAGGGCCCATGGTCTATAGTATAGAAGTCTGGTCCTGGTTCAAGGTCACAGGGAAAGTGAGCTTGTGGGGGCCCAGAATCTGGAGTTTCTGCTGCTCAGCTAGGGGTCTCTAACCCTCAGCTGTGTGGTGAGCTCATGGGGCCCTCCCCCTGCTTGGCCAGCCCTAGAAACTCACCCTCACCTCTGACCCAGTGAAGCTACACCTACATGTGGTTTGAAGCCATGATGGTCAGAAAGGCCAGCGGGCTTTTGTGCTGTCTCGTTTTGTGTTTCTTGAGGAGAAGGTTTGAAGTGTCTTTTTTTTTTTTGCAGTACGTGGGCCTCTCACTGTTGTGGCCTCTCCCGTTGTGGAGCACAGGCTCTGGACGTGCAGGCTCAGCAGCCATGGCTCACGGGCCCAGCCGCTCTGTAGCATGTGGGATCTTCCCGGACCGGGGCACGAACCCATGTCCCCTGCATCGGCAGGCGGACCCCCAACCACTGCGCCACCAGGGAAGCCCCTGAAGTGCCTTTTAATTAGAGAGGTTTGGAACCAAAAGGAGCTGAACTCATTGTAAAAGGATCTCTTCACTGAGGGTGGAGTTCCATCTTTGCCCATCTTTCATTTATTTATTTTTTAGGAACACTTATATTCTTGGGGAGCAGGCCATGGCAGCTGTTTGGGGGAGTTGCCCAGGATTCGGGAGCTGGATTTTGCATCAGAGTCCGGCTTAAGGGCACCATCGTTGTGAGTAAAGTGGAAGGGGTCAGGGATGACCACAGCAAGAAGTGGTCCAGGGCTGGGAGGTGGGGATGCTAAGGGGACAGAACCTGGGAAAGTTGTGACCTGAGGATAGGGAGCCGTGACGTTTGAATCCGGATCTATTTTACTCTGTGTTGTCCTTCCCTTCTTTAAACTCCAAGCTTTCAGTAGACTAGAAAATTTTTTTGTTGGTTAAACCTTACAGTCCACTGTTGGCAACTCTTTGGGGGAACGGTCCACACGTGGTAAGGAACAGCAGCTGCAGGAAGGGGGCAATAGCAGAGCACACAGTTCGGGGAAGACTAGATGTCACCCGTGGAGGAGCAGAGGAACAGCTCAGAGCCACTGAAAGCAACTGGCAAGCAGCACCTACCGTAGCCCAGGACATTTCTGGGAGCGGGGCTCAATAAAGACCTGAGCTGGTGCCTGCAGCCAAAGGCATGGGGGCTTGGCTCGCTGTCGTTTCGAAATTCAAGGGCTCTCCAAGGCTGCCAAGTTCTGCAACATCTCAATCCCATGAGCTCGGGATGTGGGGATACAAGAGGCCATTCTTTTCTAAGCGTTTATTATCTTAGTTCCCACAGTTATGATGTGTAAAGAAAACAAATGTCATCATAACATGAAACTATTCACTAAGAATCTGCCCACTTGTCAAATTAATGCTCATTCGTACAAGCTTCCCTCACTTAACAAGTGTCTATCCCTCTGGCTCAGGGCAGTTTGGAGAAGTGTCAGATACAACAGGATGATATAAGTTCAGTGCAAACCAACTGCAAAGTTCACGAAGTTCACAAAACCATGTCTGAGAACTTCACGTACAAGGTCTTAGACCAATGAGCAGCAGATGTAGCCGGACCAGTTAACGAATGGAGTCAGAATTGTGAGGATGATGGCAAGATGGGTTCTTCATGAGGGAATGATTTGAATATTGAAGGATTGAAAGAGGTCCTTAGGAAAATGAATGAACCCTTTAAATATTAAACAAACAGAATCTCTTAATGAAGGTGCTATGAAGTAAAATGTGAAGGTTGTGATAACACATGAAGAGCTAATTTTGTTGGCATAAAAAATATACCAATACCAAAGTCAACGCACTTGATTAAGATTCTTTGTTCATTCTAAAAATTAGCGTATAAGCTATATTTTGTAATATGTACAGCTAAAAATAACTTGTCTTCACCATTTCATTTGTACAATACAACCTCAATGAGCCCCTTTAATTCACTTTCATCATTTCCTTTTTTATAATAAAATCTCACTGAAACCCTTTTTCACTATTTACTGAGGAATTTTGACCTTCATTTCAAGTGGATTCACTTTAAGTGACCTGGTGCTTGTGCCCACGACCCTGATACATGAGGCCTTCCATGCTGACGGTCCTCCTCCGAGCCTCTCTCCATCCTAGGAGGGTGGTGTGACTTCCCAGGGGGCCTCAGTCAGACACAGCCTACAAGGTAGCACCCTCAGGATGTGTGGGGACCTTGGTCAATTCAAACGACCTTTGGGTATGTATTCCGCGGCGTGGAAGCCGCACACCTTCCCCAGGCCCACTGCAGCCTGCACAGGCTGTCAGCAAACCATGTGGCCTCAGCCCAGGGCGCTTGGTGTGGCCCGGGCCGGGCGGGCTGCAGGCAGGGGGGAGGCACTTACTTGGCCGGCCGGGCTCTGGGCTGCCTGCGGCTCTCCAGGGGGCTCCTCGTCCTCGGGAATGTGGGGCATGGCAGCCTCCTGGTGGGAGTGGCTGCGCGTGCCCGGAACCTCCGCTGCGTCAGCCCCAAAGATGCTCCAGGAGGCCTGGGCTCCACAGGCTGAGGAGACGCCAAAAGGACAAGTCAAATCCACTCCCATCCCTGACCCATGCTGGGTCCCGTTTCCAGGTGCCACAAGCCGCGGAGAGAGCCTGCTTGAGTTTGCATCAACAAGGGCTAAAGTAGGCGAGCAGAGGGCGTTTGGAATTGCATTTCCTCCTGCTCCCTGGCTCTGTTTACAAAGTCAGAGGTGACCCAGAGATTTTGCATCTAATTTGGGCCATACAGTAAACACAGCGATCCCAGAAGGGAGAAGAGTGCTTCGAACTCCTCAAAGCCATAGCCGATGGAGGACACTCCATTGGGAGCCAGACTTGGATTTGTCAAACATGTGTTGAGCAGCTACTGGGTGCCAGGCACCATCCTAGGAGCATTACCGACATCACCTAAATTAATCCTCACGATGACCTCTGATGCAGGCATTACTATTCACATTTTATAGATGAGAGAACTGCTTCAGAGAGTAGAAGTCACTTGCCCAAATCATACAAAGAACGAAGCATTTGAATCCAGATCTTCCTGATTTGGAGGCCACTATACCACACAGCCTTGCTTGGCCAGGTGGGGGAGGAGGAAAGGATGGTGTCTCCCAACTTCCTGCCCCATGGCTCACCTCATGCCCTTCAGCAGCTCTTCTAACCCTCAGTACAGGGCTCTCTCACTTGAGGACAGCTCTCATTGGACCTGTCAGGCCTGCTAAAGTCATCAGTCTGGAGGCTCAGCCAGGGTGAGTCTCCTGTGCCTTGTGCAGTGCTTGCCCTCAGCAACCTTGGGTTGCTTCCCCAAAGCTACACTTAACCCTCCCCATGGGGTAAGGCCTGGCCGGGGTTGACTCCAGTCAGCATAATCTCATCCATCTTGCCTCAGTGACTGGCTCAGGGATAGACAATGGGTCCAGCCTAAGCCAATGAGCATGTGGCAATGCTCTGGGACCCAGATGCTTTCTCTTGCTCCAGGTGGTGGAGTGTGCAGATGTGAGACCTGGTGCTGCAGACGCCATTTTCCTTCCACGAGGAAGGTCAGACTGAGGAGAAATCTGACACACCCAGAGGAGAGCAGACCCAGGAGATCTGCAGAGAAACGGAGCTGGAGCCCTGATCAAAGCTCACCTGCAGCTGAAACTCTTTTTGAACTAGCCAGTTACAGAAACAATTAAGTCTCTTAGTGTTTAAGTCAGTTTGAACTGGGTTTACTTGTAACTACTAACTTGTAACTACTTGTACTAACTTGTAACTACTAACGACTGTTACTTGTAAGTACTAACTGCGCTTTCACACTTTCATGTTTCTTGCCAGTCAAGAGGTGTAGGACCAAAATCTCTCCAATAAACCTGAGCCAATGGGTCTGGCTCCTCTGCTTCCTCTCAGAAAAGGGGGCCAGTCATGTCAGGTCTCCATCTGGAGAGGCAGGAGAGCAGAAATAGTAGATAGAGCACAGGCTTTGGAACCAGATACCTAGATCTGAGTCTTCACTCTGCCACTCACTGGCTGTGTAGCCTTGAACCTTTGCTTCACCTCTGAGCCTTGGTTTCCTCGTCAGGGGAACAGAGATAAGAATGCCTCCCAGGTGGGACTGTCCCTAGGACGAAAAGAGACAGAGCACCCAGCATGGAGTAGGTGCTCACAGAGGCTACCTGCATGCTGTTCTGCAGCCCAGAAGGTCCAGGGGGCTCTGCCTGGGCTCTTCCCACCCCTAAACTCCTTTAGGTCCCCTGCCCTAGGGGGATGGATGACACCTCCAGGGACCCGAAAAACCAACAACCGGCCTGGTTCTGCAACTTCAGAGGTTCCTTGCAGGAGCTGCTCTGGGAGACAGCAGATGAAAGGCACCAGAGGCAGATGTCGTCCTCAGACCCTGCCCTCGGCTGCAGTCAGGGGGCTGCTGGGACACACACAGGGCAAACGAAGGACATTGCCATTTACTGAGTATCCACTATACCCTGGGTCCTATGCAAGATGCTGTCTGCTGGAGGCTGCAGGAAGAGAAGCCAGGAAGCCCTGCCATCGCCCAGGACACCAAGTGTTCTTCCTGTACCACAGAAATGGCTTGCGAAGGCCCTAGAGCCAGAGTGCTGTGGTGCAGCTCAGATGTGGCATCAGTCACAGCTCTGACAGATGCCCCCAGCTAACACACACCTCTTGACTGAGCTCCCTGAGGCAGGCAAGGGGTCTTATTGATCACGGATACCCAGAAGGTTCATCCAGAAATGCTTGTTGACTTGTATTTAAAGAACTGGAGAACTTTAGCCCCGGAGTTTTAGTCATTGTGACCACCATCTTGGCTTTTGTCATTCTCTGCGGTGGACAGGGAGCCCTATCCAGCTCTGAAACGGTTGGGGTGACCCCTGCTGGTCGGCTCAAGAAATCTCATTTCAAGAAGATGATCTGTGAGCAGAGTCATTCATTCCTTCACCACCAACACTCACACCTACTCTACCATAAGGATGATGAAAATGTGGTCTTGGCCCTCAAGGAACACGGAGTCCAATGGTGGGAGGAAGTTGGAAAACAAGATTAAGAGGTAAACACTTTGGAAGTGAGAAGCTGCAGGGTCCCAGAAAAGGGTCCCTAACTCCAGAAATTGGGACGAGTGGAATACAGTTTTAGGGAAGAGTCCACGCTAGAATGGTGTTTAGACTGAATCATGAACACTGAAATGCTGACTGAATTTCTCTGAACAGAATAGCTGGAGGCCTAGTGGAGGAGGTGGGACAGGAAGGTGGGTCATGGCCAAGAGGACAGATTTAACCTGGCTCTTGGGAATGAGAGCTCTGGGGCCAGGGCATGCTGTGCCTCCCACCTCAGGTTGCTTCTGTATAAGTAAACTCAGCATCGGGTTTGCCCAAAGGTGAGCTCTGGGATTGATTACTATCACCTTGACTTGGATGTCAGCCGCAGTGACAACAGTGGTGCTGGGCAAAGCATATGGTAACAGAGTTTGAGGGTAGCAAAAGAATACCCACAAACCCCAATTCTACCAGAGAAGTGCACTACACATCCAAAGAAAACTCTTAAAATGATGTGTGATGTGTGTGCAGGTCTCCAGGCTGTCTTTTTTTTTTTAATACTGTTTTATTTTATTTTAATTTATTTATTTTATTTATTTACTTTTGGCTGCATTGGGTTTTCGTTGCTGCACGTGGGCTTTCTCCAGTTGCGGCGAGCGGGGACTACTCTTCGTTGTGGTGTGTGTGCTTCTCATTGTGGTGGCTTCTCCTCTTGTGGAGCACGGGCTTTAGATGCACGAGCTTCAGTAGTTGTGGCACGAGGGCTCAATAGTTGTGGCTCGCGGGCTCTAGAGTGCAGGCTCAGTAGTTGTGGCACACGGGCTTAGTTGCTCCACGGCATGTGGGATCTTCCCGGACCAGGGCTCAAACCCATGTCCCCTGCATTGGCAGGTGGATTCTTAACCTCTGCACCACCAGGGAAGTCCATCCAGGCTGTCTTAATAGGAGTATGGTTTCCAAAACAGGGAAGCTGACAGTTCTACTTTTCTTTTATGTCTTAATCTACATGAAGTGTATTGTGCTCTGCATGCTAAGAGGGATTCAGATGATCTGGGGCATGTTCAAAAGAGGGGAAGCAGGGGCTTCCCTGGTGGCGCAGTGGTTGAGAGTCCGCCTGTCGATGCAGGGGACACGGGTTCGTGTCCCAGTCCGGGAAGATCCCACATGCCGTGGAGTGGCTGGGCCCGTGAGCCATAGCCACTGAGCCTGCGTGTCCAGAGCCTGTGCTCCTCAACGGGAGAGGCCACAACAGTGAGAGGCCAGCGTACTGCCAACAAAAAGGGGAAGCAGGACAAGAATTTGTGTTTAAAGAACTAAAGACCTTTAGCCTGGAAAAGAGAAGGTACAGGAAGAAATAAAACCTCTTTGCAGATATTTGAAAGCCATTCATGTAATTCTATTGTCCCCGAAGGGTAGATGCATGGCCAATGACTGAAAGGTGAGATCAAGGCAAGGGAAAACTTTCTAGTGGTTGGAACCAGCGGAAAATGAAATGGGCTACTCTTTAAGGTAATGAGCTCCCCATTCCTGGGAGAGTTTCATCAAAGGCTGGGGCAAGGGTCATAGGATTCCTAACCCACTTCAGGGGCCTTTTCTAACCCTGGGAGTCCCTGAAATCCTGATCTCCTCCTAATCACAAAAAACCACAGATTTGAGGGCCCCATCCCATAGGATTCTAGGACCATGGAATTCCAAAGTCGCATCAGAAATACCTCCACTTCCTTTCCTTCACCTCCTGCTCTTCAAGAAAGACCTTAAGTCAGTCCCTGGGTCAGAAAGCAAAGTAAAACAGAAACGAATTAAGTCAGACAAGCACTAAGAGGTGTCAGCTACTGCAGGATAAAGCAGAGTGGAGGCTGGCTGAGGTCCCACCCTTGACAGGATGGAACCCCAAGCTCCTCAGGGGGAGCCCCAGCAGCCCCATCCTCCCAGGCCATTCCCACGCTGTTCCTGCCCCATCGCTTTCTCTCCCATCCATTATTGTAAACTCGCTGCTTAAAATAGCAAGGTAAAAGCAGAGTCCCTCCCCCAGGGTGACATCTGGGTTCCTCTGGAGCTCGTGGGCACGTGGACCTCGCATCCATCACAGCAAAGTTTAGAATATAGTCTCCAGGAAGTGGTGATCTAGAGCAACGACCCAAAAAAGGAGAAAATATTTAGTGATGTTTGGTCTCTGAGCCGCTCCTTCTTTAACCCATTTTCAGGGCCCTTCTTGCTGCCTCTCCAGCTTGGTCAGCAAAGGGTTAGGTGGGTCATTGCCAAGCGCCATCAGCCCTTTGGACTCTACTCTTTCTGCCCCCAGCCAGTGCTTAACTATACAGCTCGGCCTATTTTACAGGAAGGAAAACTGAGGTGCAGAGAAGTGAAGCAACTTGACTGGTCCAGCTACCTTTGTTCCTGGCACAAATTACCAAAGCCTCTGCTGGAATAACTATCCAATGATTTGTGTCACCGAAAAGGCCAAAAGCCTCTAAACCACATTTAAATATTTTTATCTGCCCCTGGTTATTCAGTAAAGAAAGCAAACTAATATACTTTTATTCCTTTTTATTCATCAGCTATTTCTAGGTCGCCTACTGAATATCGGACACTATGCGAGGTGCATTTCAGATGCTATCTTGTTTATTATTTCCATTTTATATATTAAGGAACTAAGGATCAGAGAGCTGCAACAACTTGCTCAAGACCACACAGCTAATAACTGGCAGGCCAAGGGTTATAACCCAGGCTAGTTTGATTCAAGGCCCCTCATCTCTCCCCTCTTCTACTCTGTCCCCTCCACCAGGAGTTCTGCTAGTGTGTAGCAGCTGAACGCCACATGGGTTCTCGCCGTCCTGCAGGGGAGAGTTGCAGTGTGCATTCCCAGAGGGGATAAGATAGTGGTGGGGCAGGGGAGAGGAAGCAGCAGGTTGTGAGGCTAGGGGTTTTACAGGGACAAAAGAGCGGGCCCACTGTCAGGGTCTGCATGATCCCCACTATGTAGGGTGGCGAGCGCACCCACTCATCCATCCATCAGTCTGTGGGTCCATGTGTTCAACCACTCAACTTCTTAATCTTCTATTTATACAACTGTTCATTAGTTGTCCATCCTACCTTTCACCCCAGAAAGGCCCACACTTGTTAGTGAGTAGCAGAGACTCTGCCCCTGGGAATAGCTGCTGTAGGACCCTGTGGGCTGTGGGGAGAGGGCAGGAGGGGGCTGTTCTGACAGAGCAGCCGTAAAGCACAGGCATGCCCATCCACAACTGGCAGAACACCTCCATCCTGCCCATCTCAGTCATGGGAGGGGGGTGGCTTCCTGTGGGGCTGCCTACGTGCCAGCAGGCACAGGGGCCAACATTAAGAGTCATGATTTCTCAAGGGCCTTTACATCCCCTTTGGTGCTCTCAGCAAGCCTTGAGGTGGATAGTGTAAGTACTATTATTCTTAACGTTATGATTAGTCTCATTTTACAGACGAGGAAACAGAGGCTCAAAGACTTGCCCTAAGTCGCATCACCCATGAGTGGCAGTGCTGGAAGTCAACCACAGGTCAGTCTGACTCCCCAGCTCCCTGCAGGGCCAAGTCCACTAGCTCATGGGTGGCATTCTTGGTAAGCAGTGGCCTCTTACAGTGGCCCCTGGGATGCCTCTCCCAGAGCCTTGTGACCAGTCCAGAAGAGACCAAACCCCGCTCTGAAAACACAGTGTCCCAGGAGCACAGCCTGCAAACTGAGTGGCTCTCACGTTCCCTCTGTTAAGCTTTGGGTGTCGGAAGAGCCAGAGGCCCTTCTGGGAAATAATGAGTTAACCTAGACTCCACTGACCTTTCTGGAGTGACTCCGAATTCTCAGAAGGGAGGGTTTTTTTTTTGTTCTTCCAGCTTTGAATTTTTGCTTTCATTTTAGCAGCACAAAGAATTTGAAAGAGATTAAGTTGCTATTAATACCACTGGTCTATCTCTAGATGAAGAATTCGATGGAGGGAATTGTTTGGGGTGGCTGCACACACATCCCTCTCAGTCCCTCTGCAAACTCAGAGGATGACAAGGAGGCCACTGGAGAAGGGCCAGTCCTACCCCTGCTCCCATCCGACAAGCCCAGACAGGGGCAGGGACTTGACCAAAGTCACACCTGTGAGTGAGGAGCAGCCAGAGAAGGTCCCAGAACCCTGCCCCCCAGCCCCACTACACATGTCAGCCTTCTGGCTTCTTATTTTGAAAGGTTTGCTTTTAGTAAATAATAAGCTGATGTGTCCATGCTGTGAAAGCAGGCATCCCTTGGCAGTGCCTCTGATCTTGGGTGAGTGAAGATGTTCCCAGCTCCCTGTATCCGCCCCAGGCAGCACTGGATACACCTGGAAAATCTCCCTGGGCATCAGAGATCAGCTCAAAGTGCTAAGAGGTGCCTCTGTGGGTTCCTAGACCTGGCCAACTGCGGAGCTGAGTCCTGTACCCCAAGTGAGTCCAAGTTGGGGTCTCCCTCACAATAGCCCTATGTTGCTTCCTAACCTTGAGATGCTGTGAGAGGGCTCTGGACCTTGGCAGACTGGGTTCTAATTCTCCCTCTGCCTCTTTCTTGCTGGATTAGTCTCCTCTTGGCCTCAGTTTCCTCATCTGTAAAATGGAGGCATACATACATAAAATGTATGTACGTGCATTTTAAAGTTGTTGTAAGGATTAAATTAGGAAATACACGCAGGGTGTTGCACAGACTATACCCTCAATGAGTTCCTTTCCTATTCTCTGAATCGGGCAGCTGAGTTCTCTGAGCCACGGCATCACCAAAACGCAACCAAGGCCCAGAGAGTTTGGTGTTCATCCTGGGTGGCAGAGTTCTTGGCTTTGTTTCTGGCAATTTAAGGAGGCAGAGTCCTGGCTTGGCCAGGGCTTCTCCTCTGTACTGACAATCAGATAAAAGACCATCAGACATAATTGGAATTAAACCCACCAGGGGCCATTCACTCTGCTGTCGGGCAACCAGTGGCTGCAGTGGTGGGTTTACAGAAACAGCATGCAGTACTGTGGTCAGCCCCACGTCTGCACTGTGGTCATCCAAGCTCTGTGCAGTGGTCAGTCCTGGGTCTAAGCTCAGTTCTATGATGTGGCCTGTCCCAGATCTGTGCTGTGGTCAGTCCTGAGTCTATCTGGTTCCAAAGACCCTGACCTTTCTGCCACCCCTGTGCTGACTCCCAAAGCACAGAGGCTGTCATTCTGCAAGGGAGAGATGAAACCTAGCTTGAGACCTGGTGCAAGTGCTCAGGCTGCACAGGATAAATGGGAGAATGGATGACTGAAGGGGGCACAGTCCTCGGCATGTCAGTGGGAGCCCCAAGTTTCCATCCTGAAAGCAGATTTGGATTGAAAGGAGGAGTGGGGAGCAAGGGTGGGGTGTAGAAGGGTAGAAGGAAGGGGCCTTGGGGGCAACAGAGAGGGGAGGATGAGGGACCAGAAGGGACCCCCTCAATGACCTCTCCCCGTCACCACAACCCTTCTGGTCCAGGGGCTGGGAGTACAGGGGCTGCAGCCCAGCGGTGCTTCGGCAAGGAGTCCCTGAGCACTCCCGACACTCTGGCCTGGAGTCTGCACACTCTGGCCACGCTCTCCAGTCCCAAGGGTCTCTCACGGGCTCTTTTGGCTGGGGGTGCCTTTCTCCCCTGATTCAGATCCCATTCTAGCCCTGAGGGTGAGCCAGCATCTGCTGAGACCTGTGCCAGGGCCATACGCAAGAGGGGAGGCCGGGTCAGCCCTCAGAGGAAGAGCACAGGAGTGTGCACGATGCTCAGCTGCTGGGGGACGTGCAGGGGCTACTCAAGTAGGTGGCATGTCTGGAATCCTAACAGACTCCTTGCTTCCCCTCACATCTCCTTTCCCCCACTGCCCTTCCCCTCGGGCAAACAGGGAGGCCATTCTGTGCTCACTGCCCAGGAGGGGGGCTGGGGGCAGTTGTAGCAGCAGGAGATAGAGGAAAGGGAGTCTATCTCTGCCTTATATATCACAAAGAACTAGCCCTTAGGGAAACAGGAAGGGCTCAGTGCACAGAAAAAAGGATTTGGGCAAAAACATCCTAAGTAATGGTAAATCTCCCCCCAACCCAAGACTAGTAAAGATTATGGGACAAAGGAAAGACAGGAAAAGTGGAGAGGAAGCAGTGAGAGGGTAGACTCTGGTGAGTCCCTGAGAACGGGGCCTGTGCCCTGCTTCCCTGGGGAAGTGGGAAAAGATCCCCAAATCTGAGAGCAGAGAGGTCTTGGGCCCCATTTCCCAGACAGAACCCAGAGGAGAAGACCCCAGAGAGAGGAAATGGCTATTTGATATGACTTGATAGATGAGGCCTTTAGCCATCCTCACAGCGGGTAGGGTGGGGAGCACAGGGCGGAGAACACAATCATTTCTGTGCACCTAGGAGCAGACAGTTGCTAGACCTGAAGGTGCCTTGAAAAGGCAGGTTCAGAAGTTACCTACTAAGCAAGGACTGACAGAAACAGGAGGATCACCTTGTCAAATGATGGGCGCCCTCCTCACCCCAACTCTCTGGCACTCAGGAAGCCATGCCACTCTGGAAGAAGGGGAGGGTTGGAGAAACCCTGAAATGCCTGGGATCCATGTTCCACACCCCCTGAAAAGTGGTCAAGTCACAGCGAGAGCTCTATCCACCCCCAGCCCCGGCCTCAGCCAGGACAGGAAGTAAGCCAGAACATCTCCCCAGCTTTCCTCTCCAGCTTGTTCACTTTAGCAATTCTTTTTTTAAAAACTAAGTCCAGTTGAAAAAATTTTTTTTTCTTCTTGGAAATATGTGCAATTGCTTAATCGGAGGCAGTTCAAAGGCACAGGGAACAGCAGAAAAGTATCTGAGCCCCCCTTTGAGCTCCCAGGAGAAATAAATCTCTCCCAGTTCTCTTTGTTCCAGGCCACCCAGCAGCCTCTTCCCTGAGTCACTCACTCCAGAGTGACATGAGTCATTGTCCTGGGGTCAAGGACCACATGGTATTCCCGGGTCTGCAAAATTGACCAGGGCACCAAGGGGCCATCAGCAGGGCTTGATGCTGCCTCTAATCAATGCAGGGCCAGAAGCTGCCTCCTAGATTCTGGGCCTGGTCCTACCTTCCCCAGGTGTGTGGCCTCAGTGAGTCACTGAGCCTGTCTTGGGAAGGAGGTGGATTTTTAGGCCCTTCCTTCTTGTACTTTGTGGGAACTTCTCCAGTGGTATGCTGGTGCCTGACTGTGTACCTCTTCCTAACTCCACATTTAGTGATGTTGAGTTAGTAACTTAAAATTGGTCATGATGGGAATATTTATATCGCAGGAGTCAGCAAATGCTATATATCAAAGTCTTTTTTTTCCCAGAGAGCCGGCTGTTGAACATTTACCAGCACACTACCGAGCCCTTCAGGCAGCTCTTCCCATGTGCACTATGGTCCCGTCACACTCACCATGTCCCAAACAGAACCCATCATTTCTTCCTGCCCCCAGCCCTACTCTCCCACAAGCCCACTCCTGTGTACTAGCGAATGCACTCAAGCTAAAAACCCAGCAGTCCTCACTCCCCACATTCAGTTCGCTTCCGAGGCTTGTCAATCCTAGTTCAGGTGTCTTTGATCACTTCGCTTTTTCTCGTAGCCACCATCCCAGCCGTGGCTCTGTGTGACCTGGGTCACTACAACAGTCTCACTGGTCTCCTTACCTGTGGTCTGGTCCCTTCCAACCACCATCCACAAGATGCCAGAGCAGTCTCTCTAAAACATAAATTGGATCACCCTTCCCTTTTTTATAATCTTTGAGATTATAAGAAATCCTCACTTAGAACTGGTCTCTTTTCCCATGTAACCAGTTTTAAGTCAAGATTCCAGCCCCTCTCCCTGGCCTCATCTCTTATTTCAGCCATCATACACCTTATGGTCCAGCCACGATGAACCAATAGCCAACCTTCAAACATGCCCTGCTTCTTTATAACTTTTGCATGATCCTCTTCCTTATGCCTGGGATGCCTTCCATCCCCTTTCTATACCTGATGAACTCCTATTCATCTAATTCAAATATTCTTTCCTTCATTCACCCTAGAAAAAATTTCTCCCTTCCTGTATTAGTTTCCTATGGCTGCTGTGACAAATTACCACAAACTTGGTCTCTGAAAACAACACAGATTTATTATCTTACTGTTCTGGGGGTCAGAAGTCCAAAATCAGTCTCAGTGAGCTAAAATCAGTATCAGCAGGCTGTGTTCCTTCTGCAGGGTCTAGGGGAGAATCCATCTCCTTACTTTTCCAGTTTCTAGAGGCTGCCTACGTTCCTTGGCTGGTGGCCCTTTCTCCATCTTCAAAGCCAGCAGTGTAGCATCTTTTCTCTTCTCTGACCTCTGCTTCCATCCTCACATTTCCTTTTTGTCTGACTTTGTCATGCCTCCTTCTCATAAGGACCCTTGGAATTACACTGGGCCCACACAGCTAATGCAGGATGATCTCCAAATCTAAGGAACCTTAATCTAATCATATCTGCAAAGGTCCTTTTTCCATTTAAGGTAACAGGTTCCAGGGATTAGGACACAGACTTCTTGGCGGGGAGCAGGGGAGGATTATTCAGTTTACCACACTTCTCTGTTCTCCCAGAGCAATTTGCACAGGTCCCATCTCAGCTAGAATTTGAGCACCTCAACAGCAGGGACTATACCTTATTCACATTTTTATGACTGTTTTAAATATTGAATAAATATTCATATTTTTATGACCCACATCCAGTACAGGGTGAAACACATAATGGCCACTCACTAGATGTTGGCTGAATTAATTAATGAATGAAACCATATCACTAATAAACAGATTAAGAAGGCTTTGCTTTAATTGGCAACTAGCTTCTGTAAAAATAGGATTCGTGTAAAGGCGACAAATTCAGATACTTCAGGGGCCAGGCAGGTGAAATGAAGGACAGTCATTATGGGGTGTGGCTGACCACAGAGCACAGGTACCATCTAACCGGGGCAGTTACTATTCAATGGGGGGGGGGGGGTGGCTCATGAAAAAAATACCCATCTTTGTTGGCTAGATCTCCCAATTTTTCAAGAAAAGCCCAAATCCCAGATGTTTAAATATGGAATCTCCCAATTTATAAATGCTAAATGTAATTCAAAAAGTTAGAGAAACACCATGCGGGCCAGACAAAAACATCCCTGGTCAAGATTCGGTCTGCAGCTACCAACTGCCACCTCTGGTTTATACCGTGAGAAAACGTTCTCCTGGGCTTTTCCTGCTCATTAATCTAACCCAAATCAAGGCCAACAAGCAGTGCCAGCTATGAGCACTATCTGAGAAGGCCAGTCAGCTAAGCAGAGACTGGCCCTCTCTACAGGCTGATGAGGCCCCCTCCCACAGGCTCTCTGGGTGATGTGTGATTCTACAGGCCTCTCCTTGCTGTCCAGGCCCTGGAGCTGCTGCCTGAGGAGATGGGTCTTTGCCTGGCCTCAGACCTTTGTGGGAGCCAAGCCCTGCTCCATGCAGAAACATCTCCCCAGTCCAGTGGCCCTGCCCCTGGCAATGATATCAAACCAAACCCAGCCCAGAATTGGCAGCAAGCATGAGACGTGGTACAAGGAGAAAAGCAGGGATTTGGGAGGGAAACAGACCAGGTCCCATCACAGCTCTGGCACTTACAGCTCAGTGGCCCTTGACAAAGCAATGAACTTCTATGGGACCAGTCTGCTGTTTGTAAGAGGGGGTTAAGCTACTTCTCTCAAAGTGTTGCTATGAGATTTAAATAAAATAGGCATGGAAAGTATCCAGAACATAGTAAATACTTAAGAAGTGTTCCTTTACTCACATCTGGGAAAGAAAATACTGATAACACAAATCACCTGTGCCTCATGCAACAGAGGACTTGACTTAAAACCTAGATAATGCTCCTCTCTGGGCTTGGTTTTCTGGTTTTCCAGCCCACAGCAGATTAAAAACAGAAGACACAACTGACCACAAGGAAGGAAGCAGCCACACTCTGAAGAGCAGACGCAAGCACTCTGTGTGGCCCAGACCCTGGGGCCATTGGACAGCCTCTTAGACAGCCTCCCAGGCCCTGCATTCATCCCTGCCGTACAGCCAGCATGTCCACGGTGAGCATGGATGAAGCAGAGTTCCCATGTTGGCTCCTTGGGAAAGACTGGAGAGCAAGTTCCATTTTAGAACGTCTCCATCCAAAATGCTTCAAAGGCGTAAAGGTTTGATGTTTTAGACATAGTCATTTTTGTTCGAATATATTGGCTGGGGGGGGGAACAGCTGGCATGATTCTACTTTCATTTAAAGATCATCTATATTTATATATATATATATATAATATATATATCTTATGTGAAATATGTGTAGATTAATATATGGCTCTATCTGTTCATGAGGGTGGGGGACAGAGGTCAAGATGGTTAAAACCCAAATGTTAAAAATGGTTATCTTCAAATGGAATTATGAATAAATTCAATGTAATATCTTTTGAATATTTATGTCTATATTTTCCCATTTTTTTCTACAATGAGCTTGACTTACTTGCATAATAAATAATGGCATTGTTAAAAGAAAAAAAAAAAGATAGTCTCTTTGGTGTCCTGAGAAATTAAAGGGAGCCACCAGGAGCGGCCAATCTGAAAAGCCAGGAACAGCACCCTACCACCTTGGGAACTTTGTTCCAAACAAAAAGAAAATTTCTTGGGAATTCCCTGGCAGTCCAGTGGTTAGGACTGTGCGTTCACTACCGAGGGCTCAGGTTCGATCCCTGGTGAGGGAACTAAGATCCCACAAGCCACGTAGCACAGCCAAAAAAATGGTAATGATCAAGTAAAATAAAATAAAATTTCTTCCTTGATTTGGCAACACCCCATCCCCAAACAAACAAACAAACAAACAAAAATAACAAATGAATGTCCAATTCCCAGCGTGCCTTTCTTTGCCATTCTTCCCTCCATGACCCCTCCTTCTCCCTCTCCCTTCCCAGCTTTGCTCTGGGGAATAACCATCAGGGTTTACATGCAGGAAGTGGTTTGGGAAAGTCAGAAGGAAAAGATGGTCTGCACAGTGACTAAATCATTCATTCATTCAAGAAACACATGTGAGTGGCTCTCAGTGTCAGTGTCGTGCTGGGCACTGGGGCTCCAAGTGTGTCCCTCAAGGCTGCCTCCCCAGGAAGCCTTCCCTGACCTCTCCGGGATGCTGTGAGCTCTCTGGTCCACGATAGCACCTTGCAGCTGCCTCCATCTGCCACGCAGCAGTTTCCTGTACAAAACCACATCTGCCAAGCCTGAAGGCAGAGAGCTTTCATCTGTGCCCCAGCTGTGGAAACGTAGTGCGGGTCCAGAGCTCAGTACCTGGTGGATCCTCCTTTTGAAAGAAAGAACTCTAGGAATCAAACCACACCTTTCATCTGGCCTACTCCACACACAGCACAGTAGGTATGATATTATTTATTAGCTTTTGAACCCTCTCAGCTCTGTGAGGGAGGTATTATATTTCCATTCCACGGATGAGGAAATCGAGTCTCAGAGGGGTAAAGTGACTTGTGCCAGGTCACACAGTCAGGTAACAGAGTCAGGACTAAGATCTGGGTCTTCTGTGCCTAAAATGGGATCTTTGTTCTTTCTCAAGAGCAGAGTCACTCCTGTTCCTATCTAACCTCCACAGAGACAGAACAAGGGTTATTAGCAGAGGTTTCCGGACAGGGGGTCTGGATTGTTCCACATCACAGCCCTACCTCAGGGCCAGCAAGGGCAACCCTAGCTAAGGTACAGAACTGAAAGTCCTTCTCCCAGCATCCCCCGGGGCAGATAGGAAGCAGCTGCTCAATCTAAGGCAACCAGAGTAGATAGCTCTTCCCTGCTGGGATGGAGCATCCAGCTCAAGCCCCACCCCCTATTTATCTCCACGCTGGGAACCCTAGTTCTCAGAAGCTGTGGAAATAGGCCCGGTAACCTGGGCTGGGCTGCAGGGCAGCCCAATATGTGCTTCAGGAGGCCAAAGGGAGGATTATAATGGGTTGGTGACAGGAGCCTTCTGGGGGAGTGAAGAGCAGACTGTGACATCAGCGGCCTGTGTGGGGATGAGTTCCTTCACCACTCTGCCCTCAGTCTCCCCATCTCAGTACAGGGCTGGCTAAGTTGCCAGACTGTGCCCCACTTCCTGCCCCATGAGTTTGAGGTCCATGGAGCCTACTGAGAGCAGTCATATAATCAGTGGCGAGGGGTCTAACTGGCAACCCCAGGGCTGGAGGCAGTCTGAGGCCATCTTTGTATCACTTCCCCTGTTACAGTGATTGGCTCAAGGGTGAGCATGTGACCAGCCAGAGCCAATGAGATACAGTAAGACTTTGCTGGGCATCCTGGGAATGAGATTCTTCTTCTTCTTCTTTTTTTAATATTTATTTATTTATTTGACTGCACTGGGTCTTTAGTTGTGGCATGTGGGATCTAGTTTCCTGACCAGGGATCAAACCCAGGCCCCCTGCATTGGGACCACCAGGGAAATCCCTGGGAATGAGATTCTTATTCCTAACTGCAGACCTTGAATCTAAGAAGGTGAAAACAGAATCCTTGTTGTGATGATAAAGAATTTGTCTAAGAATGTAATCAGTGTGAAAGAGAACACAGCAAAGAGCCAAAAGAAACTAGGTTCTGAGGCTACCATCTAAGGCCCTGATCAAGCCATGCCTGATATCCCTGGCCTTTTATGTTTCAAGAACCAATAAATACCCCTTTCTGCTTAAACTGGCTTATGTTGGCTTTTTTGGCTCTTGCAATAAAGATTTCCAACTGGGAAAAACAGCTTATCCTTTGTAAAACTGGCTTTCAGGGTCTTTCTCAACACCAAAGCCTTCGCTTCCCTCATCGCTCCGCTGCCTACATGAGAGTTTGATCTGAAAAACTCAGATCTGGAGCAAATGCTCTTGCCCTAAGTTACTCCCTGACTAAACTTATCACCGTGCCCCTGTCCTCAGAACCTGCTCCTCATTCTGCATCCCCTGCACCTGTTGATGGGCTCGGCATCCTCCCAGAAGCCCCGCCCAAACCAACCCCCACAACCATGCCTGTCTCTCACCCTTCCCCCTACTACACACACACTCTTTTTCTTTTTTCTTTTTTTAATTTATTTGCGATACGCGGGCCTCTTACTGTTGTGGCCTCTCCCACTGTGGAGCACAGGCTCCGGACGCGCAGGCTCAGCGGCCATGGCTCACGGGCCTAGCCGCTCCGCGGCACGTGGGATCCTCCCGGATCGGGGCACGAACCCGTGTCCCCTGCATCGGCAGGTGGACTCTCAACCACTGCACCACCAGGGAATCCACACACACACTTTTTTAAACTCAGTCTGCAGAGGCGGAACTAGGTTTGAGCAGCCTGCATGTTCCTGCCTAAAAGATAGCACGGTGAACACAAAGACGTGTTTGTTGAGTTAAATTTCAACCTTTAAATGATTTTCAAATGTCGTTGCCTCCTGAAGATGACCACCAGGGACTCATGCCATCTACCCCTCGGCTCAGAGTCAGATGGCGCCTGTTAACCCTCCCCAGGAGAGCACACCCTGAGACCCTGGCAACGGGAGCCTGTGTGAACATGATCGCCGCCCTCTGCCCTGGACCCCAGCCCCACAGCTTGGGGTGAGGACCTCAGTTTTCAGGACAAGGAGGAAGCTCACACCTCACCCAGCGAGGCCTGTGGAGGGGACAGGAGCAGTTGTGGATCTCGGCCGGGGTCTTTTCTTCACCAAGAGAATCTGAATTGAACTGTATTTGCAGTTTGGTCAATTCAAAAGATGCTCCTTGGATAGAGGTTGTGGCCACAAGAAACCATGTGCTTAAGTAAAATAGAGCAATTCCCTTGGTGTCCAGATTTATGCAAATAGCTGCAGGATTTGAGTCTTTAAGCACAGCTTGAGAGCAGGCTATGGTAAACAGTGATGTGCAATGGCCTGGGAGGCTGGGGGCAGGGAGGGCAAAGGCAGGAGCCTGGGAATGACTGTCCCAACCGCAAATTTTGGTGGCCTGAGGCACATGAATTACAGTATGCTGCTACTTGAACAGGCATGAGCAACTGCAGCTGCTTAATGATCTGAGACAGGAAGGAACCATAGAGGATTTCTCTCCAGGAGAGTTGTCATCTTCCCACAATGAAGATGGTGAGTGCACGGAAACAATTCCAAGGCATCAGCAGAAGAAAACCCATACTTATTGCACTAGGTGCTCTACCTGGCTCTTTACATCCTTTTATCATATTCAGTCCTTACAACAGCCCTGCATGATATTATTATTCCCATTTTACAGATGAGAAGCTCAGAAAGGCTAAGTAATTTGCTCCAGGCATTACAGTTACCAAGCACTGTAAACAGGGTTTGAGCTCAGGGTAGTCTGTCTCCAAGCCCAGGGTTCGGCTCAGCACACCATGATGAGGGCAATACAGAACCCGGCAGCAGAGGTGGCACAAAAGAAACACCAGCACAGGACCAGAAGAGGTTTTTCTGGCTAAGGATTCACCAAGTCATCATGGAGAAGTTATTATCCTTAACATCAGATTCCCGTACATTCTGTCTGTTAAATTGCAGTTTGTTATATGTATAGTACCTGTCCTTATGTTAACTGTTTGGTAAACAGCAGAGTTCAATCCAGGGTTTAAGCTGAGTAATTCTTAAGAAGCTTCTGGAAATGCTGAAGCTTCTGGAAATTTCTCACTTGCACTTCCAGGTGAGACAGGCTGATAACAAACCAGAAAATGGACCCTTAGGAGGGTTGGTTTCCATATTATGATGACATTGCTCAGACAAAGGGTTCAGCAAATTATTTGGCCTCTGAGCCAAATATGACCCACTGACTCTATTTGTAAATAAAATTTTATTGAAACACAGCCACAACCATTCATTTATGTATTGTTTATGGCTGTTTTTACACTCCGAGGGCAGAGTAGAGTAAGTGAGGCATATACTATCTGACTTACGAAGCCTAAAATATTTACTATTTGGCTTTTTACATAAAAAGTTGGCCAAACCTGTTCTAACACAATTCCAATTATTTGTTTTCAGGTTGGTCTTCCCCACTTGGCTGATAGCAACTCAGTGGGCTTCAAGGCAGACTCCTATTCATCCTTCAAAACCCAGTCTTTTCATCTTTGTATCCCCAGCACCAGATACATAATTAGGGTTTGGCAAATGTTGAACTGAATCAAATAACCCAGATTACATGCATATGTCTTCTGAAAACACCTAAGGGGAGAGGGGACAAGACTCCCTGGAGGGTCAGAGATGTTCAACTTGAGGAAACCAGGGCTACCTGGGGAGTAAAATCAGGCATTCTGAGTGTTACCTTGCAGTCCTGCTTGTGAGCCTGATTCTCCCTCCTGGGGCAGGTGAGGCCCGGCTCTCAGGGCACCACAGAGGATCTCACTGACTCCCACCAACTCAAGCACCTTGGGCCTTGCAGTTAGAATATTCTCCGTGGGGTGGGATAGGAAGGGTGGGAGGAAGACGCAAGAGGGAGGGGATATGGGGATATATGTATACGTATAGCTGATTCGCTTTGTTATACAGCAGAAACTAACACAACATTGTATGGCAATTATACTCCAGTAAAGATGTTTTAAAAAAAAAGAATATTCTCCTTGACAGAGAGGAGAGGAAAACCCCCTTCTAGGAAATTCTCTTTTCAAAGATTAGTATGTTCCCCTTACCCAAGAGGGCATAAACGTTTGGTCCAAACTGTTAGATGCCCCTTACAGTAGGCAATTTGATGTACTCCTCTTTAATAAATGAACTAGCTGATTGATGTTTTTTCTCTGGAGACTTACTTTTTTTTAGTTCTGACTACCCATGAATTTGCACTTCCTGAACAAAGTTCCTTTGGGGAAGAAAACTAGGATTTCAAAGCAGTGAGGCCATTTCTTTGTGACCTCACTATGAAACCACTCTGTGACCTTGGGCCAGTCATGCCTTTCTCTGGGCCTAGCTTTCACCTTCTGTACAATAAAGTTCTGACATTTGACCCCTGGAGGGGACGGAAAGCAGTGGCCTGACAACAGACAGCTTGACAGAGCTTCTTTCCTCTTCCATGCCTCTGTGCTACAGTAACTTACTCTGCCACCTTCTCCCTCCCCAGCAAATCCAGCAGTTCATTCCTGCTGCCCCTTCTAGAGGCTTAAAGAAGATACTTTAGCTCTGAAGCAGATTCTTGGAAGATAAGAAAATGCCACTGATGTGGTTGGAAAAATCTGAGCTGGATGAAATGGAAACACAGAGCTTTCCCTGGAGGCCCGATGAGAAAAGCATGGACATAGGCCAAAGTCCATCGCTTCCTTGAGCTTCTGGGAGCTGGCTGCCCACCTCCTGTTTCAGAACACAATGCCCCCCTTACCCTTCACCCTCCTTGCAGATCCCCCCATGGGCATAACTTCTGAGGCTGCAGGATCCTGGTTACCTGGGAGCAAATCAGTATTACTATGAATTGAACTGGTTTTTATTGATTTCCCTATGGGTGATTTACAACGCCTGCTAAAAGGGTTTGTGGCCAGATGTCAATAAAAACACTCAGAAGGCAAGAGAGTTAAAAATAAAAGACTGCAAAAGGGAGCAGAGACTGTGCAGAGGAAAGAGGGAGATAATTTCACCAGCTGAAGTGAGATGTATCCTCAGCTCAGAATACCTGGAGAGAAAGCTTGATTTTTGGTTTCTATAGACGTAACTAATTTTGCTTTTGGCTATTGTAAGAATTAAGGAGCAAAGAACAGTTAGCATCTTGAGCTTCCACAGCTGACCCTTTGCTCAAAAAAGAACAAAATTAGAGTGAGCTTTTGCATTTCAGAACTTTAAAGTTCATTTCACGGGAATCTTTCCATTTAAGAACTTCACACTTCATTTCACAGAAGGACTCCTCGTGCAAGTATGGCACCATACTGTTTACCCAGCAGAATTTGGAATTACTTTCTTTCAAGCAGGCAGTATAAATAGAGGTTCTAGATGTTATATGCATGTCTGAGTCTGATGGCTGGACCCTCTTTGATGTGGCTCTAGGGTAGGTTGACAAAAATGAACTCAAGGAACATGCAAGATCACAAGTGAGGATCCTTTAGCTCAGGACTAGAGACAGTGCCTTTTAATTCTGGCTGCAGGTCACTGTCATTTGGTAGTCTTGTGAATGGGTTACTTAAATAAATTCTGGCTTCACTAGTTGCAACTAACCAGAAATCAGATCTCTCAGAGGAAAACCAATGAGGCTATTGCTATGGGCTGAACTGTGTTCTCCAAGAATTCACATATTGAAGCCCTAGCCCCCAGCACCTCAGAATGCGACTGTATCTGGAGATGGGGTCTTAAAAGAGGTGATTACACTGAAATGAAGCCACTAGGCCTTAATTCAGCATGACACATGTCCTTATAAGAAGAGGAAATTTGAACACACAGAAAGACACCAGGGATGTGTGTGCACAGGGAAAGACCATGTAAGGACACAGCAAGAAAGTGGCCATCTGCAAGCCAAGGAGAGAGACCACAGGAGAAAACAAACTTACTGACACTTTGATCTTGGACTTTCCCAGAAATGTGAGAAAATAAATTTCTGTTATTTAAGCCACCCAGTCTGTGGTATTTTGTTATGGGAACCCTAGCAAACGGATACAGCTACTGACAGAATTTCTTAGCCATATCGGGTTTAAATTCAATTCTTTTTCAAACAGCTAATCTTTGGAATTGGTATCAATGAATTTGGGAGAATAACTGCTTTAGTATTTCTCTAGCCCAGCCACAAAGCTCCTTTCAGGATCCTCTAATGAAATAAAAATGCTCTGGAGTAGGCCCCAAGAATTCTGGTTTTGAAGAAGTAAAACTATCACTATTTGCAGATGACATAATCGTATACAGAGAAAATCCTGAGGAATCCACTGAAAATCTATTAGAACTAATACACAAGTTCAGCAAGGTTGCAGGATACAAGATTGATATACAAAAATCAACTATATTTCTATACACTATCAGTGAAAACTCCAAAAATGAAATTAAGAAAACAGTTCCAGGGACTTGCCTTGTGGCCCAGTGGGTAAGACTCCGCACTCCCAATGCAGGGGGCCCAGATTCGATACCTGGTCGGGGAACTAGACCCCGCATGCATGCTACAACTAAAAGTTTGCATGCACAACTAAGAGTCTGCATGCTGCAACTAAGAAGTCTGCATGCCACAACTAAAGATCCCGCATGCTGCAACGAAGATCCCGTGTGATGCAACTAAGACCTGGTGCAGCCTAAATCAATAAATAAATATTAAAAAAAATAAAAGAAAACAGTTCCATTAATAATAGCATCAAAAAGCATAAAATAATTAGGAATACACTTAATAAAAGAAACAAAAAACTTACACTCTCAAAATAACAAAACATTGTTGAAGGAAATTAAAGAAGACCTAAATAGATAGAATGCCATCCCATGTTCATAGATCAGAAAACTTAATATTAAGATGATATATTCCCCAAATTGATCTATATATTCAACACAATCCCTATCAAAATTCTAGTAGCCTTTTTTCAAAAATTGACAAGCAGATCCTAAATTTTATATGGAAATGCAAGGGACCAAGAATAACCAAAACAAACCTTAAGAAAGAAGGGGAAAAAAGGGTAATTCACAACTCTCAATTTCAAAACTTAATAGATGAAACTACAGTAAGATAACATGATGCTGGGTAGTATGTGAGGATAGACATATAGATCAATGGAACAGAACTGAGAGTCCATAAATAAACCCTTACATTTATAGTCAGTTGATTTCAACAAGGGTGCCAAGATAATTCAATGGAGGAAAGAATAGTCTTTTCAACAAATAGTTCTGAAACAACTGGATATCCACATTCAAAAGAATAAAGTAGGACCCCTTCCTTATACCATATACAAAAATTAACTCCAAATAGATCAAATACCTAAATGCAAGAGCTAAAACTATAAAACTCTTAGATGAAAACACTGGAGTAAACCTTTGTGTCCTTGGGTTAGGCAGTACCTTCTTAGATACAATACCAAAAGCACAGGCAACAAAAGAAAAAATAAATAAATTGGACATCATCAAAATTAAAAACTTCTGAACTGCAAATGGTACAATTGAGAAAGTGAAAATACAACCAATAGGAGAGGAAAAAATATTTGCAAATAATATACCTAATAAGGCACTTGTATCCAGAATGTATAAAAACTCTAACAAATCAGTAATAAAAAGACAAAAAACAATTTTTAAATGGACAAAAGATTTGAAAAGACCTTTCTCCAAAGAAGATACACAAATGGCCAATAAACATGTGAAAAGATGGTCAACGTCATTAGCCATCAGGGAGTACAAATCAAAATGAGATACCACCTCACACCCATTAGGATGGCTAAAAGAAAAATGACAGATAAGAACAAGAAGTGGCAAGGATATGGAGAAATTGGAACCCTTATACATTGCTGGTGGAAATGTAAAATGATACAGCCACTTTGGAAAACACATTAGTAGCTCCTCAGAAGGTTAAACACAGATTTGCCATAGGATCTGCCAATTCCACTCCTAGGTATATACCCAAGAGAAATGAAAACATGTGTCTACACAAACACATGTACCCAATGTTCATAGCAGCATTATTAATAATAGCCAAAAAGTGGACACAAGCCATATGTCCAACTAATTAATAGATTAATAAAATATGGTATATCCATACAATGGAATATTATTCAGCTATAAAGAGGAATGAAGCGCTGACACATGCTGAAATATGGCTGAACCCTGAAAACTCTATGCTCAGTGAAAGAAGCCAGTCACAAATGACCATGTATTGTATAACTGCACTCATACAAAATGTCAAGAATAGAGAGATCTATAGAGACAGAAAGTAGATCAGTGGTTGTTTATGGGGTAGAGGAATGTGGGGGAATGGGATGTAACTATTAATAGATACAGGTTTCTTTTTGGGTGATGAAAATGTTCTGGAATTAAATAGTGGTGATGGCTGCACAGTTCTCTGTACTAAAACCCACTGAATTGTATATTTTTAAATTGTGTATTTTAATTGGGTAAATTATATGGTATATGGATCATATCTTAACAAAGCTGTTAAAAAATGAACCTTTGCCCCCAAAAAAGAGAAAAGAAAAACAAGAAAACAACAAGAAATTTAGGGAGACGGGTTGAGGAAAAGAGATGGAGTATATGTGTGTGTGTGGGGTTATGAGAGGAGAAATGAAGGAGAAAGAGACAACAGAAAGACGAAAAGAAATAGGAAGAGATGAAGGGACCAGGGACATGAGCTCAGAGAGACAGACACATAGAGACGTGGAGACAAGACTACACCCAAAAGAAAGAGAAACTTGCCAAGATGCACGTGCAGATCGCTCGTCTGTTCTTCCATTTAGCAGATATCTACTGAGCATCTTCAAAGCCAAGCTCTGTGTACAGCAGTAAACCAGGCAGAGCAAGCCACTGAGCTCCACAGTAAGAGACAGAGCTCTCATCAGGCACTCAAGGCACGGATGGTGAGAGCTGGGCTGCAGTGCTCGTGCCCACGTACGCACACTGCACATCCACATCCACACACTCACTCCAGACCACACTCAACACATGCAACATTCCCAAAAGTCAAATCATCTTTGCAGGGTACATCATTTCTCACCTGAGGCATTTAGAATTCTGCTAGCAAAGACCTTCAAATATATATTGTTTTTACAGGTATGGGCACAAATAGGAATGACATCTTTTATTCTCACCCTGAAGTCTCTATGAAACGAGGCTCAAGGACAGGATTCATCAGTCTGGAGATCCCCTGTACTCTTCCCCTTCATCAGTAAGGACTAGCTTTGGAAACAGAAAGGAATGTGACCTGTGACAAGCACACCAGCACTGCTCCTCTGGGCTTTCAGCTGGAAAGTTCCCAGAACACATTCTTACATATTCCTTTCGTCCATCCAGAGCTAGCCCAATAAAGGCATCCTGTGTTGCCTGTTCCCCTGTCCTGTGGCCCCTCTACTGCTGACAAGCACGTGAGAGGAAATCTCAGCTCAACAGGAAAAGTGACTCTGTTCCCTGCACAGAATCTGCTCCCTGCCTGATTCAGCCAACTCTGAGAAGGGAAAGCCAGGGAAGTTTCTGGATGTCTCTGGCTCTGATCCCTTTTCTCCTAGGTTAGCCAGAGTCCGAGCTGCACAGTATCCCTGACATAGTCTTGAGTCATATCCTAAGATGGTGGTTGATCCCTTTGTATTAGTGTGTGACGAATTCTCTTTGCAGGAGTTAGTATTGGGTGATTTGGGTGCTGTCTACCAGCATGTAACTACGAAATGCACAAAACCCAGAGCACGGCGGGAGTGGGCACTGGCCTGCAGACTCTGGGCAGGCTGAATCAGAGCTGTGCTGGGAAACAGTGCTCGGGTTCCCTGAAGGCCTCCATGGCTGCCCACCATTTGGAGCAGTAGTGAATCCAAAAATAGTAGTCCAGCAACTAAAATTGCCTTCCACCCTGGGCCAGGCCAGTCCCCTGGGGATGTCAGTATTTCTAGAACGTCCCCATTCACCCAGAGTGCCTTGTGTCAGACCCCAGTGGGGATCTGGGCGACCGTTAAGCTCTGCTGGTTGTGTTCACTCCTGCCCAGGCCCTCTTGACACTGCATCACTTGCCCTGCTTCCCAAACAGGAAATGCTCTAGATTTATGCTGCTTGCTGTTACCAAGTCAAAGGCCTTTAACCTGGCACATGGCTTGGAAGGGCAGAGAGTGACCTGGGTGACTCTCTGTCATTAGTTGTAAATTAATTCCTAAAAATGAAGACTAGGGAAGCAGAATCACCTGGGGAAGCCTGAGCTTCTAGCTTGGTGCTGATGCCACAGGAAGCCATTTCCATGGCAGCCTGTCTCTCCCTGATAAAATTATTCTGGGTTCCCAGGGAATTTTATCATCATGAAGACTTGTCACGCCAAGCATGCCTCAGTGCCTTTGTACATCCTGTGCTCTATGCGTGAATGCCCTTTACTCCCTCTTCCCTGACAAATGCCCCATCACCCTCTTCCGCGATGTCTTGCTAAGGGCAAGGAAGCTATGGTGTTCGTGAAGTTGTCTGCAGTGAATGCTTTTGCATCACCACTGCGTTGTACTCCATGTCTAGAGATGCACCACCACCCCCACTCTCCCACCTCCCGATCAACAGTGATTCCCAGCTGCCTTGCTCACGGGACAGGAGTGATGCAGAGAAGGAGCATCTCCAACAACTGGACTGACCTCCAATCTTCCAACACCTAAGTGGCCAGGATCTCCAACCCCCGCATGAGCTGTCTGACTGAATGCAGTTTTAGTGTCTCTCAGCTTAAAGATCATGCGCTTTAGTTCTCATTTCCTTAGCTGTCACCCTCCTTAGTGGCTGTACTTGGTGTCCCTAAGAGATGCCATGCAGCACAGAAGAGAGAAAGTGCTGGGGCTGGGGTGGGGAGGGAGGACAAGTTAGCTTACGAGTCAGTTTCCTCCTCTGTAAAAGGGAGGTAACTGATTCCATCTCAGGATGGCTGAGACGATGAAATGAGATATGTAAATGGCTTGGCACAGGGTTGATGCTTTGGGGAGACAGCTACAATTTATGCCCCTTTAGCAGAAAGCCCCCCCTCTTCTGGTAACAGCAGCATCTCCTCATCCCCGTGCTTGGGGTGGGTGGGGTCAGGCCTGGCCAATCAGAACACCCCTGGCCCTGGTGATTCACCAAGGGATGAACACAAGACTAAGAATGGGCCAATAAATTCAATTTGGCGACTTTTGTTGGAATGACTGGGGGAGTTCTTGCTGCTGGGGGTTCTGAGAGGAGGCTGTAAGCCAGGACCTGTGTGTGCCACAGTGAGAGGCAAAGGCTGCCTAAGGAGAGATCTGAACCCAAGGACAGTTGAGAGATAGAGGGAACAAGCCCCATGGATCCAGCTATTTCTGGAACTGCCCTAGACCTCTCAGTTATGAGACCCAGAAAATTCTGGTTCTTGCCTAATCTAATTTGAATGAGTTTCTGTTCCATGCAAACAAGAATCTTGGCTAATGCAAAGCTCACCAGGTTTGGTTTACCCTTCCTGCTGTCATTTCTTGGGGCAGGGATGTTGGGGGGAGGAAGGGGGCCTCCTTGAGCCCTGCAGAGATGAGGCCACAGCCCACCTTCCCGTCCTCAGCCTCCTTGTCTTCAGGCCATCTTCCTCCACACTGATCATTCTCGAACACGGGCTTAGTCACGTTACTCCTCACTTAGAGGACTCCTTGGCTCCCCCTGGCCTGGAGAGCAAGTCCCCACTTCCCCAGCTCCATCTTCAAAGCCCTCCACAAGCTGACCTAATTGCCTTTGGAGCGTATCTCTCTCGGGACCCTCTCCCCCATCCCCTGACTCCACAGATACCGCGCCTGATTCACAGCAACGTGTTCCCCACTCAGAAACATCCCCCCACCGCATACCCACCACATGCCTTTCCCTGGAAGCCCTTCCCCTCTTTACCAACCTGCCAAGACTCCACTTCCTCAACTATCTTCTCTTCCGAGAAGCCTGCACAGATAGCCAGGGCAGAATGAATGTCCCACTGCCCTGCACTTAATCCCTTGTCATCTATAGTACTTGTCAGTCTGTCCTTAAGTGAGAATAATGTCTATACATTTTGAGAGCAGGAAGCATGTCGTCCTCAATTCTGGAGCCCCCTGGGGCCCTCACACAAGGATTGCCTGCCACAGGCCCCTGGTAAATTTGCTGACACGAGACCTCAGCTTCCAGCCGACAAGCTCTGAAGCCCCTACCCCTCCCCTCAACTGAACTCTAGGAGAGGGGAATCTAGCCTGGGGGTCACATTTCCTCTTCACCAGGAACTTTTTTTAAATTGTGGTAAAATACACACAGCGTAAATTGTACAGTTTAAACCATGTTAAAGTGTACAGTTCAGTGGCACTAAGTGCCTTCACAATGCTGTGCGCCTATCATCACGACCTAGTTCCAGAGCTTTTTCACCACCCCAAATGGAAACATACCCATCGGGCACTCACTTCCCGTTCCTTCCCTCCTCCCAGGCCCGGTCAAGCACTAATCTGCTTTCTGTCTGTGCGGATTTGCCTATTCTGGGTATCTCACATAAATGGAGTCATACAGTATGTGGCCTTTGTGTCTGGCTTCTTTCACTTAGTCTCATGTCTCCAATATTCATCCAGGTTGTAGCAGGTATTAGTACTTCATTCTTTCTAATGACTGAATAATACTCCATTGCATGGATATATCACATTTTGTTTATCTATTCATCAGTTGATGGATATTAGGTTGTTTCCACCCTTTGGCTATTGTGAACAGTACTGCTATAAACATTATTGCACAAGTTTTTGTTTGAACACCTGTTTTCAAGTCTCTTAGGTATATACCTAGGAGTGAAACTGCTGGGTCAGATAGTAATTCTGCATCTACTGGGAAGCCTCTTACACTTGTTGTCTTTAATCTTCACTAACATCCTAGATCCACTTGGCTGACATCACCTTGGGAGAGTCCATCAGCTTTTTTTTTTTTTTTTTTTTTTGCGGTATGCGGGCCTCTCACTGCTGTGGCCTCTCCCGCTGCGGAGCACAGGCTCCGGACGCCCGGGCTCAGCAGCCATGGCTCACGGGCCCAGCCGCTCCGCGGCACGTGGAATCGTCCTGGACCAGGGCATGAACCCACGCCCCCTGCATCGGCAGGCGGACTCTCAACCACTGCGCCACCAGGGAAGCCCCATCAGCTTTTTAGAAGGAAGCTATTTCATCTTGATTGTTGTCTCCTGATGGCAATCCTTAAAGGGTGTTCCTAGTTTTTAATATTAACCTCTTGCTGTTTAGAGCTTTCTATTGTCTAAGCTACTTAAGATCCATTATTTAATTTGTCCCTCACAGACATACTACAGGGTAGATACTATTATGTCTGTTTTTCAGATGAAGAGGCTGAGTTCCCGTGGGGTGGCATGACTTGACAAGGTCACAGCCATCAGGGGCCCAGCTGAGGTTGACTCCCAGCCCAGCGCCCTTTCCATACAACCACAGTGGCCCTCTCTGTCCAAGGCCTTTTTTAAAATAATCGCCTTCTGAAATGTATTCTCAGGTCCCTCATTGTCTAGACATGCGCCTTGCTAGGTGACTTAGTGCTGGCACAGACTTCACACGCTCTGCCAGTTGGCACCTCATTTAGAATCAGAATGTTTTTCCTGGGGCGGATTCTGCCTGTAGCAGGGAGACCAACTTGTGCCTTTTCTGGATCTTCTGGGACCTGCCGGAGTCCTGGGATAATGCTCCCTTTTGATGTTGATCTGAAGCTAAATCTGAGTGTGTCCCACGGCTCAACCTCAGCTCTTGACATTTCCTGCCTATTCCTTCGTCCAACCCGAGAACATCCCCTTCCCCTTCTCAGGAGGAAACTCTCTCTTGGACTGGGGAGTCCCCTGACCTCTTTGGAGCAGAAAAGAGGCACAACGACCTCCAGCCTGATGGGGTGGAATTGGCCCAGCCTGCTCCTTGGAAGCTGCCAACCCTCATATCCTAGTTCCACGTGGAACCACCTAGAAGACTGTAAAGAATAAGGCAAGCAAAATAGACAACAGAATGACAACATTCACCATTCATCAGAGCGTACCATTGTCGCTGACGCTTTAGGGACATCTGCTCACTCAATCCCCCGACTGCACTAGGAAGAAGATGTTATTTTGCAGATGAGGAGACTGAGACCCAGTGCCCTGTGGCGACTCCTCCAGAGCAACAGAGCTGAGGGTGACCAGGCAGGACTGGAAACCAGTAAGAGCCCGTGCTGTCCCCACTCTGGCCACCGTCTGCCTCCCAGCTTTTGGAGCTGACCTGGCCCCCTTAAAGCCTGCCTCGGCAGTCCTGCAAGGGGTGAGGGCTTTCTAGATGCCGCTCAAGCACAAATGTCCCTAGCCAGCCTCTCCCAAAGTATGTCCTCTGCAACCCTCATTCTGGGTGATGCTATGAGCTCTGAAAATAAGGTTCCACATTTTGATACACTTGCGGATGACAGCATGAGGCAGGTTTCTGTCCTGTAGGCCTTCTCAGCCCTTAAGAAGCAAAGATGCAGGATAAATCTCCGAGAGGGAGAGAAAGTATAGATAGTTTCCCAGACTTATTTGACTACGGAATGTCAAATGGAATGACTATGGAATGACTCCTTTTTCAAGGAGTAGCTCAATGTGTCCTCCTCAAAGTACAGGTCAGAGATGCCCCCAAGCCCTCTAATTAGTGGGTATCCAGAGCTCAGGGAGCATGGTGGTTGTGACGTGGGCTCTGGAGCCAAGCTGCCTGGGATCACATCTCAGCCCTGCTGCGTAGTAGCTGTGTGATCACGGGCAAGTTATTTTAATCTATCTGTGCCTCAGTTTCCTCATTTGTAAAACATGGATGATGATAACAATGTAAATTATATTCTACACATAAGCTTCTTAGAACAATGTTCAGCACATAGTCAGCGTTCACTAGATGTTAGCTGGCATTTTCAATCCTTCTCGAGCCTCGCCCCCAGGCCAACAGTGGCCTCTGATATTATAAAACGTCTTAATGAAGATGGTGCAAAGCCAATTAAAAGACAGCTGTGGCTCCCTAGGAATAACCCTTCCTACCCTTGATGCCTGTGAAAGCCTCCTTTTATTTCTACTTCATTTTTTTCTCCCTCACAGACAGGCATGTAAAGGTCAGAAGACCAAGATTCTGCACTCTCCTTACTTATTTTCCAGTGGGATCTCAAGTTTCCTTCCCTATAACATAGAATGTAGTAAGCCTCTAATCCAGGGGCAAGGCACAGAGCAGGTGGGGTTAGAGCACTAGGCAGGCAGAGGCTGGATGGTCAAGCCACGAGGAGAGGACAGCATGAGTGACAGGTTGTCACTTTCCTTCTGGGGAGATGGGAGAGGGGTCTATGACAAGGGTGCTTGGGTAATGAATTAGGGTAATTTACAGTAGCTGCTGCAACCGACCTAAAATCTTAGCTGCTTTAAGTGTGCATCCTGGGGACTAAGTCTCCAACTTGTAGCAACAAGTTCTAGGAGAGACCATCCTGTATGGAATATATAGCCAGCAGTAAGTGGGTCTACGGACGCCTAGAACTCCTGGATGGCCTTGGCTGCCAAAACCATTCTCTGTTGCCCAGTTGATTCTCCCCTCCCCCTTACTGGAAGAGTAAGACCTTGGGGGAGGGCAGGCATTTGTCTCTGAGTTAATTCTCTCAGCTTTTAAAAGACTTCTCTGCAAACTCTGAGTCTCTAGTTGTTCACATCCTGGTTTCTTAATGTCTTGCCTCTGGGAGGCCTCAGGCCCTGCAGTAGCTGTTACTTGTCTCACTGATTCTCCACTTGGGGCAGAGATGGTTAGTGCTCCCTGAATACTCCTGTGTTCCCCTGCATTTCCCAGCCTCCCTTGCAGTTGACTGGGGCCGTATAACTAGCTCTGCCCAAGAGACTGGGTGTCACCTCTGAGTAGAGGAACTTAGGGCTATGCCTCCTACATCTGCCTCTACCTCTATTGAGATGGCTCTGGAGGCCAGGTGCTTCACAGAAAAACTGGAAGGACCAACTCAGAAGCAAAAGAGGTCAGACCCCTCCGCCTGGGACTGACTTCTCCACTGAGTGTGTGTGTGTGTGTGTGTGTGTGTGTGTGTGTGTGTGTGTGTGTGTGTGTGTGTGTGTGTGTATGGGGGTGGGGGAGGGGAAGAGGAGAGAGAACATCAGTTGGGTAACAGAGGAGGACACCTTTGGCACACAGGGCCGTCCAGGAATTCTTGGCATTTACACAGCCATTTAACGCTAGATGTTATCTTTCACATAGGATTTTCTGTTACTGAACTTCTTGCTGTAATTTGGGGTAACAGTGTGACCTATGATTCAGATATCCCCAGCGGTACCACGGGACAGTGTGGTAGACAGCATGTCTCAGGCTATAATACACACACAAAGTACCTGCGGGTCTTGTTAAGCTGCAGATTCTGGTTCAGTAGTTCTGAGGCGGCACTTGAGAGTCTGCATTTCTAACAAGCTCCCAGCTGATGCTGTTGCTGCTCTTCCCTAGACCATGCTCTGAACAGTAAGGTGAGGGGCCAGGGCTGACTCATCCATTATATCGGGTAGGAACAGCGCCTAGTGCCCATTAAAATGTTTTAATTGCTTTTAAGAGTCAGAAGGAAAAAAAATGAACTTTTAGGTAAAAAAATGTTTTAATAGATAACATTAATATATTTATCTTTACACCAACAGAGTTATAAATTTCATAAGCAAGAAGGGGCTCATGAAGTCAAAAATGCCTAGGGGCCAGGGACTTCCCTGGCAGTCCAGCGGTTGAGACACCGCGCTTCCACTGCAGGGGGTGTGGGTTCGATCCCTAGTCAGGGAACTAAGATCCCGCATGCCGCGTGGCACAGCCAAAAAGTAAAAAAAAAAAAAGAAGCCTAGAGCTCACCAAAATCCTACTGTGGCCCTGGGGGCAGGGGTGGGGGCAATGGAAGGAGCTATGATATCTGTAGTGCATAAGACTGTGAAATCTGAAGAATCCATGAAAGGTGACACAGATCACGTGGCTCCATGGTCCTCTGGGAGGATCACATGAGATACAGAACGAGAATGTGCTACTGGGCAACAGAGAACGGTTTTGTCAGCCAAGGCCATCCAGGAGCTCTTGGCATTCATATACTCACTTAGTGCTGGCTATATATTCCATATAGGATGGTCTCTTCTAGAATTTCTGGCTATAGGATGGAGATGGGCATTTCAACTTGCATTAGACTTAGTCCCCAAGATGTAGTTAGCTGCTTATACCATTTTTCTGAGTCTCCTCAGTTCTCCAGATCTCCACGTAGGGAGCTCTGAGGGGTACCCAATGCCTCTTGGAGGCCCCCAAATTCTGGTGCCCCAAATCCCTTCCAAGGGACTTCCAGTCTTTTTGTCCCCGATCCCCACCCCACAGGACACACTCATGTGCTCCTAGAGATGGAGGGCTGGGAGCAGCTGGCCCCATAGTGTAAGGGAAGAGGGACCAGGCTCCAGAGGCTGCTTTTGTTAGCGACAATGATCAGAGCAGCAACTGTCCAAAGTATGAGTCAAATGCCTTGTTAATAAAAAGAGAATGAATAAGCAGTCCCTTCAGCAGTAAATGTTTTCTTAAAAACACAGCCATCCATTTACTTTGGACCTGACGCCAGTTCTGACTGTTCCCAAAAGCACTGCATGGGCTTTTAGAGAATGGACAATAACAGCTGACCCTTCTAACACATCTGCGATCCTCCTTTGTCACAGATGCAGCATCTGACACAATTATTGCTCTGGGTTGGCCTCAATCATGCAATCACTGGGGTGAACCACTGGGCCTTGGAGGGTGAACTGTTCACAGATGAGGAAACCAAGGTCTCAGAAGGGACCTTTGTGCTCAAGGGCACAAAATGAGTTGGAAGCAGAGCCAAGCCTAGGACCTGGGACCACTGCTTATATGCTGTCTTCATTTCAGCACCAGGGGTGGACATTGGAAGGCTTTTACTGTTTTCAGACCTGGGAGGGTTCATTCTTTTATTCACTCACTATCTACCAAGAACCACCTTAAACCTGCCATGGTTCTAGCCTCCCTTAATACTTCTCAATAAACCCATAATGATCTAACCTTTTGAAAACTCTTACTGGCCCAGCGTCTATCTCCTCCTGGCCTGATATTTCCAAGTGTGAGATTCTATCTGTTGATGGGCTGTGTGTGTTTTGCATCAAGGGCAACCTAGCCTTGACCTTGCCACTTTCCACTGTGTAAACCCGAGTGAACTAGCGAACCTCAGAAAGCCTCGATTTCTCATCAGTAAAATATAGATATTATTATTACCGATCTTACAAGGCATTGCAGAAATATGCGATAATGTATGTAAAGCATTTAACAAACTATGTAGCCGGTGCTCAATAAATGATAGCTGTGATAGAAATAAGTACATTATTATTACTCTTGTTATTGTCAAGTGAAACAAGCTCCTGGGGATTTCAGCAAGTTGAACGTCCCCGTCCAGGACTCTGAAAAGTCAGGCTTTCTTTGTTCCCGTGCCTATGCAACTTCTATGGTTTACAGACTGTAGGAGTCATTAGAGAGGGACAACTTGCAAGCATTTCTGGATCTAAATGTGCCACATCCTTGAGGTAATCACCACACCCATCTTTCTCTGCTGAACCCAGCTAACCAGAGAAATAGTCTGCCCCAACCAGTGTAAGGTCCTGTGAACCCCAGAATTGTTGGGAATGTTGGCTCTACACGGGGACAACAGCAGGGAAACAAGGCTGCCGTCTGAAGTACAGCCATGTGAAAAACCACATGCAAGGGATATGATTAGTCATCTATGGAAGTAACCCAAGAAATTGTCTGTAAATGTGGCTGAAGAGATGGGAGGCTTGACCAGGATCTCCAGAAGGCAGGACAGGAAGACAATTATAAGCATGTGATGAGATCTTTTGAAGAGACTTTTGCTTTCAGCAATTTTCCCTTCTCTAAAAGGAACCCCTATATACAAGGGATGGCTCCCCATGGCCACATCGATACCCCATGTTCCTGTCACCTGACCATGGCTGATTGGTACTGACCCAACCAAGCTGGGCCCATCGGGGTCTCTCCCCCAAGACCTTGGACAGAGACTAGGAACCACTGGAACCTGGTCAAGATAGGAGCTGAGCCCTACTGCAGCGGTCTTCAGGGTGGGGTATGCAAGCCCAGGGAATACGCAAGATGATCCAGTGGAATATGGGAAGACAGTTGGAAACTGTTATTTATTTTTACTTCCTTAGTGTTAAATAAGTAGACTGGCAATGGTGCCTTCATTCAATGTTGAAAGGTCACTGTCACAACCAGTTTGTGAGATGTCCTGAGGGAACAGGGGAAATTCTCCAATGCTAAGGGACTGACATTGCACTCATGTAGTCATTTGCTTTCAGCGAAGTATGATATATCTTGAATGTGCCCAAGTGGATTCATGAAATATATTTATCTAGTTTTAACCAAGCCAACCACCATAAAATGCGCAAGTGCCTTAAAAGCCTCCTGCAAAAAATGAGTGAAGATATTACTACCACTAACACCACAAGCAACTCTCAAAAAAGTTTTTACAAACTGGTGGATCAAATTGAAAATTTCACTTAGAATTCAGTAAGTAAGGATACCCTTCTTCCACATCAGCTATCTGAGCTGGCTATCCTCTGTCTGGCCTCCCTCTCCCTGCCCTGCCCCAGGATCCATTCTCTGCTCCCAGATGACAACTATGGGATGCATCACTTGGGCTTCCATGCTTGCTGGCTGAGTTTGGCCAATGGGCCAGCAGGAGGTGGGGGGAGAGACAGGTTGGGCATTTCCTTCCCTGCCCCCTCCTTTCTTCCATGCTACATCTGTGGCAGTGACTGTATCCTTCCCTAATTACAGCTCATCCTGGATGGTCCCTCTTCCCCGGCTCTTCACTGGCTTCCAATCACATTATTTTCTTCTCTCACCCCTCCTGGGTAGGGCTAGTAACGGCTCCCTGCTGCTGCTAGATTGGGGGCGTACCTGGGCCTCATCCCTTGTGGTTTCCAAACCTCTATAAATAGTCCTTTGTTAAAGTCTCTTGAGCCAGTTGAGTTGAATTTGGTTCCTTACTGGGAGACTGATTGGTACAGTGGCTGGTTTAACCATGAGAGTCATTAAAGCCAGGGGTTCTCCAAAGTACTGAGATCTTAAAATATAATGAGGCACAATTAATCACATTTCTCTTACTAAAGAATACTCTTTTAGGGCTTCCCTGGTGGCACAGTGGTTGAGAGTCCACCTGCCAATGCAGGGGACACGGGTTCGTGCCCCGGTCCGGGAAGATCCCACATGCCGCAGAGCAGCTGGGCCCGTGAGCCATGGCCGCTGAGCCTGTGCGTCTGGAGCCTGTGCTCCGCAACGGGAGAGGCCACAACAGTGAGAGGCCCGCGTACCGAAAAAAAAAAAAAAAAAAACTCTTTTAAGGAAAGCAAAAAAAAAAAAAAAAAGCTGCTGGCACTGTTAAAAACATAAAATTTCTAATTTTACATGTTTTATAAAATAACTCACATTAATACAGTAGCTCATGAATATAATTTAAAATAAATACACATAAAAAAATAAATACACATAAATTAGAGATGCATACTAAAAAATTTTTTTAATTGATGAGATGAACCGTCAAAAACCCTTTGCTTTAGAGAACCCCTCTGCTCTAGAGAAAACACTGGCAAGTTCCTACTGCCAGGTCCCTAGCACTGCCCTGGGGGCTGTCTTCCTGGAGCCTAACGGTCTACTCCTTCCTTTGATTCTCTGAACTACCTTCCAACAAATCCCATCTTTCTACAGAAGACAAAGCAAACTCCAAAGAGAAATGCTTATCTAAAGTTCCCTGGGGAGAGACCTCTCCTGTGCTCTGGGGGAGTCTCTCCGTTGTAGGCAGAGATGGCTATCAGGCCACTTTATGGCCTACATGAAATACCCCTCAGAACTTTCCACCTTCTGAGCAAAATCTCCATCTCCCAGGCATTGTGGTCACTGGAAAGGGTAATCCCTCCCAATACATTAGCACACAGACATTCAGAATTACATACTTCAGTCTCTTGTGAGTTTGATTATCATGAGTCAGTCTCCATGTACATAATCAACTCCAGACCAATGACCAGGCTTAGAGATAGGTCCAGGACCCTGAATATCCCCAAGATCATGCTCCTTAGGGAGTCCTCTTGGCATCCACCATCTAGATTCCTCCTAATAATACTCAGCCTCATCAGCATCACCTTCCATCAGGGACCAGTTTCCTGTTTCAGCTGGGAAACAGGAAACATGTCTTAGCTAAGAAGTCCAGAAGGACATTACAGTCTTTTTACCAGGGAACTAATCCCCAAACAAATTGAAAATATCATGGCAAGACAGCCCTTAGGGAAACATGACCATTTGGAGCCACAAAATAGAGAAGTTACCTGTGCTTGGTGTTAATCTGAGCTTAAATAACGGTTATTATTTATTGAGTACTTATACACATACAAGTACTGTAGATACATCAATCCATTCACCTTCACAACAACTCTTTGATCAAGTTATATCATTATCACCATCAGCCTCATTTTACGGTTAAGAAAAGTAAGACAGAAGTTAGATCATTTCCCCCAAAGTCACACGGTAAGTTGCAGAGCTGGGACTTGAATTCAGGTCATTTGATTTGACAACCTGAGGTCCCAACCTACTCCATGCTGCCTCTGTGGCAGATTGGGTGACCATGGCCATATCTATGAACTTTTCCAACACAAGCCTTGGTGAGTCAGAGAGAGTGACTCAAGGCTCACAATGTAGGACATGGCATTTCCTGCCAATAAAAAGTTCATGGTTCTAGACTTGTATTTTCCAACTAAACAGAAGAAGGGTCTTGTTCATGGACAAGGTTATGAGACCTGATAAAGACAGTCACAGGCTAAAAGGAGACAAAAGAGAGATGCAAAGGAGAGCTGGCCTAGTGGAACAGCTGCCCCAGACTCCTGCCCCCAAAGCTCAGGGCCTCTGCTCTGAGCAGCAGTGTGGGGGCCTCCTGGGCTCAAACTGTAGGAGCAGGGACAAGGGCTGGACATTCTCACTCTGCACTGTGGCCTGGTGTATAAGCCACAGAGTGATGGGAATTGCTACAGATTGGGGATCTGATAGTTTTGGATTTGACATCCCATTCTTCACTTACTGGTTACTAGTTAACAGTCTTAGATAAGTGGCCTAACCTCCTTGAATCTGTTGCTCATAAATATCTCCCTTATATGGCCACAGTACAGACTTAATGAGCTATTATACACAAGATGCCTGGCATGTACAGCATGTCCAAACAAAGGTAGTTTCCTTCCCTCTCTTCTCTTGTCTATATGAAGTATTCCAGAGGAGAGAATGGTCATTTTCTCCCTCACTGGAGCTGCCTAAATGGAACTTGCATTAAAAAAAAGAAAAAGATCACACCAGATACTTCTAGTTGGATGCTTATCTTGTCCAGGGAAGCACTTGTCCTCAAACAGGTGCCTCTCAGGCATCTCAGGAGGAGAAAGGGTGACGTTCCATCAGGCAGAAAGCAGAGGAGCTGGGGTGCCTGCCCTCCTGGGACCACATGGCTGCCCTGCAGCTTAGCAACATGACTTGGGCCAGACCATCACTGCAGTTCTGTTAGAAGCATAACGCTTCTTCTCCATACGTGACTGTTCCTTCCATGTGGAAGGAGCCTCAAAAATGTAAGACTCCTGGCTCTGCCCCCAGGGAATGGCTGTCTGATGGTGAGTTCAAGAAGTGTTAACATGAATAGTCAGCCCTTTCCTCTTCCTTTCCTCTTGGGACACACGTTCTGCTCTGCTCCTCCAGGCTCTAAGATTTAAAGGGGCCTGCCTCCCCTGGAGGGCACTACATAGGGCTGGGGGGTAAGTCTGCTCAATTCAATATTAGAAAGCCTGCTTGCCTTTGGAATGGAATGGAAACCACATTCTCCTATTAACTTTATCAGTCATAAGGGTGATATTAGGCTGACTTCTCGACGAGCATTAGAACTTAAGTGGAGGAAGAAGGTGTTTTTACTGAGCCTCCTTAAAGACCCCACCAGGTACCAATGGCCAGTCATCTAGAGCATAAGTCTGCTACTGCCCTTGGCGCATTAATGGAGGTGAGACTGGGACCCAGAATTACGGTCAGTCAGAGCCTCACAACCAGTCCAGAAGCGTCCTTGATGGAATCTCTGAGGGGGGACGGACAGAGGCCAGAAATAATAATACCTAATGTTTACTGGGTGCTAAGAGCAGACACCAGGCTGAGGGATTTAATCCTACAAAGTGGACACCATCATTATCTCTGTTTTACAGGAGAGGAAACCGAGGCTTGGAGAGGTTAGATGTGGCTCAAGGTATATAGCTGGTCAGTGGTGGAGTTGCATGGTCACTCCAGGGCCTGCGCTCTCCAGCAGGGCAAGATGCTGCCTCAAGCTCCAGGCACCAGCTGCCACTGTGATCACAAGGGAAGAGTTGGTCAAGGCCAAGCCCTCCTCCCAACTTGGAGCCGGTGCTCTTTTGACCACACCTGTTCAAACCTGCACACTAGGTTCAAACCCAGGAGAACAACTTGCCCTGATTTGCCTGGTTTTGCCTGACGTCTGGTTTTAGTACTGAAAGTCCTGCAGCACCTGCACTGCTGGGCTAACTCAGATGGACAGAAAAGAACTTAAAAGGCAATTCCGATGTGAGTCCATGTGTTGCGAGTTGAGTCAGTATCCCACTTAATATCGTCTTGCAGAACAAGCCCACACTCTAGGGTGTACTGCACAAGCCCACCTGGGAGCGCAGAGTTTCCAAACTCCACAAAAGGGACAGAAAAGCCATCATGTGTGTGCCACTGAGACAGGCCCCAAAGAAAAACCACATTTGCAAATGCCCAACGAGAGGAATGATGATTAAATTTTGCACAGCTAAAATTATTTGGTAGGATACAACCCCTTAAAAATCATGTTTTGAAGTATCTTTGATGACATGAGAAAATAATCATGATAGAATGTTCAGTTAAAAAAAAGCAGACTAGGGCTTCCCTGGTGGCGCAGTGGTTGAGAGTCCGCCTGCCGATTCAGGGGACACGGGTTCGTGTCCCAGTCCGGGAAGATCCCACATGCCGCGGAGCAGCTGGGCCCGTGAGCCATGGCCGCTGAGCCTGCGCGTCTGGAGCCTGTGCTCCACAACGGGAGAGCCCACAACAGTGAGAGGCCCACGTACTGCAAAAAAAAAAAAGCAGACTACTACTCAGCCATAAAAAAGAACAAAATTTTGCCATTTGCAGCAACATGGATGGACCTGGAGAGCATTACGCTAAGTGAAATAAGTCAGACAGAGAAAGACAAATACTGCATGATATCACATATATATGAAATCTAAAAAATAAAATGAACTAGTGAATATAACAAAAAAGAAACAGACTCACAGATATAGAAAATAAACTAGTGGTTACCAGCGGAGAGAGGGAAGGGGGAGGAGCAAGATAAGAGTAGGAGATTAAGAGGTACAAACTATTATGTATAAAATAAATACGCTACGAGGATATAACGTACAACATAGGGAATATAGCAATATTTTATAACTATACATGGAGTACAACCTTGAAAAATTGTGAATCACTATGTTGTATACCTGTAACTTACATAATACTACACATCAACTATACGTTGGTGTTTAAAAAATTGAAAAAAAAGACTAAGATGTCCTTCAGTGGGTGAATGGATAAATAAACTGTGGTGCATCTAGATAATGGAATATTATTCAGCACTAAAAAGAAATGAGCTATCAACCCATGAAAAGATATGGAAGAATCTTAAATGCATATTACTAAGTGAAAGAAGCCAGTCTGAAAAGGCTACATAGTGTTTGTCTGCAACTGTATGACATTCCGGAAAAGGCAAAACTACGGAGACAGTAAAAGGATCTGTGATTGTTAGGGGTTGGCGGGGAAGGATGAAGAGCTGGAGCACAGAAGATTTTTTAGGGAAGTGAAAATACTCTGTATGATACTATAATGGTGGATACATGTCATTATGCAATTTGTCCAAACCCATGGAATGTACAGCACCAAGAGTGAACCCTAAGGTAAACCACGGACTTTGGGTGATTATGATGTGTCAGTGTAGGCACATCAGTTGTAATAAATGTGCCACCCTGGTCGGGCTGCTATGTTGGGGGAGGCTCTGCATGTGTGGGAGCCAGGGGGATCTGGGAAATCTCTATGCAGACCTTCCTCTCAACTTTGCTGTGACTTAAAACTGCTCTAAAAAAATAGACTTTAAAAAAAAATTTTTTTTTTTTGGCTGCACCTCGCGGCTTACAGGATCTTAGTTCCCCTACCAGGGATTGAACCCAGGCCACCACAGTGAGAGTGCCGGGTCCTAACTACTGGACTGCCAGGGAATTCCCTTAAAAAAAATTTTTTTTAATCAGACTACAAAACCACACATGGTAAGGCCCTAGTTTTATAAAATATAGAGAAATATAAAGAAAGAAACACACCATAATATTAACAATATTTATCTCTGAGTGATAGGATTCCAGAGGAAACTTTTATTTCTTTATGTTTATTTCTGAATTTCTTACTTATACTTATTTCTATATTTTCCTAGAAAGTTTAGCAAAGAATACACATTACTTTTATTACCAGGGAAAAACTCTGAATAAGAATTATAAATTTAAAAGTACTGGGAAGAAAGTAATGAGAGGTGATTAAGCCCAGCTTTCTCTAACTCTTTTTTTACATCTGTAGCCGATTAGCAGAGAGGTTTTCTGTCTGGCTGGCTGACCTGTTTTCCTTCTCCCATGGGGAAGGCCCTCGCAGAGAAGGCAGGGTGTGTCCAAGGTCACGGAGTCGGTGTTGCCTCTGCATCTCAACCAGTGAGGCTGCCCTGGGCTGTCACCTGAATTCAGGGTCTGGCCTCCAAGGTTCATGGGGCAAATGCAATCCTCTTGATTTTCCCATCATTTGGACGGTGATGCTCAATAACTGCCCGAGACCCTGGTTACTAACTAGAGGCAGGGTGGCATCTAACACTGGAAGTGCCCACTTTGGACCAAGCTGGCCTGAGCTGGAATCCCTGCTCATCACCTACAGACTGTGTTCCCTTAAGCATATCGCTTTACCTCTTTCATCCACAATGTCCTCACCTCTACCACAGGGATTAAATTAAATAACAGTTCTAGCACAGACCCTGGCACAAAGTCAATTCACATCCATTTTCTCTCCTGCTTCCTTTTGCTTTTACTACAAGAGAACTGAGTTCTCTATCTCTGTCCCCCTGCCTCAAAGAGCTCAAAGAGCAGAGTCTGGGGGCTCCTAAATCTCTCCTCCCCACCCATCAGGGCCTCTGTTCCTCCTCATCAAACAGTCCCTCTGCTGACTGCCAAGCCACAGAGAGGACGGCTGAGGGGCAGTCCAGAGTCCACCTGTCTCACCAGCACGTCACTGCCCCCTGGTGGGGACAACAGAACCCTTGGCCGGTCTGGCTCCCTAGTGCTCCCAGCCTAACAGCCCTGGGAAGCTGCTTCCTTTTTCCTGTAGGAGATCCGTGGGCTGCTTTACTTCTCCCGAGACCCTCAAAGAGCAGTCTGAAGAGTGAGTGTTAAAAAGGCAGCAGTTGCCAAGCTCTGGGAGGTGGGAGCGCCAGCCAGGGGTCCCAGATCCTGCACTGTATTTACTCAATCCGCAGAGCATCTCCAGCCTTTTACAGCCGTTTACTGGGCAGGAGGGAGCAGGCAACTGGGCCCCTCTCTGGCTTCTGGCTTCCACCGGCCTTTCCTTTGGAGAAAGGCAGTCCGAGTGCCGCTCACTCTAGGAATAGCTCTGACTCCGAGCTCCTGGAGGTGTGCAGGCTAGGGGCACAAGCAAGGCACAGGCAACCCCTTGAGGGTGCAGGGAAGGAGCACGGGGGCAAAGCTGGAGACAGGAGAGATGGGGACAGGGACAAAAATCAGGGGCTGTGACCAGAATACAGGATGGGAAGTGCTGGGACAGAAGCAGGGGCAGGTCAGGGCGGGGAGACAGGGCTGGGCCATCACAAGGTCCAAGGTGGACAGGGGGCGGGTGGCACAGGGTGGGAGTGGGGGGCAGAGAGAGGCATAAGTAAGCACAGAGCAGGGGTGGGGAAGGGGTAGCAGGCGGTGTGGGGAAAGTCCTGACCAGCTGGCATGTAATCTGGGGACCCTCTTTGCTCCACAGGGGCCCACAGGAAATCTGGGGTCGCGGACGCCCAGCCAGACCCACATTTGCACCCTAACCTGTGCATGCTTTACAACAGCAAGCAAAAGGAGCACAATTTAGTTAAGTTAGGACAGGCAAGATTCACTTCTTATTTGAAAATTATGACAGCAACAATAAAAATACTCGGCTGAAATGCCATCCAACCAAGCCAACTCCCCTGGAAAGTTAAAGTCAGGCGCCCCCATCCCAGCACCCTGTACCTTTAAGGAGGAGAAATGCTCCCTTGCTCCCAGCTGAAGAGGCAGGTTATTCTTGGAGATAGCAACGACTTACCTAAAACTGAGTTACTCCCCTTTCCTCCTCCGGCCAGCCTCTCTTCACTCTGGGGAGCTTTTACCATTTAAGGTCAATGTTACATCTGGCTCCAGAGCTCAGAGCTGGGAAGCCTCTGGCTGCCGAGCCCCGCTGCCCGCCTCCTCGGAGAGGGGCTGGGACTTAGAGCCCAGAGCTCCTCAGGGACCCCTCTGGCCTGGCTCAGGGGGCTAACGGCAGGGAAGCTGGCCAGGCCACCCCGGGGCTCAGCGCAGGCTGGGCCTGAGAGGCAGCAGCTGGTCCTGGGCCCCTCCCACGGGCACCGGCACAGCGGAGGGCAGTGCCCACGGGCAGCTCATGCCGCTGGGCATGTCCTGGCCAGACGGGGACCAGGGGAACTCGGCAGATCTGTCTCCCAGCCTGGAGTCTCCAGCAAGCATGTGAGCCTGGACAAGACCCTGGCCCAGTGCCAGGGAAACTGGGAACATTTCCTGTCCCAGGGATTCGGAGGTGGAGGCTGCTCCCCACCTTAAGCCCTTGGGATTAACAGAGAGAAGAGCCTGGAAGATGAGCTAATCCCAGACCTGGCACCAGCCCCGGGGCTTCAATTCCTTCTCTTCCACTTGACAGTCCTGTGCTCTTAACCTCATGGAGACTCAGCAGTCTCCTCCTCTCTAAAGTGGAAATCATAGTGATCACACGTGCCTAACTCCTAGGGTTGCAGGAGGATTCAATGAGATAATATTGAAGGGCTTAGCAGAGTGCCAGCACCTCAAACTTGCTGATCAACAGAAATTAGTTTCCTGCCTGGACACAGGTGAGGAAGGGCTGCCTGTCTCCTGGAAGTCCACACCCTGCCCTGACTCACTCCTCACCACCTTGGGTGCAGCACACCCGCGAGAAAGATCATGGCACTGCGGGCCCTGAACCAGTCACATGTGGGCTCCAGCCCCCTTCTGCAGTTAGAGGCAGCTCAGAGAAGCCCTGAGTAGGGTTGTCAGATAAAATACAGGACACTCACTTAAATCTGAATTTCAGATAAACAACACTTATCTTTTAGTATAAGTATGTCCCAGATATTGCACAAGACATACTTATTTTTTTTTATTTACTTATTTTTGGCTGCGTTGGGTCTTCATTGCTGCGCGTGGGCTTTCTCTAGTCGTGGCAAGCAGGGGCTACTCTTCACTGCAGGGCGTGGACTTCTCATTCCGGTGGCTTCTCTTGTTGCAGCGCACGGGCTCTAGGCGTGCAGGCTTCAGTAGTTGTGGCTCGCGGGCTCTAGAGCGCAGGCTCAGTAGTTGTGGCACACGGGCTCAATTGCTCTGTGGCATGTGGGATCTTACCGGACCAGGGCTTGAACCCATGTCCCCTGCATTGGCAGGTGGATTCCCAACCACTGTACCCCCAGGGAAGTCCACGAGACATACTTATATTAAAAAATATGTTTTTTATTTTTATTATTTTTTAACATCTTTATTGGAATATAATTGCTTTACAATGGTGTGTTAGTTTCTGCTTTATAACAAAGTGAATCAGCTATACGTATACATATATCCCCATATCTCCTCCCTCTTGCGTCTCCCTCCCACCCTCCCAATCCCACCCCTCTAGGTGGTCACAAAGCACCGAACTGATCTCCCTGTGCTGTGCGGCTGCTTCCCACTAGCTATCTATTTTACATTTGGTAGTGTATATATGTCCATGTCACTCTCTAATTTTGTCCCAGCTTACCCTTCCCTCTCCCCGTGTCCTCAAGTCCATTCTCTACGTCTGCGTCTTTATTCCTGTCCTGACCTAGTTTCCTCAGAACCTTTTTTTTTTTTAGATTCCATATATGTGTGTTAGCATACGGTATTTGTTTTTCTCTTTCTGACTTACTTCACTCTGTATGACAGTCTCTAGGTCCATCCACCTCACTACAAATAACTCAATTTCATTTCTTTATATGGCTAAGTAATATGCAATTGTATATATGTGCCACATCTTCTTTATCCATTCATCTGTCGTTGGACACTTAGGTTGCTTCCATGTCCTGGCTATTGTAAATAGAGCTGCAATGAACATTGTGGTACATGACTCTTTTTGAATTACAGTTTTCTCAGGGTATATGCCCAGTAGTGGGATTGCTGGGTCATATGGTAGTTCTATTTGTAGTTTTTTAAGGAACCTCCATAGTGTTCTCCACAGTGGCTGTACCAACTTACATTCCCACCAACAGTGCAAGAGGGTTCCCTTTACTCCACACCCTCTCCAGCATTCATTGTTTGTAGATTTTTTGATGATGGCCATTCTGACCGGTGTGAGGTGATACCTCATTGTGGTTTTGATTTGCATTTCTCTAAGATTAGTGATGTGGAACATCCTTTCATGTGTTTGTTGGCAATCTGTATATCTAAAAGAAAATAAGTTTTTTAATCTGAAATTCTAATTTAACTGCTCATCCTGTATTTTTATTTGCTAAATCTGGCAATTCTAGCCGTGGGCCATCACTTGACACTTCAGAAAGCATTCACCTGTCATGCTGAGAGCTCTAGGGGTTGGTACTTCAAGGCTTGTAGTCTCAAGGCCTCCTGGGGACAGCTGCCTGGCTGTACACAGTCCTTATCCCCAGCTCCTGGCCATGGGTCAGTCACCCCAGCCATGGCAGGCTTTCTCTGCCAAACCTGGCCCACTGGGCTTCCATCCCAGCCCCTTCCATGGGCATCCAGTCCTGGACTGTCTCTCCTCCCTGCTTGTTATGAGAGAGATTCCTGATGAGACTGCAGTGCATGCCGTCTGTCACACCCATAAATAACTGTATTTTTGCAGATGGAACCAGAGGCGACTCTCCTGGTTACTAGTCACGCTTTCTCTCAGGTGTCCACCCCTATACATCTGCTGGGAACAGGCCCCCCTGGTAAAGCCACATGGTGGTAACTACTAGAATTGCAGGTGTAGGGAATAGAAGGAATTTACCAAACTCTTTAGTGCTGTGTCTCCAACTTCATTGTGCAACAGAACCCCCAAGTGTGAAGTTCTCTGGACCCCTCTTCCAGAAATTCTAATCCTGTGAATCTAAAGTGGGACCCAGGAATCTATATTTTAATTAAGGCCCTCAGGTGATTCTTAGGTAGTTAGTCCAAAGACCTCACTTTAGGGAATGATGCTCCAAAAGTTGATTTTGTGAATCTAGCAGCAAATACTACAAAGACAACTAGAAACAGGTTGAAATGGAACTGAAGGGACTTCGCTGGTGGCGCAGTGGTTAAGAATCTGCCTGACAATGCAGGGGACACAGGTTCGATCCCTGGCCTGGGAAGATCCCACATGCCACGAAGCAACTAAGCCCGTGCACCACAACTACTGAAGCCTGCGTGCCTAGACCCTGTGCTCCACAACGAGAAGCCACTGCAATGAGAAGCCCGCACACCCCAAGGAAGAGTAGCCCCTGCTCACCGCAACTGGAGAAAGCCCGTGCGCAGCAACGAAGACCCAACACAGCCAAAAAAAACCCCAAAACACAAAGAAATGGAACTGAAGCCTTCGTGTGCATGTGAGGGAGGGTGTGTGTGTATGTCTGTGTCTGTGTGTGTGTTTCTATGTGTCTGTATGTGTGTATACAGACTGTATGTTGAGCACCTACTATATTCCAACCACTATATTAGATGCTCTACATAAAAGCATGTACCCTCATAAATGCCCTATGAAATAGAATTATTATACCATTCTTTTGGAAAGAAAACTGAGACTTGAAGAGGCGAAAAGACTTCTCTGTTGTTCCACAGCCAGTAAGTGGTAGAGCTAAGAGGTGAACTTACGTGGTTTGGCCCTAAAGCTCTCCCCTCTGTACCATACTTCCTCCTCTTCAGCCAGGGCTCCTTAAATTGGGGTTTATGGATAGCCTTCAGGGGTTTCTGAGCCAACTGAAATTGTATGCAAAACACTGTGTGGGGACTTCCCTGGTGGCACAGTGGTTAAGAATCCACCTGCCAATGCAGGGGACACGAGTTCGATCCCTGGTCCAGAAAGATCCCACATGCCATGGAGCAACTAAGTTCGTGCGCCACAACTACTGAGCCTGTGCTCTAGAGCCCGCGAGCCACAACTACAGGAGCCTGCGTGCCTAGAGCCCGTGCTCCACAGCAAGAAAAGCCACCACAATGAGAAGCCCGTGCACCGCAATGAAGAGTAGCCCCTGCTCGCCTCAACCAGAGAAAGCCCACGCACAGCAACGAAGATCCAACGCAGCCAAAAAATTTTTAAAAAAACAAACAAAAAAAACCCCACACTGTGTGATTTCTGTTTTTCTTGGGTACAGTTCCATAGTTTTCACATAGGGGTCACCAAATAACTTTTAAAATCATTGCATTAACACAAGCATTTCATGAAACACATTACTGATAGGCATGTGAAATGGAGCATGCTCTATAGAAGACAATTTAGCATGATCAAAATTATAAGGCTCGTATCCTTTGACCCAATTCCACATCTAGGAATTTATTGTACAAACACACTCCCACACTTGGGAAATGACAAATGAACATGATTATTCATTGCAGCTTTGTCTATAAAAGCAAAAGGATTGGAAACAACATAAATGTCCAGCAGTTGGGGGCCATGAAAGGTGATGGGTATAGCCACAACTAAGGATGAGAAAGCTCGTTGTGTAGTGACATGAAAAGCCCCCAAGATCACATGGTTAAGTGGAAAAAGTAAGATAACGGGACAGTACAGATATATATACATGCACACAAATGTGCTCATATTCACACATACTCACAAGTACATATGTGTGTGTGTGCACACAATCTTGCTAAAATTAGCACAAGAAACAAATAACATTAACATTAGTTGCCTATGGGGAGGGAATCTAAGTGGCTGGGGCAAAGGGTATCCACTGTATATCTTCTTTATACATTTCAAGTTTTGAATCATATGAATAAGTCATGTGTTTGCATTCAAAAATAGTAATGAAAAACAAGCATTGCTGGAAAGGGATTTAATCAATTCATCTTCCAGCACTGCTTCCCCCAAATGTCAGAGTATTGGCATGAGCCTGATTAAAGGTTATTTTTGTTTTTTTACTTTTTATTTTGGAATACTTACAGACACACAGGAAGTTGCAAGAATAGTACAAAGAGTGTCACGCACCTTCCCCCAGCTTCCCCCAGTGGTGAGATTGTACATGGCTGCTGTTTGATACGAAAACCAGGAAGTGGGCATTGGTACGTTATTGTTAACTGGACTACAGATCTTATTCTAAAGCTTATTTTAAAAATATAGCCTTCTCATAGCTCGTATACTCATTTAAAATGTTTATTGAGTGTGCCACACTAGGGTTGGCTGATGAGATGTGATAGGGACACTTTAGAGCCATCCCTGCCATCATGGGGTGTAGGCCAGTGGAGGTGACCCCTTAACTTAAATGGAAACAGCGTTTGGAGGCCTGGGACCCAGCAGTGCACAAGGAGTGCTGACCACAGCTCTAAAAAAGGCACTGAGTCCCTTGCTGTCCTGGTCATGGAGCTTCACAGCTTGCCTGAAAGCTGACTTTTAATCCTTAAAAGAGCATGAGCAATTACTCGGGCTATATTTATCCTCGTTCCTGGAGCCACACAGGGATTTGGCCTCACTCGACCAAAATCTCCAGCTCATCACTCAATCCATCAGAGACAATCGTGTGTCCTCAGCATCAAAGAGGTGGGCCAGCTGAGGCGCACTGGCACACAGCTGGGGGAAGCTCTCCCCACAGGCCCTCTGACTCAAGGCCAGGGAAAAAGTTTAAAAATCCCATGCCAAAAGCACGTCCTGGGGCTGAGGGAGACCAAGCCAGGAGAAGCAGCAGCTTGCCAAGAACACTGCCAGCTCAGGGACTGGCTGTTGGGATAACCGCACTGGCAGTGCTGGCCTCCTCACCCCTCTTATACTTAGGGACTCTGCGCAATACCCAGCACTTAGGAGGCCCCACATGAGTAAGCGAACAGATGAGTGGCCAAATCGGCAGGAATGGCATCCAGGTGTCAATGAAGGTGACAATGACAGGGGTTATTTACTGAACATGGTGCCAGGCACTGTGTTGGCTACTTTCCATATAAGGTCTAGTCAGTCCTCAACAAATCCACGTGATGTAGGGCTTCTCATCCCCAAGTCCTAGATGAGGAATCTGGGACATGGAGAGGTCAAGTAGCCTGCTAGTGCCTCACAATCTGTGAACCCAGATCTTTGTGACTCTAGAGTCCCTGGATGTCAAGTTCAAGAGTGCAGACTGGGAACATAAGGTGTCTCCTCTCCCTCCCAGGATCCCATTAAAATAATAGCAAAGGAAGCCTTAAAAAGGAACAAATCCTTAGCCATAAAGGGGATGGGGTGGGGCATGAGTGCACACACTCCTGGAACTGGCAAGAGGATGGAGGAGGGCTGCCTAATGAAGCTGGGACCCTGGACAACCCCCAGAGAAGGGGGCTCAGCCGCTCTGGTGCCCCTGAGAGGCTCTGGACTTCAAAAGCCAGGTGTGACAAGGACAGAAATGAGATGTAGAGTCAAGGGGGTGATTAAAATCTGTGGGCAGAAAGGGCTGGCAAGGAACTACCTCAAGTAACTTTTGTACAACAGCACTTGGACTAAATGCCTTCTTCCGGCTAAAGGGAAAGAAGAGCTGTAAACAAATACTGAGTAGACTTCTTTTTCATAGACATATGGATTAGCAATTCTCAGAATGCTTTCTGTGCCTTCTAGGATTAACTAAATTAGTAAATACATTGTAAATAATGCAGGTCAAGTTTCTCACTGTCAAAGGAGGGAATGACCAATATGGAAAGGAGAGAAAATAGAATAAACCATGCAGTGCTGTGTTGGAATTATAGTACTGGAATAAACTGGACGGATGGATGGATGGATGAATGGATGGGTAGATATGTATATGGGCATGTACATGTAAACATATTTATTTACATTTATATACATATATACAGATGTGTGTGTTCATGACATATATCTATTTTCTAGCTCTGTCCACTGAGAGGCCTGGAAATAACAATGCTCCAGTAGCAATGAACACACTTTGCACACAAATTTTGGTTTATAAATACCATTCGCCAGTAAAAGGATCCAGGCCTCCTTGGAGAAGTGGGTAATTCTAGGGCTGGGATGGGAAAGTTCAAGATGAGCCTGGAACATCTTACTGTGCCCAAAAGTAAGGAACTGCTTCAAGAATGATGGTGACATGTCAAAAGTACAGAGGACCACTTGAAGGGGCTCTCACTGGCAAAATCTGAGGCAATATGAGCATCAAAGTAACTAATGATAATAAAGGATTATAACCCATGAATAAAGGAAGAATTCACAAGTGGTCCCAGGGTGCGCTGGGGAGAGAAAAGATCTTGGCATCCTGACTGCATTAGGCCAGCCCTGGAGGGAACAACCACTGGAAAAATTGTCCTCCACTTTCTCCACTCTGCCTCCAGAGCATGACTTACCCATTTGCTTCAAGGACATGCACTGTGCACATACCCTGGGCCTGGGCCTCTTCTAGGCAGTGAGGTTGCAGAGGCGAGCAAAACGTGACTGCTGACCTCCAGGAGCTTATGGTATAAGAGTCAAGAAAGTAAGTAACATCTATGACTATGGGGTGTGTAAAAGTGGCTTGCAAACTGTCTGTCGGTATGCTTACAGAAGGTGTTAGAGTAAAACTCTTCTGTAAGGAAGAACGTGGTGAGTACCATGGATGGGCTGGGCTGGGTTCATTGAACTTGAACTAAGGGCTGCAGGCATTCCAAGGAAGATGTGGGGGCATTAAGGAAGGTTCGATTCTAGAGGAGTGGGCATTTGCGGCAGTCATGCACCCACACAGGTCAAGGTTTCAAGATGTGGAGAGTGGGTCTGGGATGGTGTCTCTAGAGAAGTAAGTGGTGTGGGCCTAAATGTGGCAGCAGGAAAGTGCTCAGGGCTGCCATGGCAGGGTTTCTGTCATGGGGCTGGGCTGAGACGGTCAGACTACAAGGGAACCTTGAACCCTAGGCTTGAGTTTGGACTTGACTCCATGTGGGTTGGGAGCCCCAGGAGGTTTCTAAGCAGGACCAGTGCGTAATGAGAGCTAGGCTTTGGGAAGATTCTTCTAGGACAGGGGGACCAGTCAGGAGATTAGTGATAAATGTCCTTTGGAGCCAGATGAATCCCAAGGAACTGTGGGGAAATAAATTAATCTCTCCAGTGTCGTTTCCTCTTCTTCAAAATGGGTAACACTGGGGATTATCTTCAAAAGACCTGTTATGGCCCACAGGCTGGCCAATTAAAATAGGTACCAATGGCTGTCTTGCTGGAATTGCTGGGTCCTAGAGGCCCCCTGCAGTTCCAGGCACGAACTCTTCTCTTGCCAGATCATGGGGAGATCCAGGGAATTCTGGGGGGGAGTCCAGGGCAACTGGGGTGGTGGGAGAGAAGTCAGGGGTCTCGGGGCAGGAGCTGTTTACCAACTGACAGGGAAGTACCTCAATATTTGAACAACACATGGCTATGGTGGGGTGGCTGGGGTAAACATTAATTAGCCTGGGTGCTCCTGAAACACCCCATAAAGATGTGGCTCTCAAGAGAGAAGAAGATGTCTAGGATGACCAGGTTGAGCAAATGGATATATAATAGAGTCATTTATAGAGATGGGAAAGTGAACTGGGGGACAGGAGTAATAGACTCACAAGAGTCCCATTTTGGACATGTGAAGTTTTAGATGACTATGAAACATCCCAGTGGAGATGACACATGGACAGCTGGACGTATGAAGCTCTTCACAGAAGTGGCAACAGCAGTGATGAGGGTGGGCAGAAAGACATAGACTCAATAAATTTGTGACCTAACTGCATGTGAGGCGCTGAAAGAAGAGGTCGGGTGACTCCAGAGTTTTGCCCCTGGACAGGGAGAGAAATGCTAATGCCAAAGGGCAGCCAGGAGCAGGCACTCACTGGTTAAGAAAGATGAGTTCAGTGTGAGATGCTGGTGGGATACCTGGATGCAGACAATCAAGTGGAGATGCCCAGCAGATGGTTAGAAATACGGGGTTGCAAGGATTGTTGCTTGAGAGAGGTCCAGACGGGTGGCCTAGATTTTAGAATATGGATCTCTAGGAGACCTTTAAGTCAAAGGTGAAGATCGTGAACAAGCTACTGGACATTTGGGAGGGCCATGTCAATAAGTGGAATCAGAAGTCAATTTGCAGGGGTTAATTATGGGGTTTGGTGAGGTCTTGGATGTGATGGCGATGAGGCTCATTTCATCATGCACTCAGCAACTATGTGCTGACATGTGTGGGTGGAAAAAGGAAGGAGGATGTGGGTAAGAATGGACTATGATACCAGGGTGATCTTAGATATCCCCAAAGCGGGTAGAGGACTGGGGAGGATTTCAGAGAAGGCGGTACTGCTCTTTGGAGAAGTCTGGATGAATCTGTCTCCTCCTCTGGGCTCCCCTGGACCCTGTGCTCACACACATCCATCAGAGCAGAGCTTTCATGGCTTACATACCTGTACATGGGTGTAAATGGACAAAGTTGTTCATGGCTGTCGGGGGTCATTTGGGGATTATGGTGGCCCCAGACCTCACCAACACACGCAGAGAGCTGAGAGGAATCAGTATCTCAGCCTTACTCTTTCCCATTCATAGCCCATGGGAATGCTGGAGCACACCAAAGAGAAACTCGATATTAGACATCTGTCACTTGTTGTTGGAACTTTTCTGCCTCCCCTACCTAACTGTGAGGTCCTCAAAGACAGGGGCCCTAGTGTAGGACTCTCTAAGTGGCAAAGAACAGAAACCCACTCTGGCTGGCTCAAGTGTAAAGGGGGCTGTGCCAGTGATAACTGAATCCCCCCAAAACCTAAGAAAGCATACCGAGACCTCAAGGGAGCAGAAAGCTGTCGGGACCTGAGGCCCCTACTCTGTCTGTCTGTCTTAATGTCTCTGTCCTTCTGTCTCCCTCAGGCCATGTAACCCTCTCTCTCTGCCTGTCTCTCTCTCCCTCTCACCCCCCTCTCTCCTCTCTCCTCTCCCCTCTCTGTGCATCTGCTCCCTCCTCCTTCTCCTCTCTCTACTCTTGCTTCTTCTGGACTTTTCCCTTGCTGTGGCTCACATGGCCTCTCAGCTCCAGCTGTTTCCTTCCCCCAACCACCTGACAAGTGTCTTGTTTCAGATTTTCAAGAACATCTGACTGGCCTAGCTTGTCTGTTTAAGCCAAGTCTCTTAAGTCATTAGCTACCTTTGGAGGAGGTATCTCTCTCTGGTCTAAGAGTCAGAGCTGGGGCCATGCGTTAAATACAGTGGCCCTTTTTAGAGCCAGATACTGGCGTCAACCAACCAGCAGCCTCTTTATTCAGAGAATTCTCATTTCCTATGGCCAGGACCTCTTTGAATTCAACCTACTATTGCGTTGGCTCTTGGTTGTAACAACCAAGTCATTCTTGGCTCATCGAAAACCCATTGTCCACTGAGGCACCCAGATCTTTATCACAAAAATTGAGCTATCCCTACCTTGCCCTCCCCTAAACTATCCTGAGTAACTCTGCAGTCTCAGCGTGTTCTCCAAACACAGGATTTCTGCGCTGGTGCCATGATACAAAAGATTGTTTATCTCACCAAAGGAAGAGCCAAACTTTCTCAGATTGTCCTTTCTGGCTTCACATAGGGATGGGTTTTGTTTTTTTTTTTTTTATGAAAAAGGGAAAGAGATGTGAAGCATAAAAGGATTTTTGAGGTTTGCAAGTTGACATTGCACCATTGAATTAATTCTAACAAAAGCTCGATTTCACTAATCCTGAGAGGAACTTGATCTCCAGATGCACTGACTTACTGGTTGGGTGCCTGCACCACGAGGCCTCTTCCACAGCCCAGAGTTGGGTGTTTTTCCTTTTTAAAAGACTTTGAAGTTGCGAAGAGCATATATCATTTTTTAAGAGCAAACCCAAAAGACCTCTTGCAAGTAGTTTTGTTCAAGTGAAGGTTAAGTGAATTAAATAGAACAGTCCCCTTTCATAACAACAAAAGAAGAAGAAAGAGGAAGAGGAGAAGGACGGGGAGGTTCTTTTGTTCTTCCTCATCTCCCTGATAGGGAAGGCTGGGCGGCTCCAGGGCTTGGTTCTCAGACCTAGATTCTTTTCTAACTGTACTCACTCCCAAGAGGATCTTATTCGAGCTCAGTGATTTTAAATACCACCTATTTAAACTCTCTGAAGACTCTCAAATGCTCGTGTCCAGTCTGGACCTCGCCCCCAACTCCAAAGTCATATATCCAACTGCCCACTCAACATTCCTCTTGAGTGTCTCATAGTCAGCTCCAACTTAACCCATGCAACCTGCAGGACCTGCTTTGCCCTCAGCTTTCTCCATCTCAGTAAAATGCAAGTCCATCCTTCGAGCTGCTCAAACACAAAACATGACTCATTCATGATTCCCCTTCTTGCTCCCCACACACCCTACAGGAAATCGATCAGAAAATCCTGTTGGCTCTATCTTCAAAATATGTCCAGAATCTGACCATTTCTTGCTACTTCTACCGCTGCTACTCTGGTCTAGGCCTCCATGATTTCTTGCCATGTCATCAACGTAATTGCCTCCTAATTGTTCTTTTGCCCCCACAAAGTAGGCAGAGTGTTTCTTCTCCATCATGAGTTATATCATGACTTACAAGACTTACTTTGTACCAGGTACCATACACGGCAATTTAAATCCATCGCTTATTCTCAAAATGTAATCCCCAAAAATGTTCAGTCTGCATTTTCCGGTTAAGGGAGTGAAATGAAATACCTTATCCAGAATCGCACAGCCATTCTTTGAAAGAGCTGGACCCAAACATCTCAAGGCCCTGGCTCTTTCCTTCAATCCAGTTGCTGACAATGAATCTGATTTTCATCCCCAGGAAATCCCTTTCTCAAAGCTGCCTGCTGAAGTCAGTGCAATCTAAAGCCAAGTTCATAAAAAGAGATTTTAACAAGATCAGGTAGGAAAAAAAAAAATTGAAAAAAAGCGGGAAGAAGAAAAGCGGATTGAAGAAAAGCGGGAAGAACATTTCTGTAGGTCAGTCCTCTTGATGGCAGTTTACCTGCCCAATTTATTCCGTTCAATCAGTAAATCTACCCAACTTATGGTGCGATATATCAGAAAGAGGTTTCTCCACCAGGTACCCTGGGGCCATATGAGGATAATACCAACCAGGGCCATATTTACTCTCCTTCCCCTCCTTGGGATTCTGGGCCCCGTAGCATCATTTATTTATTTTTCACATCATTCTGGGTGCAATGTTCCTCAGGCTCAGTACCTCTTTTATTTCAACAATGACAAAAATTGCACAAACAAATATCTGAGCACACCCTCCAAACATGGAGAAATGTCTATGCTTCAGAATTCACAAATGCCCGATCCAATCCATTTGTTTTTGTAAGCTTGAACTTTCACATTTAAAATAAACCATGTACTAGACAAAAGAATTCACTTTGGATCTGAGCCTTCCTTTGTGATCATCCTTCCTTCTTCTGGATTAAAAGCAAAAGACATCTGCATGTTTTGGATTCTCCAAAAGCTAGTTTTGAGGGGTGTTGGGACCGCCCTCATTTTTGTTGGATGGGGATGCTGCTCAGTTTTTGTTTTTGTTTTTTTTCCTGAATGTTGAAAGCATTCTGGGAATGGAAAACTATACGGCAGGACCCTGAGGGCAGGGCACCTGGGTGACGGGTTCCCTAAGAGCAGTAAGGGACTGAGCGGAGAAGTTACCCCCTGGAAGATGCATAGCTTTGGGCAGCAACCTTGGCTCTGCATGGAGGCTGTCACCCATGACCCACAGGAATCTGCTTGTGCTTCAAATGTGGATATAGGGGGTGGGGTGGAGATTCTGATGGGCTAAAAATATCATGTGAACCAGAAAGGCTCTGAGAAAAGGTATTGTCTGCTATTAAGCAAGACACATCTCAGAACTACGAGAGGTGAAGAAGGAGAGTGTGCCAAAGCACAGAACCAGATTTGATACCAGCTGGCGATCAAGCTCCAGAAACACCAATAGGAGAGCAATAGGGAAGGGTTTTACTCTTCTAGAAGTCTGAAGACCCATCACAGTCCTTAGGGAACATGACACACACTGCAGAGAATGTCCTTTGGCTAGAGTAGGGACTCAAGCCATAGCTTAAAATCCACATCTCAATATTCATTTATTCATTCATTCATCCAATAAACTTGTTTCTTTTCTACTTCCTGCTAATGAGTCTCCTTGTCTTTACTCTTGCCTTTGTCTAATCCAATCCAGTCCCCCCAGAGCAGCCAGAGACACACTTCTAAAATGCTATTTGGTTGCTTACACCCTCTGGCAGAGGGAGAACAGACACCAGTGACTGAAAGGACCCCACTCCCTGTATCAAGAGCTCCTCTCCCTGAGTCCGGCTAAGTCTGCCCTCCTCCTTCCTGCTTAAAAGATCCACTGCTGACCTTGGACCCTTCACATACCTTCACTAGTTGTGTTAATATGAAGACCTGCGTGATCTCTCCTTTCATGTTGCATTAGAGTAATTCTTTGAACTCTCAGAGTTTAATCTTATTTTTTGGAGTTTTTAGAAGGAGAAAAAGGAGAATGGGGTAGGACAAATGATGCTGCCTCATTGTGACGCATTTACGTCTTCCCTCTGCCCCCAGATCCTCTCAATAAGACCTCCATATAACACCTACATATAACAGAGGGACTGTTAATGTAAATTTCAAAAAAAAAACCCTATAGTTTTTGCTATGGTTAGAAGTAGGAATAGCAAACTACACTGGGGTAGATTGTACCTACTGGGGGGAAAAATCAGCTGAGTGACCTCCCCTAACAAATATAAGGCAAATAAGTACTCGTGCACAGGAAAGAGATGTAACAAACTCTTGTAGCCTGACAAAGACTACCTCTCCCAAACATCTGTGATATATCTACTGTGGTAAATCTGCATAGGAGACAAGGGCATTGAGCCCCTGACCCTTTCCTTTTGCAGGAACATTATTACAATCTCACTGACATATTGGGAGGGCACCAATTGGAATCTGTGAGCAGAAAGGGATACCAAGGGCCCCAGAGGGGAACACATCATGAGGGTGATCTAGCTCGTGGTAAGAGCCTAAGTGGTCACGGACGAGGGAAGTGGGGTTTGGTGGAGCATGCAGCTGAGGCTGCAGGTCCCTCTCAACCAAGCCATCCTGATGTGGTGGTGTGCTTTGGGTGTAATGCCTGAGTCAAATGTATGAACTAAAAGAGCTGTAACTTTAGAACCTAAATAAGAGACACTCCTGTGACCCAAGAGGTTATATCAGTCAGCTAGAGAAGGTTACACTACAGTAACAAAAATCTCCAAAGTCTCAGTGGCTTACAACAGTAAATGTTTATGTCTTAGTCATATTACATGCTGGCTATGGTTTGGCTGTAGCTCTGCTCCATAAACTCTTCATTCCAGGACTCAAAGTGAAGGAGCAACCCCACATTGCCATTTTTGTGGCAGAAGAAAAAGAGAGAGAGTGATGGCTCTTGAAGTTTCTGATTAGAAGCAGCACATGTTACTTCCATCTCACTGGCCAATGCAAGTCATAGGGCCAACCTGGAGAGCAGTGGAGTGAGAAATACAATCCTTTTACAAGGAGGGTAGAGACAATCTACCACAGAGAATTCTAGAATAGTGAGGGCATTTTTATGGCAACAATCCACAACTACTTGAGACATGTTTTCAACTATGACACCATATGATGGCAACAAAAACAGGGGCAGCAAAATCATCATTGGACCAATGAGACTCTAGGGTCTTCTCTCTGCCTAGCATTTGGAGGCAGGACTGTCCCTTTGGACTGAGTAAGGCTCTGAGGTTATTAGAAAATTCAAGGGGAAAAAAAAATACCTCCAGTGGAAGATACTGGACTTCCTGCTAAAAGACAGGCATGCGGGTGCTTAAAATTTTTAAGGAAGATGATTTTAGTTGTACTCCAAGCTGGGAAGGCAGTTCATAACAATTATATGCAAAATCAAGAAGGTGGCTTATGGTTGTAACAGTTAGCAGTCAATCAATAGTAACCATAGGCCAGATAAGCTCTGTTAAGCACTTCATATGAATTACTTTAATCCACACAGGAATTTATCAGTAGGTAGTATTATTACCCCTATTTTACAGAAATTAAGATTTATGAAGGTGAAGTATCCTTTCCAAGTGTACAGAGTTAGCAGGTGTAGAGTTCTGATTCAAACCCAAAACTCTCTAACTCCAGAATTTTCTCCCTAAACCACATTTGATTACCTCCCTCTAATACTCATCACTTCAGTCCCTTTTCCTCCTCTAATTTGACCCCATTTTTCTGTCTTTGCCTGTTTTTCTCTTGGACACTCCCTCTGCTACTGTAGCACCAGGAGCCTCTCCAAAGAAAGATTCCCATTCTCTGTCTCCACATCCTGAAAGTCAAAATTTAACCTGCTCAGGTCCAGCCCTAAAGGTCAAGATTGCTCTGCAGTGTCCTGGATTCCATACCCCTTCCTCATCTGCCAAGAATGGTCACCTCCCCTCCTCAAGTCCATCTCTGGCTGCAACTCTCTGCCACCATTCCCACACTGGGAGCGTCCAGCTCTGCTAGAAAAGAGGCAAGAGGGGCAGAGCCCAAAGCACACCCTGCAGCAAATGTACAGCAAGCAGAAGGCTAACTTGTCCTAATTCACAAGGAGAGGTTCCCATTTCTAGAAACAAACCTATCCAGCGAAGAACAACTCAGGAATTTTAAAACACTGAAAATACTCCAAGTGCCAGAGTCTTTCTGTGGCAGGCCCAGACCGTTCAAGGCCTTAAGCAGCCCCACACTTGGCATTTGGAGAGTCAGCAATTACCATTTCATCCGAACAAATGGCATGCTAAAGTTTACCCTTAGAAGGGTGACCATATGCTTTGAACCAAAACTAGGAAAACACTCAGTGAGAGATTTCTTTTCTGATTTGTGAATGTATTTAAAAGAAAAGTCTCCTGATAACCTAAAAATCCTATTGCATTTGGTTTTGCATTCGACGAAATCCCTTGTATAAATAAAAATACAATTCTATGAAATTGGAATTGTATATCCTCTCCTAATTACTCTGTCAAGGCAGGCTTACATCTGGAAGTCTTCTCCTAAAGTAGTGTTTCTCAACATGTGATCACCTTCTGTGCATGCTTTAAATTGATGTTCCTGGATTCTACCCCAGATTGGAGGTAGTAGTACAGGGAAATCTGTCATTTCTAACAAGGTTTCTAAGAAATTCCCACTGAAATTTGAGAACCACTGCCTTAAATAATGAAAGCCCCCCCCCAAAAAAGACTAATGAGTTCATGTGAAATAGAAGTTTTGGAATCCCCCAAATGCCTATAACTTCTCTCAAAAACCAGTCCCTGCCATTACTTGTAAAAGATTGCTGGTATGTGGCCAAGATGGTGGAGTAAGAAGAGCCTGATCCCACCTCCTCCCAAAGGCACACCACAATCACAACTACTTACAGAAGGGAACTCACACAACTCAACATCAAACAAACAAAAAACCCAATTAAAAAATGGGCAGAAGAGAGAGATTGGTTCAAGATGGCGGAGTAGAAGGACATGCGCTCACTCCCTCTTGCGAGAGCACCAGAATCACAACTAACTGCTGAGCAATCATCGACAGGAAGACACTGGAACTCACCAAAAAAGAGACCCCACATCCAAAGACAAAGGAGAAGCTGCAGTGAGTTGGTAAGAGGAGCGCAATCAAAATAAAATCAAATCCCGTAACCACTGGGTGGGTGACTCACAAACTGGAGAACAATTATACCTCAGAAGTCCACCCACTGGAGTGAAGGTTCTGAGCCCCATGTCAGGCTTCCCAACCTGGGGGTCCGGCAATGGGAGAAGGAATTCCCAAAGAATCAGACTTCAAAGGCTAGTGGGATTTGATTGCAGGACTTCAACAGGACTGGGGGAAACAGCGTCTCCACGCTTGGAGGGTACACACAAAGTAGTGTGCACATCAGCACCTGGAGGGAAGGAGCAGTGACCCATAAGAGACCAAACCAGACCTACCTGCTAGTGTTGGAGGGTCTTTTACAGAGGCAGGAGGTGGCTGTGGCTCACTGCGGGGACAAGGAACCTGGCGGCAGAAGTTCTGGGAAGTACTCCTTGGCATGAGCCCTCCTGGAGTCCGCTATTAGCCCCACCAAAGAGCCTGTAGCCTCCAGTGCTGGGTCGCCTCAGGCCAAACAACCAACAGGGAGGAAACTAAGCCCCACCATCAGCAGACAGGTGAATTAAAGTTTTACTGAGCTCTGCCCACCAGAGAAACAGCCAGCTCTACCCACCAACAGGCCCTCCCATCAGGAAGCTTGCACAAGCCTTTGGATAGACTCATCCACCAGAGGGCAGACAGCAGAAGCAAGAAGAACTATAATCCTGCAGCCTGTGGAACAAAAACCACATTCACAGAAAGATAGACAAAATGAAAAGGCAGGGGACTATGTACCAGATGAAGGAACAAGATAAAACCCCAGAAAAACAACTAAAGGAAGTGGAGATAGGCAACCTTCCAGAAAAGAATTCAGAATAATGATAATGAAGATGATCCAGGACCTCGGAAAAAGAATGGAGGCAAAGATTGAGAAGATGCAAGAAATGTTTACCAAAGACCTGGAAGAATTAAAGAACAAACACCTAGAAGAATTAAAGAACAGAGATGAACAATACAATAACTGAAATGAAAAATACACTAGAAGGAATCAATAGCAGAATAACTGAGGTGGAAAAACGGATAAGTGACCTGGAAGACAGAATGTTGGAATTCACTACCACAGAACAGAATAAAGAAAAAAGAATGCAAAGAAATGAAGACAGCTTAAGAGACCTCTGGGACAACATTAAATGCACCAACATTTGCATTATAGGGGTACCAGAAGGACAAGAGAGAGAGAAAGGACTCGATAAAATATTTGAAGAGATTATAGTCAAAAACTTCCCTAACATGGGAAAGGAAATAGCCACCCAAGTCCAGGAAGCGCAGAGAGTCCCAGGCAGGATAAACCCAAGGAGAAACACGCTGAGACACATAGTAATCAAACTAACAAAAATTAAAGACAAAGAAAAATTATTAAAAGCAACAAGGGAAAAATGACAAACAATATACAGGGGAACTCCCATAAGGTTAACAGCTGATTTCTCAGCAGAAACTCTACAAGCCAGAAGGGAGTGGCATGATATATTTAAAGTGATGAAAGGGAAGAAACTACAACCAAGATTACTCTACCTAGCAAAGATCTCATTCAGATTTAACAGAGAAATCCAAAGCTTTACAGAGAAGCAAAAGCTAAGAGAATTCAGCGCCAACAAACCAGCTCTACAACAAATGCTAAAGGAACTTCTCTAGGTGGGAAACACAAGAGGAGAAAAGGACCTACAAAAACAAACTCATAACAATTAAGAAAATGGTTATAGGAACATACATATTGATAATTACCTTAAATGTGAATGGATTAAATGCTCTAACCAAAAGACACAGGCTCGCTGAATTGATAAAAAAAACAAGACCCATATATATGCTGTCTACAAGAGACCCACTTCAGACCTAGGGACACATACAGACTGAAAGTGAGGGGATGGAAAAAGATATTCCATGCAAATGGAAATCAAAAGAAAGCTGGAGTAGCAATACTCATATCAGATAAAATCGACTTTAAAATAAAGAATGTTACAAGAGACAAGGAAGGACACTACATAATGATCAAGGGATCAATCCAAGAAGATGATATAACTATGGTAAATATTTATGCACCCAACATAGGAGCACCTCAATACATAAGGCTAAATGCTAACAGCTCTAAAAGAGGAAATCAACAGTAACACAATAATAGTGGGGGACTTTAACACCTCAGTTACATCAATGGACAGATCATCCAGAGAGAAAATTAATAAGGAAACACAAGCTTTAAAAGACACAATAGACCAGATAGATTTAATTGATATTTATAGAACATTCCATCCAAAAACAGAAAATTACACTTTCTTCTCAAGTGCACATGGAACATTCTCCAGGATAGATCACATCTTGGGTCACAAATCAAGCCTCAGTAAATTTAGGAAAATTGAAATCATATCCAGTATCTTTTCCGACCACAACGCTGTGAGATTAGAAATCAATACAGGGAAAAAACTGTAAAAAACACAAAAACATGGAGGCTTAACAATATACTACTAAATAACCAAGAGATCACTGAAGAAATCAAAGAGGAAATGAAAAATTACCTAGAGACAAATGACAATGAAACCACGATGATCCAAAACCTATGGGATGCAGCAAAAGCAGTTCTAACAGGGAAGTTTATAGCAATAAAATCCTAGCTCAAGAAACAAGAAAAATCTCAAATAAATAGTCTAACTTTACTCCTAAAGGAACTAGAAAAAGAAGAACAAACAAAACCCCAAAGTTAGAAGGAAAGAAATCATAAAGATCAGAGCAGAAATAAATGAAATAGAAACAAAGAAAACAATAGCAAAGATCAATGAAACTAAAAGCTGGTTCTTTGAGAAGATAAACAAAATTGATAAACCTTAGCCAGACTCATCAAGAAAAAGAGGGAGAGGACTCAAATCAATAGAATTAGAAATGAAAAAGGAGAAGTTACAACAGACACTGCTGAAATACAAAGCATCCTAAGAGACTACTACAAGTAACTCTATGCCAATAAAATGGACAACCTGGAAGAAATGGACAAATTCTTAGAAAGGTATAACCTTCCAAGACTGAACCAGAAAGAAACAGAAAATATGGACAGACCAATCACAAGTAAGGAAATTGAAACTGTGATTTAAAATCTTCCAACAAACAAAAGCCCAGGACCAGATAGCTTCACAGGTGAATTCTATCAAACATTTAGAGAAGAGCTAACACCCATTCTTCTCAAACTCTTCCAAAATATAGCAGAGGGAGGAACACTCCCAAACTCATTCTACAAGGCCACCATCACCCTGATACCAAAACCAGACAAAGATACAACAAAAAAAGAAAATTACAGACCAATATCACTGATGAATATAGATGCAAAAATCCTCAACAAAATACTAGCAAACAGAATCCAACAACACATTAAAAGGATCATACGTCATGATCAAGTGAGATTTATCCCAGGGATGCAAGTATTCTTCAATATAGGCAAATCAATCAATGTGATATACCATATTAACAAATTGAAGAATAAAAACCATATGATCATCTCAATGGATACAGAAAAAGCTTTTGACAAAATTCAACACCCATTTATGATAAAAACCCTCCAGAAAGTGGGCATAGAGGGAACTTACCTCAATATAATAAAGGCCATATATGACAAATCCACAGCCAACATCATTCTCAATGGTGAAAAACTGAAACCATTTCCTCTAAGATCAGGAACAAGACAAGGTTGTCCACCCTCACCACTATAATTCAACATAGTTTTGGAAGTCCTAGCCACTGTAATCAGAGAAGGAAAAGAAATAAAAGGAATACAAATTGGAGAACAAGAAGTAAAAATGTCACTGTTTGCAGATGACATGATACTATAGATAGAGAATCCTAAAGAGGTCACCAGGAAACTACTAGAGCTAATCATTGAATTGGGTAAAGTTGCAGGACACAAAATTAATGCACAGAAATCTCTTGCATTCTCATACACTAACAATGAACGATAAGAAAGATAAATTAAGGAAATAATCCCATTCACCTTTGCCACAAAAAAAATAAAATACCTAGGAATAAACTTACTTAAGGAGGTAAATGGCCTTTACTCAGAAAACTATAAGACACTGATGAAAGAAATCAAAGATGACACAAACAGGGGCTTCCCTTGTGGCGCAGTCGTTGAGAGTCCGCCTGCTGATGCAGGGGACACGGGTCCGTGCCCCAGTCCAGGAAGATCCCACATGCCGCGGAGCGGCTAGGCCCGTGAGCCATGGCTGCTGAGCCTGTGCATCCAGAGCCTGTGCTCTGCAACAGGAGAGGCCACAACAGTGAGAGGCCCGCGTACCACAAAAAAAAAAAAAAAAAAAAAAAAAAAATGACACAAACAGATGGAGACATATACCATGCTCTTAGATTGGAAGAATCAGTATTGTGAAAATGACTATACTACCCAAAGCAATCCACAGATTCAATGCAATCCCTAATAAATTACCAAAGGCTTTTATTACAGAAGTAAAACAAAAAATCTTAATATTTATATGGAGACACAAAAGGCCCTGAATAGCCAAAGCAATCTTGAGGGAAAAAATGGAGCTGGAGGAATCAGACTCCCTGACTTCAGACTATACTACAAAGCTACACTAATCAAGACAATATGGTACTGGCACAAAAACAGAAATAGAGGTCAATGGAACTGGATAAAAAGCCCAGACATAAACCTATGCATCTATGGTCAACTAATCTATGACAAAGGATGCAAGAATATACAATGGAGAAAAGACAGTCTCTTCAATAAGTGGTGCTGGGAAAACTGGACAGCTACATGTAAAAGAATGAAATTAGAACACTCCCTAACACCATACACAAAAATAAACTCAAAATGGATTAAAGACCTAAATGTAAGACCAGACACTATAAAACTCTTAGAGGAAAACAGAGGAAGAACACACTTTGACATAAATCACAGCAAGATCTTTTTTGACCCACCTCCTAGAGTAATGGAAATAAAAAATAATAATAAACAAATGGGACATAATGAATCTTCAAAGCCTTTGCATAGTGAAGGAAACTATAAACAAGACAAAAAGACAACCCTCAGAATGGGAGAAAATATTTGCAAACGAATCAACAGACAAAGGATTAATCTCCAAAATATATAAACAGCTCATGCAGCTCAATATTAAAAAACAAGGGCTTCCCTGGTGGCGCAGTGGTTGAGAGTCCGCCTGCCGATGCAGGGGACACGGGTTCATGCCCCGGTCTGGGAAGATCCCACATGCCGCGGAGCAGCTGGGCCCGTGAGCCATGGCCGCTGAGCCTGCACGTCCAGAGCCTGTGCTCCGCAACAGGAGAGGCCACAACAGTGAGAGGCCCGTGTACCGCAAAAACAAACAAACAAACAAACAAACAAGACATACAGATGCCCAAGAGGCACATGAAATGCTGCTCAACATCACTAATTATTAGAGAAATGCAAATCAAAACTACAATGAGGTGACTTCCCTGGTGGCACAGTGGTTAAGAGTCTGCCTGCCAATGCAGGGGACATGGGTTCTAGCCCTGGTCCAGGAAGATCCCACATGCAGCAGAGCAACTAAGCCCGTGAGCCACAACTACTGAAGCCGGTGCGCCTATAGCCCATGCTCTGCAACAAGAGAAGCCACCACAATGAGAAGCCCATGCACCGCAATGAAGAGTAGCCCCTGCTCACCGCAACTAGAGAAAGCCTGCACGCAGCAACGAAGACCCCACGCAGCCAAAAATAAATAAATAAATAAATTAATTAATTAAATTAAAAAAAATATCTACAATGAGGTATCACCTCACACTGGTTAGAGTGGGCATCATAAGAAAATCTACAAACAACAGATGCTGGAGAGGGTGTGGAGAAAAGGGAAGCCTCTTGCACTGTTGATGGGAATGTAAATTGATACAGCCACTATGGAGAACAGTATGGAGGTTCCTTAAAAAACTACAAATAGAACTACCATACGACCCAGCAATCCCACTACTAGGCATATACCCTGAGTAAACCATAATTCAAAAAGAGTCATGTACCACAATGTTCACTGCAGCACTATTTACAATAGCCAGGACACGGAAACAACCTAAGTGTACATCAACAGATGAATGGATAGAGAAGATGTGGTACTTATATACAATGGAATTACTCATCCATAAAAAGGACTGAAATTGGGTCATTTGTAGAGACGTGGATGGACCTAGAGACTGTCATACAGAGTGAAGTAAGTCAGAAAGAGAAAACAAATATCGTATATTAACGCATGTATGTGGAATCTAGAAAAATGGTACAGATGAACCGGTTTGCAAGGCAGAAATAGAGACACAGATGTAGAGAACAAACGTATGGACACCAAGGGGGGAAAGCAGTGTGTGTGGGTGGGGGGGATGAACTGGGAGATTGGAATTGGCATATATGCACTAATATGCATAAAATAGATAACTAATAAGAATTTGCTCTATTAAAAATTATATTAAATTTTAAAAAAAGAAAGGAAAAAACATATCAAAGAAAGGATACATGAAGAATCCAGTTTCAAGGAAAATATGCCCCAAGAAACAAAAAAGTTTCCCACAAGTGCTTCATGCTTTGGAATAAATGAATGAGAGCCAAAGTCTATAAACTGAGCATTCAAATAGTACACATTGATGGGGTTCAGGACACACTACCCCAAAATATGGCATCTTGGTGTACCGTATATTTTAAGAAGAAATTTGAGAAAATGATGGAAGCAAGAAGGTCACTCTGACCTTCCTCTGCCCTTCTCCCTTGAAAGAAGCATTAAAACCCTCAAGTGAGAGGAACATCCTTGTCTCCAAAGACAAAGTGACACCTGGAAGAATCTGAACAAGCAGGCCTTGTTAGATTTCCCCAAGTTTACTATAATTACCTCTTACTTCTTGACCTATCATATTCCTCCACGACTGTGTACTCTTGATCAAACCTAGCATAAAAAGACTCAGGTCTAACTGTCAAAAAAACCCCCCACATTTCAAAAAGACACATGCACCCCAACGTTTATTGCAGCACTATTTACAATAGCCAGGACATGGAAGTAACCTAAATGCCCATAGACAGACGAAAGGATAAAGAAGATGTGGTACATATACACAATGGAATATTACTCAGCCATAAAAAGAAACAAAATTGGGTCATTTGTAGAGATGTGAAGGGACCTAGAGGCTGTCATACAGAGTGAAGTAAGTCAGAAAGAGAAAAACAAATATCATACATTAACGCATATATGTGGAATCTAGAAAAATGGTACAGATAAACTGGTTTGCAAGGCAGAAATAGAGATGCAAATGTAGAGAACAAATGTATGGACACCAAGGTGGGAAAGCAGGGAGGGGCGGGTGGTGGTGGGATGAACTGAGAGATTGACATATATACACTAATATGTATAAAACAGATAACTAATAAGAACCTGCTGTATAAAATTAAAAATAAATAAATAAAAATTTTTTAAATGGGCAGAAGATTTGAATAGATATTTTTCCAAAGAAGACATACAAATGGCCAACAGACATATGAAAAGATGCCCAAAGGGCACAGGACCAGCTGCTATTTTTATATACTTTTTACAACTGAAGCTTGGGTTTTGGAAAACCTGGGAGGCTTTGGGGAAGAAGCTCAGGTTACGGGGATCAGGCCCGAGGATGGAATTCATGACTCTTGGACTCTGGCACCTGAATAAGGACAAACCTGAAAGACAAGGTAGCCCAGACACTTGCTGATCTGACCAAGGGGCCTGAGTATGGAACAGAATGAAGAAAGTGCCCAGTCAAAATGCACAACTAGGCAGGATCCATAACAGAACTGCTGGCTCCAGGCTACTTATCTGGAATTCCAGCTGTTGCCGACTTGGGCTTCCCTGTCCTCAGGTTCACCGCTAGAGATGCATCACCAACTTACTTTAGATCCATGCTGTTGAGGGACAATGAAACAATTGCTGCTTACCCCTTGGTCACTACACATGCCAATCAGAATCCACAGTGTGCACCTGCCATTGGGTCACTTCCTCTAGCACCTGCCCAGCTGGGGGCTTTGGGGAAGAAAGCAGGTAATCCTGGCCTCCAGCCCTCCTGCTTATCCTGCTGTAAGTAATCATTCATCCACTCTGACTCCTGACCCACCCAGACGTCTGAGGCCCCACCTCATCTCTCTCCTGGACTACTGCAGCAGCCTCCAGTTTGCCCTCCCTACCCCCAACTCCTACCACACAAATCCACTGCACAGAAAGCTACTCCATCAGTTTTCTTAAGGCGCAGTCAGGATCAGGTGCTCAAGCTGGTCTGAACCTCTTCAGTGTCATCCTCACTGCTTAGAGAATAAAGTCTAAATCCCTCAATGGGACATCAAGATCTTACACAATCCAGGCACAACTTTCCCTTCTCATTTCATTTCCCATTCTAGTCTCACATGGATCCCCACCCTGTGCTTGAGCCATATTTAAATTCTTGTTCTCCTATAATGTTCTGCATGTTCCAACCGTCCTATCTTTTCAGCCTATTCTTTCCCCTCTGAAGCCCTCCTTTGTCTCTGCACTCATTGAAATCCTAGCTATTCTTTACAGCTCATTCTTTTTTTTTAACATCTTTATTGGAGTATGATTGCTTTACAATGGTGTGTTAGTTTCTGCTTTATAACAAAGTGAATCAGCTATACATATACATATATCCCCATATCTCCTCCCTCTTGTGTCTCCCTCCCACCCTCCCTATCCCACCCCTCTAGGTGGTCACAGAGCACTGAGCTGATATCCCTGTGCTATGTGGCTGCTTCCCACTAGCTATCCATTTTACACATGGTAGTACATATAAGTCCATGCCACTCTCTCACTTTGCCCCAGCTTACCCTTCCCCCTCCCTGTGTCCTCAAATCCATTCTGCGTCTTCATTCCTGTCCTGTCCCTAGGTTCCTCATAACCACATATTTTATTTATTTTTTTATTGTTATTTTTTAAAATAAATTTATTTCTTTTATGTATTTATTTATGGCTGTGTTGGGTCTTCCTTGCTGCACGTGGGCTTTCTCTAGTTGTGGTGAGCGGGGACTACTCTTTGTTGTGGTGAGCAGGCTTCTAATTGCAGTGGCTTCTCGTGTTGTGGAGCACAGGCCCTAGGCACACGGACTTCAGGAGTTATGGCACACGGGCTCAGTAGTTGTGGCTCGCGGGCTCTAGAGCACAGGCTCAGCAGTTGTGGCACACAGGCTTAGTTGCTTCGTGGCATGTGGGATCCTCCCAGACCAGGGCTCGAACCCATGTCCCCTGCACCGGCAGGCGGATTCCTAACCACTGCGCCACCAGGGAAGCCCCATAACCACATATTTTAGATTCCACTTCCTCCATAAAGCCTTCTTAGTTGGAAGTAACTTCTCATTTCTCTCTGCCTCTAAGTACTTGTCATCATCTAAGTAGCCATCCTTGTCGCTCTCTGCCTGTGTTTTCAGTTTAACCCTTATTTGAATGTCAACTCTTTGAGGGCAGTGCCATGTATTAAATTGCTAGCATGGTGTGTATATTCAATAAATATTTGCTGAAGCTGAACTTATCTAGAGGATGAAATTAGACAGGGAGTTCTGGGGCAGTTAATAGAAGAAAGAAAGAATAGAGATCCTGGCCCTGTGTCCTCACAAAGCCAGCACGCCCTCAAGAATGAGGCTGGGGAGGAAGTCTCAGTGCCCCTAGGCGTGGCCACATCCCAAGGGCTCACTACTGTCTCCAGCCACATAAATCCTGCCGCAGTGTTCAGAGACAGAGCCTTGACCTGGTGAGAAGCAGACACAACAACTGTCCGAACCCAGGTCACCTGGGTGTTAAGATGCTGAGACGTTAATGCCAGAAGCATGCAGCCCAGACTCAAGCACCCACGTTCGTGTGTCCTTCTCAGGGCATGATATGGCTCTCTTGGAGGAGGGGCAGGGAGAGTCAGCCATGACATTACATTGCGCTCCCATGAACAGCATCAAGATGGCTTGAGGTGTGCAGAAGTGATAGAGGTCATGAAAAGGCTTCTGTTTCGCTCTGCACAAGCCCTGACGTCTTTGGCTTTCAGCTTCCCCATTTCCTCTGGTCTGGCATAAAGAAGGCCCAGTTGTCAGCTCTGGGCACTGCTTGCACTCCTGCCCTCCCTTAGGAACCCAGGTTTCCTACAGAACAGAGGGAGTCGTGAGCTGTCATCCCCTGAACTTCTCAGGGAACGAATTCCCGGAGATGTGGGAATTTGCCATGAGGCAGGAAGCTTCTTCCTAGTGACTTGGGTTGGAGGTAGGAGGAAAAGGAGGTGAACAGAGGATCTGGCCTTGGCCCTAGCCCTAGGGTTCCAGCATGCACAGCAGGCTCGGGGATAGCCTGTGTGACAATTGGGAGTCCACCACCCGACCACCACTGCCACCGCTGCTCAGGGAAAAGGGAAAAATAAAAACCTCTGTAAGATGAGCTCCTACACACAAACCTGGAGGCTTATGGGGCCCCACAAACCTGCCACTACCAGTGAGTGACTGATACAATAGGTATCTCAGTAGAACGCAGTTCACTTAGAAGGTTGAATGGTTACCATTGAATTCCACTAAAATCCCATCAGTTATCAGAGCTTTATAAGAGCTCCTGACAAATAATGATAACTTACTGTTATGGGTTGAAGTCCTAACCCCCAGTACCTCATAATGTGACCATATTAGAAATAGGATTGTTGCAGATGTAATTAGTTAAGATGAGGTCACTAGGGTGGGCCAGATTCAATGACTGGTGTCTTATAATGAGGGAAATATGGACAGATACACACACACACACACACACACACACACACAAAGGAGAGCACCATGTGAACAGGCACAGAAGATGGCCATCTACAACCAAGGAGAGAGGCCTGGAATAGATTCTTGCCAAACAGCACTCAGTAGGAACCAACACTGCAGACATCTTGATTCACACTTCTAGCCTCCAGATCTGTGAGACAACATATTTCTGTTGTTTAATCCACTCAGTTCATGGTACTTTGTTATGACATTCCTAACAAATGAACACTCTTACCATTGAAAAATTCTCACTATAAGTCATGATCACTTATTTCAGTTAGCCCTAAAACAACCCAATGAGTCAGGTACTTTTATTTATCCTCATTTTTCCAAACGAGGGCTCTGAGGCTATGAAACGTTAAGAAATTTGCCCAAAGTATTAAGTTGTGGAGCCAAGATTTGAACTCTGCTGCCTGACTCTGAAATCCGTGTTCTTTTCTGCACCACCCACCACTGCCTCAGAAAGAAGGGAAGTCCTGATGAATAATTCTGTCATGGAAACCAGGCCCACGTGAGCTCTGCCTGGTAGTCGTGCTCCCCATGTGGACACATTCAATTCATTGTTGTCAACACAATGGGCTTCCTGACATGCCACCGGGGTAGACAACACCTGGCAGCTCCCAGATGGCCACACAGGAGCCAGGGTGGATGACAGGCCAGCAAGGGCCAACAGGTGAGGCCCAGCTGACAGGATTTGGCAAGAGGGTGAGGCCAGTATTCATGGACCTGACAGGTTCAGTCATGGTTCTACAGGGTGGGTGGCACTGGGCACTAAGAGAAGCCAGTGAGAATTCTGTGAAGGCAGGAAACAGACGGGCAGTTATTAGGAATTGAGCCTGAAAAGGAATAAGGACAAGACAGGGGCAGAAATGCAGGATCTGGGACCCACAGAGACCAAAGAGGCTGAAATTCAAGGCCAGAAGGTGGAGAGAGACTACAGGAGCCCCTCAAGGAAGATGCTGTCCAAGGTCAGAAGTAACTGGTCTCTGAGGATGATGCCTGTAGGTTTGACTTTGGTGAGAACAAGGTAGAGTTGAGAAGAGGCTTCTTGTCTAACTACTGGAGAAATAACTTATCTTGTGCAAATGAAGCAAATGGGGGAAATCCCGTGTAAGGCAGTTGCCCCAACTGCAGGCTTAGAGCCATCCTGGCTTTCATTTGGGGTTTCTCCACCCTACTCTGCCTGGTTCAAGTCCAAGGGTCATGAAAGGCCTTTAACAGCTCTGGACAGAACACGCCTTCCTCGTTTCTCTCCTGATTCTGAGCCCTGACTTCCTACGAGATAGGGTCCTAACACTCCCAGCAGATGTGCCCCAGCCACTTCCCAAGTGTTTCCTAGCCACTATCAGCAAGCAACCATCGCTTCCCTGAGTGTCTGGGGTCTCAGATATGAGCTTATGGGCTTCGCCAGTTGGGACCAAGGCCAGCCTTCAGGAAGTTGGTGGCAGGGGACTTGCTTCCCTTCTGAGCTCTATTTACCCATCTTCACACCATTGCAGGACTTCCTCACCCTACCTTCTGTGGGACATGGATAAGCATTTTAAATGTCATTATTTGTATATTCTAATCTAATGTACATTTTGAAAAGGTAAAATTTTATAAGTAGCAGCATAATTCTTACAGCGCTTTGGGATAAGTTTAACAAACGATGTCACAAGAATCATAGAGAAATTCTGCTTTTTGACCCAGTAATAGCACCCTTGCAATGTCATTCTAAGGAAACATTCAAGAGATGAGGAATATACTCATTCATGAATTTAGTAAGCTTGCTAAAGATGTGAGGGCATGTGAGGGATCACTATGCAGGGCACTCTATTCCATCTTGCCAGCAACCTCTGACTTCCTGCATTCCCCTCACCCCTTTTCATTTGTCCACCCAGATGACCTCTGAGGCTGCAAATCCCGCCCCCCCCCCCCATTCTAAAGAGCAACTCAGCTCTCCATAACACCTTCCCCAACACTCCCCCACCCAAACCCCCCCAAATGCTCCATTCAACACTCTCACTCCCCACTCCAGAGAAGGCAGTAAAAAGTGGTTATTCTTAGCATAGTTTTCCTCTTCCTCTCACATATACTATGGAAATTAAAAAGCTATTAGAAAAGAGAGAGGGTTAGCTCTGTATGTGCTGACATGAACAAAAGATGTTGATGATTTATCATCAAATGAAACAAACAGACAAGTTGCAGGGCCATATATACAGTGTGATACCTTTGTATCCATGAGGTCTGGCAGGCTCTGTGTCAATCTGTTAGCTGTAGTTTCTTTCCTGTGGGGAGGAAATGGGATTGAGGTTATAATGGAGAGCATTCACTTTCTTACTCCATATAAATATATTATTTGAACTTTGTTTATTTTACAATGAAAATGTATTGATTGTGCAAGTAAGAAAGAAAAGACGATGCAGGATTTCAGCATGGGGAAAGCAGGTCAAGGATTGCCAAGGCCCTGCCCTCTTGGAGAAGCAAATTTTTACCCTCAGCTAGTTTGCTCATTTTTCCCCAACTGCCTCAGGAAGCTGAGAGAGAGTGGGCTCTCCCGTTGGAGGCATTGCTCAGAAAGCCAGGCTTAATGCTCTTCTATTACTGCTGGCTAACAACCCTTCTCCCTCAGCCTTTCCAGACCACTCACCCGCACGCAGTGTACCAGGGCTGTATGGGGCCCGGAAGACCACTCCTTGATAGGTTCTCCTTCCTCTGGTGAGAGCCATGCCAAAAAACCTGGGGTTCACCAGGACCACAAGCTCCTCTTCGACAAAGAGAGGTGAGGGGATTCTGAGTTGTTGATATCTCTTCTCACCCTTCTCGGCAGGATTAATCAGGCTTGGCCAAAACCAACCAGTAACACTGAATGAAAACAGAGAAGACAGAGAGCCTCAGTTCTATCTTGTCCACTGTGCCTCAACTCATAGGAAACAAAGGTAAGTCAACAAGCTGTGGTTTGTAACCACTTTAATGGATCAGGGGAAGTAAGAGCCTTGAATGTCCTCCCAGGTTAGATGGAAGTTTCCCTCCTGGGAGAAGAAAATTCCTGGCAAGTTAGTGCTGGTTGTTGGCAGGCCACCTCAGGTCCTTGCCCTGTGGCCCTCTCCATAGGGCTGCCTGAGTGTCCTCACAACATGGCAGCTGGATTCCCCAAGAGCCGGTGATCCAGGGGTGATCAGGCCACATGTTTTATGACCTAGACTCAGAAGTCACACATCATTTCTGCCACATTCTATTCATTAGAAACAAATTAGTAAGCCTAGCCCAGACTTAAGAGGAGGGGAATGAGCCTCCACTTTTTGAAGCAAGAAGAAAGAATTTGTGGGCATATTCTAAAACACCACAGTCATTACCTATCAGCCCTTGTATAGCTTCAAGAGACACAAAAATGAGTCACACAAAATCCCTACCATCAACCGCAAATCAATCAATGTGATACACCACATTAACAAATTGAAGAACAAAAACCATATGATCATTGCAATAGATTCAGGAAAGCTTTTGACAAAATGCAATATCCAGTTATGATAAAAACTCTCCACAAAGTGGGTGTAGACAGAACATACCTCAACATAACAACATAACATATGATAAGCCCACAGTTAACATCATATTCAATGGTGAAAAGCTGAAAGCATTTCCACTAAGATCAGGAACCAGACAAGGATGCCCAGTCTCGCCACTTTTTTTTTTTAAATAAATCTATTTATTTATTCTTGGCTGTGTTGGGTCTTCATTTCTGTGCGAGGGCCTTCTCTAGTTGCAGCGAGCGGGGGCCACTCTTCATCACAGTGTGCAGGCCTCTCACTGTCGCGGCCTCTGTTGTTGCGGAGCACAGGCTCCAGACACGCAGGCTCAGTAGTTGTGGCTCACGGGCCTAGTTGCTCCACGGCATGTGGGACTCTCCCAGACCAGGGCTCAAACCTGTGTCCCCTGCATTGGCAGGCAGACTCTCAACCACTACGCCGCCATGGAAGCCCTCGTCACTTTTATTCAACAAAGTATTGGAAGTCCTAGCCACAGCAATCAGACAAGAAAAAGAAATTTAAAAATCCAAATTGGAAAGGAAGAAGTAAAAGTGTCATTGTTTGCAGATTACATGATACTATACTTAGAAAATCCTAAAGATGACACAAAAAAACTACTAGAGCTCATCAATGAATTCAGTAAGCTGGAGGATATAAAATTAATGTACAGAAATCTGCCACATTTACATACAGTAACAATGAACTATCAGAAGGAGAAATTAAGGAAACAATTCCATTTACAATTGCATTAAAAAGAATTAAATACCTAGGAATAGATCTAACAAAGGAGGTAAAAGACCTGTACTCAGAAAACTATAAGACACTGATGAAAGAAACTGAAGACTAACAAAAACAGATAGAAAGATATACTGTGTTCATGGATTGACAGAATTAATAGTGTTAAAATGACCATACTACCCTAGGCAATCTACAGATTCAGTGCAATACCTATCAAAATACCAATGGCATTTTTCACAGAACTAGAATAAATAACTTTAAAATTTGTATGAAAACACAAAAGAGCAAAAGCAGCCAAAACAATCTCGAGAAAGAAGAACAGAGCTGGAGATATCCCTCCAGCTCAACACTGCTAATCATCAGGGAAATGCAAATCAAAACCACAGTGAGATATCACCTCACACCTGTCAGAATGGCCATCAGCAAAAAGACCACAAATAACAAATGTTGGCCAGGATGTGGTGAAAAGGGACCCCTTGTACACTGTTGGTGGGGATGTAAATTGGTACAGCCACTGTGCAAAACAGTATGGAGGTATGGAGGTTCCTCAAAAAACTAAAAATAGAACTACCATATCATCCAGCAATTCTACTCCTGGGTATATCTCTGAAGAAAACGAAAACACTAATTCGAAAAGATGCATGCCCCCAATGTTCACAGCAGCATTATCTACAGCAGCCAAGATATGGAAGCAACCTAAGTGCCCATCAACAGATGACTGGATAGAGAAGATGTGGTATAAATATACATACAATGGAATATTATGCAGCCATAACAAAGAATAAAATTTTGACATTTGCCACAACATGGGTGGACCTGGAGCCTATGCTAAGTGAAATAAGTCACACAGAGAAAGACAAATACTCTATTTTCTCTCTTATACATGGAATCTAGAAAATAAAATGAATATAACAAAACAGAAGCTGAGGGCTTCCCTGGTGGCGCAGTGGTTGAGAGTCCGCCTGCCGATGCAGGGGACACGGGTTCGTGCCCTGGTCCAGGAGGATCCCACATGCCCTGGAGCGGCTGGGCCCATGAGCCATGGCCGCTGAGCCTGCACGTCCGGAGCCTGTGCTCCGCAATGGGAGAGGCCACAACAGTGAGAGGTCCACGTACTGCAAAAAAAAAAAAAAAAAAAGCTTTACACAAAAATTTATAAAAAAAAAAACAGAGGCTGACTCACAGATATAGAGAACAAACTAGTGATTACAAATGTGGAGAGGGGAGGGAGGGGCAAGACAGGGGTAGTGGATTAAGAGGTACAAACCACTCTGTATAAAATAAATGTTACAAGGATATATTGTACAGCACAAGTAATATAGCCAATATTTTACAATAACCTTAAATGGAGTATAATCTATAAAAATTTTGAATCACTATGTTGTACATCTGAAACTAATATAAGATTGTAAATCAACTACACCACAATTTTAAAAAAAAATTCTCTGCCCTCAAAAAACTTTTCGGCTTGACTTCCCTGGTGGTTCAGTGGGTAAGACTCCGTGCTCCCAATGCAGGGGGCCCAGGTTCGATCCCTAGCTGGGGAACTAGATCCCAAATGCATGCTGCAACTAAAGATCCCGCGTGCCACAACGAAGATCCAGAGAAGCAAAAATAAATAAATATTTTTGAAAAAAAAAAGAAAGAAAGAAAAACCTTTTGGCTTAACAAAGGAGACTGACAAGTCATACTGGATTATATAAACTGTGGGAACACAAAGGACAAAGTTTTCTCCTGGGGAAGGGAGGACAGTGGGAGAGGAGTCTCTGAAAGGAGGTAGAATCTGATATGGGCCTTGAAGTGTGAGTAGGAATGTGTTAGATCAGGTGAACTGATGCTCAGCCCCCATTCCAACCTCCTTCTGGTGTTCCCTGCTCTGCAGGAGCTGCTAAGATAAAACTACATTTCCCAGACTTCTGTGCAGGTGACGCTCTGGAAAGGATTTAGGTTCCACTCTGTAAAACACACAAAAGCAAGATTTGGAGGGCAGGAATCAGGTGTGAGCCAAGCTCCCATCCCTTCTGCTATTTCTGCTGACGAGTCTGCCGTGGAGGTGTTTGCTTTTCCTACAGCACAGGTGGCAGCAGCCCCAGACACTGGCTCACGGGGATATCCTTTTGCTGTTGAGACTGTGGCTAGTGTGGCATAGTTCTGGAGTGGCAGCTATGTGCTTCCTGAGGGTAGAAAATGCTCAGGCCTTCCAGAACCTCGTCTAGAGTTGGAGTGGAAGGGCTCAGAGCACAGGGACAGCTTGCCTCAAACTCTCCCTCCTATGTCTACTCCTCCTGGCCCCCTTGACTTCAACTCTTTCATATCCTTAAATGAGTGAGAGGCCACCCCTTTGCAAGGACTCAGAGGTGATCTTACTTTGGCAAGTGGCAGGATCTTGGAGCCTTAACTACAACTGGGAGTGAAGCCATTTCATTTTAACAACCAGTCGCTCCAAGTTAAAAACCATAAAATGCCAACAGAAACTTAAGCTGGCCCTCTACAGTCTTTTACTGTCTCCTTCACTGAACCCATCCACACATGCAAAGTTGTCAGCCAAATGGAAGTGTCGCTGGACTCATTTAAGGGATAAATGTGGGACCTTTAGAAAGTCTATAAGCCCAGCAGATGTCAGGAAGCCAGCAACTGATGTTTGCCTGTGGTTTCTGGGCTGTGTACCTGGGATGTGCAGGTTAGAACAGAGCTCACCTCCCCCCAGTCCTGGGCTGCAGAGACACTGACTTGTGATGGGGGTTTTATTGCTCTTGTTTTCAATCATTAATGTACCAACATCACGTGCCAGCTTCCACAGGGCTCTCATTCTCCAGCAGGCTCCCCATCCCTGCGCCCACATACACATACACATACACAGTGCTTCAGATACTTGGGAGACTGACCTTCTCGCATTCATTTGATAAATATTTATAGCTTAAGAAACAACAGGCTGGAAAGCCCACAACAGCCATCAATCCCACCCACAGTGGGACTTGCCTGGTGTCAGCCTGGCTTGTAAACCTCTCTGAGTGCAGGGCAAGGCGTCCTGAGCAAGAGGCAATAAATACACACTGCTTGGTTGAGCCCCTAATTGACAGAATCTTGAAACCAGAAACCAAGTCTAGGGTTCCTGCGTAGCCCGTGAGCCTTAGATGGGAAACAAGCATGAGGACGAGATGGATTTGACTTCTGAATGATGACTCTTTTTTGAATTGCAGTAAAGAGTCAGTGTCCAGATGTCCCCCCAAAGGCCTCCTTATGCAGCTTCTAAACATTTTCTAGATCCTGGACCCCTTTCAGAATGTGATTAAAGTTCTGGGTATTCTCCCCAGAAAAATACACACAGGCACATACACACAACACTGTGCATGTAATAACTTCAGAGACAGGCCTTCCAGAAGCTAAGAGTCTCACAGAGAAGGTAAACAAACAAACAAAAATGCACATGAATATGGAGGACAACATGACGGGCACTCTGAAGGATTGTGGCTAAAGTATTTTGAGAGTTCATGGGGTACAGAGGTCAAGTTGTAAGGTAAAGAGTCAAGCACAACAAGAAGGAACCAATCCTGAATGCATTCCCACGTCCTCCAGACGTCCACCGAGGGCTTCTGTACCTTGATGTCCAAGTGAGGTGGCCTGGACTTCTGAATCCCGTGGACCAGAGAGTTCCACGTGCTCTCGAGCATTTCTGCTGGCTCCCTGTGGGGCCTCAGTCTCCTGGCCCTTCTACCTCTTGAAATTCTAGCTTCCTCACACACCACTTCTGTCCCCATATGACATCCCCCAACCCCAACACAAAATTCAGCCACTCCTTTGGCTTCCACGATAGAAAAATTCAATCCCACCAAGCATTTATACATACAGGTTTTACAAAATATGGGAGAATGGGTCCTGGGAAAGGGTCATATTATACAGCACCTGGACTTCTGCCACCACTGAGTCCCTCTGCCTTCTCTCCACACTTTTGTCTCTTTCCCCCTTTTTTTCAGAAGCAGCTTAAAGAGTTCCTGAGCCTTAGTGCCCGCTGACACCTAGGTCCGGGGTGAGGGTGGGGTGAGGGTTGGTGGGGAAGGAGAAGAACCCTCTCTCCAAGGACGGATCAAGGCATCCTTCCAAAGCACACACGCAGTGACTTCTCTAAGAGGAATTCAGCAATAAAAGTCTCTCCATCCCATTTGTATGGGTGAGTTGAAGAGAACAAAATCCACTCCAGCTAGGTTAGGTAAGAAGGGATTTATGACAGGATATTAAGTGTCTTACAGAACTACTAGGAGAAATGTAGAAAAGACTTTAGGTTGAGCTTTCAGAAAAGCCTCCCAAAGAAGATCTGGGCCACCAGGGAAGCTGCTCGCTCCAAAACCACCAGTGCTCCTGCCACAAGGTCACCAGCAAAATGCATGATCCTGGCCTCCCAACATCCGTGAGGCTAGAGACAGGACACCGGGATGCCTGCTCACGCCACCAGAGAGAGCTCAGTCAGTCCCTCAACTGCAATGCCAGCAGAAAGAACAGGGGCAGCAGAAGTATGGCCTCTGCCTGGCGTCCACCCAGATCTCTTCTGCCTCATACCTTGAGGTCTGATCATCCATCCAAGGAAAGACATCCGAGAGTCCATTACAGTCAGGATCCACTGGGCCTGCCCAACAGGTGGTCTGATCCGAGCACTCATCCTTGTAATGTGGGTCACACACACTTGTGTGCCCTTATCCTTGCCCCCAGGCAGAGCCAGGACTGGAATGAGGCAACGGGGCTCCAGGGGCACAAAGTAGAAGGAGGTACTCCCTCTATGGCTGATGCAAGTGCAAGGTCAGCACCTGGAGTGAGTGTCTCCTTAAATATTTGTGCACTTGGTCTCTTGCCTGCCTCATCTTAGCTCCAGCCAGCTCCCAGGGGATACTAACCTGCACTCCTTCCCCAGCCTTGACAATCTGGAAACAGGTCCTGGCTGGACATCGTGGTGAGATTTCCTGCCACCTCCAGCTTGATTCCTAGGCCAGATGTCAGAGGGGGCACCAGGCTGTCTGAAAGCCAACATTTCTAGGCCCAGCTTCCCGAATCCAGGAGTCTTCAATAAACTGATTTATTTTGTACCTCTTAACCCCCACCCTTATCTTGCCCTTCCTACATATAACATAAATAAACTATAATGACATATTGTACAACACAAGGAATATAGCCAACATTTTACAATAACTATAAATGGAATATAACCTTTAAAAAGTGTGAATCAGGGACTTCCCTGGTGGCACAGTGGTTAAGACTGCAAGCTCCCAATGCAGGGGGCCCAGTTTCGATCCCTGGTCTGGGAACTAGATCCCACATGCATGCCGCAACTAAGAAGTCCTCATGCCACAACTAAGAAGTCCACCTGCCACAACTAAGAGTCCGCATGCTGCAACTAAGGAGCTCGCTTGCCACAACGAAGATCCTGTGTGCTGCAACTAAGACCCGGCTCAGCCAAAATAAATTAAATAAATAAATAAATATTTTTTAAAATTGTGAATCACTATGTTTTATACCTGAAACTTGCATAATATTGTACATCAACTATACCTCGGGACTTCCCTGGTGGCGCAGTGGTTAAGAATCTGCCTGCCAATGCAGGGGACATAGGTTCAATCCCTGGTCCGGGAAGATCCTACCTGCCGCAGAGCAACTAAGCCCATGCACCACAACTACTGAGCCCATGTGCCACAACTACTGAAACCCAAGCGCCTAGAGCCTGTGCTCCTCAACAACAGAAGCCACTGCAATGAGAAGCCCGTGCACCACAACAAAGAGTAGCCCCTGCTCACCGCAACTAGAGAAAGCCTGCGCGCAGCAATGAAGACCCAACACAGCCAAAAATACATAAATAAATAAATGTATTAAAAAAACTATACCTCAATTTTTAAAAAACTAAGTAGAAAATAAACAGCTGTATTTAAATCCCTCTGTGCTGAAGTCTCATGAGGGATGCTGCTCTTTTGTCTTATGGAGTAAGGAGTTCCTTCTCCTTTTTCACACCAATAGGCAATGAAAGAGGTAGAATATGGCTAAGCTCACCCCACTTTCCACCAACATACTCCCAAAGGGAGAAAAAGGAAGAAAAGCATTGTGGTAAGAATGAATAAATTAGACTATATTAAAATTTAAAACTTCTGTGCATCAAAGGACACAATCAACAGAGTGAAAAAGCAACCCACAGAATGGGAGAAAATATTTATAAATCATATACTATCTAATGAAGAGTTAATAACCAGAATATATAAAGAACTCGTACAACTCAATGACAAAAAAATAAACAACCTGATTTTAAAATGGGCAAAGGACTTGAGTAGATATTTATGCAAAGAAGATACATAAATGGCCAACAATCACATGGAAAGAGGCTCAATATCACTAATCATTAGGGAAATGCAAATCAAAACCACAGTGAGACACCACTTCACACCCATTAGGATGGTTACCTTAAAAAAAACAAATAACAAAAAAGCCACCAGAAAATAACACATGTTGGCAAGGATGTAGAGAAATTGGAAGCCTTGTGCACTGCTGGTAGGAAGGTGAAATGCTGCAGCCACTATGGAAAACAACATCATGGTTTCTCAAAAAATTACAAATAGAATTATTGTATGATCCAGCAACTCCATTTCTGAGTATATACACAAAAGAATTGAAAGCAGGGTCTTGAGGAGATATTTATACTGCCATGTTCATAGCAGCATTACTCACAGTAGCCCAAAGGTGGAAGCAACCCAAGTACCCACTGATGGATAAACAAAATATATACATACAGTGGAATATTATTCAGCCTTTAAAAGGTAGGAAATTCTGAACATGCTGCAACATGGATGAACCTTGAGAACACTAGGCTAAGTGACATATGCCAGTCACAAAAAAACAAATTGTTTGATTCCACTCACCTAATCAAATTCATAAAGACAGGAAGTAGAATGTTGATTCGGGGCTAGGGGATGGGGAGAATGGAGAATTTAATGGGTATAGAGTTTCAGTTTTGCAAGATGAAAAGAATTCTGGAGATTTTTTTATACAACAATATGAATGAACTTACCACTACTGAACTGTACACTTAAAAAGAGTTAAGATGGTAGATTTTATGTCATGTGTATCTTACCACAATTAAAACATTTTTAATTTAAAAAAAAAAGAAAAGCATTGTGCACGAGCTGCCTTTCTCTGCCTTCTCTTTATAACAGTGTTTGAGGATTACCATTTGGATGAGAAGGGGCCTTTAGAATACCTGCCCAAATCTGCACGAGCGCTATGTGTTTAATATAGTATAACATCTGCCATTGGTGGCGGAGGGGGTGGGGCACCAGGCATTGTGCTCAGTATGGTACTTTACTTGTGGTTCCTTTTTCTTTTTTAAAAATTTTTATTTATTTACTTATTTATTTTTGGCTGTGTTCGGTCTTCATTGCTGAGTGCAGGCTTTCTCTAGTTGCGGCGAGCAGGGGCTACTCTTCATTGTGGTGCACGGACTTCTCATTGCGATGGCTTCTCTTGTTGTGGAGCACGGGCCCTAGGCGCGCAGGCTTCAGTAGTTGTGGCACGTGGGCTCAGTAGTTGTGGCTCGTGGGCTCAGTAGCTGTGGCTCGCGGGCTCTAGATCACAGGCTCAGTAGTTGTGGTGTGTGGCACACGGGCTTAGTTGCTCTGAGGCATGTGGGATCTTCCTGGACCAGGGCTTGAACCCATGTCCCCTGCGTTGGCAGGTGGATGCTTAACCACTGTGCCACCAGGGAAGCCCCATGGTTTCTTATTTAATCCACATGAAGACCCTAGGGGGTAGGTCTAATTATTAGGGATGAAACTCAGACTTCAACGGGTTAAAGTCACAGTCTGTGACTTACCAAGTCACAGAGCTAACACATCAGTGACCCTGAGACCTGACCCCAGGTCCAGTAGGGCTCCGAGGCTGGGTGGCCAGCACCACACCACACTGCCTCCCTGGCAGAGGCTGACTTTTCAAGGTCCATTTCAGGCTCCTTCCCAGCACGATCAGAACCCTGGTGTAAGAGGCTCTCTATCTTCCCCATTCCTACCACTGCCCCCATGAAACGTTAAATAAACGTACAAGGATAACTTTCCTCTTACCTCTTTGCAGCCGCCGCCCCAAGAGGCCCACCCAGACCAAATCACACACAGGAGGCGGCCAGCGGTGTGGTAGGTGGTATGCTGCCCTGGAAGGGAGACCGAGAGCTTTCCAGCCAAAGGGCCCTGGGTTGAAAGCCCAGTGCCACCGCTACGTAGCTGTTTGACACTGAGCACGTGACACCCTCTTTGAGCCTGATTCATTATCTGTAAAATGGGATAAATGATCCTCACCTTGTAGGGTGGTTAAAGGGTTTAAATGAGTACGTATACAGTCCTTCCTCAGCATCCGCAGAGAATCAGTTCCAGGAGCTTCCTCGGACGCCAAAATCCACGCATGTTCAAGTCGCTTATATAAAATGGGTACAGTGGGCCCTCCGTATCCGTGGGTTTTTCATCCATGGATTCATCTAACCTAGTACTGAGTGGTTGGTTGAATCAGAAGCTGTGAAACCCATTTAGGTCTTTAATGCATTTTGAGTTTATTTTTGTGTATGGTGTTAGGGAGTGTTCTAATTTCATTCCTTTACATGTAGCTGTCCAGTTTTCCCAGCACCACTTATTGAAGAGACTGTCTTTTCTCCATTGTATATTCTTGCCTCCTTTGTCATAGATTATACCAAAGGTATAAGGCCAGACACTATAAAACTCCTAGAGGAAAACACAGGCAGAACACTCTGACATAAACCACAGCAAGATCTTTTTTGACCCACCTCCTAGAGTAATGAAAATAGAAACAAAAATAAACAAATGGGACCTAATTAAACTTAACAGCTTTCGCACAGCAAAGGAAACCATAAACAAGAAGAAAAGACAACCCTCAGAATGGGAGAAAATATTTGCAAATGAAGCAATTGACAAGGGATTAATCTCCAAAATATACAAACAGCTTATGCAGCTCAATATCAAAAAAACAGACAACTCAACCCAAAAATGGGAGGAAGACCTAAATAGACATTTCTCCAAAGAAGACACAGAGATGGACAAGAGGCACATGAAAAGATGCTCAACATCACTAATTATTAGAGAAATGCAAATCAAAACTACAAAGAGGTGTCACCTCACACTGGTCAGAATGGCTGTCATCAAAAAATCTACAAACAATAAATGCTGGATAGGGTGTGGAGAAGAGGGAACCCTCTTGCACTGTTCGTGGGAATGTAAATTGATAGTCACTATGGAGAACTGTACAGAGGTTCCTTAAAAAACTAAAAATAGAGCTACCATTCAACCCAGCAATCCCACTACTGGGCATACACCCTGAGAAAACCATAATTCAAAAAGAGTCATGTACCACAATGTTCATTGCAGCTCTATTTACAATAGCCAGGATGTGGAAGCAACCTAAATGTCCATCAACAGAGAAGTGGAGAAAGAAGATGTGGTACATATATACAGTGGAATATTAGCCATAAAAAGGAACGAAATTGGGTCATTTGCAGAGATGTGGATGGGCCTAGAGACTGACATACAGAGTGAAGTAAGTCAGAAAGAGAAAAACAAATATCATACATTAACTCATATATGTGGAATCTAGAAAAATGGTAGGTGATCTTATTTGCAAAGCAGAAATAGAGACACAGATGTAGAGAACAAATGTATGGAAGGAAGGGGGAAGGGGTGGGATGAATTGGGAGATTGGGATTGACATGTATACACTATTGATACTATGTATAAAATAGCTAACTAATGAGAAACTACTCATTAGTTATAGTAGTATAGCACAGGGAACTCTACTCAGTGCTCTGTGGTGACCTAAACGGGAAGGAAATCCAAAAAAGAGGGGATATATATATATACATATAGCTGATTCACTTTGCTGTACAGCAGAAACTAACACAACATTGTAAAGCAACTATACTCCAATAAAAAATTCATTTAAAAAAAATAGACGAAGCAGCTGCGAAACCCAGCAGATTCAGAGGGCCAACTGCGTATACAAAATCTGTGTTGTCAGCCAAGGTTGCCTGTCCTTTGAAATTCAAAAACACTGGCTTGAATCTTATTTCAGCCTCTGCCAGGGACAAGATCCATCTAGAGATTTATTTCTGCACAAATCGGAATTGTGTCACTTTCCTTCGAAGCCAAAGAGGCTTGGTTTTAAATACTATTTTCTTCTCTGTTATCCATGAAAATTTCCAAGAACTGTGCCGGGTCCATCATAATCACTTTGAGGACCAAGAGGTCAAAGGAGGGGTAGAAAGGAACAGTCCTCCTTCTTAAAGCAGAGCTGGACCCCTCCACAGATGACTTCCGGGAGGACTTGATCTGTTCTGAGGTTTTCTGATCTAAGAAACAGAAAACCCAACCTGAAGGCATTAAATACCAGGCAACTTATTTGTCCCCAAAGCCTAAAGTTCAGAGGCAGGGTGAGCTTCTAGCACTGGGTTGTTCAGAGGCTCCCAATGTTTAGCAGGCTACACCTGCTTGCCTGAGTCTCTCCCCTCCCCCTCTCACCCCCATCAGCTCTTTCCAAACTGGCCTCTTGGGGTAGCAGGATGGCTCCTGGCAGCTTCCAGGGCGACATGCTTCCTCATTCACAGCTAATGGATCGATGTGGTCACATGCCCACTCCTATGCCAAGGGGGTTGATATTATGTTGATGACTTAGGTCTGTTGGAACCTACCCCAAAACCAAAAGTTGACTTGATCCTTGACTTAAACCACATTGTAGTTATACACGGTGGGATAGCTACTGGTGGGCAACCGTATTATCTGCTACAAAACCCTTTATCAGTGTGCGTGTGTGTCATCCTGTATGTGTGATATGCCAGTGTGTGTAAAGTATGAGTGTGCTATGTGTATGTGATGTGTCTGTGTGAGAATGTGTGTGAGATGTGTGTATATAAGTGTAGGTGTGCTTGGTAATCATTTTGCAATGTACACAGGTCAAATCATTACGCTGTGCACCTTAAACTTATACAGTGCTGGATGTCAATCATATCTCAATAAAACTGGAAAAATTTTAAAACCGTACTATGCTATGTGATTGTGTGTATATGTGTGTATGTGAAATGTGTGTGTGTGCTGAGAAGAACAAGTGTCCAAATTAAGTGTCGCTTCTGTTTGGGGCCTTTCACTCTGATCTCTGCTGCTATCACCTTGATGGCCACTAGGGGGCACTGTGCTCCCCTTTTAACCCTCTGGCCAATGTGTGTACAAAATCCTTTTCCCCTAAGCACAGATGAGAGGTTGGAAATTTTTAAAACAACTATACTAACAAAAACGAACAGAACGGAAATCAATTCAGAGAGCATAAGAAACATTCAAAGTTGTTTCTTACAACGTACATTGCGGAGCCAATAATTACCTCCTGTTTTCCGCAAAGCGCTGTCCGCCTTTGAGTCTTTCCAGCTCCTGGCTGTGACTTAGGGACACCGTCTCACTCCCTGCTTTGCAGAACAGTCTCCAAGAAACATGTTCCCTCGCAGCCAAGGCCAAAACTCCCATCTGTGCTCACCATTTCACCTCAGGGCCCTTCCTCCCCACCCCCTCCTCTCTCCCTCCTCCCATCACTGTTCCAGGAGACTGCCCTTCCCAGCAGCAAGGGGCCCACAGTAAAACAGCTTCATTATACTCTGCAAGCTAAGAAGCAGCACGATCTAAACACAGAAAGGTGGCCTCATGCTCTCCATCAGCGCACTTTAGACTCCGACGAGAGCCCAGAAGGTCACCTGCTCCCCAACCCCTAGTCTGGTGCGGGTTCTAGCTGCCTGGCCTGCTGTCCAGCCCCTCCCCTTCCCCTTTCCCGTCCCTGTCCCCTTCCCTGCCCTCGCCTGGGCCCTGGCCAATCGGGCGGAACCAGTCCTGTGCAGCCCTCTACTGCCCTCTACTGGGGTTTTGCTTACACAGCCCTGGAGTTCACCAGCACCCCGGGACTACGGGACTCTTCCCCAACTCTTTCAGAGTCCCCCTTTGGTCTGGCCGCTGGAACATAACTCACCAATATTTTAACCCACCCATCGCTTCTCAGATGCTTAATTAATCTTTTTAAAGCTGTAAGGGATTTAAAACTCTCATTCCCCAGGGCCAGGGTGAAAATTGAAAGAACTTACTTTTTCATTCATACATGATTCAAATGTTTATTGCATGCTGTTTGCTAGACTCCGTGCTGGCACTAAGGACACAAAAAGGAATAAGAAAGAAACTATCCCAAAAAGGAATAAATAAGATGCTGGGATAAAATATAACAAGGAGAAGCTACTTGGATGAAGAGGAAGCAACTCTCCCTCACTGCAACTTTTGTTCTCCTCCTGCCCATCTCCACATAACAGCCAGAGTGACAATGTTATACACCGAGAAGTTGGAACATGTCACTTTCCTACTTCAAATCCATTAAGTGCTTCCATTTGTATTTAGGACAAAACCAAGCTGTCCCTACAAAATCTGGCCTATCTTTCCACTCCATCTTGTGTCCTTCTCTCCTGTGTTTTCATGTGCTCACCACACTTGTCTTTTTTTAGCTTCTGCAAATAAGGCAAGCTGTTTTCTGTCTCCCAACCTTTGGATATGCAGCTCCCTCTACCTCGAATGCTCCTACCTTCGTCTCCATGAAACTGGTTACTTCTTATTCTTCAAATGTCAGCCTAAATGTCACCCATCAGCAAGACCTTCTCTGTCTTCCCCATCCAAAACATGTCCACTTCTAGTTCTATCTGATATCAAAACATATTTTGAAACTTCAATTAATAAAGCAGTTTGATATGAGAAGAAATTAATGAAACCAAAGAAAAATAAGAAATAGACTCTAACGCACAAGGGAATTTACTGTAAAGGTGGAAAGGTGAGATTTCAAATCATTGGGGAAAAGAGTAAATAAAATACAAGTTAAGTAGTGGTAGCACAACTAGTCAGTACCTACTGAGATAAGAACAAAGCTGGGTTCTTATCTCACTCCTTACACCCAAGTCAATTCCAGATAGATCAAATATGAACTGTAAAAAATAAATCATAAAATATCTCTAAAAAGGGGGTTAACTAAATACTAATCTAAGAAAGAGGCTTTTCTGAGAAGGCTATGAAATCCAGAAGCCAGAAGGGGAAAAGTTAGTCAACTTGTCTAGGTAGCAATGTAACTTTGGTATGAAAAAAAAGGAAAACAACAACAAAAACTGAAACTTAAATGAAAGGCTAGGTTCCAAAACGGGGAAAACAAATTTAAAACATATTTGTCAAAGAGCTCTTTTCCTTAACTTAAATAGAACTGATATAAATGAATATATATATATATATATATTTAAAAGCCCAACAGAAAAGTGTGCAAAGGATAGAAAGAGATCATAGAAAAGCAAATTCAAAGGATGATAAACATGCAGAAAGATGCTCTCACTCATGTATACTTAAAGAAATGCAAATCAAAATGGTAAGAAAACATTTTTTTTTTCACTTATCAAACTGGTACAAGGCTTCTCTGATGCTGGCAGGGATGTGAAGAAATTAATCCTCTCATCCACTTTTGATGGGAGGGGGGTACAAATTGATGCAATTTCTTACTACAGGTAAATCTGATAAATACAAAAATTTAAAAGGCACATGTCTTTTCATATAGCAAAAAATATGGTTATACCTACAAAAATTCAGTCACATATGTACAGTTATCTTTCTGGCAGAATTTTTATAAAAGCAAAACCCAAAGTGTCCATTAAAAGTGAAATAAATTATCCATCATCTATGATTCCATACATAGAAAATCCCAAAGATGCCATGGAAAAACTACTAGAGCTCATAGATGAATTCTGTGAAGTTGCAGGATACAAAATTATTATATATAGAAACTGTTGCATGTCTATACTAACAATACACTATCAGAAAGAGAAATTAAGAAAACAGTCCCCTTTACAAACCCATCAAAAAGAATAAAATACCTAGGAATAAATCTAACCGAGGAGGTAAAAGGACTGTATTCAGAAAGCTATAAGACACTCATGAAAGAAATTGAAGATGACACCAACGGATGGAAAGATACACCATGTTCGTGGATTGGAAGAATTAATATTGTTAAAATAACCACACTACCCAAGGCAATCTACAGATTCAGTGCAATCCACATCAAAATACCAATGGCATTTTTCACAAAACTAGAACAAATAATTTAAAAACTTGTATGGAAACACAAAAGAACCCAAATAGACAACAATCACAATCACCTTCACTTCAGACTATACTACACAGTCACAGTCATCAAAACTGTGTAGTACTGGCACAAAAGCAGACACAGAAATCAATGGAACAGAATAAAAAGTCCAGAAATAAACCCATGCACTTATGGTCAATTAATCTACAACAAAGGAGGCAAGAAGATACAATGAAGAAAAAACAGTCTCTTCAATAAGTGGTGCTGGGAAAACAGGACAGCTACATGGAAAAGAATGAAATTAGAACATTTTCTCACACCATATACAAAAATAAACTCAAAATAGGTTAAAGACCTAGGTGTAAGACTGGATACCATAAAACTCCCAGAGGAAAATATAGGCAGAACATTCTTTGACATAAATCATAGCAAGTTTTTTTGGATCTCTCTCCTAAGGCAAAGGAAACAAAAGCAAAAATAAACAAATGGGACCTAATTAAACTTAAAAGCTTTTGCACAGCAAAGGAAACCATCAACAAAATGAAAAGACAACCTATTGAATGAGAAAATATTTTCAAATAATATGACCAATAAGGAGTTACTATCCAAAGTATATAAATAGCTCATGCAACTCAATATAAAATAAATAAACCTGATTAAAAAATGGGCAGAAGAACTGAATAGACATTTTTCTAAAGAAGACCTACAGATGACCAAAGGCACATGAAAAGACACTCAACATTGCTAATCATCAGGGAAATGCAAATCAAAACCCCAATGAGATATCACTTCACACCTGTCAGAATGGCTATCATCAAAAACATTACAAATAAATGTTGGTGAGGGTGCAGAGGAAAGGAAACCCTCTTGCACTGTTGGTGGGAATACAAATTGGTACAGCCACTGTGGAAAACAGTATGGAGTTTCCTCAAAAAACTAAAAATAGAACTATCATATCATCTAGCAATTCTACTCCTGGGTATATCTCCGAAGCAAATGAAAACACTAATTTGAAAAGATACATGCACCCATATGTTAAAAGCACCATTATTTGCAATAGCCAAGATATGGAAGCAACCTAAGTGCCCATCAACAGATGATTGGATAAAGAAGATGTGATACATATATACACACACACACATATACATACAATGGAATACTACTCAGCCATGAATAATAATGAAATTCTGCCATTTGCAACAACATGGATGGACCTGGAGGGTATTATTCTTAGTGAAATAAGTCACAAAGACAAATACTGTATGTTATCACTTACTTGTGGAATCTAAAAGATACAACAAAGGAATGAATATAACAAAACAGTAACAGATTCACCAATATAGAGAACAAACTAGTGGTTATGAGTTGGGAGAAGGAAGGGGGGATGGGCAAGATAGGTGTAGAAGATTAAGAGGTACAAAATCCTATGTATAAAGTAAGTAAGCGAGAAAGATATATTGTACAGAACAGGAAATGTGGCTAATATTCTATAATAATTGTAAATGGGGTATAATCTATAAAATTTTTGAATCACTATGTTATATACCTGAAACTAATATCAACTGTACCTCAATAAAAAATAAATAACATTTTAAAAAAATACATTATGGTACTGGCACAAAAACAGACACATAGACCGATGTAACAGAGTAAAGAGTCCAGAAATAAACCCACAACTTATGGTCAATTACAACAAAGGAGGCAAGAATATACAACCGGCAAAAGATAGTCTCAATAAATGGTGCTGGGAAAACTGGACAACTACATGCAGAAGAATCAAACTGTGACTACTCTCTCACACCATACACTAAAACAAACTCAAAATGAATTAAAGACTTAAATATAAGCCCTGGAGTCATAAAACTTCTAGAAGAAAACCTAGGCAGTATGCTCTTTGACATTGGTCTTTGTAACTTTTTTGGATACGTCTCCTCAGGCAAGGGAAACAAAAGCAAAAATAAACAAATGGAACTATATCAAACTAAACAGCTTTTGCACAGTGAAGAAAACTATCAACAAAAGGAAAAGGCCACCTACAGAATGGGAGAATATATTTGCAAACTATTTGTCCAATAAGAGGTTAATATCCAAAATAGACAAAGAACTCACATAACTCTACATCAAAAAAACAAACAGCCGGATTTTTTAAAATGGGCAGAAAACCTGAATAGATGTTTTTCCAAGAAAGACATACAGATGGCCAACATGCACATGAAAAGATGCTCAGCATCACTAATCATCAGGGAAATCAAAGCAAAACCACAATGAGATACTACCTCACATCTGTCAGAATGGCTATTATCAAAAAGATTACAAATAACAAATGTTGGTGAGCGTGTGGAGAAAAGTGAACTCTCTTGCACTGTTGGGAATGCAAATTGGTTCAGCTAATATGGAAAAGAATATGGAAAAAAATAGAACTACCATATGACCCAGCAGTTCCACTCCTGAGTATTTATCTGAAGAGAACAAAAACACTAATTCAAAAAAAAATGCACCTGTATGTTCATTGCAGCATTATTTACAATAGCAAAGATATGGAAGCAACCTAAGTGTCCATCAGTAGATGACTGGATAAAGAAGATGTGGCACGTATATAATGGAATACTACTCAGGCATTAAAAGGAATGAAATTTTGCCATTTGCAACAACATGGATGGACATGGAGGGTATTATGCTAAGTGAAATAAGTCAGACAGAGACATATACTGTATGGTTCCACTTATATGTGGAATCTAACAAAATAAAACAAATACACAAATATAACAAAGCAGAAACAGAGTTACAGATACAGAGAACAAACAGGTGGTTGCCAGAGGGGAGGAGTAGGAGAAGGAAAGAAATAGGTGAGAGAGATTAAGAGGTACAAACTTCCAGCTGCAAAATAAATGCCACAAGTATGAAATGTACATTGGCGGGAATATAGTCAATAACTATGTAATATCTTTGTATAGTGACATATTGTAACTAGACTTATTGTGGTGATCAGTGTGGAATATATAGAAATATTAAATCTCTAAGTTGTGTAACAGGAAATAACATAGTGTAGAAGTCAATTATGTATATATATAACTAATTCATTTTGTTATAAAGCAGAAACTAACACACCATTGTAAAGCAATTATACTCCAATAAAGATGTAAAAAAAAATTATACTTCAAAAACAAACAAACAAATTTTAAAACTCATAGAAAAAAAGATCAGATCTGTGGTTACCAGAGGCAAGGGTTGGGCGGAGGGGGAATTGGATGAAGGCAGTCAAAAGGTACAAACCTCCAGTTATAAGGTAAGTAAGTACTAGGGATGTAATGTACAACATCGTAAATATAGTTAACACTGCTGTATGTTTTATATGAAAGTTGTTAAGAGAGTGAATTCTGAGTTCTCATCTCAAGAAAAAAAAGTGTTTTTTTCTATTTCTTTAATTTTGTATCTATATGAGATGATGGATGTTCCCTAAACTTATTGTGATAATCACTTCATGATATATGTAAATCAAATGATTATGCTGTACACCTTAAACTTATATAGCGCTGTATGTCACTTATCTCTATACAACTGGAAGAAAAAAATTATCTGTCATTTACATGATGCAATTATGTGCAGAGATTAGAGAGAATAAGGGTGATCTGGACATGCCAATGGGGAAAGACTTTTAATACATTATTGTTAATAATTTAATTTTAATTAACTTTATTAATTCTCTTTTATTCTTGAAAGCATGCTGTACAGGAAAATGATCCCCTTTGTATAATTTATAGCATTGACACATATATGGGTAAGTGTATTTTTTTTTCCTGGAAGGAATCACAGGTTTTGCTTTTTACCTTTGGAGAGAGAAAATGAGATGGGAAGGGAAGGAGTGAGATTTTCCCTTTTCATTTTGTACTTCTCTGGAGTAAAGTTAAAGGACTTGAAAACTTTTACCTTGGATTTATATTATATTTTAATATTTTTTTTAATTTGCCACTCAACTGTTTGTAATGAAATTATGGTCTCAGCTATGAATGCCCCTTTCAATATATGTTCTGTGATAAACAACAGAATTCCTTTAAGTGTGTCTCCTTTACAGTGAGCGAGATGTGAACACTTTCTTAATCGAATGCACTGGAGGGATGCTGCATTAGCAAGGGGCTTTCATGCCATTTTCCAGGGTTGGAGGGGTGGATGTGAGGACATAGGCTAGAGCCTGCCCCAGCCATGGCCAAGAGCGCTGTCCCTCTGTAACCCTGCTGCCTCGGCCTTCGTAGGATAACCTTTTCACAAAACTCAAAAACTTGAGGGACTTCCCTGGTGGTGCAGTGGTTAAGAATCTGTCTGCCAATGCAGGGGACACGGGTTTGAGCCCTTGTTTGGGAAGATCCCACATGCCACAGAGCGACTAAGCCCATGCGCCACAACTACTGAGTCTGCACTCTAGAGCCCGTGAGCCACAACTACTGAGCCCGTGTGCCACAACTACTGAAGCCCACACGCCTAGAGCCCGTGCTCCACAACGAGAAGCCACCACAATGAAAAGCCCGCACACCACAACGAAGAGTAGCCCCTGCTCACCACAAATAGAGAAAGCCTGCAAGCAGCAATGAAGACCCAACCTAGCCAAAAATATAATTAATTAATTTTAAAAAAACAAAAAAAAAACTTGAGCCTCAGGGCAGCCTACATTCTCTAAAGGGCTCCTGCCCAAGCCAGGGCCCCAGACCACCCACACTGATGGCCTGTGCCCTTTCCTGCATCCCAGAAGCTGGGCTATTGCTTGTCCAGTGACTCCAGAACAGCTCCAGTTTACCCAAATCAGCCAACTTCTCTGCTATCCCATGGTAGAACCACACTGCTATGGACTGACTTGTCTTCCCCCCAGAACTCATATATTAATTAAGTCCTAACCCCCAGTGCAATGGTATGTGGAGATGGGGCCTTTGGGAGGTAAATAGGGTTAGCTAAGGTCATGGGGGTGGGTCCCTTACGGTGCGATTAGTGCCTTGTCAGAAAGCTTGCTTTCCTCTCCCTCAGTGATGTGAGGACACAGCCAGAAGGTGGCAATCTGCAAGCAAGGAAGAAAGCCCTCACCAGGTAACCTAATCAGCAGGCGCCTTGATCTTGGATTTACCAGCCTCCAGAACTGTGAGATAAATTCCTGTTGTTTAAGCCTCCCAGTCTTGGTATTTTGTTATGGCAGCCCAAGCTGACAATTATACACACATTCTCCAATGAAAGCTGAATTCCTCCTAAGGGATTGTCCTTCTTTGGATATGCTCCCTCAGCCCTAGGGTACCAAAGTGTCTTTACATCATAGGGTTACTCATTTATCACAATTAATAATTCTTTATGTTATACTTCCTCTATTTAACCTCCTGTGTGATTTCTGTCTCCTGATTGGACCCGAACTGCTTCACCAATATTTTCTATCTTAGCACTTACTTATTTCATAGCACTTATCCTAATTTGTAATTTTTTTAATTTAATTACTTGTTGCTTGTGTGTCTCCCACTAGACCATACACTCCATGGTGACAAGGACCGTGTCTCTCTTCTGTATCTTTTTCAGTACATAGTCGGTACTTGGTAGACCCTTACTGACTAAGTGGAAAGCAGTAAAGCGTAGTGATTAAGAGTGTGGATTCTGGAGCCATACTCTGTGGGTTAAAATCCTGGCTCAGCCTCTTAAAAACTGTGACCTGGAGCAGAGTACTTAACTATGCTTCAGTTTCCCCATCTGTAAAATGGGGATAATAATGGTACATACCTCATAGGACTTTTGTGAAAATTAAATTGGTTAATATACATAAAACTTCTAGAAGAGTTCCTGACACATAGAAAGTGCTGTATATACTATGTTATGTGAAGAAAGGTCAAAGGACATGAAGGTAGTCTGGTGACTGGTGGAAGGATCATCATCTTCAAATATCTGAAGGACTATCATGTACAAGACCCAATTAGACAAAACTCCAACAGAAATGGAAAAGTATAGAAAAGAAGGTGGGCTAATAACAAAGCATTTGAAATGGCTTTAGCCGTCCTAAAGTGACCAGTCATTCTGGTTTGCCTGGCTCTGTGTGGGTTTTAAAACTGAAAGTCCTACCCTGGGAGACCACTTGGTCCCAGGCAAACCACGTGGCTGATCACTCTAGCTGTCCCCAACAAGACTTTCTTCATGAAGTAGTGAGTGTCCCTTCCTGACAGATTTGAGCAAAAGCCAAAGAGCCATGGTTCAGGGATGTTAGAGAAATTATTCCCATGTGAGGAAGAAACTGGGACTAGAAGAACTTTAATCCAGATAAAAAAGCATATTTTAACAGAGAAGTAACATGCATCTGGAGACAGGAAAACCCTAGTTCAAATTCTGGCTCTGCCACTTACAAGCTGTGTGATCTTGGATAACTTAACTTCCTGAGCCTCAGTTCCTCGATCTATAAAATAGGAATAATCGTCCCTAACTTGTAAGGTTGTCATCTGGATTAGATATAATGGATGTAAAGTGATTTGCACAGTGTCTGACGTAATGTAAGTATTCAGAGGTCCAACTCTAGGATTCTCTAAGCCCAGAGTTTCTCAGCAGCGGTTCTCTAAGTGTGGTCCCTGGACCAAGAACACCAACATCACCAGGAATTCATTAGAAATGCAAATTCTCCATCTCACCCCACACCTACTGAATCAGAAACTGGGATTGGGACCCAGAAATCTGAGTTTTAACTAGCTCTCCAGGTGATGCTTGTTACATTAAAGAGTTTGAAAAGCACTGCTGTAAGCAACAGTCCTGTCTCTGAAACAGAAGAATGGGAAATCTCTCCAAAACTTGAAACGTTTTCCCTTTATCCCACCATAATATAAAATTATTTTAAAATAAGAATAGTGCTGAAATGTTGATCCAAATGCCTTTTAAAATTACATATATATGTAAACAGGCTTCGTAAACAGGCTTCACTGGCAGGAGTCATCTACACTCTGGGGTAAATATTGATATTTCAGTATGACCGGGCCTTGGCATGCCCTCAGCGAAAAAGCACTGATAAATTGGCTTACTTTGGTTACACTGTGTAAACCACTAACTTGACCAATCATAAACTACACAGTTGAGTTGATTTCCCACACTCATAGAGGGGGTAAGTCGGTAGGATAGCTGGAAAAGAATTTCTTAAGTTGTTATAACATACTTCTTTAGGCGGAAAGTCACCCTGAGGGTAAGTAAAAAGAATTCTCACTGGAGTGCACATTAATTTTTTCTCTGCCCTAACAAGTCCCAGAATATAGTGGTATGTTTATCACATACACAAATCTGGACAAAGAATCAGGTAAAAGTATTTTTAAACTGTTCTAAACTCATTTTATAAACAGACATCTTTTAATATACAAAATCTAAGATAACTCAGTCAAAATAATCCATCTTTCCTTGAATCTGAAATGCTTCTCATGATTTTTAGGGATGAATGAGAAGAACAATCTTCACTTTTCAAAGTTCTGAGAATATCTTCAAAATATTTATTTAAACACTCAAGCAGAAAGCGTCATCTACACAAAGCAATGGTATGCAAATTCCTTGTGTACGTTTGCTTTTGGAAGCAATATCCTTTGCTGTGCTTCCAACTGTGGCTTTTATCAAGCAATTCAAAATCTATTTATGTACTGAGAATTCTAGGCTCCTTACACTGTGAGAGGGGAGTATTTGAAAAATATTCTGACCTTGAGGAAAGTCAGAGGGGAGAAAAAACTACATTCAAAACAGGTATTTTAGGAACTTCCCTGGTGGTGCAGTGGTTAAGACTCTGAGCTCCCAATGCAGGGGACCCAGGTTCGATCCTTGGTCAGGGAACTAGATCCCCCATGCATGCCACAACTAAGGAGCAGGAGAGCCTCAACTAAGAAGCCTGCCTGCCACAAGTGAGACCCAGCACAACCAAATAAATAAATAAAATATATTTTTTTAAATAGGTATTTTAGGGCTTCCCTGGTGGTGCAGTGCTTAAGAATCCACCTGCCAATGCAGAAGACACAGGTTCAAGCCCTGGTCCAGGAAAATCCCACATGCCACGGAGCAACTAAGCCCATGCGCCACAACTACTGAGCCTGCACTCTAGAGCCTGCGAGTCACAACTACTGAGCACTCGTGCCACAACTACTGAAGCCTGCGCACCGCAACGAAGAGTAGCCCCTGCTCGCCGCATCTAGAGAAAGCCCGCGCGCAGCAACGAAGTCCCAACGCAGCCAAAAATAAATAATAATTAATAAAATAAATATATTTTTTAAAATCTTTAAAAAAAGAAAAGGTATTTTAGCTTGTTTCCCTGCTGATAGCAGTCTTGCAAACACGGTGAATGTTCCTAAAACCAGCCGGACTTTCTGCAAGAAGTGTGGCAGGCACCAACCCCACAAAGTCACACAGTATGAGAAGGTCAAGGGAAAGCGGCATTATGACAGGAAGCAGAGTGGCTATGGTGGCCAGATTAAGTCGATTTTCCAGAAAAAGGCTAAAACTACAAAGACAATTGTGCTGAGGCTTGCATGCGTTGAGCCCAACTGCAGATCTAAGAGAATGCTGGCTATCAAGAGGTGTAATAAACACTTTGTGCTGGGAGGAGATAAAAAAAGAAAGGGCCAAGTGACCCAGTTCTGAGTTTATTTTGTTTTATTACGAAGAGAATAAAAATTTGAGATTGTTTACTTTTAAAAATAGGTATTTTAAATATACTGTGATATACGGACTTAGAGAACAGACTTGTGGTTGCTAAGGGGGAGGGGGTCGGGGGAGGGATGGAGTGGGAGGCTGGGATTAGCAGATGTAAGCTATTATATATAGAATGGATAAACAACAAGGTCCTACTGTACAGCACAGGGAACTATATTCAATATTCTGTGATAAACCATAATGGAAAAGAATATTTTTAAAAATGTACATATATGTGTAACTGAATCACTTTGCTGTACAGAAGAAATTTTTTTTTACATCTTTATTGGAATATAATTGCTTTACAATGTTGTGTTAGTTTCTTCTGTATAACAAAGTGAATCAGCTATATGTATACATATATCCCCATATCCCCTCCCTCTTGCGCCTCCCTCCCACCCTCCCTATCCCACCCCTCTGGGTGTACAGCAGAAATTAGCACAACATTGTACATCAACTATACTTCAATTTTTTTAAATGTAAAAAAAATAAATAAATAAGTATACTGTGATATATACTGTCTTCCAAACTGAATATAGTTCAATGCCAAGCTATTTTTGGAGACAATAAGACGAACAGGCGACAGATTCTTGAATGATATTAACAAGGAAGGTTTCCTGGAGGAGATGGGACACGATAAAATAAAATTTATATTTTAAAGAAACATAAAATTCTTTCTGTCCATTTGGGCCTCCTCCCTCCCTCCCTAATGTGCAGTGTGCATCTGCATCACACGTTAACCAGAGCTCCTCAAAGATGGGATGCCTACTCGACACTAAACATCAATTTTTTTCTTTCTTCTGATGCGAGCAACATAACTTCTCAGAAGATTCACATTTCTTCCCAACTCTGTAGGTGGTCATAGTGACTTAACAGCTCGATTTGTACATGTTTATCTGGACTATGTATCTTTGGTGAACTTTAGGTAAAATATCAGTGTACCATTTTGATGTATTTGTCTTGCAAACGTATTGCTATATGACTGTGCCTTCGACTTCTAACAGGTGGAACAGTTCTCAGAACTTCTGAGAGTCTGTCTCGTGGGTTATCATCCTCAGTTTGGCTTAAATAAAATCCTCTTTCTTCTTCTTAACTTGATTGCTAATTGAATATTTGTCGACAGACACATGATGGATGTCAAAGAATTGGTAAGTTTTAATGCTGGGATGTATTCATTTGTCACTGGCCTTTAAAGAGTGTAATTCTTGCCATTAAGATTTTGCTTGAAACGCTTCCCACATTCTGCCTACTCAAATCCTACCCATCTTTCAAAGCCACTTCAAAGTCCATCTTCTTTCCTTCCTTCAACAAGGATCAATAATAAAATCCTTAAAATAAGAAGGGATCTTGTGCTTCCTACCTTTGGGGACAAAAAGAAAGAGAGGAAGTGAAGAGTTTGAGAGTGTGTGTCCTATCTGAAGTGAGCAAACTCCAAGGGATAGAGAGTTGGTTGCAGTTTCCAAAGTAAAGTCACATGAGTACTGGCCTATCACTTTACACCTCATCTTATTTCCATAACGGTCCCAGGAGACAGATATGACCACCCACCATGGCCTCGCACCATTGGCAGATTACTGTATCCATGTCATAGGGCTGTTCTGAAGATTAAATGAGTTTTGGCAGGTAAAGTGCTGAAACAAGTAAATATTCAATACCTCTTAGTCACCATTATTTAATTTCCACTAGGGGAAGTAAGGACCAATCAATCAAAAGTATTAAGTAACTTGCCCAAACATGCCAGAGATACCACACACTTAGGGATAATTCCTGTGCTAATTTCTTGTCTTGGGAATTCCCAGACCAAGTGGGAAATGTCCAACACCCAACGTACCTGATATACAGACCCGTGGTTGCAACTTCTCTTTTTTTTGGCCAAGACGGGTGGCATGTGGGATGCTATTCCCCCGACCAGGAATCGAACCCGTTCCCCCTCCCTTGGAAGCGTGGAGTTTTAACCACTGGACCACCAGGGAAGTTCTCCCACCCCTCTCCCACCCAACTCGTCTCCCATCACCAGCTGCAACTTTTATATCCTGAGGCCAGACTGTTACCTGTATTGGTGGGATTTTTTTTTCTTTAGGGATTTTTTTCCTTACCCCCTTTTACGTAGGAAATAGCCTTTTAAGGCTTCTAGCATGAACCCAAAGCCTCTAACTCTGTCCCTGTGAGAGCATTAAAACTCAATGCCCTGCAGTAATAGAAAACAGAATCCTGCTTGTACCCACCACCATCTGGGTAGTCTTAGTACAGGCTTCAATTTCTGTTATTCAGATTAGTAGATCTCTCAGCTATGTATCTACAAGGACATGCTATGCTACGCTGTTCTTGTTGTTTTTTAATTCAGCATATCTAGGTGTTTATAGCAGGAGGATTTTCTGGTTATTCTAATTTGCCAGAACTAAGATTTCTATCATAGTTTTTTTTTACTGACAATCAAATTAGTTCTGTTAATCTTTACATTCCCAGTTCTTACCTAAGGGAGCATTTTATATAGTTTTAAATTCCTGAAAATAAGCTCATGTTTTAAAGATGAAAGTTTATCAAAAACCTAGAGGTGGGGCTTCCCTGGTGGCGCAGTGGTTGAGAGTCCGCCTGCCGATGCAGGGAACACGGGTTCGTGCCCCGGTCCGGGAAGGTCCCACATGCCGCGGAGCGGCTGGGCCCGTGAGCCATGGCCGCTGAGCCTGCGCGTCCGGAGCCTGTGCTCCGCAACGGGAGAGGCCACAACAGTGAGAGGCTCGCGTACCGCAAAAAAAAAAAAAAAAAACCTAGAGGTGGGGAAGGGATAAGGGAAAAAAAAAACACCTAGAAAAAACTATGACATAGATCATAAAACAACTGCCCAGAAAAATATAATGACAAATTATAAGCCTAAAATGTTTTACTAATGATCAGATGTCCTACTACTTCAGAAACAAGCCTTATTTTAATAAATGACAAGGTAAAGCACAATTTAAAAATTCACCTGCAAAGACTTATCCTATTGAAAGGCTCCTCCTAAAGTCGGAGAACCTGAGCCACAGGAGAAACCCTCCCATCGGACAGGCCCTCCCGCGGGGAAAGTTTCCGGGGCAGGGGGCGGGGCTGCCGGAAGTCGCCGGTCGCCGTCTGCTGTTCGTTGTTTGAGCTGCTGACGGGAAGGAGAAGCCCGAGCTTCGGCTGCGCCGCGGGGCGGCAGTCACGACCGGAGCCCGAGCCGCCGCTAGCCTCTGGACGAGCCAGAAGCCAGGAGCATCAGCTGCGGAGCGGCGGGGCCGAACGCCCGCTCGCCTTCTGATCTCGTCATGTCGCGGGGCTCCATTGAGATTCCCCTCCGGGACACTGACGAGGTAAGTGTAGAGAATGGGGGAGGGTGGGGACCTTGAACTTGGAGATCTCCCCCTCCCCCTTTCTCTCGACTTCGTTTCCGAAGCGAGAGCACCCTCTCCCCAGATCCAGCTACCCGGCCGAAGCTCCTATCACGTCTTTCCCCAGCCCCAGCGCCCTCCCAGGCTGGGAACATCAGGTCCGCGCAACCTCGAAGCCACCCCGAGAAGGAGTTCTTGAAAGTTCCCCACCAACCTGTCCGTATTTGACAGTACTCTGCTCTTTTCCTAATTCAGGAGCGCAGGGGTGTGACAGTGCCTGATAAAATGTAAGGCACCTCATAGATCGCAGAGGTGGACGCAGATGTCACTGTGTTCTCTCTGCTACTCAAACTAAGTGTCTCTCCCTGGGAATATATAGGATGTCGCCCTTCCTCCCTTAGAAACTCGAGTATCATGGTGCACCACATCTGCCACACAAGGCTCCATCAACGAAACAGAGACCCCAAGATAATAGCCGCTGCAGTGTGCTGATAGAATTAACCCCATTTCCCTTCCTGTCGCCTCTTTTATGGGTGGCCTGTGGCTTGTCTGAGTAAAGTCCTCAGAATTGATGTTGTCTTATTCGATATCTCATACTCTTACTTTTGATTGAGGTACAATATTGAGATATGTTTCACTTACTGTAAAATCCAGTGGTTTTTAGTAGTGTAACCATCACCACTATCTAATTCCAGAACATTTTCCTACTGTTATTTTTGTGCCACATTCAGGAGTGTGTGTGACACAAATGATGCTTCCATGATTAGTGTGTACGGTGGCACTCAACTTTGCATTGCCTCTAGGACTGTGCTTCTCAAGTTGTCAGACCAGGACTTCCCTGGTGGCACAGTGGTTAAGAATCCGTCTGCCAGTGCAGGGGACACGGGTTCAAGCCCTGGTCCGGGAAGATCCCACATGCTGTGGAGCAACTAAGCCCGTGCGCCACAACTACTGAGCCTGCGCTCTAGAGACCGCGAGCCACAGCTTCTGAAGCCCGCATGCCTAGAGCCTGTGCTCTAGGCACAAGAGAAGCCACCGCAAGGAGAAGCCCACGCACACCGCAATGAAGAGTAGACCCCGTTCCCCACATCTAGGGAAAGGCCGCGTGCAGCAACAAAAGACCCAATGCAGCCAAAAAAAAAAAAGTTGTCAGACCGAGTCTCAGAGTCTGTGGCCTGAGTCTCTGGGGTGTTTATCTGTACTTTACCTGCATTATACGTTACGCAGGGCTTCCTTTTAGTTTTTTCAGTAAGAAAAGCTTTTGTAGCATTTTATAGTTCTAGTGATTTGAGGACAAATATCAGGGTTTGTTTGCTATGCTTTAATATTACCATATAACTTATTTGTCATATGCTCCTTAAACGTTTCTTAACGTATGCTTGTTCAGCCCTATTGAAAGTGAACACAAATCCTATGTATAACCATACTGATGTATCTTTAGGAAAGCAGCAGTCAAAGAAGAAATGTGAATTTTAAAAAGAAAAATAAGAGTTAAAACCTACATTTTGTATTTTAGGTCATTGAACTTGACTTCGATCAGTTACCGGAGGGAGATGAAGTTATCAGTATTCTGAAACAGGAACACACACAATTGCACATATGGATTGCTTTGGCGGTGAGTATTCATGTAACAAATATTTTTTATATGGAAAAAATACGTGGTTCTGTTTTCAGTTACAGTAATAGCCAGCTTGGGTGAATGATAGTACCATGTATATGGAAGTTAATTGTATTAAAGGCAAGTTTACTAAGTGATGTGTTGGCCTCTGGTAAATTAGTATATGTTGGTGAAAGCAGAATTCATTTAAGTTAAAGAGTACTCTATATTGAGCATTTGATTATTTAGTGATTACTCAGTGAAGACTGGCTTATGGTTTGTAGATAAACTGAGAAAAAACGAGGTGCCACAATTTAAACAATCTAACACCCTCTACCCTCCCCAGCACCAGCTGCATAATGATGTTTCTTTTTTGTGGGAACATTATAGTAAATGATTATGAATAAAATACAGTAAATACTTTGATCATTATTCCTAAGCAAGTTTGTCACAGGTCCCTTTCACATAAAGATATACAGGAGGCCTCTGACCTTGAAGAGTCAGAGAAGTAGATCTGGAATCGGGCTTGTGTCCAGTGCTCAAGCCTAAGTCTGTTTTTTTTTTTTTTTTTTTTAAGCCTAACTCTTAAAGAGTTTCTTAAGTATGGATTTACAGAGAGATACTTTCAGTGACAAGCAGTGCCCTCCTGACTTGAAGTGCTAAGTTTTCCTGGTCTTTGGAGAACAAGACATTAATGCTTGTCACATATTTTTTAAAACCAGAAGGGAACTTAGTATTTTTTTAGTACAAATGCCTCCTTTAACAGCACTTACATGAAAATTGAAGTCTTGGAGGGTTAGCATGGAACCTGTAGTAAAATAAATTCATAAAGCATTGTGGGCTGTAGGTTGTTACACTAGAAAGAATGTAGGCTTTGGGATTAGAGAGTCCTTTGTTCAAATTCCAACTCGGCTACTAACTAGACAAATGATCTACCTTCTGAGCCTATTTCCTCATCTAAAATAGGGGGTTGTTAGCACTCACCTTAAGGGTGGTTGTACAGATTAGAGATAATGTATATGAAGCTCCTGGCATTGTTTGTGGCCCACAGTAAGGGGTTAATAAATGGTGGCTATTCCTTTTATTATTAATGAATGAAACAGATACCCAGGGAAGTTATTCAGCAGACCCAAAGTCACAGACAATTTTTGATGGATCTATAACTGGAACCCAAGTTTTCTGTTTGGAATTCTTTATACCCTCTCACTATTGCTTTCTCTCTTGGGCTCTGATTTAGTTTGAAATCAGCTATTGCTAGGTAAGAAGATGGAAGCATTTGTAGTGATTATAATTTTTTAAACAGCTTTATTAGGTATAATTCATCTATAGTAAACTGCATATATTTCATATGTACCATTTGAGAATTTTTAGCATATATGTACACCTGTGAAATCATCACCACAATCAAGATAATGAATATATCTATCACCCCTAAAACTTTCCTCCCACCTCTCCCTTGCCCCTCCACAGTGCCCAGGCAACCCCTGATCTGCTTTTTGTCACTAAAGATTAGTTTGAGATTTATCCATGTTGTAGCATGTACCCAATAGCTCCTTTTTACTGCCGAGCAGTAGCCGTTATACAGATAGACCACAGTTTGTCCATTCACCTTTTGCTCAACAATTTAGTTGTTTCCAGTTCGGGGCTATTACACATAAAGCTGCTATAAACATTTGTGTACAACTTTTTGTATTGACATATCCTCCAGTAATTCTAGTTTGATTCTTTACCTTATAGCTGGAATACTACAAGCAAGGAAAAACAGAAGAGTTTGTAAAGTTGTTGGAAGCAGCGCGTATAGATGGCAATTTGGACTATAGAGACCATGAAAAAGACCAGATGACTTGCTTGGATACATTGGCAGCCTATTATGTACAACAGGCTCGGAAGGAGAAGAATAAGGACAACAAGAAAGATCTTATTACACAGGCAACCCTATTGTATACGATGGCAGATAAAATTATTATGTATGATCAGGTAAATTAAATCAGATATCTTTGAATTTATGAAAGGGAAAAAAATACCGCATGAAAGTAAAATGTGTATAATAGGCAACAGATTTTCTTTCAGTTTTTCTTAAAATAACATAGTTGATAAGAATAGTCAAAAAGAAGGGTTCCTTAATAGAATAGAAATTTCTTTGGTCCTGATACTGCTGAAGTAATATGGGCAAATTTAGCATGTGAAACTTAACCACATGTTGAGTTGGTAATTCCAACATCCTCAGGTGAACTTCAAGCGTATTTTAAGGAGTTTGAACTTTTCTTTTTGTCATCGTTCCTGGCACAGACAACTTGCATTTTGGGATAGTTCCTCAATTTGCAATTAAGAATTGCTTACTGGTAGTTTAAACACATTACAGTGATAAAGGAATTTGTGTGATGATCTGCTTCCTTCCTATATGGTTTTTATTTTCATGTTACACATTTGTGTTAAATTGTGGTTAGTCCTGGATAAAGTCAAGTCTAAGATGATGCATTACTTTTTCAGAACCATTTGTTGGGAAGAGCCTGCTTCTGCCTACTTGAAGGTGACAAAATGGATCAGGCTGATGCACAATTTCATTTCGTACTCAACCAGTCTCCAAATAATATTCCAGCCCTTCTTGGTAAGTCACTTTTGGCAACCATCTTAGGAATCTATATTTTTCATCTGTGCCTAGAATGTATTTCTTTGTTGATGACTCCTTAGTAACTGGGCTGGGCAGCAAAGTAGAAGAGCTTTACCTTATTAAAAATAAAACTATTACAATAGATCATTATTTCTGTTGAAATTACAGAAATAAGATGTATACCAGTTAAGCATAATTTGTTATACACTTCTAAAGCGTCAATAAACAATCTATTTGGACAACTCTAAGCTACTTTAATTATTTTATAACATTTAACATAATATAGTACCGTTCTATTTATAGGCATAGATTAATATACCCTCATGGAAAACAAGTTTAGATATGAAATCATTTTTGCTGTTTTCAAGTGTTTGTTACTGAGAGATATATTTGATTTAGGTGAGTTAGTAGAGAGCATATGAGACTTGTGTTCTTTAATAAGTGCATGTTTATTTTTAAAAATCATTACAGGTAAAGCTTGCATTTCATTCAACAAGAAGGATTACAGAGGAGCTCTCGCTTACTATAAGAAAGCCTTGCGAACTAACCCAGGATGTCCAGGTAAGAGAAAAACTGTAAGTCTAGGCTGTGTATGATCCAACTTAAAATATTGGTATTTGATTCAAAAGCTGCATAGTAGATCATAATATAATCTTTTTGCCCTATACTAGTTTTCTTTCCAAAATCTCATTCATTTAGCAAATTTTGAAGTCAAATGTAAAATGTTTCCAGAAGGAGAGGGTGTCAGTGTCAAATTCTGTTGTTAGGCCAAGTAAAATAGGGAATGAAAGTTGATCATTGGATTTGGCAGCATACAAATCATTAGTGACCTTGATAAAGCAGTTTTACTGGAATGGTGGAGGTGAGATACTCATTAGGGTGGAGTCAAAAGAGAAAAGGGAAGGAAGGGAATTGGGAGGCAGCAAATGTAGATCTCTCAAGGAGTTTTACTATCTAGGGAAGAGTAGGAATGAGTTGACAACTGGAAAGGGAAATGGAATCAAGAGGGGATTTTTTTAAGATGCGAGAATGTATATGGATGAGAATGATCTAGTTGAGAGGGAAAATTTGATGATGTGGGAAAAATAGGGCAGGGTTGCAGGAGCAGTGTCCTTAGATGAGAAGGGGTAGGAACTAGTGAGCAGTGGAGAGGTTATCCTTAGAAACATGGTTGTGTTTTGGCATGGCTTTGGAATTGGGAAGCATTTATAAGCATAGCTCTGCAGATGTGCATGTAGTCAGTCACTATATTTAAGACCTTAATGAAGCTTTTTGTTCTCTGTTTAAAAATTGCTCTTTAAAAATTAGATAATGAAGGTGCAGTGTAGCCAGGAGCATTGGAAGACAAGAAAAATACCACTATTATAGGTGTTCTGTTCTATGGTGAGAAAGGTATCCTTGATGAGGGGGTAAGTGTTGGGAGGTGTAAGGGGAGAGTGGTATGCTCTGACCTCCAGTGAAACCAAGTTTGTGATACACCCGAAGATTTTATAGTGTAGTTATACTGAAGTTAATTCTGCGATTTTGCAACTTGTAAATAGAGAATGTGTAAGCATTTAAAAAAATTTTAATCCTAAAAATGCCCTAGTTTGACAGACTGAATGACTTGATTTTATTTTTGTAGCGGAAGTTCGTTTAGGAATGGGCCATTGCTTTGTGAAACTTAACAAATTGGAGAAGGCTCGTCTGGCATTCAGCAGAGCCCTGGAACTCAATTCCAAATGTGTGGGAGCATTGGTGGGACTGGCTGTTCTAGAACTCAACAATAAAGAGGTATGTGAGTGAAAAAACTGTCTAGTTCCTGACTGATTTGTCAGGTGAGTAGTATTGAATTATATATTGAATTATATCTCAACAGAGCTGTTAAAAAATGCAATCTTTTGGAGTCTTTTCTGTTATTTGCCTTAGCAGTAAATCATTTAGGACAGTGATATCAAGTATATTTACTACATGCACCCAATTTCAAAGGGCAGGAAATGCTTTCCAGTGGCAGTGTTTCTGCAGTTAAGTTTGTTAAGAAAGCTAAATTCTAAAAGTTTACCTCACTATTTGAATTTATTTTTATTATTTTTTCTTTAATTTTTAAAGATTACTTTCCATTTGCAGTTATTACAAAATCTTACCTATATTCCCCATGTTGTACAGTACATCCTTGAGCCTATCTTACACCAGTAGTTTGTACCTCCCACTTTCCCACCCCTGTATTGCCCCTCCCCGCTTCCCCCCACTGGTAACGAGTAGTTTGTTCTCTATATCTGTGAAGCTACTTCTTTTTTGTTATATTCACTAGTTTGTTGTATTTTTTAGATTCCACATATAAGTGATATCATACATTATATATCTTTCTCTGACTTACTTCAGTTAGCGTAATGCCTTCCAGGTCCATCCATGTTGCTGCAAATGGCAAAATTTCATTCTTTTTTATGGCTGAGTAGTATTCCATTATATATATATATATATATATATATATATATATATATATATATATATATACCATATCTTCTTTATCTATTCTTCTGTTAATGGATACTTAGGTTGTTTCCATTATCTTGGCAGTTTCCATATCTTGCTATGAACTTTGGGGTGCATGTATCATTTCGAATTAGTGTTTTTGTTTTTTTCAGATATATACCCAGGAGTGGAATTGCTGGGTCATATGGTAGTTCTGTTTTTAGTTTTTTGAGAAACCTTCATACTGTTTCCCACAGTGGCTATGCCAATTTTCATTCTCACCATCACTGTTGGAAATTTTTTAATCCCTGATGAAAGTTAACTAAAACAAGAGCTATATTTTGCTATCTGAACTTAGATTTGTATAATCTTATTTCTTCAACTATAAAGGAAACTTTGAAAAAGTGCTATTTAAGTAATATTTCACTCAACCCTGCCATCATTGTTTTTCTTTTAGGCTGATTCCATCAAAAATGGTGTCCAACTTCTTTCCAGAGCCTATACTATTGATCCTAGCAACCCTATGGTATTGAACCACTTGGCAAATCACTTTTTCTTCAAAAAGGTAGGAGAAATCATTTATTAAAGTTGTTTAATTTTAAATCCTGATTTTTGTTTTTCTGTACTGCAGGTGATACTTTATCTTTTTAACTTGGAAAGAAATTTGAATCAAGAGTTTTTTTTCAAGTTAGAGTTTGGATTAGTATCTGGGAATACTAATTAGTATCTGGGTATGTTTGTTCATTCATTCATTCATTCATTTAATAATTATTGACCCTGTATACTGTACCCAACATTGCGATAGGGATGTGAAGTTCAGTAAGATGTGGTTTCTGCACTCAAGGAGTCATTTCATAGAAAACACAGATATGGGAACAAATGTAAATGTAAAAATAAAGGTCTCTGCTCTGCTGTGGTAAAGAAATGAAAGAGGAAGTGATTAAGGAGAGTTTTCATCACCAAGAATGAGAGAGCTCTTGAACTATGTTTTTAGAAGAAGGTCACTAGGTAGCTGAAAGAAGACAGGCACAGATCTATGAAATGGTCTTAGTAGTTTAGTAAGAGTGTATCATATGGTGAAATTTTTGCTTGTTTATTTTCACATGTTGATCATGATGTAATTTTTTAAGTTGCCACTAACTCTGTGGAAGCAGTGGCATTCTAGGTTTCTCAAATACTAAAAGAGTTTTTATATAGTTAGTAAGCATGAGTTTAATCAGTCATTTTTAAACCAGGTACTAAATTATACCCAGAACTTTAATTAAATAGCAGTTTAGGTAAGAGTTCACAAAACTGCATCAATCCTTATTAGTAATAGATGCTATGTTGCTGTTATTGTTGCTATTAATATGCATCGTATGCTTGTAAAATGCCAAGTACTGTTAATAGTGCATGCTATGAATTTATATGATATTCAAAATAGTCCTATGTGGTAGGTAATATTTTCCTCATTTTGTGGATGTATGGAAGCAAGAGTTAATAGCCTGAGGTCACACAGCTATTCACCATGATGCTTTACTCTCTCTGGCTGTAGAAGCATACCCCCCTTTCATAATGAATTATTAATTAAGCTTTATGCTATAGCTGTTCTAGTACTAAAAGGCAACTACTTAAGGAGAGGATGGAAATGTATCTCATATGTAAATGAAGTGTTACTGTTTAAGATAAAACAGCTACACAAGTTAGTTTGGTTTTTACTGGAAAAACAGCAACAGCACAAAAACAGAGGATGGATGATTCTAAATATTTGAGGGCATATCTAGTAGTCAGTGCTCACAGCAGTTGGGACAGCTTCCTTGAACCAAATGAGAATAATTCAGTTTTTAATTTTCAATGCTAGTCACCCTTCCACTGCAGAAGATAAAGACTTGCTTCTACTGAGAACAATCAGTATATTCAGAACCTTAAAGATTACATAGGTGATGGACTTCCCTGGTGGCGCAGTGGTTGAGAGTCCGCCTGCCGATCCAGGGGACGCGGGATCGTGCCCCGGTCTGGGAGGATCCCACATGCTGAGCGGCTGGGCCCGTGGGCCATGGCCGCTGAGCCTGCACGTCCGGAGCCTGTGCTCCACGATGGGAGAGGCCACAGCAGTGAGAGGCCCGCGTACCGCAAAAAAAAAAAAAAGAAAAGAAAAGATTACGTAGGTGAAATATGTAAATCAAGCCAGTATATTTGGGTGTTACTGAACACCTGATCTGTGATCAGCACTGTGCCAGGTGTCATGAGGTCATCTTGCACTGGATATATGTCTTTAAGGTTTACAGAGCATGTTTACATATGTTTTCTCAGTTTGTCATTACAACAGCCCTAGAAGGTAGGCAGGGTATTTCCATACGCTCATTCCAGTGAACAGTATATAAGTTAAGCCAGAAGGCTGTGTCATGTAATTAAAAGTGTGGAGTTTGAATCACTTGGTTCAAATTCTGGCATCACCATTGTATATAGTTCTGTTGCTTTGCGCAAATAAACTAATAATTTCCCTAAACTTTAATTGCCTCACTTATAAATAGTAATAATACCTACTGTATAGGATATGAGGGATGGTAGTTAGGATTAAATGTAATATGCATATTAAATACTTATCTAATGTGAAGCACTCAGTTCCTGATAAAAGCTGCAATCCCATTATTATTTCTAATGTTAAAAAAAAAAAATGTCGAAAGTGGTCATTGACCAAACAAAAACTCTACTTCAGACCAGATTTCTAGTCAAATGAATAAAACACATTCCTATTAAAACTGGAAAGTTGTTTCTACCCCTGATGTATGAACTCTGACTTTGAGACACTTGGGAGACTAATCCAAAGGAAAGTCAGGCCTAATAGAAAGGTCATGACCCATGCATTCAAATAGAGCTGAGTACAAGTCCAGGTGCTGGCACTTGCTACCCTCATGTGATAGAACATAGCCTTGGAGTCAGAAAAAAAACAACAACCCACTAAATCGAGATTCTGGCTTTTCACCTTAGATAACAAACTTTACTTCTTTAAGTGTCTATTTTCCCATCAATAAAATGGTAATAATGACACACTTTACAGGGAGGTTGATTAAGCTTAGAACTAATATAAGTATTATACCTAGCAGAGGGCTTTGGATATAATAGTTCTCAATAAATTGTAACTGCTTCCATTACTGTTAATAAAGGACTTAACCTCTCTTGGGTTTTCTCATCACAGAAATAGGGACTAATGCCTCAAAGGATTGTTGTGGGGATTAAATGAAGTAATAGTACTGGGGAAATGTTAAGTACTGTACAACTGTTAGTTCCCATCTTCCCTGAATTTATCAGCAAGGGGAATGAGGAAGATGATTTGTAATTCTGGATACAGTGCTGCTATTGTTCATTCAATGAACAAATTTTAAAAGTGAAATTTGGGGAAGCCTTATGACTGAGACTGGTAGAGTTGTTTGGGTTCACTCAGTTGAGTTTTGGATCTTCCTTGTTCAGGATTACAGTAAAGTCCAGCACTTGGCTCTCCATGCATTCCATAATACAGAAGTGGAGGCCATGCAAGCAGAAAGTTGCTATCAGTTGGCTAGATCATTCCACGTCCAGGTAAGTTAACTTTACACCCTCTCTAAATATCTAATTCTTTAATGGTTTTCCAAATCATTTAAAAACTTTTGTACATATTGTTGGCCTTGTTTTATTTCATTTTTTAGGAAGATTATGACCAAGCTTTCCAGTACTACTATCAAGCCACACAGTTTGCCTCATCCTCTTTTGTGCTGCCTTTTTTTGGTTTGGGACAAATGTACATTTATCGAGGTGACAAAGAGAATGCATCTCAGTGCTTTGAGAAAGTCTTGAAAGCTTATCCTAATAATTATGAGACTATGAAAATTCTTGGCTCTCTATATGCCGCCTCAGAAGACCAAGAAAAACGAGATATCGCCAAGGTATGTTTTAAAAATCTAAAAATTTTATTTTCTGTTAGCTATCTCTAGATGCGCATTCCTCATGTCTTGTTATTGCTGGTAGAAATATGATGGACACAGTTCTGTTAGCTGAGTTTGTTGTAGTCGAACTAACATTTGACTTATCAAACAGGGTAGAGTAGCCACCACGTTTGAATGTCATACCCTAGAGTTGGAATGCTTTAGCTTAATGATCTCTTTCATCCCAGGGCCATTTGAAGAAGGTCACAGAACAGTATCCTGATGACGTTGAAGCTTGGATTGAGTTGGCACAAATCTTAGAACAGACCGATATACAGGTATTTAGCCACGTTTTCTGTCTGCTACCTGATGTGTTTTTGGTAAGCCTAATGCAGTGTTTCTCTTCCTCTCATTTTCACTTACACTGTATTCTGTCCACCATGAAAATACAGGGTGCCCTGTCAGCCTATGGAACAGCGACACGGATCCTTCAGGAGAAAGTGCAGGCCGATGTCCCCCCAGAGATTCTGAATAACGTGGGTGCCCTCCATTTCAGGCTTGGAAATCTGGGAGAGGCAAAGGTAGGAACGTAGAAATATTCCCTTCTTTTATACTATCAAGTTCAATGCACAGTTTTTCCTATGTATCAACCAAGTCTTTTAACAATGTAATTTTCTTTTCTTTCTCCTAGAAATACTTTTTGGCATCATTGGATCGTGCAAAGGCAGAAGCTGAGCATGATGAACATTATTACAATGCCATTTCTGTTACAACATCATACAATTTAGCCAGGCTGTATGAGGCGATGTGTGAATTCCATGAAGCAGAAAAACTATATAAAAACATCTTACGGGAACATCCTAATTATGTTGACTGTAGGAATTTTAAACTTTTTTTGTGTGTATTAAAATGTCCACAACAGCAGCAAAAAATTTAGCCTGAAAAAAATCTTTCTTAGAACCAGTAGTAAACAGTTTTAGGAAATTCCCTTGCGGTCCAGTGGTTAGAACTCCATGCTTCCACTACAGGGAGCCTGGATTCGATCCCTGGTCAGGGAACTAAGATTCTGTAAGCCCCGCAGTGCAGCTGCGGTGCGACCAAAAAAAAAAGTTAAACAGTTTTGAAGGTTATATGCCTGCCCCCTTTTCTTCAAGGCAAATTTGTGGCCTTAAAAAAAAAAAAGAAAAAAAGATGCAACTTCAGTTAAATTTATGCTAGAAACAAAAAGAAACAACTAAAAACCAGTTGGACCATATTTTATAGACTAGGCCATCTTCAGTGGGTCAGCTACCTTTATTAGGCTTTTAACAACTCCTTGGCATATTTGGTGATGGGTTTATCTTTATGATGGGTCCTGCTTTGAATTCATATAAACATTTTACAATGTTTATAATAGAAAGAACAGTGCTTTTCCTGGAAATAATTATTACTAAAAATGTCCTACCTTGAGTTTTTACAACCTAGACAATGTGAAATTTGGTAGGTTTTTAACTAAAAATATTTTATATGCTGTACTTCCCTTAAAAGAACCTAAAGCTATGAGGTTTTGACTCTGGTCAAATTAGGGGCTAGCAATTTGGCCCCTGTCGTACTGTTATGGATGCAAAAGTGATTTAAAATAAATAAGATTTTAGTTGAATGTCAGGCTAAATTTGAACTGAGTTGATAGGCAGTAGTAAGCCATTGTTGTTTCCTGGAGAGAGTGACATTTTTTGGAGAAAATAACAACATTCGTATGGCACTTTTTTTATTTAAGTGGAAGAGCCGCAGTTAGAGCCCAGGTTTTCTAACTAGTAATCCCTAGTAGTCTGTGCTTTCACTGTAGTGCCATATGCCAAGCACAGTGCTGTGCATCAGAGAGAAATTGGAAACAGAACAATGCTAAGCTTTTAAAATAACTTAACTTGAGATGATGACTTGGTCCAGGGTGCTAGCCTGGGGAATAGAGTGGAAGAGATAATCTGAGATTTCAAACAGGAAGACTTGATGGTGGCAGAGTTGCTCTTCAATTTATTAGGTTATTAATTAGCTATATTGATGCTTGATATAGTTTCACCTGTGGGACTTTTCTGTTCATTATTAATGTATTAATGAAAAACAATTGTTTCAAAAGTATGACTTTAAAATTATGATTCTACTTTATAGCTAATATTTTAAACATGAAAACTTGTATATTTTCAGGCTATCTGCGCCTAGGAGCCATGGCTAGAGATAAAGGAAATTTTTATGAGGCTTCAGATTGGTTTAAGGAAGCTCTTCAGATTAATCAGGTTGGTAATATTAACTCTTAAATTTGAAAAATAATTATTTCACCATTTCCCCCCAGTAAATCAATTTTTCCTTCTAATGGCTATCATATTTCTAGACTTGGCATCTCCCTGTTTTTTTCATTTACTTGTTAAAGATACTAAAGGGTATAGAAGTCATCTAAACGTTTTGATTGTGGCCCACGGTAAGAAATAGATTTCACACTACAGCCTAGTACATACACATGTGTGTATACAGACAACTGAAATCAAAGTTTTACAAATCATTTTGTGCTCTTTCCATAGGCAGTACATTGACATTTTTACTGTATTCCATTCTGTTGCATTTCTTATGGTGATAACTAAACACTAAATTGATGTTACAAGTCACTGATCCATCTCAACTCTCAGTTTGAAAAACACTGTTGTAAATGTAGCTGTAAACCTCTCCAGTAATCAGCTGTTGTGGAAAGATGATTGATCTCTCTGAATCCAAATTACAGATTTTGCTTCTTTTTATATGTGTGTTTTTAGGACCATCCAGATGCTTGGTCTTTGATTGGTAATCTTCATTTGGCAAAACAAGAATGGGGTCCAGGCCAGAAGAAATTTGAGAGGATATTAAAACAACCAGCTACTCAGAGTGACACTTATTCTATGCTAGCCCTTGGCAACGTCTGGCTCCAAACTTTGCATCAGCCCACCCGAGACAGAGAAAAGGTAATCTTTTTTCATCTCTTTAAAACAAAATTGATACTTATTTGATTCTTGTTTGAATTTTTTTATAATGTTTGTATCTTTTTATAGGAAAAGCGTCATCAAGATCGTGCTCTGGCCATCTACAAACAAGTACTCAGAAATGATGCAAAGAATCTGTATGCTGCTAATGGCATAGGTAGTTATACAGTTTGGATATCCATAATAATTTGTGAAATGAATGCTTTTGGAGGGATGTTTGCAGATCAGAATTTCTCTCTAGTTGTATTTCTGGCTACAATTAGAAAATTCTAATTCTGTGAACCTTTTTATAACTTTAGGAGCTGTTTTGGCCCACAAAGGATATTTCCGTGAAGCTCGTGATGTATTTGCCCAAGTAAGAGAAGCAACGGCAGATATCAGTGATGTGTGGTTGAACCTAGCACACATCTATGTGGAACAAAAGCAATATATCAGCGCCGTTCAGATGGTAATGTCTTAGTTTTCAAGATATTTTTATTTTGTGTTCATTGTCGAGCACTTGTTTCCTTAACCATTCTGGTCCTGCCTTGGAGCTGGGTGCTATCTCTTACGACACTGTGTCTATTCAGAGGCTTATAATTATATATGGTTAAGGCCAGTCTTTGGTGTCCAGACAGAGATGTGAGTCCTGGTTCCACCTCTAATTGCATGTCTTGGACAAAGGACATCTTCTCTGAGCCAGTTTTCATATCTATAAAACAGAAATAATTGTACCTTAATCTCATAGAATTTTTTGAGCATCCAGAATGAAAAATACTTGGCACCGTACTTGGCACTAGTTTGCCTCGCATAGCAGTAAGTACCCAGAAGTTAGTGGGATTTAATATCCATTTGCTTGTTTTACCCTCTTACTTCTCAGATGAGAGAACTGAGTTTCAGGAGGGTTAAATTACACTTAAAATGAAACTCCATGGGGATAAGTTTTCATGGTTATAGAATTATTTTTTTTAATTTATTTATTTTTGGCTGCATTGGGTCTTTGTTGCTGTGCGCAGGCTTTCTCTAGTTGCGGCAAGCGGAGGCTACTCTTCGTTGCAGTGTGTGGGCTTCTCGTTGCAGTGGCTTCTCTTGTTGCAGAGCACGGGCTCTAGGCGTGTGGGCTTCAGTAGCTGTGGCATGTGGGCTCAGTAGTTGTGGTGCACGGGCTCAGTTGCTCCGTGGCATGTGGAATCTTCCCAGATCCGAGCTCGAACCCGTGTCCCCTGAATTGGCAGGCGGATTCTTAACCACTGCACCACCAGGAGAGCCTATGGCTATAGAATTTTATTATGCTTTTCATATTTGTTGATTACTTGAACTTGAAGTGAAAGAGTCATGCTTAGCATCTTTTGCATAGTAAAAAGTAAAAATGCTCTTATGGGGGAATTATTATGGTCAGAAAAAACAGGTTTCTGACCAAAGTTAGAAGACAGGCTCTGGACTTCCCTGGTGGCGCAGTGGTTAAGAATCTGCCTGCCAATTCAGGGAACACTGGTTCGAGCCCTGGTCTGAGAAGATCCCACACGCCGCGGAGCAACTAAGCCTGTGAGCCACAACTACTGAGCCTGCACCCTAGAGCCCGCGAGCCACAACTACTGAAGCCTGCATGCCTAGAGCCCACGCTCCACAACAAGAGAAGCCACCACAATGAGAAGCCCGCGCACTGCAACCAAGAGTTGCCCCCTCTTGCTACAACTAGAGAAAGCCCACGTGCAGCAAGGAAGACCCAGCGCAGCCAAAAATAAATAAATTTATTTTTTTTAAAAAAAGAAGATAGGTTCTGGGAAGTGGTTAACCATTTTTCTAAAAAGGATGGGTATTATTGTATTCAGAATATTGGAAAGGTTCTGGTCACAGGGACTTACAGAACCCAGATTGCATATGGTAGTCTCAGAGGTTGTGTTTTTGGAGGTGGGCCTTCTTGATCTGCAAATTAATTTCTAGGGATATTCAGGGAAAAACCGTCTAACCATCTTCCACAAAAAAGAACTTACCTATGATAAGATGTGTTCCATGGTCAGAAAGTGATATGTTCACAGCAAAATTAATACCAGTATTGCTATATTGGTTTTACTAAGAAATTAACAGCAAGAACAGTGAGATTTATCATTCTCATTGCCAGTAGTTTCCACCAGTCCTAAAGAAAGGTGGTAGAGCACCTTAGGAGCCAGGTGTATGACTTCTAATAAGTTGTCAGTGAGCCTGTTCTAGATAGTATTGCTGAAGATACAAAAAAAAGACCTTCCAATCTGTTTAACCTTTCAGTGTTGGTCGAAATTTCAAATGGAAAAACTATTTCTAGTATGTAATTTTTCTTGCCAGGTTTTTATGTTGTGAAAAATGTATGCTGGTGAGTGTAAAATATCGTTCTCAAATTAGTCTCTGAAATTAACCATTCAAAAGACAAAATACCTTTTCACATAGCTTTAAAATCGCTTGAAATTTTGTCACAAAATGACAATATCATTTAATCCTTGTTGTGTTTTAATTAACGTTTTCTTTTATTGTAGTATGAAAACTGCCTCAGAAAGTTCTATAAGCACCAGAACACTGAAGTTGTGCTCTATTTGGCCCGGGCTCTCTTCAAGTGTGGCAAGTTACAGGAATGCAAACAGACTCTGCTGAAGGTAAAAAAGAGAACTCAATTCTATGCTGCATTGTATTTTTTATCCTGTTTTACGCATGCTTACACACCTAACACTCTATTTGACTAAAATCCTTTTCATGTCATTATACCATATGAAAGATTTGCTTTGTTTTTGTTTATAGGCTAGACACGTGGCACCCAGTGATACAGTTCTTATGTTTAATGTGGCCTTGGTCCTGCAAAGATTAGCTACCTCTGTCCTGAAAGATGAAAAGAGTAATCTGAAGGAAGTACTCAATGCTGTGAAAGAACTGGAGCTTGCACACAGGTAAGATTTTGTAGGAACAACCTTTGAAATGCTTTGTTTCTTTAAACCCACGTGGCTCAAAAGAGAATCATTCTCTATTAGAATCATTCCAGCGATTTTTAAGCCAAAGCAGACTGCTTCCGCCAGGTGGCACCCAACCGTAGCCAGGATCCTGATAGAATTGGATCATGTAGTCCGACCCCTAGAACTGGCTGGCTGGATTTGCAAACTTGCCCTAGATTTTTCATTGACCTGTCAATAATATGACCCAGCATTTTACACACTAGAAATTTTTAGACTCCACTTACGCTGGTTTTACTTGTTATACTAGTGACTTTTTATGTGATATTAGTTTTACTTAAGCTGAGATTAAGACCTTTCCTCTTAAATATTGAATAAATTTATTCAGCGCAGCTCAAAATTTAAGTAACCTTACAGTACTTATTTAGTAATTCAGTGTATGGTAAAATTAAAACCTGACATCTCTTCAGGTTTTGTCCAGCCTTATTTGAATTCTTGTTTAATTATTCTTTGCCTTGTCTAGTAGATTGTAAGTGCTTTCATGGCTTAAGCCTCCTAACCTCCATGCTGACATATTTAGTAAATTTGGTGTTTAGTAAATATTCATTGCTGGAATTGATTTTTGGTGGTTTGTGAATTTACTGATACCGTTAACTTTATCATCAAGAACTTACTAATATTGAGTGGTATATTGATGAGAGTCTTTTTTTAAGTGAGTTGTATATATATTTTTCCTATTGAGATAACAGCCCTTCATGAATACATTCATTTAAGTATTAAGTATTCATTAAGTTTCAATCAGTATGTAAGCCTCCTCTCAGACTGTTTTTTTAAGAACAGATTAAAAATCTAAAGGGTGTATTTCATTAATTTTTTTTTAAGTAAAGTATTTTATTTTCTCATTCTATTTAGATATTTCAGTTACTTGAGTAAAGTTGGAGATAAAATGAGATTTGATTTGGCCCTTGCTGCTACAGAAGCCAGGTAATGTACTATTTATGGAAGGTGACTCTGGATGAGGCAGTGATAGCAGTGTGGACTGGGAGAGTGACACAGTAGTGAATGGGTTTCTGACCTTCCAGAGGTCAGTCTTTCACACTCCTCTCTGGGACACTCCAACCTGAACCAAGGCTTTTTCCTAAGGGTCCTTTCAGGGAATATGGCAAAGTTCAAGTACTTAAGTTGTATGGGAAAATACTTTTCTATTTCACTAATGTCAGCTATGTAGTCAGAATCAAGACACGATTCCTGAATCTGTCACATGTAAAGATAGTGTCGGGAATCTTTTTAGCTGTGCTTTGGGAGGACGGTTATAATTTGCAAACTTAACATAGTTGACAGTATTGGCTTCTGAGAAACTAAGTTAATTTTCCTAATTAAGACTCCCTGGTGGTGCAGCAGTTAAGAATCCGCCTGCCAGTGCAGGGGACACAGGTTCGATCCCTGGTCTGGGAAGATCCCACATGCCGCGGAGCAACTAAGCCCATGTGCCACAACTACTGAGCCTGTGTGCCACAACTACTGAGCCCACATGCCACAGCTACTGAAGCCCACGTGCCTAGAGCCCATGTTCCACAAGAGAAACCACTGCAATGAGAAACCCGCGCACCACAACGAATAGTAGCCCCTGCTCGCCACAACTAGAGAAAGCCTGCGCACAGCAACGAAGACCCAAAGCAGCCAAAAAAATAAGATAAAATAAAAATTAAAAAAAAGAAAAGGGCTGAAGAATTAAAAAAAAAAAAAAAAAGACTTCCCATAGGTATCACCTAATGATCCTGCTTCAAACTTTTAAATGTGTGTAAGGAATACAGATGCTCTGAGTTTTTTAATAAAAAGTATATTAGCTACATACATATTTCTCTAAATTTGGATTGTTCTAGGCAATGCTCTGACTTACTGAGCCAGGCCCAGTACCACGTGGCCAGGGCGCGCAAACAGGACGAAGAAGAAAGGGAATTGCGGGCCAAACAAGAACAAGAGAAAGAACTGTTAAGGCAGAAACTTCTCAAAGAACAGGTATGTATTGTGTTTGCAGTTATACTAGAATTAAAGGTGTACATACATACACTTTGTATGTTAAAAAAGAAGTTCTTCTGATGGTAGCCATGATTTTTTTCTGTCATAAGAACATTGTGATGAGGTTTTTTCCTACTCTTTTTCCTCATAGGAAGAGAAACGTCTCAGAGAAAAAGAAGAGCAAAAGAAACTTTTGGAACAGCGGGCCCAGTACGTAGAGAAGACCAAAAATATTCTTATGTTTACTGGAGAGACTGAAGCAACAAAAGAAAAGAAAAGAGGTGGCAGTGGTGGACGGGTAAGATATGACTCCAGTTAGAAACGAAGCTAATTGGTTAAATTCACTCAGTCCTTAGTCCTGAGCTTTGGCTTCCTCCTTTGCTAAAAGTTAGTTTTCCAACAGAGACTGCTTTAAATGGTGTCCAGTATTTAGAAATGCATTTCACTGTTAGCTGAGTACAGTTTACCTTGTAGCAACTTTGTAGTTGATGATTTTTGCTATTTGAGGCATTCATCCCAATTAGAAGTTTTTAAAGTATGGGCCTCACCATGCGCTTCTTCCACGTGACTTAGAGCAGCGGTCCCCAACCTTTTTGGCAGCAGGGGCCGGTTTCGTGGAAGACAATTTTTCCATGGATGGTGGCAGTGGGGAGGGGTTGGGGGGAGGTGTTGGTTCAGGCGGTAATGCGAGCGATGGGGAGCAGTGGGGAGCGGCAGATGAAGCTTCGCTCGCTCGCCCGCCGCTCACCTCCTGCTCTGCGGCCCGGTTCCTAACAGGCCACGGACCAGTATCGGGCCATGGCCCAGGGGTCGGAGACCTCTGACTTAGAGGACTGATGGGAAGTGGCCTCTTTCATACCTTAGCATTCCACCCACATTCCACCAGCCAGGAAAGCAATGACTGTGGTCTTGTTTGGGTTTCAGCGGTCCAAGAAGGGAGGAGAGTTTGATGAGTTTGTCAACGATGACACCGATGATGACCTGCCTATATCCAAAAAGAAGAAGAGAAGGAAGGGCAGTGGTAGTGAGCAAGAAGGCGAGGAGGAGGAGGGTGGCGAGAGAAAGAAGAAGAAGAGGAGAAGGTAGTGTCATGGAATAACCTTTTAAATCACCTGGGTTTTAAACCACCTCATGAAAGTGGCAAAAGACCTTTCACCTTCTGAATCTTAGGTTTAGAATCTGTGAACACCTTTTTATCACTTGATCCCCCCAGACAGGGAAGCCTTTCATTCCCCCATTTCCTACTTTAATCCTAAAATGGACCCCACTACCAAATTCCCGGCGTGCTTGGAGTCTCCACACATGTCCACAGCTTTCCTTCTGAGTGCTCTGAGTCAGTCAATAATTGCCTTTCTTATGACTGAAAATTGCAATATTTATTGGAAAATCTATGCAGTTTAGGATGAGAAACGTTAGTGTGTCCACACTGACTGTCCATCTTTGAAATCTTAGAAAAGCCACTGAGCTTCAGTTTCCTCTCTGTAAAGTAGCGATGGCCCACCTCCTGGTTTTACAGGATGTATAAAATGTGAATTTATGTGAAAGAAGGGCCTTTTAATCCTCCTAGTGCCATCCGCTGTTAGGATAAGTGGTGCCCTGCCCCCCTCTCACCTGGAAGTGCCCCTAAGCTGTCTGTTCCTCTCATGGTGCTTCTGTGTCCGGGAACCTCCAGTGTTAGCTAGACCTGTTCTTTCCAACCCGTGTCTGGCTCTGCTTGTGGAATTCATTCAGACCTGTGGAATTGAAGCTGTGGCTGGATATTAGCAGGCCTGGGATGAGTAGTTGGAAGGGAAGAAAGAGGAGGGGAAGGAGGTTGAGTCTGGAGCCTGGGTCTTTTCTCACATCTTCTGTCACTCACCAAGGGCAAGATTCACGCTTATCTTAGATTTGTAAGAGGGCTTAAAAGTGACTCAGTTAGTCAGCAGACATGGCATAAATACAGTTTTTGCAGACTCCCGAGCCATGTGCAGCAAGAGTAAGTTGTGGTCTCTGCCCTTGAGGGGTGTACAGTCTGCTCGAGGCCAGCCCCTGTAAAGAAGGGTGTTCAAAATGACTAATACTGTTTGAATGGCACAGAAGTCTTGGGTTTTATAGGCACGAGTGAACCTTGACAAACTTTCTCTTGGTGTTCACTATTTTAGACCTCCGAAGGGAGATGAAGGATCTGATGATGATGAAACAGAAAATGGCCCCAAATCGAAAAAGCGCCGTCTACCAAAAGCAGAGAAGAAGAAGGCAGTAAGTGTCCAGCTCTGTGGTTTTCATCCCCAGTAGGCATCAAAGACTGCGGTACTCTAGAATACATTCTTCCCCTGCAGTGTCTTCAAGCACAGACACTTGTTTTTGAAGTTTGTTGGTTGCAGTTTGATTGTATCAGTATCACTGCAGTGCAAACCCAATTTAACAAGACATCCTAACATAAAGAGTCTTGACTAATCTATTACGTTTGATCTTCTTTCTTCAGCCCAAGCCAGAACGTCTGCCTCCTTCAATGAAGGGAAAAATAAAATCCAAAGCCATAATATCATCAAGTGACGATTCATCTGATGAAGATAAACTGAAAATTGCTGATGAAGGGTAGGAATTTTTCACTTATGTTCTCCTAGTGAAGGATAACCAAGAGTGGTCACTGTGCCAAAGCGTCATCTCTGCAGCTTCTTAGAATCTTAGAGCAGGAAGAAGCCTGAGCACACATCTCATTCCAGTCTTGTCATTTTGTCCTACTAAATGTTTGTCCCTTAAAGAAGGAAACCTATTTTGAAATCTCATTTCTTCGTGAATATTAGCTGAAATTTTCTATCATTTTGCTACACTGCCATTGACTGGCTTAAAGTATTAAGAGTAGCCTGATCTTGGTCACAGGGAGAAAGGGACTTTCTTGACCATTTCCTCCCTTGTCAGGCAGGGATGACTCAGCACTGCCTGCTCTATGGAGGGCTTATCGTAGACTCCTCTAGCTCACAGCCTACTTGGTGAAACAATATTCTGTTTTACTTGTACTGAACTTGCCCCTCAAGCTCTGCATTTGGATTCCTAGACTAAGGCTCTTAATACCATACTATGCTGGGTTCTTCTGACGGCCGTCATTTCATTCATCCATTCAACAGACATTTGAACATCCATGCTATGAGATAGCAAGCTGAGAGCTGGGGATGCAGAGGATAAAGACATCGACCCTGCCCCCAGGGAATTTGTACTTTCGAGACAGTGGAGAATGACAAATAAACCAAAACTACATTATAGTGGGAAAAGGGTTATCACTTATATTTTGCATTTATTGCTCTTCAGTGACCACATGTAATCTGGAGTTTAGGTAGTGGGGGGAACTACTGAGGTGTTTTTTTGTGGAAGAAAGGCTGTTTAAGTCTTAGAAGAAGAATAGAGAGTCCTAATCAACTGTACTTCAATAAAAAATAAAAATAATAAGAATTTTTTAAAAAATAAAAGGAAGAGAGAGTCTTGGTTGGTTAGAGGTGAGGCGGGGTGAGAGGTTAGCATGTCGAAGGGGCTAAGGGTCCTGGTGCAGGGCTGGTCTGGTAGGGTAAAGCGTCTGTAAAGATCTGCAGTTCCCTTTTTCTCTGAAGGTGCTGGTTGACACAGATTTGGATTGCTTTTCCCTAAAACACTGTTTCACCCTTGCCCACAGTGTTACCCTGGTCCACTGATTACAGAGTGATGGTTAGACCTTCATGAAGTGTTTGCTTATTTGGCCAGATGGAATGGAGTGAATTAGATCCCGGGGCCCACTGGCCCTTAGCGTGTATACAGAATGAGTTATGTGATGTGTGTCTAGGTTTCTTCTTTCAGATGTAAGCACAAAGAGCCTTTCTTCGGTCTACAGGGATGTTTTCATTTCTAGGGAGAGTAGTATGTTTCACCTCCCTCACCCTTCTTAGACTGACCCTGTAGGATTTAATATTCCTTTCTTGGAATATCTGTTATGAAAACCAAAACTAAGGAATATGCCCGAGGAGAAGCATGTGCTCCTCTCCACAGCTCTGGTGGGGGAGCAGTTGTGACAGTGGTGAAGGGAATGTTCTTTCCTCCAAGAAGCCAAAATTCCCTGGGTGCCACTGCACCCCCAAGCATTAGCACAGGTCCCCTGCCCTTAACATCTGATAAGTAGAGGGGGAACTCTGGCAAAAGTACACAAACAAGCTGCAGAACCTTTTTATTTAGCCCCAGCTTCCTATGTTGAGTAGGTCTAGTCGTGGCGGAGGGCACCGGAGCAGAAGCAGATCCTGGGACAGAAAGGGTGACTTTGCTCCTCAGCGATCTTCTAGCACAGATGGCAGTGGCGCAGAGGAGCTTCCCTCCCAGCCAGCCTTGGGACAGAGTGCATTCTTCAGAGTCTCTGCAGCCCAGTGAGGTCCCAGGTTGCACCTCTGCCGCTGTGTATTAGTTTATAAAGATAAATAAATGTATCCCTTCCTTTTCATAATTTTACGTACGAAATTGAGAAATGCTTCATTCTGATGAAGGGTGCCTGGGATGACCAGTGCGGTCACCCTTCACTGTCTATGTTCTGTCTCAGAGCTAAAGTGCCTTATTCTTTTTAACTTTTTAATCCTCTCTTAATAACCCTATCACATTTACAAAAAAGCACACCAAAGGATATCACAAAACGAACACCTGTGTCAACAGCGATCCGGTCAAGACATCAAATGCCCTTCTTTTTTCAAGCGCATCCCCGGTTTGTCGAGGCTCCCTTGGCCAGAACCCTGGTCTAACGAGCGTTTGTCTTTGCCAGACATCCCCGCAACAGCGACAGCGACTCCGACGAGGGCCAGCGGCGGAAGACGGGCGCCTCCTCGGAGGAGAGCGACTCCGACGAGAACCAGAACAAGTCCGGCAGCGAGGCCGGCAGCCCCCGGCGGCCCCGGAGGCAGCACTCAGATGAGGACTCAGACAGCGACCAGCCGACCAGAAATCGCAGGCCCTCGGGCTCCGAACAGTCTGACAACGAATCCCTGCAGTCCGGGCGGAGCCGCTCGGGGGGCTCTGAGATGGACTCTCAGCCCGCGTCCCCCAGCGCCGAGTCGGACCACTACTCCGAGAGAGCATCTGACAACGAGGGGTCCGGCCGAGGCTCCGGCAGAGGCTCCGGCAATGAATCCGAACCCGAGGGATCCAACAACGAGGCCTCGGATCAGGGCTCAGAACGTGGTTCAGATGATAGCGACTAGGCTTTATTTCATGAATAAGCTTCATCTCCGCAGGAAACTTTTTTAATATATGAAAGCTGTGATAAAAACATTTCAGGTGTTTGGTCAAACAGTGGTGGATTTTTCTCAAGGCAATTTTTTTCTCCTATCCATTTGTACGTTACTATGTCCCAAAAGATGTTTCCCTTGCGAGAGTCCAATATTTGAGTCTCTTGAGAAAAAGGTGACTATTCTTTATTATGGTACAGTTCCACCTATCATATGTGAAAACCCCAGGAAGATAAACCCACATGCTGAACCATTCCTCCCGAGATTTGACTGAAACTGTGGCAGATGTCTCATCTTCTTTGTGTGTTAAGCAGCATATTATTAGGACTTTTATTGCAATCTTTTACCAAGTGGTGTGAGGAACTTGGTATTAATGTCTTTGTTCCATTTCAAGTTTAGATCAGGAATATTTTTATTTTCTGGAGGAAGACGTATCTACTGTATAATTGCACCAAAGTACAAATGAAAGGAAGGTTTTCTTCAATAGTGTAATACTGCAGCCATGTAGATAAAACGACAAATATATCATTTGTTAGGTTGAGTAAGATGTGGAAAAATGCTTTTCTGTTAGTAGTATGCAAAGACCTACCTAAGCCACATAATAAAATTCTTTTACCAACTTTTCTGTGTAACTTTGTGTCATTTTTTTTTTGCTCAGTACATCTGTATATGAAAATTTAGCATCTATAAAAATATGCAAATATTTGGAAGAAACTGAGCTAAGCTGGAGGTTGTTTACTCAAAAGTTTTGTAATTCATTTTTTTAACATCTTTATTGGATTATAATTGCTTTACAATGTTGTGTTAGTTTCTGCTTTATAACAAAGTGAATCAGTTCTATGTATATGTATATCCCCATATCCCCTCCCTCCCTCTTATGTCTCCCTCCCACCCTCCCTATCCCACCCCTCTAGGTGGTCACAAAGCACCGAGCTGCTCTCCCTGTGCTATGCAGCTGCTTCCCACTAGCTATCTATTTTACATTTGGTAGTGTATATATGTCCATGCTACTCTCTCACTTCGTCCCAGCTTACCCATCCCCCCTCCCCGTGTCCTCAAGTCCATTCTCTACGTCTGCGTCTTTATTCCTGTCCTGCCCCTAGGTTCTTCAGAACCTTTTTTTTTTTTTTTAGATTCCATATACATGTGTTAGCATACGGTATTTGCTTTTCTCTTTCCGACTTACTTCACTCTGTATGACAGACTCTAGGTCCATCCACCTCACTACAAATAAATCAATTTCATTTCTTTCTATGGCTGAGTAATATTCCATTGTATATATGTGCCACATCTTCTTTATCCATTCTTCTGTCGATGGACACTTAGGTGGCTTCCATGTCCTGGCTATTGTAAACAGAGCTGCAATGAACATTGTGATACATGACTCTTTGAATTATAGTTTTCTCAGGGTATATGCCCAGTAGTGGGGTTGCTAGGTCATATGGTAGTTCTATTTTTAGTTTTTTAAGGAACCTCCATACTGTTCTCCATAGTGGCTGTATCAATTTACATTCCCACCAACAGTGCAAGAGGGTTCCCTTTTCTCCACACCCTCTCCAGAATTTGTTGTTTGTATATTTTTTGATGATGGCCATTCTGATGGGTGTGAAATGATACCTCATTGTAGTTTTGATTTGCATTTCGCTAATGATTTGTGATGTTGAGCATCCTTTCATGTTTTTGTTGGCAATCTGTATATCTTCTTTGGAGAAATGTCTATTTAGGTCTTCTGCCCATTTTTGGATTGGGTTGTTTGTTTTTTTCATATTGAGCAGCTCATATTAAAGGAGATTAAGCCTTCATCAGTTGCTTCATTTACAAATATTTTCTCACATTCTGAGGGTTGTCTTTTCGTCTTGTTTATGTTTTCCTTTGCTGTGCAAAAGCTTTTAAGTTGCATTAGGTCCCATTTATTTTTGTTTCCATTTCTCTAGGAGATGGGTCAAAAAGGATCTTGCTGTGATTTATGTCATAGAGTGTTCTGCCTATGTTTTCCTCTAAGAGTTTGATAGTGTCCGGCCTTACATTTAGGTCTTTAATCCATTTTGAGTTTATCTTTGTGTATGGTGTTAGGGAGTGTTCTAATTTCATTCTTTAACATGTAGCTGTCCAGTTTTCCCAGCACCACTTATTGAAGAGGCTATCTTTTCTCCACTGTATGTTCTTGCCTCCTTTATCAAAGATAAGGTGACCATATGTGCGTGGGTTTATCTCTGGGCTTTCTATCCTGTTCCATTGATCTACATTTCTGTTTTTGTGCCAATACCATACTGTCTTGATTTGTAGTAGCTTTGTAGTACAGTCTGAAGTCAGGGAGCCTGATTCCTCCAGCTCCGTTTTTCTTTCTCAATATTGCTTTGGCTATTCAGGGTCTTTTGTATTTCCATACAAATTGTGAAATTTTTTGTTGTAGTTCTGTGAAAAATGCCATTGGTAGTTTGATAGGGATTGCATTGAATCTGTAGATTGCTTTGGGTAGTATAGTCATGTTCACAATGTTGATTCTTTCAATCCAAGAACATGTTATATCTCTCCATCTATTGGTATCATCTCTTTTTTTTTGGTATCATCTTTAATTTCTTTCATCAATCTCTTATAGTTTTCTGCATACAGGTCTTTTGTCTCCTTTGGTAGGTTTATTCCTAGGTATTTTATTCTTTTTGTTGCAGTGGTAAACGGGAGAGTTTCCTTAATTTCTCTTTCAGATTTTTCATCATTAGTGTATAGGAATGCAAGAGATTTCTGTGCATTAATTTTGTATCCTTCTGCTCTACCAAATTCAATGATTAGTTCCAGTAGTTTTCTGGTAGCATCTTTAGGATTATGTCTGTATAGTATCATGTCACCTGCAAACAGTGACAGCTTTACTTCTTCTTTTCCGATTTGGATTCCTTTTATTTCTTTTTCTTCTCTGATTGCTGCGGCTAAAACTTCCAAAACTATGTTGAAGAATAATGGTGAGAGTGGACAACCTTGTCTTGTTCCTGATCTTAGAGGAAATGGTTTCAGTTTTCCACCATTGAGAACGATATTGGCTGTGGGTTTGTCATATATGGCCTTTATTATGCTGAGGTAAGTTCCCTCTATGCCTACTTTCTGGAGGGTTTTTATCATAAATGGGTGTTGAATTTTGTCAAAAGTTTTTCTGTATCCATTGAGATGATCATATGGTTTTTCTCCTTCAGTTTGTTAATATGGTTTATCACATTGATTGATTTGCATATATTGAAGAATCCTTGCATTCCTGGGATAAACCCCACTTGATCATAGTGTATCGTCCTTTTAATGTGCTGCTGGATTCTGTTTGCTAGTATTTTGTTCAGGATTTTTGCATCTATATTCATCAGTGATATTGGTCTGTAATTTTCTTTTTTTGTGACATCTTTAGTTTTGGTATCAGGGTGATGGTGGCCTCGTAGAATGAGTTTGGGAGTGTTCCTCCCTCGGCTATATTTTGGAAGAGTTTGAGAGGAGAGGTGTTAGCTCTTCTCTAAATGTTTGACAGAATTCACTTGTGAAGCCATCTGGTCCTGGGCTTTTGTTTGTTGGAAGACTTTTAATCACAGTTTCAATTTCAGTGCTTGGGATTGATCTGTTTATATTTTCTCTTTCTTCCTAGTTCAGTCTTGGAAGTTTGTGCTTTTCTAAGAATTTGTCCATTTCTTCCAGGTTGTCCATTTCATTGGCATATAGTTGCTTGTAGTAATCTCTCATGATCTTTTGTATTTCTGCAGTGTCAGTTGTTACTTCTCCTTTTTTCACTTCTAATTCTATTGATTTGAGTCTTCTCCCTTTTTTTCTTGATGAGTCTGGCTAATGGTTTATCAATTTTGTTTATCTTCTCAGCCAGCTTTTAGTTTTATTGATCTTTGCTATCATTTCCTTCATTTCTTTTTCATTTATTTCTGATCTGATCTTTATGATTTCTTTCCTTCTGCTAACTTTGGGGGTCTTTTATTCTTCTTTCTCTAGTTCCTTTAGGTGTAAGGTTAGGTTGATTATTTGAGATTTTTCTTGTTCCTTGAGGTAGGATTGTATTGCTATAAACTTTCCTCTTAGAACTGCTTTTGCTGCATCCCATAGGTTTTGGATCATCCTGTTTTCGTTGTCATTTGTGTCTAGGTATTTTTTTGATTTCCTCTTTGATTTCTTCAGTGATCTCTTATTTAGTATTGTATTGTTTAGCCTCCGTGTGTTTGTAAGATTTTTTCCTGTAATTGATATTTAGTCTCATAGCATTGTGGTTGGAAAAGATATTTGATATGATTTCAATTTTCTTAAATTTACCAAGGCTTGATTTGTGCCCCAAGATATGATCTATCCTGGAGAATATTCCACGAGCACTTGAGAAGAAAGTGTATTCTGTTGTTTTTGGATGGAATGTCCTATAAATATCAATTAAGTCAATCTTGTTTAATGTGTCATTTAAAGCTCGTGTTTCCTTATTTATTTGTATTTTGGATGATCTGTCCATTGGTGAAAGTGGGGTGTTAAAGTCCCCTACTATTATTGTGTTATTGTCAATTTCCCCTTTTATGGCTGTTAGCATTTGCCTTATGTATTGAGGTGCTCCTATGTTGGGTGCATAGATATTTACAATTGTTATATCTTCTTCCTGGATTGATCCTTTGATCATTATGTAGTGTCCTTCTTTGTCTCTTGTAATAGCCTTTATTTTAAAGTCTATTTTGCCTGATATGAGAATTGCTACTCCAGCTTTCTTTTGATTTCCATTTGCATGGAATATCTTTTTCCATCCCCTCACTTTCAGTCTGTATGTGTCCCTAGATCTGAAGTGGGTCTCTTGTAGACAGCATATATACAGGTCTTGTTTTTGTATCCATTCAGCCAGTCTATGTCTTTTGGTTGGAGCATTTAATCCATTTACATTTAAGGTAGTTATTGATATGTATGTTCCTATTACCATTTTCTTAATTGTTTGGGGTTTGTTATTGTAGGTCTTTTCCTTCTCTTGTGTTTCCTACCTAGAGAAATTCCTTTAGCATTTGTTATAGAGCTGGTTTGGTGGTGCTGAATTCTCTTAGCTTTTGCTTGTCTGTAAAGGTTTTAATTTCTCTGTCAAATCTGAATGAGATCCTTGCTGGGTAGAGTAACCTTGGTTGTAGGTTTTTCCCTTTCATCACTTTATATGTCCTGCCACTCCCTTCTGGCTTGCAGAGTTTCTGCTGAAAGATCAGCTGTTAACCTTATGGGGATTCCCTTGTGTGTTATTTGTTGTTTTTCCCTTGCTGCTTTTAATATTTTTTCTTTGTATTTAATTTTTCAGTTTGATTAATACGTGTCTTGGCATGTTTCTCCTTGGGTTTATCCTGTATGGGACTCTCTGTGCTTCCTGGACTTGATTGACTATTTCCTTCCCCGTATTAGGGAAGTTTTCAACTATAATCTCTTTAAATATCTTCTCAGTCCCTTTCTTTTTCTCTTCTTCTTCTGGAACCCCTATAATTCGAATGTCGGTGCATTTATTGTTGTCCCAGAGGTCTCTGAGACTGTCCTCAATTCTTTTCATTCTTTTTTCTTTATTCTGCTCTGCAGTAGTTATTTCCATTATTTTATCTTCCAGGTCACTTATCCGTTCTTCTGCCTCAGTTATTCTGCTATTGATTCCTTCTAGAGAATTTTTAATTTTATTTATTGTGTTATTCATCATTGTTTGTTTGCTCTTTAGCTCTTCTAGGTCCTTGTTAAATGCTTCTTGTATTTTCTCCATTCTATCTCTAAGATTTTAGATCATCTTTACTATCATTACTCTGAATTCTTTTTCAGGTAGACTGCCTATTTCCTATTCATTTGTTTGGTCTGGTGTTTTTTTTTAATCTTGTGCCTTCATCTGCCCTGTGTTTCTCTGTCTTCTCATTTTGCTTAACTTACTGCAGTTGGGGTCTCCTTTTTACAGGCTGCAGGTTCATAGTTCCCATTGTTTTTGGTGTCTGCCCCCAGTGGCTAAGGTTGGCTCAGTGGGTTGTGTAGGCTTCCTGTTGGAGGGGACTGGTGCCTGTGTTCTGGTGGATGAGGCTGGATCTTGTCTTTCTGGTGGGCAGGACCGTGTCCGGTGGTGTGTTTTGGGGGTGTCTGTGACCTTATTATGATTTTAGGCAGCCTCTGCTGATGGGTGGGGTTGCGTTTCTGTCTTGCTAGTTGTTTGGCATAGGTTGTCCTGCACTGTAGCTTGCTGGTCATTGAGTGGAGCTGGATCTTAGTGTTGAGATGGAGATCTCTGGGAGAGCTTTCACCGTTTGATATTACTTGGAGCTGGGAGGTCTCTGGTGGACCAATGTCCTGAACTCGGCTCTCCCACCTCAGAGGCACAGGCCTGACACCCAGCTGGAGCACCAAGACCCTGTTAGCCACACAGCTCAGAAGAAAAGGGAGAAAAAAAAGAAAGAGTGAGAGAGAGAGAGGGAGAGAGAGAGAGGGAGGGAGAGAGGAAGAAAAAATAAAGTTATTAAAATAAAATTTTTTTAAATTATTAAAAATTTTGGGCTTCCCTGGTGGCACAGTGGTTGAGAGTCCACCTGCTGATGCAGGGGACACGGGTTTGTGCCCCAGTCCGGGAAGATCCCACATGCCACAGAGTGGCTGGGCCCGTGAGCCATGGCCACTGAGCCTGCGCGTCCAGAGCCTGTGCTCCGCAACGGGAGAGGCCACAACATTGAGGGGCCCGCGTACCGCAAAAAAAAAAAAAAAGACAGAACCCTAGGACAAATGGTAAAAGCAAAGCTATACAGACAAAATCACACAAAGAAACAAACACATACACACTCACAAAAAGAGAAAAAGGAAATATATATATATATATATAAAGGAAGAGAGCAACCAAATTAATAAATCTATCAATGATAATAAAGTCTAAATACTAAACTAAGATACACATAAAACCAGAAACAAATTAGATGCAGAACGCAAACCCCAAGTCTACAGTTGCTCCCAAAGTTCACCTCCTCCATTTGGGATGATTTGTTGTCTGTTCAGGTATTCCATAGATGCAGGGTACATCATGTTGATTGTGGAGATTTAACCCGTTGCTCCTGAGGCTCCTGGGAGAAATTTCCCTTTCTCTTCTTTGTTCACGCAGCTCCCGGGGTTCAGCTTTGGATTTGGCCCCGCCTCTGCATGTAGGTCGCCGGTGGGCATCTGTTCTTTGCTCAGACAGGACGGCGCAGCTGATTCGGGGGCTCTGGCTCACTCAGGCCAGGGGGAGGGAGGGGTACGGATGCAAGGCGAGCCTGTGGCGGCAGAGGCCGGCGTGACGTTGCACCAGCCTGAGGCCCGCCGTGTGTTCTCCCGGGGGATTTGTCCCTGGATCACAGGACCCTGGCAGTGGCGGGCTGCACAGGCTCCCCGGAAGGGGGGTGTGGATAGTGACCTGTGCTCGCACACAGGCTTTTCGGTGGCGGCAGCAGCCTTAGCGTCTCATGCCCGTCTCTGGGGTCCGTGCTGTTAGCCGCGGCTCACGCCCGTCTCTGGAGCTCCTTTAAGCGGTGCTCTGAATCCTCTCTCCTCGTGCAGCCCGAAACAATGGTCTCTTGCCTCTTAGGCAGGTCCAGACCTTTTCTCGGACTCCCTCCCGGCTAGCTGTGGTGCACTAGCCCCCTTCAGGCTGTGTTCACACAGCCAACCCCAGTCTTATCCCTGGGATCTGACTTCCGAAGGCCGAGCCTCAGATCCCAGCCCCGCCCACCCCGGCGGGTGAGCAGACAAGCCTCTCGGGCTGGTGAGTGCTGGTCGGCACCGATCCTGTGCGGGAATCTCTCCGCTTTGCCCCCCGCACCCCTGTTGCTGTGCTCTCCTCCGCGGCTTCGAAGCTCCCCCCTCCGCCACCCACAGTCTCCGCCCGCGAAGGGGCTTCCTAGTGTGTGGAAACCTTTCCTCCTTCACGGCTCCCTCCCACTGGTGCAGGTCCCGTCCCTATTCTTTTGTCTCTGTTTTTTCTTTTTTCTTTTGCCCTACCCAGGTACCTGGGGAGTTTCTTTCCTTTTGGGAAGTCTGAGGTCTCCTGCCAGCATTCAGTAGGTGTTCTGTAGGAGTTGTTCCACACGTAGATGTGTTTCTGATGTATTTGTGGGGAGGAAGGTGATCTCCACATCTTACTCCTCCACCATCTTGAAGGCCCCTCTCAAGCTTTGTAATTTTTTGTAGTTTTGTGGAGTGTTTTTAAGGATGCAAGAAACTATTCACAATAGCCAAGACATGGAAGCAACCTGAGTATCCATAAACAGATGAATGGATAAAGAAGATGTGGTATGTACATTCCATGGAATACTAGTCAGCCATAAAAAAGAATGAAATATTGCCATTTGCAGCAACACTGATAGACCTAGAGATTATCATACTAAGTGAAGTAAGTCAGACAGAGAAAAACAAATATCACAGGACACCACTTATGTGTGGAATCTAGAAAATAATACAAATGAATTTATTTACAAAACAGAAACAGACTCACAGACATAGAAAACAAACTTATGGTTACCAAAGGGAAAAGACAGGGAGGGATAAATTAAGAGTATGGGATTAACAGATACACACTACTATGTATAAAATAAACAACCAGGATTTACTGTATAGCATGGGGAACTATATTCAATATCTTGTAATAACCTATAGTGGAAAAGAATACATATATATATACACATATATACATAACTGAATCACTTTGCTGTACACCTGAAACTAACACAGTATTGTAAATCAACTATACTTCAATTAAAAAGAAAAACATAATGTTTAAAGATGCAAGAAAACTAAGGCACTACTATCTATTTTTATTTTTAATAACTTTGTGATTAACAACGTAAGGGTAATTATTTTATGTAGCACTGTACTGTTTGTAAAAGAACTGCAATTAGTTTAGTCAACAAGTATGAAATGCATTATATTAGACGTTGAGAACACAGAGGTGAAATGTCTTTCCTGTCCTCAAATGGAGTGATGTTTGCACAGGTTTTGGGAACAAAGGGAGAACAAAATCAAGGCAAGGTTTCCTGAAGGATGGGAGACTTGAGGTGACTCAAAGGACCCACCAAATGGAAAGTTAAAGGAGGGTGTTCTCGGAGGGGAGAGCTGTATGTGCAGCTCCAGGAACTAGAATAACTAAGGAAGGCAGGGCAGATATCCCCCCGGGAAAGGTGAAGAGCCTGAAATTCAGAATCTAGTAAGGGTGAGGTTCAAACTAGAATCCAGGTCTTTTGTCTCCTCTCTCCCTACTTTTTCCAATATGTCACATGTAACTTGGGGTGACTTAGTTAATCCCCAAATGACAAATCCAACGACGTTAGTAATCATTTCTCAAACGGTGACTCACTTCAAGCAATAACTAAACCCAAGTCCATCGGTAGAAGTTCCCTTGGAGAGCTATTTATGGAGGGATTTAACCTAAGGAGGAGAGTGATTTCTCTAATGTTTCACTGCCCGCTTCAGGTTTTGCTATACTGGTGCTTTTGAGTACACATCCTCATCTGGACTTTTGAATCAGTTCCATCTTAATATGGATATTTCTCCCAGGCGAGCCATCAGATCAGCAGAACAGGAACATTCTCTGCCAGCCGCTTTGCTGATATCAGAAGCCACAGTGCAGTTTCTTCAGGTGCAGCTCCTTCTGGCCACATTTTGGAGCCTGGATATAACAGAAAGGACTGAGGAGCAGGGAATGCCTCTGAGGATGGGAAAGGCCCTTCTGACAAAGGACACTTGACTGACCTGTTGCCTTTGCTGTGCTGACACTGTCTTCGGGGACCCAGAGCATTTCCATTACCTGGAGCCTGTGTGTCAGAATCAGCCTTCCTTTTTTTTTTTTTTTTTTTTTTTTTTTTTTTTGCGGTATGCGGGCCTCTCACTGTTGTAGCCTCTCCCGTTGCGGAGCACAGGCTCCTGACGCGCAGGCTCAGCGGCCATGGCTCACGGGCCCAGCCGCTCCGCAGCACGTGAGATCTTCCCGGACCGGGGCATGAACCCGTGTCCCCTGCATCGGCAGGCGGACTCTAAACCACTGCGCCACCAGGGAAGCCCCCTTCCTTTTTTTTTGTTGTTTTTTTTGGAGGTGTAATTGATATATACCATCATACTAGTTTCAGGTGTACAACACAATGATTTGAAATTTGTATATATTGCAAAATGATCACCATATTAATCTAATTAACGTCTGTCATCTTATTTACAAAAATGGAAACAGTATGGACGTTCCTCAAATAATTAAAAATAGAACTTCCGTGTGATCCAGGAATTCCACTTCTGGGTATTTATCAGAAGAAAATGAAAACTAATTTAAAAAGATATATGTCCCCCCTATGTTGTATATTGTAAATGTCCTATATTGTAAACATGCAGCATTATTTACAATAGCCAAAACATGAAAACAACCTAAGTGTTCATCAATAGGTGAATGGATAAAGATGTGATTATACACACACACACACACACACACACACACACACACACACACACACACACACACTGGAATACTACTCAGCCATAAAAAAGAAGAAAATCTTGCTGTTTGCAATGACTTGGATGGACCTTGATGGCATTATGCTAAGTGAAATAAGTCAGAGAAAAATACCATATGATCATTTATACGTAGAATCTAAAAAACAAAACCAAACAAACCTAACCCCATAGACACAGAGAACAGATTGGGGTTGTCAGAGGCAGGGGGTGGTGGAGTGTGGGTGAAAGGGTAAGAGGGGTCAAAAGGTACAAACTTGCAGTTATAAAATAAATAAGACATGGGCTGTAATGTACAGCATGGTGACTATAGTTAATACTGTAATGCATGTTTGAAAGCTGCTGAAAGAGGAGATCTTAAAAGTTCTCATCACAAGAAAAAAAAATTTTTTGTAACGATGTATGGTGACAGATAAACTTTATCGCTTAACCCGGCCCTAGCTCTTGGTTGTCTCTCAAACCGTTGTGCTTGTCCAAGCAGCCTATTTTATTTTTAATAGCTCCTAGTAGCTGAGGGAGTGCTGACACCTGTCAGTGTCCCAGAGGAGAGGATTTCAATCAGCACCTGGATTAAGGCTGATTGGAAGCCAGACTCTCAGGCAGCAGCAATGATGATACACTAATAGGCCTCTTTCACAAAAAGGCTGAATTCCTGGGTCTGTTGGCCGTGAGGGTGGGAGGTATTTCAGATTCAGGTAAGCTGGGCCAAGGCAGAGGGAAAACACAAAGATGGCGTCCACCGGCCTCTGTTCCCTGAGCGGGTCCTCGAAGTGTGTCTGCCCCTCAGGCCACAGCTGCTGGACAAGCAAATAGGCCTCTTTCAACAGAAAGACAGGGTAAGTTTCAATCTGCTGTCTGTGCTGCCTGGGGGTTCGGATGTCTGCCAACAACTGTTTCTCTGATTGTTACAATCCCGTGGGCCCAGGGAACTCAAGGCCCCCCTGGCCTCCAGAGCTAGGCAATGGGGGGGCGTCCCCTGGGCTACAGCTGTAAAAACTGGGTCACCAGATGTAAAACCCGGGGCACCGGCCGAGTGTAGCAGCTCCCCTCCAGGAGATCCCAGCTCTGGAAGGCAGCAGGGGAGGAGAGATGGCGCCCAGCTGGAGCCAGGTAGGGGGGAGTTGCAAGGATGGTGCCCACTGAAAAAATTTTTTTAATTTTTTAAAAAGAAAGATTTTGGGGCTTCCCTGGTGGCGCAGTGGTTGAGAGTCCGCCTGCCGATGCAGGGGACGCGGGTTCGTGCCGCGGTCCGGTAAGATCCCACATGCCGCAGAGCGGCTGGGCCCGTGAGCCATGGCCGCCGAGCCTGCGCGTCCGGAGCCTGTGCTCCGCAACGGGAGAGGCCGCAACAGTAAGAGGCCCGCGTACCGCAAAAAAAAAAAAAAAAAAAAAAGAAAGAAATATTTTTTTAAAGATAAAAGAGATTTAAAAAAAGAAAAAGAAAAAGATAGTGCCTGCTGGCTTTAGCAAGGCAGAAGGAGCGCGGAAGGAAACCACAGGCCTCCGTCCGGACCAGCAGGCCGGGGCCCCTCAGTCCGATGCTTTAAAATTAGCAGATGAACCTCTTTCACCTCAAGGCTGGGCACTTTGCAAAGGCTGCCCTGCCCTGGGTCCTGGGTGCGCGAGTCCGTGTGAGCTCTTCTGGAGACGTTTCTCGGTTTGCCAGGGCCCCACGGGTCTTTGGAGCGTGAGCCGGTGGTTTTCAAAACTAGATGTTTCGGGGGCTCGTCTCGGGAGCAGGTCTTGAAAGGTGGAGTGCACAACGTGGGATTCAAGCCGTCTGCTCCTCAGGGAGCAGCTCTGGCTTTGGGGTCCGTTCCCATTGTGCCCGTTGTGGGTTGGGGGCTTCATAACAAAATGGTGTTTCAGCCTTTCCTACCCACTTTAATGTGGTTTTTTTCTCATGTACCCAGTAGGAAGGAGTTGTTCTGCTAGTTTTTAGGGGTTTTTTTTTCAGAGAAAATTGTTCCCTATGTAGCTGTAGATTCAGCATGTCTGTGGGAGAAGGTGAATTCAGGATCTTTCTGTGTCCCCTCCTTGAACTGGAACCTTCGCCTTCCGTTTCTTAGTGGACTTGGTGTTAGCAGAAGGCAGCAGGGAATAGCTGGTGAAGAGCAGAGATACTGGAGTCCAGGAGTCCTGGAATCTCCCCTTTTGCCACTAACAAGCCGTGGGACCTGAGGCAAGCTACTTACCTAGTTAGGCCACTTTCTAACACGAGCCATTTCTCCTACCCTGTATGTTTTGAAAGCCTCAGTTGGATCTGTCACAATTAGAGAATGCTATTTGCCCTGGCTTTGATGTTAATTCAGAACCAGACCAAGTTCCACAACCATAATTCTAGCTGTTAAGCTTTAAAATAAATTTTGCTTAAATTGTGGCAAGAAAAACCACTTTGTTATTCTGACTTGAAACTCACTTCCTCCACTGGAGTTGCTTATGTTTATAACATGAAGTTTCCTAATTGGGCAACTATTCTAATATAGCAGAAGACTATAGCTAACTCGTCGGATTGTTGGGAGGATTATGAAGGCAGATTCAGTGATGAGCCTGTGATCAATTCCCAGTAACGTCCTCCCTATGAGCAAATTAGTTCCGAATGTCTGACGGTATTCGTCAAACTTACGGATCCTTGTTCAGACCAAGTGGGGCTGGGTCAGTTACCCTTTCATAGGTCATCCTTTTAAAAATGCTTGCTTCTTCCTAGTTCCTGTTGAGAAAAACATTTTTAAGTATCCTTTGTTTTGATTCCACTAATGAATAGTTTCTTCCCTGGGAGAGTAAGTAGCCAATAGAGGCAACAAAGACCATTTAAAAGAGATAAGAGTCAACTCCTAAAACTAGAATCTGGAGCGTAGGGCAGCACAGCCTTTTCCTAAAGGTAGTTTTGATGCTCTGGTCATTTGGGTAAGTTAGAGCAGTGCAGGTCAGTTGTGATGCTCGCAGTATAACATCAGGGGCACAGGAAAGGCTAATCCAGTTCATCTAGATCTCAGTGCGCCCACTGGTTTGGGTGGAGTAGATGAACAGATTGCAGCCTGTCCTCAGAGTCTTACTTTGCACCAAGCGCCGGCGATAGGAAGGCTGCCCTGGCCTCTAGCCTGACTGTCACCCCCACTGGTGTGACAAAATGCTTCACTTTTCAGCCTCAGTATCCCTACCTATAAAATAAGATTGAGATCCTTCTAAGTTATATGTTCCAGGGTCATTGCCGAGAATTTTAAACAGACTGTCTAGTCTCTGTCAACTGCATTAGTAACTTGAGGTCTTTCTGTGTCGAGTGACTGGAAACATTTTTCATCAATACAGATTATATTTTTTGCTTATGAAATATATGTATCTGCTCTTTTTGCTTATTCTGCTTACTACAGCAAAAAAATGTTTTTGTAACATTTTTCATTTTGAAAATATTGAGTTTTGGAAAATATCTTAACTTTTTATTCATCTCCCTTGACATAGCTGATCAATTCTAGATTGCCTGCGGCAACACTCCCGGAGCAAATCCGTATTTGCTTTTTTTTACGTAGTCCACAGCTAAGTAGCAAAGAGGACAATTTTAGGTAAAAGACGTCAGGGCTGGATTTTTCAAGCCTCTTATCCAGAGGTCACTAAATTTGTGAATTCACCTTCTTGTCAATTCTATCTCCTAAGTAGAACTCTAATCCAGTGTGTTCCCCAGAATGTTTTCCATGAAACATCAGCTAGATGTTTGCAATTAGGATGCTTTTAGTGACAAGTCACAGAAAACACTGTTTCAAACCGATTTAACAGTAAGGAAAATTTATTGTATCCTGTGCTGGACATCTGGGATTTGGGGAAAGGAAGGTACAGTTCAATCAGAAGACTCAGTATTGTCAAAGACTCAGCTTCATTCATTACTTTTATCATGAACACAGAAGAATATGTGATGTAATAAAATATGAAAACAATGCAAGACCTATACCCCTACCACAGGCTTCCTGTGTGCCCTTTCTCTGTTGCTGCCCTCTCCATTCCCACATACGATACCTTTGAGTGAGGTATTAACCCTCTTGTGATGATTCAGGGTCATAATTTGAATACTGGTTATTGTTGCGTGTTCCTATAGAAAGTGAGGTGTGTCAGGCTCCTTAGCTCTGCCCTGAATGACCCCAGACTGTTGATTGAAAGGATCTATTCATATGTCCCCACCAGACAGTGAACTCAAGGACCAGGATTATATCTTTTTCATCTCTTTTCCAAGGGCCCAGCATAAGACAACAAGAAGTAGGTGCTCATTTATATTGTGTTCTTAAAATCAAATTTCTTATCTAAAAATGGAGGTTGCAGGAAAAGATTGGACTCTCTGCTCTGAGGTATCCGGTGACTCCATCCTTCTCTCCTACAATGGATTTTGGCAAATTTGTTTTGTTGGAGCCATGTTTACACTTGGACTGTCAATGGCAGCCATTTGGTCCGAGCCCAGATGCCCCTTCCCAGACACGGCAGCCATCAGCAAGTGCACTGCCAGACTCTCCACATGGTTGTAAATTGCAGTTGTAACGTTGCAGTTGTAACGTTGCAGTTTCTTAGAAACCTTTAATACGGCCCACCAGATTTTGGTCTCATTTTGACAATTGTGAAGGCACCAAATATTAGTCAAACTACCGAAAGATGACCCCTCTGAGCATAAGCCTAATAAATGAACCTGTGGGTTGGTTTTTAGTCCCAGACAGACTGGATTCCTCTAAGTGGGGTGGAGTGTCTTTGACAGCATCTTCTCCCGAGAGAGCTCAATGCCAAAACCTTTGTTCTCTCCTGGACTGTTTTGTTCTTTGAAACAATGCTGCTTTGATTTCTCCAGTGGGAGCCAGGGCTCCAATTTCCTTGACTGGAAAGAAGTGGAGACTTCATTTCCTGCCACAGCCCGCTGCCAGGCTGTCCTGACCTGCATGTATGCGCCGTGCCTGCCTGCAGACACGTTCCTTGCTTCTCTCTCTTCCGGCTGCCCCCAGTGTTCGTGGCAGCGAAGCAATGCAAAGGAGCACTCTTGGGCCAAGGAGGTGGGAGAAGGCAGCACCACCATATTCCTTGGTCGTGAGCACTTAAAGGAGGGACGAATGCTGGGACTGGCTTAATGGATGTTCAAACCTTGCTTCAGCACCTGCAACCCTCTTATCGGTCTAGTCTGAACTTTCTGGCATTGGAGCCATCAGCATCCCTCTTTTTCATGGTTCATAGAAATTGCAGAAGTGAGATTTCCACTCTTCTGATTCCAGGAAGACTCAGGGACTCTTCATGCTGCAATCTCACATTGCATAGAGCTGATCTTGTGCAAAACCCCTATTCAAAGCAGCTTTGAAGCTCTCAGTTGTCATATGAGCTGACAGTGTAATCCCAGGGACAGTTGTGCTATGGCCAGTGGCCCTCTGTTCCCTGTGGTGCGGACAGCAAGTGACTTATAGTTATTTAGCCCCAGGGAATGGGGTCTGAGAATGGAGAGAGGGTTTGGCTTTTGGAAAGAGCTGGGATCTTTTTATTTTTTTTAACTATTATTTTATTTTATTTATTATTTATTTTGGTTGTGCCAGGTCTTAGTTGTGGCAGGCAGGCTCCTTAGTTGAGGCTCATGGGCTCCTCAGTTATGGCATGCGAACTCTTATTTACGGCATGCGTGTGGGATCTAGTTCCCTAACCAGGGATCAAACCCAGGCACCCTGCATTGGCAGGCGGATTCTTAACCACTGCGCCACCAGGGAAGTCCCGGAAAGAGCTAGGACCTTTGATCCATAGTAAAAGGAGGAGAGTCACGTGGGGACAATTGTTGGCAAGTCGGTAGTTTCAATGGTAGGAAGAGATGGGGGAATAGAATTGCTTCTCAATGAAGTAGAAGCTGAGTCCCAGGCCACCACAGCTGGGGACACAGTACAATCCTTGGTGGTCAGCAAGGGGGGCTGTATTAGGTTGTATATCAAGGCTCATCAAACTTTAATGGGATTCTGATCCAGTAGGTCCGGAGTAAGACCAGTTATTCTGCGATTCTAATAAGTTCCCAGGTGATACTAGTCCAAAGACTATACTTGGAGTAGCAAGGTTGTATATCATTACAAATGTGCCCTCGCTGGGGGAACACCCACAGTTATTTTTCATTGGGGCTGAAAAGCCTGGCAAGGCAATTTCACCAGCTAGGGCTGGGGTGTGGAGAGACAGGGAGGGGAGAGTCAGATAAGGCTTAGGGAAGGAGGAGAAGCTGTGAGATGGTTATCTTGAAGAACAGGGAAGTCAACATACTGGGGAGGTAGTGACGTCTGATGGCACAAACTTCAAAGGATCTGGGTGTTCGGAAGAAAGGGCAGACGTGGCTGGAAAGCGTTGGTGGGAAGCAAGGTGGACACTGGCCCACCCGAGGCCATTGGCGTGAAAGGAAGGACAGCAGGGGAAGTGACGGCATCAGGGGACAGCTGGGTTTCCTTCAGAACAAGGTGGCAGGAATGTTCAGAGAGAGATTGGGGATACAGGGACATTTGCTGGTGATGGACTGTGGGACCCAGAGGGTATGGAGGAAGGGCTTCAGAGAGCAGGGGCAGGGAATTGGCATAGATTATCAGGTGTATGGAGACGTTCGGGGGCGGGGGGTCCAGGGTGGATGACAGGGGGCGCTTAGCCTTCTGCTGGCCTGAGGAGGGAGGGAGGCCCAGTGGGAAGATATGTAACCAGTTCAGGCTGCAGGGAGTGGGGCCGAGGGGGTAGCGGCTCCGGCAGCTCTGGTAACACATAGGTCCTTTTGGGGGCGGCACGTAAGAACTACAGGAGCAACGTTGCTCCTGGCACCCGAGTTACAAGTGCTCAACTGCATCACATTAGGACATTTGGCCTTTCCATTTGTCCAGTAGGTGGGGTATTTTCCATCTCCATTTAACATATGGATTGTGGGATCTTAGTTCCCCGACAAGGGATCGAACCTCTGCCCCCTGCAGTGGAAGCATGGAGTCTTAACCACTGGACTAGGAAGTCCCTAGCATACAGAATTTTCAAGTGATCCTTAAAATGGCTTGTTTACAACTTCTGCTAACTCTTTAGATTGTGTGATAGTGTCCCCAGGAATAATGATTAAATCTGTGTTAAATTTCTTTGTGCTTTCTGGCACAGCTTCATGACATCTGCGAAGACCTGATTTCCAAATAAGGTCACATTGGCAGCTACCGAGAGTTAGGAAGTCAGCATATCTTTTGAGGGGGACACAACAACCTATTACAGGGGGATCTGGAGGCTGACTCCTCCTCACTTCAGGTCCTGTGACCCTCACATACTCACTAGCTCTGCGCACCCCCAGGAAGGAGGGGCTCACTGTCGCTGGGACGGGTCTCTTTCTTTCTTTCCCCCTCTCTGTCCCCTCAACATGCAGTTGTGCACGTGGTGGTGAGGGCTGGCTCTCGAGATGCAGTGCAGGGTCCAAATCACGATGCTGTGACTTAAAACTTTCGAAAGAGCATGAAGAAAGTTGCTCCTAAACGCTGGCTGAATAAATGAAAGATCTTGGGTGAGGTGCTTAACTTCTCTGAGCCTCAGTTTCCTCATCAATGAAATACAGATGGTAAAGTACCTGCCTCAGGGAGCTTGGGAAGATGAAATGGAATGATTAATGCACCTGGTCCAGCCTGGCATATACTAAATGCCCAAGAAATGTTAGCTAGAATAATCATAGTAATAAGCCACAGCATAGCACTGGATAGTGTTAATGCATTATTAATATCATTAATAAATAATAATAGTAATCCTCCAAAGACAGTCCATTCCACTTAGAAAAAATACCGAAGTTATTACCATGTCCTACTAGTTCCACGTGTCGCCCCTGCCCCTTTCCAGCCTCAGGCCCCTACTCTACTCAGTCACACTGACCCCTGCATTGACCCTCAGGCACTCCACCTGTGTTCCCACCTCAAGGCCATTGGTTTTGCGCCCCCTCTTCCTGCAGATATCTGCAGAGTTCACTCCCTCACTTTATTTAGGTCTTTGCTCAGAGGTCACGTCCTCATAATACCCTATTTCAAGTAGCATTTACATCATTCTTGTTCTGTTTATTTCTCTATGTAGAGCCCTTTTTACTACTGACATTATACATGTTTGTTCTCTTTCTCTCCAATCACCTGGAAAGTTTGCTCCATAAGAAGACTTTGTCTCATTCACTGTTATATCCCCAGCACTGGAATAGTGCCTGGCACATAGCTTGGACTCAATAAATATTTATGAGACGAATGGATTTGGAGAGCAATCCCACACCTGTCCAACGCTGTTTTCCATTACCTATCTGTCTCCTCACAACAACCCTAGAAAGTGGACAAACCAAGGATTATTTCACAGATAAGGCAAATGAAGCCCAGAGAGGTAAAGTGATTGACCTAAGCTCATGGAACTAATTAATGGGGGACCTGGGATGCAGTCTCTGGTATGTGACTCTGTACGTCCCGGGCAGACGTGAACAGCCCTCAAGGATTCACTGCTTATCAGTCACAGCGTTGCATCATTGAGGCCAAAATTTTCACTGCCTCTTCTCCCATTGATGAGCGTGCCCAGTAGGTCTTGGCCTTTCCTGTGGAACAAGGATACAATATCCTGCCAAGGGGGTCTTTCTCCTGGGATCCCAGCAGAGGGCGCTATAGAGACAGCATCCTGATGGGTGGCCTTGCTCTATCCCATCCTCCAGGTGATGTAGGCTCAGAGGACAGCCTGTGGGTCTGGACAGCCTGTGTGACTTCAGTGTCCTGCTTCTGCTCCTCTCTGCTCTGAGTTGAGAAGTTCCCTTGGCGAGAGCCCTGGCTTTCCTTGGAGGATGCTCCTTGGAAGTCTCAGAATATTGCGGTAAATGATTCCCTGGCCTCCTGGCCCCACTGCACCGCTGCTATCCTCCAGCAGAAGATGAAAGATGCCCCCTCATTTGGAAGTGGACTCTGTCCTGGTGTAGAGTGGAAGGGAGATGGGAGCCTTGCAGAGCCAGGAGAAAGGCACCTGTGCCTGGAAAGCCCTCCCTCAAACGTTTGCTGGGAAAGCAACTCTTCCTTGAAGTCTCAACTTCTCCAGGATGTTTCCTCCTCTCCCCTCAGGTGGCCCCTTTCTCCCATCTCAGTGTGTCCACTGCCTGCTCTATGGCCACAAGGGTCTGCTCCTGTCTGCTCCCCCTCTGGACAGTGGGCTCCCTGGGGGGAGAGATGGCATCTTAACTCATGCTGTGTCCCAACCCCTAGCGCCAGGCTGGCACAGATGAGGAACTCACTTATGCATGTACAAATAATGTAATGTGGGGAACTGGGTGCTTTGTAATTAGACTGGAAGCATTGGGAAATGGTAAGGCTGGGCAGCCACTAAGGAGAAAAAGTCAAGTCCCTTCAACAAGGATTTTTTGATAAATACCGTTTTTAGTTTCTGTCTAGTGGGTACAGATAGGTATGAAAATTATTAAAATGTAGTGTATAGACTCTAGTCTCTCACTCAGAGTTACCATGAAGTCAACGAAGCTTATGTTTCAAGGCCATTTTCTTACATAGGACTCCTCTGGGCCCGGAACGCAATTTTGTCTTCTTTTAAGAGCCACAACTTCCCCCCACATCCCCAACTGCATAAAATTTGGGTTTCTCAAAACCTAGATTCATGTCGCATTCAATACCTATTTACTGCTCCCTAATATGTGCCCAGCACTGTGCTAGGCACTGGGAATAGAGCAATGAATGAGACAGTCCCCACCCTCCTCTTGGAGGAGTAGAAAGTGGAAAGACAAGCATTAAGCAGTTGGTCACAATGCAGTATAGTAAGTGCTAGGTGGGGAAGCGGGGTACAGAGTGGACTCACAGTGGACAGTGATCGTTTTCTTCCCTAGCTGTCCACCCAAATCCCTCCCAAAGTTCCTTTTTCCCCCCTACACTATATAGCTGGGAGTCAGGGCCTGCTTGACACAAGAGGGGCCCCAAAACCCAGACGCTTGATCCACTAAAGGAAACCAAGGCAACAAGGGGTGGACACATGATTCAAGCTGTCAACTGTGGGCTTCTGCCCAGGCCTCTGACCTGGACCTGGTGTCACTGGGCAATTTGTTCAGATACTGGCAGGGAACGCTCTGGAGTCTGATGTGGGTGGTTTTATAGCACTGCAGTGAAGAAATAGGAAGTAAATGGCTTGAAGAGCTATAATGGAAGTAAGATGGATAACACATGGTGATTGGCTAAAAAGGGGGTAAAGAATGACTTGGGTTTTTGGCTTGGATGGGGTATCATTCAGAGCCAGAAGAGGAAATGTTGGTTTGAAGGTAAGAGTTCAGCGTTGGACATGTTGAGTTTGAAGTGCTTGTGTTACACTCAGATAAAACGTCCAGAAGCTGGTGGGATGCACAAGTTTGACGTTTTGGAAAGAGGTGTGAACTCAAGATACAGATGTCATCAGCACACAGGTGGTAAGTGGAGCTACAGGAGTGACAGTGTTGAGAGAGGAAAGCAGAACAGTAACATTCATGAACCAGGCAACTAAAGAGGGCTGTAAAAGGAGACCAAGGAGAAGCCTGAGAGGAAAACAAACGAAATAGGAGAGAGAGGAGTCAACTGTTGAATGCTTTTGATAGGTCAAGTAGGAAGACTGAGAAATGCCCACTGGACTGAGCTGGCAATTGGAAGCTCAGGCTGGAAGCAGTTCTCATGGCGAGAAGTCTTGGAAAATCTGCTAAGGTCGTTCACATATACATCGGAGGACTACTGTGTGAGCCTCTCTGCTAGTAACTTTCCACGTACCACCTTATTTAGTTCTCATGGCAACCCTTAAACATTAGCCCCGTTTTCAAAAGAAATCAACTCAGAAATGAAATATCTTGCCTAAGATCACATTGCTAATAAGTGACAGGAATGAACCCTAGATCTACAGCTTAAGTCCAAGTTCTTTCCATTCCTCCTTTCTTCTATGTCCAGATCCTGCCATGTAGGATCATTTGCTAATTTGTGATTTGGTTTAACAAATACTTGAGTGCTTATGCATGCTAGGCACCAAGTTCTGGGGATCCAGCAGTGAATGAGACAGTCAAAAATGTCATGCTCCGCACATTCTGGAGGGAGTCAACTGCAAATACGCAGCACGTCACGTAACAATGGTAGACGTGGAGATACCTACAGCAGGAAAGAGACGAAGGATGTGCTCAGCATTACATTTAAAATATGGTAGACAGGTGTGGCCCTTACTAATAAAGGTGGTATCTGAGCCAAGACTTGACAGGGGAAGAGAGCCAGTCATCCAGTTTTCCAGAGGGCAGCAGGAACAGAAAACCTCCAGTGCTTGGCATGTCCCAGCCCAGGGACCTCAAAGGAGGCCAGGGTGGTGGGAACAGAATGAGCAAGAGCCAGTGGCAGGAAACAACCCGAGAAACAGGGTGCGGGTAGAGGCAGGGAGAAGGGGAGACTAGATCAGACCTAGGGCTGTGTAGATCAATTTTAAGTATTTCCACTTAAAAATCTAGGTTGAAAGTCATTTTGGTGCATTTTGTCCTAAGCGAGTTTTGTTTTGAAGGATTCCTCTTCCTCTGGCTGCTGTGTTGGAGACTAAAAGGAGAGCAAGGGCCAAGCAGAGAATCCAGTTTGGGGTGGTGTGGTATCTAGGTGAGAAATGGGAGCCACAGCTGAAGCGGTGAGTTGTCCAATTTCTAATGTTTTGAAGGAAGAATTAACAAGATTTGATAACTGGACATTGGGTTTGACATCAGGCATTTGCCATTAGAGACTTAAGAAGGAACAGAGAGGAAGAAGGAAAACTAAGAGGTGTCCTGAAAAGAAGTCTCAAGGAGTGATTTATTGTCAAATGCTTCCTAGATGAGCAAAACATACTGGGTAACAGGCAGCACTGGAGTTACTGGTGATCTTAAGTTTTGGTGTAGGAGTGAAGTGCAGCCTGTTTGGGGGGGTGGGGAAAGAGCTGGCAAAATGAAGGCAACCCTGTTTTGCTGTATTTTAAGGAAAAGCCAACGTCGGCGGTAAGATGTGGAATCTTTTTTTTTTTTAATTACTGTATTTACTTATTGGCTGTGTTGGGTCTTTGTTTCTGTGCGAGGGCTTTCTCTAGTTGTGGCAAGCGGGGGTCACTCTTCATCGCGGTGCGCGGGCCTCTCACTATCACGGCCTCTCGTTGCGGAGCACAGGCTCCAGACACACAGGCTCAGTAGTTGTAATGCACAGGCTTAGTTGCTCCGCGGCATGTGGTAACTTCCCAGACCAGGGCTTGAACCCATGTCCCCTGCATTGGCAGGCAGATTCTCAACCACTGCGCCACCAGGGAAGCCCGAAGATGCGGAATCTTATCTTTAAGATACGTCACTGTAGACTTAGTGTAGACAGTGTGCTGATACTAAAAGCATTATGTCCTTCATACAAGGCACATGCCCAGTACATCCAAATATTGTCATTCCATAGTATGGTAGGTTGTAAAACACCCTGTTCAGTGTTTTTTGAACAAGATGGGAGTGGGGAGGTGTTGCTCTTTAAGGGGCATCTGAGTTGTTCTTGAAGCACTGGTTGGGGGGACACAGGTCTGACTTCTGACAAGCCGCCACACACTACGTCGAACTCTGGGACTTCCTTTGGCCCAATTCTCTAGCTGAATTGGGAGAATTCTGGCTGTAAACTGAAGCCAAGGCCCACCTCTCTAACAAAAGAGGCCACACTTGCTGGGTTAAAAATCAGTTTCCCCCTTGCGGAGGGTTGGGCAGAGCGCCAGGAATGCCATTTATTTCTACAGCCTAGTAAAGTCAGCTTGATATTCTATCTAAAGTTAATTTACACAAGTCTCCACTTAGCTTTAATTTCATGGTATTTACAATATCCACCAAAAGCTATGAATCATGTTAGAATGAAGAGGTCTGCTAGGGCACAGGGAGAGCTAGCTTCTGACGCCAAGAGGACACAAATACTGGTTTTACCTACCACCCCTCTCAGAGAATAAGCAGGTGCAACACTGAAGACAAAGGTTCTATTAATCAGATTTAGCAGTATGGTGTATTACTGTCTGCCTAGAGGCTCCCCCCAAACTAAGTACAGGTTGCTCTTAGAAGCTAAGACGAGCAACCAGGACTCCAGCAACACTTTCAAGAGCCCCTACCCAAGCCAAAGCCTGCCTAGGACTGTCACATTCCTAGAGCTGGTTAACAAGGGCAATTTGAGCAAATGCTTATTAAGTGGTTTCTGAAAATGTATTTTAAACCTCCATGCAGGGCTTCAGTTGGATTAAGGAGCCAGTTTTACTGGGCTACTCTGGGGTTTCAAGGGGGAACCTTCCTTGAAACAGAACAATTACAATTACTGAGAATGATGATAGGATTGTTACACTTGTCTTGACCATGAGGGTGATGAACCTCTCAGTTCACCACATAGTTCAGTATGGTGACGAAAAGATAAATGTCACCAAGTTTGTCGTTATGCATTAGCAACGTCCCTTTGAAGTCATAAGACTTGTGATTCTCAGCACTGCCCTTGATTACAGGAATCGTATATTGGTTACTTCCAGTAACATGACCTAAAGAGGAATAACCACCTTGAATTTTCTGTCTAATCAGAAAATTGTGAATTTCTGATTATGAATTAGAAGTTCCCAAGACAGACCTATCTCAAAACAAAACCTATCAGTTCTTCATAAATTTGTAGGTGCTACTTAAAGTCACACAACTATATCAAGTATCACAATGTTTATTGATAGATACAAGTATATAAAATCAGGGCATGAACATGACTTGATAAATTAAGTAGACTTAATTTCAATACTATAATAAGAGGGACCAATTCAAATTCTCACCATTTGTTTCACACCCACAAAGACCACTTCAAGGGCATTTACGATCTCTCAAAACTGATCAGTTTTGTGCAAGTAAACCATGTTTCTTTTAAAAAGACTTGTGCACTTGCCCAGGCTCAAGGATATTAAAATCTAGCACATAAAGCCCATTACTAGAGGTAGAAATACAGGCAATATACTATTACGGCAACAACCATCAATTACAGTTAAGAATTTTTCTGTAACAACCAAATGGATAATCAAATATTGCAACAACTCAAGTATTACTGAGCAAAGTGCATTTCTACAGTATTCAGTGTTGCTATTCAGTTTTCTAACTTAAAACAGCCTATGATAACTGGCAGCAAAGAAGGTCCTTGCAATAGACTGCCTCTGCTTGAGAACTTATGATGTAATTATTGCATGCTGCTAATATACTATCTAAACATTAAAGATACTCCTAAAATATTTGATGGTAGACTATGATTAAGACATTACACTACAAAAAAACCTTATGCAGAAGGAAATCCTAACTGACGTGCTTCTGCTTTAAATATTGTGAAAACATTACAGCGGAATGAATTTTCGCAGTGGTTAGGTCAAATGCAGTTACATCATAGCAACAGTATGTTTTGCACAATTTAAGGCTTTGGCTGGTTCTTTTAGTCAGCTTCTTCCTCTGATTCTTCTTCTTCAGCAGTTTCTAGCCAGGTTAGCCACTGATTCACCTGTAAATTTGTAATTTAATGAAATAAGTAGTACTTACAGACAGAATAGCAGAATTTTTTATTCCAGATCGAACAAACAACCTACCTAAGGACAAAAGTTTTAGACAGTACCACACATTTTGTAATTGCAAACAGTCTTCAGAACCTACATTTGTGTATTAGCTGTAAGTTATTTTAAAGAATGGCTTAAGGACAGGAATAAAGACCCAGACGTAGAGAATGGACTTGAGGACACAGAGAGTGGGAAGGGTAAGCTGGGATGAAGTGAGAGAGTAGAACTGACGTATATACACTACCAAACGTAAAATAGCTAGCTAGTGGGAAGGAGCCGCATAGCACAGGGAGATTGGCTTGGTGCTTTGTGTCCACCTAGAGGAGTGGGATAAGGAGGGTGGGAGGGAGACACAAGAGGGAGGGGATATGGGGATATACGTATACATATAGCTAATTCACTTTGTTATACAGCAGAAACTAACACAACACTGTAAAGCAATTATATTCCAATAAAGATGTTTAAAAAAAATGGCTTATTATTTGGATTTGGGATTACAAGCTGCTTAGGAACCGTCAACTTGGGTGTCGTTCTTTGACACCACTCCATGACACGTCAGGACTGTTTTAATATGGGACAGTGGCTCCTCCCAAACTTAAATACATAAGCAATGCGGTGTGTGTGTGGCGGGGGTGGAAAGGCACACAGGACAACAAAGAAGATTCTGAGCAGTAGATCTCCAGCCCCACCCCGGACCTGTAGGATCAGATTCCCCAAGGACAAGACTGCGGACAAATGCTGTGAGGATAATCCTCATGAAACTAGTTCCTGAACCTTAGGAATAAAGATACCATAGACCAGCATTTCTCAAAGCCTGGCCCCTAGAAAAATAGTATGAGAATCACCTGGGTTGTGTAACACACACAAGCCTACTAAATCAGAATGTCTAGGATCAGACCTGGAACTTCCTTTTAAATTACTTTCCAGATGATTAACGTATGCTGTGGAATCCCCTGACATACAAGTTCTTCCCCATGGCTAGAATTCTACTCCACTAAGTAAGATAAAAAATCATGGTATGAGAAATCAGAAACAATCTCATGTTTACTGACAGTTAAAAAAATGGCTCAGGGGCTTCCCTGGTGGCACAGTGGTTGAGAGTCCGCCTGCTGATGCAGGGGACACGGGTTCATTCCCTGGTCCGGGAAGATCCCACATGCCGCAGAGCAGCTGGGCCCGTGAGCCATGGCCACTGAGCCTGCACGTCCGGAGCCTGTGCTCCGCAACGGGAGAGGCCACAACAGTGAGAGGCCCGCGTACCGCAAAAACAAAAAGTCTCAATCCAATCGTGTACAATCACCCTATCTTTATAAGTAGCTTTACTTCTAAAAAATGTTAGCCACCTCTAATCTAACAGCTTAGACACTACTAGGATTGAAGCCTTTTATTTCATAGCTTTACTTCATTTTGCTTACTGCCTGCTTTACCACAGCTTTTTTTTTTTTTTCTTTGCGGTACGCGGGCCTCTCACTGTTGTGGTCTCTCCCGTTGCGGAGCACAGGCTCCGGACGCGCAGGCCCAGTGGCCATGGCTCACGGGCCCAGCCGCTCCGCGGCATGTGGGATCCTCCCGGACCAGGGCACGAACTCGTGTCCCCTGCATCAGCAGGCAGACTCTCAACCACTGCGCCACCAGGGAAGCCCTACCACAGCTTTTAATAGTGAAGAATCACATGTATGTACAAATTACCAGGACTATTTTGCTTGTATTTCAATTTTAAAAGGCTTATTATAAAACAATACCAACTGGAAAAAGCAAACCAAATTTCTCTCAAGATTTACCTGGAACAAAGCCTTGCCTTTCCCTGGAAACTCTTGGGTTATGTCTTCTTTCCAAGCCAAGAAAGCTTCTTCTTCAATAATCTCCATGTCATAGAAGTGAACAAAAAAGCGGAGTAACATGCCTAAAAGACAAAATGTAACCCCATTATTTAGTGTGCTGTTTAAGAATTGCCCCTCACTCATCATTCTTCTGATGTTGGTCCTCTCACCTTTTGGGAAGTTGCTATTGTAGCAGTGCACCTGAAGAGCATAGAGGGCACTGACTTGTAGATCAACGTGATCATGAAGGAATTTCTGCATTACTGGCTTGAAGGAAAGAAGCAGTTGTTTTTCCTGCTCTAACTGTTCTTTGGAAGGAGCAGAGGAAGAATCTGTTTCATCACTGGGTGGGTTTACTTCACTAGAAATGTACTGTAAGAAGCTGCACAGAAAGAGGTCTTGTTAGAACCTCAAAGTGAATTTTCTAGCTCAAGAAACAGACAATTCTTAGTCCCTTGCCTTGTAGACTTTTTTCTAGGAAACAAAACACAGGTTTACTCTCTACTAAATGTAGAAAACCACAACTCTGTTATCTTACCTAGTCATTAAGATGTTCACAAATCCTTTATCTACATGAAGTTTGGGAGAGATGTTATCTTTAATCCACTTATATATGGTTTGAGGAGATGGATCCAACTTTATTTGCTTTAACAGTTCCTTCTCCAATTTGAGGAGTGGGAATAAGAAACTCAGTCCCTTTCCTTCCAAGATCTCCAACATGCGGTCCTTATTCTGATCAATTTCTGAAGAGACAAAGCCATTCCCATCATCAGGTAGTTCATTTTACCTATGTTGGTCTAGAAAACTGCTCTACAAATGATTTTCCAAATGCCCAAGATTCATGTAAAATAATAAGGAACTAACCTAGCAAAGGAAACCCAGTATTTGGACCAAATGAAAATAGTTAAATCATAATAACCTCTTCTTTTTATAAAGACAAAGTCTGTCTGTGGGAATGCTTATTGTTATCTGGACAGGATAATCACACTGACCTATATAAATTCACTCAGGGTACTAAGGAATCCCCAGATTTAGTATTAAAAATAAACAAAAAAAATCCCCAGCATTCTCTTACCTGGGAGCATTTTCTGCATATTGACCTTGCTTTGTTGGAAAAGCTCTGTTAACCATTCTCGATCTTGTAATTTAGCTAATTGCTGAAGACAAAGTAAGAAGAGAGGAAAATGGGTGCCACTTTCCAGTGGTTGAGCTAGTTCCGAAATGCTCACCAGCTCCGAAATAATAGCACGAGCTGCAAACTGTGCTAAATATGATTTCACCAAGGGGATGTCAACCTCCAGTTTGGGGCACTGGTCCAATACATTCAGGAAAGCCTTAGAAGGAATATATAACAGTCAGTTTTATTAGTTTCCAAATTTGAAAGGCAAGAGTTCTTATGGAATCCGGAAAGTATTCTACCTGCATGAAGTTGTCACTTGTGGCTATCCCCTCCTGTTTGAGTAAACTGATCAAAGAACTTGCTTTTTCTTTATCTTCATCACTTCTGTCTAGTGACAGGATGATTACTTTGCTTAACATCTCGGGGAGAAAGTGTTTAGGAGCCCTCATCTCTCTTACACCATTGACAGCTTCGTTTGCATTTCCACTATTCAGATATTCGGTTACAACAGTTTCCTGAAAAGAACAAAGTCCAAATATCTTTAGAGTTTTCGTATCTCAAATACACTCCATGAACCAGACTATGGGATTATTTGAGACTTACGGTCAATTTAAGCAGTTCTTCCTTTGACGGTGGTGGCTTTTTACTGGTCTTGGCAGGCTTTTCCTGAATAAGTGGTGGATTAGTTTTGAGACCAAGCTGAGGTGTCTAAAAAACAGCAAAATGGTAGATATGAATGTTTAATATTTTTTTATTACTAAAAAGGAGCTTATGAAGTTAAGAGAGAAGACATTAAAAAGCAGCCTTCAGACATCTTCAGAAAGTACTGGAATGACAGAAAACACTGTCATGCTACAGTGCATACCTGTCCCAGAGGTGGTGTTTGAGTGCGCGGTGGTTGTGCACTGGGAGGAATCATAGTTATCTGGGGCTGAAGCTTTGGCACTTGATTTTTATTCATTAGGAAAGACTGAGCAGGCCTCAGGCTAATCTAGAATTGCGAACAAATCAGAACAGATATCCAAGTTAACAAGCAGTTAGCTAACATATTGAATGCAACACTCCAACATCCTAAAGTTAATTCAGCATACACAAGCATGATAGAATCTATGGCAGAAATTTAAGTATCTTAAATAACTAAACAGGTTACTCCATGTTATTAGGTTTAATTTCTGGCAAGAAAACTAAAGATCTGATGCACACAAAAATAAAATACTGTTATAAATCTTATACCAGAATTCTCGAAGGATTAGCATCACTAAAATATTAAAACCCAGAAAATTTAATTAAAAGTTTAGAAAACATTTTACTTTATTCTAAGTCATTCTATTTGCTGGGAAGTCACAATAAAAATCTCATCAACCATTTTCCTTGCTCTAACTGAAGACTTTTAAGACATTTGCCCTCATATCTCATAATCTTCACTCATAGGATGCTGGACATCCAAAGAAAGAAAAAATAGTACAGAAAAGAGAGAAAGAAGGTAAAGGATTCCAGCATTAAGTCCTCTTAATAACGCGTCTTTTTATAATCATCGGGCAATAGATTTCTGAATCGACAAACTATGGTATATAAGTAACATAGGCAAGTGTACCTCATCTGCATTAAGCTGTCCTTTCTTAGAAAACCGAGGTGGCATATCCTTCGACTGTCCTTGCAGCTGGGATAAGAGTCCCTGACTCTGGTTATGGTAGAGCTGGCTTAGCCCCTATTTCAGAAAGAGAGAAAGAAAGTCTAGATAAAAAGGGGTCCACAAATTATGGTAATCAAGTACCAAAGGGATGAGGCCAAGCCACAGAAAAGCTTAACTGAATTTGCCCAGAGAAAGTAAAAGGTGAAACAGGAAGAATAAATATCTAACCTAACTTACATAAAGCGATGTGACTTTACTAATACTTTACTAATCTCAAGGATAAGCATTTTACCCAGTTTGAAATAACTGTCACACATATAATTTTGGTTTAGAAAAACACACATTGTTTTTCGGTTTCCTAGACCTGAAATATCTGTCCTTTTAAAAAAGCAAATCTATTCATATACATTCCAAGATTTAATACCTGTTGCCTAAACATCCTTAAATGTTTTCTTACCTGGCTTTTCATAAACTTGCCTCCCATCTCCCCAAACTGCGATTGTGTGGGAGGCATGATGTGTCCCCCATGGCCATTGAAGAGTTGATTTGAACGATGACGCCCCATGGTGGGTGAAAATCTATCCTGGATAACTCCTGGACCAGTACCAATTCCGCTACCTTAAAATACAGACATGAAGAACTCTTTACTATTAAAATGTTAAAACTCAGTTTTTAATGTAACCAAACCACTATTTTGTTCAAAATCACCTGGCATTTGTCCAAACATATCAGCAAGTCCTCCAAGTGGGTCCCTATCCATTTTCATCCTGGGTGGCATGAACGGTCCCTCCAGAAAGAAGTCACTTCTCATCCCTTGAGCCATAGGAGCAGGAATAAACACTCCTAGATCCTTCAGAAATAAAGTGAATAAACACTTATTTCTGAACACGGTTTTACATAAAACTAAACTTCTTCTATTGGGAAAACTAGAAATACTTCCCTGGACTATAAAGAGTGCTATTTATATAATTTCTATAAACAACTTCTTCTCTCAAAAGGGCATACAAGACACCATAAACATTAAGCTCTACTGGTAAGATGAGACAGTCTCAAAGAGTTTAAGGTCGTCTTAGTGCTATTATAAACTTAAAACCCACTTGATTAAAAACAAAGCAAAACTTACTTTTACTGCATCTTGACGGATTTGATTGATCGTCTTTGGTCCATTGTCAAGAAAAGCCTTGCGAGGAACCCAATGGTGTTCTCTCAACTCTACAGTATCCTTTAATATAAAGAGTTTTATTAAGTATTATTTTAATATTCCTAAACAGAAAGTCAGCATACCTAAAGAAACCAGTTTTACCTGCAGCAGGAAACGAATCCTCGCTGGCAATTCCTTACTTAACATCAAGGAGCACATTCGGGCAAAGTACTGATCCATTAAGGACTGAAAGAAAAAAGAAAAAAACCACTTTTAGAAGAAAACGCTAAAGGCAAATGTATACTATTTAAGGCTTCTAAGTATTATCAAGGTTAATGACTAATAGCTATCTATATCACAAAAATAGGTTTGATTTGAATAATATCAAGACAAGCTTACACTGTTTCTGTCAGCAACACACATACCTTGGCTCGTTCATGGTCTAACCTAGGTCCCACTGTCCTCATTATCTGACAGAGGCACTCCAAATCCTCTCCCATATCTTTGAGTTGGACTCTCTTCTTTTTTTCCAAAAGCTACCAAAAGAAACAAATGTCACATGTTTATAAATCCTTCTTGGGGGGCTTCCCTGGTGGCGCAGTGGTTAAGAATTCGCCTGCCAATGCAGGGGACAAGGGTTCGAGCCCTGGTCTGGGAAGATCCCACATGCCGCGGAGCAACTAAGCCCATGCGCCACAACTACTGAGCCTGTGCTCTAGAACCCTAAAGCCACAACTACTGAAGCCCAAGTGCCTAGAGCGTGTGGTCTGCAACAAGAGAAGCCACCACAATGAAAAGCCTGCACACCTCTATAAAGAGTAGCCCCTGCTCACCCCAACTAGAGAAAGCCCGCACACAGCAACAAAGACCCGACACAGCCAAAAATAAATAAATAAAATAATTTAAAAAATAAAAATAAATCCTTCTTGGTTTAGATGTAGCACTTTCCCTTAAGTTTGCATTGACTCATAGTTCCTACAGTGTCTAGTATAGAACTCTTTATCTGGTTTCTGTTGAAGACATCCCTCCAAACTGAGCAACTTACACATAGGTAGGCAATCAGTTCTACCCCTACCTCGCAAAACATACTGCATATTTACAACATTTAAATAACAATTTTGCTGGCAATCTAAAATATTTAGCCTACCAATACTCTCAAATGGCAAAGTTATAAATTATAATTGACCCATTTCCCCCAAATAACGGTGTACCCAGTGATTAATATAAGCTTACATTCCCACTCATACTTACTGTTTTGATGCACTTATGAAGGATAGATTCATGAATAAGATCAAGCTTTCCAAGTTCTCCAATGAATTTGATGTTCCCCAACATCTTGATCTTAGCAATGGCTCTCTGTTCCTCCTCCTCGGGGAGGAGGGGATTTTCACGCTTATCATAGACTGAAATAAGAAAGAATAAAGTCAACATTCAGAATTAAGTTGAACATATACAGTACTACATAGTACCAAACAAATTCTCACCATCAACATTTCTGGTTCGGTTTTCAAATTCATCTTGTAATTTGGAAATTAGGAGGCGTCTGAATGTCTATTGGAAACAAAAGACGCTTTTGTCAGGGCTTGCTAATGAAACCTTTCAGATCAACTTTAAATAAGCAAGCAAACACTACCACTTACTGTGCTTTGCTTCTGTCCTGGCTGACCCTCTGCTGCTGGGCCATCAAAGTTTGGTGCATCTTCTGCCAATCGCAGACATAGCTGAGCATACAGTGAGCTATACTTTGGCTCTTCTAGGGCTTTGTCCACAATCTGAAATAAATGACTTTTTAAAACTAAATATGACAACTCTTGAAAAAAACCTTTCTTTGTAACTTAATACTTCCTTGTAGTCTTAAGGATCTTGAATCTCACAAATTTCTGACAAATTCTCTATGCCTCATCCGTAACCTGGGAATAAGAACATCTCTCTTGTGTAAGGCTTATTGTGTACACTAAATCAGGTGAGGCATGTAAAGTGCTTTAGTACACAGCCTAGAAAAATATAAGCACTTACATTTTGTAAGCTATTGCAGTGTACCAAAGAAGTCTAATTACACAGATCTCATATTAGCAAAACCCTCCCCCCTCAGGAGTTGAAATTATCTTGGAAAAACTATAAACAGATGCTAGAATCACATCAACTATCATAAAACTCATTTCCAAAACCAAAATATGGCATTTTTCACATAAGGAAAAACAAAGCAAAACCCCCCTTAATAGCCTAATAACCCAATTAACCCTGCAACACAACACATACAATTTAAAATGACCTCTTAAGTCTGATACCATTAAAAGTTAGTGCTTTTCTTAAAAAAAAAAAAAAAAAACCCACCAGTGTGCAGAGATACATACATCTAATGTGTAACTCACACCTCAGTTTTAAGCAATAATGCAAATGTAAAAAACAACAACACACACACACACACCCCAACCTGGGTTAAATCTTTTCCTCTCCCTTTCGGTTATTAAGCCAACTTATTTAACTTACCAGCAGTATGACCCCTTTAAGGATGAGTTTAGACTCTACACCCACATTGAGGAGCTCAAGGCATAGCTTGTCAAACTTCTCAGGAGTAAGCTTATTTAGTATGCTAGGAAAAGAGGATTCAGACTAGGTATCAGCCAACACACAAGGAATTATTTAGTTGAAAATCGCCTTTAAATTATGTTCATTTTTTCCCCCATCACTTTCCCCTTTAATATCAAGACATGTTCTTCTTAACCCATCTAACCAAAGTTGAAATAAACCTGTTATTTAAAATATATCTACCTAACTGGAGGGTCCCCAGCTGTTGGACAAGAAACTCATCCTCAAAACCAAGGCTAGATCCAGGAGCTAAAACCGTTATGTTCTGTGCATCACTAGTTACACAGCAGGCATAGGAAATGTCAGCACAATGGGCTTGTGCATTTTAAATCCAATGACTGAAAGCAACTAACTGAGCCCCAAAACACTGATGTGTCAATTTTCAGCTTAAAACTGTCAACACTGGCATTCATTAAAATAGACTTAGGGCATGAACATTGCCTTCTAAGTAATATAGCACACACACAAAAGAAACACAGTTAATCCATTTCTTCCCTCCTTTTATTTAAAGGACAAAACAGCCCCAATAAACTTACCCTCTTACTTTCCTGAAGATTGCATCATGTCGTTCTTTTTCATTTGCGGAGTTGTTTGCTGCGGAGTTGTCATCTCGTCTAGTGCTTCGTGCAGGAATCCATTTCTGAGCGTTTTGCCCTGGGGTTTTCCCCAGGAACTCGCTAGTAAAAAATTAGGAAAATAAAGATTAAGACAACTTGAAACATAGCATCCACTCACATATCAAATGTCATACAGATCAGAAATCCTTCTAAACAGAAAAAACACTTTAGGTTTTTCTCAACTTCCCTTACAACTAAGCAACTCACAATCAGTGGTTCTCAAACAATATTGCATATCAGAATCACCTGAAGGGCTTGTTAAACGATTCCTAGGCCCACCCCAGTTTCTGCTTTAGTGGGTCTGGGGTAAGGCCCGATAATTTGCATTTCTAAGCTCCCAGGTGATGCCAGTGTTGCTGGTCCAGGAGCCACACCACAAGAACCAACATCTTCTAATGTTTCATGACCATGTTATACGCATACAGATTTACTACCACAATTTAGTAATGGACAATAATGGCTGGCTTCAGAAACAACATCAGTGAAAGTAATCCGAAGTGTAACAGGATAAAATAGCAGTTGAGAATATCAACTCATATTAGATGGTTTGGCTAAGAAATAATTAAGAACTGATATTCTAATTTTAGGACATGTAACAGAAATCATACCCGTTAAGATAGGATTCCTGATGCCTTATTAACTATGCTGTAATGCATTAGAAACATCATTAACCTAAATCTGTTATTTACAGAAGTCATTCTTTTCACATGTTTACTATACCTGTTGCCAGCAGTCTTGGGATAGTGCTGAGGTGCACCCCTACTTCCTCCTCCGCCCGAAGAAGCACTATTTAACAGAAAAACTTTTTTTTAAAAAAAAAAGTATACCCCAAGTATATTTCACTCAAAAAAGATAAAGGATCTCTTTAATTATTCTGCATTTCAGTAATGACACCACAGATGAAGACTGAACTTAGGCCCAATGGAAACCCAAGGAATTAATTACATTTATTCTTCAGATAGTAAATAGAAAACAATGACAATTTTAGGGCTTTAAAAAAAATGTACACTGCACATTATAAATTAAACCTGCAGCACAATTAAATCAGAATTACTTGGTGTGGTTATTCCTTTGGTTTTGTGATTAGTCTTGTCACAATAATTGCCAAAATAAATCTACACATACCTGAAACGAGAAGCACCCCCTTCTGCAATCGCACTCTCCACTTTGGCGGCTTGACAACGAAGAATCTTCAAAAGAATAATATTAATGGATGGGGTGGGGAGGGAAGGGGATGGGAGAAATGAAAAACCTAGAATGAGAAAGAGCACCAAAATTAGACACTATCATACAAATCTGTAAACCCACTTCAATTACAATTTATTTCAGAGCCTGACACTGCAGTTGATTGACCTTACACTGCATTGCAGATCTCATAAGACTAAAATAGAATGTACTCGAAACACAAATGGACAATAAAATTTTATTTTGTTTACCACCTGGAAATTCTCGTGTTCAAGAACGCAAGGAAGTGCCTACATAGAAATGTAAGAACCTCTCAAATGCTAAGAACCAATCCTTAAGAAAGCCACATTCTACCTCCTTTACAGCTGGGCATTGAGATCAGTAACACACAATCTAACTCTTAACAAGACGGGCACGTCCTGGGAAAACAGTTTTAAGTTTTCACTGCCTCAACAACGAACTACACTACACTAAGGGGTAACTGAAGACGGCTTTCCCCACTGTTCACTCTTAACTGGGCGCACAGGGCCCGTCAGAAGACCGGGACCACAACATGGCAGCAGGAACCTCCGCCCCATTTTTTCCTTTCCTGGGAACAAAAGAGCAGTGGATTCCTCCCACCCAGGCCCGAGTTAGGGAAGTGCTTCCGACAGCCTCTCGCGAAGCCGCCGTGGGCAAGCCTCGGGGAGGAGTGGAGGCCGCCCCCGCGGCCCGGCTCTTTGTTCTCAGGCAGGAAGGCGGACGCCTTCCCACCCGCCGCCTCCAGCAGCCCCCTCCCACCCATAAATCCCCGAGGAACTGACAGCCGCCTCGCTGCTCCCTCCCCACCCGACAAAAACTCAAAAACCTTCGCTTCCCTCCCTTCTCCCGTTGCAGGCAGGGCTCGCCAGGCAGGCCCTTCGCTTCTCCACCAAGGGCAGCCCGGCCGCTCCCCGCCGGCCCCGGGCCTCATACACCTCCTCCCCGCCGGGAGGCCGGGCTCCGGGACTCCTCCGCCTCGGCTGGTCCCGCGCCAACGGCCGGGCCCTCCCCGCCGGCCCGCGTCCCTCCCCCCCAGCTCGCACCGCCCCGCCACGCTCTCCCCCTCGGAGCACACCCGCGCCCGGGCTCCGGCTCCGCGGGGGACGGCCACCGACAACCACAAAGACGTCCGGGGGCCGCCAAGTTCCTTCTACTCCGTCAGCAACGGGAAGGGAGAACAAAGGGGAAGAATTTTCAGGTGCCCGAAGCGCGAAGGAAACACTAAAAAGGGGTCGCCCCGCCCGGTTCCGCCTGCGACCGCCATTTTGTACCGCTCGAGAAGAAGCGGGCAGGGGCGGCGGCCATCTTAGAGCGCTTCACTCGGCGGCGGCGCCGGCGGCAGCGGCTCCACTCACCTTCACCGAGAACTCAGCAGCTGCCGCTGCAGCTGCCTCCTCAGGATCCGGTCGTCGGGGACGGGCGGGGAAGGGAGGGGGAAGGGAACGGAAAACAAAAAAGGGGGAGGGAAGGGGGAGGAAGGAGTCGGGACTGGCTTGAAACTCTCAGCTCAAAACAGTCGCTGCTGCAGCCACCGCCCGATTCTCGCCGCCACCTCCATAGAGCTCCGACTCGCTGCTGGCGCTGAGGCGTGTCTGAACCCGAACTTATCACTCTAGGGCAGCCGAACCCACCAGAGCCGCCCCGAATGGCTCCTTTGCCACCCAATCAGCGACCCGGCTTCTGTCTGCCGCCAATCAGCGCAGGGCGGCGGGGAGGAGCCACAGGGCCAAGCTCGGTTGCGGCGCAGCCCCTCCGCAGTGCGCAAAGCCATATTCGCGAAGGCTCTGAGGCCAGGCCAGTGGCGTAAGGGGAACTGAGCATCGTCGGGTTGCTGCCCATTTGCGTAAAGTCCTAGAGCCCTTTGAGTCTGCGTTGGTGTGGCTGCCTTGTCTTCCTCCTGTCTCTTTGTTCCTGGAGCCTGTATCCCATGCTCGAGATATACAGCCCCCCAGCCCCTCTACCTCGTTTTCTCACCGGGAATGTGGGAAGGAAGCTCGCCCTTCCACCCGACCCTGTCCTTGGCGTGTGCGAGCTCTGCTTTTCCTAGCGCCCCCGAGGAGCCGAGATTGCCCCTCGCAGGCTGGGCCTCCCTGGGACGGGCCTGTAGGGCTAAGGCCTGGCGCCCCCGCGGCGCTGCGCCGGGAATCGTTGGTCTCCAGGTGCTCGGCTTCGGCAGCCTTTAGGTCGGGGAGCCGGGAGAGTAGAGTTCAGGAGAAAAGACGATTCATCTCCAAGCGTTAAAAGAGCTTCATTCAGTTCCCTATTGATTCCACCCCCTGCTGAGTGAATGAGAAAGGGATGAAAGGAAGGGGTTTATTGTCTTTGTACCTCACTAAAGAAGCAGCTTTTCCCAAAGGAATGTCCTGCCAGCGGTCACGGAGGAAGACCTAGAATATACCAGAATTCTTTGGAAGAAGTGTTTGCGGAGGGCGGGAGTCTGGAGGATTTCAATTGCCAGCTCCTGATTTGTTTGTTTTTTAAGCACTTTGAAGACTGACAGCCGTATATTTCCATTTTACAGAAGGTCCATCCTAACAAATAGGATTAGGCTTTTCAAAGCCGGCAGGTTGCACTATTTATACTTCTCGGCTAATATTTTAAGGGAGAGTTGCAGTAAAATGAAGTATTCCATCGTATGCGACATTTTAGCTATACAAAAATGGAGTCATATTTCCATATACTTAACAGAAATGTCTCCATCTTCATCTTGAATATAGTTCTTGATATAATGTGTAATCTAAAGGAAGAAACTGTGTGTGTGTGGAGGGGTGTTTTAACGTGGATGACGTTTAAAGAATGTGTCCAACAAAGGGCAGGATTTCCAAGGATTCAAACCTGTTTGACATGTCAACAGCTTTAGGGTTGAAAGTACCTACTCCTCAATACGATTTTCAACCGAGGTGCCAGTTTTTCCTAGGACATTTACACCTGATTGTTGAAGGGTGTGGTGGGCCCTGAAGGTTTCTAACACAATTCCAGGATCTTTAGCTCTTTGCCAGTGTATTAGGCTGATCATTCCCCCTCATTATTATATTTTTCTAAAATTATTGCTATCAAGTCAAGTTCACTTGAACTTTAACAACTGAAAAGATATTCTCACCCTTGGAGTTAGTTACATGTAAAAAAAATTTTTTTAAAAAAGGAAACTATTTTTAGGAAAGGCAAAAATTGTGTTTCAAATACAAGAAGTACAACTTTGTAATTTCAGGACCCTTTTAGCTTCAAAAATAACAGCAGAATAATATTTTAAAATAATTTCTGTAGGGCTTTACAGTTTGCAAAGAAGCTTTCATATATATGTGATATTTTGACATAACTGGCTTACATTCTTCATGATTGATAATACATTAATCTGATAGAAAGAATAGTGTTCAAAAACTATTCTAGGTTAGACTTCAAAGAGAGTATTTACTGAATCATAAAACCTGGATGGTCTTCTAATTGAGGAACTTGAAACTCAATAATTAAAAATAAAAGAGGTTTTATATAATTTTTGCTAATTGTGAACCCCCTATGCTATGGGCTTTGCAGGTATGAGTGTATGTGAGAAATTGGGCTAAGAGCAATAAAGTAGAAATACGGATAAAACGCAATCTTTCAATTACTTTTCAATCAGTGGGCGGCGCAGATATTCACATTTTGAAATATTTCCATCACATCATGGATGTATGAAAATTCAAGTCATCTGGAATTTAGCTTTTAGTTTATAGAAAATTGAATTTTAAATACACCCACTTCAATCTGCTCATTTTAACACTTACATTTTATGTCAGTTTTCTAAGGATTGTGAAGCTCTTAGAGTACTGACTGACTTGTTAACTTATAGATATTTGCATTAGTTTAATTAATAATGTCAAATGCTGGTTATTATCTTCTCTGTGCTTAAGGATTCCCCAGTCATACATCTCCAGCCCAGATCTCTTACTGTCTTCAATTCTGAGTTTCTAACAGCCTATTTATCAGAGATACAAACTTGCAGCCATATTTAGTCTAGGCCATACAGTAGTTTTAAACATTTGAATTAGTTGACATTGAAATTTTAGGAGATTTTACATACAAATCTAGATTTCCATCTTTTCATGAAAAATCTTAAAATATGGCAATACTGGGCCTGAAATTCCAAAAGGGCAACATTCAAGTATAGCTGAGTAGTGACTGCCTCATCTAGATGTTTTCTGTTCATTCCACCATAGTGAAATCTGACTTTATTCACTCATTTATGTTCCTGTGTGGCCTCTATAGCCATTTTTCTTTTTTTGTTGTTATTTATTCAAATTCAACAGACTCAGTATTAACTGACCATCTTCCTATTACAAGGAAAAGGAGCAGACCAGCTAGTTCAAATACCTTCTCTACCACTTACTGTGTGACTTTGGGCAAGTTTAACTACTCTCTCTTCTTAGTTTCTGAATCTATAAAATGGGAATAACTGTATTTACAGAGTTGTTGTAAAGATTAAATGAGATAATATATATAAAGCCCATAGCATAGTCCCTGATGTAGTAATTACTTAATGTCAGTTACTTTATTGTCAATAATATTGATTATCCAACTGCTTCACAACTATTTTAGTTTTGCCAAGGATTCCACTATTCTTCTATACTAGAAACTTTGATCAGGTATAACATTCAATTTATTATTGAGTCCCAGTGTTACTTCCCTCTAAATCATCTTCTTCCTACATACATCTGCTTTCCTACAGTGTCATTGCTTGCATGCTAATGTAGGCCTTAGTAACTGTTCCTCCTGAATTATTGAAAAATTCTGGTTGTTCTATAGTCTTTTCCCTCTATGCTGTATACTCATATTAGTCTTCCTTAAAACACTTTTTTCCCCAGCATATTACTACCATGCTTAAAAGAATCTTAGTGCTTCACTACTTTCTACATCAGTTTGATCTCAACCTCGGCTGCACAGTAGAATCACCTGGGGGAACCTTTTAAAACTCTCCATGCCTTGGCTGCATCCAAGACCAGGTAAGTCCGAATCTCTCAGAGTCGGATCCAGCATCAACAGCTTTTAAAGCTCTCCAAGTAACTCTAATGTGCAGTGAAGTTTTGAGAAACACTGTAGCAGTTCAGAGTATTATAGAAATGATAACATTTACTGCTGGAAAAAAACCTAGGAAAAGAAAACTGGACTCTGGAAACAGTAAAAGACTTTGCCCAAGTAGGGAAACAGGTATTAGAACCCAGGGATCCCATTTCATATGGCTTTGCCTGGCTTTCAGACCCTTCATCTGCTGGCCCTACCCTACCTCTTCTATTGGCCTTGTTTTTCACCACTCCCAGACACCCAGTGGTCTCTCACAGAGCCAGTTAGGCTGGTGTTGCTGCCTCCAAAAATTCATTCCCACTAGCGCTCCATTGCTTGCAATTTTGAGGCCATCCTTATTTATCCCCTTTACTATTTCATTTCTGAAGCACCGATATGAGTATTTAAGTACCCTGCTCAAAAACCTCAGGGGGTCTCCCCTAAGAGAATAACATAGGGATCCCTTAGTTTGGCATAAGAGACCCTTTGTAATCTGGTTTCAGACTACTTCCCTGTTTCTAGACACATCCCTTCTCCATTTTTTGTTATTCATAATCTAGTTCTACAGTACTCAAATTTTGCTCCATTATAACATCCATGTTCTATAACATATGACCAAAATTTGGTGGTCTTTTTCTACTTGGCAGAAAAAAATAAGGCTAATGAGTTAATCTACTAATGGCTAGGCAAGGAGCTTGGGCTTAATCCCTGTTTTCAAAGAGCTCACAATCTAGATGAAGAAAAGATATATACACCAATTACATACAAGGGCAGGAAAGGGTAGAATCAATGCTAAACTGAACAACCAAGAAAAAATGCTGTAAGGTTTCATAAAGGGATAATAGGGGATGAGGCTGGGGCCATCCTTCCTTGAATGCCAGAATGATGATTTAGGACTGACTATATGGGCAAAGAAAGTTCTTGAGCTGATCAGACCTCTAGTTTTGGTTTAAAGTTGATCAGTTGTAATTGATCAGAGTGCTGTTTTAGGGAAATTAACCTTGTGGCTTATGTAGAATGGATTGAAAGGCAAATCTGGAGATAGGGAGGTCAGTTAGAAGGCTATGTACTGCAGTATTTTTATGGGGCTTACTTTTATCTCCCTTCCAAAATTGTAAGGCCATTGAAATGGGGAACACTTCTCTTGCACTTCGAATAGAGTTCTTTGCACATAGCAGGAGCTGAGAAAATATTTGTCCATATTATCTTTTTGACATTTATTCATTCCTTTTTCTCTTGGCTTCCATGACTTTACACTTTCCAGGATTTCCTCCTACCTCATTGGCTCCTTCACCAATTCAGCTGTCTCTGCTGGCTTCTCCTCCTCTGCTTGACCTCTAAATATTAAAGTATCCAAGAATTTATTCTGGGCCTTATCTTCCCTCTGAGTACTTTCTCCCTAGGTAATTCATCTGTCCTATGACTGTAAATACCATTCATATGATGATGATTTCCAAATTCATATCTTCATCTCTGATTCATTCCCACCCCGCCCCATGCAAGCTATAGATATATATCAAATTGCCTACTGAAATTTCCCCTTGGATATATAATAGGCATTTCAAATTTAACATGTTCAGAATAGTTTTCCCCATTGATCACCATCTGCCAGTTGCTAAGGCCCCAAACCTATGAATCATTCTTAATTCCTCTGTCTCTCATCTCCTGTATCTAATTCATCAGAAATTCTATTGGCTATATCTCCAAAATATATCTTAAGTTGGTCCACTTCTCTTGATCTACCTTGCTGTCACTTGAATCTAACCACCTTTATCTCTAGTCTGGATTACTTCAATAGCCCCCTAACTGGTCTCTCAACTTCATCTCTCACTCTCCACTATGTTTTCTACCCACAAGCCTGTCATCTTTTAAAAATGTCAATCAGATAACACCACTTGTGCTTAAAGCCCTTGATCATGGATATACATTACATCCACAGTAAGATCCAAACTCTCATTGTGGCCTGCAAAGCCTTACATGATCCAGCCCTTGACTATCACTCTGACCTTGTCTCCTACCATATTCCTCCTTGACCTCTCTGCTTTAGTCACACTGGCCTTTTTTCTTCTATTCTTCAGACATACCCAGTTCATGCAAAGCTTTGTACTCCTCGAACATGCAAAGGCTATGGCTACTTATTTTTCAACTTCCACTGCTCCCAAATTTCTTATTCCAGTTTTTTACATGGCTGGCTCTTTTTCAAAATTTAGGTCTCAGCTTTATGAGCTTATGGTCACCTTTGTAGAAAAGCCTTCCCTGATTGCCCTATGTAATGTTTCCTCTTCCAGGCACTCTATCACATTACTCCACTTATTTTTTTCATAGTCCTTGTCACTATCTGAAATGATTTTTTCCATTCTTTCTTGTGTATTATCTGCTTACCACATTAGGAGGTAAGCTCAATGACAGCAGGTAACTTGTCTGTCATGTTCCCTGTACTTTAGATACAGTACTTAGAATAGTTCCTGACATATAATAGGCAGAATAGTTCCTGACATATAATAGGCATCAATAAATATTTATTGAATACAAGAATATACATTCTCTCATTTGAGTCTCAGTACAAGTCATGTGGGGTAAGCAGGGAAGTGTCATTTCCCCAATTTTACAGATAGGGAAATTGAAAGAGGTAATAATTACTTTTCCAAAATAATTGTTCGTGTGTGGCAGAATCTCATACTTTCCCAAGTGCACCAAGATCCCTCCTATAGCAACATGAGTAACCATAATGGGGATATTCCTTTTTTTTTTTTTTTTATCACTTTTGCATGCAATGTATAAGGTGCTTGCCTTAGTTTCTTATGGCTACCATAACAAATTGTCCCAAAGTAGGTGGCTTAAAACAACAGAAATTAATTTTCTCACAGTTCTGTAGGTCTGAAGTCCAAAATCAATATGTCGGAAAGGCTGTACTTCCTATGGAGGCTCTAGAGGAGAATCCATCTCTTGCCTCTTCCAGCTTCTTGTGGCTGTTGGCATTCCTTGGCTTAGGACTACATTTCTCTCTGCTCTGTCTTGGCATTACCTTCTTCTCTGTGAGTCACAAAACTCCCTCTGATTCTCTCTTATGAGGATGCGAGTGATTGCACTCAGATAATTCAGGAGGAACTCCTTCTCTTGAGATCCTTAATTATATTTTTGCCATATAAGATAATATTCACAAGTTTCAGGGATTAGGACATGGGCATTTCTTTTGGGGGCTACCATTCAGCCCACTTCAGTGCTCATAACATTTTAGTGCAAAGCTAAATTCTTGGACTTCTATTTCACAGGTCAGTCTTTAGTTGGATCATCATTCATTCATTTAATGAATATTTAGTGAGCACACAATACATGCTTTTACAATACTAGAAGTTGGGTATACATCGATAAACAGTTCTAAGCACTTTATGCTTTGGGTAAGAAAGGATGCCATTAATAATTACATTGGGACAGTGGGCATAAACCAGGACTATACCAGGTAAAGACATGTGATCGTCTTGCTTATGATGCATACTGTTAGGACAACAGAATGAAATAAACCAAGATCCTGCCTGTTAGTATTTTTCCCTTTGCCGTTTTTTTTCCCAAGTCAAACATAGTGTTTATAAAGTTCTTAAATGGATAGATAGCAGCATGACTGCTCTCATTGAACTTCATCAATATGGATACCTCTTATACCTTTGGGTATAGGACTTGTAAGCTGGAAGTGGGAGGCCCATTTCAGGGCAAAATTTTCTTTATCAGATGGGCCAGAGACACACCTGAGCCTTAAGTAGAGGAGGATAACTGATGCTTTCAGTTCACTGCATTTCATAATTTTTTTAGAAAAAATAAATTTAGAGAATGGGTAATGTTCATCTGCAAGAAACACTGCTGGCAGGTGATCAAGATTACTAGCAGTTGGGAATTCCCTGGCGCTCCAGTGGTTAGGACTCGGTGCTTTCACTGTGGTGGCCTGGGTTCAATCCCTGGTCGGGGAGCTAAGATCCCACAAGCCTCGAGGCGCGGCCAAAAAAAAAAAAGATTACTAGTAGTGGCAACTTAGATGATATAGTCTTCATGTGCAATTCCTAGTATTCCTTTCTTTCCAAAGTAAAAAAGCATATGTGAATGCAAGTTACTAAGAAAGCTATTATAGGGATAATATTGCATCCACTCTAATTTATTAAATAAGAAAATAATTTGCAAACTTTGGTACTTTATATAATTTTTATTAGTGACAATACTAATTTCAGTACATCTTACAACTAATGTGACCAAAAAGTGTGCTAAAACAATGCAGTTAAAGAATCATTGTTCTTGAAAATGTAAATTATAGAACTGAAAATAGATACTTCAGTGCCATAAACCAAGTATTTAATCATGTTTTGGAGGGCAGTAAGTACACATGTCCAGAGCATCGATACTTATATACACTTGATAATAATTTGTAAAGTGCTCAGGTTTACTCTTTAAACAATGTTTTCATTGCAGGAGAAATATTCTTATTTCCATTTCACAAATGAGGAAACTGAGATTTGGAGAAGCTAACTGACTTGTGCATGTCTATTTTCTTTAAACTTTTATTCCAGTGGTTTTTCTTTACTTTATGCTTCATCTCTTAATAGAATATATAGTTTTCAGAATTAAAATAATGTATGGTACTTGTTTAATGCCACTAAACCATTTACCTGAGTCTGAATAATATAATCAAATCAGCTGTGATGATTAATTTTTTTACTTTAACTTGCCAAGGCCACAGTGCCCAGATATATGGTTGAACATTCTGGATGTTTCTGTGAAGGTGTTTTTGGATGAGATTAACATTTAAATTGGTGGACTTTGTAAAGCAGATTACTCTCCATAATGTGGGTAGGCCTCACCCAATCAGTTGAAAGTCTTAATAGAACAAAGACTGATCTCCTTGAAACAAGAAATTCTGCCAGTAGATTGCCTTTGGACTCAAACTGCAGCTCTTCCCTGAGTCTCTCCCTCACCCTCTCTCTCTATAATTAGGAAACTATTGTGGTCAGGCTGAGTTGTCTTCTTAAGAGAAGCTGAAATTAATCCCATTCTCTCACTACCTTTGGAAAGTTGATTAATTTTAAAAGCTGGTCAAATTTTTAATTGGAAGTATAGGTATGCAAGACATTTAAACACTCAGTTACTAGGGTGTGAGTTTAAAAATCCAGGGGATGGGTTATTTCTGCTGTTGCTCTGAGAACCGGTATATATATTTATATGTACTGGAGTGAAATTATGGTTCTGGATCATCTACTAACCTGTTCGAAAACTTAAGCTAGTTACTTATTTTGTATATAGGAATTATTGAATTTTCCTAGAGATGTGCTATATGAATACATGTTTCTCTCTTTTTTAAAATAAATTTATTTTATTTATTTATTTTTGGCTGTGTTGAGTCTTCGTTGCTGTGCGTGGGCTTTCTCTAGTTGTGGCGAGTGGGGGCTACTCTTTGTTGCGGTGCGCGAGCTTTTCATTGCGGTGGCTTCTCTTGTTGTGGAGCACGGGCTCCAGGCGTGTGGGCTTCAGTAGTTGTGATACATGGGCTCAGTAGTTGTGGCTTGCAGGCTCTAGAGTGCAGGCACAGTAGTTGTGGCGCACGGCTTAGTTGCTCCGCACCATGTGGGATCTTCCCGGACCAGCGCTTGAACCTGTGTCCCCTGCATCGGCAGGTGGATTCTTAACCACTATGCCACCAGGGAAGCCCCATATGTTTCTCTTTATAAATCTTACTTGAGTTTCTCTGATGAAAGAAGGATCAATAATGATAAGAACCAAGTATGAGGATGATGACAATAATCATAATGATAGTAATAATGTTTCAAAGCTTTGCAGCACCGTTTTTCTGAGAAGTCCAAAGCACTTTCCCATTTCAGATCATGATATCTTTGAGGGGGGATGGTAAAGGGTAGGTAGTAGTATCACAATTCTACAGATGATGTGACTGAAGTACTCCGAGATCTATATTTAGGGTTTTGCCCTTGAAGTTGCACAAAATGGTCTAGAAACCAGGAGACCCAGTTCCCTGCCCAAGTACTTTCCCTTTCCTTCTTTTAAATTTGGTTGCCTCCTATGGTCCCTGAACTGGGAATTAAAATACAAAAGAGTGTTCATTTTTACCCACCAAACTATAAATTCATTATATGTGATTGCTCTGGTTTACATAAAAATTGCCCAAATTGTAGTAGCCATTCTATCAATAATTTTGGTAGGATGATTTGTGTGCTTCTAAAGATGATTGAAATATTGAGACTTCCCTGGTGGTCCAGTGGTTAAGACTCCGTGCTTCCCCTGTAGGGGGCGCGGGTTCAATCCCTGGTTGGGGAAATAAGATCCTGCATGCCACTAGGCGTGGCCAAAACAAAAAAATTATTGAAATATTAATGACTTACTAAAAATAATATATTCGCATTGGTTGAATAATGATTTGCTTTATAGAGAGAAAATAGTAAGCCAATTCTAAAAGGGAAAGAAAGGACTTCCCTAGGGGTCCAGTGGCTAAGACTCTGTGCTCCCAGTGCTGGGGGCCCAGGTTCGATCCCTGGTCAGGAGACTAGTCCCACATGCCGCGACTAAAAGGTCCCGCATGCTGCAATGTAGATCCTGCGTGCCACAACTAAGACCCAGCACAGCCAAATATATAAATATAAATAAATACATAAATAAACATTAAAAAATAGAAAAAATAAAAGGGAAAGAAATTTGAAGATGGTGTGGTAGACCTATACATAACAAAATGAATTTTGGTTGCTATTGCACCAAATACTTACCTTTCCTTGGCCATAAATACACTGTTCTCTGGTTGACAGTTACAATCTATTGTGGCTGATTAGATAAAGGGTGGAGAGAGAGAACATTTGTGAATCACCAAGGAACTCAAAACTGAAAGCAAAGATATCATGGTGAACCAGCGCTGATCCACAGTTACCCAGTACTGTCTCAGGGACTTTAATCTTTGTCCCAGAGCACTGCACATCTCCATTTCACATTCCCACCACTGAGCTCAGAACCTGTCCATGACTCCTCGCCTCCCTTAGAAGAGTCTCTATCAGAGTACACAAATCAACAAAATGTCTTGGTTTTGGGTGAAGAATGATAAACCAGAACAAAGGATTGTTCTTTACTTTTAGTTAATTCACTGTATCTTTTTTTTTTTCTCTCAAGCATCATTCATACTAGAACTTCATATTTTGTTTTAGAAAAGTTCTTGTTATCTTCTGGACAGAACATTTTAAAAGTTTTGTCTCCTTTCTGCATTCTTTCACTATGGTTGCAAGCCAGAGATAAAATTCAGCTGGATTTGGGAAACAATTGCTAAGAAAGAGACTTAGATAAGTATATACTATGTAGTCAAACGTAAATTCACTCATACCTTTCTGATTACAGCTCACCTTTCCACATCTCACTAGAGCCAAAGGACAAACACACATATACTAACAGACAACCAAATCAAAACCAGAGGGGGGAAAAAAGGACCAGAGTCATTTCAAGGTCCAAAGTTATGATTTCTGAAAACCTGGAGAACCAAGAATTGGGAAAAGACATAGAGTATTATTTATTTTTAATTATAGGAAAATAGGAAAAGATATAATTTTGACAGTCCCTGGCAAATTTGAGAGAGACAAGGAAGATCATTATCTATGAACATGATCTATGTTTCCTCAGAGAAAACAGATTGTAGGATAATATTAGAAGTCAAAGGGTAAACATTCTTTCTTGGATTCAAGAGTCAATGGCGACAACCGTGAATGACTATCTATTCCTTTGCCATCATTACCATCTATAGACCAAAAGCAGCTCATGAGAAACAAAGCCAGCATTAGTTTCTGCTCCATCTCTATGTTCTTCCTAGGTCAGTGGCTGGCACACTGTGGTCATTCAAGAAACGTTTGCTGAATTGTTAGTTTGGTAGCAGTAATGTGGACCTCTCCCCAGTAAGGTCATGGGCCAATTTAAAGTAATAATCATCAACAAACACTAAGGGCTTACTCTGTTGCAAAGTATGTTCTAAATGTTTTAAGTGTGCACCCAACTTTAGGAGGTGGTTGATACTATTCTCTCTTTCACAGACAAGGAAGCTGAAGCATACAGAAATGAATATGTGGCAGAACCGGGATTTGAGACTAGGCTGTATGGGTTCTAGAGCCTAAACTATACCATCCCCTAATTCTGCCTCAGGTCGGGACTTCCCTGGTGGTCCAGTGGTTAAGAATCCGACTTCCAATGCAGGGCACTCGGGTTCAATCCCTGGCTGGAGAACTAAGATCCCACATGCCACAGGGTAACTAAGCCCGTGCGCCACAACTAGAGAGAAGCCTGCACGCTGCAATGAAGAGCCCAAGCGCTGCAATGAAAGATTCCGCAACGAATATCCTGCATTCCACAACTAAGACCCAACACAGCCAAATAAATAAATAAATATTAAAAAAAAAATACTGCCTCAGGTCAATGAGGAAAGAGCCCCGGGGTAACTCCATGGTAAATTAAACCAGAGCTGGATACCTTCCTGACCTAAGAACCAAGAAGAGGAAGTGTGCCACTAGGCTGGGGAATTACTCTAGATATCAGGAGTTGGCTGATACTAAGCCCTGGGAATGAGGAAGGACCTCTGCTAGCTTATATAGTGGGACAAACACCCTCACTCATACCAACAGCTTGGTTAGTGTATAGGGGAGCAGTGGATTTCAGAAGATCTTGACTCCTTGTCTGAGCACCTTTGTATTGTGCAGAAATTGCAAAATGAAATCTCTCTCTCTCAAATTGCAAAATCACAAAATGAGAGAGAGAGATATCAAAAGCCAAGGACAAAAACTGGCCCAGGTCAAACTGGAGGGGCAGATGGATCCAGAAGGCCAAGATTCAGAAGTTGATGAATCCAATCCACTACATGCTGTGATGGCAGCATGTTGAATTCAGGGAGTTTTAAAGCTTCCCCTTAACTCCACCCCTCAAATTCTGCTCCCCAAAAGCCTTGTCCCTTTTGATCAGAGGAACAATATAAATACTAACAAGTAACATTGAACATGTTTAAAAAAAATAATCTCTCTCTAACCAATCCTTTATGATAGGAAAATCTAGAAGGGGAGGTGATATATGAAATTTAGCTTGACTTGGAGTTTTTAATTTTATGCAGCATAACAATCTTTCCAAGGGAGACAATTAGGAAGAAATGGCCCTGTGGAAACAAGAATAGTGCATGATTTTTGTTCCTCATTGACTGAAGAGGACTGCCATCACCCTTGATCCAATTGCTGCATGTAGATGCACAGGATCTACAGGTAGATGCACAGATAAACTGCTGATAGGTACCAGGTGAAAAAGAAGGGCAGCACTTCATCCAAAAAAGAGCCCAGTATCAATTCATGTACAATTTTCCCCGGGGCTTACATGTCTAAGACTTCAAGGAAGGAAGGGGACAAAAGAAGTGAATGGCACCTAGGAGTCACTCTAGGTGAGTGGCACCCTCAAGTAGGCTGTGGTACAAATCTCATGAGCCTGGGCATCAATCAACCTGTGTTAGAACAGGAGGCTATACTTTCTAAATTTGAATTTTCCTTTTTGTAGTTTCTTTAGTGAACTTCCTTTTGAAATCCAGTGTGTCTTAATAAAACTCACTTTGAAAACAAAATTGTCAAATGCACTAACAACAAGGGAAATTACCTGCTATGTGTCAGACATTGTGCTAAGCTGCTATGGATATAATAATGAAGGAGGCAGAATTGGTCTCTGTCTTCACGTATCTAAAAGCCTTTTGGTGAAGAAAGACACTAAAAAATTCAAATGTGATATGTTATAAAAGAGGAAGTACAAATTGCTATGGGTATTAGTGAAGGGAACAATTATGCATAAGCAGAAGAGAAATTCTCAGAGGAAAGAAATCAGAGGAAAAGCCAAGATAAAAACCAAGAACTCTCATGAATGGGTGGGAATAGATGGAGATCCATAAAGCCAAGGAGATTTTATTTGCTTAACTTCAAGTAGGTTAAATATTTCAATTAGATAAGGACCCTCTTCTTCTTTCTGGACCTTTGTCCAGAGAGTGGGGTTATTCTGAAAGATTTGGTCTGAATTCAGGCTCTTTAATTTTTTTAATAGATTTATTAAAACTGGGAGATCAGGCTATTGTCCTGAAGAGCTTATAGCCTGTTTGGAGAGACAATGTACAAACACAGAAGAAATAAAAGAAGGCTGTTAGGAGACTGTAAATGAATAAAGCCTTATAGAAGGCAGAGGAAGAAGTTGCTATGGGCAGGAATGATAAGGGATGACATCATGATAAAGATGTCCTATTTCAGAACTTCCTGGTGAGTTATGACACTCCAAGACAAGGTTTAGGGTATAAGACTGGGGACTAAAGTCAGACCAGGATTTATCAACCTTGACACTATTGACATTTTGGGTCAGATAATTCTTTGTTGTAGGAGGCTGTCCTGTGCATTATAGGATGTTTAGCAGCATCCCTGGCCTGTGCCCACTAGATCCAGCAGCAAAATTCCCCCCAGCTATGACAACCAAGAATGTCTTGTGGCATTATCAAATGTCCCCTGGGAGGCAAAAAATCACCCAGTTGAAAACCACTGCATTAGACCCTGCCACCATGTTGAGCCTGGCTGATGGCAAAGGGAGGTTCGGCAATATAGGGGAGATTCACTATCTAAAAATGGGCCGATCTACAGTTATGATGAGATAAAAAGTGGGCATCCAAATTGTACATTCTGGTATCTAGAAGGGAGGTCTTGGACCCCAGAATGCCAGATAAAAGCTTCCCTTTCAGAATGAGACATATGGGGTGAGTTGTCCTTGAGACTCAATGTCCAATGATCAGGACTAGATAGCTATTTCTGGGCCAATTGAACGGGGAAGATAATTCCATACTAAGTCTCACTCAAAGGGAAGATAAAAATCTACTCAAACAAGTATCTGTGAGGGATCTAAGACACAGTTATGTCAATACATAGGAGATGAGCCAGTCAAGCCGTGAAGAGTGGGGTAGGTAGAAACAGATATAAAACTTCACTTCCTTTAGCTTTGGGCTTATCCATGGGTATTAGGAAGATGGACTAGATAACTCTTATGTTCCTTCCAACTCCAGAGTTACATGTAAGAGGTAAGAGAAAACATTTTAATAGTATTACATACTACTTCTGAAGTGTGTACTATATGCCAGGTACTTTATTACATTATCTCACTTAATCCTTATGACAATTCTGTGAGGTAAGTATTACTATTGTCATTGTAAATTCAAACACAAATTTGTCTGATCTCCAAAACCTTGATCCTTCTAATTACCATGCTGTATTCCAAGTGTCATAGGAGAGGAAATGATGTGAAGGAAATTTCAGTTTCAGTAAGGGGTAAAGGTGGAGGAAATGAGTAGACTCTGCCTGAAAGAGGGATTGTGTAAGGACAAGTCTTTACTCAGACATACAAAGCTTCTTAGCAAATATTTCATAAAATTTGTAAAGTACTATTGTATTTAATTGTGAGATTATGTTTAAGGGAGGCACTGATGAAGGCTGGGTATCCGAAATATGAATAACATTTAATCTGTATTCTTAAAGAACTCTCAATCTAATATAGCAGACGCAACTAACAATTCTACAGATTAATAATATTTGATGTACACAATATGCTATGAAGCTGGACAGCTAATAAGTGACATTTCTCAGACTCTTTTTCAGTTAGGATTCCAGATGTGATTCTGTTCGATGCATCTTGTGAGAAATGAATACAGAACTGAGCCATGTGAGGAGAGAGGAAAAATACATCGGGTCTAATTTGCTTGTACAGATTTGGCAGAGGCGATGTGTATGATTCTGGAGCTAGCAATTTCCTAAAACAGCAGCAGCGGCAGCAGCGAAGGTAATACAGTTCTGTGGTGATAATCAATGGCAACTGTCTCCTACAGCAATGATAGTGGGAACATTTCTAACCACAGTAGAAACAGAGCGCTTGTGAGGGCTGGAAGTTGTTCCAAGGAGCTGGACCTAGAGCTTGCCCCTCCAGTCCTTTCAGTGATTTTGTAAGCACTCAATTCCTTGTTTAGACCTCTTTTTGCCTGTACTAGACTGGATTCTGTATTATGCAACTGAACACTGACTGATGCAGTAATAAGAAAAGTTGTAAACAATTGAATTTCAAGAAAATGGGAATGTGAGGAGAGTTATATGAACTGGATGTATCTGAAGGCAGTGAGGATCTGGTTACTATTAGTGGACACTGTTAGTCCATGACACATAATGGAGAAACAGCTATTTAAAGTATCATCTACGGGGACTACCCTGGCGGTGTGGTGGTTTAGACTCCAAGCTTCCATTGCAGGGGGTGCAGGTTCGATCCTGGTCAAGGAACTAAGACCCCACATGCTGCACAGTGCAGCCAAAAAAAAAAAAATTCAACTATAGATTGCTAAGTTACTAAAATGTAAGTCAGAGACCATCTCTGCCATCGCATGGAGAGTCTCTCTGGGAATAAAGACAACAGAGGAAGGCAGAGCCAAGAGATGGCAAGGGATGGATTCTTATTGACATGATTTGAGTCCCTGGATTCAGGTCTATCCATAGACTTTTCAGTTACATGAGAAAATATATTCCATTTTTGCTTAAAAAAAGTTATCATCTTGGGTCATCTGGAATGAAGCGCCTATTAAAGGCAAGGCTTTGGTGGACCATCTGGCTGCTGCGTTAGACCATTATGGAAGATTCAAGGAATACAAGGGCAGGGACAGTGTAGGCTGCTTCTAACTGTGCTAGAAAAGTTATAGAAAATTATAGGCTCAAGATTTCAAATTTTTAGCTCAGGGCATGTTTAGAAAACCAGGGGTTTTCTATGATTGTCCTAAAAACATCCCTTATCTCTTATATAGATACAGGTCTAACACACCAAAAATTAGAAGCAGAATGTTTTTCAGTAAAATGCTGCATTATGACAGAGGTAGAATTAACAACCTCACTTGATCTCTGATGTGGAAGTTAGGGTACTGACTAGAAAAGTGTAGTATTCCAAAAATGGTGTCCTGTGTTGCCAAACTCCGCTGAGTGTCCCTTGCCTGAAGAGGCAGTTCCCTTCTTCCCCTGATGAGGCTGGTCTTACCTTTCTTGAAACCCAATAGAGACCTTATGGTAACCAGTCTCCTCCTACAATGAACAGGCTGACCTTGTAACCTATAGGATATTGCAGAAATGATGGTGTGTGACTTCTGAGACTAGGTCATAAGAGATATTGCATTTTCCTCTTTGTTCTCTCTTAGATATGGGGAAAGCTAGATGCTATGTCGTGAGGACACTCACGCAGCACTATAGAGAAGTCCACATGGTGAGGAACTGAGGTTTCCTGCCAACAACCAGCATTAACTTGCCAGGTAGTGAGTGAGCCATCTTGAGAGAAGATCCTTCAGATAACTGGGGCCTCATCTGACATCTTGACACCAACCTCATGAGAGAACTTGAGACAGAACCATCTGGCTATGCCATTTCCAGTTTCCTAACCTAGAGAAACTGTGTGAAATGCTTGTAATTTTCAGTTGCTAAATTTTAGGAAATTTGTTTACAGTAATAGATAATGTAGACCTCATCTTGCACAGGGATATCAATTCTCCTTCTTTTCTACCCTGTGTCTTCTCACTAACTCCAAACCTATAAACGGAGTCAGAACCTAGCATGCTCTAGGGGACCAATTACAAAGTAAATCTAGGAAGAGAAAGATTACATTCAAGAAGAATGGCAAGATTTTGCTAAGTTGCATTAGCAAAAAGCTGGGGAATATGTGTAGGAATAGATTATAAGGGTTCAGGACCAAGGAAAGAAGAATTTATTGATCTGAGAACACTTACCAGAGATTTTGGAGTCAAAGTACTAGTTTGGGTATCTAGGAGTGGTTCTAGTTATGCTTAGTTGGTTAATTGAAAACTAGACTCGACTGGTGACTGAAACTAAATAAAGTTGGGTTGCCATAAATTTCTTGTTATAATGTTGAAGACAAGCTCCAAAGTTTTGAGAAGAAAGCAACGTTGAAGAGGGTTGTTATTTGTATGAGATCACAGCCCCTGTATCCCCAGAAGAGCTTAGAGCACACATTCTCTTCACCGGAAGTGTCAAGAAATACTTTGTTGAGAACAGCATTAGCATCCCTGAACATTACTGTAATGGCTGTCCTCTAGGGATAAATGTTCCATGTGTTGCCATTGAAATGCCATTGAGGGACTTCCCTCATGGTCCAGTTGGTAAGACTCCGTGCTCCCAATGCAGGGGGCCTGGGTTCGATCCCTGGTTGGGGAACTAGATCCCACATGCATGCCGCAACTAAGAGCCCGCATGCCACAACTAAGATACCACATGCCACATCTAAGACCCGGTGCAGCCAAGATAAATAAATAAATAAATATTAAAAAAAAAAAAAAAGGAGAAATGCCATTTGGGCTTTCTATTTTCAATGATGGTAAGAGATCCTGAGATAGCAGAGGTGAGGTAGCAGAACATAACCACCATAAACACAGTGGGCACACTTACAATACAAAGTAGTAACAGAGTGGTAACTGAAAGCATCAATCTACAGAGATCTTTGGTGATGGTTAACTGATCATAGAATTTCTGGTACCAAAATAGATGAGTAGCTCCCTAAGGACTTAAATATTTGTGTAACTGAAAAACTCTAGGCTGGGAAAATAGAGGCCTGACTAGAGACACCATAAGAGTAACAGCCCTCACCCATCTCCTAGTCCTGGGAAATTCACAGACCCAGAGGCCTCTGAATACAGAGTATGCTAGGTACCCTCTGAGAAAGGACTTTGTCATAACATCAAAAGTATGATGTGTAGGGCTTCCCTGGTGGTGCAGTGGTTGAGAGTCCGCCTGCCGATGCAGGGGACACGGGTTCGTGCCCCGGTCCGGGAGGTTCCCACATGCCGCGGAGCAGCTGGGCCCGTGAACCATGGCCGCTGAGCCTGTGCGTCCGGAGCCTGTGCTCCACAACAGGAGAGGCCACAACAGTGAGAGGCCCACGCACCGCAAAAAAAAAAAAAAAAAAAAAAAAGTATGATGTGTAGATCTTTCTCCTACTCTTCCCCCAAAGGGATATACAGCTATTTGCTAGAGTAAAATTGTGCACGAGGGTTGAGGGAAGGAGAGAACCATCTTACCTTTAAGGGATTATTGAACAATCAATCCCTGGTGATCCAGAATACTATGCACACAGGACTCACTGGTTTTACTGTATATCCCCATCATCCAGTGGCGGCTGGCCTTTAGAACTCTTCAGTGGTCTTTGGAAGACTCAGTTCCAGCACCAAAAGGGAGGGGGACACTTTGCAAAGTTAGGTTGCTGTCCTATAGCAGAGATTAGCAAATTACAGTCGGAGGGCCAAACCGGGCCCACACCCTGTTTTTGTACAGCCTTTAAGAATAGCTTTTATACTTTTTAAGTGTTGTAAACAAAATCAAAGAATATGTGACAGATCCCATAAGTGGCCCTTAAAGCTAAAGCCTGGAATATTTACTATCTGGCCTTTCACAGGAAAAAGTTTGCCAACTCTTGTCCCACAGCATTATGTATTGTGAAGTAGCAACCAACAGAGTGCTATTTCTCCCTTGTCTACAGTACGCGAGCTGGGGAGCCCAGGAGTGAGATAGACAACTCCCACTATTATTACTTGCTAATTCACTCACAAAATGTCTTGTTTTCTATTCCCACGACTTTGAGCTTTGCCCATTTAAAGGCCCAAGGAAGGAACGTTCTCCCGAGAAAACCCAATCATGGTTCCACTTAATTGGAAGTTTATACTACTAATTAATTATTTTGGGCTCTTTTTGACATTGAAATAATGGGGGGGGGAAAAGAGATTACAGCATAGGCTGGGATGATTTATTCTTGCTATAAAGGGGAAATATGATCACTACAACATAATGGGAGCAAGGATGAGAATGTCTCAAACCCAGGGGATGCTTTGGGTCGCTTTCTAGTATTGCCATATACAGTGGTAAAAGTCAATAGGAGACTACAGCAATCCAATTCAAACAGAACCACCAAGGACTCATTCCTCAGGAATGAAGATCACATCATATGAAAATTTCAACCAGCTATGGATGCTGGCAAAATGAATATGGAATAGATGATGATGGAAGGATGTTGTAAACAGAACCTCAAGACCAGTTGTAGAAATGAGAACGTAGTAGTAATCCACCTCCTTTGTTCTGTTTTATATATATCTATTTATGTTAATCATTCCCACTGACTTACTCTCTCTCCTAGTTTATATAAAGTACATTTCTTGTTTAATTGTATTGTACTAATGTTAATTTATTAATTTTTATAATTGTACAATGGTTATTATATAAGATGTTAACATTATAGGAAGCTAAGTGAAAGGCATTTGTACCATTTTTGCAACTTTTCGGTAAGCCTAAATTTATTTCAAAATAAAAAGCTAAATAAAGCAAATTATCACGAAAACATATAGAATATATAACTTAGAAATACATATAATAAAGTGATGAAATTTCAGGTGCAACCTGGCAAAAATAAGACGCACTTACATAATGTTTGATTTCTTTATTTTTTTAATACATTAAGTGGCATTAAACATTTCTTCTAAACTACACCAGTCATACCAGGAATTTTTCGCTATTATTTTTTTAGTTATTGCTGCCCTACAATTTTCTGTTACCTCTTCTTTGGAATTATGAGAGAGATACTGAAATCTCTGTATTTATCTTGCATGTTTCTTAAATCACCTCTCCGGACGCGCAGGCTCAGCGGCCATGGCTCATGGGCCCAGCCGCTCTGCGGCATGTGGGATCTTCCCAGACCGGGGCACGAACCCGTGTCCCCTGCATCGGCAGGCGGACTCTCAACCACTGCGCCACCAGGGAAGCCCTTATATCTTTGTTCTTTTGAAATAATTCTTCAGCTTATTCTTTCATTTTGCTATTCATCAGAGTCTATTTACTGTTTAGACTGTCTTTTAATTTTTCAACCATCTTTAAAACTAGCTCTTTTTCATGAAAGTTAGATGCAATACTCTCTCATATTCTTCTGGGGATACTCCATATAAATATTAAATTTAAAAAAATATATGAGAGGGACTTCCCTGGTGGTCCAGTGGCTAAGACTCCGTGCTCCCAATGCAGGGGGCCCGGGGTCGATCCCTCGTCAAGGAACTAGATCCCACATGCCGCAACTAAGAGTTTGCATGCCGCAACTAAGAATTTGCATGCCACAACTAAGAGTTCGCATGCCACAACTAAAGATCCCGCATGCCACAACGAAGATATCGCACTTGACAATGAAGATCCCGTGTGCTGCAACTAAGACCCGGCACAGACAAATAAATAAATATTAAAAAAAAAATACATGAGAACAATGCTTGATACCACACCTAGTATGCACTAGATAAATATTAACAATTATTGTTTCCAAGATCCTCTGTTTATTCTAATAACTACTTGCTTGGGTGTTAGTTCTTTTGTTTGTTGACTGGTGTCACCCTTTCATGGTATTGGTCTTCCTTGGGTATTTGGTTGTTCTTGATTTTGTTCTCACCTTGGTATTCCTTGTTCTCTGTGCCTGAGGTAGTTTCAGTTTATCACAGTTTGCTCTGATGATTGTGAGGAAGGGATAAAATGTAATCTTGGACGGCGCATACCAGTGGCTGATAATTCTGTTTGTGAAATGAGGTTTCCTTTCCTGGATGTAGCCACCTGAAGTACTGCCTGACTTATCTGCCCCAAGTTTCCAGAGTCACTGTGACAGTCTAGTGTAAAATATCATTTCAGGATAACCTTAGCTTTGAAAAGTGAATGGACTGAGAAGCCAACCCAACCAGAGGTTTCAAATTCCATTCCCCAGTTACCCTTTATGGTTGTTCTAGGACATTGTGCCTTTCCCCCAGCCCACCCCCCAACTCCTTGTATCATTTACCTCTGACATTGAAGTCTTTGACTCTTGCTCTGCCATTCTGATCCCATCTGCCCTCTGACTTTCAGGGAATCCCCCAAGTTCCAAATCTGTTTATAATCCTAGGCCATGGTTTTTTTGTTTTTTGTTTTTTTTTAATAACTCTGTGTCCTGGTCACCTGGTAAACTCAGATTCATGCTTTTCATGTTTCAAGACTCAAACTGTTTTTGACTCTTTGAATCATACTTCTTTAACCATATTTCTTTTCTGAACTTAAGAGCTCCTTGTATACACTTCTGTTGTTATTTACAAATGTCTATGTCCTTTCCCATGACTCTCTGAATAAATTAACAATTGAAAGATACTCTCTCCAAAGGTCTATTAGTAACCCTAGTGTGTCCACAAGATTATTTTCCTTAGATAGTATTGCTGAGAGGTAACTTACACTTTGCAGGTTTTTTTAAATAATGAAAAATCTTATATCACTAATTTGGAGTTTATGGTACCGTGGAGCACGAATGAAAAACAGTTTAACTTGTCCTAGCTATGAAAAAAATGATTAGAATGAAAAATCCTAGGAAGAACAATTAGGATGGAGATGACTTTTTCTATCCTAGAGAACAGATTTTTAACACTTTAGAATCACTTCTAGACTCGTTTATGCTAACCCTATAATTATTCCTATATATTCATTGGGAGAAGAGTAGTAGATGGAAACCCTGTGGGCTCTGTAATCAGGCAGATGTGATTTGGAATCTCAGGTTTGCTACTTATTACCTTTGTGAAACTAGATAAGCAACTTGAACACTCTGAGCCTGTAGAAGGCAGCCTTCTAAAATGGCTCAAGGCGATCTTTCCCTCCTGGTATTCATGCCTTTGTGTAATATTCTCTCCTCTTGAATATGGGCTGGATCTAGTAACTTGCATTTTAAAAATTTTATTTATTTATTTATTTTTAATAATCAACAGAAATTTATTTCTCACAGTTCTGGAGGCTGGGAAGTCCAAGATCAAGGTGCCAGCAGATTCGGTGGCTGGTGAAAGCCTGCATCCTGGTTCACTAGTGACTTGCTTTAATGAACAGAACACAAGAAAAGTGATGGAATAACACTTCCAAAATAGGTTATAAAAGTCTGTGACTGCTGCGTTACTGGCACTCTCTCATTTGCTCACTTCGATGATGCCAGCTAGCATGTTGTAAGCAGCACTATAGAGAGGTCCACGTGTCATGGAGCTGAGGGCAGCCTCCCACTCAGTCCAGCAGCCTGTGAAAAACTGAATCTTGGCAACAGGAGTGAGCTTGGAAGTGGCTCCTTCCCCAGTGGAGCCTTGAAATGACTGTAGCCCTGGCCAATACCTTCATTGCAGCCGTGGGAGACACTGAAGCAGAGTCTGGAGCTAAACTGCGCCTGGATTCCTGACCTACAGAAACTGTGAGGAAATACATGTTTTTTACAGCCAATAAATTGTTATTCAACAGATAATACTGATGTCATACCTCACAGAGATATAATTAAAAAATGAATTAAAAACACCTGGCATCGTGTGTATGTGTGTGTGTGTATATACACACACACACACACAAAATGCCAGATGTAAGGATCTCTACCAGGCAATGTTTTGTTATAGCATTGTTGGTTATAGCATTAGTATAATGGTTTTTAATAATGCTATAGTTTTACAATGACTTTTGATACATATCTTATTTGACTCTCAGAGCAGGGATCTAAGTAAAACTGTGGTGTAATAAGAAATGTATGTGGTCTTAGTCCTGGGTTTCTGGCACAGAGCCATCCAAAGAAAACTCGGAGTTTCCTTAGTGATAGGAGCGCCTTTTGTCTTTCAGTAGGAGTCTCTTTTGAGCACTCTTGAGTTTATGCTAATGAGGTGACTTAGGGTGGGGCTCCTAGATAACCACGGGATGGGGCTGGTCACCAGAAAGACTAAGTGATTGGAGGGTTGGAACTTTCACACCCACCCACTGACATCTGGGAAGGGTAAGGTCGGGGAGGGCTACAGATTAAGCTCTATAGAAACTCTTGAACCACAGGAGTTGAGCTTCTGGGTTGGTGAGCACGTGGGCATGTGGGGAGAGTGGCCTGCTAGGGGGAGAGCGTGCGAGGGTGAGCTTGGAAACTCCGCACTCCCTCCTCTATATACCTTACTTACCCTATGCATCTCTTCCATTTGGCTGTTCCTGAGTTATAGACTTTTATAACAAGCCAGTAAATTTGAGTAAATGTTTCTCTGAGTTCTGTCAGCCACTCTAGTAAACTGAACAGGAAGAGGGGGTCATGGGAACCTCCAATTTAACCTGTACCTGCTATTGGTGTCTGAAGGAGGGTTGGTGGGGACTCTTGTTGGACTGAGCCCTTAACCTGTAGGATCTGACACTATCTCCAGGTAAACAGTGTCAGAATTGAATTAAATTGTAGGACTCCTCAGTCAGTGTCTGCTGAGAATTGGAAAACTGCTTGGTGGTGTTGTAAAAAACACATATTAGAAAAACAGAGACTAAAATATTACTCCTCTTTTACAGAGGAAGAAACTGAGCTTCAAGAGAATTTAAGTGACTTGTCTAAGGTTCTACAACTAGAACGTGTCAGAGCTGAGATTCAAACCTAGCCTTTCCCCATCATTACCATCTCGACATCTAACACTTAACGAACAACTCTTAGGTGTCAGACATTATTCTAGGTCCTGAAAATACAGAGGTAGATAAGAAAGTCAAGGTCTCTGCCCCCATGGAGTTTACATTCTGCTTTATGCAATTGGAAATGAAAATTAAAATGTTTCATTATTTAAATCTTTCCTATGTTTATTTTGGAGTAGTGTGTTTTCAATATTTTATGACTTGGAAATGCAACGTTTCCTTTATCATCAACTTTGTCCTGATTTGAGTAAATTTCACTAGCAGTGATGTAATACAAAGCAGAGGCATGGTTGTGTGTTTCAGTATTTGATTGGCTAAGTACTAGATAAATCCTCCATACCTACACCAAACAATTCTTCACTGATTTTCATAAGTTTGTGTCTTGAACTTCAGGGCTTTGTTTCATAAGCTCTATTCATTTCTCATGTTTTGGCCTAAAGTTTAGTTGATGAAAGTCTGCTTTTTTCCTTGAATACAAAATTAAGCAAAAATAGAATAGGTACAGTTTATTGGTGTTGCACAATTTAAGGAGTGACGGACTTATCTGATGTTTGCAGGAACACTGAGACTATCCTAATTGGTAGTCAATATATTGTGAAATCATTAAGACTCAGAACTTCAAGCCCATAACAAACTATAGCTCTTTATTGTATCTGACTGGACACTGAAGCCTTGAGAGTAGCTTGTTTTCTAGAACAAGTACACAGTTTGACTGTCAGAAAGAAAACTGTTTCCAAAGCCTTCCTGAAAAGGGATGTCATATTGGCTTAGTTCCTGATGACAGCTGTCTGGTTGATTCATGGTGCTTTGATCGACCATATGTATATTTAAAAGCTGGGAGGGCTACGTGAAAAGTGAGTTGCTGTTAAAGTGGATGCATTCTAGAGCGATTCTCACTGCTGCCTCTTGAAATAGGTGCTTCGTTGAGAAAGAAAATGGTGTATGAATGTTTCTGAGTGTATCTGGGAGCCTTTTAAAGACTCCAGAAGTACTTGATGATTGACAGTACAATGTACCATGACTTTTTACTTTACTTTTCATTTATACATGTAGAATAGTAAAAATAACATTTTGCATTTTAAAACCCCTCTCTAAACCCAAAGTACTTCGTGTTAGGCACTTAATTCTTCCATAGCTGTAACACGGTTATATAACCTACCTCAGAATTAACTGCCTAAGACCCACAAAGTGCTCTAGAAATGGATATCCAGAGTGACTTTTAAAATATTGTTTTAGTAGCATGGAGAAAAGCCCTGGACTAAAATCTTACTCTGTCATCCCAGGCCAACCCCAATGCTGTACCATTCAGACCAGAGTTCTCTTTACATTATTTTGGGAAGAGAGGTAGGGGCTACTTTATATGAAGTCTTGAAATCATTAAAAATTAAGTTAACAAATAGTTCCAACAGTGAAATCCTAAGGATGAGTGAGTCTCTTTTGCTTCTCTACCCTCTAAGAATTCTGGGATCCTCTTCCTTGAGGGACAGGGGAAGGATAGGAAAGAGTTACGACACCAACAAGGACATGATTTAGCAGCCAACTTGAAGAGTTACTAGATAAGGCTTGGAGACTCAACATTCATCCCTTCATTCAATAAAAACATAATGAAAGCCAAATCTGGGTATTTTTATACATCATAAGTCTTTGATTAATGCACTATATTTCCTTATAAGAAAAAATAATCAAAAGATAATCACCATTATATTTTGCATGCCCTCAAATTTAGATAGTTGTCAAGTTTGTGCCACAAAACAGTGCCATAAGGAGTATAGCATGGTGCTTTATGGGATAAAAAGAGGCCCAATATATGTTCCCTCCTTTTAAGAGTGGAGATGGAGACTCTTTCAATTAACATGTACATTTTCCAAAGTGGGGTCTCTAAGGTTCTGGGTCTTCTCAGAAGTATATGAAGGTCCCAGTGTCATCCAAACTCTGAGCTCTTCAAAAGAAAGGGTGGATATCATGTACTAATGGATTTAAAATACCCCAGGTATAGTCCTCAATGCCCTCACACATTTACAAATACCCCTTGGAGATGGTATCCTAATCCCCACCCCCTTCTCCCCTGTGAGGACCACAATGCCTTCCCATTGTACTTGAAATAAAATCCAAACTCCTTATATTGGCCTCTAATACTCTAAATAATTTGGTTTCTTCCTACCTCTTTGACAATTTTTACCACACGCACAGTGACATGTGTGCATTACTCCAGATGTTTAATCTTCCTATTCCTCAAACACACCAAGCTCTTTCTGTATACGGGTGTTTGCACTTGCCTTCTCTCCATCTGGAGTATTCTTTCCCCAATCTTCAACTGACTGGCTCCCTCTTATCACTCAGGTTTTGGCTGAAATGTCACTTTCTCAAAGAGACTATCTCAGATTAACTCAGTTAACATTCTCCTTCATTAACCTATTTACTTAATAGTGCTCAATAGTTTGTCTTTCCCACTAGAATGTAAATTCTTGAGAGTAATGACACCTTTACTCCCTTTTCTTAGTGTTGCTGTGGATTCAGTCTAACTTTGATATTTCTTTCAGCATGTCTGTGGACTTTTAGGAAGGTAAGAGTCAAATGTAGGCATTTAGATCATCACCTTACACCTGAAGTCCCAGCTTGTTTGGGGAAGGGTTTATTTTGCTCAAAGGTATTTGTCAAGAAAGCCTTGTGAACTGCGATTTTGCCTTGTCAACACATAACTCTTCTGAGAAGTTAAAACAATCTTGTAGGGAACTTGTTTACAATTTTGACAGAAAACAGCTTTGAAGATAGAGGACCACTCAAATTATTTCTGGCTGATCATTTCCCCTACAAAGCATATGACTTATTAAACATAAAAAATTTTTAAAAATCCCATCACATTTATCAGGGTCTTTGACAAGTTAAAGGAAAAATGAATAGATTTGTTTTCAAGGTTAATTTCTAATTTGAATTACACACCCGATTCATAACTAGGCCAGCCTAAACTAATACGTAAAATCCATTTATTACCAAGTTGTCCCACGAAGAGAAATGGCATTTTTGATAATATCTAATAATGTCAATACATGTGCTGATTTAGTTTCTGGTCTATAAAATATTACCAGTGGCAGAGTTTTGAGTGATAGCACTATGGTAGATGGCAGAATAACCAGAGATCAGACTATTTCAGTTTGGGCTGGGACTCATCATTGCAGCTAAGTTTACCAGTAAATTCTAGTTTTATATTGCTTTCCCTTTAGACCACTATATTAGTTAAGATGATTTTGTCTATGGTAATAGAAAATCCAATGTAAAGGGTCTTAAACGATAGTTTTATTGGCCTGGGCAACAAAAAAATTAAAGGCAGGAATGTGATCAAGTTTGGTTCAGTCAGGGCTCTGGTTTAATTTCTAATTTTTTGGTTGTGCCCGCCCCTATGTATTGGCTTTATCCCCATGCTGGTAGCTAAAGAGTTGCAGCAATTCCAGGCCTCCCAAGTACACAGGATATTTATCTCTTCATTAAGAGTGAGGAAGCAACTTTTGTCAAAGCCCCTGTAATACTGCTCTTGCTTTTCACTTGCCTGTATTGGGTCACATGCTATTCCTGGGCCAGTTACTGTGGCCAGAGCAATACTATGCCTTAACAGGCTTACAGCCAGGTTCCTTGAACAATTTTTGTAAGGGCAATGGCATTACACTCACTGGTGCTTTTCAAACAGTGGATCAGGACCTAAGAATGGGTCATACAATTAATCTTTGAGTTTTCATCATTAAAAAAATTAAATATATTTGGGATTACATTGCACATACAAAGGATTAGTACTGTTCTATGAAACTCTGGTGCTCACACATGCCCACACCTAGATTATATTGTAAAACCTGTTTGCTATGTGAATTGGGGTCAAAAAACTATCTTAGACAAAACAAGTCCACTCCTGAAGCTGGAGACAGATCAGCTTTTACTTAAGTATATGGATTATGTAGGGGAAAAGTGGATACCTGAAAGAAAATCAGGGTACAACTTGGGAGAGGAAAATAGATGCTGGGGATTAGTCAATAATTTCCACTGTAACCTGCCTGACGCTTGAGTTATGCCTTCAACTATACTAGGTTTCAACACAGTCATAAACAAACATATTTTAGTTTTTCCAATGTACATTTCCCTTCCAAAAAAGCACTTCATTCCTTTCATCCAGTAAGTATCCACGATGGGGCAATTTATAAATTTTATCATTTGGTTGTTGGAAAACATTATGGTACAAGACTAATGTAAAAAGCTTGACTTATGGGAATTCCCTGGCGGTCCTGTGGTTAGGACTCTGTGCTTCCATCACAGGGGGCACAGGTTCGATCCCTGGTTGGGGAACTAAGATCCTGCAAGCCACGAGGCACAGCCAAAAAAAAAAAAAAAAAAGCTTGTCTTAACCATGTCCTACTATCTAGCACAAGGAACTATAGTCAAGATCCTGTGATAAACCGTAATAGAAAAGAATTTGGAAAAGAATGTATATATATGTATAACTGAGTCATTTTGCTATACAGCAAAAATTGATACAACATTGTAAATCAACTATATTTCAATAAAGAAAAAAAAAAAGGCTTGGCTTCCAAGGGAAAAATCCACATATTTCAAAAAACTGAGCACATCTTATCATCACCCTAATCTTTATTTAGGTTAAAATTTTTAACTTATTTGACAAGAACGTTAGAGCTCATTCTAGTTCAACCCCTTTCATTTGGTAAGCGAAGAAACTAAGGCCAAGAAAGAAGGATGAACTTATCTAAGGCAATTAATTAGTTGAAGAACACAAGTCTCTTGATAGCTGCTTCAGAAGTCTTTCCATTGTAACTAATTAACAGTGCAGTTATTACCAACTTTAACAAATGAAAGTAAATAACTTGCATAAGCTCCAGAGGCACCTAGATTTACATAGCTGTTGGATTCTTTCAAGAGTTGTAGGTGAATTATATTTTGGAGAGTAAAATTGCATTTTTAAGGAAACAGGGGGCTTATTAATAAATGCTGCTTTGGGCAGTCAAAAAGATATTTGTGACTGTGATACATGTTCACAGCAGTATTATTCACAGTAGCCAAAGACAGATATAACCCAAGTGTCCATTGATGGATGACTGGATAAACAAAACGTGTATACATACACACACACACACACACACACACGAAAACTATTCAGCCTTAGAAAGAGGAAATTCTGGCACATGCTACAACATAGATGAACCTATTTATAGCTGTGTGAAATAAGCCAGACTGAAAAGGATAAATACTGTATGATTCCACTATGAGGTCCCTAGAGTAGCCAAATTCAGAGACAGAAAATGCAAATAATGAGTGCCAGGGACTAGGGGAGGAGAATGGGGGGGTTAATGTTTAATGGGGACAGTTTCAGTATGGGAAGATGAAAAAGTTCTGGGGACGGATGATGGTGATGGTCCTTAATGCCATTGTATACTTAAAAGTGGTTAAAATGGTAAATTTTGTGTAATGTATATTTTCCTACAATTAAAAACAAAAAAGAAAACCTTGTACAGAGAAAAAAAAAAAAAATGCTGCTTCTGAAGTCTTTGAAAGACAAAGAATAGTTACTGCCTTATCTGTTTAAGTTGAAGCCAAGAATTTTAAAGCTAATTTTCATAATGTTATAGTATGAATTATATTTCACCTTAATACCTTACCTTTTAAGTTAGGGAATTCAATTCACTGAGCACTTACAGTATTACTAGAAATTTGCTAAATCTATGAATGATCCCAAAGAAGTCTAAACTACAAGAGATTACAATTTGTGTATTTATATACGTGTGGTACTAGGGCAAGATTTACATAGGAAACAATCCTCATTAAGAAATCAAGACAGGCGGAAGTGGGGTGGGGGAGGGAAGGATTGAGAGTTTGGAATTAGCAGATGCAAACTATTATATATAGGATGGATAAACAACAAGGTCCTATTGTATAGCACATGGAACTATATTCAATATCCGGTGACAAACCATAATGGAAAATATGAAAAGTAATATATATAACGGAATCACTTTGCTGTACAGCACAAATTAACACAACACTGTGAATCAACTATACTTCAATAAAATTTTTTTAAAAAGACAAAAAAAAATCAAGGCAATTTCAATTACACTTGACCCTTGAACAACATGGGGGTCAAGGGTGCTAACCTTCCGCGAAGTTGAAAATCTGCGTATAACTTATAGTCACCCCTCCCTATCTGCGGATTTAACTAACCATGGGCCATGTAAGCACTGTATAATTTACTACTGAAAAAAATCTGGGTATAAGTGGACCCATGCAGTTCAAACCTGTGCTGTTCAAGGATCAATTGTACTTGAATTATAGGGATTAAAAGTGGGATAATGTATATAAAATATTGTACATTGGCTATACCTCAATAAAACAAAAAACCCCCAAAGTGATAAAGAGAGATTCCTGATAATATCATCTAAACAAAGATCCAATCATCCCTGAGGCTACTGCAAACACTGACCAATAAGTAAAACTTTCTGACTTGAGTAAGTTTGATTTGGGTTTCTATAAATTACAACTGAGAGCCTTGACTAATACAAGAAACATTTGTGGTTCGTATTTTTATTCATGGAGAATGGGTTGCCAACTAAATTAATTTCAGAAACAGGCAAAAAAAAAAAAAAAGTGGGAGAGCCCTTTTGGATTGGATACATTACAGGAACTTCACTGTTTCATGCAGGCAAGAAGGGGAGCTGTCATTTGAGGTTGCCATGTTATTTAGCCCCCAAATATCTCTTGCAATATTAAGTAGAACGCCACCCATTTCTTCCTTTAGAGTTTTCTTTTGTGTGACGGTGTTTGTCAGCCTTCCCTCTACTTCTAGATAGAGCCTCTAGTATTTGGAGCCTTAGGGAGTACTGGCAGAATGGTAACCAAAGGTTTTTGGAGGTACAAAATAAAGGGAATCTGAGTGCTCAAGATTTACTTTGCTTTGGTTTTATTTAAGGAAGGTTGATTCTGAAGGGTAGGTAGAGTTTAAATATAAAGGGAAAGAATCTCCTCTTTTGGGATTCAGTCATGGTAACTACAGTGGGTTAGAGTAATAAAGAAGTTGCTGTCTGGAACTAGATTGCCCGTCATCCAGCAGGTACAAGACCTACCTTTAGGTACAAAAGTCTGTTCTCACTAGCTGCACATGGTACCCATAGGTTAGTCCTGATAGGTTATAGAACAGGTCAGTAGTTGACATCAAGAACCAAGTTGGGTAGTGCCGGCATTAAACAGGTCTAGTAGCAGTTAGCAGTGTCTCAGTCAATAGATTTGGGTTTCAATGCAGAAAAGCAGCCTCTCAGAGAAGGTGGTTAGGGGTAAAGGACTAGAAAGCGAGAGGTCTTATATCTCAAGAGGCTTACATCCTGGACAGATGACCTAAGCAGAGGCTCAGGTTCAGCAATCACACAGGGAGTCTGGTTACCACACTTGAGGCACCAGCCAAATGTACACATCATGGCATTGTACATACTTCTTGAAATAGCGTACCTTTAATTCTGGGATCAGCTGACAAAAAGTACTGCATGTATGAGTATCATGAATCTTTCTGGAGAATTAATTTTACTTGATAGCAATTTAATCCCTGTTACATATTTTTATACTAAAACAAGCAGTCATGCTTTGAAGTAGATGGCTATTTTGGATGAATTTAGACAAGAAAGCACAGATTTCAAAGAAATGCCCACATCTTATTAAGGAGTTTTAGCTATACTCCCAAGTCATTTTTTGATGCTCTTAGAAAAGTTTGAAATGCAACGAAGGCAAAAGTACTGTCAGAAAAGGCCACTTTAAACTAGGTTCTGCTACTTGTGTGACCTTGGGCAAATTCAGAAATTACCTAATCCCATAGGATTGTTGTAAGATTACTGATAACACACAAGCATCTAGCAGAGTAACTGACAGGTACATAGGTGCTTAATGTGACAAAGGAGAAAAAGCCTGGGCTAAAAATACTTAACCTTGCTGCCTCATATTAGGTCAGGTCCTATATAGCCTGTTAGATCTCCACACAGAATAAAAACTCAGACTGGAAGTGTGAGTGTGGAGTGAAGTTTGACTGGAACATGGCTGGATATGGCAAGGAACTAATGTAAGTCACTTATCTATTCCTGATTACCCACTGTTAGATTTATATACATAGTCATTTTATCTTAATAACTCTTTAAAGAAGGCATAATTACAATTTTACAAATGAGATAATAGGTTCAGAAAGGCTCAAATTGACCAAAGTTAAAGAGCTAGTTAGGGAATTCCCTGGTGGTCCAGTCGTTAGGACTCCGAGCACTCACTGCCGAGGGCCTGGGTTCAACACCTGGTCGTCGGGGAACTAAAATCCCACAAGCTGCTCGGCATCGCCAAAAAAAGAAAAAAAAAAAGCTAATTAAGTAGTGGAGCAGGTACCTAAGCTTAATCATTCTATCACATTCTACCTTAGGGAGGGGAGGTTCTCCTCTTCCCCAAAATGGGGAGTGGGTTTGAATGAGTGAGATTAAATAAATAATGGCTATCTAGTAGTTATATGGTAGGTCTTGACTATAGAAATAACACAAAAAACATTTAACCCTGAGTTGGTGAACTGTGTTGGGTGATGTGACATGGAAGAGAAGACTAGAGGCAGGAATGTCAGTGAGAAATCTTTCATAGTGGGCTTCCCTGGTGGCGCAGTGGTTGAGAATCTGCCTGCTAATGCAGGGGACACGGATTCGAGCCCTGGTCTGGGAGGATCCCACATGCCGCGGAGCAACTGGGCTAGTGAGCCACAACTACTGAGCCTGCGCATCTGGAGCCTGTGCTCCACAATAAGAGAGGCCGCGATAGTGAGAGGCCCACGCGCCACGATGAAGAGTGGCCCCCGCTTGCCACAACTAGAGAAAGCCCTCACACAGAAACGAAGACCCAACACAGCAAAAATTAATTAATTAATAAACTCCTACCCTCAACATCTTAAAAAAAAAAAAGGAAATCTTTCATAGTATTCTAAGAATACACTGATAGCGGTTTCAAGTCCAATCATCTTCAAGTACAGTAAAGCCTCGTTAATTTAGACTATAGTATATTGAATCGGCAATAATCTATACACAAATTGAGAAACAAAGAAAATCTGAAAATATTCTTCACACTCCCTCCACCTCCCCACCAGTTCAACTCGAATCAAAGCTCTGACATTCCCCAGTAACTTCTCCTTAATGGCCACACTAAATTCTAGGTAATGGAATGACTGAGCCCAAACCACAAAGAGTAGCATTCTATACACGATAGCATACAAATATAAGCTACCATGCCCTCTTCCATTTTTTGTTGGTTCACCTTCACCAACATTTTTTCCTTTATTTAGCATCTACTTTAGTAAGGTCTTCTGCCAGATAATGGAGACATAGAGCTGGATAAGATCATATAACAGCTCAGTCCAATAACACTGGAAATTATGAGACCACCAAGCAGTTCACAGCTGAGACATATACAAAAAATAGGGCCAAATAGAAAGATTTAGAGAATGAAAGTACTGAAGATAAATTAAGTCAAAGGGTTGAAAAGCAAATAGGAGTCTGTCAGGAAGCAAGGAGAAGGAATGGTTTTTTGAGACCTGAAAGCATAATACAGTGATATGTTTAGGCAAGAAGGTCCCTGTGATTGGAGGGTTACAGGGTGGCATGCTTAGAAACATTGGTAGCGATTAGCTCCTAAAAAGATACATCATGCTAGGAAACTGGGACTTTTCCTTGTGAATCAATATTTCCCACAGTCATGACCATGGAACCCTTTGAAATTACGTGAAGAAGAAATACCAACAGTAGTACAGGTTTAAATTTTTGATTCTTTACCTTTCTTAAAATCTAAGAGGTATAAAAAATTTGAATCATTTTTTTAAAACCCCAAGATATCATCAGTGAAGTAAATCATCTTTTATTTTCATCTTATATTTGGTTATCAAGAGGCATGCAAAACCCTCCAATTTTAATGAGAACAGTGTTTTTGTGTCTTTTTGTCACATATCCGCTTAATATTAGGTGTAATGTTGCTAAGTCGGATCCGCATGTGAGGTGCAGCATCGAGTCTTTTCCTGTATTTTGTTTTTGTTGCAGCATAATATGAAAATCCTGTCTCACACAGGTGCATTGTAGCAAAAGGAAGAAGTACACGAACTGCACGCCTTGCAACACTTGGGTACTCTTGAATTAGGCTACTCCAAAAATCATTTAGTGAAAGTTCACTGAAATTTTGTTTCACTTGAGAATCAGATGTTAAATCAATCAGGCTCTCGTAGTCCCGTGCTACTAATGAGGCTGGTTTAACAGTTACTGTAAATGGATTTCTAACCCAAGCATTATTGTCATTTGTTACAGGAAAATATTTTAACAGAGTAGAGCGCAAACCCCTTAGGTGGTGCACTATGGCACTGCAAATATCTTTATCAACTGTAGAATTAATTTCAGTCAAAAAGTCACTGAGTGTAGGAAAACAATCGAAGTTTTCTTCTTCAACAGATGAGGCCCAAAATTCCAATTTTCTTAACAATGATGACATTTTATCAAATACTGTGAACACTGTCACATTTTTTCCTTGCATTGACAGATTAACCTCATTTAATTTAGTAAAAATATCTGCAAGATATGCAAGTCTTAGCAGCCAAGATGAATTTGTTAAACAATCAGACAGTCGAAAAGCAGAATCCATGAAAACCAATAGTTCACGACGAAGCTCAAAAAGTCTTACAAGAACTTTACCTCGGGAAAGCCACCTCACCTCTGTATTTAGAAGAAGGGCTGTGTGCTGGGCACCCATTTCTTCACACAAAATTTTTAGTAGTCTGGATTGATGTGGTCGAGCTTTAATATAATTGATGATTTGTACGGCCTGATCTAGCACATTTTTCAGAGATGCAGGCATTGTTTTAACTGCTAGTGCATGTCTATATAACAGGCAGTGACTACTGGAGCTTTCGGGAGCCACATATTTTATCAAGGTGACAGCCTCAGCAATTTTCCCGTCCATTGCCCTGGAAGCATCACTACAAACATCAACACATTTTTCCCATTCAATTTCATGTTTCTGCATAAAACTGTTAATGCAGTTGAAAATTTCTTCACCAGTGGCATTACTCTGCAAAGACTCACATAAGAGTAGGTCTTCCTCAATAGATTTATTAAACCTGTAACGAACAAACACAAGCAGCACAGCAAGTCCTGAAACATCAGCTGATTCATCTAGTTGCAGTGAAAACCCATCACAAATTTTCAGTCTACAAACAAGCTCTTCTTCAATGTCAGCAGCTAGATCCTTAATTCGACGTGCAACAGTACTGTTTGATAGTTGTACTGCATCTATTTTTTTACTATACTGTTCGTCAAACATCCGCATCACCACATCTTTTGCACAAGGCTTGATAAGCAATTCTCCAATAGTATGAGCCTCTCCACTCAGGGCTATATGGTAACTTACATTGTATGATGCTTCTGTAGCACTTTCATTATCTGTATTGACAATTTTAGGTGCTGGGGGTTTATTATTTTCAGGTGAATCAAGATGTTGCTTGAAAAAGCTTATGTCTTTGTCTTTGTATGCAGCATGTTTAGTTTCCAAATGTCTTCGAAGCTTACTAGGGGCCAAAGAGCTATTTGATAAAATTTTCTTACATAATACACACTGGGCATGAGGTGCATCTCTATTTCCAAAGTAAGTAAATCCAAAAGACAAATAACTTTCATCATATTTTCTTCTTTTTGGTTTCTTACTAAATGTTGTTATTTTGTTGGAATTGGACATAAATTTGACCCTGGAAAGCTCACCTTCTGAATTTTTAGAAACGGCAGGCTGCAACTGCTCATCTTCACTCTGTAATATTCCAACCTTTTGATCATTTGATTCAGACACAATTTGATAACAAAAAGATTCTACTTCTTGTTTAAGACTTCCTTGTTTCAGCAACAGATCCATAGGCAATGAATTTGTGGTACAAAACATGGTTAATTTAGAATAAACATTGAGTATCACAAATGTGTTGAAATTATAAGACAGGATACACAGAAGATGAGCAACCATCAAAGAGATGATATATAGCAACACATCAGTTAATTTGTAAGTGCTGCCTATGCATCAACGCGCAGATGGAACATCACACGTTCGTGTATCAGGTGATCTCTCATTCGACTTCCTGGTGCTCTCAGGTATGGCACACCTTTTCTTAAAGGTAGATTATCACATAAAAATAAAAGCTATAGAAATGAGTTTAGTAGTCTTAAACTTACATTTAAAAATAAATTCTAAAAGAAGAAACTATTGTTAGCATTGATCTTTTTCTCACAATGCTTATTAACTTAAGATAACATTAATCTTCTATAAAACACAGTATGGGAACCACTGGACTAAGAAATAATGAGTTGATAAATGCATTTTTAAGGAAGGGACCTTGAGGTCCCATGGCAGGGTTGGCAAACTTCTCCTGTAAAGTGCCATACGGTAAATGTTTTTTACCTGATGGGCCGTATGGTCTCTGCTGCCAACTACTCAGCTTTGTAGTTGTAGCATGGCAGCAGTCATAGACAAAACGTTAAAGAATGGGCAAGTTGTGTTCCAATAAATCTCTATTTATAAAAACAGACAGCGTGGGGCCATAATTTATCATCCCCTTTCATGATATACAGTATCTTGGAATCTCTTCTAGCTTTCTGATGCCTACTGCCATTAGATACATTCACTGTTGACACCGTCATACATCTTAAGGCTCCTTTCAGGGCTAGTAATTATTCTGATAAGCTATGTCAAAAACACAAACAGTTCAAAGTTTTGCAAGACACAGAATTCTGGTGTATCTAAACACTGTGTGTTAACATTGAAAAATAAACTGTAAACCAAAAGTTAGCTACTATTTCTCTGGACTTAAATTACATAAATATTTATATTATCCAAAATAAGATTCATTCAAAATAATGCATATATTTTACTGATTACTCTCCATCCCATTACTCTAGGTGAAGGCTTAACGAAGACCTAAAGAAAACTCTCATTTAAATAGGTTTATTCCTCATATAATAGTTTTTTAAAAGCATAATTAAATGGAAGGGTAATGCAAATTTTAGGACCTCTGATGAATACCAGCCTTATAAGTTAAGGCATTCAAATTTAGTGTCTACCTAAATATAGCTAGTTTGATTTAAAGTTTGAGTTAAACTTTATGATTTGGCTCAGAGTAAGCTTTGGATTCTCGTATCAGATCCTGAATTAAAATGGTTTTATCAGTAACAGCTAGAGGGTAAGATACCTGAAATGAGGAGCACTCCCTTCTGCAATCACTCTCTCCACCTTGGCAGCTTGAAACGCAGACGCTTCAAAAAAAATGAAATTAAGGGATAGGGTGGAAGGGGAGTAACCAAAAGCCTAGAATGAGAAAAAATAAAATTAGACACTACAAAAGGAGAACGAACTATACACCTCTAAGATGACCATTCTTTACAATTTATTTTAGAGCCAGGCAGTGCAAATGATTCTTCACTGCAATGCAGATCTTAGACTGAAACAGAAGATGCCTAACATAGTAAAAATGTTAATATTTTCGTCCTGTTTAATACCCTGGTAATTTCATTATTTTGTAACGCTCCCCCATCCACTGACTTCAAAGAAAAACATTAAAAACTCTCAGAAGCGAAACCTAACTTTTAAAAGTACAGCCACACCTTAGTGTCTCTAAAACTAAGCACTGAAAGTAATCTAAAATGGAATTATACATGGAAGGGTTACATGAACTATGCTTTTTTGTTACAACCACTCTTGTCTCAATAACCAAGCTCCTTAACTTACTAATGTTTATTGAGTGATCACTGTTTACTATGTGCCAGTAACTGCTAAATCCTTCCTAGATTAGGTCACTTAATCCTCAAAACAAACGTGAGAGTCAGGGACTATTATTAAAAACCCCCCTTTAGGGATGAACAAATAGATACAGAGAGGCTAAGTCACCTGCTAAGTTAACACATCTGTGAAGAACTCAGAACGGAACCCAGAAAGTTCGACTGCAGAGCCCACGTGCCTAGTCACTGCTTGTGTGTCCCTGAATACTCTTAATCTCTCAAGCACTAAAAAATCTGTTACCAGGAGTTGGATGGTGCAGAGAGAAATGAATTACAATGGGTTACAACTGCCAGAAAGTCGAGGGTCTCAAACTGGCAGCAGGAGAAAGCCCTACATCTTCATTCCTGGGAGCGAAAGAGTAGACCGTCCTTTCACAGTCCTGAATGCGCTTTAGCTGCCGAGAACTTCATGGAAACGCTGGGTGACCTCAAAATTTAGGATTCCTCTCCCCTGCTACCAGAGACGGACACGACGGAGTGAAAACGCTTTGTTCGGAGGGCCTCAGTTCCACCTTTTCAGAGGTGCTTCCCCGAATCTCTCGAGGACAAAGAGACTGGACTCCCTAAAGCTTCTATTCGACTCCCTGAAAAGGGGCGGGGGGAAACCTCATCTTTTGTCTCTTCGGCTAAGGTGACAGGTAGCACCCTCCATTCAACCCCCACCCTAAGGCGGTTCCTGCTCTGAACAATACCCGTGGGGCAGGAGGGCTGGGTAGGAGTGCAGTCCATTCATAAGCCGAGGCAGGAGGTGGGCACAGACACTCCGTCCAGCACCTAAGTGCTTTTTTCAACGGTCACCTCGATGGGCGGCCCGGCCACCTATCCCTCGGCTGCTCCTTGTCACAGGAGCGCGCTGCCCACCACAGCTGGGGGGCTGGCTTCCTGTGGGCGTCCACCCTCGCCTACGGAACTGCTCTCGCGTCCCCGGGCGGTCGCCTCAGCTAACAACCACAGGAAAACGTCTCAGCACCCGCCGCTATCTTTCTCCTTCATCTCCATCAGTGATGGAGAGAAGGGTCTCGGCTGCGGCTGGGCTGCGGAGCAGCGCCGCGGTCCCCAGCTGAGCCTGCGGCCGCCATTTTACGAAGCTCACGGCAGCGGCCATTTCAGAGCGCACCACTCAGCCGCCGCGGCGGCTCTGGTCCTCACCTTCACCGAGGCCTGAACGGGGTCAAGAGCCAGTCGTCGCGGACTGGAGGGGAGAGGGGGGAAGGGAGGAAGGGGAGAAATGAAAAACAAAACAGAGGGAAGAAGGATTCGGGGGGCCGGGCGATGCTCTCAGCTCAGGGATATCGCCTATGCCACCTCCATAGAGATCCAATTCGCGGCGGGCGCGGTAGCTCCTCTGAAGATAAATTTAGCACTCCGGGGCACCCGAACTTACTGTCTCCTTGAGCGACTCCGCCGCCGCCCAATCAGCGCCGGAGTTGCTCCCCGACACCAATCCGCGCTGAGCAGTGGGGTGGGACCAAAGCAAAGGACCAAGCTCGGTTGAGGCGTTGCCCAGCTGCCGTTGCCCCTGGCAGTCTGGAATCTTGAGCTCGAGGAGGCTGAGTTGAATGGCAGACGTGAAGCGATTGTTTTCAAATTTCCCTGGGCCAGAGCAGCCCAGGCATTTGTTTACAGTGTAGAGTCCTGGGTGCTGTGAGATAGCATTTGTGATCCTGTAGGGCTGGACTGGCTTTGAGAAATCTGCGTATCCACAAGCACTGGGGCTCTGCCCCGGCGGCAGATTTGAGTGGATTCGCGGAGTCTCGGCTGCTGGTGCTTTCACGCCCTCTTTGTTCCCCGAGCCGCACCCCAGGCCCAGATTGCGCAACCGCCTCCTCTTTTCCTTGTTTTCTCACTGGAATCGGGGCAGAAAACTCCCTCTCCCTTCCCCACCCCTCCCCGACGCTGGCGTGTCGGGGGCCCCTAGTGCGCAGAGCTGGGAGCTGAGCCTGATCTTGCCGGGGCGCTGCTCTCGGGTGACCCCACATGGGGTCGGGGAGCCGCGTGTTACAGCAGCGTCTCCGCAGCGTCAACGGGAAAGAGGCCACTTCCTGTGCCTTTGCACCCCTCACTGGTGGCTCCCTCCTCGGAGGAACGTCCAGCGCTCTGGAACACTCAGTTTGCTAGCTGTAGCATCGGGTGTTGTAAGCCCATTTCTTCTACGCCCATCCCCTCTTTTTAAAAACAACACAGCAAAAGGCTTCGGGCTGTGTATTCGGGCTGTGTGAGATCCGTCGTGGCGACCTGCAGTCTGTTTTTCCAAACTGGCATCTTAAAATATGTACGCTTCTTGGAGGGAATTTGTTAAAATACGCGTAGCTTTAAACAGTGGGTCCTATTGTTTGCAATATTTTAGATTTTCGAGGCCCCATAGAAATAGCCAAATGAAAGTTGGATCTTGTTTTTAGGCGCTGCACCAATGACAGAAAATTCCCAACTTGTGGTCAAAAGCAAGGGCAGCTTTTGTTTTTCTTAAATATGCTCTTCTTTGATATGCGAATAAATTTCTTAGGCGTTGAAAGAAGTCTAACCTTTTATTTAACAGAATTTTCAGGAGGACTGAAAAGGATGATTTCCTAGGACTGATCATAGATGTTAACATTTGGTCCTAAATGCTTTAAAGTCATTTCAGCATCTTCAGAACTTTGCCCTATGGTAGGCTATCCATATGTTTTTATTATCATTTTAAAATGATCCCTCTTAAATCGGCCTCATTTGAGGGGGAAATCATTTTGGGGAAGGGGCGCAATTTTACTTGAAGAGCGAAGAATTTCATTTTGTAATTGCAGGAGTTGTCTAGCTTCTTAATAATATTGGAATAATATCCCACATTTTCATATGTTTTATATTTCAGAAAAGCCTTTTACATATATGCTCCCGGTCTAATCTTCACGTATCTGGTTTACATCTTCATGAATTGGGAAAATCCAAAACATTCAGCTGATAACAAATTCAACTGAAGTCAAGTCTAGGATTTAATCTAGGTCCCAAAATCCGAAGTCTGATAATTAAGGGACTTGAAACATAAGAACTTTTTCTGTAATTGATTAGTCGATACGTTATTATAGGATGTTGGTTGCTGAGACAGATAAGAAAACGTATAGACAATGTAGAACTCAGACCAATAATGATAATGGCTAGCATTTATTGAATACGCAGTATTGGCAGAGGCTGTTCTATCTACACACTTTTTAAAGTACTAGCTCATTACTCTTTACAACACTGTCAGATGACTATGCCTATTTTACAGATAAGGAAATTGAGCACAGAGTGGTAAATAAATTGCCCAAGTTCCCGCAGCGAATTGTCGGCAGAGCCAAGATTAAGTGCAGTGAGGTTGTGGGAACTACAGGCCGTGTGTGTCTGGGCGGGGTGTGCTTGTGCATATTTATATAAGGCAGAAAACGATTTCAAGTAAGATTACAGTAATATATTGGGTAAGCAGGTAGAGCTTCACCATGAAAATGGAACTCGGTTAGTTACTTGGGGCTCAAGTAACTAACCGAGTTACTTCCCGTAAAATCATCACGGGAAGTAGTAACAGGAATTTTGACTGATATCCCAAATTTGCAGCCTTAGTTGCTGTGAGAGGTCTGAGATGGCAATTCTGTTCATGTTGGTTGCATGAGTTAATTTGCACTGCAGTTAGGTTTGCCAGAAGCAGATGATGAGACAGGGAGCTCTGGAGTCAGTATCGTAGGTTGGAGTGTCCCACTCCACCCTTTATACTCCCCTCTCCCTCAGATAGTATATGGCGGCCGTGGGAAGGTCAGGACTGCAGCTGAGGCAGACCCTGAATGCGCTGACAGCTGTAGGCCATCTGCTGATCACACTACTGGCCCCTGAGCAGGGCAGCAAGTCCTTTCTTGAAGAAGGATCTGAGTGGCACATCTCCATGCCTGCCACAATGTGTCACCTTTAATATAAAAAAGGTGGTAAATTAGTACAATTTTCATTATATCTGTAAAAGTTAATAATTTCTGTGGTGTTGTGTGCTTTGTGAACTTTTAAGATCTATGGGGGAGGGTGGGAGTTTAGCGGGTGGGGGGAGGAGGAATTGGATGAGGGCAATCAGAAGGTACAAACTTGCAGTTATAAGATAAATAGTACTAAGGATGCAATGTACAACATGATCGATATAATTGACACTGATGTGTGTTATATATGAAAGTTGTTAAGAGAGTAAACCCTAAGAGTTCTCATCACAAGATACTCTTTTTACTATTTCTTTATTTTGTACCTATATGAGATGATGAATGTTCACTAAACTTGTGATAATCACTTCACGATGTATGTAAATCAAATCATAATGTTGTACACTTTAAACTTATACAGTGCAGTATGTCAATTATATCTCAATAAAACTGGGAGAAAAAAATATGAAACATTTAAGAGAATTTTGTGACCACAGGTATAAGATTGATTTATCGCTATTAGATTTACAAGAGTTATGTAAGTGCTTATAAAATTTCACTGCCAAGATGTTAGATATATTACATTTGTAATTGTAGTTTAAGATATCTAAGAAAATTTAATTAATGGAGTATGCAAGTGACGTTAAATATTCAAGAAGTATATAGTCTGTTATGCTATGAATTAATTAAATCACAGAGAATAAGTGAAAGTGATTGTCCATATTTTTATGCAAAGATTATGAGATTTATAAATAGACTAACAAGATTTATAAATTGAGCTTTTTAGAGGCTTAAGAAATACAAGTTTACAATTTTAATGTCTTTGCCTATTAATAAACAAATTAGTCATGTCTATTATCAGTTTTTATTGTAGCTAGTATTCACTCCCAGGACTTTCACTATTCCCTCTATGTTCAATGATTCTTAAAAACATAACATGAGCCCTGACTTCCCACTTGAACTTCAGTTCTAGATTTTCAAGTCTGTAGACTTTCCATTTGAATATATACCAAGAGCTCAAATGCAGCATGTTCAGAACTGTACTAAATCTCTCCTAACACTTTTACTTTCTCAACGACTTCATTTTGGTTAAAGATTTTATCATTATTTATTTATTTATTTATTTATTTAGTGGTACGCGGGCCTCTCACCGCTGTGGCCTCTCCCTTCGCAGAGCACAGGCTCCGGACGCACAGGCCCAGCGGCCATGGCTCACGGGCCCAGCTGCTCCGCGGCATGTGGGATCTTCCCAGACCAGGGCACGAACCCGCGTCCCCCGCATCGGCAGGCGGACTCCCAACCACTGCGCCACCAGGGAAGCCCTTATCATTATTTTAATATCGCAAACTAGCAAGCTTTTGGAGTCAATAGTTACTCTTCACTCATCTTCATATTCTGTATGTGCAGGCATCAAATTGTTATTTTCTTCTAATGTTTCTTAGGTTCATCCACATCCCTCCATCACTATCGCATTTTCTCTAGACCAGGCTCAAGAAATGTTCCTTCTAAATTATTGCCACAGTCTTCCTAGCTTCCATTGTTTTTCCATTTAATTGGTTTAGCATACCAATCTTCCATATTTTAGAATCTTGGAGTGACTCACTAGTTCTTCTATGTCATGGCATAGAATCATAAAACTTTACAGCTGAAGAAAATCTGTAGAAAATAATATAGTCTTCACTCAGTATCTGTAGGGATTTGGTTCCAGGACCCCTGCCTCTTGGATACTAAAAATCTGTGGATGTGCAAGTACTTTTTATAAAATGGCATAGTATTTGCATATAATCTGCTCACATCCTCCTGTACACTTTAAATCATCTTTAGATTACTTATCACACCTAATACAATGTAAATGCATGTAAGTAGTAATAAATTCAATGTAAATGTTATGTAAATAGTTGCTGATGCTTGGCAAATTCAAGTTTTGCTTTTTCGAACTTTCTGGAATTTTTTTTCTGAATATTTTTGATCCAAAGTTGGTTGAATCCTCGGATGTGGAAACTAGATACATAGAGCCAACTGTACAATGCAATCCCCATTTTCCTCCATCCTACAGAAGAGAAGAATGAATCCCAGAGTTATTGCATGACTTCAATGTCACATTGATAACTGGTGACAACGCTGAAATAGATCTCAAGGTGTATGAGGCATGTCTTAGGATTTTTTTTTAATTTCCCATTTTACTGGACATTTAATTGTTCATTCAATTGTTCATATGGCATATATGCCATAAATATTTTTTTAATAAATTTATTTATTTTATTTTTGGCTGCATTGGGTCTTCGTTGCTGCGCACAGGCTTTCTCTAGTTGTGGCGAGCAGGGGCTACTCTTGGTTGCGGTGCGCGGGCTTCTCATTTTGGTGGCTTCTCTTGTTGCGGAGCATGGGCCCTAGGTGCACGGGCTTCAGCAGTTGTGGCGCATGGGCTCAGTAGTTGTGTCTCGCGGGTTCTAGAGCACAGGTTCAGTAGTTGTGGCGCATGGGCTTATTTGCTCTGCAGTATGTGGGATCTTCCTGGACCAGGGCTTGAACTCGTGTCCCCTGCATTGGCAGGCAGATTCTTAGACACTGCGCCACCAGGGAAGCCCTGTAAATATTTTTTGATATGTAAATTAAGCAATCTTTGACTCTTTTAATAAGTCCTCTTTCTGTTGCAAATGATAGAAATCCAATCCATAAGCAAAAAAGTTAATTTCTTGACTCACATAACTAAAAAGTCCATCAGTATAGGTATGGATGGGTTCAATGACTCAAATGATGTCAGGGCTCTGTTTGATTCTCTCTTTCATGATAGGCCCTCTCTACGTGGCAGTATAATGGCTTCTGGCATTCCCAAACTCATGGTGGAAGAGAGCATATTCCCCAGTAGCACTGGGGAAGGGTTCCCAGAAAGGTCTTTCATTAAGTTTGGGTTATGCCTGTGAACCAAACACATTGTGCAGGGAAGGAGTACTCAATGTGGTCAACCTGGGACATATATGCCCTTTAGTTTGGGAAATATGAGTTTATTCTGATTCACCACCAGAATCTCATGGAATGGGTAAGGGGCCACCCCTAAAGGAAGGGATTTCTGGAAAAGTGGAATATACCTACCAAATTTACTCTCCTTGCCCCTTATATCTGATCAGCTACCACAAAATCCTCCACTACTATATCTCTTTGTCCAACTTTTCAATTCCACTACCAATGATTTAGTCCAGGATCCTATTAGTAATCTCCCAATCAATCTCCTGGCTATCGCCAATATCTATCAAATTTATCCTGCACACAGATAAGCACTCTATACACATTGAAGTCATTCCCTCACTCAAAGCTATTCCCATTGCTGGGGTGATTAACTCCTTGGCTTGGCATTCAAAGTTCTCACTAAACTGGTTTTGGTTTTTAAATTTTTTTCAATTTTACGGCAGTGGAGGTGCTAGGTGGGAAGTGAGGCAAGGAAGGACTGGACTGTCTGGAGCTCCCTCTCTTCAACTAGTGGTCATGTGATATGTAGGTTAGTTGTTCTGGCTTAAATGCTCAAATTTGGGGTATTCATTTTGTTGTTGACTGAAATGCCAGGGGATGGGTTTACTTATGGTGTTTCTAATTTTAATTTTTACCCTGGTAATACAAGCATAACGTTCAAAAATTCAAGTAGCACTAAAAGATTTATAAGCAACAACAACAAAAGATATTTCTTTGCCTCTCCTTCCCTTGTAACAACTTGTAACATTTTATTCCATTCCTTTTGGTATTTACCTCCATATTTCTCAATGAATATGTGTATAATGCTATTTGTTCACACATGACCCATTATCATTCTGACTCCCAATCTACTTAACCTAAAACCTATAAAGCCCCTCAATTCATTGGCTCATTCCTTCAATGTCCCAATCCCAAAATCCTGAGAGAGGAATCTGGTCCCAAGTTTGTTTTCATAAGGTCACCTACCACTGGCCAACCTGGGGTGGGCTGCTCTTGAGTCCCTACTGGGAACTGTTGACAGGGGTAGAGGATGATGTGTGGGTGCTCTGGGCTGGCTCTAATGATTCGGTGTCTGATTGTAGCTGAGGTCACAGATTGATGCCCTCAGCTCAATGACAACTCTCTTCTAGCAAATCTCGTTGCTTGAGGCTACAAACCTAGAGACTAGGTTTCCCAGAAGTCCTTACAGCTTGGATTCATGAAACCCAGTTTCTGTAAAATAGATGTAACTTAGCAAGTTAAAAGTGAACATTCTGAGGTGGAGGCTGTATTTCTGCCACTTCTGTATTTCCACTGGCACATGTTGGTTTTTCTGGGACAGCTCCAGTGGAGGTCCCAGCATTCAATCCCTAAATTTCATGCGTGATGAGAGATAGGAAGCAGGGCATCCATTTTCCTGATTCAGATTATGTCAGAGTCAGCAGGTATGGAGATGGCTTCCTTATTCCCCAGTCTCAGAAGTGTGGCAGAAGCATGGTGCCCATGTGAGGCCAGTTCTGCAATACTTTTCCAGAAGTTGTGCCTGAAAGTGCAGCCTCAACTCTGTTCTACTAGCCCTTTTAATGATTTAATAAATCCCTAATTCCTCCTAGTAAATCCCTTTCTGTTTAAATTAGCTAGAGGGAAATCTGTTATCTACAACTGAATTCTAATGCACCTTTCAAAAGTGTTCTTTAAATATTTGTTCAACAATTACTTGGTGGGGGCAATGAGAAGCTTAATTTTCAACCAATTAAAATTATAGATAGGTCCCTAAGCAGTGTCAGTATTTTGAAACAATTTGGCAATATATTTTACCTTAAAAAATAGTTTCTATTATCTTTTCACTTTTCTTTTGAAATTTTTCTGAACCAGACTCATTCTTTGAAGAACATATCAAAAGGTGTGAAATTTGTATTTTAAAATTATCACTGGTTTCCTGGCCAACAGTACTCACTATCCATGAATTTTGGTTTCAGATTTAGTCTGCATGGTGAATTTCATCTAATTTTCCTGCATAAATACTAGACACAGAAACATACGACAGACTTAGCTAGACTTGGGCAGAGCTGGCAGGCATAGTGAATACAGGTCCTGGAAGAAGACTGGTTTCAAATTGCACCTCCACTGTTTGCTGCTTGTGCCGTCTCAAGTACAAGGTACATCTCAGTTCCTTCATCTGAAAATAGGTTTAAAAATGACAACATAAATAATTGCTGGGTTTAAATGCAATCATACATAAAGTACTTGGTATAGGGTCTGGTATGGTATAAGCATCCAATAAATGTCAGAGTAACACTATTGTTTTTAGTTTCGACTTCCCTGCACTGTAATTCAAGCAGGAGCAAATTTATATTCTTCCACGTGTGTAATAATTTGCTTGCAGAAGCCTTTATTGTTTTTATAGTTACTAATTATTCCAGTGATATTTCAGTGCCCCTTATAGATTAATGATTTAGGCAACTGCCCAACTGTTCACCTTTTAATCCAGCTTTGGCTGTGGTTAAGGAAGGATCATGTAAGCAGCAGAAGGAGCGGGCAGTTCACTCAGAAAAGGACCACAGCAGATATTGCAGTGAGAAACATCTCCAGCATAATCCTCTTTAGTTTATAAAAGGCTTAGGGCACTCTGTCACTTTAAATTGTGACACATTTCACAAATAAATGCCACACACCTCTTCTAGACACTGCAGTTGGGACCTCTTGGTCTACAAAAAACAAATGATTGGCCCCCAAATTGAGAGGCTTGAATGTGGCAAATCAGATGTTTTCTCACATTTGGGGGTAGGGGCAGAGAGTACACTTGTATCAAGAACTCAGGTTTTGTACATTAATAGTAATTTATCTGGAACTTCATACCTTACAGAGCAGCTTCACAACCTCTCTTATTTGAACGTTGAGACAATCCATTTAGTTAAGTGGGGAGGTGTTCTTATTTCCACTTTACAAATGAGAGGTCTCAGGTTTTGAGGAGTTGATGGAGTTATGCAGGGTCACACATATGGTTGCTGGCAGAGGCAGTGCTTGGATCAGTTTTCCTGATTCAGATCAGTGTCTTTCATACTTCTTTTTCTTTAGAAAGTTTTCCGAATTAGGATAATGCTGTTGTAGAGTACTCCTGCTAAGTTATTGATTTTAGGCTAAATAATATGATCCAAACTGTCATTGGAAAAGCACTATGTTCTAGGGCTGTCCTCTTAAAGAAGGTGAAAACTAATCTTACTCTCTTACTTTCTTTGGAAGGTTGATGCTAAACTTTTCAAAGGCATCCCTTTAAAAAGAATGCCACAGTGGGCATTTTTTAAAGCCAAAGTGAAGGTTTGCAAGTCATTTAAACATTCAATTACTTGGGGAGAGACTAAAATGCCAGGGGATGGGGTTATTTATGGTTCTGTGCCAAGAGCCAGTATATATATTTATCTGTACAAGAGTGGAGTCCTGGCTCTGGATCATTTCTTGACTTGTTTGAGAATCTGGGCAAGTCATTTATTATATCCGTATTTTGGAATTACAGCCTTGCTTCAAAGATGTGCTCTTTGAATCAACAAACCTCTATTTGTAAATCTTGTTTAAATGTCTCTGATGAAAGGCACATCAGTGTTGATAGTTGTGAAGGGTAAGGATGCTGATAATAAATAACAATGGTGATATCAGTGTCTTGAATTTATGCAGTAGCATTGTTCTGAGAAGCTCTGAATGCTTCCTAGGTAGAGTGTATTCTTTAAAAACCTGTAATTACAAACATTTCACAAGAAATTATTCTTATAATTTTTTATAGAAATGAGCAAAAAAGATTTAAGTATGATCTCATTTTATCTCCTCCTATCCTTCCCATTCCCCTCACTCACCAAAGGTAATCACGGTTAATAGTTTTTTTTGTCTATACAGATACATATGTACACATACAAATGTATATGACTGTTTGATATATATATTTTATCAATTATTCTGCAACATGTTTTAGCCGTATCAATATGCCTTGGAGACATTTTCATGTTAGCATGTAAAACTCTTTTTAACAGTTGCAGAGTATTCTACTTTATTTAATCATTCTCTTAGGGAAAGATTTTTAGATTGTTTCTAATCCTGTAGCATTAAAAACAAATGCTACAATAAATGTCCTTGTGTATCTTTGTGCATCTATGTGTGTACCTCCGTGGCTTAGATTCCTAACGAGGAATTATTGGCTTAAACTTTAAGCCTTTAAGGGTATATGTTAAATTGTGCTCCCCAAAGCTGCTACCTATTTCCAGAAATAGCACATGACAGTACCCATCTCCCATACCTGTACCAACGTTGTTTTGTATATTATCAATCTTTCTAAATTTGGCAATTTGATAGATTAAAAACTCTCATTTTAATTTGTATTTTCTTGATTACAAATGAGGTTAAGCATCCTTTTATAAGTTTATCAACCATTCATATTTACTCTGCTGTGAATTGCCCGTTCAGAGGCGTTCTCATTTTCCCTGTTTCTTATTGCTTGGTAAAATCTCTGAAAATGTTATGATTATGAATGCTGTGTTAAGCATATTTCTTCCTAACTTACCGTGTATCTTTTAAGATATTGGTAATTATTTTCCCCTGAGGAAAAATTTTTAATATTTATGAAATCAATCTTTTCATTTATGACTTCTGGGACTTATATCTTGCTTAAGAAGGAAATTCTTCCACCACTTCTATCCCAAGATTATAAAAAAGCATCCTCTTATTTTCCTACTGTTTACAAAAGCACCCAGTGCTCTTTAATCCTTGTGGAGTGTATTATTCTGAATAGCTGTGAGAAAGGGACCTATGTAAATATTTTTCCAAATGTTTAGCCAGCTGTTTCAAATCAATCAAAAATTGTTCATTTTAATCCCAATGATTTGAGATGTCATCTTTCAAAAATATCAAAATTCATAATTATTGATTCTCTTTCTAGATGGAGCTATTTGTCTATTTCTGCATTAACATTGCATTATTTTACAGTTATACAGCTTTATAGTCTATATTGATATCTAGTATAGAAAGTTTCTCCTCATTATTGTTTTTTCCCCCAAAATTGCAGGGCTATATCTTGTACATTTTTTTCTTCCATAATAACATGAGAATAAGCTTTACAGATTCTATAAATAATAACCTTGGGATTTTGATTTGAATTGGACTTAATTTATGGATTAAATGTAGGAGAGTTGGCATTTTTATAATATGGAGTCTTTCCATTCTGGAGCATTGTGTGCTTTTCATTTAGTATTTAGGCCCATTATTTAGGCCTTCTTTTAGGATTTTCAGTGTATTTATATAGCTTTATTTATCTAAATCTTAAGATTTCTTACAACGTTTGCTACTCATAGTTATGTTTGCTATTATGAATAGGATTTTTTCATTTTATTTGCTAATTGTTTACTATTGGTAAGAGAAGTTATTTATTTACTTACTTATTTGGTTGACATGTTTATTAAGTCTCTCCTCTCTCAGGGTCTCTTTTACTTTCCTTTCAGTATGGAAGACTTCAAACATATAAAAAGTAAACAGAATAATTATGAACCTCCATGTACCTATCTCCAATCTTCAACAGTTACCAACATTCTGCCATTTTTATGTCTTCTATACATCCATCCATTTACCCACTTTCCACTCCCCAAATTAATTGCTGTTATTTTTTACAGTTTTTTTTAAGATTAAAAAAATTAAAGTTTTTTGTGGTGATAATTATAGATTCACATGAAGTTGTAAGGAATAACACAGAGAGATCCCATGTACCCTTTACCCACTTTTCCCCATTGGTAACATCTTGCAAAACTGTAGTAGAATACCATAACCAGGATATTAACATTGATGTAGTCAAGATAAAGAGGATTTCCATTATCACAAGGATCCCTCATGTTGCCCTTTTATAGCCGTGGTCATTCCTCTCCCTATCCCACCTCTAGTTAATCCCTGGCGACTACTTATGTGTTCTCCATATCTATAATTTTTTCATTTCAAGAATGTTAAATAAATGGAATCACAGTATGTAACCTTTTGGGATTAGATTTTTTTCATTTAACATAATTCTCTTGAGATTCACCCAGAATATATATCTATCTTTTGTTCTTTTTACTGCTGAGCAGTATTCCATGGTATGGATGTATAACAATTTGTTTAACCATTTTGAAGGACATCTGGATAATTTCCAGTTTTTGGCTATTATGAATAAAGCTGCTATAAACATTAACGTACAGATTTTTTTTGTGAACATGAATTTTCATTTCTCTAGGAGAAATACCTAAGATTCAATTGTATGCATAATAGTCAGTGTAGGGTAGTTGCATATCTAGTTTTGTAAGAAACTGCTAAACTGTTTTCCAGCTTACATTTCCACCAGCAATGTATGAGTGATCCAGTTCTTTGCATCCTCACTAACATTTGGCATGGTCTCCATTTTATATTTTAGCCATTCTGACAGGTGCATAGTGATGCCTTATTGTGGTTTTAATTTGCATTTCCCCAGTGGCTAATGATGTTGAACATCTTTGCATGTACTTATTTGCCCTCTGTATGTCCTCATAGGTGTAATGTGTCTTTGGTTTTTTTTTTAATACTGTTGAGCTTTGAGAGTTCTTTATATATTCTACATACTAGTCCTTTGTCGAATAAGTGGTGTGCAAATATTTTCGCCCGGTCTGTAGCTCATCTTTTCATCCATTTCACATGGGCTTTCACAGAGCAAAATTTAAAAAATTTGAATATAACAAGTTTTCCTTTTATGGATCATGCCTTTGTGTCACCTAGGAACTCTCTGCCTAGCCTGAGATCCCAAGATTTTTTTCCTATTTTTTCTAAAATTTTTATAGTTTACATTTTATATTTAAGTCCATAATTCATTTTGAGTTAATATTCTCATAGGTCAAGATTCTTCTTCTTCCCCCACCCCCCCCCCCCCGCCCAACATGTATGTCCTATGGCTCCAGCACCATTTGTTGAAAAGGATATCTTCCCTCCAATGAATTTCTTTTGATCCTTTGTCATTTGGGCATATTTGTTGTGGGTCTGTTTCTGGGTTCTCTTTACTATTATATTGATCTCTGTGTCTATCCCTCCACCAATACCGTAGAGTGTTGGTTGCTGAAATTGGACAGACTTCTTTTTCAAAATGGTTTTAGCTGTTAACCTTTTCATACTAATTTTAGAATAATTTTGTCTATATCTGCAGTAAATCTTGCTGGAATTTTAATAGGAATAGTGTTAAAACTGTATATGATTTTGGGGAGAATTGATATATTTACTATGGTGAGTCTTCCAGTTAATGAACATGGCATGGCTCTCCATTTATTTAGATCCTCTCTGAATTCTTTCATCAGAATTTTGTAGTTTTCAGCATGTAAGTTCCGTGAATATTTTGTTAAATCTGTACTTAAATATTTCATTTCCCTTTTTTTTCTTTGAGTGATTGTAAATAGTACTGTATTTTAAATTTTGGTGTCCATGTATTCATTTCTAGTATAAAAAGAGATAAATTTTTTAAACAAGAAAAGCTTTTTATTCAAAACAAATAATATAAACACATATATACAGACCACACTGAGAGAGTTCACTGGGCTTTATGGATAGAAAACTTCTAGTATCCAGGACACACTAGATCAAACAGTGTGACTTATGACAAAGCAATAATAAAAAACTACAGTTACATTATGGCATTTCTAATAACTGAAATATTAAATCATTTCTCTAAGGAGAGAGTACACAGGTTAAAATGTAATATTTCTGTTTTCACAATCACTCAAACTGTTAAATCCTTAAATTTGAAATTTTAAAAATTGTTATCTTAATAATCTATGAAAAACTATGCTCTACTTGATTTTCAAATGTTACACTAATCTTGTATTTTGGGGATAAACCCCACCTAGTTATAAAGAAACATTGGATATAAACTCCTTCTATGCCAATCATGTTACGTCTCAGCTCCAAATCCACCTTCTGTATGCTGGGATGCTGGGGCTAGTTCTCCACAAACTGTTTCCCAGACTCCTTTGTCAGCTTGCTTCTTGTTAGGTTCTGCCAATAGGGGGCACTAGAGGGAGACTGGGAGGCAGGAGAAGGGGAGAACGGACTTCCAGTTCTTGTTCTTGTTAGTGTTGCCCGCAGGGCCAGCAGCTCTTCACCTGTAGAAGCACTTCTTCCCAGTCCTGGCAGTTGGTCTAGCCTCCAGCTTCATTCAGTACTACTGGAACCGGCCTCATCGCACCCCCTCAGAGATTACCAGGAGCAGTTAGGTGGTTCTACCCTCCTCAGAGGTTTGAGCCCTAGCTCTAAGGGTATATTCCTATTCTGGGCTTCTAGGTTCTGGTTACCTCATTCTCTTCTTTTCATTCCTCCAGGCCTAAAGGCACTAGCTGCTTCCTGAGGTTATAATTTCTAGGTGCACTCAGCATTTCCTTTTTCCTTTTTCAGCCCTCTAATGCCAATTTCCCTATAATAAATTCCCTCTGCTGAAATACCTAGTGTGGTTTCTTTTTCTTTTTTTTTTTTTTTGTTCATTTTAACATCTTTATTGGAGTATAATTGCTTTATAATGGTATGTTAGTTTCAGCTTCACAACAAAATGAATCAGTTATATATATACATATGTTCCCATATCTCTTCCTGCTTGCGTCTCCCTCCCTCCCACTCTCCCTATCGCACCCCTCCAGGCTGTCACAAAGCACCAAGCTGATCTCCCTGTGCTATGCGGCTGCTTCCCACTAGCTATCTACCTTACGTTTGGTAGTGTATATATGTCCATGCCTCTCTCTTGCTTTGTCACAGTTTACCCTTCCCCCTCCCCATATCCTCAAGTCCATTCTCTGGTAAGTCTGTGTCTTTATCCCTGTTTCACCCCTAGGTTTTTCGTGACATTTTTTTTCTTAAATTCCATATATATGTGTTAGCATACGGTATTTGTCTCTCTCTTTCTGACTTACTTCACTCTGTATGACAGACTCTAGGTCTATCCACCTCATTACAAATAGCTCAATTTCGTTTCTTTTTATGGCTGAGTAATATTCCATTGTATATATGTGCCACATCTTCTTTATCCATTCATCCGATGATGGGCACTTAGGTTGTTTCCATCTCCGGGCTATTGTAAATAGAGCTGCAATGAACATTTTGGTACATGACTCTTTTTGAATTATGGTTTTCTCAGGGTATATGCCCAGTAGTGGGATTGCTGGGTCATATGGTAGTTCTATTTGTAGCTTTTTAAGGAACCTCCATACTGTTCTCCACAGTGGCTGTATCAATTTACATTCCCACCAACAGTGTAAGAGGGTTCCCTTTTCTCCACACCCTCTCCAGCATTTATTGTTTATAGATTTTTTGATGATGGCCATTCTGACCAGTGTGAGATGATATCTCATTGTAGTTTTGATTTGCATTTCTCTAATGATTAGCGATGTTGAGCATTCTTTCATGTGTTTGTTGGCAGTCTGTATATCTTCTTTGGAGAAATGTCTATTTAGGTCTTCTGCCCATTTTTGGATTGGGTTGTTTTTTTGTTATTAAGCTGCATGAGCTGCTTATAAATTTTGGAGATTAATCCTTTGTCAGTTGCTTCATTTGCAAATATTTTCTCCCATTCTGAGGGTTGTCTTTTGGTCTTGTTTATGGTTTCCTTTGCTGCGCAAAAGCTTTGAAGTTTCATTAGGTCCCATTTGTTTATTTTTGTTTTTATTACCATTTCTCTAGGAGGTGGGTCTAAAAGGACCTTGCTGTGATTTATGTCATACAGTGTCTTGCCTAAGTTTTCCTCTAAGAGTTTGATAGTTTCTGGTCTTACATTTAGGTCTTTAATCCATTTTGAGCTTATTTTTGTGTATGGTGTTAGGGAGTGATCTAATCTCATACTTTTACATGTAGCTGTCCAGTTTTCCCAGCACCACTTATTGAAGAGGCTGTCCTTTCTCCACTGTACATTCCTGCCTCCTTTATCAAAGATAAGGTGACCATATGTGCGTGGGTTTATCTCTGGGCTTTCTATCCTGTTCCTTTGATCTATATTTCTGTTTTTGTGCCAGTACCATAATGTCTTGATTACTGTAGCTTTGTAGTATAGTCTGAAGTCAGGAAGCCAGATTCCTCCAGCTCCGTTTTTTGTTCTCAAGATTGCTTTGGCTATTCGGGGTCTTTTGTGTTTCCATACAAATTGTGAAATTTTTTGTTCTAGTTCTGTGAAAAATGCCAGTGGTACTTTGATAGGGATTGCATTGAATCTGTAGGTTGTTTTGGGTAGTAGAGTCATTTTCACAATGTTGATTCTTCCAATCCAAGAACATGGTATATCTCTCCATCTATTTGTATCATCTTTAATTTCTTTCATCAGTATCTTATAATTTTCTGCATACAGGTCTTTTGTCTCCTTAGGTAGGTTTATTCCTAGATATTTTATTCTTTTTGTTGCAGTGGTAAATGGGAGTGTTTTCTTGATTTCACTTTCAGATTTTTCATCATTAGTGTATAGGAATGCCAGAGATTTCTGTGCATTAATTTTGTATGCTGCCACTTTACCAAATTCATTGATTAGCTCTAGTAGTTTTCTGGTAGCATCTTTAGGATTCTGTATGTATAGTATCATGTCATCTGCAAATAGTGACAGCTTTACTTCTTCTTTTCCGATTTGGATTCCTTTTATTTCCTTTTCTTCTCTGATTGCTGTGGCTAAAACTTCCAAAACTATGTTGAATAATAGTGGTGATAGTGGGCAACCTTGTCTTGTTCCTGATCTTAGTGGAAATGCTTTCAGTTTTTCACCACTGAGGACGATGTTGGCTGTGGGTTTGTCATATATGGCCTTTATTATGTTGAGAAAAGTTCCCTCTATGCCTACTTTATGCAGGGTTTTTATCATAAATGGGTGTTGAATTTTGTCAAAAGCTTTCTCTGCATCTATTGAGATGATCATATGGTTTTTCTCCTTCAATTTGTTAATATGGTGTATCACGTTGATTGATTTGCGTATACTGAAGAATCCTTGCATTCCTGGAATAAACCCCACTTGATCATGGTGTATGATCTGTTTAATGTGCTGTTGGATTCTGTTTGCTAGTATTTTGTTGAGGATTTTTGCATCTATGTTCATCAGTGATATTGGCCTGTAGTTTTCTTTCTTTGTGACATCCTTGTCTGGTTTTGGTATCAGGGTGATGGTGGCCTCGTAGAATGAGTTGGGGAGTGTTCCTCCCTCTGCTATATTTTGGAAGAGTCTGAGAAGGATAGGTGACAGCTCTTCTCTAAATGTTTGATAGAATTCGCCTGTGAAGCCATCTGGTCCTGGGCTTTTGCTTGTTGGAAGATTTTTAATCACAGTTTCAATTTCAGTGCTTGTGATTGGTCTGTTCATATTTTCTATTTCTTCCTGATTCAGTCTTGGCAGGTTGTGCCTTTCTAAGAATTTGTCCATTTCTTCCAGGTTGTCCATTTTATTGGCATAGAGTTGCTTGTAGTAATCTCTCATGATCTTTTGTATTTCTGCAGTGTCAGTTGTTACTTCTCCTTTTTCATTTCTAATTCTATTGATTTGAGTCTTCTCCCTTTTTTTCTTGATGAGTCTGGCTAATGGTTTATCAATTTTGTTTATCCTTTCAAAGAACCAGCTTTTAGTTTTATTGATCTTTGCTATCATTTCCTTCAATTCTTTTTCATTTATTTCTGATCTGACTTTTATGATTTCTTTCCTTCTGCTAACTTTGGGGGTTTTTTGTTCTTCTTTCTCTAATTGCTTTAGGTGCAAGGTTAGGTTGTTTATTCGAGATGTTTCCTGTTTCTTAAGGTAGGATTGTATTGCTATAAACTTCCCTCTTAGAACTCTTTTGCTGCATCCCATAGATTTTGAGTCGTCATGTCTCCATTGTCATTTGTTTCTAGGTATTTTTTGATTTCCTCTTTGATTTCTTCAGTGACCTCTTGGTTATTAAGTAGTGTATTGTTTAGCCTCCATGTGTTTGTGTTTTTTACAGATCTTTTCCTGTAATTGATATCTAGTCTCATAGCGTTGTGGTCGGAAAAGATACTTGATACAATTTCAATTTTCTTAAATTTACCAAGGCTTGATTTGTGACCCAAGATATGATCTATCCTGGAGAATGTTCCATGAGCACTTGAGAAAAAAGTGTATTCTGTTGGTTTTGGATGGAATGTCCTCTAAATATCAATTAAGTCCATCTTGTTTAATGTATCATTTAAATCTTGTGTTTCCTTATTTATTTTCATTTTGGATGATCTGTCCATTGGTGAAAGTGGGGTGTTAAAGTCCCCTACTATGAATGTGTTACTGTCGATTTCTCCTTTTATGGCTGTTAGTATTTGCCTTATGTATTGAGGTGCTCCTATGTTGGGTGCATAAATATTTACAATTGTTATATCTTCTTCTTGGATCGATCCCTTGATCATTATGTAGTGTCCTTCTCTGTCTCTTCTAATAGTCTTTATTTTAAAGTCTATTTTGTCTGATATGAGAATTGCTACTCCAGCTTTCTTTTGGTTTCCATTTGCATGAAATACCTTTTTGCATCCCCTTACTTTCAGTCTGTATGTGTCTCTAGGTCTGAAGTGGGTCTCTTGTAGACAGCAAATATATGCGTCTTGTTTTTGTATCCATTCAGCCAATCTTTGTCTTTTGGTGGGAGCATTTAGTCCATTTACATTTAAGGTAATTATCAATATGTATGTTCCCATTCCCATTTTCTAAATTGTTTTGGGTTCGTTATTGTAGGTCTTTTCCTTCTCTTGTGTTTCTTGCCTAGAGAAGTTCCTTTAGCAGTTGTTGTAGAGCTGGTTTGGTGGTGCTGAACTCTCTCAGCTTTTGCTTGTCTGTAAAGGTTTTAATTTCTCCATCAAATCTGAATGAGATCCTTGCTGGATAGAGTAATCTTGGTTGCAGGTTTTTCTCCTTCATCACTTTCATTATGTCCTGCCACTCCCTTCTAGCTTGCAGAGTTTCTGCTGAAAGATCAGCTGTTAACCTTATGGGGATTCCCTTGTGTGTTATTTGTTGTTTTTCCCTTGCTGCTTTTAACATGCTTTCTTTGTATTTAATTTTTGACAGTTTGATTAATATGTGTCTTGGCGTATTTCTCCTTGGATTTATCCTGTATGGGACTCTCTGTGCTTCCTGGACTTGATTGACTATTTCCTTTCCCATGTTGGGGAAGTTTTCGACTATAATCTCTTTAAATATTTTCTCAGTCCCTTTCTTTTTCTCCTCTTCTTCTGGAACCCCTATAATTCGAATGTTGGTGCGTTTAATGTTGTCCCAGAGGTCTCTGAGACTGTCCTCAGTTCTTTTCATTCTTTTTTCTTTATTCTGCTCTGCAGTAGTTATTTCCACTATTTTATCTTCCAGGTCACTTATCCATTCTTCTGCCTCAGTTATTCTGCTATTGATCCCATCTAGAGTATTTTTCATTTCATTTATTGTGTTGTTCATCATTGTTTGTTTCATCTTTAGTTCTTCTAGGTCCTTGTTAAATGTTTCTTGCATTTTTGTCTATTCTATTTCCAAGATTTTGGATCATCTTTACTATTATTATTCTGAATTCTTTTTCAGGTAGACTGCCTATTTCCTCTTCATTTGTTAGGTCTGGTGGGTTTTTATCTTGCTCCTTCATCTGCTGTGTGTTTTTCTGTCTTTTCATTTTGCTTATCTTACTGTGTTTGGGGTCTCCTTTTTGCAGGTTGAAGGTTCGTAGTTCCTGTTGTTTTTAGTGTCTGTCCCCAGTGGCTAAGGTTGGCTCAGTGGGTTGTGTAGGCTTCCTGTTAGAGGGGACTGGTGCCTGTGTTCTGGTGGATGAGGCTGGATCTTGTCTTTCTGGTGGGCAGGTCCATGTCTGGTGGTGTGTTTTGGGGTGTCTGTAGACTTATTATGATTTGGGGCAGCCTCTCTGCTAATGGGTGGGGTTGTGTTCCTGTCTTGCTAGTTGTTTGGCAAAGGGTGTGCAGCACTGTAGCCTGCTGGTCCTTGAGTGAAGCTGGCTGTTGGTGTTGAGATAGAGATCTCTGGGAGATTTTCGCCGTTTGATATTATGTGCAGCTGGGAGGTCTCTTGTGGATCAGTGTCCTGAAGTTGGCTCTCTCACCTCAGAGGCACAGCACTAACTCCTGGCTGCAGCACTAAGAGCCTTTCATCCACACGGCTCCTCAATTTGGGATGATTCGTTGTCTATTCAGGTATTCCACAGATGCAGGGTACATCAAGTTGATTGTGGAGCTTTAATCCGCTGCTCCTAAGGCTGCTGGGAGAGATTTCCCTTTCTCTTCTTTGTTCTCACAGCTCCCAGGGTCTCAGCTTTGGATTTGGCCCCGCCTGTGCGTGTAGGTCGCCGGAGGGCGTCTGTTCTTTGCTCAGACAGGACGGGGTTAAAGGAGCCTCTGATTCGGAGGCTCTGGCTCACTCAGGCCGGGGGTAGGGAGGGTCACGGAGTGCGGGGCGGGCCTGCGGCGGCAGAGGCCGAAGTGACGTTGCACCAGCCTGAGGCGCGCCGTGCGTTCTCCCGGGAGAGTTGTCCCTGGATCCCGGGACCTTGGCAGTGGCGGGCTGCACAGGCTCCCTGGAAGTGGGGTGTGGATAGTGACCTGTGCTCCCACACAGGCTTCTTGGTGGCGGCAGCAGCGGCCTTAGCGAATCATGTTTGTCTCTGGGGTCCGCACTTTTAGCCGCGGCTGGCGCCCGTCTCTGGAGCTCCTTTAAGCAGCGTTCTTAATCCCCTCTCCTCGCGCACCAAGAAATAAAGAGGGAAGAAAAAGTCTCTTGCCTCTTCGGCCGGTCCAGACTTTTCCCCGGACTCCCTCCCGGTCAGCTGTGGCGCACTAACACCCTGCAGGCTGTGTTCACGCCGCCAACCCCAGTCCTCTCCCGGCGCTCCAACTGACGCTGGAGCCTCAGCTCCCAGCCCCGCCCGCCCCGGCGGGTGAGCAGACAAGCCTCTTGGGCTGGTGAGTGCCGGTCGGCCCGATCCTCTGTGCTGGAATCTCTCCGCTTTGCCCTCCGCACCCCTGTTGCTGTGTTCTCCTCCGCGGCTCCGAAGCTTCCCCCCTCCGCCACCCGCAGTCTCCGCCCGCGAAGGGGCTTCCTAGTGTGTGGACACTTTTCCTCCTTCACAGCTCCCTCCCGCTGGTGCAGGACCCGTCCCTATCCTTTTGTCTCTGTTTATTTTTTTCCTTTGCCCTACCTAGGTACGTGGGGGGTTTCTTGCCTTTTCGGAGGTCTGAGGTCTTCTGCCAGCGTTCAGTAGGTGTTCTGTAGGAGTTGTTCCATGTGTAGAAGTATTTCTGGTGTATCTGTGGGGAGGAAGGTGATCTCCGCGTCTTACTCTTCCGCCATCTTCCCGGAAGTCGGTTTCTTTTTCTGACTGGACTCTGACATAATGAGGGTCACCTGTAGTGCCAGCTCAGTACCACTTAATTAAAGTTATTCCTTCTATTCCTCAAAGATAGAATTCTGGGATTGATTTGTAGATGTCCTTGGCCTGAAATAAAGTGCTTAGTTCCTTGTCAACAGAAAATGGGATTCTGGTAATCTAAAACATACAGTAGGATCACGACTAAAGTATCACCTGGGGTTGCTTGGAAAGATGTACCTATTGAAGTAATTGCCTTTGAGACTAAGTGGATGTTGCACTTAAATATTATGGTAGTAATGATGACAACAAGAACTGTGGGTGGGGTGTTATCTTATGACTGCACTAGAAAACTGACAAGAAATGACAAAACTCAAAGCTTTAAAGTCTAAGCTCAAGTCACATTCAGACATCAGAGAACTTTTATGGCAACCCTAAAGAGACCTCATTTCTTATAGCTGTAAGACTAACTTTATTAAAAATGTGACTGGGTGGGTTGCAGAATCATAATGGAAATTGAATTCACAGACTCACCAAGTTGTTTATGTGACAGTCAGGGCATTGGGAACAAGTGGGATTCTGAGACTTGGATTGGACTTGGATGAAAGTAAATACCCACGTCTCTCTGAGCAAGCAGAGCCCCTCTTCTTATGACTGAGAAGACTGACCTTTCCTTTTTGAAGTCTCAGTAGTCACCTTACTTGAGGCAGCTACCTTGCAAGGGGATTCTTATACTCCTCAAGTCCCATCTTCATTGTCCATTATTTTCTATTCTATATGTAAACTGGAGTCAGACCTTAGTATGCTCAAGCAGAATGAATGAAGATTCTAACCTGGGAAGAAACTGCTTATACTTCAAAATAAATGCAGGACTTTGATTAGTTTGATTAGTAGAGGCCCAGGAAATATGTGTGAGAATAGATTCAAAGGGTGTTAGGCCAAAAAGAACAGAATATAGTTTTGTATCAGGATTAATATATTAATATGTGTACATTTACCAGATATTCTGGATTTAATGTTTTAGCTAAAGCTAGAAGTGGCTCAAATAGCTTGCTTGGATGACTAGATTGTGGACTCAGTGATGGCCTACATTCAATGAAGTTTGGTGCCAGAACTTCCCTTGCATAATATACGGAAGGACTCCAAAGGCTAAGTAGATGGGAATGTTGGAACAGATTTTCATGTGTGACCTGCTGTGATCTGGTGACTTATAATAAGAAATATATACAGACAGTTCCCAACTTACGATGGTTACGCTTATGATTTTTTTTGGCTTTAAGATGATGGGAAAACAATATGCATTCAGTAAAAAACCATATTTCAAGTTTTGAATTTTGATCTTTTCCTGGGCTGGCGATATGTGGTATGACACTGTCTCATGATGCTGGGCAGTGGCAGCAGCCACAGCTCCCAGTCAGCCATGTGATCATGAGGGTAAACAGCCGATATACTTATAACCATTCTGCACTCATATAACCAGTCTGTTTTTCACTTTCAGTATAGTATTCAGTAACTTACATAACATATTCAACACTTTACTATAAAGCAGGCTTTGTGTCAGATGATTTTGACCAACTGTAGGCTAATGTAATTGTTCTCAGCATGGTTAAGGTAGGTTAGGCTAAGCTATGATGTTTGGTAGGTTAGGTGTATTAAATACACCTTCGACTTACCATATTTTCAACTGGGTTTATTGGGATCTAACCCCATGTTAAGTTGAGGAAGCTCTGCATTTGGTCTTCGTCCCCATCTCTGGCACAAAACTCCTAAAATCCATGGAATTTCCTAAGTGATAAAAGCGAGAAAGGTGTCTTGGTATTTATAACAAACCCCTTTCCACGCCTGAGTTTATGTTAATGAGGTGACTTTTGGAAAGCCCCTAGGAATGGGGGCTGGTTGCCAGTGGACCCAATCAAGTGATTAGAGGGTTGGAACTTTCAGTCCCACACCCCCTGACCTCCAGGGAGAGGAGAGGGGCTGGAGATTGAGCTCAGTTGCCAATGGCCAATGATTTAATCAATCATGCCTATATAATGAAGCCTTCACAAAAACCCAAAGGATGGGATTCAGGGAGCTTCCAGGCTGGTGAACACATTCAGGTAGTGGGAGGGTGACACACCTCAAGTCCACAAAGACAGAAGTTCCTATGCCAGGACCGTCTCAGACTTCACCCTATGTATCTCTTCATCTGGCTGTTCATCTGTATGCTTTGTCGTATCCTTTATTGAATAAGAAACTGGTAAACATAAGTGTTTCCTTGAGTTCCATGAGCTGTTCTAGTAAATAGTCAAATCCAAGGGGGAGGAGGTCATGGAAAACTATGATCTGTAGCCAAACCTGAGAGAAATTGTGGGTAACCTGGGACCTACTACTTGCAATTGGCATCTGAAGAGGGGGTCAGTTTTACGGGACTGAGCCCTTAACTTGAGGGATCTTATGCTATCTCCAGGTAGATAGTGTCAGCATTGAGTTAAATTGTAGGACACCCAGGTAGTGTTGCAGAATTGCTTGGCATGGGAAACGCCCACACATCTGGGGTCAGAAGCATTGTGGATGTGGTAGTAGTGTGAGAGTGCAGGAGAAACACAGGATGGAGTTATTCTTACTCAGTTGGTGTTACCTCCTTTTTACATCTCCCAAGAGGTTCCAGAGGAGACTTCCTTCCCTAAAGGATTAAATTCATTAGTGAGGAAGATACAAGGATCCATGACAAGCTCTATGGTATTTCCTCTGCAGCCCAAGAATGATAGTGGAAGATATGGCATTGAGATGGACACAATACCATCTCTTAACCACCTTTTAATAATCTCCCTCTGCCTTTTTTCTTCTCTCATAAACACACACGTAGTCTTCCTTTTCTGGAACACACCTGTAGTCACAATTTCCTAGAAATGCTAAAGGAAGTAATAAGAAGTGTTTGCCTTCCAGCTCTCTAATATTTTTATCACTGACTGCTGTAAAACTGGTGAGTCACTTTAGGTAGGGGTGGGAATTTCAAAGATTGCTGAGGATCATAGCAGACCAGGGAGGAGGAGTTCTCAAAACTTCACTCCTAGTTACCAAAAATAAAAATGAGAAATGGGGGCAATTACACAGGAAACTAAGATGGTGTGTTATCAGTAAGTGGTGTTAGCCATTTTCCAATTCTCTCAGGACTCATAACTCCAGCAATGATGTGCTTTTTAAAATTTCAAATTAAGTCAACAGAATTGAGATATGAAAAGCAGTTGATTTTATCACTCTCCAAAGAAACTACATTGGATATTTTTGGAAAGTAATTTCACTGATAATTTTAGTAGAACGATATTTGTGTTTCCAGAATTATTGAAACATTATAGATTTACTGAAATGCTTTACCTTATCACTGATTTAGAAATAATTTGTTTTCTAGACTGAGAATAACAAATCACCTCTAAAAAAAAAAAGAGAAAATTTGCGATAGTCTGAAGGAGAGTATATCTGGTAGCGGATCCATATATATCTAAACCTTCTTTTAAAATCCCAAACCAACCTTTTCTTGGTTGTAAATGCATCAAGTCTTAATACTCTTAGCTCTTGGCCTGACCTTGTCATTCCTAGAGGAAGAAAGTGCCTGTCATAGCCTACAAACTCATAGTGTGTTTGCCGAAGGTGGGGAGTCATCAACTGAAATCAGATGATTTTTCTTTTCATTATAGTTTCTTAATTTTATCCCCCCACTTTTCTCAGATCAGTATGGGGCCAGGCCAGCAGCTCCATGTATGAAAGAGTTGTATGGAAACCCTTTCATCTGCTTTCCCAATCCTGCTCTCAAACTATCACTTTTCTGGCATCTACTGATGGATCTTAGGGTGTCCATGCTCCCTCAGGACTTTAAGCCTCATGAAAGGTATGAGGAAATTTATCCAAACAGCAGATAAAGTTAAGGGGCTTCACTGCTGTCATCCTCCCTTCCACTCTGGTTGCAGTTGGGACACTATCCATGCTCACTCTTCCCCCACTCCATCTGCTTTCTACCCCAGAAGGTAGAAACCAACCATGGCAACCATGAGAGCGAATACAGCACTGATTCTCCAAAATTTTGGTGTCAAGACCACTTCACACTTTTAAAAATTATTGAGGATCCCAAAGAGCTTTTGTTTGTGATGATTTTATATATATATTTTTTGTTGTTTGTTTGTTTGGCGGCCTGGCTTGCGGGATCCTAATCCCTGACCAGGGATCGAATGGGGCCCACAGCAGTGAAAGTGCAGAGTCCTAACCACTGAACCGCCAGGGAATTCCCTGTGATGGTTTTCTATTATTATTATCTATTGATAGTAACTATATTATATTAGAAATTAAAATTAGAGAAATTAAAAAGTATTTATTTAAAAATAACAATAGAAACCCATTACAAGTTAATGTATAATAAATAACATACTTTATGAAAAATTACTATATTTTTCAAAGCAAAAAATTAGTGAGAAGAGTAGCATTGTTTAACATTGTGACAAATTTCTTTAATAACTACTTAATAGAAAACAGTTGGATTCTCACATCTGTTTCTACAATCTATTAATATATATATATATATATATATTTTTTTTTTAACCGCGCAGCTTGTGGAATCTTAGTTCCCCAATCAGGGATTGAACCCGGGCTCACGGCAGTGAAAGTGCGGGGTCCTAACCACTGGACTGCTAGGGAATTCCTAAAATATATTATTTTGGTTGAAGCAGATGAAAAAAACTCAGCATCACACAGATGTGTAATTGGAAAAGGGAGGAGTATTTTAATAACTTTTTCAGATAAATGTGGATAATCTTCTTTGATACTACACTGAAACTTGACCAGTGCAAGTTTCTTAAGGATGGTTCAAATGTGGAATCTGAAACCTTAGCAGTGAATGTTTTTTATTCTATTACATTAAAATCAAGTGATCTACTTTGCACCTTGAAATTTTTGATTGCCCATGCATGGTTTTGTAACATCATTCTTGAGTCGTTTGGAAAATATTGGTTCCTTGAATTATGAAGATCTTTTAAGTATTGATACATTTAATAATACAACATCAAAAAACTTTTTTTTTTTTTTTTTTTTTTTTTTGCGGTACGCGGGCCTCTCACTGTTGTGGCTGTGGCCTCTCCCGTTGCGGAGCACAGGCTCCAGACGCGCAGGCTCAGCGGCCATGGCTCACGGGCCCAGCCGCTCCGCGGCATGTGGGATCTTCCCGGACCAGGGCATGAACCTGTGTCCCCTGCATCGGCAGGCGGACTGTCAACCACTGCGCCACCAGGGAAGCCCCAAAAAACATTTTTTTAAACCACTGGTCTCATCAAAAAAGTCTTATGTTATATTGGAGTGATGGCAAGCTTATGGTGGTGTATTCAAATTTTCAAAAATTCTAGTATTTTTTCTTGAAAGCTAGAATGTTGTCATTGACAACAAACACTGTCAGCTGTTTCCTTTGCAGTGACAGGCTCACTTCATTCATTTTTGAGATAATGTCTGCCAGATATTTAATAATTTGCCTACTATTCTTTCAAGAAATAATGATGTTCCATGAAAAAAGCAGCTAAGTCAGCTTGCAACTCAAACAATTGTACAAGTGCTTTTTCTCGAGACAACCATCATATTTTGGTATTCAATAGAAGTGCTTTATATATACTTCCCATTTTGTCACATAGAATATTAAAAAAGATCCAAACCTTGATATTTTAATAACATTAATAATTTTTACTGCTTCTTTAGGGCGTTCTTATGTGAAACGGATTCCCACCCACCGCCATCTGTGTCTGGTGATGAAGAATACAATGGATGCTAGTACCAGTTAGGTGTCTAAGGCATCAGCAGTGTCATCCACAATTATTTTTGGTCCATCAATGTAGATGTCAACACAGTGAAAAAGGCAAATAGCATGTCAGCATTATTTTGAAAATAGTTTTTATCTCCAGGCCTCACAATGAGAACTGCTAGTCCAACATATGAGACAGTGACACAATTCTAAAATTTAAGTCTTTTAATATGGTAGTCTTGAGTTCCCTCAGCCTACTCTTCTTTATGTCCTTGTTGTGCTGAACCTGATTTTTTTTCTACAGTATTTTGGGGAAACCTTATCCACGTACATCCCTATCCCCTTCTGCCTGTGTTGGGTGCTCAACTTTGTCATTAACTGCCTTATCAGTTTGATCAGTAAGTCAAATGTTTATATTTAGAGATAAATTTTTAAATGTACATCGAGTTATATTTAGCCTATCTGCTTCATATCTTTCAGGAATTCATCAATATTTCTTTGGTGGTAATAGCATTCCTCTCGACTTTTCTAGTACTGCTTTCTTTTTTCTTTTTATATTTTTATTTCAATGGCACTTTTGGAAAGAGAAGTGGAAAAAACTTTGATTCCATTTGTCAATTTCTTAAATCCAGAGGTATTCCTTGTATTTGGAAATAATGGGAATTTGAATTTTCCACTAATTTAGATGGATCTTTCCCCTAACTAGGTGGGTTTAAATAGTGAGTTTTTGGGTACTTTGTGGCTTAGAGATGGACTCTTCACCTCATAGTCAACTTTGGCCAAGCTGCCTCCCTCCAGAGTTCATTTCAAGGGCAGGGAGGTTATACAAGCCAGAGATGTCATGGTGTATCAGCCTTTCTAGTTGGCTAAATCCCAGAGCAATGTTCTGTTCTTACTCCAAACAATTCTTCATTGAATTTGGCAACAGGCATTGGGCCTGGCTCTTAAGATCCCGTTTAAAAAATGTCTATCCTTTTCAGTAAGTTTTCATGGCTTCATATTTTCTGGCATGAAATTAAGATTAAAATGTTTTTCTTTTCACCAAGTTCTAAATCAAACAAATAGAATGGAAATATTTGTGGGAGAGATATTTATTGGAAGGGGGGTTATAGAAGGAGAGGGAACTATGCATCATCAATTGACTGAGTAACGCAGAATTCAGGATAATGTCATTCATAATCAGTTTTTTCTGCATGTGAAAATATTAGTAACACATCAAAGATTAGACTCTGTATTGGATATTTTTTACTTTAGCAGAGATAAAGTTCACTAAGTTTCCTTCTGAGGGTTGAAGTTTTCTACAATAAATCAAAAATTCAGATGTCACAGGAATTTTTCTTTTAAGAAGATTTTCAGAAAAGGTCTACTAAATCAATTCCTATTAGTGGTGTCAGATTCACTTTCCGCGTTTTGGTATATCATGCAGACATTTAAAAAAGTTCCTACTCAGTCCTAGAATAGAAATTGTGTCTAAGCAAAAGTTCTTCTTGAGGTGATGACGTTGCTCAGCTAAGAATAAATTAGTAAATCAATACTTGTTGACTGAATCTGGGTAAAATGGCTTTGAAGAATTTAACATTTCTGTATGGCTTTTAATCATTATAAATACAGTAGAAGATTAGTCTCATTCATTTGTAATACAACCAACATGGTTAACAAGAAGACATTATCGTTCAGCATCCATAGTAGTAACAATAGCACCATTTTTCGAAGCTCTTCTCCAAGGGGGCTGTGGAAGAGTAGATTATTGTTCCACAGACATTCATTCCCTCTCCTCCAATCCTTATGATAGGGGTAAGTATTCTTCCCTTTCCCATTGATGTTGGACTTGGCTGCGTGATTTGCTTTGGCCAAAGGTACGTGGGCAGGAGTGATAACATACAACATGTGTGCCTGGGCCTTGAGAGGAACTGTGTGCATCCCTTCATTGCTCTGGGAGCTTTTGTCCTCTGGCAGGAGAAGAAAATGCCCTCAGGTAGCTGTTGTTCCTTCTGCCTGAACATCCCACCTCCCCCACAGACCTGCAGCCTAAAGCAGGCTGTCTCAGTCAATCTGAAGACTTGTGAGTGTGAGAATAAATGCTAATTCTTGCATGACACGTTTATGGAAGTTTATGATGCAGCAAAAGCTGATTTGTACAGGGATTCATAGCATACAACTGCTTCCTCTAGGATATTAAGGCAGCAGGTATTATAATTACTAGTTTGCTAGGGGAGGCAGAATTTTCAAAATTCTGCAAAGAACTTCTTCTTTGACCAATTGCTTGTCAGAGTGTGTTTTATTTCTATGTATCTGTGAATTTTTCAGACTTCTTTCGGTATTTTTTTCTTTTTTTGGCCACGTGCAGCTTACGAGATCTTAGTTCCCTGACCAGGGATTGAACCCATGCCCTTGGCAGTGAAATCGCGGAGTCCTAACCACTGGACTGCCAGGGAATTTCCCCTTTTGTTATTTATTTCTGGTTTCATTCCACTGTGTTTGGAGAAAATACTTTATGATTTTAATCCTTTTAGGTTAATTGAAACTTGTTTTGTGGCCTAGCATATGGTCTATGCTGCAGACTCTTTCTTGTGTATTTGAGAAAATGTGTATTCTGTTGTTGTTGGGTGGAGTGTTCTATATATGTCTATTAGGTCTAGTTGGTTTATGGTGTTATTCAAGTCCTCTATTTTCCTGTTAATCTTCTAATTGTTCTATCCATTATTGAAAGTGGGGTATTGAAATCTCCAACTATTCTTCTAGATCTTTTCATCCCTTCAATTCTGTCAGCTTTGCTTCATATATTTTGGGATTCTGTTGTTAGGTATGTATGTGTTTAGAACTGTTATATCTTCTTGATGGATTGACCCCTTTATCAATATATAATATCTTTCTTTGTCTTTCTGATCATAGGCTTTTTCTGATCTACAGTGGTAAAGTGGATATTTAACCTACCTCACTGCTAAATAACATCTGCTTTAAGCATACATTTTATGAAATAAATCCTTTAACATTTGATGCACAAAAAGTTATGAATTAGATTGGTATTTTAAGGATGGAAATAAGGCCAGTGTGGCTGAACATATCAGTATCAACGAGTCAGACAGGTAGGCAAGGGTCAGGTCATGCCAGGCTTTGTAAGATAAGGTAAAGAGTGTGGAACTTGTTCTCAGTGAAATGAAAGTTCAGTGGAGGGTTTCAAGCATGGGAGTTACATTTTAAAAAGTTCACTCTGGGAGCTGTATGAAGAATGGGTAGTAGACAGGTACAGGTGGAGGGCAGGGAAAGGAGTGAGGCTCTGGAGCCCGCGAGCCACAACTACTGAGCCCGTGCGCCCCAACTACTGAGCCTGTGTGTCACGGCTGCTGGGGACTGCGCACCTAGAGCCTGTGCTCCGCGGCGGGAGAGGCCACCACAATGAGAAGCCTGCGCACCACAACAAAGAGTAGCCCTTGCTCGCCGCAGCTAGAAGCCTGCACACAGCAACAAAGACCCAACACAGCCAAAAATAAATAAATAAATAATAAAATAAATAAATTTATTTAAAACAAACAAACAAAACACAGGTTGGTCCTATGTTCATAGCAGCACCATTTATAATAGCCAAGACATGGAAACAACCTAAATGTCCATTGACAGATGACTGGATAAAGAAGATGTGGTACATATATACAATGGAATATTACTCAGCCATAAAAAGAATGAAATAATGTCATTTGCAGCAACATGGATGGACCTAGCGATTACCATACTAAGTAAAGTAAGTCAGAAAGAGAAAGACAAATACCGTATGATATCACTTATATGTGAAATCTAAAATATGACACAAATGAACATATTTATGAAACAGAAACAGACTCACAGGTATAGAGAACAGACTCGCGGTTGCCAAGGGGGAGAGGGGTGGGAGAGGGAAGGATTGGGACTAGCAGATGCAAACCACTATATATAGGATGGATAAACAACAAGGTCCTACTGTAGAGCATAGGAAAAATATTTAATATCCTGTGATAAACCATAATGGAAAAGAATATGAAAAAGAGTATATATATATGTATAACTGAATCACTTTGCTGTACAGCAGAAATTAACACAACATTGTAAATCAACTATACTTCAATAAAATTAAAACAAAAAGCAAAAAACAAAAAAACCCCATGGGGTTGGGTGATGAGGTAACTAAAATCTGTACTACTAGTTTTCTAGGTAATGGTTATGGGCTGAGGTTCACTGAGGTAGTGGTCCATGGTTTTACCTGCAAGGTGACTCATCCATGGCAGAGCCAGTCATTACCATGGGGGTTGACCAAATATAAAAAGAATTTTCTGCTAAGATATAAGGACATCAGGCTAAATGTTCTTCTAAGCATTTATAGCTCTGCAATGATGTTGCTATTGCCCCATTTTATCCTTCAACCTACGTCATTTTTTTCAAAGCGGTTATGATTTTGGCCTTGTCATTTCTGCCGCTAGGCGGCTTCCAAATTGTCCATTCTTGGCAAGGTTTAATGCCTTGTCCCTTGTCCTGCTGTCAGGGGCAGCTCATTTGAGCTGCCAAGAGGGCCTGCTTTATTGTTCAGCCAGCCAAGGCCTAAGCTACTTTATGACATTTCAAAGTGAATTGATGACAGAAATTTCAATTTGTTTCAAAAGAGAGTTGTCAACAGGCCCAGAGCTCAGCAAATGAGCGGCCAGGTCTTTTGGAGGCACTGGTTTGAGTACCTCATGGATGAAAGGCAGTCTTATTGCTGTTTCAGCAAAGGATGCAGAAACTCATCCTTCTTTATATGTTAAGTGCTGCTTCTGAAGAATGCTTGGTAATCTAACACTTACTGATGATTAAAATGGATTAAAACTCCGTCTTATCTACTTTGCTAAATACAGGGATCAGAGGTTGTTTTTCGTCTGTCCCTTTGTGAGTCAACTGCCCCTTCTACTCTCAATACCTGTGGTTTGGATGGAGCTGATTTCAGACATTCGTTTCAGGGGTAGACATGTGACTCAGGTCTGTCCAACGAGAACCATGGATTTGATTTAGGGATGGGTATGTTAGCTGTATCAATCAGGATCCTGGGAACAGATGAAACTCGCAAATAACCTTCCCATATAAGTGTAGGCAGAGTATAGGAAAACCATAAGAGGTAGTGCAGTTTCTGGGTTACTCATAGTGGGTCATTGGCACCACCCACAGCTTGTAGAGGCAAGACTGAGGAGCCATTACGGGAACTCAAAGAGGGAAAGGTGTGGAGAGAGCTGAGGCAGGACCTCTGACTATTGGCCAAGAGACACAAATACCCCATGCAGAGCCTTGCAAAAGGATCTGGGGAAAATGAACCTTCTGATGTCATTCTTCTGTCTTCCTTCAGTCTCCTGTTGGTCTTCCCACTGACAATACCCAAAGGAAGGAGCCATTGGAGCATCTGCCCAGGCCAGCCTCCCAGCTACAGAGCAGGAAGAAGGATGGAGAGCAGATTTGAAGGTCAAGCTGAAGATGTTCAGCACGTGAGCCAATTCTGGCCAACTGAGAGTCTGTCCTGGGACTTTTAATGGGACAGTTGAGTAATACATATTCTCCATCTGCTGGGATTTCTGTGGAAAATAAGCTTGGAGCTACTGGTGGTCATCTTGTCATCCCTCTGAAGAGAGGAAAGCAGAGCAAAGAGATGGGGACAAATTCCTAATGACATTTAAGCACTTGGATCCAGTTACACTTGAAGACTACCCTCAGAATTTTCAGCTAGTAGCCAATAAATTCCCTTTGCTTCAGCCAGTCAGGTTTCTGTCACTTGCATCTGAAAGAGGCCTAAGGAATGCATGGTGTGCACAGTTCAGCGTACTGCAGAACTCAACTCATGGTACTGCAGAACTCAACTCACAGAGCCATCAAGATGATCTCCTGCCACCTGAAGCAGTGGCTCCTAACCCATTCATTTCACTAAATGTGGGCTCCCTGTTCTGTGTGGGTGCCAGCCCCTGTCTTTCCATAACCATAGCCAGCTGCCGCCTGTTTCTAGGTAGTTCTAATCATGAGAACCAGGTATCAATGGCCCAGAGGCATCATTAAGCAACATCTGGAATTTTATGAATTTGATGTGTTTGGGTCTCACGCAGGATTAACCCAAGGAGGAATACACTGAGACACATAGTTATCAAACTGACAAAAATAAAGAGAAAGGGAAAATATGAAAAACGACAAAAAACATACAAAGAAATCCCTATAAGGTTATCCGCTGATTTTTCAGCAGAAACTCTGCAAGCCAGAAGGGAGTGGCATGATATATTTAAAGTGATGAAAGGGAAAAACCTACAACCAAGAATACTCTACACAGCACGGCTCTCTTTCAGATTTGACAGAGAAATTAAAAGCTTACAGATAAGCAAAAGCTAAGAGAATTCGGCACCACCAAACCAGCTTTACAACAAATGCTAAAGGAACTTCTCTAGGTGGAAAAGAAAAGGTCACAACTAGAAACAAGAAAATAACGAAATGGGAAAGCTCACCAGTAAAGGCAAATATACAGTAACCGTAGGAAATCACCCCCACACAAATATGGTATCAAAACCAGTAATCGGGAGAGGAGGAGAGTACAAATGCAGGATATTGGCAATGCATTTGCAATTAAGAGATCAGCAACTTAAAACAATCATGTATATATAGAGACTGCTACATCAAAACCTCCTGGCAACCACAAACCAAAAATCTATACTAGATATACACACAAGAAAGAAAAAGGAATCCAAACACAACACTAAAGATAGTTATCAAATCAATGTGTTTGGGAGAGACAATGTTTCAAAATATGAAGGAAAAATAATGAAGGAAAAAAGGCTAGAGTGAATCTATTCTGCAGTTTGATATTTAATTGAGATATAAAATGTAGGCAAAGTTGGTAAATGTTGGGGCAGATCACTTAATTCCATGGGAGAGCTATTAACATAAGGATAGGCCCAGTCCATGTGCTCAGGTTCAGTAATACCTGTTCGGAGAGATACTTAGCCTCAAAGGACATTTGATAAGTCCTTGGTCAGCATCTTGGTAGGTGGTGGATCCTCTATTTATAGGGAGCCCTCTCCTGGAGTGTGTGTGAGTGTGTGTGTGTGTGTGTGTGTGTGTGTGTGTGTGTGTATGTGTGTGTATAAAACAAAGTCACCTATAATATGTTTTTTACCAGCAAGAAAGAAAAGGGAAAGAGTTTGTGGGCAGAGGGCCAGGAGGCTTCAGTCCTCTTCAGAGCAGCCCTGCAGCTCACCCTTCCCCCAAGCTCCCATCTCTAGCATTCCCTCCAACCATACTGAGCAGAGGGTGAAAATCCCATCTGTAATTTCAGGGCTGGGGGAAGGGCTGGAGCACAGTGTGGCAGAGCAGACAGAGCATAAGTTTGGACCCAGTTTCTTCCATTCATTAACTGTGCGACCTTGGGTTAATCTCTTTGAGTTCCTGCTTCTTCCTTTGTAAAATGGGGATAATAATATCTTCCTCAGAGCATGGCTGTGAGGATTAAGTGAGATCAAGTGAACAAAGTTTCTAATGTACTGCTTGTTGAATGTTTTCATAAATGGCCAAAACAACGTCAATGACAACAAAATTGGACAGGCCAGATTGCAGCACATCAAAGATTCAATTTGAAGCCAGCATGATGCCTGACACTTGACAGCATATGCTAGTTCCTTTCTCTTTCTTCCTGCTCCCCTGCCCTCCACCCCGTGCCCGCTGGAAACAACAAGGAAACTATGATTTAATGTTAAATCAAAAGATACATACAGAATTGTGTCTATACTATGCCACACTATGGCACAGGCTTGTATACATAGGAGGGGCACCTTTGGGGGTCCCCTATGTGCTTCATTTTTGTCATCTTTACACACGGGGTTTATGTTCAGATGGGGGAAATTCTCTAAGCTTTTACAACTTAGTTTAGTTTTTGACCAGGTGTGAGTATTTATTACACATGAACCTTACCAAGGCCAGTAGAGAGGGCACTAAAAAATAAAAACAGTTTGATTCTTTGGAGAAATAGGAATTGTGCATTTCAACTCCTATTGATGGGAAAAATAAACATTAGTGATAATTTAAATTAGAATTATGGAATGATCCTCTGTCCTTCTTTCACTTTGCTAAGGAAAAATGAATGATTGGATGTCAAGCATTTAGAATAAGTCCTGACATAGAGTAATCAATAAATGTGAGCTTGTAGCATCAACATTTATGACATGAGAGGCAGCATTCCTGCGTGAATAAACTTATAGAATCCTCACAACAATGCAATGAGGGAGGGACTATTAGTATCCCAGTTTTGGAGGTGGGAAAACAGGCACAGAGAAGTTAAATCACTTGTCTGGGGTCACATCACCAGTAGGTGGCAGAGCTGGAGTCACCCTGGGGCCCAGGCACCAGAGTCTTGGCCTCAACATTCCACCCATGTGAACGGTCATTTAGCAAAGCTGCTCCCTGTGGGGCTCATGGAAAAGAAAATCGAGTGGCTGGCAGACCTTTTAGGGGAAGATGGTCTTTGGGTTCCTGGGCCTCTAGGGGAGGGGATGATGAAGGCTGGGGAGGAGGAAGAGGGGAGCAGGGGCTGGCCCTGGTTTCTGCACCTTCTGGAGGGGAGGGAATGGAGGGGTTGGGAGTGGTGGAACCCTGGGTGGACTCCTTTGTTCTTTGGTGGAGGGGGCGGGAGGGACAGACATGTCCCTAAAGTCAGACGTGGGATCTGGCAGATGAGGAAAAGGGGCTGAACCATACGGGGCCACTCTTAACTTCCAGAGTCTTACACCCAGAAGGCTGTCTGCGATATCATCTGGAGCAACATACCCGCCCAACTCCACCTCCACCCCATGTGCACAATTTAGAGAGCAGGACACGAGGGCCTGAGGTGGCAAGTGCCTTGTCTTTTGCTGCCCCATTAGGCTTCTATCAGTAACCCTCAATCCGTAGACGGAAATGTTCCCAGACAGAGGAGACAGAGGTGAAGGTCTCCCCTGTCTCTGCGCCCTGTCTGGGCTCCGCTTGAGGCAGCATTTCCCTCTCCTCTCAGACCCCCACTCCCGCTGAGACCCTTCCCCACTCTGATCTCAATGAGATAGTGGGTAGGGGGTAGGGGTGAGTGGGCCTGGTGTAACCCAGGCAAGGCCAGGATGAAATCAGACGCTGAGCCCGGGGCAGAGCTGTCCTGGGTGAGGCATGGACTCCAGGGGTCAGGAGCTAAGTTGGGGTCAGAAGCCAGAGGCATGATTGGGGAGCTCCCACAGGTGCTGGAATTGGAGGGCAAAGCAAGGCCGAGGAGTCAGAAGCAGGCAGGGACCTTAGGAAAAAATCCTGACCCTCTGCCTTTCCTGGGAGCCATCCTAGCTGAGGGGGTACCCAGAGGCTGGAGCTGAATCATGGCTCCTCACCTGAGACCAAGAGAGAAGCCGGCACTGCAGAAGCAAGTTGAGTCAGAAACATGTGAGAAGCTGTGGTCTAAAAAGGGAAATCCAAAGGGTCACCAAAGTGAAGGGGCCAGAAGCAGCTATGGCAGCTGGGCTAGGGAGCCAGGAATCTGAGAACCAGGGAGGTGAGAACAAAAATAGTATGTCCAGGGTAAACAGGATTGGCTTAGAACAGGTGCTGCTGGTAGCTCAGTCTGGTGGGCCAGCTGGGCATGGTGGGAGTGTGGGCTGCTAAATTTAAAGCGCCAGAACAGACACCAGTGTCCAGGAGACCCTGAACCCATCTCAGCCTGGGAGCCTCTTATAATAGCTCAGCCTGGGTCTGAGATGGTCTAGGCACAGTTTGCCCTGGACCTGGAGCTGGCGGACCAGGCTGAGTCTCTGGGGCAGAGGAAGGCAGCCTTGGAGATAAGGACGAATCTTGACGGGCTGGACCCTCAGCACCCTGGGGCCTGCACGCTTAGGCCTGCATGAGAATGTAGGGCTGCGGGAGAAAGTGGCTGATGAGTCACAAGTCCCAGATGTGGAGCAGATGCTACGGGCAGCTCTGGACTGCTGGTCAGTGGATCTGACCACACCTGGACCAGCTGTCAGGCTCAGGCCACTGGCCCCGTTCCTAGCACAGACAGCCTAAGAACTTTCTCCTCTGTGAGTGTTCCCGCTTTGAAATGTTTCGAAGCCCCACTCGGGTGAGCAAGTGTATTCTCAGAGCCAGGCTTTACAAGTTGATTTTATGACGCATCTAGGCAGAAGGCGAAATGCCCCAGTCATTAAATCACTTCCCCTTGTGGATGAATTCCGCAATGAGTCGTTCATCTGATCTGTGGAACGAACTTCTCCAGCACACACAGACCTGTCTGTCAGTGTACATTTGGCTGCTCAGATAAATCCTTGGCACCTCACAGGATGTCCCTGGTTCACCTCTGAGACCGCGTGCTTTCTCTTGCAGGCAACTTTGCCGGCTGCTTCCTGGAACAGGCCGGGACACAGGGACGATGTTCTGTGGATAAGGCTGTGCTGTGTCAGGCGAGGCCCAGAACACACATCTGGACGCTTAACCCCTAGCATACCAGATGGCTTAATGGCTTAATCCGTCCTCTGCTTGTGTCTGTCCTTTTTTTATTTTATTATTATTTTTATTTTTTAGTTCACTCTTTCTTTTTAAAATTGAAGTATAGCTGATTTACAACATTGTGTTAGTTTCAGGTACGTAGCAAAAGGATTCAGCTATATATATATATATATTTTTTTTTTAGATTCTTTTCCATTATAAGTTATTAGAAGATATTGAATACAGTTCCTCGTGCTATAGAGTAAATCCTGTTGTTCATCTATTTTATATATAAGAGTGTGTATCTGTTCATCCCATACTTCTAGTTTATCTCTCCCCGCCGTTTCCCCTTTGGTAACCATAAGTTTGTTTTCTATGTCTGTGAGTCTGTTTCTGTTTTGTAAATAAATTCATTTGTATTATTTTTTAGATTTCACATATAGGTGATATCATATAATACTTGTCTTTCTCTGACACTTCACTCAGTATGATACTCTCTAGGTCCATCCATGTTGCTGCAAATGGCAATATTTCATGTCCTTTTAAATCCTAACTTAATGGTCACAAGTTTTAGGCTACTTCTGTTGTTTTCAAATAGGGCTCTGACCATGTCTCCGAAGGAGGGTCCCCGAAGCAAACGCGGCAGGCTGGCTGCCAAGGCTGGCAGAAGGAGAGGCAGCGCTGGAAATAAACACAGGGTGTTTGCTTACAGATTCTTCTCCACAACGTCATGGGTGAGTCAGATGATTTCTCACCCCAGATTCTGTTTTTACCCACTTTCCTACTCAGAGGCAGGGTGGGAGGATTAGATAAAGCTTAAAACATATCCCCCAGCTATGTCCTTTTGTCTTTTGGGTTTTAATGCAGAATCGGGATTCTTTCATTCTTCGATGCAGTCAGGAATTATTTTTGACTTTCTCACTTGCATTCTGTTTTTATTCACACTTGGTTGCAGAAAGAGCACTAGGTAGTGACTCAAGAGACTTCAATCAAGTCTCTTCTCTGAGCATTACTCACTGGAATTTGGGGCAACTCAGTCCGCCTCCCTGAGCTTCAGTTCCCTTGTTGGCAACGTGGGGTGTCAGTTCCCCCAGGAAGCCGTGAGCATCCCTTGGGCAGGGCCAGTTCCCTGTTTCTGTAGCCCTGGAATCTAAACCCCTGCCCTTCATCCTTTACCTCCCATCTTATTATGACAGCAAGTTAGATCACTCCTGGAAGTGCTTGGAAAACGAAAATCCTGCATTCCTGAGAGCGATAATTATGACTATACACCATGTTAAAAAAAAAAAAAAAAAAAAGAGTTTCTCTTCTCTTCAGCCCTCAGCACCTCAGGCAAATCACTTCACTTTGGCCTCCTGAGTCCGGACCAACCCCTTAACTCCATTTCTAGCACCTTCGGATAATTTTTGTTTTGTTTTAAGACTGATCTATAAGTTCTTTTATTTGTATTGTGGTGAAATAGACATAACATAAAATTTACCATTGTAACCATTTTTAGGTGGAGAGTTCAGTGGCATTAAGTATATTCACACTGTTGTACAGTCATCATCACCTTTCACGTCCAGAACTTTTTTCATCTTCCCAAACTGAAACTCATTAAGCAATATCTCTCATTCCCCCTCCCCAGCCCCTGGCAACCACCATTCTCCTTTCTGTCTCTATGAGTCTGACTACTCTAGGGACCTCCTACAAGTGGACTCAGACAATATTTGTCCTTTTGTGTCTGACTTCTTTCACTTAGCATAATGTCCTCCAGGTTCTTTCATGTCTGCTTCTTTTCAGAGAGATAAAATTTTCAGAAACTTTCAAGCAATAGATTAAAAAAAAAAACCCAACATTTTCTCCTAGAAACTACTGTCAATTAGGAGGGAAAGGCTAAATGGACATACCCACTTCTTTGTTTGTGTGGTTTGTAGCTGTAAAGTTACTTTCTTAAGTAAGGAATAAAATACATTGTGTATCTGTATCTGAGTCTCAGCTGGGGAGGAGCTGAGAGGCCAGCACCTGGCATGTGTTGCTGGGCAATGCTCTTCCTTCCAAGTGTTAATTTATACCTGATGATTCACCTGGGGAGGGAAGAACCCCTTAGAACACTTAAACCATGTCCACTAAAGGGCTTCAGGCATATGGTGTCACAGCTGATAGTTTGTCGGGTTCTGACTGAAGCCATCTTTCAGGAAGGCAATTTGACCCTTTGAGGAAGAATTCACTGAAAGGGAAAAATGCAGGCTGGCATGGTGAGCCGGATCCAGCAGTGGGGCCTGAGCACCTGAGGGGAGCAGCTTCGAGACCCCTGAATACCCTGGAAGGAGGAGACAGATGTGAAAATTAGAAGACCTGTTTGACCAAACTCTGTAATGCTTTGGGACCCAAAGCAAACCTGCTGGGGGAAGTTACAGCAGGATGTTCCCCATGACGAACAGAGAAGCACATCATGGCCCTCAGTGGCTCAGCAATCTGGGGTCAGAGAGAGGGTCTCCATCCAACTCAGCAGAGTTAGCGCAGTGATAGTGGTGGGCTAGGTCTGTGATGATGTGATACAGGCAGGAATCCCCGATGTCGGGCCTGGTGGAGGGCATGTTAGCAGCTGCATTTTGCATGGACAGAGGCCTGCAGCGTGGGGAGGCTGAGCTGATTCATGTTCATATGCAAGCCCCCTTAGAGATTCTGGAAAGTCCTGGGGAAAACTCAGTAAGACACTGCAATTCTTGACTGACTGGATGGGGGTCCAGGCCAATGGATTCAGATATTAATGTGAATGTAACCCTAGCTGTACCTCCTGGCTGGTGAGGCTCAGGAAACTTCAGGTTACATATGTTTTGATTTGTTAATAACATAATGATGGTGTGGTTTATTCCAACAAATTATCAATTTAATAATCTCATTTAATTTAAAATGTTTTGTTTCCAGCAGAGCTACAAATTGCTGATACGGACGGACTACGCCTCTTAACTTTTGGCTCATTTATGAAACAGGGACTTTGGGAACAGATGAAATCATCATTATTATAGTCTGCTTTTTGGATTTAGTCACATTTTCAGAAAACAAAAAGACTGTGAGAAAACAGGAGGCAAACGAGTCTTGAAACCTATGGAATACAGTTTTTCTATGTGGAAGTTTGTCAAATCATTCTCCACTTCTGAGTGGCCACACCATCAGTGGTTTCTGCTTCTTCCAATGTTCCATTCATCATTGTCCTAGACCGCTGGGATCTGGAGGGTGCTTGCTCAGAAGTGACAGGTTTTTTTTGAGCCATTCTATGCTAGTTTCCTTCAGGAATGTGTTTGGGGATTTCTACATGTCATGTGGGTGGGTTTTAACAACTCTTGATCCCAAGAAGAATTCTCCAAATGGTTCCATTCAGTCCTACACAAGTACAGGCACTAGAGGGTAGGACCTATTAAATCCCCATCCTCCCCTCGGTGGGGTTTATAAGTGTCCTGAGCCATTGAAAACAGGATCTTTCTCATTAAATAGGTTTCTTGGACTAAGAAAATATCAAGGCATGGGTGGGCATTGTCCCTGTTGGACCATGAATAGCTTCACAGAGGCAACTCCTGGTGGGATGCCCTCCCTTGGGGACGATGAGTGCAGCAAAAGGGGCTCATTGGCACAGGCAACAAGTGTTGGCTGAATTCTGGTCATTGGCCAAGCTCCTATGTGGCACGTTGCACTGCCCAGTGACAGTGCTCACTTGGGCCCAGGTGGTGCTGACTCTCATCTTTGAGTGGCCCCTCTGGTCTTGGAGGCTCCACTGACTTCCCTTCTCTTGCCCCCACCCACTCACCTACGGCAACTCCAATTCCACCTCTTGAGGTGGGATAGTCTAGGTCCTCATCTGTTCTCTTTTCTCTCTCTCTCTCTTAATATAGCAGGTTCTTATTAGTTATCTATTTTATACATATTAGTGTATACATGTCGATCCCAATCTCCCAGTTCATCACACCCCCCACACCCCCCCACCGCGGTTTTCCCCCCTTGACGTCCATACGTTTGTTCTCTACATCTGTGTCTCAGCTTCTGCCCTTCAAACTGGTTCATTTGTACCATTTTTCTAGGTTCCACATATATGCGTTAATATACGATATTTCTTTTTCTATTTCTGACTTACTTCACTCTGTATAACAGTCTCTGGATCCATCCCCATCTGTACAAATGACCCAATTTCGTTACTTTTGATGGCTAAGTAATATTCCATTGTATATATGTACCACATCTTCTTTATCCATTCGTCTGTCGATGGGCATTTAGGTTGCTTCCATGTCCTGGCTGTTGTAAATAGTGCTGCAATGAACATTGGAGTGCATGTGTCTTTTTGAATTATGGTTTTCTCTGAGTATATGCCCAGGAGTGGGACAGCTGGGTCATATGGTAATTCTATTTTTAGTTTTTTAAGGAACCTCCATACTGTTCTCCATAGTGGCTCTATCAATTTACATTCCCACCAACGGTGCAAGAGGGTTCCTTTTCTCCGCACCCTTACCAGTATTTGTTGTTTGTAGATTTTCTGATGATGCCCATTCTAACTGGTGTGAGGTGATACCTCACTGTAGTTTTGATTTGCATTTCTCTAATAATTAGTGACGTTGAGCAGCTTTTCATGTGCTTCTTGGCCATCTGTATGTCTTCTTTGGAAAAATGTCTATTTAGATTGCCTGCCCATTTTTGGATTGGGTTGTTTGTTTTTTTAATATTGAGCTGTATGAGCTGTTTATATATTCTGGATATTAACCCTTTGTCCATTGATTCGTTTGCAAATATTTTCTCCCTATCTGAGGGTTGTCTTTTCATCTTGTTTACAGTTTCCTTTGCTGTGCAAAAGCCTTTAAGTTTCATTAGGTACCATTTGTTTATTTTTGTTTTTATTTACATTTCCCTAGGAGGTGGATCAAAAAAGATCTTGCTGTTATTTATATCAAAGAGTGTTCTTCCTATGTTTTCCTCTAAGAGTTTTATAGTGTCCGGTCTTACATTTAGGTCTCTAATCCATTTTGAGTTTATTTTTCTGTATGGTGTTAGGGAGTGTTCTAATTTCATTCTTTTACATGTAGCTGTCCAGTTTTCCCAGCACCACTTATTGAAGAGACTGTCTTTTCTCCATTGTATATCCTTGCCTCCTTTGTCATAGATCAGTTGACCATATGTGCATGGGTTTATCTCTGGGCTTTCTATCCTGTTCCATTGATCTATATTTCTGTTTGTGTGTCAGTACCATATAATCTTGATTACTGCAGCTTTGTAGTATAGTCTGAAGTCAGGGAGTCTTATTCCTCCAGCTCCGTTTTTTTCCCTCAAAACCACTTTGGCTATTCGGGGTCTTTTGTGTCTCCATAAAAATTTTAAGACTTTTTGTTCTAGTTCTGTAAAAAATGCCATTGGTAATTTGATAGGGATTGCATTGAATCTGTAGATTGCTTTGGGTAGTATAGTCATTTTCACAATATTGATTCTTCCAATCCAAGAACATGGTATATCTCTCCATCTCTTGGTATCATCTTTAATTCCTTTCATCAGTGTCTTATAGTTTTCTGCATACAGGTCTTTTGTCTCCCTAGGTAGGTCTATTCCTAGGTATTTTATTCTCTTTGTTGCAATGGTAAATGGGAGTGTTTCCTGAATTTCTCTTTCAGATTTTTCATCATTAGTGTATAGGAATGCAAGAGATTTCTGTCCATTAATTTTGTATCCTGCTACTTTACCAAATTCATTGATTAGCTCCAGTAGTTTTCTGGTAGCATCTTTAGGATTCTCTACGTAAGTCATTTTCTTCTCTTGTGTTTCCCACTTAGAGAAGTTCCTTTAACATTTGTTGTAGAGCTGGTTTGGTGGTGCTGAATTCTCTTAGTTTTTGCTTGTCTGTAAAGCTTTTGATTTCTCCATCGAATCTGAATGAGATCCTTGCTGGGTAGAGTAATCTTGGTTGTAGGTTCTTCCCTTTCATCACTTTAAAAATGTCATGCCATTCCCTTCTGGATTATAGAGTTTCTGCCGAGAAATCAGCTGTTAACCTTATGGGAGTTCCCTTGTATGTTATTTGTCGTTTTTCCCTTGCTGCTTTTAATAATTTTTCTTTGTCTTTAATTTTTGCCAATTTGATTACTATGTGTCTCAGCGTGTTTCTCCTTGGGTTTATCCTGCCTGGGACTCTCTATGCTTCCTGGACTTGGATGGCTATTTCCTTTCCCATGTTAGGGAAGTTTTTGACTATAATCTCTTCAAATATTTTCTTGGGTCCTTTCTCTCTCTCTTCTCCTTCTGGGGCCCCTATAATGCGAATCTTGTTGCGTTTAATGTTGTCCCAGAGGTCTCTTGGGCTGTCTTCATTTCTCTTCATTCTTTTTTCTTTATTCTGTTCTGTAGCAGTGAATTCCACTATTCTGTCTTCCAGGTCACTTATCCGTTCTTCTGCTTCAGTTCAGTCTGCTATTGATTCCTTCTAGTGTAGTTTTCATTTCAGTTATTGTATTGTTCACCTCTGTTTGTTTGTTCTTTTTTTTTTGTTTGTTTGTTTGTTTGTTTGTTCTTTAATTCTTCTAGGTCTTTGTTAAACATTTCTTGCATCTTCTCGATCTTTGCCTCCATTCTTTTTCCGAGGTCTTAGATAATCTTCACTATCATTATTCTAAATTCTTTTTCTGGAATGTTGCCTATCTCCACTTGATTTAGTTGTTTTTCTGGGGTTTTATCTTGTTCCTTCATCTGGTACATAGCCCTCTGCCTTTTCATATCATCTATCTTCCTGTGAATGTGGTTTTAGTTCCACAGGCTGCAGGATTGTAGTTCTTGCTTCTGCTATCTGCCCTCTGGTGGATGAGGCTATCTAAGAGGCTTGTGCAAGTTTCCTGATGGGAGTAACTGGTGGTGAGTAGAGCTGGCTGTTGGTCTGGTGGGCAGAGCTCAGTAAAACTTTAATTCACTTCTCTGCTGATGGCTGGGGCTGGGTTCCCTCCTTGTTGGTTGTTTGGCCTGAGGCGACCCAACAATGGAGCCTACCTGAGCTCTTTGGTGGGGCTAATGGCAGACTGTGGGAGGGCTCATGCCAAGGAGTACTTCCCAGAACTTCTGCCAGTGTCCTTGTCCTCACGGTCAGACACAGCCACACCCCGCCTCTGCAGGAGACCCTCCAACATTAGCAGGTAGGTCTGGTTCAGTCTCCTATGGGGTCACTGCTCCTTCCCCTGGGTGCTGATGCACACACTACTTTGTGTGTGCCCTCCAGGAATGGAGTCTCTGTTTCCCCCAGTCCTGTGGAAATCCTGCAATCAAATCCTGCTAGCCTTCAAAGTTTGGTTCTCTAGGAATTCCTCCTCCCACTGCTGGGCCCCCAGGTTGGGAAGCCTGACGTGAGGCTCAGAACCTTTACTCCAGTGGGTGGACTTCTGTGGTATAAGTGTTCTCCAGTCTGTGAGTCACCCACCCAGCAGTTATGGGATTTGATTTTATTGTGATTGCGCCCTTCTACCATCTCATTGTGGCTTCTCCCTTGTCTTTGGATGCGGGGTCTCTTTTTTGGTGAGTTCCAGTGTCTTCCTGTCAATGACTGTTCAGCAGTTAGTTGTGATTCCAGTGCTCCTGCAAGAGGGAGTGAGGGCATGTCCTTCTACTCCGCCATCTTGAGCCAATCTCTGTTCTCTTTTCAAGTTGTGTTTTCAATGGACTGTTCCAGAAAACTTCAAGCATACGGAAGAGATAGAGCAGAACCATGGCATTTGCATGTACATTATCTTGATTAAACTCTTGTTAACATTTTGCCATATGTACCTTAAGAGAAAGTTTTATATATGAAACACTTCAAATTGTAGACTTTTCACTCCTAAATACTTCAGTATTTAGTTTGCATCTCCTAAGAATGAGGTTATTCTTCTACATAGTAATACCATTATCACACCTAAGAAAATGAATAATAACTTGCTAATATCATCTAATTTAAATTGCATATTCAAATTTCCCCAGTTGTCCCCAACACGAACTTTTAAAATTAATACTTTAGAACCAGAATCCAATCAGAGTTAATGAATTGCATCTTGTTGTTATGGTTTTTAATCTCTCTTATTCTAAAAGAATCCCCTCACCTTTTTCTTTTAAGTTACATTGACAATTGAGTTGTCATGTAGAGTCTCATCTTCTGATTTGCCTGATCATTTCCTTGTGGTGTCATTTAACTTTTTTTTAATATAGCTTTTTTCCCCTGTAAGCTGGAAATTAATTTTAAAGGCTTGATTATATTTGGTTAACAATTTTGATAAAATGCTCACTTTTTTTTTGTTAATGGACAAATATCATGCCTTATTCCTTAATGGTTTGCCCTTTGAATTTCAACAATTTCTCTTTCTCCCTTTTTCTATCAAATAGCTTAGTTCTGGCAAAGCGTTTTTTTGTTGTTGTTGTTCCTACAGCTATGACTACTGAATGATTTCATCAACCCATTTTGGAGTCTCTTTCTTTGTATTCCAGTACAACAATCTTATTCTGCCCTGTGGCAATACACAAGTCTCATGGGGAGAAATGGAATACAAGGAAATGTAAATGAGAAAAACACCTTGATGAAGAATTACTGTGCCATGCCTTTTTTTTTTTTTTCCTCATGAAACTTACAGTCTAATGCGAACATGGGGGCAGATAATAGTCAAATAGTCACACAAATGAGTGATTAATTAAAACCAAGGCAAGGGCTTAGAAGGAAAGGAGAACAATTCTAAGAAAGCCATCCTAGGAGGACCTAGCCTGGATGGTGGGGCCAGAGAAGACTTCCTGGAGGATGCAACTGTGCCATGCCTTTAAAAAAGTTGTGGAGGATGAAGCTTCTGGAGCAGGTGAGAAGTCAGAGGAAGCAGAGGTCTTGCCCCCAAAGGTCGTGCTCCACAGAGCTGGAGGGGCACACTGCAGAATCCCAGACTCCATTTTTGGGTCTGTATCATGTTGAAATATGGGATCTTTTTCAAGAGCAGGTCCCAAGGATAAGGCTCATTTTGTAGCCACTCATATTTTTTTCATAGCACCGTCATTCTTAGCATTTTTTTTCTGTTGACTTGGATCTCAGAGATTAGTAGAAGCATATATTAACTGTGAAATTCATCTTGATTCTGAATAGAGTCTTATAATAGTCTCTATCCTGTTGTGACTTTTCCAATAGTCTTGTGAAATCAGTAGGGAATAGACCATTTATTTCCATTCCAGAGAAAAAAGAATCAATTTTGAACTTTCTTTTTCCAGTACAACAAAGGTTTATTGAACCCTTATTGTACAAAGGAGTTGTACATAAAGTTAGCTTGAACCCACATGTTGCTAACAGTGGGGAAGAAGACACATAAACAAATACCTTCCTTGTAAATGTCAGAGATAAGGTGTCAAGGGGTCAAAAATGAAGGGCTTGGGACTTCCCTGGTGGCACAGTGGTTAAGAATCCGCCTGCCAATGCAGGGGACACAGGTTCGATCCCTGGTCCGGGAAGATCCCACATGCCGTGGAGCAACTAAGCCCATGCGCCACAACTACTGAGCCTGTGCTCTACAGCCCTCGAGCCACAACTACTGAGCTCACTTGCCACAACTACTGAAGCCCGGGCGCCTAGAGCCTCTGCTCTGCCACAAGAGAAGCCACCTCAATGAGAAGCCCACGCACCGCACGAAGAGTAGTCCCTGCTCGGGCTTCCCTGGTGGCGCAGTGGTTGAGAGTCCTCCTGCCGATGCAGGGGACACGGGTTCGTGCCCCGGTCTGGGAAGATCCCACATGCCGCGGAGCGGCTGGGCCCGTGGGCCATGGTCGCTGAGCCTGCGCGTCCGGAGCCTGTGCTCCGCAGCGGGAGAGGCCACAACAGTGAGAGGCCCGCATACCGCAAAACAAAAAAAAGAGTAGTCCCCACTCACCACAACTAGAGAAAGCCCACGCACAGCAATGAAGACCCAATGCAGCCAAAATTAAATAAATAAGTGAACAATAATAATTTGTATGATGGTTTGAAAACATCAAAAAAAAAAACAAACAAAAGATGAAGGGCTTATCTCAGCCTTCCTGGAGGAGATGGGGCTGAGCTAAGCCTTGAAGGATGAGCAAAAGCCAGATGCCAAATGGTGAGAGGAGCCTTCTTGGCTTGTTCACTGTGGTATTTCTAGCATCTAGCACATGGTAGACATTCAATCCAGTGCATTTATAAAAGAAATCTCAGCAGAGGAAACGTTATAAGCATGCACACACACACACACACACACACACACACACACACACACACACAAAGGCATGGGAAACTATAAATAGATCAGAATTACCAGATGAATCCTTACCCTTTATGGGGTCACAGACCCCTTTGAAAAACTAACAGAAGCCATGGACCTACTCCCTAGTAAAATAAATATACACTCAAAATTTTACAGATAATTTTAGAGGATATAGATATTCTCTAACCCCATCCATATTAAGAATCTCTGCTGTAGAAAAAGAAAAGAAACAAACAAAAAAAAGAATCTCTGTGGTAGGGAATTAGGAGCATTGAGGTTTTTAAAAACATATATTTGTTTTATTTTGTTTTGTTGTAAACTAGGGAATGACATAACTGAAGATTTACTTTGGATGCATCATGAAGGGTGGGTTTAAGGGAGATAACATCAGAGGCTGGGCTAGGGAGCCAGGAATCTGAGAACCAGGGAGGTGAGAACAAAAATAGTATGTCCAGGACCGTTTAGAGCAGTGCTTCTCAAACTTTAACATGCATACAAAGCACTGGGGTGCTATGGACTGAATGTTAGTGTCTCCCTAAAATTCCTATGTTGAAATCTTAATCCCCAAGTAGATGATATTAGGTGACTTTTGGAGTTGCTTAGGCCATGAGGGTGAAGCCCTCACGAATGCGGTTAATGCCCTTATAAAAGAGATCCCACAGAGTTCCCTAACCCCTTCCAGCGTGTCAGGACACAGCAAAAAGACAGTTGTCTATGAACCAGGAAGAGGGCTCCACCAGACAGTGAATCTGCTAGTACCTTGATCTTGGACTTCCCAGCCTGCTAAACTATGAGCAATGAACTTCTGTTGTTTATAAGCCACCCAGTCTATGGTACTTTGTTACAGCGGTCTGAATGGACTAAGACACTATGCACCTTTTTAAAATGCAAATTCTGATTCAGTAGAGCTAGGATGGGACCTGAAATTCAGCACTTCCAACAAGCTCCCTGGTGACATTGACACTGCTGGTCCAGAGACCACACTTGGAGGAGTAAGGTTCTAGGGAGTCCCTAGGAGGAAGTGCCTTGATACTATTATGGTCTGTCCTCGGCTTTGCAAGCCCAGAGTAGTGTAATCTAAACCTCTCATCTGTAATTTTGAAATTCTAATGACCTGAAAACCAAAAGCACTTTTGTAACTCCTTTGGAGGCAAAACCTGAACTCACGTGAGGCTATTTATAATCCTATTTCCTATTGTGTATGAATATTCATGTTTTCATTCTAAAAATATTGATGTGTTTGATTATGGGAAGCTGCTTTAGACTCTGCTGGGGGGGTGATGTTATGTGAGGTACCTGATCATATCCTAGAATATAAAAAATTCCAAATTCTTGGGAATGTAAATTGGTGCAGGCACTATGGAAAACAGGATGGAGGTTCTTTAAAAAACTAAAAATAGAATTGCTGTATGATCCAGCAATACCATTCCTGGGTATCTATCCGGAGAAACCTCTAATTCAAAAAGATACATGCACCCCAATGTTCGTAGCAGCAGTATTCACAATAGCCAAGACATGGAAGCAACCTAACTGTCCATTGAAAGATGAATGGATAAAGAAGATGTGGAATATGTATACAGTGGAATACTAAAGCCATAAAAAGATGAAATAATGCCGTTTGTAGCAACATGGATGAACCTAGAGATTATCATACTAACTGAAGTAAGTCAGAGAAAGACAAACATCATAAAATATCACATATATATGGAATCTAAAATATGATATAAACGAACTTACTTACAAAACAGAAACAGACTCACAGACATAGAAAACAAACTTATGGTTACCAAAGGGGAAACGGGGGGAGGGGGCAGGGATAAATTAGGAGTTTGGGATTAGTGGATACAAAGTACTATATATAAAATAAACAACAAGGTCCTACTGTATAGCTCAGGGAACTATATTCAACATGCTGTAATAAACCATAATGGAAAAGCATATGAAAAGAACATATATATATGTATGTATAACTGAATCACTTTGCTGTATACCTGTAGTAACATTGTAAATAAACTATACTTCAATTTAAAAATTCCAGGAAGTTCCAAAAAGAAAAAACTATTCCAAATTCTGAAACATTTCTGACTCAGAGCTTGTGGCAATCTGGGGGATGCTTGCCCCACCCATTCCATAATCTTCCTTCTTCTTCTGGGAATTGTTCTCAATTTCACGGAGCTGGGCCTGAACCTGTCCTGCTACCAGCTCCCCCAACCAGTCACAGATAATTTGATTAGGGTGGATATCTGACCCAAATCGGGCCAATCAGATTCTGCCTGTGGGAATTTGGAGTTGGGACTCACAGGTGCTTGTCTCCTTCGGTTGCTGGCGCTGAGGCAGGTGAGAGGTAGCCTTCTTCAGCTGCATGTCTGAGAAGCAGAGAAAGCTAATCTGTAGAGAGAAAAAAAATGAAGCAGGTGTGAAACAGAAACGAGGGGCAGGCTTGGGAATGCGAGATGCAGACCAACAGCAGGGGCAGCAGCTTCAATCCTGACTGCCTTCCGGTTTCCGGTTCGAGTCCTAATTGCCCTTTCTGCCCTTGAGTTCTGTGACACACCACCACCATCTTGTAATACATTCCTACATTGTGTTAATACTACCTAAAGTGGGTTTCATTGAATTACCTTAACTAAGACAATAACATAACTATTTTTAGTGCAGGAAAAAAATTTTTAGACTCTGAGAATGGACATACAAATCAAATTCCCAAGAGAAGGCTGATTTATTGATTTCCGTGCAGAGTAACTGCCAGTGGGACCAGAATACTCCCACTTACAGGTCATCCTGTTCTTTCCCAGTGGGGAAATCTACATGGGAAGCCACATTATAATGAGAAGGCAGCTTGATGAGTGTAGACAAACCAGATAATTAGGGGATCTGAGCAGACTGTCTGCATGTGAGGATGGCCGCAGGCACTTTTCCCCAGGTCCAGGATGCGCCAAACCTGCCGTGTGGTGTACATGTGCGCACGTGCTAGGGCACACTTGGAAAACAGGCCACCTCATGAAAACCAGTTCACCCCAAAGCCAGGTCAGCTAATGAGCCATTTACCTTAAATGAGGATTTGTTAAAACATTTCATGTGTGATGGAATGGTTTCCACAGCTTTCTGAGTATTTTCCCCCTAAGGTGACTGGTAACTGTTTTATGTTATATAGTTCTGTTCCATCTTTTTTCCTTTTCTTTTCCCTTTCTCTTCCCCTCCCTCTTCCCCTTCCTTCCTTCTTTCCTTCCTTCCTCCCCTACTCCCTTCCTTCCTTTCCTTCCTTCCTCCCTTCCTCCTTCCCCCTCTCCCTCCTTCCTTTCTCTTCTATCCCTATTTCAAAGATAATTTTGCCCATTGGTCGAAGGTTGTCCACCTTCTCACCTTTATCCATGCTCCCCCCAACCTCCCCCCTGCCCATCATCTCCTAGAGACCAAGACTGGAGGTTGAGTCTTCAGAGGTGAGCTAATGAAGACCAGAAATAGTGTCCAATAGAGAAAATGGGTGGAGTGAATCTAAACTAGACTGTGGGGTGGGGATGTTGGAGGAGGAGATGAAGGTCAGGAACCAGACCCTCCAGGTGACTTGAAACACCAAGATCAAAGCAGCAGGAGCAGGACCTGTCAACGTGAAATCAAACCTGGAGTCCAGGATGACCAAGACACTGGATTGAAGGGAGAACAGGCAGAAAGCAAGTGAGGAAATAATAACAGTTGCTCTGTATTTCCATTCCATTAACTATCTCAGACTTCTCTGTTTCTTTAAAATCATATTATGTGTCTTTTGGAAAATTTTGCGCAGTGTTGAATTTGCATAAATCTGGAGTTGCTCAGCTCAGGGAGTGTTTTTACTCATGATTCATAGACTTTATCCCCTTTTTAAAACTTCTCCTTCCTGCTGCTTCTCAGACATTTGTGTACTAGATTTCATTATTAAGCAAATTACCACAAATCCAGTGTTTATTGCTGTGTAGTGAGGCATTTCTGTGTTGACAGGGAGAGTGGAAAGATGAGACAAGTTCATCAGAAACATATTAAGCTCTATTGCACTTTATATTTTGTGACATCTAAATGATGAAGTAACACTACTGGACAACAAATATTAACCCACATATTATTTTTAAAGCTTTTTAAAATCAAATAAAGTGAGTTTTAACCAAAAAACTTTGTTTCCACCATAATAATGATATATATTTGTATCTGTTTCCTGTTGATGCTGTAACTAATTACCATAACTTAGTGGCTTAAGATACTGCAAATTTCTTTTTTATTTTTATTGAGATTGTATGATTTTCTTTTTTAAAAAATTCGTATGGAAATACAAACGACCCCAAATAGCCAAAGCAATCTTGAGAACAAAAAACGGAGCTGGAGGAATCAGGCTCCCTGACTTCAGACCATACTACAAAGCTACACTAATCAAGACAATATGGTACTGGCACAAAACCAGAAATATAGACCAATGGAACAGGATAGAAAGCCCAGAGATAAACCCATGCACATATGGTCAACTGATCTATGACAAAGGAGGCAAGGATATACAATGGAGAAAAGACAGTCTCTTCAATAAGTGGTGCTGGGAAAACTGGACAGCTACATGTAAAAGAATGAAATTAGAACACTCCCTAACACCATACACAAAAATAAACTCAAAATGGATTAAAGACCTAAATGTAAGGCCAGACACTATCAAACTCTTAGAGGAAAACATAGGCAGAACACTCTATGACATAAATCACAGCAAGATCCTTTTTGACCCACCTCCTAGAGAAATGGAAATAAAAACAAAAATAAACAAATGGGACCTAATGAAACTTCAAAGCTTTTGCACAGCAAAGGAAACCATAAACAAGACCAAAAGACAACCCTCAGAATGGAGAAAGTATTTGCAAACGAAGCAACTGACAAAGGATTAATCTCCAAAATTTACAAGCAGCTCATGCAGCTCAATATCAAAAATACAACAACCCAATCCAAAAATGGGCAGAAGACCTAAACAAACATTTCTCCAAAGAAGATATACAGATTGCCAACAAACACATGAAAGAGTGCTCAACATCATTAATCATTAGAGAAATGCAAATCAAAACTACAGTGAGATATCATCTCACACTGGTCAGAATGGCCATCATCAAAAAATCTATAAACAATAAATGTGGAGAGGGTGTGGAGAAAAGGGAACCCTGCTACACTGTTGGTGGGAATGTAAATTGATAGAGCCACTATGGAGAACAGTATGGAGGTTCCTTAAAAAACTAAAAATAGAACTACCATATGACCCAGCAATCCCACTACTGGGCATATACCATGAGAAAACCGTAATTCAAAAAGAGTCATGTACCACAATGTTCACTGCAGCTCTATTTACAATAGCCAGGACATGGAAGCAACCTAAGTGTCCATCGACAGATGAATGGATGCAGAAGATGTAGCACATATATACAATGGAATATTACTCAGCCATAAAAAGGAATGAAATTGAGTTATGTGTACTGAGGTGGATGGATCGAGAGTCTGTCATGCAGAGTGAAGCAAGTCAGAAAGAGAAAAACAAATACCGTATGCTAACACATATATATGGAATCTAAAAAAAAAAAATGGTCATGCAGAACCTGGGGCGAGATGGGAATAAAGACGCAGCTCTACTAGAAAATGGACTTGAGGACACGGGGAGGGGGAAGGGTAAACTGGGACAAAGTGAGAGAGTATATGGACATATATACACTACCAAATGTAAAATAGCTAGCTAGTGGGAAGCAGTCGCATAGCACAGGGAGATCAGCTCCATGCTTTGTGACCAGCTAGAAGGGTGGGATAGGGAGGGTGGGAGGGAGGGAGATGCAAGAGGGAAGAGATATGGGGGTATATGTATATGTATAACTGATTCACTTCATTATAAAGCAGAAACTAACACACCATTGTAAAGCAATTATACTCCAATAAAAACGTTAAAAATTTTTTTTATTAGAGTATAGTTGATTTACAATGTTGTGTTAGTTTCTGCTGTACAGCAATGTGTATCAGTTACACATATACATATATCCACTCTTTTTTAGATTCTTTTCCCATATAGATCATTACAAAGTATTGAGCAGAGTTCCCTGTGCTATAGAGTATGTCCTTATTAGTTGAGATAATGCCAATTTATTATCTTACAGATCTAGAGATCAGAAATCCTAAAATCAAGGTGTTAGCAGGGCTGTGCTTCTTCCGGAGGCTCTAGTGGAAAATCTGTTTGCTTGCCTTTTCCAGCTTCTAGAGGTGGCCTGCATTCATTGGCTCACAGTCCCTTCCTCTATCTCCAAAGCCATCAGTGAAGCATCTTCAAATCTCTCCCTGACTACAACCTCTGCTACTGTTATCATATTGCCTTCTTTCTCTCAAACTCCTGCCTTCCTCTTATAAGACCTATGTGATTACATTGGACCACATAATCCAGGATAAGCTCCCTATCTTGAGATCCTTAATTTAATCACATCTACAATGCCCCTTTTACTGGGTAAGGTAACATATTCACTGGTTCTGCGGATAAGGATATGGACATCTTTGGGGAGTCTATAGAAATACTCATTTATACTATTTGGCCTATCATAATAATCACTCACAGGCATTAATAAAATACATTTCAGAAAAATAGGAAAATATAATTCATGGCTCGACTACTGAAAGGTAAATATAATGAATATTTCCTTCCATCTTTTTTTAAATGAACAGTTTTACATAGTTATGATCATGCAATGTATATGTATGTATACAATTTGAAACCCTGTTTCTTCACTAAATATTATATCATAGTCCATTTTCCATGTTAGTACATAGCCTGAGCAAACAGTTTTATTGACTACATAGTATTCCATTGAGTGAATATACCATATTTTACTTAAGCCTTTTCTTATTGTTTGGAAATTAGAAGTTGTTTTTAATTTTTAAATATTATAAATAACTCTGTGACAAGTATATTTGCTCATAAAGATTTTTGTGTTCATGTTTTTCCTTGGGGATAGATTCCAGACATGGAATTACTTTATCAAAGTCTTTTTACAGCAAATGTTTTTCAAAGAGTTTATATAAAATTTCAGAACTGTCAAGATATATATTAGTACCCATTTTACTACATTCTCACCAGCACCAAACAAAACAACAATCATAATAATAACTTTGCCAATCAGGTAGGTAGAATAGATGACTTGACTTTTGTTTTAATTTGCATTCATTTGTTTACAAGGGAGAGTGAACATTTTCTCATGGGGTTATTTGCTAGTTATTATTCTTCTTTGATGAATTATTGATTCAGGCCTTTTACATTTGGGGGTCAAAGTTTTTTTTTTAATTTTATTTATTTATTTTTGGCTGTGTTGGGTCTTCTTTGCTGCACACAGGCTTTCTCTAGTTGCGGCGAGCAGGGGCTACTCTTCGTTGCGGTGTGCGGGGTTCTCATTGCGGTGGCTTCTCTTGTTGCGGAGCACAGGCTCTAGGCACGCGGGCTTCAGTAGTTGTGGCTTGCGGGCTCTAGAGTTCAGGCTCAGTAGTTGTGGCTCACTGGCTTAGTTGCTCCACGGCATGGGGGATCTTCCTGGACCAGGGCTCAAACTTGTGTCCCCTGCATTGGCAGGCAGATTCTTATCTACTGCGCCACCAGGGAAGCCCTCAAATTATTTTTAAAATTAATTTGTCTAATATCTATACATTTTAAAAGTTTATTTAATGTTTGTGATATTTGCTATAATTATTTTCTGTCTCATTTCTATACTTTGTAAGTTTTAAATTTGTACATAGTCTAATCTATCCATCCTTTTTTCCACCTTTTTCTTTGCTTCTTTCAAAGTCCTCCTGTCCCTGCAGCAACATGGAAGGACCTAGAGATTCTCATACTAAGTGTAGTAAGCCACAGAAAGACAAATACCATAGGATATCACTTGTATGTAGAATTAAAAAAAAAAAAGATACAAATGAACTTATTTACAAAACAGAAAGAGACTCATAGACATAGAAAACAAACTTATGCTTACCAAAGGGGAAAGGTGGGGGAGGGATGGATTAGGAGTATGGGATTAACAGATACACATTACTGTGTGTATACTGAATCACTGTGCTATACACCTGAAACTAACATGATGTTGTAAATCAGCTATACTTTAATTTAAAAAAAAGCTAGGCTAGTTTTTTCTAAGAGACTGGCAAGGGCCCGTCAGGTCAACCTCTAATTTGAGCCTAAATGCCAATCTATAAGTTGGTGGCCTAACTGTATACATGAAGGAAGGAGCACAAAATGTGTTCTGGGCTGAGCATGTGAAGACGAAGAGTCAAGCCTTACTTTAAAATTAAATGTTATTTTTATTTCAGTGAATTAAAAGATACTTTTATTGTTTGCAAAAAATCCTCCTGTCCCAATGGTTAAATACACAGTATATTTAATATTCTTCTAGCTTTTCTTATGGTTTAAAAGTGTCTCTTTAATCCACCTGGAATTTATGTTGGTATGAAATCTGTGGAGAGGATCTCACTACGTAAGTCCCCTACATACGAACCTTCAAGTTGCGAACTTTCAAAGATGCAAACATGCATTCCATCAACGTCAGGCATGAGTGAAACTGCAGCTTGTCCCCCTTTCCTATTGCTGACATTCCTTCAGCTCTACCATCTCCCACTTCCTCTCCCTCCTCCAGTCAGTAACTCTTCTTGCCTGTTCACTCGATGTCAGCCCCTGTATGCCAGCTGTTGTACTGTACTACTGTACTTTTCAAGGTACTGTATGTAAGATTAAAAATGTTTTATTTTTTGTGTTTGTTTTTTTTATGTATTATTTGTGTGAAAAGTATTCTAAACCTATTACAGTACAGCACTATATAGCCAATTGTGTTAGTTCCGTACTAGGCTAACTTTGCTGGACTTACAAACAAATTGAACATACGAACGCACTCTTGGAACGGAGCTCGTTCATATGTAGGGGACTTACTGTACCTGCTAAAATTTTACCCAGAGGAGAGGCCTGATTTGCACTTCTGAGTTCTTTGCACTGAGCCATCTGCCTTTTCCCTCTTCACTGAAAAGAAAGAAAAGTGACAGAAAGGTGTGAAATGCTATGTTGTTTTCCTAGTCATAGGGAATAATCTCCCCCTTTTCTGAATATGTCCAACCTTCTCCAAATATTCTCACCTTCTGATTAGTATTTAAGCTTAAAATTGAAACCAGTAGCTTTAGATAAATTGGCTTAAATATATTGAAAGTACTCAAAAGTGGGCAAATAGAAAAAAAAAGTCAAACTTTTAAAAAGCATTGGAAACCATTCTATCAGACATGAAATATTGTATATTTGATAAATATAAATTCTGGATGAATGGGTTTAGGTAAGTTAAGCAAGAGCTGACAATCTTTCCTCTGGACAATAATTAGACCAGCACTGTCCAGTGGAAATAAAATGTGGGCCACACATGGAATTTTATACTTTCTAGTAGCCACATTAGAAAGGTAAAAAGTAGCAGGTGAGGTTAATCTAAATAATGTCTTTTATCTAAACCAATATATCTGAAATGATATCATTTCAACACATAATCTATGTTAAAATTCTTGAGATAGTTTATATTCTTTTTTTTTTTAATACTAAGTCTTTAAAGTCCAGTGTTTATGTTCCACTTATGGTACATCTCAATTTGGATTAAACTCACTCCAGATGCTCATTAGCTGTGGGGCTAGTAGCTGTCCTCTTGGATAGAGCAGCTCTGGACACAATGACACATTTTGGCTGCTGGGCTTTTTTCCTACACTCCATGCTGAACAACCTTTAAAAAATGTCTTTTTTCAGGGCTGAATATAGTTGATTAGCTTTTGGTATCATTTGGTTACAACCATTTTAAACATAACCCTTCTCACATACAGATGGCCAATAGGCACATGAAAATATGCTCATCATCGCTAATTATTAGAGAAATGCAAATCAAAACTACAATGAGGTACCACGGCACAAGGGTCAGAACGGCCATCACTAAAAAGTCTACAAATAGGGAATTCCCTGGTGGTCCAGTGGTTAGGACTCTGTGCTTTCACTGCTGAGGGTGTGGGTTCAATCCCTGGTTGGGGAGCTAGGATCTCATATGCCGTGCAGCGTAGCCAAAAAAAAAAAAAACAAAATTGCTGGAAAGGGTGTGGAGAAAAGGGAATCCTCTTACATTGTTGGTGGGAATGTAAATTGGTGCTGCCACAGCAATTCCACTCCTGTGCATATATCTGGAAAAAACTATAATCCAAAAAGATACAGGCACTCCTATGTTCATAGCAGCACTATTTACAATAGCCAAGACTTGGAAACAACCTAAATGTCCAAGGACAAATGAATGGATAAAGAAGATGTGGTATATGTACGCAACAGGATACTACTTAGCCATAAAAAAGAATGAAACAATGCCATTTGTAGCAACATGGATGGACCTACAGATTATCATACTCAGTGAAGTAAGTCAGAAAGAGAAAGACAAATACCAAATGATATCTCTTATATGTGGATTCTAAAATATGACATGAATGAACTTTTCTATGAAACAGAAACAGACTCACAGGCATAGAGAACAGACTTGTGGTTGCCATGGGGGAGGGGTGGATTGGGATTTTGGGATTAGCAGATGCAAACTATTATATATAGAATGGATAAACAACAAGGTCCTACTGTATAACACAGGGAACTATATTCAATATCCCGTCATAAACCATAATGGAAAAGAAAAAAAACATAACTTCTCAAAAGAACTTGGGTGTTTCCCAATCTCTGCAGCCCTGGTTTATAGACAACCTCTTGGTCACTCTTTCCATCTCTCTGACTCTTTCTCCCTCAGCCTCTTACCTCCCACTCATCCCCCTCCATTTTCAGAATAAAAATAGCTTTATTACTTTTTTCTGATTAAAAAAGTAATAATTATGTTTATTGTAAAAAAGAAAAGAATCAGGCACTCAGAAGGAAAAACAAAGAAAGTGGAAATCAATTTTAGCTTATTACAGAAAGATAACCCATTAATTGCATTTAGGTAGCTCTTTTTTCAGTATTGCAAACATACATTTATGAAAACAGAATCATACAGCATATGCTATTTTACTTTGCCCTTTACAAATAATATATCATGGATATACTTGTGTTCAGAAATATGGATTGACCTCACTGTTCTTCATGGCTGCATAGCAGCGTTCCATATATGTATTTACCATGTTTATATAACTGACCTCCTAGTGTTAGACATTTGGGTCATTTCCAACTTTTCACTCTTACAACTAGTACATCAGAGAACATCCTTATACATATTTCTTTGCATAAGTATTTCATAATTTTCTAAGAAGACATTTCTAAATTAGGTTAAATTTTGATACTGTGAATGGTAATATGTACCTGGTAGTAGCTCCTTGCCTCCAAGATGTGCCAATCATGAGAGAAGCCACAGATAGTCCTGTTCTCCTGCTGGGTAAATGATAGGTTTGCACTTCTCTATACAGGGAAAGGGTTAGGTTGTCCTTCAGAAAGCTTATGTAATTTACATTTTTATAACCGAGTGTGAGAATATTTGTCATCCTGTATCTTCATTGGCACTGGGTAATAGCAATCCTTTCTAATCACATCCATTTTACTTTGAATCTTCCTAATTTTGCTTGTAAAGTTCTAGAAGTACTTTGACATTGACTGTAACATATGGAGACGTTCAAAGTTTTGAGAGAATTAAATTACATGCCGAATATCTCTAAGTGACTTCATGTAAGTAAGAGGGGCTACCTTGGTGCATCAAGCAGGGTGGGCTTGGTTGTGCCGAAGTAAGAAACAACTCAAAACCTATTTCTCGTTTGTGATCCATATTCAGTGCAGTTCACCAGGGGAGTTTTGTTCATTATAGACACCAGGCAATTCAGGCTGACAAGAGATCCAATCCTGTGTCTAGAATCACCTCATCAGGTAGAAGGGGACCTAACAGATCATGGTCTGGCTCTTGAAGCTTCCACCTCACCAGATACAAGGCACTTCAGCTCACATTTCATTTCCCAAAGCAAACTACAAGAATACACCCCACTTCCAAGGGGATGGGGAAGTGCAAACCCGTCATATACCCAACAGGAGAACAGGGTTATCTGTGAGCTTCCCTAATGCTTGGCACATCTTGGAGGAAAGGAGCTACTACCAGTACATGCTATTATTCAAATGTCACAGATAAAAAACCTGAGAGTTAGTTTAAGAAATAGCTCAAGATCACTTAGTAGGTAAGTGGCAGTGCTGAGACTGTAGTTTAGGTGCGTATAACTTAAAACACACGCTCTTGGTACCACATTAACCTCTTAGGAGCACCTGCAACATTTCCAAAAAGAAGTCCAGCTTTCGGGACATACATCTCTTTGGAGTCATCCCTGGAGCTGTTTTCATGCTCCTTGCTTTCTCAGTTGGCACATCAAACATGTCACTGTGCCTAGTCCTTTGTAGGCCTTCCTGCTTCCCATCTGACAAACTCTGTTCAGGGTCAGTTCTCCTGTGTGGCCATAGTTCTGCAAAAGTGCCCACTGTGATGTCCTTCTCCTAAGGCATACACTTTGGTCCATCATTTGTAAATATAGCAGTATCATTGCTTTGGGGATGTTTTCTTGCAAATACCCTATGCTCTGATCATGTTTCAGTTCAAAAGAGGTGAAAAGAACATTGTTTTGGACAACTGCGCAGGTCTTGATAATTTACAAGTGTCTTGTCTGTGCACATTTTCTTTTATTTCTTGGCTGCGTTGGGTCTGTTGCTATGCGCAGGTTTTCTCTAGTCACGGCAAGTGGGGGCTACTCTTGTCTGTGGTGCATGGGCTTCTCATTTCGGTGGCTTCTCTTGTTGTGGAGCACAGGCTCTAGGCACGCGGGCTTCAGTAGTTGCAGTACGCAGGTTCAGTAGTTGTGGCATGTGGCCTCAGCAGTTGTGGCTCACGGGCTCAAGAGCGCAGGCTCAGTAGTTATGGTGCACGGGTTTAGTTGCTCTGCGGCATGTGGGATCTTCCCGGACCAGGGATCGGACCTGTGTCCCCTGCTTTGGCAGGCAGATTCTTAATCACTGCACCCCCAGGGGAGTCCCTGCATTTTGTTTTTTGACAATAATATTCTGGGGGAAGGAAACTAAAATTTCTTGGGAACCTATTGGGTGTCAGGCACTGTTCTAAGCATTTTCATACATTTTTATCCTCATTTATTCTTCATAACAACACTCTGAGGGAGGGATTATTATTCAGGAGTATAACTAGCCAATCAAAGAGGATGATTAAAGTAAAAAAAAGACATCTGGTCTTGGATTTCTGAATAGGGAAAATAACACTTTCTTTATCATGGCTTCCCTTAATTACTCTCATGGGGAGTTTTTCAGCTTCTGCAGTATATTTATAATTTCTAAAAGGTGTGTTTGACCATCCTTGTAGGATTGGAAATGGGTATTAAGGCTGCAAATAAAAAAACTCAACCTATCCTGGCTTAAGCAATAAAAGGGGAATTTATTGGCTTATGCAACTAAAAAGCACAAGGATAGACAGAGCTTCAGGTATAGTTTGACCCAGAGGCTTGATACTAGGTCCAAATCTCACTGTTTCTTGGTACTGGTTCTCCTTATATTGGCTTCATCTTCAGACTCTAAGTGGTGGAAAAGAAGGTTTTTGGTAGCCTTTTGTCCTCGTAGATTTAAGTCCAGTAGAAAAGAGCATGTGTTTCTCTCCAGGAGTCCCACAGAAGTTTTATTGTATTTCACTGGCTATGTTTAGGTCGAAGTTTATCCCTTAAGCAATTACTGTGGGGTGGGGACTGTGATGCTGTAATTGATCAGGCCTGAGTTTATGTCCATCCTTGAAACTAGGGATTAGTCACCTTGCCCTTTGCACAGGGACTTCATGAGAGTGAGGGTGGGTTCCAGAGAGTAAAATCAGAAGAAAGTTATATGCATGCTGCATAGTGAAAACAGCTGATACCCAGTACAAACAGTGCTTTAAAATGATGCGCCCCCTTTTCGACCCCTTAGAATAATTTACAGTATAAAAAGGTTTTCATGTGATACAAGCTTAGCTCACAAGTTTACTTTGAGGATAAAGAAAAGTGTTCTTTAGAAGATAAACATTTATCTAATAATCACTATGAAACATGAAAACTTTATATTTTTCCTCAGCTATCAGAAAGCTTAAAGCTGTGTTAGTGTTCAATTACAGAGACTTTCTCTTCCCAAATTCTTACTACAGTTATTTATCTTATCTTTTTAAAAAGTAGCTTTTTTTTTACTTAAAATGAAAAGAAAAAAATATATTCTTGCAGAAAAATTGGAGAATACAGAAAAAAACAGGGATAATCATTTTTCTATCTTTTTTCCTTGCGTTTATGCCATAATATTTTTTTCATGTGCAAAATTGGGATAATGCCATGCATACAACATAACTTTTTTCATTTAACAATATATTGTGAATATTTTGCCATATTTTAAGATATTATTATATGTGATTTTTAACGATTGCTTACTATTCTCCCAACGGATGTACCACAATTTACTTACAAATGTGTCCCAACATTTTTTCCCCTGTTATATAATATAGCAATGGACATCTGGCGCTGTGTACAGCTGCAGTTAATTCCTTAGGATAAATTTTAGAAGTGGATTTCTCCCCCAGAAAAGTTGTACCGCCATATACAGTTTTCATAGACAATTTTTTTTTTTTCAGAGCTGGCAGAGAAGTAAAAGAAATATCAGTAGTTTATTGCTACTTTGCACAAGAACACTAAGCTGCATACATTTAGTAGTTTCCTGGGAAAGGTCACCTGACTGACTGTTGAGCTGTTCTTGAAAAGTCATTTGGCAGTTCCAGTTTTCCATCTGCTTTCTCATTTAGTGGGCAAAGGGCATTTTTTCCCCAGATGACTATTGCTATCCTGTTTTGAAGTCATATGAGGCCATTAGTGCTTTATGACCAACGTTTAGAGGGAGCACCCTACAAAGGCTGGCAAAATCCTCAGGATACAAGTCAGAGCAGACTTCCTGAAGGAGGCAAGTCTTCAGTGGGGAACTGTATTCGGGTAGCATCAAGTAGGCAGAGGAGGAGCAGACTGTATCTACTTTGCAGGGGCAGAGACGCTTTGGAGCGCCCTGCCATAAACCAGCATAACATAAAACTACTGGTACACAAAAGGAATAAAACTGAAAACTTAAGCCATTTTCCCATCAGTGAACAACATGCTTTTTTTGACCAACAGTTTATCCTCCTAAGAAGCCTCTGTTTAGAGTGTTGCCAGTATCAGCTATGTACCTTCTATGGGCTAGGCTGACCTACATTCTTTTTTTTTTTTTTTTGCGGTACGCGGGCCTCTCACTGCTGTGGTCTCTCCCGTTGCAGAGCACAGGCTCCGGACGCGCAGGCTCAGCGGCCATGGCTCATGGGCCCAGCCGCTCCGCGGCATGTGGGATCTTCCCAGACCGGGGCACGAACCCGTGTCCCCTGCATCGGCAGGCGGACTCTCAACCACTGCGCCACCAGGGAAGCCCCCTACGTTCTTTTTATTAAGGAATGAGATGACTATTTTAGGACATTTATGAGCTGGAGACTAGTGAAAGGAATAGTCTTTGTTTACTTTTATTCTCTATAGAAAGCACTGCTGAGCAACATTCAGATATGACCTGTGTTGTTTTGCAGCTCTTTACCCAAAGTGGGGTTGTTCTGGAAGTTTGAGTAGTCTAGGACCCCCTGGCTGGAATGGCCCACTTGGTCTTAGGGAGTGAAGACAGAAGTCATTTGCCTGCAGCTCTTGGCCAAGTCCTCTGAACACTATCAAGCTCCTTTGGTTACTACCCCTGGGGAACAAAATGGAGTGTTCCTCTGTTTGATGTAGGCAGTCCCAGCAGGGAGGCTTTCTCTACCCTTAACAAGAATATTTAAAGGACAAGTGAACATAATTTTTGGACACAGAGAAATTATTACAGAAAGTTTGCATCCATTTCATGTTCCACTGGTTACAAGAAGCATAGTCTTCTGGAGGGGTGCCCACAGACTTGGTGTGACTTAAGCACGAGGGTCAATTACAACTGTCTAATCCCAATGGTTTCCCATGAGAAGGAAGAAACTATCATTAACTGCCTGAGGAGTGTTCGGGGGTGTTGGGTCCATCAAGCAGAACTTGTTCAGGACCTTCCAGCCCTTTTACATCAGCTTAAGCCAGTAACTGAAGAAACACAAAATACTTTCACTTGAACTGGAAGCGCTCCAGAAATATTGCTGCTAGTGAGTCATGCAAGGGTGTAGTCAAAAAGCAATTCCAGACAGGTGGGGAGGAGAGGCTTTGGAGTACTCCATGGTTTGAAGTTCCCCTGGGATAAATATCTAGCCTGAGACCAACAGTAGTGGCACCAGCTTTGTGTTCTGGACTTTGTGGAATCTCTCAAGAGCAACTAGGTCAAGCCCTAAAGTTCCTGGTAAAGATGACCCCTGGAGAGAAAAGTGAACACACATGGGCTGCAGACTGAGCAGCCTGAAAAATGAGTCCTTGTTTGTCTTTGAGGTCCTCATGCTAAGGAGGGGACCTCTGTGCTCTTTACTCCTGCCGTAGCACCTGGCCTGCAGCAGTTAGCGACATCTGCTAGAAGGATGAATGGATGGGCGAGGGAGGCTAGGCAAGAGCAGTTCCAACCGCCTCTGGTCCTGCCTGCCCGGTCTTCACACATGCGCGTGCAGCGCTGTACCTTAGCAATGAAAGACGATGTGACAGAGGCCGCTGTAGAGCACAGAGGTGATGAGCTTGGGATTTGGGGTCAGACACATCTGGGCCCTAATCCTAGCTCTGCCACTCGTTCACTGTGTGACCTCAGACCAGTTACTTGATCTTTGACTTTTGTTTCCTCACATAGAAAATGGATATAATAAAATCTTCCTCATTTGGCTATCAGGAGAATAAAATAAGATAATGCCTATTAAACATTTAGCTAAGTCCCTGACACACAGTAAACGCTCAGTGGGCCCATCTGGGATTCTTTGCCTCTGTAGATGCAATGCTATAAACCCAGAGAGTTAGCCTGGGGGGCACGGCACACGTCACTCTTTCTAGAGGGGCTGGCGTGGTGGGTTCTGGACCCTGTGGTGTCAGCCAGCATATATAGTACTGGCACTCAGGGTTATTGTCATGTGTGTGGGCCACGAATCATGAGTGAAAGGCTCTGAGGCCACATGTGTGGGGATGAGGTCAGGGCTAGACTTGATAGAGTCACACTGAGCTAGAGGCAGATCTGCTCGATTCTCTGGGTAAGAGTTATAACTGATTTCATAGAAGATGAGAGGCGGAAGGGAGCTTCAGCTGGGTTTAGCCTGGGTCTGAAATTTGATGGGGCTTCCTCATCAATCAAGGCATGTGTCTGCTCAGCAGGGATGGACAATCCCTGTCCAGCGCAGTTATAGGGCCATCGTGACTGCTAAATTTGATTCAGGCAAGATGCACCACTGGGTAAATTTTATTGTGAGATCTCCATGCCAGGAACTCATACAATCTATCATCTGAGAAAGCCCCAGAACATTGAGATAAGAACCAAGTTTTGTCCTGTCGGAGTGATGATTGTGTTTGTGAAATTTTAATTGCTCAGGCATGACTGATGGTGCTGTGAGTGATTACTGAATTACTCCTTTGGTAATCAGTCATTCATGCAACAAACACCATTTTCCTTCTTTGCTCTCCTCTTAGGTGAAACTGTAGCAGTGAAAGATCACTTATTTGGGCCCACAATGTGCCAGGAGCATGGCACGCTTCTATGCCGGCTTCTTCCTCCTGCTTGCTTCCATACACAAAATGACTCTACATATGAATCCCAGGAGGTTTGCTGACTCTTTAATATTGCCAGACCTACTTTTTTTTTTTTTTTTTTTTTTTTTTTTTTGAGGTACGCGGGCCTCTCACTGTTGTGGCCTCTCCCGTTGCGGAGCACAGGCTCCGGACGCGCAGGCTCAGCGGCCATGGCTCACGGGCCCAGCCGCTCCGCGGCATGTGGGATCTTCCCGGACCGGGGCACGAACCCGTGTCCCCTGCATCGGCAGGCGGACTCTCAACCACTGCGCCACCAGGGAAGCCCCAGACCTACATTTTAAAGAGTGAGGTTACTCGAATTCCAGCATAGAGGTGGGATTCAAATGCTAAGCTGGAACACTTGAGAGAAGATGCATATTGTAGCTATTGTTTAGCATCTTTGTGCATGAACTATTCTCACTATCAGATAATGGAATAATTAAATAGCAGCCACGGTAGCTATGACCACTCATCGGAGCTCATGGTAATAAATACACTTTGAGATCAAACCCCAGTGCTCCTGTGTATGGTACATAAGTCTCTCAGAGTCACTCTTTCTCCAAGGAGTCAGCATGATATGGTGAATGCTGAGTTCTGACTTGGAAGTTGGGATACTGGGGTTCAAATTTCTGGCTCTGTCACATACCTGCCAAGTGACTCTGTGAGAGCTGCTGCTTCCTTGCCTTCAGAACAAGGGGGCAGTCCTTAGAGTTACTCCCAGTTCCAACATTCTAGGAGACTGAGTTAGCTTGGAGGGTCATTCAGAAATAGGGAAACAACGTAACAACTGTTCAAATTAGGGTATCCATGGTAACTCTGATCAGGGGTCACAGACATTTGGCACTGGATAGCGAAATCTCAGAGCTATGGAACTCAACTCAAGTGCAAAGTCCCTAGAATCACTCAATTGTCACGAGTTTTTAATGTGAAATTCTTTAATGGACACTTCCATGATATTGGTGGATAATGACTTTGATTAAACTAATGCTGTTCAAAATCTATTTGCAAACTCTAGTCGCCTATTATTTTTCATTATTATTAGTAGGAAGAGAACAGCATCAACTATGTATTCAGTGCTTATGATATATTAAGCACTTTTTACACTGTGCTAAGCATAACCTCATTAGATCTTCCCAATAACTCTATTATTGCCCCCATTTTACAGATGAGAATACTAAGGCTCAGAGAGGTTCAGAGGCTTTTCCAAGGTCCCATCATTAGTAAATGGATGCACTAGGATTTGAATCTAGCTCATTCTGACTTCAAGTCTACACTTTTTTTTTTTTTAATGGCTAGAAATCTAGAGTTTTGTATCACATATGAACAGCATCATTATAATCAACACGCATTTGCAAACTGTCAGCTGTGGGCAGAAGGCAGAGGAGGAGAAATCAAATTTAGTCCTTGCCTTTAAGATCTTCAAATCTAGGAGATGGAGCATGCCTGTAAATGATACAATGGTATAAGGCAATGAGTGGTATTGACTGTTAAAACTGGAAGGGCTCAGAGGCAGGAAAAATCCCTGAGGATTCTGAAAAAGCTTTATTGACAAACTGGGACTTCATTTGGATCGTAAAGAATGGAGGCTGAAAAAATCTGGGGAAAGCAGAGAGAAGAAAGATACTGGAGGCAGGAGGAAGGGTAAGAGCAAAGACCTAGAGATGGGAATGTACTTGGTATGTTCTAAGAACATTGGGTAGGTGTGGCTACCTGATACTAGCATAAGCTTTGGGGAGCAAGAAGGAAGCTTGGGCCTTGGCCACCAGGTAAGGACTCAATCTCCTCTGTGAAGACAGTTCCCCTAAGCAGGTGCACATATACTGGGTATGTCTTCTTTGTAAAGCAAGAAATGAATCACTTCTATAGAGATATTAGATTGTTTCTCCTACATAAAAATACTGACTTAGATAGTTAGAGAAATTTTGCTAATGAACAAGCACCCACTTAGAGGATATTTGTAAATCCCATTCAAGACTCTAACATTTGCTTGGTTACAATAATGAAGCAAATTAATAAGCTGTCTTCCATACTGCTCATGTTAAATGCTTACGCATTTATTGACAGGAATTGGAAGCAAACAGAATGACTAAAAAAGCTGTGTTAGGACCGTGGCATTATGGGTGATTTTCTTTTCCTCTTTAAACCTGACTTTAAGATTACTGTTAAATATTGCCTTTTTTTTTTTCAATGAGCCCAGTCATGTTGGCATCCTAAGGAAATTTCTGAATTGAATATTAACTAAGTTATTTGCAATTTTTAGTGACCAGAAATTCCGATTTTAAAAATAGATGGATTGGAAGAATTAATATTGTTAAAATGGCCATACTACCCAAAGCAATACACAGATTTAATGTTATCCCTATCAAAATATCCATGGCAGTTTTCACAGAACTAGAACAAATAAATAATCCTAAAATTTATATGGACTCACAGAAGACCCTGAGTAGCCAAACAATCTTGAGAAAAAAAGAACAAAGCTGGAAGTATCACACTCCCTGACTTCTGACTATACTACAAAGCTACAGTCATCAAAACAGTATGGTAATGGCACAAAAACAGACACAGAGATCTGTGGAACAGAACAGAAAGCCCAGAAATAAACCCACCACTTATGGTCAATTAATCTTTGACAAAGGAGGAAAGAATATACATTGGAGAAAAGACTGTCTCTTTAATAAATGGTGCTGGGAAACCTGGATAACTACATGTAAAAGAATAAAATGAGAACATTTTCTCACACCATATACAAAAATAAACTTAAAATGAATTAAAGATCTAAATATAAGACTGGAAACCATAAAAATCCTACAAGAAAACATAGGCAGAACACTCTCTGACATAAATCGTAGCAATATTATTTTTGGATCTGTCTCCTAAGGCAAAGGAAACAAAAGCAAAAATAAACAAATGGGACTTGATTAAACTTAAAAGCTTTTGCACAGCAGAGCAAATCATCAACAAAATAAAAAGACAACCTACTGAATGGGAGAAAATATTTGCAACTGATATGACTGATAAGGAACTAATTTCTAAAATATATAAACAGTTCATACAACTCAATATCAAAATAACAACCCAATTTAAAAATGAGAAGACATGAATAGACATTTTTCCAAAGAAGATATTACAGATGGCCAACAGGCACATGAAAAGATGCTCAACGTCACAAATCACCAGAGAAATGCAACTCAAAACCATAATGAGATATCACTTCACATTGGTCAGAATGGGCTATCATTAAAAAGCCCACAAATAACAAAGGTTAGTGAGGATGTGGAGGAATGGGAACCTTTGTACACTATTGGTGGGAAGGTAAATTGCTGCAGCCACTATGGAAAACAGTATGGAGGTTCTTCAAAAAACTAAAAATAGAACTGCTGTATGATCCAGCAATTCACTGCTGGGTATTTATCTGAAGAAAACAAAAACACTAATTTGAAAAGATACATGTGCCCCAATGTTCATACCAGCATTATTTACAGCAGCAAACATATGGAAGCAACCTAAGTGTCCATCAACAGATGAACGAATAAAGATGTGGTGTGTATATACAATGCAATATTACTCAGCCATAAAAAAAATTCTGTCTAGAGAGTATTATGCTGAAAGACATACTGTATGTTATCACTTATATGTGGAATCTAAAAAAAGATAAAAGAATATAACAAAAGAGAAACAGACTCACAGATATAGAGGAAAAACTAGTGGTTACCAATGGGGAGAGGGGAGGGGAGAGGGGGGAGGGGCAAGATAAGGGTAGGGAACGAAAAGGTGCAAACTACTATGTATATAATAAATAAGCTACAAGAACATATTGTACAACACAGGGAATACAACCACTATTTAATGATAACTTTAAATGGAGTGTAATCTATAAAAATATGAAATCACTATGTTGTACACCTGAAACTAATATAATACTGTAAGTCAACTATACTTAAATTTTAAAAAGTGCTTGCTACTTAGTAGGTACTTAGTAAATAAATGTTGTGGAGTTTGAATAGCTTGGAAGAAAAAATTCATTAGAGAAAAAATCTGCAACAAATCAAAGGAGATTTTACATACCATTTGTTGGCCTGGATTGCCTTTGTGCTCTTCGGCAGCCAGGGGAGCTCCTATTCATCCTTCAAAAACCCAGCAGGCTTTCCCTTCTCTTTGAAGCCTTCCCACCCACTCTGCCCGCTTATACTCCAACCCCCACCACCCCCTGCTGGTAACTCTGTTTGTCCATCCTACCTTATATCAGTAGGAAGCAGTAATTTGGGGTCATTTAGGCAGTTTAAGAATCATAGCTCCACTATTTGTTAGCTGTGCAATTGTTACATAACTGAGCCTCAGTTTCCTCATCTGTAAAATGGAGATAAAACCTTTTGAGAAGATGAGGATTGAAATAAAGTAGCATAAAACGCTTAGGCCAGTTTACAGCATTTAACATGTGCACAATATTTCCTTTCATAATTATCCGTTTTTATGATTGCATTTATCACATTGTATTTGCTGCTTACTTGTTCTTCTCTCTTACCAGCCCTTAAAGGGCAGGGACAACATTCTGCTTATCTCTGGTACCCAGTACCTGGCACACACTGGGCTGTCAGTTAAGGGTTTATTGAAGAAAGGAACAGAGTGAGCTGCTTGGAGGTCTGGGGTACTGGCTCTATGAGCTCTCCTCTTCCCCTGCAGCCCGTGCTTTATGCTCACTGGCTAAGCCCCCTCCCGGCCCCACCATCACCTCTAAGCGTGTTTGGAGTCTTCCTGACAGCTTCTGCCCCGGGAACAAATGCTTCTCGCGAGGGCAAAACAGTCCTGAACTCCCTGCAGCTCTGGGCCTTCTCGGAGAGCCCAGGCCCTGCGGCCCAAGTCAGGTCGGGGCACCGGCTGCCCCTCTGAGGTGGCAGGACACCCCCCGGCCCCCCACTAGCCAGTTAGGCCCCAGAGGCCACAGGAGGGCCTAAGGCTGCAACTCAAAGAAGCCAGTGTTGAGGGCTGTTGTGCAGGGCCCCTCCGCCTCTCACTTGGGTGGCTTCCAAGCAGGGACTGGCCCCTTCAGCTCCACTCCAGGATTTCTGCAGTTTGTTTGAAGGCAGCAGAGGGGGCCGGTGGAGGCCCCCAGGCCCAGGGCCTAGGCTGGCAGGACCCGAGGCCCAGCCGGAGGAATAACATCCCCCTCCAGCACTGCAGGGGCCCCGGGAGGCAGAGTTGTGGGGCAGCTTGGGGAGAACAGTCTCCAGCAGACCGGGGCACCCTCAGGAAGGACGTGGGGCAGGGTTTGAGGGGAGAAGGCCCTAATGAGGACTCAGCGGAGAAAGAAGCCTGAGGGATACGAGTGGGGAAGCTGGAGGGAAGGGGTCCAGAGGCCCCCAGCCTGGAGGCTCTGACACAGAAAGGAAGCAGCCAGGGCAGCCAGATGACCTCCATCCATCGGGGAGCGGGGCAGAGGCCAGGGAGGAAGTGGTGCTGGATTCCATGGGGGGAGAGAGGAAAGGAGATGAAGCGAGGGGAGAAGTAGAGGAAGGGAAGGCAGGAGAAGAGAGGAGAGAGAGGCAGGGAGACAGAGGAGAGAGAAACAGAGACACACACACACATCAACAGAAAGAGAGCCAGCGGCAGAGAGGGAGTGGGGTGGGGAGGGGAGAGAGAAGGAAGGAGATGGGGGGTGGAGAGACAAGGGGAGGGTAGAGAAAGAAAGAGGGGGAAAACCTAGAGAGAAGTGGGAGGGGGATAAAGGGGGAAGAATGCAGGGAGGGGAGCAAAAAGGCAGGTGGGCTGAAGAGCCTGAGCCAGAGGGAGAGGGAGGGGAGGAAGCTGCGAGGGAGAGGCTTGGCAGGCAGCCTGGAGGAGGAGGAGACTTTGAGGAGGCCAGTCTGGCAGTTGAGAGAGAGAGAGCTCCCTCTCTGATATGACCAAATAAAAAGGCTCAACAAACAGGGAAGCATGTTCCTTGGTCCTTGGGTCACTTAGTCAACAACGGGGGGGCTGTGCCGGGGCTGCTGAGTACTTCCTGGAGGTGGCAGTGGGGAGGGCAGGGAGGAGAGCAGAAGGAGAGGGCAGATTCCTTGCCTGGGTGTTGGCTGAGGGTCACAGATGGAAGGAGGTGGTGTTTATTTATTCTTTTATTTGTTCAACAAACATTAACTGAGCAACTGTGCTGAGCACTGCCCCAGACTCTAGGACCACAGAGACATAGCCTCAGCCACATATCGTGAGTGGTCTAGTGGGGGTTACAGATGAAACACACTACATCCCAGCAGTACAACCGGGGGCCAGTTACTTAACTGCTCTGTGCCTCAGTTTTCTCATCTGGAAAATGGGGTTTATTAGGAGACCTACTCTTATAGGGTTGTCTTGAGGATTAAATGAAATAATCTATATAAAGTACTAACTTGGTGGCTGGCACAAAGTGATACTCCGAAAGGGTTTACCTATCAGTGTTTTTGAGCTGTTGGGTCTTGAAGGAGAAGACATTTGCCAAGTGGGAGCAGAAGGGGAGGAACCTCCCAGGCAGAGGCCACAGAAGCCGTAAGAAGGAGGGCTGACTACGATGGCTGTGGGGCTAATGAGCGGTGGGAATGTGGATTACCTGCAGTAGCATCACCCTGGGGGAGGGGCTTGCTAAATATTCAGATTCTTGGGCCCTTCTTCAAACCTACTAGATCTGGGTCTTTGGGAAGGGCTTGGAAATCTGTATTTTAACTTGCTCCCCCAGGCAGTTCTGTTGCATCCCTTCCCTCCATGCTAGCCCAAGGCCCTGTCCTAATTCAGGCCTTATTGTGCGCAGTATAATAAACAGCTTTCTAATGGATCCAGCCCTGCTTTAGTCTCACCTGTAATCTGATCCTCCTTTAAAAGAGGTCTTCTCTGTGAAGACTTCCCTGACTGCTCAGGGCAGAAGTAGTGGCTCACTTCTGTTTCCACTGCACCTTGGACGGCCCTGTATTATAACTTATGAAACTATCAGAGTCGTTGCTATGTGTGTCTATGTCTCTCCTTTTGCCTGTCTCTTACAAAAAGATGAGGCCTTGAGGACAGAGGCAGGGCCAAATTTATCTTCTACCCCCTGGCCTGACACATAGTAGAGAATCTTATGAAGACTTGTTCACCAAATGGGTGTCTGGCTCTCTAGAGGATGCCAGTGAGAGGGAATCCCCTTACATCCTCTTCTAGGGGGTCTCTGGGTTTTTCTTCCCTTGGTTTTCTTTTGTTCATTGGGCCTCATTTGGCAGCAAGATGATTTCCTGTAGAGAAATTTATGGCCAGAGTACACGGCAGATTTTAGGCAGTTATAAGTCAAGTTGACCTTGACTGAATCTCAAGGACCTTATGGGGTAATGTGTCCTGGAGAGAATCCTAAGCTTGTTCCCACATTTCTGAGCACACTGTGTTTTAGATGAAGGCGGTGGTACGTAAACTCCTTTTTTCTTTGTAGGTGAGGAACCTGGGGCCTGCAGCAACTGGGAAGAGCCAGGACAAGGGACATACTGCTTGGTAGTGATGCTGAGGCGTGGGAACAGAGGGACCTGACCGGGAATCCCATTTGCCTCTCCCAAGGTCCTAGTCTCTAAAATCCAGGCTGCCTCATTTTCTGTTTTTCCAGCTATGAGTCAACTCTTAGATTTGTAGTTTCAGGGCTCCCGTCCAAGAGAGGTCTTCAGCTGGCAACAGTTGTGATGGTTCCCATGGGGATGCACTTAAAAATGATAATGATGCTGATGTCAGGGCTATGGCCTGGCCCTGTGTTAAGGGTCTCCTCACATATTGTTATTGCGTCCTCACAACAGTCCTATACAGTAGATTATATTCTTCCCTTGCCCCATTTCACAGATGAGGAAATTGAGATACAGAAGGGTTAAGAAACACACCAAAGATCACCCAGCTAGTAAGGAGCAGAGCTGGGTTTTGAACCCCTGCCTGTGTCATTCCAGAAATGGGGCGCTTAACGACATGCCTGACAAACAGTTTAATGCCTTTTCATTCCATTTCATTGCACTTGCATGCTATCGACTGTCAATGAAGAGAACAATTGCAAAACCCTCGAATGAGCACGGAAAATACTGATGATCAGAGATCCATGGAAAAGAAAGGGATGCTTCATGGAGTGGGTGTTGTGGTTGTTAATTGTCAGAAAATATTTAAGAGTAGGAACAAATAAAAATAATCCTGTTAGCATGATTGTGGGTGAACTTTAGTTTTTTTACTTTCAAAAAATATCCTTAGGTCATTGTGTCATAGTCTTTACAAAAACATAACATAAAGAACAGAAGCCCCGGGAATTCCCTAGCAGTCCAGTGGTTAGGGCTCCACAGTCTCACTGCAGAGGGCCTGGGTTCAATCCCTGGTCAGGGAACTAAGATCCCAAAGCCTTGCAGCGGGCCAAAAAAAACCCCAGAAGCCCCCTGGCTTGGTGTGTCATACCGGGTATGGCCACATGGTGTCCCTCCAGCTCAGTCTAAACCTTCCAGACTACAGACTTCCAGTCTCCGCCTGGCTGAGAGGCAAGGGCTAGTCGGAGCTGAGAGGACCGTAACACATAGAGCCAGCTTCTAACTGCTGGAGCAGGAAAGGCAATATGGCCTGAACGGCAGAGGGGACAGAAGGCCAGAGGATGGCAGTCTGTTTGCTTCTGAGTGTCCCAGTGTTCTGACATTGAAAGTTCATTATACTTGTCTGAGGAAAGGAAACAGGGAGGTTTTAGATTTGCAGAATAGGAGGGCTGCTTCCTGGGTCAAATAATTTGAGGGAGGGCAGGAAGGAGGTTGGAGTGGGGGCTGAGAAACAGGAGGGTCCAGAGTTTTTGTAGGAGGGTGAAGGGGTGGCAGTGTAGTTGGAAGGAAGGGTTGGGGATTTGTTTTGAAGCTGTGTTTGAACAGCAAGCACTCTATGTCACACATCAGTAAGAAAAAAATGTTGTCTAAAGAAGTCTTTCACCCAATATTTTATTTTCGTTTTATTGCCAGTTGGTTCTAAACTCTGGATTTTAACCTATAAAACAGGGCCATCGTTATTTTTTGGTACGATGGCAGACATTCAAACTTTTAAGTCGCATTCGGATTTCTCCTAGGACAGTGGTTCTCAAACTGGTCTGTATTACTATCAGCTGGAGGGCTTGTGGAAACAGATTCCTGGGCCACACCCCAGAGTTTCTGATTCAGTAGGTCTGGGGTGGGCCCTGAGTATGTACTTTTCTAAAAAGTTCTCAGAGGATGCTGATATTGCTGGCCCAAGACCACACTTTGAGAACCACCACTGTAAAGGAATTACTTTCCTCACATGGTCTGCCATTGTACTCTCATTTTAAAGCCAAAGTCAAAGAGTTTAAATTCTTGCACTGGGTGCCCACCTTTAGAGTGGGTGGGCTGTGACCTTTGCTCAGCCAGTGGGGCTATTTTTTCAGGGAGACTGGAGCAAATGTTGCAAGGCTAAGTTGGATTGGTAGGAGGTTGTTAGGGGCAACAGCAGCCTCCTGCTGATTGGGCCATCAGTATTGTGTGTTGCCCAGGGTTTTGGTGGCTTGGCTACAGTTAGCAGGTCTAGTCCAAGCCAGGTGTTCCAATCTCCCCTGATTTTGATCCTGCAGTAGGAGTAGTAAATTCCCTTCTTCTTGACTTAGCCAGAGTCCTTTCTGTTGCTTGCATCCAACATCTCTGACACAACCTCTCCTTTGTACTGTCTCCCACTACAGAAGCATGGAGGGAACTGAGTGAACTCGGATCGCATTCAAGTTAGCAGCAGAGCTAAGAACTGGAGTCTTGAATTTCTCTCTCCCAGGCGAGGGCTCTTCCCTCTACATCTACAGCTTCCACCTCTGATCCACAAAAGAGCCCTGCTTAGAAAGGCATTTGCAGAATGAGTGTATTAAACTTTTCTGAAATATGGTAGGGCATCCAAATATATAAATAAAACCAAGCAGTAGGCACTCAAAGTTTGCAGCCCTAAAAATGCTACAATTCCATGACTAATGTTTCTCTTAAAAAAAAAGAAAGGATTCAGCCCTTTTAGCAATTACAAGCAGTTTTTAAAATGGTAGGACTCACACTCTGCTTCAAGTATTGTCAGCTTTTCATCTGTTTTAGGATTTCAGACCTTGTTGCTATGGATAGTCATTTACTATAAAGATATTGGTGGCTGGGGAGCAGAGGCTCCCAAAGGAAAGTGCTCTTATATTCAAATCGGTCCCTCTGCTCTTCCCTGTACAGCACCCTGCAATCCCTAGGAACTGGGCTGTGGAGGAAGGGAGGCAGATCAACAGCAGGACTGACAGAGGTATAACCAAGAAGTCCACAGCCCTGGAGGGGTGCGTGCACATAGCAGAGCCGTCCCTCCTCCCCTTATATGGTGCTCCCGGCTTCTGGGTACCCCTGGAGTGTTAGAGCAGGAGGAGAGTGAGCTCTGGTCTCAGCTCTTCCAGGTACTAGCTGTGTAACCTCGGGTTTTGTTTTTTTACCTCTTTGGGTCTTGTAGTAGTTTCTTATTACTGCTGTAACAAATTTCCACAAACTCCATGGCTTAAAACAATACAAGCTCATTATTTTATAGTTTTGGAGGTCAGAAGTCTGAAAATGGGTCTTAAAAGGTTAAAATCAAAGGCTGTGTACCTTCTGGAGGCTCTAGGGGAGAATCGACTTCTTGCCATTTCCAGCTGTTAGAGACTGCTCGCATTCCTTGGCTCCTGAGCACATCACCCTGATCTCTGCTTCCATCATCACATCTCCCTTTCTGATTCTGACTCTGGCTGCTGAGTGATTCCACCTCTTCTGTAATTCAGGCATTCTGCCCTGCATTTGGCTCTCACCCTCCACAATTTCTCATACGTATGTATGTAAGTGGTGTCTGCGTGGGTGTCCAGATATTCGGTGTGAAGACAAAGCATAGGCTCCTGGGAACAGAAGAGCAGGAGCTTCTTTATGACCTCTACTTAGAATCTGCATATGAAGATACACGCTGTCCCCAGGGAGGTGCTTTAGTCACTAATGAGCCTTCCTGCAGATCGCAAGGGACACTCACTGAATGGCCATATATTAATTGGGAATTTGGATGTGGAGCTGATGTGGGCCAGATGTGCTCCCTTTATAGTCACCGTCAAATACTAGAAGTCTCTTTAGACTTTACAGATGAGGAAACCAAGGCCCTGAGGGGAGAGGGTTGATGTAACCAGGGCCTGACTGCAGCTGCCGTAGGACTTCCTGGGTCGGGAAGCCGTTAAGCAGGGTGAGCAGTCAGCACACAGGAAGATTTAACAGAGAAATCGCCAACCCCACAGCCACGGGTGAGCCATCATGTTATATTTCTGAAGGACCGGCAGACAGGATATACCCTTGCTTTGCCTTCCAAATCTACTGAGGATGAGTAGACGGGGAATTACATGCTTATCTTTTATGGGAAAGAAGTGCAGTTGCTCCTTAGTTATTGCCACAAGCACTGGAGGAAGAACTAATAAAGGGGGCTGCTATGGGTTGAATCGGTGTCCCCCCAAATGATATGTTGAAGTCCACAGTCCCCTGGTACTTGGGAATGTGACCTTATATGGAAATAGAGTCTTTGCAGATGTAATGTAATCAAGTTCAGATGAGATCATGAGGGTAGGCTCTCATCCAATGTGACTGGTGTCCTTACAAGAAAAGGAAAATTCCGCGTGAAGCTGGAGACACAGAGAATGCCACGTGATGACAGAGGCAGAGACTTCAGGGATGCACTTGCAAGCCAAGTCATGCCAAGGATTGCTGAGCACCACCCTAAGCTGGAAGAGGCGAGGAGGGATTCTACCCAGAGTCTCAGAGGAAGTGTAGCCCTACCAACACTCATTTTGGACTTTTAGCCTCCAGAACTGTGAGAGAATAAATTTATCTTATTTTAAGACACCCAGTTTGTAATCCTTTGTTACAACCGCCCTAGGCAACCAAGGCAGGGCTCTACATAGTGAGTCCCTGCTCTGTATGTGCCTGACACTGAGGCTTAGGGCTCTTGTAAGTTGGGAAAGCCCATCGTGGCCTTGATGCAATTAGAGAGGGAGGCTATGTGTGAGGGCTCGGGGGAAGAGGTGATGAGAACGGCCTGTGTGAATGGCCCCCTTCCCTTCCCTTTCCTTTCTCCATCTCCCTCCCAGTCTGAGCTCTAACCCTTGGAGCCTGAGCACTTGGAATCTTGGGATGGAAGTGATGGAACTCAAGGTGGCTGATAGATTCACACTTATGGACTATTTGCCTCCCAAAGGAAAAGCTTGTTGAACCACCAGCATCTCCACACAGTGGGCTGTTTGGGTCTTGAGTGGGGTGGGTGCGGAGTCTGAGTGAGAGTGGGGACCTCCAGTTTCTCTGCCACTTCATGGGGTTGAGCCCTGGCTATTAACATTAGCTCTCCTGGAGCCAGCACTTGGCCTGCCAGCCCACCCCCTGCTTAGCCCTTCTGTTGTGAACTTCCCCAACGTCCACAACCTCCCTCACTCCTTGTGTGAACTTTGTGGTTTGGGAGGGAATGTCCAATCCCATGATCCAGGTCTAAACCTGTCAGGTAGTCCCACCCTTTAGCCACAATGACTGGCTCATGTAGACCAGGTCTAAGCCAATCAGCACATGAGTCTCCCCTGACCACAGGGAACTTTTATTTTATAATTGAAGGAGTCCAGTTTTCTTTCTCTGGCTAGATATGAACAAGGAAGCATATACCCCTTAGTGCTCTTAGCAGCCATTCTGTGACCATGAGGAGAGCCAGTTTTAGAATGATACGTTGGAATAACAGAAGAGTCAGAAAGATTCTGGGTCCTTGATGACTTCAATGAGCTACTGGATGAATCACCATCCTGAAATCTGCCCTATCTCTGGATTCTAGTGTGAATCAATATATCTCATTTATTTTTCAAGCTAATTTGAATTGGTTTTTATCTGTTGCTTACAGTGGTGGTTTTTAAAATGTAAACACAAACTTTTTCGTATTCCTCCTTTCAAAAGATAAAGCCTAAATCCCGTACCCTTAAGTGTGGGATTGACTTTGTGATTTGTTTCTGATGAATAGAGATTGTGGCAGAAGTGACAGTGAGTGACTTCTGAGATTAGGACATAAAGACACTGTAACTTCCTCCTTGCTTTTTCTATTGAGTTACTCACTCTGGGGGAAGTCAGTGGAAGTCATGTTGTGAGGACACTCAAGCAGCCCTATGAAGAGGTTCATGTGCTCAGGAACTGAGGCCTTCTGCCATCAACCAGCATTAAGTCACCAGATATGTGAGTGAGCCATCCTGGAAGTGAGTTCTCTAGCCCCAGTCAAGCCTTCATATGACAATGGCCCCAGCTGACATCTTGACTGCAACCCCATGAAAGAATCTGAGCCACAACCACCAAGCTGAGCCACTCCTAAATTCCTGACTTGCAGAAGCTGTGTGATAATAAATGTTTATTATTTTAAGGCAATAAGTTTTGGGATAATTTGTTATGTGGCAATTGATAACTTTTACACTTATATCTGAAGGCATGCTAACCAATGCACTGTGCTAGTTATAATTACTGAAGCCCAAGAGTGAATCTAAAACTGTTTATTTTACTGGGGCCACCATATTCATTTCATTCTAGGGTCCCAGGGAAGTGAGAAGATGACAGAGAATACACAACTGGGTCGTGTGTCTTGGTCATAAGTTTCCTTTGGCCAGCCTGTTGTGGATATCCACAGGGTCTTACACAGCTCCACAGTTGTGGAGGTCCAGCCTGGTGTGGGAGGAGCACGTGGCCAGCCCAGTGTGGGAGAGCAGAATTCCTAGGCACTGGAGGGGGGTATGGAAGTGGCTGGACAAGATGAACCTTAATGGGGTGTACAGCTGGGAATAACAGGTGATAAAAGAACATCTGAGCTTTTATCAGTGAGGGTAGATAATAGCAGAAGACCAGAATAGCACTTCCACTTCAATGCCCTGGTGCTCTATAATTCTGGGGAAAAAAGAAAGGAAACTCAGTGGAATGAGGCTTAAAAAGAAAATGAGTTATGGAAAAGTGAAGTCATATTTCTTGTGTGCTTGAATTGTGACCTTCGATTCATAGCCACCACACTTGTAATACAATTTGCTTGTTGCTAGAATGCTTCTTCCTCCCCTGCCCTACAACATATGCACAGTGAAATGACTATGTCTCAGGGCTTCTTCCCCAAGGAGTTCCCCTCCCTTGTGGGCCCTGGAGACTCATGTGAGTTCCTCTGTAGCCTATATCCTCTTACTTCCAATGCTGTTCTACATTCCCACCCCCAAGGCTTCACAGCTGCTGTTTTAGTGTAGTTCCTCACACATGAGCTAGCCTGTTTGGCCCATAAAAATCTGTCCTCCATGCTGATTTAACCCTTCCTGCCATCACTGGTGATGAGCTAGTTATTTTTGCATGGTTTCTGATGTTGTTGCCTTTCCCCTTAACCTCACGCCATCTTGTTTCTCTGCTCAAATAATTGTTGAGCTAGGATGGGAGAAGTTTCCTTCCCCAAATATTATCATTATTTTTCTAATATACTCTAAAAAGAATGACCTTATTCTTTATTTTATTTTTTTTTTAATTGGGGTATAGTTGTTTTACAATGTTGTGTAAGTTTCTACTGCACAGCAAAATGAAGTAGAGTTCACTGTGCTATACAACAGGTTCTCATTAGTTATCTATTTTTTACATATTAGTCTATATATGTCAATCCCAATCTCCCAATTCATCCCACCCCCCGTTCCCCGCCTTGGTGTCCATATATTTGTTCTCTACATCTGTGTCTCTATTTCTGCCTTGCAAACCAGTTCATCCGTACCATTTTTCTAGATTCCATATATATGCATTAATATACCATATTTGTTTTTCTCTTTCTGACTTACTTCACTCTGTATGACAGTCTCTAGGTCCATCCACATCTCTACAAATGACCAATTTCATTCCTTTTTATGGCTGAGTAATATTCTATTGTATATATGTACCACATCTTCTTTATCCATTCATCTGTTGATGGGCATTTAGGTTGTTTCCATGTCCTGGCTATTGTAAATAGTGCTGCAATGAACATTGGGGTGTGTGTGTCTTTTTGAATTATGGTTTTCTCTGGGTATATGCCCAGGAGTGTGGTTGCTGGATCATATGGTAATTCTATTTTTAGTTTTTTAAGGAACCTCCATACTGTTGTCCATAGTGGCTGTATCAATTTACATTCCTACCAACAGTGCAAGAGGGTTGCCTTTTCTCCACACTCTCTCCAGTATGTATTGTTTGTAGATTTTTTGACGATGGCCATTCTAAATGGTGTGAGGTGATACCTCATTGTAGTTTTGATCTGCATTTCTCTAATTATTAGTGATGTTGAGCATCTTTTCATGTGCCTCTTGGCCATCTGTATGTCTTCTTTGGAGAAATGTCTATTTAGGTCTTCTGCCCATTTTTTGATTGGGTTGTTTGTTTTTTGATATTGAGCTGCATGAGCTATATGTATATTTTGGAGATTAATCCTTTGTCCATTGATTCATTTGCAAACATTTTCTCCCATTTTAAGGGTTGTCTTTGCATCTTGTTTATGGTTTCCTTTGCTGTGCAAAAGCTTTTAAGTTTCATTAGGTCTCATTTGTTTATTTTTGTTTTTATTTCCATTTCTCTAGGAGATGGGTCAAAAAAGATCTTGCTATGATTTATGTCAAAGAGTGTTCTTCCCATGTTTTCCTCTAAGAGTTTTATAGTGCTGGTCTTACATTTAGGTCTTTAATCCATTTTGAGTTTATTTTTGTGTATGGTGTTAGGGAGTGTTCTAATTTCATTCTTTTACATGTAGCTGTCCAGTTTTCCCAGCACCACTTATTGAAGAGACTGTCTTTTCTCCATTGTATATCCTTGCCTCCTTTGTCATAGATCAGTTGACCATATGTGCATACGTTTATCTCTGGGCTTTCTATCCTGTTCCATTGATCTATATTTCTGTTTTTGTGCCAGAACCATATTGTCTTGATTACTGTAGCTTTGTAGTATAGTCTGAAGTCAGGGAGTCTGATTCCTCCAGCTCCATTTTCTTCCTCCAGATTGCTTTGGCTATTCGGGGTCTTTTGTGTCTCCATACAAGTTTTAAGATTTTTTGTTCTAGTTCTGTGAAAAATGCAATTGGTAATTTGATAGGGATTGCACTGTATCTGTAGATTGCTTTGGGTAGTATAGTCATTTTCACAATCTTGATTCTTCCAATCCAAGAACATGGTATATCTCTCCATCTGTTTTTGCCATCTTTGATTTCTTTCATCAGTGTCTTATAGTTTTCTGAGTACAGGAAGAATGACCTTATTCTTATTTTATAAAATAACACAGCTAGCATTTCAACTTTTATTTTGCTCTTTCTTCATTGTTAGGCTCAAGGGCTACTTCCTTCATGAAGCCCTTCCTCATGCAGGGCCAAACTCCCCATCACTTATTCCTATGTCTGTGGTTTACATGCATTATTTTGTATTAAGATGATCTGTTTCTGCATCGTTCCCTCTCTGAGAGCCTGTAGAGGCAGGCACTGAGTCTGATTTATTTCTGTATCCTCAGTTCCTAGTATAAAATAGGTGCTCAGTGAACATTTAATGACCTGAGATATTACAGACCATAGCTCCGTGATTCTGTTTAATATCTTTTGCAAATCTATAGCAATTTCTCAACACTTAGAACCCAGGAAGAAAGGCCAGTTGTTTTCTGGAGCTTTTGGCCTTCAAAGCATTTTGGAACTAACAGGACTGGTTTAGGATGACTGGGTCTGAATTTCCAATATTTAGAGACCAAGATTATTTTAAACATGTATGGAGGAGGATAACAATTTGCATTTTTCATTAATAACTGGGATGGAGTTTGCATCCATGTTCCATATCACACATTAGCTGAAAGATGTTGGTTCTTTAGTATAAGAAGGAAAGTTAGAAACTGGTCCAGCCTTCCAAGGGCTGACTAGGTGTGCCCTTCTGTTTCCACTTAAGTTCTGCTGCAGTCATTACTCAGTGATGGTTTTCTGCCTCTGCCAGGCCCAGACTCAGGGGGCCATTCTGAGAGTGTTCCCCTTCACTCAGGTCTGAGCTGAGCTCCTGCACAATGACCTGACTACACTCAAACTAGTTATAGAGCAGCTGGGGACATGCCACCCAGATATGTGCAGCATCAAGGGCTGCAGGCTGAGTCTGGGTAGATGGCTTTGCTTAGGGCTGAGGTATTTTATAAGGGCTCTCTTTCTGCTCTTGGAGGCCTCTGGCTCTGAGATGTGATGACCCCAGAGATGCTCCCTGGGTCCTCATTCTTTCCTCTACTCCTCCAGCAACTAGACGGGACAGCTGATCATCTGTAAGAAGATGATCATGACATTCTTTCCTCTCCGGCCCCTTCTTCTGTTCCCTGAGCCAGCCCTGCATTCCTAGGAGGTCCGGCAGTGATTCTGTCCTGAGAGTCAGGCCAGTATGGCCTCATGTCAGCCTGATTCCTTCTACCTGGGCTCCAGATCAGCCCAATGGCACCTACCCCTTGCCTGCTGCAGTTCAAAAATGCTCTCTCTGGCCTAGTCTGAATCGTGGCTTTCGGTTCAGCAGCCCCTTTCAACAGCTCCTCGCCTGCTTCACTAATAGGCACCAACCGCTGACTGCAATCACCAATCTCGGGTCTCAGCTGTGGGACTCGATTCATCCTCTCCAAACACATGCCCTCCAAGGGGGGCAGACACCATTGTAGTTGCTGAAGAGCCATTTCACATATGCTCACAGAACATCCTCCAATTCCACATAGGAAATGGGCTCCATAAAACCTTTGTTCATTAAATGTTCCAGGGACCACAACAAAAGGACTTAGAATTAACCAGAATTGGTTAGAATTGGACCATCCAATTCATTGATTAAAAAGTGCAGGGAAGCTGGTTGTCTGGGCAATCAGGGTGGCTCTAAAATGGGCAATGTTGTATTATAATTCGAATAAACTGCTTGACAAGAAATGAGCACTGTCCGTGCAGAGGGAAACCATAATGAGGGGGTGTTACCAGTCATCCATGCTCTCCTTGGCCCACCACTTTGGAAACCTATTGCAAATGAGGAGGAGGTACAGGGATGGCTGTTTGACACTTCCTGCCACTTTAAGGTTTAATTGTGCAAGAGCCACTGGTTATTTCCCTCAGGAATTCATATGCCATATGGGCACTTGCTACCAGGTGAACTTAGTGCCTGAATTATGGTTACTGAATTAGATTTTTCTTGGATGTTTTAACTGAGAGAGAACACATGATCCAACGCAGTGGTACCCCTCTTTTTTGCATGTCAGAATAACAAGGGGAGTTTAAAATTCCCATGACCATGCTGCACCCAGATCAATTAAATCAGCATCTCTCAGGGTGAAACCCTCTCTGGCATTAGCATTTTTAAAAGCTTCCCAGGTGACTGAGAGCCATTGTCTAGTCACTTACACTTTTCCTATCAAAATCCTGTATTAAAATAATTGAACTGTTACTAAATATACATAAAATGATAATTCAGAATTAATAGTGAAATAAATATAACTACTTTAAGTACAACATAGAGATTCTCATGCTAGATTTCAATTGCTATTGATTATTGCTCTCTGTAATTCTGGTTTTCTTTATTCTCCTTTAAGGAAAAGCCCTGAACTTTCTCTCACTTATTCTTGGTGCTAAAAAGTCCTAGACCATTTATGAGAAACGGATCAAGTGCTAAAAGCTGAGAGGAAAGTTCCATCTCTGGAGTAGAGGTCAAATTTGAAAACCACTCCCAGAATTTAAAGAAAATATGAGTTGAAAGAGATGGAAAAGCTGATAAAAGATGAAAACTCAAAGACTAAGAAGCGGGTCAGAAACTGTTATGAAAATTGCATGAAAAACAATTGAGTAATTTTTTAAAATGCTGAAATGAAAGATTAACCATCTTCGGATCATGCAGATCTTAGATGGCTTCACAGAGTTGAAGTCAGAAAAACTGATCAGCTTGAATCCACACCTAAGTGTTGGCATTCAAACTAGACATAGACTGGCCTGGTTATTAAAAACCTGCCTTGAATGACTAGAACTGGTCTCACCTATGTGAAGGGAGGCACATCCTGAATTTCCATGCCTGTTACTTTTTAAAAATTTAATTTTTATTTTAAAAAAGTAATATGACTATATAGTTTAAAATGGCAAAGAGTATTCTACAGATTTTAATAAAAAGCAGCTGTTTTATGCCTGTCCCCAGAAACCCATGCCTGATTTCTGCTTCCTAGAGACACATTTAACTGTGGCTATTTCTATAGGCATTTATATCCTTATTTCTAAATAACAGGCTTATACTGTTATTTCTTACACTTCCAATTTTAGATGCTTCCTATTAACTTCCCACGATGGGAGACGAAGACATCTTCCAGTTCTCTTCCTCCTTTTCTCCTTCCCGCTCAAACTTCTCTCCATCATCCTCTCCAGAGAGTTACACCATAATTCTTAGTTAGATCAACATTCAATATTTACCTGCTTATGACCATTTAATTAAACCACAGATAGCCAATAGGTAACCTATGAATACATTTCCTTTCTTTCATGGCATTTTGTTTTCCTTGGAGTTAAAAACTGTCTTATTTTCTCAGTTTCCAGGGATTTTTTGGTGAACATATTCCCCATTCCCCCCAAACACATTCCCCCCAAACTCTTCCACAGAGCTGTAAAAGTCCTTGGAGTAAGTCAAGCAAGCACATGAGGGAATCTAGCAGTTCCCTTTCTTTCCCTTGGTACATCCCTCCCACAGCCCTCTGTCCTCTTGATGTGGTTTGGACTGGTTGTTCTCTAGCCTCAGGACCAGCTGAACTTTATTGAACCCCCCTTTCTCATTACCATGTTGGGTCCTTATTTCTAGAACTCAGTATTTTCCTCTGTCTTGTTTTACTCTCGTTTTGCTGGAGTATATCCTCCAGTTTCTTTTTCAGAAAGGGTGCATGTAGCTAAATTCCTTGAGACTGTGTGTGTCTGAAAAGGTCTGAAGAAGAGCAAAGGTGGTGGGGGGAAGTTGAGCAGGGCCAGAGCACCAGGGCCCTGGCGAGCTGGAGGCCCAGAACCATCCCAAGGAGGCAGACAGGCAGTGAGAGATGGAACTGTGCTGAGGATCCAAGCCCCCGGCTCAGTGCCCCATTGGAATTCACTTACAAAACACAAGCTGAAAGATCCAATTATTAAGAATTTCAAAGTCAGAGCATTAAACCAGGCACACAAGGCCATGAGTGTGAAACCCCGTGTGACTGCACATGTAACACATCTACGAAGCCAGCCCTGGTGGGAGAAGAAAGATTGGCTTATGTATTGTACCATGTTCTCCAACTGACCCTATCCACCCAGAAGAAAATGAAGAGACCTTTAACTCCTTCTACATATTAAAATAAATTTCAGATGGATTAAGCATTTAAATGTAAAGGATGGGCAAAATAATACAAGAGCAAAATTTAGGAGAACACACTTATAACTTGGTGGCTTGGGAGATCTTTAAACCAAGACAATGAATGCAGATGCTATAATGGAAAAGACAGCCACATTTACTTGACAAATGATAGACTGGGAAAAAGCTGTAGCATATAAAACAGATAAAGGATTAATGTTTAAAATATGTAAACACCTCTACAAACTGATAAAGAAAAACATCCCGGTTGGAAAATAAACAAAGAATATGAATAGACAATTCGTCTAAGAGAAAATCCAGATACAATGTGAAAGATGTTAGGAAAGTGCAAATTAGAGGGACAACGAGATAATACCTCTCACACACCATGCTGGGAAAAATTAAACAGAGTTAATAATTAGTAGAAGTTTTTGCTGCGGAAAGGGCACTCTCATATTACTGGTAGAAACGTGAATTGTTAAAAGCACTTACCAAGGGGAATAAACATGCTCATGATGCAACAATTTCATTTCTGGGGATTCGTCCTGCAGAAATTAAGAGATCAAGAATTAAGGTTGTCTCCACAAATGTGTTTATTGCAATACTTTTTGTTGTGGCAAGAAACAACAATAACAAAACAAAGCTACAATTAAGAATAACAAAAAGTAAACTAAATATCCATCAACATAAGGATTGTTGACCAAATTGTAATATATTCATAATTGAATCATTGTGTAGCCTAGAAAAAAATGAGTTCTATCTATACCAGTTGACACAGAGAGATTCAGTTAGGAGGGAAAAGCAGGATATAGAGAAGGGTATACAGTAAAATCACATTTTCTTTGTGTGTGCAAAATAATGCCTAATCCCCCAAATTGTGTGTGTGTGTGTATAATTTCATGAATGTGTGATAGTAGAGAAAAGTGCGAAGACACACATCAGTTTTTGATCCTTGATTTTGCTGGGAGTTGAGAAGGAGGAAGGTAAATGGAAGGATAGGATGGAGGTTGTTTTGGTGAGAAGAGGTGAGTCTGAACTCTGAATGGAATGCGGATGATTGCACAATGGAGAAAGCTTTAGTGAAAGTTTACTCATTTGAGCTGGGCTTTGGCTGTTGCTTTCATTTCTGACACTTGGGTTCCAGGGTCAATAACAGTCATAGTACAATTTAATTTCAAGGATGTAGTAGTCCCAGAAGCAAATAAGCTGAAAAACTTAGGACACCTTTAGAGGAATCTGCCTCATGTTAGATTTCTTCTCTGAAACAATAAATTTGAGAAGTCAGTGGTACAATGCCTACAGAAATAGAGAACTCTTACCTAATGCTATAAACTGAATGTCTGTGTGTCCCCCACCCCCCAAATCATATATTGAGACCTAATGCCCAATGTGATGGCATCTGGAGGTGGGGCCTCTGGAAGGTAATTAGGTCATGAGTGTGGAGCCCTCAGGAATGAGATTAGTGTCCTTAGAAGGAGACTCCAGAAAGTTCCCTCCTGCCCTCCACCATGTGAGGTTGTATGAACCAGGAAGTAAGCCCTAACCAGACATGGAATCTTGGACTTCCCAGCCTTCAAAACTGTGAGAAATAAAATTTCTGTTGTTTATAAGCCACCCAGTCTATGGTATTTTGTTATAGCGGCCCGAATGAACTAAGACACCTAGCCATGTTGTCATCAATCCATGACAACATTCTCTGATCTCCAAAGGCTAAGAAAAGGTACCACCGAAGCACCCTTTCTATAAAATGACTCAAAAATTTTTTCCAAATTACATGAAAATGAATCAAAACAAAATTGCAAGATGGGAAATTTGGGATTGGAAAGAAGCAGCAGCAAGCACAAAAACCAGTTAAAAAACACAAAGTTAATAATAACTTCTAACCACTAATGAGAGAGGGTTTGATACAGATATTTGTAAATAATTGCTACCATGGTGACAAAATGGAATGTAAAAACCTACAACTTTAAATATTTATTTACCTATTTATTTGTAACAGCATTTTCAGGTGGTAAAAGAAAATAAGCTCACTGTAGTTAATTTTAAAATGCAGAAAAAATTATAAAGAGTATTTATATCCCATCATCCAGAGGGAATGCTGTTAATGCTGTTTTTGTGAGTTTTTCTTTCTCTGTGTGTCTCTCTGTGTTTAAAAAATGGAATTTTATTACTTATGCAGTGTAATATTCTATTTGATTTACTTTATAATATGTTATGAATATTTGCTCAGTTCATTAAATATTCTTTGAAAAGTTGATTTTAAGGGACTTCATAATATTTTATTGTAAGGAGTACCATAAGTTATTTAACCGTTTCTCATTGGGCAACATTTAGGTTGTTTCTAGTTTTCAGGTATATTTAAGAAAAATTCTGGTACAAACTGCTCTATTACTTATAATTATTCTTAACTGAATAGCTAATAATTTTCTTTACATAGATTCTGAGAAGTGGATTTACTGGGTCAAGAGATATAAACTATTTTTAAGTATCTTGATGCCTGTTGCCAAATAATTTTCCCAGAAGTTAGTTCCAATTTATCCTCCCACTAGCAGTGCATGACAATGCTCATCTCTGTGTACCCTTCAATGTTGGAGTAAGAAATGAAAGCTTTGCCAATTTGATAGGTACCATTTCTTTAAAAGTTCTGTATAATCTTTCTTTTAAAATCAATATTGTAGATAATTTGGAAAACACTGAAAAACATGGGGAAGAAAATAAGTATATTACTCTTGAAAATACAGAGCACTTTCACACATTTTTCATTGAGTCCTCCAAACAACTTCATGAAGTACAGCCTTTAGTGTTGCCCCCACATTGCAGTTATTCCCAGTGCAGATCAGAGAGGTTAAGGGAGTTGCCTACATCACACAGCTAGTGAGAGGTGCTGCTGGGCACTACATCAGGTCTTTTTTAACACTTAATCTCATGCTTTCCCCACTATACTAGTTCCCCTGGAGGGGCTGGAGATGAGAGGTGAAGTGTACCTAATATATTCCTGATCACTCAGAACAGGGAATGCATTGTTAGGTCCCAGGAGACTTAGTGGGGAGTCTGGAAGCCGTGGGAAGAAAACCTGGAACCAGGAGCCAGGAGCCCTGGGTCCCAGTCCCAGCTTGCCTGTGGATTTGATGTGTGACATGGAAGTCATGCCTCCTTTCTAAATCTCAGTTTCACAATTTTATAAATAAGGGTTTTCATTGGATGGTCTCACAGGCTGTGACTCTAGGAGGCAAAGCCTGGGTTCAAAAGAGGTTGGCTGGAGAGATGGGCATGGATGCCAGGGTGCGGTTGGCTGCTGAGTCTTTGATATTTGGCCCAGCTTGATCCACTTCTGCTTTGGAACCCTAGCGGCAGGGTCTTCATTCTGCCTTCAGCAGGGAGAGGCTGCTTCCTGGACCATATTCAGGGGAACCAGGCACTGGGAACAACAGATCAAACTTCCCCTCTATTGGTGACCCTTAGCAGAGGTTGGGGAGGGTCATCTTCAGGCTGTGCAGGGACACTGGCAGCCCTGCTAACTGTTCCACTCTGGGATCCTCTCAACTTTGCTTCCAAAATGAAAATTTGGGTGGACACGGGTTAGATCACAAGAGATTGGCCTTGGTGGGAGCATAAGCTACCTCTGGATTCACAAAACTCTTCTGATTTATAACAGCCTTTAGTGTTGCCCAATGGGGAGGTGAAGCCTAGACCTTTCAAAGATGCCTAGTTGGGAAGATCCTTGTAATCTGTAGGAGGTAGCCTTTCTCACTTCCCGGATCACTTTGGCAATGAATCCGTTGTTACCCCCACTTGTGGCTTTTTCCTCTGCTTCCTCCAAATACATAGCTTAGATCCTCTGGACTCCTTTAAAACTCTGGTTTCTTGACTCCAGGTGCTGGCAGGCTCTGGCTCTGGTCCTACATCCTCTTCATACCGTAGACAAGCTCTCTCTTCTTGGTTTGGACATTCCTTCTCCCTCTCCCGCTAGACTCTCTGCTTAGGACAGATCTATTGGGTTAGAGAAACAACCTGAGAATGTCACACCAGGAACACCCCCTTCCACCTCTGCCTTCTAGTTCACACCAGGTCTTGAGAATCTGGATTTCATTTTAGTTTTCCCCTGTGTTCATAACTTCAATTTTGGGAAAAAGTTTGTGATCTATATCCACATAGCACAGTCTTGGTAATGAAATGACCACTTAGGATGGTCTTAGATATTACATTTGGGGTTTTGCTTAGACCTGGCTATACACAAAGACAAAGCATGGCAGCTGTTAGGGGTTGGTATGTTTCTAAGATGTATAAAGTTAGGAATCCAGAAATTCCCATATCCTAGCACTTGAAATTCCTAAGGGAACCTGTATGCATAAAGCAATATTCTGCAAATATTCATTCATCAAACAAATATTTATTGAACACCTGTTACACGTCAAGCACTGTGTTGGCATACAGTAGTGAACAACATAGACAAAAATTCTTGCTCTCACGGAGCTCATGTCATGGTGGGAGTGGGGAGAGGACATAGGGGTAGGGGGCAGCTAGGGGACCAGGCAGGAGGGTGAGGGGCACAGTTTGTATAACCCCAGGGGCAGACTGTCTGCATTTCTCAATCACATAGATAATCAGACTGGCTGGCCCTGCTGCAGTCATTTGGAAAGATGACCGTTGTTTTTTTCATCTTAGGTTATTCATAATCATAGCAGCCAACACTGAATGCGTACTGTATGCCAGGCACTGTGCATTATCACTCCCATTTTACAGATGAAGAAACTGAGGCACGGCATGGTTAAATAATAGTCCCAATGTCACACAGCTGGAATGTCCATCTGACTCTAAAGATGTGCTCTGGAACACTACTGATGACTGCCTCCGCCCATCTCTGAATGGGAGTGCTCAGCCCTGAAGGAAGGCTGCTTGGCCTACACAGGAGAATGGAGGCAAAGCAGTGGGGATGGCAGGGAACTGGCTTACATATCATTCCGAGGCTTATTCAACTTACTCGTTTCTGCACCAAGGCCACCAATAAAGACTGTCTATAAAACAGTTAGAAAGCACTGAGCTGATCTCTCTGTGCTATGTGGCTGCTTCTCACTAGCTATCTATTTTACATTGGTAGTGTATATATGTCCATGCCACTCTCTCATTTCATCTCAGCTTACCCTTCCCCCTCCCTGTGTCCTCAAGCCCATTCTCTACATCTGTGTCTTTATTCCTGTCCTGCCCCTAGGTTCTTCAGAATCTTTTCTTTTTTTTTTTAGACTCCATATATATGTGTTAGCATATGGTATTTGTTTTTCTCTTTCTGATTTACTTCACTCTGTATGACAGACTCTAGGTCCATCCACCTCACTACAAATAACATAAAGGGGTGGGATAGGGAGGGTGGGAGGGAGACACAAGAGGGAGGTGATATGGGGATATATGTATATGTATAGCTGACTCACTTTGTCATAAAGCAGAAACTAACACATCATTGTAAAGCAATTATACTCCAATAAAGCTGTTAAAAAAAAAAACAAAAACAGTTAGAAGAACTCTCTTACAGAAGCTGCTGGTGACAGCAGCCGGTTGCTAGGTGTTGCTAGGGCAACTTAGCTGGGAGTCTGGTAGTGAAGTAATTAAGCAGGGTATTTAAATTACCTCAGCTGATTCTCCCCAGAATAGGCAGTTGCCTGCATGAAGGAAGGTGACTAGGTTCCATCTTTCCTCTTAAAGACGAAACAGACAGGAAACCTTTTGAAGATGTGTAGGAACACATTGTGGTCCGGGTGGTGAGCTCCTCTTCATCTCCCCCAGACTAGCTGGGCTGGCCAGGGTGAGACAGGGGTGTTCAAAGGTGCGTGTGGGCAGATACTAGCAAGGGCAGAGCATGACGGGGGCCTAGGGATAGGCTGGGAGTAAGGGCAGGAGCCAGAAGCCAGGACCAGAGCTGATAGAAACCAGAGAAGAATAGGCAAAATAGCAGGGGAAAACCCCCCAAACTCGCCGCCCCTACCAGGTATGAGGAATCACCAGAATTTACAGTGAGATGGAATGAAGTTACCAAACAGGGCTAGGAAGGGATTCTAAGCTGTGATATCAACCCTTCCACTTCTGGTCTTAACAGAAACATTTACTGAGCAAAGTGTCAGGCCCTGTATTAAGAGGTTGCATAGATTTAATATAATTGTATTGAAGATATGCAGTATTATGCTCCCATTTTACAAAGGAGGAACCCAAGGATTACTCTTCTTGCCCAAGGTCAATCAGGTAGTTAACAGTGGATTCTGGAATCAAACCCATTTCTGTCTAGCTCCAAAACAGAGATCTTTAACCACCCTGCTAGTTTGTAGTTACTCTACTTATGGAAATCTCCATGTCCAGCTTGCTTTAAAAGCACTGAGCTACCTCTGACACTGCCTGTCCTGGCCAGGCTTGGCTCAGGACCTGCCGTGGGCTGGGGTCTGCAGGTGTGAACACCAGTGTGGCCAGCTGCAGGTTTCTGGGGGAAGACCAGTGTACAAGGAGTTAGGCAGGGGCCAAGAGCATGCATACTGCTGGTGAAAGAGGCTGCAGAACATGGTAAGTTCTGTGAGAGATGAGACAGTGCTTGGAGGATGCACAGAGAAGGAGGGAGTGAGTAATGAGTGGCCCGAGGCATGCCCTTGACATTTTCCTTCGATCTCTGTTTTTCATTCTCCAGTAAGCTGTGTAGTTCCCAGAGATTTGGCTAGCTTGTTGAAGACCTGAGCAAGCTTCTGATGCCCTCACACTCACTTTGCAGTGGCTTTGGAGTCTTGCTGTGGAGGCTGTAGTCATTCTGGCCTTGAATATTTGAGAAAATATATGAGAAAAAATTTTTCCCATAAATATGGTGGTGAGAGTCAAGAGAAGTCACAATGTGTATTAGTCCGCTTTTGCTGCCTGGTAGATCACCACATCTTACCCCATTCTCTCATGCACCACATTAATACGGCAAATCTCATACAGTTTCTGAGAGTCAGGAATTCAGGAGTTTAGCTGGGTGGTTCTGGCTCAGGATCTCTCATGAAGTTACAGTCACGATGTCAGCTAGGGCTGTGGTCTCATCTGAAGGCTTGTCTGGGGCTGGGGATCCACTTCCAGGATGGTTTATTCACGTGGGTGTTGGCAAGAGGCCTCAGTTTGTCTCTATAGGACTGCATGAGTCTTATATAGGACTGCCTCTCGTAATGACAACTGGTTTTCCCGAGTGAGTGTTTGGAGAGAGGAAGAGGGCAATGCACTTTTTGACCTAGTCTCAGAAGTTCCATACCATCACTTCTGCCATATTTTATTTGTTGGAAGTGAATCACTAAGTCTAAGGGGAGGAGAAATAATCTACACCTCTTGAATGGAGGAGTATCAAAAAATCTGGGACATATTTTGGAGACCACCACACTGTGCAAACAAAAACCTGGGTGAGAAAAATTACGTGGCCAAAAGCAGAGACGGGGAGTGGGCAAAGATCCTCCAGAGATGGCTGCTGGTGCTAGGCAACACACTTGCGTTCTGCACACAGGGGAGAGAGGGCTTGTGTGCTAGTCTCTGATGACTGCTACCATCCAGATGATAATGATTCATTCCATTTTCTCTTTGTCTGAAGAGAAATCTCATTCTGTGCAAGCCAAGCTGTTTATGGATCTTTCTATCTATTCACCCATTCATATGGGACCCAGGGCATGATAACAGCTATTCAAACTGTGGAATGTTAATTAGATGGAAAAATGTACACATCAGCTATCTCCATTTCAACTGAGAAATCTGGCTGAGGTACATAATTTGCTTCAATGTCATCTGTGTCAGGATTTTGAAAGGGTGGCAACGTATTACTGTGTTAGACAAAAGGCGTGGGATAAAGGGAGAAGGAACTATTCATGGCAACATGGGTTTCAGGATATTAGTAAGTGCAAATATTTGCTTCTCTATGGAAGCATTAAAGCTCCCTTATTTCTTGGTTCTCATGCCCTAAGTTATTTGCTTTCTACTACTGACATTGAAGTAGAACATTAGCTCATCTTTTGGCTCTGAAATGTAGCTTGTGCACTTGCACAACGGGCAAGTGCGACAAACAATCTCAGTGCTGACTAGTCCTCCCTCTGTCTTGACTGTGATTCGGGGAGTCTGTAATGAAAGGAGTGACTGATAGCCAAGTGTGATATTAAATAGGCTGCAGAGGGAGAGCTCCGAATCATCTTCACTTTGAACTTACCTCTCTCCCTTCCTCCTTTCCTCTCTTCCTCCATGCTACAGTAGCTACCCTGATGAGAAGATAGGTGCCTGGTGACTCTTCCTCACACAAGGAGTCATTGGTCTTGCCTCCGTGAACCCTGATCCTAAGGCAGTCTCAGTCACATCTTGGCAAATAGCTCGACACCTCTCCTGTGTAAGAGGACATCGCCAAGGATGTCACAACTGCCTCCCAAGTAGAGGAGGTGATACAGGCTCCCTGTGGAGGGGACAGGAGAGCTGTCCAGAATTTCTGCTGACTTACGGTGAGCAGAACATGCTCAGGAAGGGCATATTTCATAGGACCAAACCGTACTCCACGCAGATTCCTCTCTACTCATCAGGGAGGGTGTAGAACTTCAACAACATCCCTTTTCTAGGTCACAAATATTCCACAAAAGGGAGAACAGACACCTCTTTCCACATCCTACCCTATTATCTCATGCACCCCATTAATATGGCATATATGAGTTTATCTTGTGGGCAAGAATGAGTTTGGAAGGAAAATGACCCTTGGGTGGTGAGATGTCTCATTTTAGACACACCAGAGGAGCATCCACTGCAGCTCAGAGGGGCCGACCTGCCTCTGTTTCTTCTACCCCCCTGGCATCACAGGACCAGAAACAACTCTCTCCCTCCCAAGGGAGTTGGTGGCCTCCGTGTAAACTTGGCGAAAGAGGGAGTCACAAGCCCACACTACTTCCCTCTAATTTCTAAAACCAGATCATCAGAGGTAATGGATGTGAAACTGCTTTCACACAGTGGGACCTTGATCAATATTTGTTGAATAAATGAATGAATAAACTCTAAGGTAGTGCAAAAGTACAGAAGTCTGATTATAGCTATTTATTTCATTGTCAAAGCATGAAAGGATTTGGGTTCTTTCAGAGATCACCCTCCTGTTCTCTTCAGTTTCCACTCCAAAGCCAGGGAAAACTTTATTTTTTTAAGTTTTAATTTTTGTAAGCGTTACGTATGCACACAGTTTAAAGACTCAACTAGTGCTACAAGGTTTGTTAAGGCAAAAAACAGCCCCCAGTCACCTCCTCCATTTTCCCTCCCCTCCACAGAGGCAACCACGTTCATCTTTTCTAGATGTCTTTTGGTCCTTATCACCTTATATCCAACAATATGATTGTATTGCTGTTTCTTCATTTGGGGGGAGGATTTGTTTTAGGCATCATCTATTGACTTCCCACTCTAAAAAAATGCAGATGTACCTCCCTTTCTTTCTCTTGTCCCACCAAACACATGCACCTTTCCATCTTCCCATCCTCCCAAACTCTCCAAAGGTTGTCCACATTTCCTTTCATTCACATCAGATTTTCCATCAATTCGTCTTCTTGAAGGAGTTTTCATGGCCTCTGAACTGCTGGTGCAGGTTGCCCTCCCTGGTTGATGCACAGCTGTCATCCTGAGACTTCTCTTCAGCATCCATGAAGGAATTCTCTTGGCCTCTTTCCTGTGTTGGGTCTCTTGTTTCTGATATTACATTATTACATTCTTCCTCTTTTTGTGTTTTTACTCAAATTTGGGTGGAGTACATTGTCAGTAGGTTCCTGAGAAATGGGGTATGGGATATAAATTTTTGGAGACCTTGCCCAGCTGTATTATTTTCCCTCAGAATTTTGAAGGCAGTATTCTACTGCCTTCTAGCCGCTGGGATTATTTTTGAGAAGTTTGAAATCTCTAACTCTTAATTCTGCATATAACTCTTAATTCTGCAAACTAGTTCTTTATTTATTTCCCCTGGAAACTTGTGGCCTCTTTGTTCCCTGCATTTTGAAGTTTCACATTGGTGAGCCTTGGTTCAGACATTTTTATCATTTTCTCTGGGCACTCAGTGGCCCTTTCAATCTGGAACCCCAACCTACAGATCTGGAAAAATGATGTATTGGTGTTAGAGGATTTTCTGTTTCTGGAATTCCTATTACTCAGAAGTTGGACCCACTGAACTGGTTCTTTAATGATCTTAGTTTTTCTTCTTTTCCATCATTCTGGGAGATTTCCTCAGCTCTTCAACCCTCTTTTGAGTTTCTCATTTCTGCTCACATGTTTTTAATTCCCTGGGGCTCTTCCTTGTTCTCTGAATGCTCCACACTCCTTTTATAGTATCCTGTTCTTGTTTCAAGGATATAAATTTTTTTTTATAACTCTAAGGATTTTGAGATTATTTTTAATGTTGTCCTTCTTGGACAGTCTGTCTCCTTTGATTTGCTCCCCCATCCCCCTTGTTTCCCTTGGTCTCTGTCCTTCATGCTGGAGACCTTCCTGAGCTTCCTGGTAATTCTCTGTTACCCACTCATGTTTAGGAGTAATGGGACTAAAATCCCTGTAGGTGGTGCTCATCAACTGGGAACTTTTCTGTAGGGTAACCCAGTTGTGCCATGTGTTGGGGAAAACCTCATGTCTATTTTTAAAAGTCCTTCCTCTTGAACCAGCTGGCTTCCTCTTACAGGCTCTTCCACCTGCCTGGAAGGCAAAGGCCTGGTTGCTGGTATTCTGGGAGTGCCAGAAGCAAGATGGGAGCCTGAACATTCTGTGTGTTGTGTTCACTTCATTCAATATGGTGTCTTGGCCTTCACATGATTCTGTTGTCCCTCATCCAGACACCCTCTGCTTTGTCCTCCCCAGAGAATAAATCTCTAGTCTTCTCTAGCCTGGGGCAGGGAAGCCACCTGGGGGCATAGAGTTGGGGAAGGGATCTAGGGTTCTAACTGCTTCTTAGCTAATTCTCAACCAACTGAACTTGTTTTAATCCCTCCCCCCATATCCCAGAGGCATCAATTTCTGTGCCTATTCTTATTGTGCTAATTCTCAGCTTGTCCACTGTCAATTTAGGATTTAGCTCCCTCAGTTCTGCCAAGACAGTGACCACTTATCTAATGCTTACTCTTTCTCCACATCTTGCTGTTGTGGTCTCTTGTCTGTTTTTCCTGTCCTCATGGTTCTTGTTTCTCACAAGGTCTCTGGCCCTGGGCTGAAGACCATGTTCACCCATGACTACTTTTCCTCTTTTCACTGACCCTGGTCTCCAGGGTCACAACAGTGAGGCCTGGGCCAGGCCAGAGCACACTGAACTCCTCTGCACAGAGAACTGTTCTCAATCACAGCAAAAGTGATCAAGAGCTAGTCTGGAAGCAAAAGCCAGAAAAAACCCAGACTGAGATTAAACAGAAGAAGAAGAGACAACTTCTGCCAGGGTATTGAGGGAGGTAGTCTCAGAGGAGGTGGCATTTGAACTGGGTGTTGAGCAGATCATTCATACTTTAGGTCAAGTGAATTCAAATTCACATGTTCTGTGTATGAGCAGGCGTTGGGTTAGGGTAGGAAGTTACTGCAGTATAGGGGTTTAAATAGAGGGTTCCAGACAACATCTGGATGTGAATCCTGGATCCTCAATTACTGACTGTAAGTTGCTTGGATTCTATAATCTTCACCTTCCCAATTTATATAACGGATTTAATAGTACTACCTTTCTCAGGAGCTGTTGGGAGAATTAATTAAATGCAAGTGTGCATACAAAGTAATCAAGGCATCACAGCACAGTAGGTATACACATTGGCTTGGCACACACTCATGCCAGAAGCCCTGGATTTGAGTCCTAGCTCTGCTACTAGAACGTATGTGAATGGGGGTAAGTTACTTAAGTTTTCTATGCCTCAGTTTACTCCTCTGTACACTGGTGATAACATCTTGTGGGGACTGATGTAACATGTATAAAGAACTTAACACAGAGCCTGGGACACAGATAACAGTCACACTTGTTAAGAGGAGTATAAAACATTAGGAGCACAACCCATGAACCAGACTGCTGGGGGTGAATCCCATGTCTGCCATTCATAGCCAGGTGCCCTTGGTTAAGTCCCTTAACCTTTCTTTGCCACAGTTTCCTCAACGATAAAGCAGACAAAATAAAAGCACTCGCTGTGTAGGGTTGCTGTCAAGATGAGTTAATGCATGTAAAATAGTACCATAAGTGTTAGCTTATTGCTATTGTACCGATTTGGCTGTTTTCCATTCACTTGCTTTTTCCCTGGGACATTCCACCCACGGAAGGTTCTGTCCCCAGTATGCCTTGCAGGTTGCGTAGCTAGGCTGTCCTAGAGACATGGATGGAACACAGCCCTGCCTGGCTTCGAAGTCCAAGTGCCTTGTCACAGGCTACTCCATCCGCTTGTGGGAAAGGCGAGGAGGAAGAGTGACTTCTGCGGCTGTGTTTTAGGGGTTGGTGGGCCAGCAGGTGTGGCTGCTTATAATCTACTCTTCTTGCACATACCTCAGGAGGAGGCCTTGGAGGCATCTGCTTCTGCCAGAGGCAGGGGCTGTTGGACCTTCAAGGTGATGGGGCGGGAAGCCGGCTCTTCCGTGGCTGTCACCTGGTAGCCTCCAGTCATGACAGGTGTGTAGCTCGGAGCCCAGACTGATGACAGCGAGGACAGGAGGCTGCAGTCATCACTCAGTGGCCTGATCATTGGGTATTTCTATAATGACAAATCATAACTGCTTCTCTTGTCATCAGTGTAAAGCATTTCCGAAGCAGTGATTTCGCAGGAGGGGATGTGGCTGTTATCCACCTAAGACCATGGAAATGCCCAGCGTTGGGGAGACGAAGCCTGGCTGAGTGGGGCCAGGTTGCTGTGCTGCAGGCCTCTGGGTATTCAGCGCTGGCATTGCATGCAGAGAGATCAGCCTCCCGTTGTAAAATTATCACTGTTAATTCTGCAGAAGCGTTATGTTGAGATGGTCTTGGATACTTGCAACTTATTATTTGGCTCCAACCTCTACTATTTTTTAATTTGACCAAAGGACAATTGTGAGACATAAACATTAGTGGAAAGTCCAGTCGTTCTTAGTTAGCAAAATGCCTAGCATTCAAAGTGAGGAATAATCTTGGAAATTTATTCTCGGGCCTCTGGCCTATTACCTGAGCCCTGAGGATCAGATTGGGGGTAAGAAAGCTCCAAAAAGTCTGCTTTGGCCTCCAGGATGTCAAATCTCTGCTGTCCCCCCCAAATCTAATTCCCACGAGAGAAATGCTGGAAGATAGGCTGAAACCATCCTTGTCCTAGGGCATCTAGGGGCTGCGGAGGAGGAAAATAAGGCCACGGGTAGAGAGAATATCACGTGTCATTGAACATTTCTGAGCTGAGCGTCCATTTCCTCCTCATCTGCAAAATGGAGTAATTGTGAGGATTTATGAATTAATGCTTGCATAGCACTTAGAATAGTGCTTCGCACATGACGTGGGCTGCCTGTAAGCGTCAGCTACGAAGAGTATGTGTTTCAGACCTCTCAGAGTTTGAGCCCTTTCCAGCCTAAGAGATGCCATGGAGATGAAGATGCAAACCTCTCCAAAGGGCCAAATCATTCTGTCTGTCTTTTATTTTTCCTGGGAAGATCTCCCTTCAGCCTCTGTCCTGGTAGCCCCTGCCCTCCCCAGGCTCAGCTGCTTCCAGGGAGGACCTTTTGCCTCCAGGGCCAGACCCACCCGCTTGCGGAGCTGGCTCTGATTCAGCTCATCCGTTCATCCAACACAGTACCAAGCACCAGTGCCAGGTGCTGGTGACACAGAGGTGGAAGGAGCGGGGCCCTTGCCCTCAGGAGCTCGCAATCCGCTGGGGAAGATGGGCCTGGACATAGATCACAGCCATACATTTTGACAGCTCTGAGGTGGATGTAGGGACAGGGTGCCAGGGGAGAGTCGGAGGTGGCAAGGGCTAGCTGTCCACCGGGTGGCACAGGAACATGTTCCGTCCAGGAGTGACCCTGTGGCTAGTTCTCACGATGGGATGAGTGGAGTGAGGCATACCATTTCTGGCCAGGGATTTTAGGAAGCAGATATGCCCCTTCCAGCTCCTCTCACCCCTCCCATCTGCTGGATGCAGAAGACTCTGAGATCCCAGGGTTATGGAGCCAGAATATTCACCCCTAAATTTCCATGTGAGGGAAAGCTTCTTGCTGACCAGGGACACTACATTAAACTATACTGGGATGAGAAATAAACTTCGAAGGGGTTAAGTCACTTATCTTTAGGAATTTACTTATCTAGGATTATCCTAGTGGACACAGATGTCTAATCCAACTGGTGGCTTCAGGGAAGGATTCCAGCAAGAAGTGACACCGGGTCCTTGGTGCTAGCTGGGTTGACTTGTGGGGACAGTGGCAGTGTTGAGATGATGCGTGGGTGGAGGGGGGGTGGGGAAGCTGGGAGGATACTTCAGGCAGAGAGATCAGAATAAATGGAGCATGGAGTGAGTGTGTGTGTGTGTGTGTGTGTGTGTGTGTGTGTGTGTGTGTGTTGAATGACAACAGGCCATTCAGTGTTGCTAGACTATAAACAGAGGGGCAGAGGGCAGTAAATGAAGCTGCAGGACTTCGTTGAGGACCACGTAGGACCTTGTGTTCCAAAGAGTTACAATGACTCCTATAGACAATAGAATGGCTTAAGGTGGGCAATAGGACCAGATTTGTGATTTATAAAGATCACTTTGCGGGAAGTGTGATGAGTGGATTGGGGAACGTGAGACCAGAGAGCAGTAGGATGGGAGGTGGTGCAATCGTCCAGAGGGGATGGGGGTGGTGTGCCTGGGCCAGTGGTGGAAGGGGCACAAAGACCTGGTAATTGGTTGGGCTGGTGGTGGGGAAGGAGGCACATGAGATGAAGCCTGGGTTTGTAAAGCCATCCATCATTTTTACTCATGCTACAAGTGGATAGGAAGGGGAAATTGGGATTAAATTTTTTGTGATAGGCAAGCCCTTATTTTTTTCTCTTCTTTTTTTTTATTTATAAATTTATTTATTTCTGGCTGCGTTGGGTCTTCATTGCTGCGTGCGTGCTTTCTCTAGCTGTGGTGAGCGGGGCCTACTCTTCGTTGCAGTGCGCAGGCTTCTCTTTGCGGTGGCTTCTCTTGTTGTGGAGCACGGGCTCTAGCCACGTGGGCTTCAGTAGTTGTGGCACACGGGCTTAGTTGCTCCACGGCATGTGGGATCTTCCCAGACCAGGGCTCGAACCCGTGTCCCCTGCATTGGCAGGCGGATTCTTAACTACTGTGCCACGAGGGAAGTCCCTTCTCTTCTTTTTAAGTTTACTCTCTATAGCACTTACTAGGGGCCAGGCACTTTTCTAAGCCCTTTACATATATTAACTCATTAATCTTAATAATAACTCCATGGTGGGTACAATGATTAGACCTATTTTACAGATGAGGAAACTGAGGCACCAAAGTTTAAGAGACTTGCCTAAGCATAGAATTTGGACCCAGGAAGTCTGGCTCGCAGTCCATGCTCTTAGCTGCTGTGCTGTTTCTTCTCTGGTACATAGTATAAGGTCTCAGTTAGAGTGCTTCTCTGAACCCAAGGGCCCACATAGAACTTTTTGGATGCTGAAGCCAGCCTGGACTGGACTTCACTATTCAGTGATCCCAGTCTAGACACTGAGATCTGGATTCCTGGGACTCCCATCCAGGGCTCTGCTCTGTAGTCAGGCTCCTCCCCCAACTCCAGACTTGCTCTTAGCATCCTTTATCACCCTCCTTAGCCCTTCCACTGCTGAGACCCAGTGTGAGGGGCAGCTGGATACCCATCATTATGACACCCTTGGGACCCCTGTATCCCTGAAACACCAGGACAACTGCACAGGCCACAGAGCCAGTAACTAGTTAAATTGGATTCAAACTCAAATCTGTCTGGCTCCAAAACCACATACTTTCACCATTCTGTGGGTTCCCCTATTGTCTCCAGAGGTCTACACTCCATCCTCAGGACTACAAGATCAAGCCTAGAGCAGTCCCCCATTCCTCCTGGGCAATGCAGAGTTAGATCAGGGCCCCCGAGGCTGTACTCCAGCCCAGGTACGATCCGTGGGGACACCCCTGCTCTCCTGGCACCAAGTAGAAAGGAAGAGAGCCCAGAATGGCTGTCCAGGTGAGCCCAGCTGGCTAAGCTGCAGCTCACAGACTTTGGCTAATTTGTTATTAATTCTTTAGGAGCACAGAACAATCCTAACAAGATGCAAAAATCAATGGCTGAGGAAAAGAAAAAGCAACCTTCTGAGCAGAATGTGAGTGAGGAGAGTGGCTTTTAAAAGGCCTTGACAAACTATTTGGTGTGCAGCCTGGAAAGTGGAGAATGAATGACTTTCTTACATTGATTCATATATCTTTTTCCAAGTTGTAAAGAGGAGGGAGGTAATGGGCAAGGGTGAGGGACCTGGTTGGCCTCACAATGCCAAGATAATTATTGTTCAGTTAGAAGCCAGTGATTTTTTACTAATCAGATGCATGGAGAGCAATGGGGGCTATAATGGGTTTCCAAGTGATGGAGGGTGCAATAAAGGTCAATTAGCAGTAATGGCATTACTTGGGAAAAAAGCATCAACAACCCAGGACGCAGCCAGCGCCTTCCTTCCTACCTCCTTTGTGCCCAGCAATGGGGAGATAGGCTGAGCTAGAGGGAGAATGATCCCTGCTGAGGGATGGGACTGGGCAGGAGAGGCCCTGGGCACACAGCCTGTGTGAGGGCCACACTGCATGCCTGGGTCTAGGCTGCCAAGTTCAGTGCCAAGACACATGGCAGCCATTCCTGAGACAGCACCATGGCCTCCATTTGGCAGAACAGGCTGGGCAGGAATCCCTGCCCTGATGTTCCTTCCCACCAGGGGCCCAAGTAAGTCAAGAGGGGTTGCCAGGGGCTGGGGGCCTTGGGGCCTCAGAGCAAGTTTATAGAATGGAGAGACCTTATAGTGGCTTACCAGGCCCTTTGTGACCTGCCTGGCCACTCCCCGCCCCCCCCCACCACCACCTCCCGTTGTGATTTCCTCTCACTCTGATGCACACATGCTGGCCCTCTTGCTGTTTCCCTAACATGGCGGGCACCCTCTGCTCAGAGGCTTTGCTCTGTTCCCTTTGTCCTGATTGTTCCTCATCTAGATATTTCTATGGCTTGAAATCTTACCTCCTTCACGTCTTCAGCACTCAAATACACCTCCTCAATGCAGCCTACTCTAATTTTTTTAGCGGGGGAGGGTATACACCTAGGAGTGGAATTGCTAGATCATACGGTAACTCTATGTCTAACTTTCTGAGGAAACTGTTCTGCCAAACTGTTCTCCACAGTGGCCCTGCTGTTTTGCATTCCCACCAGCCGTGCACGACAGTTCTAACATCTCCACACCCTCCCCAACACTTGTATTTTCTGTTTTGTTGATAATAGCTATCCTAATGGGCATAAAGTTGTGTCTCTTTGTGATTCTGAGTTGCGTCTCCCTAATGATTAATGATGTTGAGCATCTTATTGTGCTTGTTGGCCATAGGTATGTCTTCTTTGGAGAAATGTCTATTTAGAGTGTAGCCTCCTAATCTCCTGGGTGCAGGGAATAGAGGGAGTATCCTGTTGTCTCTCTTTACCCTGCCCGGGGCAGCTAGGCCTGCAGAGGCACTGGCCAAGGGGCTGGGATTTGAGTTGATGTCTTCAGGAGTGCAGCTGGATGGGACTACTAGGTGCCTTGAGGTCTTCAGGATGAGCTAAGTCATGGCTCACATGGGAGAGGTGAGGTTCTGGTGTCACGGTCCTCGTACAAAAGCAACATCTCCAGGGCTGGAATTGGGGTGGGGATGGTGAAGGGGGTGAGGTCAGAGAGGAGGCAGGTTAGTGATAAGTAAGGGCAGTTATGTCCACACAGTGATTATGGGCTGGCAGGGAATGGTGTGTGCATGGGTGTGTTGTTTGCATCTCTGGGAGAGGCCATCCTGCAGCCAGGCCAAGTCCCAGGCTGCATATCCTCTGCAACCCGCCTCTGTGTTTCCCGGGGACTGGGCTAATCCATAGCTCTGTTCTCACACCTTCACCCCACAATCCACACTGAGTGCTGACGCCTAGCAGTGGGCAGGCTTGTGTGTACACATGCAAGTGTGTGATGCTCTAGAGTGGAAGGAATTGGGAGGCATGTGGATCTGAGACAGGAAATGGAGATATTGGTTTCAGTGTTCCACTTTCACTTGATAGACATGTGGTGTTAGTTTCTGAGCCTCGGCTCTGAGGTCTGCTTCTTCACAGCGCAGCGGAAAGAGCACTGGACATGAGATCTCGTCTTGGGTCTGCCTCTCACTGAGTGAGAAGGGGAATTAAAGTTGGTAAGGAGAGGTGCGTGTACTTGAGCAGGAAAAGGCTGGCTCCCTTTCCTCTGTGGGGGAGGGCCAGGGGACCTGCTTCCTGAGTCTGACCCTGCTGAGAATCATGGGGGGCTACTGTACACCTCACCTGCGCCCTCAAAGGTACAAACAAGCACTCTTTATTTAGGAATTTGTAAAGACCACAAACAGCTTAGCTAAGAAGTGAGCCCCCTGCATTTTGCTGACTCAGTTAACTTCGTCACGACTACACTTACGTCAGCCACACACAATACGAGGCTCCACTTCAGAGAGGGCCATGTGCTCACTGCCAACCCCGGTTCCCCAAGGTGACACTGACCTCTTTAGACACAGGTCACTTAAGCACCATCCAGTTCCCCTGCCGCCCGCCTTGTCCTGATTCTGCATATTCCACCAGCCCATTTCTGCTTCCCACGCCAGCTCACGACCTGCACAGCTCCACCCTGGTCATTTTTCCTTTCAGAGCAGACGCCTCACTCACCCGGAGTTCTCAAGCATTCCTGCTTCGGGGGATCAAAGTTTAGCCTTCCAATGACTGAGTTTTCATGACTGTGTTTCTGGGTTTCTAGCTATTCCGGGTCCTGTGTGCTACTGCAAAGATTACTGTAACAGGGAAGCAGTGGAAGTTTGCTCTTCTCCCATGTGAAGGCATATTGGCTGCTGCAAGGTGTCAGCCCAAGGCTTGCTTGGGTCCCCAGAGCCAAGTCTAGCAGACCAGGTGCCAGCACGGACTGTGGTCGATGCAGACCCCACTTCATCTTCCTGTTTTGCTAGGGTGACCCCATTGCCCCAGGGCCTGGGTAGGCCAAGTCAACTGGGTAGGGCTGGACAGGAAGATACTCCAACTTGTCTCCCTCCTTTTAGATATACAGACCACCAAGACCCACAGACCCGCCAAGAGTGGGTGCTGGGCAGACAGCCCTCTGACATTCATCTAAGTTGTTCATCTTATTATTTTGTTTCCTACTGTATTGTTTTATTCTATGTCATTCCATTTTACCTTACGAGCTTGGTTGTTTTCACAACTGACCTCCTACCTGGCTTTCTGCAGTTATTCTTTTTTTTTTTAACATCTTTATTGGGCTTTAATTGCTTTACGATGGTGTGTTAGTTTCTGCTTTATGACAAAGTGAATCAGCTATACATATACATATATCCCCATATCTCCTCCCTCTTGCATCTCTCTCCCACCCTCCCTATCCCACCCCTCTAGATGGTCACAAAGCACCAAGCTGATCTCCCTGTGCTATGCAGCTGCTTCCCACTAGCTATCTATTTTACATTTGGTAGTGTATATATATCCATGTCACTCTCTCACTTCGTCCCAGCTTACCCTTCCCCCTCCCCGTGTCCTCAAGTCCATTCTCTAAGTCTCTGCAGTTATTCTTGATCACAGCTGCAGTCCCAGGGAGGTCCCCTCTCCAGGGGTGTCTGGCAGAAAGGGGAGCGATATGTCAGGGGCGGGGGAAGCTGGCAGAACCTTTTTGTCTACTTAATATTTTATTAGAGTCCATGTAGCAATGTATATAAAGCAAGTCCCATGGTGGGAAAATGCAGAATAAATTACTGCCTGCAATTTCCTGTTTGACATTGATTTTGTAGACTGGAGACTCAAAGTGGGAGTCCGGTATTAGTATGTCAACATCACTGTTGAAGGTCCCACCAACTGCTCATGAATCCTACAATGTCAGAGCCACACGGAGCCTTGAGACCAGCCAGTTGAACCCAACATAACAGGGAAGAGCCTCAGAGACCCGGAAAGGCCTGAGGCTACATGGTGAAGAGGCCATAATCAGGGCGATGATACCAGTTCAGCTTCAGCATCCAGAGGCCCAGATTTTAGCAGGTGTGAAAGATTGTTTCAAGGCAGCCACAGTGGGTTATCACTTATGGAGAGCTCCCGTCAGAGCAGATGGCCTGCATTCTCTGTGTTTCAGGTTCAGCCTTGAGGCTCTTTGGATTCTTTGATTCCTTTGGCAGCCAAAGGCAGCTTTGAGCTGCTAAGAGCTGTTACGGGAGCAGAAAGTGCCCAGGGCCCGGACAAGTCAGTTACCCGGTGGGACCCTCAGTTTTGTCCTCTGTGTCATGGGGCTGGTAATCCCTGACCTGTTTCTGCCAGACGGTGACAGATGGATGTAAAAGAGCCCTGTAAATGGAAGGGCCTCCTTGGTAGCAACAAGCCAGGACCTGAGAGGGTTCAGTGAGGAGAGGAAAGGCTCCCATCTAAAAGGCCTGCTCCCCTCTAGAAACCGTCTCCCCAAGTCTCACCCTCCCCCAGCACCTCACCTCCTGTTCCCCAATGCCAACACCCATCAGGAGAGAGAAGTTGCCATTTATCATGCTGCCCGACACTGTGTGTTCTCCTGTGTCTACACATTTTCTTTATACCCTCGCCAGTGATCACACTGGATTCTCTTTTTCGTACCCTACAGAGTTGTGTTCATCATCTACGGGTGTGTAACAAATCACCCTAGAACTTAGTGGCTTAAAACAACAATCATCATTTTTTTACTCTCTCATGTTTTCTTTGGGACAGAAATTCTGGAGCAGTGTGGCTGGAAGGCTCTGGCTCAGGGCCCCTCATGAGGCCGTGGGCAGATGTCATTTGAGGCTGCCCTCATCTCATGGTTTGACTGGCCCTGGAAGATCTGCTCTCAAGCCAGTTCACTTGCATGGCCGGCGAGTTGCTGCTGGCTATAGGCAGGGCCTCAGTTCCTCTCCCCAAGGCAGTGTGAGTATCCTCACATGATGGCAGCAGGCTTCCCACAGAGCAGATTTGAGCCCAAGGAAGAGGCTGCCAGGCCCTTAGGGCCTAGCCTCATCTTCTCTGTATTGCATTAGTCACACAGGGCCAGCCCTGATGCAGTGTGAAAGGGGATTACACAAGGGCAAGAATACCAGGGGCCAGGGATCTTTGGAGGTTGGCTACCTCAGTCTACTTTCCGGCTCCTGTGAGCCAGACATTTCGCACATGAAAATACACTCACCCCTTTCCAAGGTTCCCCAAAGTCTCATTCCACCGAAGCCTCAACTTGAAGTCCTGGGTCTTGTCATCTAATCAGGTCCAGGTTCAGATGAGGCTCTGAAGGAGCCTTTTTTGACTTTCTCAAATACAGCTCCTCCCGTACAGATCCTCTTGATCTGTAGGCCTGTGAACTAAAGAAACATGTTGCCTTCACTCCACCTAATATACAACGGTGGGAGAGGCACAGGATAACCACTATAGGTCCTCTTGTAAAAAACAAAACCAAAACAAAACAGAAAAAGGAAAATGGGAGTTACACAGGGATCCTTAGCAATTCTGAAATTCTGCTGGGCACATGGGTAGTTTTCGGATTAGAACTCAGCCCTGCTGCTTGGGAATGGTTCTCCATGGCTCTTGGCTCCACCCTATGGGCTCAGAGGCAGAAGTTCTCTGAGCCATCCTTTCTTTTCCATAAGAAATTGTCATTGTTTGAAGCTAAGTCATTTTCTCAGCCTGCTTTTATATCATAGTTTGCAGGGCCAAAGACCAATTTTCGTACTGTACTGCCTCTGTACCTTTTTGTCCAAACAGGCAGTGTTTCAGACAGTGCAATCACCTTAAAATCATTGTGAGCTTTCTATGAATCTTACTGCTGTTTTCTCCATTAGATAAAACTCACAACCACAAATATCAATAACATAAGCCCTTTTCTACGTTGAGTTCCCTGTAAGGCTGCTAGAGGACACCGCACTTAAGATTGGCCAATCAAATAACTTCTTTTTCTTCTCAGCACACTGAGACTCAGTCTTTAAAATCTGCTATGCAATTACCAAAAGATGAGTCAGATTGACCTAGAGTGACTTTTAGGAGTAAGATCAGAGTATCAGTCCCATAAAAGGTTAAAAAAGAAACCTAATGTCATTTATTTGATCTCTGCTAAATGCATCACTAACTTTTTATTGATTCTTAAGAAAGAGAGATGAGAGAAAGCTGTGCCACCCCCACTGGGTGCCCAATGAACAAGCAGTCGGAAGTTTATTACTTCCAGATATCCCACTTGCTTTCCAGATACTTCCGTGGGTTTCAATTCCATCTCAGTGATGCTTGCTGAGCAGCCCTGGGCTTGACGTACAGGCTGGGTGTCTGGGAGAAAGAAAAGAGAGGCTGCAGCCCTGGGTTGGGATGCATCAGGGGCCTGGTTGAGGGTGTATGTGGAGACAATGGCAGGGTGGAGTGGCAGCTGGTTGAGGGGTACCTGGGCATATTACTAGAGTTCAGGGTTCTTGAACCTGGCCCTCTCTTCTCTGTGTGAGATCTTGGGCTAGTTATTAACTTCTTGTGGCTTCAGTTTTCTTATCTGAGAAATGCATATTCCAGGTAACTTTAAGAGTTTTTGGACCTGGGGCAATATAATTGCCCTCAACAGAATTTTGCTTTTCCTCCATGTTTTGAAAATTGGTTCAGAGGTTTGAGATGCAAAATGATATTTTCTTTCTTCTTCTTTTTTTTTTGCGGTACGTGGGCCTCTCACTGTTGTGGCCTCTCCCGTTGCGGAGCACAGGCTCCGGACGCACAGGCTCAGCGGCCATGGCTCACGGGCCTAGCCGCTCCGCGGCATGTGGCATCTTCCTGGACTGGGGCATGAACCTGTGTCCCCTGCATCGGCAGGCGGACTCTCAACCACTGCGCCACCAGGGAAGCCCGATATTTTCTTTCTTATAGCAGTGTTTAGACGACCATGGAAGTGACCTTTAACTGGACATTTACTGTGTGCCAGCCTTGTGCTAGGCAGGCCTGTCACACGTGTTCCCTCCTTCATCCTTACTACAACCGCTGCCATCTCCCCGGGATGGATGAGGACAGCAAAGCTCACAGAGGCGAAGTCACTTGCTGGATGTCACATGGTCGGTGCATTACTGAAATCTGACTGAGCAAATAATTGTAAAATAAAGGGTGTCCTTTCTAGTTTATTTTCCTGCTCGACATCTTTACTTGTCCTTTGCCTTTTGATAACAAATCTGGCATATGTGGCCAAAGGCAAAGTCAGTCATAGTACCCCATGTCACTGGCCCAGGACTGGTCCAGGAGGGTGCATGTGGTGTGGACTGGGTGAACCAGAGCCCTTCCCTCTGATTTTCCAAATTGGAGCCTGAGAGAGAGCGCTCTTCTTTCTTGGATTATGGTTTCAGAAGGGGGCGGGGCTGGAGGTAGTCATGATCTCTCTCATAACTTGGGGGGGAAAAGGCAGAGGTGGGGAGAGTGGAGAGAGAGAAAGCTGACGGTAACTGGGTCCCTGGTTCAGTTCCTGTGCTGGACCCTGTTATGTGCTGCCCATATTCTCCTTCAGGAATTGTATTAATCCGCTTGATCTATCATGACACAGTACCATAGACTGGGTGGCTTAAACAACAGAAATTAATACTCTCACAGTTCTGGAGACAGGAAAAGTCCAAGATCAAGGTGCCAACATGGTCAGGTGCTGGCAAGGGCTCTCTCTTCAGCTTGCAGTTGGCGACCTTCTCACTGCGTCCTCACAGGGCAGAGAGGGAGCTCTGGTGTCTCTTCTTCATATTAGGGCACCAGCCCTATTAGATTAGGGCTCCACTCTTACGACCTCATTTAACTTTAATTACATCCTCAAAGGCCCTATCTCCAAATACAGTTGCATTGGGCATTAGGGCTTCAAAGTTTGAATTTGGGGAGTGGGGGAGACACACACTTCCAGTTTGTAATGGGAATGAAGGACTGCTTACCTCCATCTGCCTGGGAGCTGCCCGTCTACTACAGGGATTGCCTCAGCTAAAGAAAGCTGCCTTGCTGGTTATCAATGCCTTGCTTCCTTAACTCAGGATCACTGATAAACACGCAGGGATAAAGGCTTGACATCCTCTCCTCAGCAGTGAAGGGTCATCCCAGCTTCAGAACGCTCCCCAGGTGGCCTGGGGCTTCCGTCAAGTATGACAGGTTCACACCTCAGGTTCTTCCTCCGCCCAGGGAAGCCCAACTGCTTACTTCTTTATCCTTTTAATTCTGTGAGCTACTCCAGGAATGTGTCCTTATTTTTTGCTTAAAACTATTAAATCAGAGCTTTAAATCCGTTATTAAAATTACCAAAAGCTCCCTGGTGGCGCAGTGGTTGAGAGTCCGCCTGCCGATGCAGGGGACACGGGTTCGTGCCCCGGTCCGGGAAGATCCCACGTGCCGCGGAGCAGCTGGGCCCGTGAGCCGTGGCCGCTGAGCCTGCGCGTCCGGAGCCTGTGCTCCGCAACGGGAGAGGCCACAACAGTGAGAGGCCCGAGTACCGCAAGAAAAAACCAAAAACAAACCAAAAAAACCCAATAAAATTACCAAAAGCCCCGTCACCAGTGATCTCAGCTGCCTGGAGCCCTGATGTAGGCGATTCATAGGGGGACGAATGGAAGCCACGGCAGAACCTCTTACCTGCACCTGCAGAAGCTGGCTCGCCGGCCTGTGTCTGGGGAAGGATTATGGCTTCCGTTTCTCTTCCACCTTTCAAATCTCGCGGGAATGTCTCTCATTCGTGGAATCAAAACTAGAAGCCTGCCGCACGAGTATCTGGGAAATGTAGTCTTTAGGTTTCCTGCTTCTGTGGATACAGGAAGAGTTCAGGGGGCGGGGATGGTGCTGAGTGCTAACAGTCAGCAACCAGCACAAAATACGTTTGGAAATTACAAAAAATATACAACTCAAAGAGCCCCGTGAGATGTGAAGGAGAATACATCTGTGAATTTCCTTTGACAAGTAAAATATACCATGCAAATATAAGGTGTTGCTGGAGAGGGTTCAGAATCGTGGGCGGGACATTTCAAGGAAACAATTCAGTTTTTATTTTTAAAAAACCAGGTAATTGACACAATTATTTTTTGCTTTAATTTTCTGAATAATTATTTCCAAACTCTTGTTTTAAGTGAGTGAATGTATTTACGTGCATTTGTCAGAGAGTGCATGTTTGTTGTGTGATGGGTTCGCGTATGCAATTTTATGTTTTCTTTGCGTTTGTATGAATCTGTGAGTGAGTAAGCCTCTGTGTGTTTGTGTGTGTGTGTGTTTGCATGTTGGAGTGTCTCTGTATATGTGTGTATACATATACAGTGTATATGCATGTATTTGTGAATCTGTGTGTGTGCGGGTTGCATGTTGTATTGTCTCTATATATGTGTGTACACATACTGTGTATATGCGTGTATTTATGAATCTCTGTTCATGTCTGAGTCCACTCCAAATTTTAGTGGGATGTGAGAATTGGCCTTTCTCAGCACATGGATAAGCACCATAATTGAGCTTCTTTTCTCTCCTTTCTGTCGGCCACACGATCTGCTTTCTTGCCCCAGGAGCGGCTCTTTGGCACCAGGGAGCAAAGGGTTAAGATTTATCATTACAAAGAGAAACTGAAGAAGCTGGGAATAGAATACAGAGAGGGTCTTTTTTTTAAAACTTTATTTATTTTTTTTGGCTGCGTTGGGTCTTTGTTGCTGTGCGCGGGCTTTCTCTAGTTGCGGTGAGTGGGGGCTTCTCATTGCAGTGGCTTCTCTTGTTGCGGAGCACCGGCTCTAGGTGTGCGGGCTTCAGTAGTTGTGGAGTGTGGGCTCTAGAAGGCAGGCTCAGTAGTTGTGGTGCTGAGCCACGGGCTTAGTTGCTCCACGGCATGTGGGATCTTCCTGGACCAGGGATCAAACCTATGTGCCCTGTATTGGCAGACGGATTCTTAACCACTGCACCACCAGGGAAGTCCCCAGAGAGGGTCTTTGACTGAGCTTGGTGAGCTTTCCAAAGGGGAGATTTTATAGCACAGTCATGTCAATAAAGGAGTGGAGCTCTGTGCGTGTGCATGTGAGTGTGTGTGTCATGCGTGCACACAGACCTGGGCTCAGGCTGGGGACCATGCTAATAAAGTCTATCAGAACATCTGTCCTAACTATTCCTGCAATGCCTTCGCATTCCAGACTAGACCCCTTCTTCTCCCTCCTGATTCCTCTCACCCTCTCTCCCACCTCCAGTTCTATATCTCAAACAGTTCTCTGTCTACAATAATCTCCCCATCCCCATTGCCTTGCCCTCGTGCATTTCTGCTCATGACCATGGCAGCAGCCTCTGCAGCATCTCCTCCCTTCTACCTTCAAATCATTCTTTTACTTGAGAAAGTGCATGTTTTCTGTATATAAACTGAACTGTTTTTTATTCCTCCATTTCTCACTGGGTGTAGAAATGAGTCCAGAAGTCAAATGGCTTCCACAAGGAACCCCACTATTGCATTACTGCAGTGAGCTGAAACTTGCAATTCATGTCTTTTAATTAGATAAGCTGCTAATTGAGGAGGGGCAGCCCAACCTGATTTGAGTCTTGATACAGTGATTTGAGCCCTAATTACAAGGAGAAGAGGCATCATGATTCCTAATCTAGTCTTATCCCTGTTCACACTCCTGGCTGCAGCTGCCATGGGAGGGAACATTCTGGACTATAAGATGGTTCTTCAGTGTCTGGGGCTGAACCAAGCCCTGTGGGAGGACAGGTCTCCCCATTAAAGATGTTTTTCTGCATGGGACTGGTCTTGGCTTTTTCGACTTCACAAGTGAATCTGGAAAGGACAGGATTTCATCCTCCCACAGCAGTAGAAAGTCACCCTGCTTTTGAAGCAGCTTCTGAATCATTCTAAATCATTCAGAAAAGCAATTGCTTCCCACCATTTTGCAAGGGCCTTGCTTCTTCCTTCCCTCTGTTCCTCTCTTTGTACCAGGCCCTTAATTATGAATTAGCTCCATGAGGTTGAGCTGTCTGACATGATCTTCACTGTATCTCTAGCACTGAGAGCCTTGCACAGGATTGATATTCAGTATTTTGTCATTGTATGAACATTCCAGATACTCATTGATACTGTTGTTGACCCCAAGTAAACAGACTACCAGATACATCTCCAGCAAAGATGGGTTTGTTTGAGATCAGCAGAGAATTGTTCTTCGAGGTCTGCAACCATGGAGAGCCACCTGCAAGTCCCCACACAACAAGGGAAGGAGAACGCTTTTATAGAGGGGAAAAGGAAGTTGGGAGGGCTACAGTAAACAGAGTCCATGGCTTTTCATTGGCTGAGTTGTTGCTAGGATAGAAGAGTCTTTCTTCTTCCTGTTGGTTTCTGCTGTCATGACAGGGCATGAGAGCTCCCCCTTCTGGTCTTCTGGTCTCTTGACTCTAATTGAGGTTTCTGTTTGTTAATTTCACACTGGGATACAAAGATGAATCCCACATAGATCCTGCTTTATAGAGGACGGAGACGAGGAAACCAGCAATTAAAATAGAGCCAGGCAAGGGCAATGTGAGAGGTGAACACAATGCGATAAGGGAGCCTAGAGGAGTAGAATCTGACTCTCCTGCAGTCAGCAAATATTTCCTGGACGAGGAGATGACCAAGCCGAGTCTTAAAGGTTGTGGTAGTTTTCTAGGTGGAAAAGCATTCTAGGTACAGAGAATAGCTTGGGCAAAGTTGTGAAGGAAGCATGAAGTACCAGGATGTGTTAGGGAATTGTAACACGTGTGGAGTGGCTGGCACATAGGGATGAGGAGGCAAGTGGAGGGATATAGGGCTGGAAGGCCTGGTCCTGGGGGCAGGGCCGCAGTGTGTGACTGCAGGCTGTTCGCTTTATGAGGGCACCTGCCAAGGCGCGGAGGGGCTGAAATACAGCTCTGGCTCTACCTGGTAAGCACGTGCTTATAGCTACATCCTCCCAGATGAGGCTCTACTTCTAATTTACAAAAAAGCTCCTATGGGCCAGCAGTGTCTCTGTGGAGGGCCTTGCAGATCTTGCTAAGAGTGCACCTCTATTGGGGGCAGTGTTTTTCAAACTTTGCGCGTTGGAATCACCTGGAGGGCTTATTAAGACGGAGATAGTGAGGCCCCACCCTTAGGGTTTCTGATTTAGTAGGTCTGGGGTGAAACCTGTGAATATGCATTTCTTATATATTTCAAGTGATGCTGAGGCTGCTGGTCCAGGAACCGCACTCCAGGAATTACTGATTTGGGTACTAGGAAGCCACTGGAAAGGGTTAGGTAGCGGAAGCAGAGCCAGGGCTCCAGGTAAGAGGGATCTGTTTTCCGAGATTAGGGTTCTGGTATCCCTTGAGAACCAGTTAGGGCAGCTGAATATATCAAGGACAGTGGATATACAGTATTCCCCATCTTGTCCTTCCAGGTGACGTTTAATGGCTTTGTTCATTCAAGTGGGACTTCTATTCAAGGGGCACCCTGTTTAAGAAGTTTTTGCCCACAGATGATTAAGGAGTGGCCATATCATTGCAAGAAGCTCACCCCTAGAGCTTTTACTTAGTGATCTCCCAAATGATTTAAATATTTGTTTATGCTTTATTAATTACTCTCTGGAGAAGCTGGGCACCAGAGACACCTAAAGCCACCAACTAAAAGATGAGTCATACCTGGTGAAAAAGCTTCTTTGGAAACTCTTATTAGTTCAATAAATGCTTGACTTTAAAAGTATAATGTGTGTGTGTGTGTGTGTGTGTGTGTGTGTGTGTGTGTTTGGAGAAGGCGTAAGGGAAGGAAGGACATGGAACCACAGTGTGTCAGGACCTCACACACATTAGTAAATGTTCACTGAATAAAGACGGAGTGGATGGAGCCCAGCGATGGAGACCCCTGGGAGAGGCTGAGTGAGGGAATCTGGGCTGACAGGAAGCGGTCAGGTGGTATCTGGTTATGGGCTAGGGTTTGGAACTTGGTTTGGGAAGCCAGAACTCCCTGGATCCCAGTCCTCTGTTGTGGCCCCCGAACATCCTAATAAGAGGTCCTTGCACATGGAGAGAGAATGGTGGTACCCTTCCTTCCTTTGGGGGCTCAGGCCCAGCCTGCCCTCATGTTGGGGACTGGAAATGAGAGGTGGTGGGGGTAGAGGGAGTCCATCTTTTTTCTCTGGTTAGAATATAGTCTCCAGGATAAATTAGCTTTGGATGGGGTAGGGAGAGTGGCTGCTGGGAAGAGCGGCCAACCTGATTATCTTCAGCCTATTTCCAGCCTCAGCCCCAGCCTTTCCTGAGAGCCAGGGCAACACAGGTGCAGTGAGATCTCTATTAACCACTGATTTAGGTTGCCCATTAGGGAGCCTGGCTGAAGGGCTGCCATCCCCAACTAGCTCAACTGTTTCCAAACTGAGCCTGTCAGCAGTGTTATTGGGAGAAGGAAAGCCTTATCAAAGGAAGCCGGATTCTGCCTCTAGATGTCACGGAGAAAAGGAGACGGGAGGATGGGGAAGAGAGTCCTCTCAGAGGCTGCAGTCAAGATCAGGTTGTTCTTAATTAAGACGGCTCCACGCAGTACCTTTCCATAATTCCCTATTAAGGTCCTGATGGATGAGTCACTGCAGGAGCATAGTTCCTTGAGTCAGCACTGTTCTGTGTCTGAGCCTCCTCAAATCAAAAAGCCAATCCATCTCCATCACCCAGGCTTTCTGAGCCTCTGAGATTGACCCTGTGCCAGGTACTGTGCCCAGCCTAGAGAGGGACACAGCCATACACACGGCTTTAGGAGCCCGGTGATTAGTCCACACAATTCAGCTTCCTGGGCTCTAGAGAAGGAATGAAAAGGGTGGAGGGTAGTATCTGGAAGGGTGAACAGAAGATCGTTAATCACACTTCTGCCCTTGGACCAGCTATTCCACTCCTAGGAACATACCTGACACAAGTTCATACACTTGTGCACAGGAGGTGTATGCAAAGTTGTCTGTTACAGCACTGTTAAGAATACTAGAGGGACTTCCCTGGTGGTCCAGTGGTAAAGAATCCGCCTTCCAATACAGGGACACGGGTTTGATCCTTTGTCAGGGAGCTAAGATCCCACGTGCTGCAGGGCAACTAAGCCCGCGCACCACAACAACTGAATTCGTGCGTATCACCTAGAGAGCCCGCGTGCCGCAAACTGCGGAGCTCACGTGCCCTGGAACCCGTGCGCCATGACTAGAGAGAAGCCCGTGTGCCACAGCAAAATATTCTGCACACCTCAACAAAGACCTAATGCAGCCAAAACAAAACAAAATAAATAAATGAAAAAAGAATAGAGAAAAAGTGGAAACAGCCAAATTGTCCCCCATTAAGTTGTTACATAACTGTGTTGTATAAACTGTGGTTTATTCATAAGATGAAATGTCATACCGCAATTAAAGTGGATGAACTAGAGATACACGTATCAATTCTGTAAATCTCAAAAAGATAATATTGAGTGGATTTGCGATTTGGGACAACACAGATAAACCTGGAGGACATTATGCTAAATGAAATAAGGCAAGACACAGAAGGACAAAGGCTGCATGATACCGTCTATATGAGGTATGTAAAATAGTCAAACTCATGGAAGCAGGGAGTAGAATGATGGTTGCCAGGGGCTGGAGGCTGAGGGAAACAGGGAGGTTTGTGTCAAAGGACACAAAGTTTCAGTTATGCAAGATGGATAAATCCTAGAGAACTACTGAGTAGCATGAGCCTGTAGTCAACAACACTGTACTATATACTTAAAATTTTATTAGGAGGGTAGATTTTATGTTGTGTTCTAACCACATAATAATAATAATAGCAGGAGGAAACTTTTGGAAGTGACAGATATATTTATGCATCGATTGTGGTGATGGTTTCACAGATACATACTTATTTCCAAACTCATCAAGTTGTATACATTAAATATTTACAGCTTTTTGTTATGTCAATGATAATAGTTAAAAAAAACAACAACAGTAACAGTCATTTATTTTGCTGCGGAGTTTGGGATTAGACAGGGTTCCGTGAGGCAGTCCTTTCTCCGTCTCTCACAGTGGTGGTAAGGGCTGGGGTCACATGGAAAGTTCTTCTCAGTCTGAGGTGGGGGCTGAGAACATTCAAGCCCCTGGACCTGAAACAAGAGGGGCTCTTCAGGCATCTCTCTCCCTTTCCCTGTGCTCTTTGCCTGGTGGCCTCAGGGTAGCTGAAATTCTTACCGGTGAAAGGCTTCAAAGCATCCCAAGAGAAACTGGCAAAGGTGCATGACCTTTTCTCACACGGCCTCTGAAGCCACAGAGGGTCACGCCTTGCCACATTCAACTCAGTTTCCTGTGGCAGTCACAAAGACTATGAAAACGAACACAGTTAATATACTTGAAGCTTTCCAAGTCGGTGCTTGGCATAGAGTAAGTCCTAGGTGGGTTAAAAAAAAAAAAAAAGAATACACAGGGATTCCTGAATTTTCTAGCTGGGGATTTTAGTGCTTACAAATAGACACGTATGCTCTAACTGGTCCATGGATGGGAACTTTCCTGTCTCCGCAGACTCCATCTGCTGTTGCTGTATGTCTTTCTCTTCACTGCCCTTCTGCCCTTTCCTTCTTCACTTCCACATGGATATGCTAATAATCTGTATCTCATAGCTACGTACCATCAAAGATTTGAACCTTGAACCTTCCTTTGAACTCATTCTTTCAGTCATTCGGCAATCACTGCTGAAGCGCCTGCTATGAGCAGGTCGCTGTTAGAGGACCTGGAGAGAGAGTGAAGACAGAATCTGGGTCTTCTGCCAGCATCTGAGCAAGCGGAGGCCAGCTTGTTAGCTTGCAGGCAGGGGAAAGCGCAGATCCTTCACAGTTCTTGACACCACGCAGGGGGAGGTGTGTTGTTCTATAAGGAACCAGAGGATGAGTATGTGTGTGTGTGCGCACGCACGTGTGAGTGTGTGGTGGATGGTGGGACCCAGAGGAAGGACAATGGTCATAGCATGAGGATATGTGTATATATTTAGCGAAGGGGCCAGCGGAGGAGGCACCATGGGGAAAAGGACATTTGAGCTGGATCTCAAAAGGCGAGTAGGAGTCTTCCAGACAGACTCTGTAGGGAAGGGCATTTTCGGCAGAGGAATAGAATGTGCAAAGGCCCAGAGGAATGTTTGGGGAAACTGGGCAGTTTGACAAGAGCAGATAAAGAGGCAGCTCCAGGAATCCTGCCCAGAATTCCCAAGTTACCCCCATGCAGGTGGCCTTTGGCAACCTCATATGGTGCCATGGAGCTTTGAAGTCAGATGGAACTGAGTTTGAGTCAGACCTTGCACTTGGATCCTCTGTGACATAAGAGAAAACCGTTCTCTGAGCTATAATCTCCTCCTCTTTAAAATGGGATAATAATATCTTCCTCACAGAGGTAGATAGAGATGAAATGAAATGATGTATGGGAAAGCACTTGACATTGTTCCTGGCCTGTTGTGGGTACGTGAAAATAGTAATTATTACTCTCCTATAGGGCTGCTCCAAGGTGTGTGTGCACACACGTGAATACAGGAGGATAACAGGTGCCTCACAGGGAGGTATACATGGCAATTCCCTTTCCCCCTATTGTCTAATACCTTCCTTAATGGGAGGCAAATTAATGTGGAGTAAAGACAAACCAGGGTCCCAATTATAGCTCTGCCACTTACCACCTGTATCATTCTGGCAAATTACATCCCTTCTCTGAAGCTTCATTTTATTATCTGTAAAATGGGAGGTATTAAGTCCTAACTCATGGTATGAGGGTTAAAAGGGGATAATACATCTAAAGTACCTGGCATAGTTTTTAGGAGCTCAGAAACTATGACTGTGATGTGAAATTGCTTTGTACAGCATACAGCACTGTACAATGTAAGAGGTTATTATTTTATTAAGGCAAAATTCATGGATCCAGAGGTTAGTAGCTATTTCAAGCCAAGGTTTCATTTTTCTGCTGACTCTTTGTTGTTGGGGATGGAGAAAAAACTATGCCTTCATTTCCTGTACTATCTGGTGACTGACATTATTCCTCACACCCTGCGGCCATCAGACAAGCCACAAAGCAGCCCAACCAATGTCAAAACAAAACACAAGGTTGTGTCTTGACGTCCAGGAGAAAGAACATGTTAGTAATTGTGTGAAATGTGTTGGAACAAGGAACATGGAAAGTATGGTAAACAAATTAAATTGACTGTGAAACCTACATAATAATTCTAAGACAGCTTAAAATTTGAGATTTGAAAATTTTCTATAAAAAACAATAAGAAAATTGTGAGCGCCATCTTGTGGAGAGATCTCTATTAAAACATCGTATTGGAGAATCACTTCTGTGTAGAACCTCTAAAAAGGCAGACAGCACCCATCCATCCATCCATCCATCCACTTTCCCATACATCTATCCATTCATCCACCTAATAATCCATTCAATTATTTTTTCATTTGTTTGAATGCTTTCAATGCTTTGGTCCACGGATGCCAGGACCCTGCTTGGAAGGAGCCTACAGAGGGTGATGGCAGATATGGGCAAACCAACAGTTCTGGGAACCTTAATGGAGGGCACTTAATTCAGTTCTTGTTGTCGTTGAGGTGCAGGAGACAAGCAAGGCAGGCTTCCTGATGGAAGCGGCACCTAAACTGACATCTGAAGGATGAGGTTCTAGGTGAGAAGAGGAGAGCACTAGAGTCCTAAATTGGGTTACTTTTTCTGTGCTGCCCTCCTGTCCCCACCTTAGTAGTGATGCCAAATTGGAGTGTGTCCAGCAGACAGTGGTCAGTGTGGTGAGAAGACACTTAAAGAAGCTGGGGAAGGGCTGTGAAATGAAGTGCCTGCTAAGTTGGACAGATTCTGTTACATAAGATGAATGCCACCTATTAATATTAGAAGGTATTAATAGCTGCTATTACGTTGAGTTCTTCACTTAATAGAATTCATTATCCTCACATCTGCAAAGCTGTATTAGTATGGGCCATTGGTCAAGATGTGGGAATGGCCTCATTATACGTGGCTGGACACATAATAATGTTCTGCATCAGGAATCTACCTCTATTACCTGTTACAGGTTGTTAATTGATAAATGTATTATGGAAAAAAGGTTCAGCAACAAACTGGTTAAATTGGCCAGTGCTTGGCCCACATTGGAAGGATGGATGGCCCTTTAGCCATCATCCTCCATCCCTTTGCAGACTCCTGGAATTAATGCTGAGCAGAACTTTTTGCCTTAGCGAAGCAAACGGTAGTCTCAGCAGACGTGAGTAGGGCCTGCTATCTTCAGACAGAACGAGTGCTCTTCAGCTCAGCACAGTCCCCACCATTCTCAGTCGTCTCTGGACTTTAAGCTGTGCATCCGTTATCTTTTGCATCACCTTTACACTATTGCTCTCCTTATGGTAGAGAAGTATTTCCTTACACCCACATCTTTAGTAACACTAATGAAAAAAGTGACCAAAAAGGGGTTGCGTGTTCTATACAACACAGTGGAAAGAATATTTCTTTGTGGGATTAGAAAACATCCATATGTGTTTTATGTATAAACCAAGTGTATCTGTGCCTTAGAGCTTGGCCATCTCCTTCACTCACAGTACTTTCTTGGGCTTTGTGAGTATTTGCTTCAGGGTAAGCAGGAGCGGCCCTGAGCGGTGTCCTAGAGCAGACATTGTTGGCCTTGACTGTCTCCCTCCCTGGTGTCACCTCCTTCCCAGGTCCCTGCACTGTCCATGAGCAGGCCGCCCACATTGAAAGGGCCATGGATGGGACTTAAGGGCAAAGCCTCTACATTTCAACCATTTCTTCTAATGGATCCTTGCTTCCCTTCTTTAGTTCAACTTAAGTCAAAAGCAATGTGATGTTTTATTGGGATGGCCTTGGTGTTTCACTGTCTACAGTCAATTAGGTCTAAAATAATTTGTTTTCTTTGCAGCCAGCCAATGATCTGTGAGTCTACTAGTCAGGATCCTGCCTCCCAGCCCTCACCCCCTCCACAGTCAGGGTAAATGGAGTCTCAGCTTCAGGCTCTGTCCTCCCAGACTCCTTCCTCCAGGCTCTGGAGCTGGTTCTGTCTTCAGTGGGGCAGGTGGGAGGAAAGACACTGTGGGGATGAGCGTGAAGGCTGCCCTGCTGCCTGCCTGGATCTAATTCTTACCTGATCTGCTGTGAGGCTTCTGCTTTGTCCCTCTGACCAAATGCTAGCCCTTGAGGACCTGCCTTGAGGACCTTCCAGAGCTTTCTGTTCCTATTTAGAACAGTTAAAGTGCCCAGATGAACTGTTTCTCCATTCAAGCTGCTGGCCCATTCAGCATTCTTCAGGGGAAAGGACTGTGAACAAGGAGGCCATAAAAAAGTAAAGAAGTTAGTCTGACCCTTCAAAAATATTTACCATACCCACTGGCCAATAGAGGGGAAACTCCACTGTATCAGAGAAACTGATGAGGTAATGTTCAGAAAATAATAGTGCTCCAAACTTAAATGATGTATAGACCCCCCTTTTTTTTTTTTTTGTGGTACGCGGGCCTCTCACCGCTGTGGCCTCTCCCGCTGCGGAGCACAGGCTCTGGATGCGCAGGCTCAGTGGCCATGGCTCACAGGCCCAGCCGCTCCGCGGCATGTGGCATCTTCCCGGACTGGGGCACGAACCCGCATCCCCTGCATCGACAGGCGGACTCTCAACCACTGTGCCACCAGGGAAGCCCTATAGACCCCTTTTAAAGAAAAAAATGCTGACCAGTTATTTTAGTATCATAAGTAACTTAACTTAAATACATGTAGACATTAACCTAAGTATAATCTCTTTAAAAACCAAAACAAATGTATACATTTAAATAAAACAACACCGTGCAAATGTTATCATTCAGATAAACCTTTACAAATTTATAAAGTATAAACATATCCACAAATCTAACAATATTCCTCTATTCTAAATAGTCTCCATTATAAATATCATGATATCTTTGTTTTTACAGCATGTAGTGAGTGTACTTGTTTTTCACTTGACAATGACCATATCATTTGTGTGGAAGTCGTCCTGTTCAACTTCCATTAGCCTGAGTTAGCAAACAGTTCTCTTTGTCCTCTATGCTGTCATAAACACAAACCTGCACGCAGATATGGAAATTCTGTGGTTGAGCTTGTCGGCCAGTTGATCCACAAGATACTTGTATTAATCATTTTTAGATTTTCATCAAAATGAAAACACAAAATTAAAATAAAATGTCAAAAAACTCATGAACCCAGAGAAAACGTCCCAAGGCTGTAGTTTGAGAAACACGAGTGTGAAAAGCCCAATGGCATGACTGTCTCCCTGGTGTGGGAAATGGAGGGGAGAACGAGGGACTTAAACTGTCAGAGGGTGCCCAGATTAGTTTCTATCTGCTTTAATCTATATCTCCTCAAAGCTGGTCTGCTCTCAGATTTACTGGGGAAACAGAGGCAGCTCACCTACTCATACGAGTTTTGATCCTCGACTCTCATTCTGTGTCTGACTGTCTGCTGCCAGACCTCTCCTGCAGTGAGTGCTTGCCAACTTCCATCCTCAGGTAGCTCAAAACAGATCTGAGGTCTTCTCAGGAGCCACTCAGAGTGGGGTTAACGGTTGGACTAATTTGATGCCCAATCCACTGATTTTGGGGCCAGAGCAAACAGAATTCTCCCTCATCACCCAACCCTGATTGGGGTGGGATTAGCACAGAGCTTATGTTCTAGAATTAGACTGCTCTTTGATGTCGAGAGTGTCCAGGTGGGGAGTTGGGAGGACAGCAATTTCAGTTTCTACAATCTCATAGCTCCGACCTCACTTAATTTGGAGTCTCAGAACAGTAGCAGATGAGGCCCTTCCGCCCTTGTTGAAAGATGACACTGAAGGCACAGCCAAAGAGCTTCATCCCACCAGTGGCTGCCGCACAATGAAGTTAGAAGGAACCTCAGGCCATCTTTCCTTCCTAATGGCTGGAAACATATGTCTCAGGCAGAATTTATGAAGATACCACTTTATTCTTTGTCTCCTCATTTGTGAGTCAGTACACAAATAACTTGTTTTCTGGAGCTTCAAGGAAGCTCAGATTGACATGTTAGCCAGGAAGTAATATGCCTTCTTTCTGGGATGGCTGTCCATATGCATTCCAATCCAGATAAAAATATGTCAGAATTTGTTCAAAATCTATCAATTGGGCCATTTTCTCAATGGCAAACAGATGGCTCCTTTGAGTTATTCAGAGGCAGAACATTTTCGCTTTTGTTCATCTCAGTTTTTATGGTTTAAAAGAATTAGTGTTTAATCCCAATTCCAAAATCGTTAATTAGTTTGTATTTGCTTCACTAAATCTGTTAAATAGATTTTTATCACGTCAGCTACATCTCCCTGGCAGCATCTGGTATCAAGTTTGCAGAAATAATGTTGCTTTTTACAGCCAAAAATCAGAGGTTAAACCTCCAGGACTACAGATGTGACAGCATTAAAGGGAAATTCATCACCACAAAGGCTTTCATTCCCACATATTTTAGAATCAGCCCAAACATGAACCAATGTTCTTTTTTCTCTTTCATTCTCAAGGAGCACAGTGGCTGAGTTCCTTTTTGATTTATGTGTGTGATTGTTGTTGATGAGAGCTGCTGGGGAGACCTCAGCCCACCCCAGCCATAGCCTTGGAAAATTAGCAGAGGATCTTCTTGCTCAACCCCTTTTCTGTTGCTTTCAGGGGCTTCCATCCCAGGCTAGTGCTATACAAGACCAAGGCAATTTATCAATTCAGTTGATAAAGGGTGGGGTAGGAAGAGCTGGGCAGACACAAGCTCTGTAACTTCATCTACAGGTAGGGGGCATGATAGAGCAGTAAAAGTAAGGTGGACACTTGAATCAGCGGACTTGGGGGAAACAATTAAGTGAAAGACAGAAAATAATCCTAAAGGCTGGAAATATTTGGGGGAGTGGGAGAAGGGGGAATTGGATGAAGATAGTCATAGGGTACAAACTTCCTGTAAGATAAATAGGTTCTAGGTGTATAATGCACAGGATAGATATAACTGACACTGCTGTACATTATATTGGAAAGTTGTTAAGAGAGTAAATCCTAAGAGTTCTCATCACAAAGAAAAAAATACATATTTTTCAGATTCTTTAATGTATCTATATGAGATAATGGAAGTTCACTACACTTGTGGTCATCATCTCGTACTGTAAGTCAAATCATCATGTTGTACAACTTGAGCAGTGCTCTGTGTCAATTATATCTCAATAAAACTGGAAGAACAAAAGACTGGGGGTGTTTGAGTAATAGGGAAAGGCTGTTGGACAGTAGTAATCAATCTAGGTATCTGTGGTAGGCTTGTCCTTGAGGATATCCACATCCCAATCCTCAGAACCTGTGAATGTTACCTTACGGGGCAAAAGTGACCTTACAGATGTGATTACGTGAAGGCTCTTGTGAAGGGGAGATTATCCTGGATTCTTTGGGTGGGCCCTAAATGTAGCCACAGGTGGCTTTATAGGAGAGAGGCAGAGTGAGATTAGAAAGAAGAGAAGGCAAGGTGGTGATGGAAACAGAGACTGAAGTGATGCCCTTTGAAAATGGAGGAAGGAGCCACAAGCCAAGGAATTCAGGCAGGCACTCGCAGCTGAAAAGACAAGGAAATGGATTCTCCTCTCACAGCTTCCAGAAGGAACCAGCACTGCTAGTACCTTGACTTTAGTGAAACTGATTTCAGACCTCTGACTACCAGAACTGTAAAATAATAAGTTTGTGTTGTTTTAAGCCACCACCTTTGTGGTAATTTGTTACGGCAGCCATAGGAAAAGAATGCAAGTATCTTTTCCTTGCCTGATGCCCAAGAGTTCCACTGCAGCAGTCAGAAGTATTTTCCAGGGGCAAGGAGAGCTGGAGGGGGTCAGCATAGGGCATTCCCTTCCTCAGGAAGTTCCTCCTTGTTATAGGCATGGTCAGCTGCAGCTGGAAGCAGCCATGGAAAGAACAGCTGTGAAGATCTGTGCGGTGTGGAAAGAACATTTCTGAGCATCATGGACCGTAGGCAATTGTAGACACAGAGACAGAATTCTCAGCAATTGACGTATTTGCATAAATATTGGGAAAAGGCCAGATAAGTATGGAGAGCGTAGGTCAGAGTTAGTTGGAGAGCAGAGGTGCCCAGGGAAGAGGATCCACACAGGGATGAGGCCAGAGGTGCCACCTTCGGTACATCCAGTGCTTTGGTGCAGAGGGACTGGCAGTGAACAGCCAAGCTTCTGTGGTCTTGACTTCAGGTGGAAAATCTGTGGAGGGCGGGAGGGGGTCTGAGTGCAGATCTCTGGATCCAACATCCCCGTTTCATTCAGAATAACTCTGAGTGTGTATGTTGAACACATTGATTTTCCAGATTGGATTTCATTTAGAAAATATTCCACAGGTGAAAAAAATTTTTTTGACACTCTTAATTTTGATATAATTTTAAATGTTCAGAAAATTGCACTAGTATAAAGGACTCCCATATATCCCTCATCTAGATTCATCAAGAGTTAGCTTTTTGCCCCATTTACATGATCACTGCTCTCTTTTTTGAAATACAAACATATCTGAACTATTTGAGGGTAAGTAGGCATTAATTATAACCCCTTTAGCCCTAAATATGTCAGTGTGTATTTTTTTAAAATGAGGGCATTTTGTAATTTGTCATTTGTACTACAGCAAAATTATGAAAATTGGGAAATTTAACGTGGACCAAATGCTATCATCCAATCCACAGTCCAAATTCAAATTTTGCAAATTGTCTTTAAAGCTATTTTTTTCCTGGTCCAGGATCTGATCCAGGTTCACATATTGCATTTAGTTTTCACGTTTCTCCAGTCTTCTTTAATTTGGAATATTTCCGCAGCTTTTGTCTTTCATGGCCCTGACATTTTTGAAGAGTACAGGTCAGTTATTTTCAATTTGGGTTTGGATAGTGTTTCCTCAGGACAGGATTCAGATCACGCATTTTTAGCTTGAATATGACAGAAGTGATGCTGTGTCCTTTTCCGAACATTGTATTGGAAGGGACATGATGTTGCTTTTTCCCATTATTGGTGATGGTAACATTCATCCCTTGATTAAGGTGGTGTCTTCCAGGCTTCTCCACTGTAAGTTCTCATTTTCCTGTTTGTAATTAATTTGTGGAAAGATACTATAAAACTATGTAAATAGGAGGAGCTTCAAGATGGCGGAAGAGTAAGACGCAGAGATCAACTGCCTCTCCACAAATACATCATAAATACATCTACATATGGAACAACTCCTACAGAACATCTACTGAACGCTGGCAGAAGACCCCAGACCTCCCAAAAGGCAAGAAACTCCCCCACGTACCTGGGTAGGGCAAAAGAAAAAAGAATAAACAGAGACAAAAGAATAGGGATGGGACCCGCACCAGTGGGAGGGAGCTGTGAAGGAGGAAAGGTTTCCACACACTAGGAAGGCCCTTCACTGGCGGAGACGGGGGTGGCAGAGGGGGAAGCTTCAGAGCCACGGAGGAGAGCGCAGCAACAGGGGTGCAGAGGGCAAAGCGGAGAGATTCCTGCACAGAGGATTGGTGCCGACCAGCACTCACCAGCCCGAGAGGCTTGTCTGCTCACCCACAGGGACGGGCGGGGGCTGGGAGCTGAGGCTCGGCTTCGGAGGTCGGATCCCAGGGAGAGGACTGCGGTTGGCAGCGTGAACACAGCCTGAAGGGGTTAGTGCACCATGGCTAGCCGGGAGGGAGTCCGGGAAAAGGTCTGGAGCTGCCTAAGAGGCAAGAGAGTGTTTCTTGCCTCTTTGTTTCCTGGTGCGCGAGGAAGAGGGGATTAAGAGCGCTGCTTAAAGGAGCTCCAGAGACGAGCGCGAGCCGGGGCTAAAAGCGCGGACCCCAGAGATGGGCATGAGATGCTAAGACTTTTGCTGCCGCCACCAAGAAGCCTGTGTGCGAGCACAGGTCACTATCCACACCCCCCTTCCAGGGAGCCTGTGCAGCCCGCCACTGCCAGGGTCCCGGGATCCAGGGACAACTTCCCTGGGAGAACGCACGCACGGCGCGCCTCAGGCTGGTGCAACGTCCCGCTGGCCTCTGCCGCCGCAGGCTCGCCCCACACTCCGTGCGCCTCCCTCCCCCCCGGCCTGAGTGAGCCAGAGCCCCCGAATCAGCTGCCCCGTCCTGTCTGAGTGAAGAACAGACGCCAGAGGGCGACCTACACACAGAGGCAGGGCCAAATCCAAGCTGAACCCCGGGAGCTGTGCGAACAAAGAAGAGAAAGGGAGATTTCACCTAGCAGCATCCGGACCAGTGGATTAAATGCCCACAATCAACTTGATGTACCCTGCATCTGTGGAATACCTGAATAGACAACGAATCATCCCAAATTGAGGAGGTGGAATTTGGCAGCAACGATATATATATTTTTTTCCCTTTTCTCTTTTTATGTGTATGTGTATGCTTCTTGTGTGATTTTGTCGGTATAGCTTTGCTTTTACCATTTGTCCTAGGGTTCTGTCTGTTTTTTTTTTCTTTTTTTAACTTAAAAATTTTTTTCTTAATAATTATTTTTTATTTTAATAACTTTATTATATTCTAGTTTATTTTATATTCTCTCTCTCTCTCTCTCTTTCTTTCTTTCTTTCTTTCTTTTCTTATTTTTTCTTCCTGTTATTCTTAGCCATGTGGATGAAAGGCTTTTGGTGCTCCAGCCAGGCATCAGGCCTGTGCATCTGAAGTGGGAGAGCCAAGTTCAGGACACTGGTCCACAAGAGACCTCCCAGCTCCATGTAGTATCAAACGGCAAAAATCTCCCAGAGATCTCCATCTCAACTCCAAGACCCAGCTTCACTCAATGGCCAGCAAGCTACAGTGCTGGACACCCTATGGCAAACAACTAGCAACACAGGAACACAACCCCATCCATTAGCAGAGAGGCTGCCCAAAATCATAATAAGGTCACAGACATCCCAAAACACAACACCAGACGTGGACCCGCCCACCAGAAAGACAAGATCCAGCCTCATCCACCAGAACACAGGCACTAGTCCCCTCCACCAGGAAGCCTACACAACCCACTGAACCAACATTAGTCACTGGGGACAGACACCAAAAAACCCAAACGGGAACTACGAACCTGCAGCCTGTGAAAAGGAGACCCCAAATACAGTAAGTTAAGCAAAATGAGAGGACAGAAAAACACGCAGCAGATGAAGGAGCAAGGTAAAAACCCACCAGAACAAACAAATGAAGAGGAAATAGGCAGTCTACCTGAAAAAGAATTCAGAATAATGATAGTAAAAATGATCAAAAATCTTGAAAATAGAATACAGAAAATACAAGAAACATTTAACAAGGATCTAGAAGAACTAAAGAGCAAACAAACAGTGATGAACAGCACAATAAATGAAATTAAAAATTCTCTAGAAGGGATCAATAGCAGAATAACTGAGACAGAAGAACGGATAAGTGACCTGGAAGATAAAATAGTGGAGATAACTACTGCGGAGCAGAATAAACAAAAAAGAGTGAAAAGAATTGAGGACAGTCTCAGAGACATCTGTGACAACATTAAACGCACCAACATTCATATTAAAGGGGTCCCAGAAGAAGAAGAGAATAAGAAAGTGACTGAGAAAATATTTGAAGAGATTATAGTTCAAAACTTCCCTAATATGGGAAAGGAAATAGTTAATCAAGTCCAGGAATCACAGAGAGTCCCATACGGGATAAATCCAAGGAGAAACATGCCAGGACACATTAATCAAACTATCAAAAATTAAATACAAAGAAAAAATATTAAAAGCAGCAAGGGAAAAACAACAAATAACACACAAGGGAATCCCCATAAGGTTAACAGCTGATCTTTCAGCAGAAACTCTGCAAGCCAGAAGGGAGTGGCAGAACATATTTAAAGTGATGAAGGAGAAAAACCTACAACCAAGATTACTCTATCCAGCAAGGATCTCATTCAGATTTGATGGAGAAATTAAAACCTTCACAGACAAGCAAAAGCTAAGAGAATTCAGCACCACCAAACCAGCTCTACAACAAATGCTTAAGGAACTTCTCTAGGGAGGAAACACAAGAGAAGGAAAAGACCTACAATAACAAACCCAAAACAATTAAGAAAATGGTAATAGGAACATATATATCAATAATTACCTTAAATGTAAATAGATTAAAGGCTCCAACCAAAAGACATAGACTGGCTGAATGGATACAAAAACAAGACCCGTATATATGCTGTCTACAAGAGACCCACTTCAGCCCTAGAGACACATACAGACTGAAAGTGAGGGGATGGAAAAATATATTCCATGCAAATGGAAACCAAAAGAAAGCTGCAGTAGCAATTCTCATATCAGACAAAATAGTCTTTAAAATAAAGACTATTACAAGAGACAAAGAAGGCACTACATAATGATCAAGGGATCGATCCAAGAAGAAGATATAACAATTGTAAATATTATGCACCCAACATAGGAGCACCTCAATACATAAGGCAAATACTAACAGCCATAAAAGGGGAAATTGACAGCAACACAATCATAGTAGGGGACTTTAACACCCCACTTTCACCAATGGACAGATCATCCAAAATGAAAATAAATAAGGAAACACAAGCTTTAAATGATACATCAAACAAGATGGACTTAATTGATATTTAGAGGACATTCCATCCAAAAACAACAGAATACACATTCTTCTCAAGTGCTCATGGAACATTCTCCAGGATAGATCATACCTTGGGTCACAAATCAAGCCTTGGTAAATTTAAGAAAATTGAAATCGCATCAAGTATCTTTTCCAACCCCAGCACTATGAGACTAGTTATCAATTACAGGAAAAAATCTGTAAAAAAATACAAACACATGGAGGTTAAACAATACACTACTTAATAACCAAGAGATCACTGAAGAAATCAAAGAGGAAATTACAAAATACCTAGAGACAAATGACAATGAAAACACGACGATCCAAAACCTATGGGATTCAGCAAAAGTAGTTCTAAGAGGGAAGTTTATAGCAATACAATCCTACTTCAAGAAACAACAAACATCTCAAATAAACAACCTAACATTACACCTAAAGCAATTAGAGAAAGAAGAACAAAAAAACCCTAAAGTTAGCAGAAGGAAAGAAATCATAAACATCAGATCAGAAATAAATGAAAAAGAAATGAAGGAAACGATAGCAAAGATCAATAAAACTGAAAGCTTGTTCTTTGAGAAGATAAACAAAATTGATAAAGCATTAGGCAGACTCATCAAGAAAAAAAGGGAGAAGACTCAAATCAATAGAATTAGAAATGAATAAGGAGAAGTAACAACCAACATTGCAGAAATACAAAGGATCATGAGAAATTACTACAAGCAACTCTGTGCCAATAAAATGGACAACCTGGAAGAAATGGACAAATTCTTAGAAATGCACAATGTTCTGAGACTGAACCAGGCAGAAATAGAAAATATGAACAGACCAATCACAAGCACTGAAATTGAAACTGTGATTAAAAATCTTCCAACAAACAAAAGCCTAGGTCCAGATGGCTTCACAGGCGAATTGTATCAAATGTTTAGAGAAGAGCTAACACCTATCCTTAAACTCTTCCAAAATATAGCAGAGGGAGGAACACTCCCAAACTCATTCTATGAGGCCAACATTACCCTGATACCAAAACCAGACAAAGATGTCACAAAGAAAGAAAAATACAGGCGAATATCACTGATGAACATAGATGCAAAAATCCTCAACAAAATACTAGCAAACAGAATCCAACAGCTAATTAAAAGGATCATACAGCATGATCAAGTAGGGTTTATCCCAGGAATGCAAGGATTCTTCAATATACGCAAATCAATCAATGTGATACAGCATATTAACAAATTGAAGGAGAAAAACCATATGATCATCTCAATAGATGCAGAGAAAGCTTTTGACAAAATTCATCACCCATTTATAATAAAAACCCTCCAGAAAGTAGGCATAGAGGGAACTTTCCTCAACATAATAAAGGCCATATATGAGAAGCCCACAGCCAACATCGTTCTCAATGGTGAAAAACTGAAACCATTTCTTCTAAGATCAGGAACAACACAAGGTTGTCCACTTTCACCATTATTATTCAACATAGTTTTGGAAGTTTTAGCCACAGCAATCAGAAGTAAAAGAAATAAAAGGAATCCAAATTGGAAAAGAAGTAAAGCTGTCACTGTTTGCAGATGACATGATACTATACATAGAGAATCCAAGAGATGCTACCAGAAAACTACTAGAGCTAATCAATGAATTTGGTAAAGTAGCAGGATACAAAATTAATGCACAGAAATCTCTGGCATTCCTACACACTAATGATGAAAAATCTGAAAGTGAAATTTAGAAAACACTCCCATTTACCATTGCAACAAAAAGAATAAAATATCTAGGAATAAACCTCCCTAAGGAGACAAAAGACCTGTATGCAGAAAATTATAAGACACTGATGAAAGAAATGAAAGATGATACAAATAGATGGAGAGATATACCATGTATTTGGATTGGAAGAATCAACATTGTGAAAATGACTCTACTACCCAAAGCAATCCACAGATTCAATGCAATCTCTATCAAACTACCACTGGCATTTCTCACTGAAATTCAACAAAAAATTTCACAATTTGTATGGAAACACAAAAGACCCTGAATAGCCAAAGCAATCTTGAGAAAGAAAAATGGAGCTGGAGGAATCAGGCTCCCTGACCTCAGACTATACTACAAAGCTACAGTAATCAAGACAGTATGGTACTGGCACAAAACCAGAAATATAGATCAATGGAACAGGATAGAAAGCCCAGAGATAAACTCACGCACATATGGTCACCTTATCTTTGATAAAGGAGGCAAGAATATACAGTGGAGAAAAGATAGCCTCTTCAATAAATGGTGCTGGCAAAACTGGACAGGTACATGTAAAAGTATGAAATTAGAACACTCCCTAACACCATACAGAAAAATAAGCTCAAAATGGTTAAAGACCTAAATGTAAGGCCAGACACTATCAAACTCTTAGAGGAAAACATAGGCAGAACACTCTATGACATAAATCACAGCAAGATCTTTTTTGATCCACCTCCTAGATTAATGGAAATAAAAAATAATAAACAAATGAGACCTAATGAAACTTAAAAGCTTTTTGCACAGCAAAGGAAACCATACAGAAGACAAAAAGACAACCCTTAGAACTGGAGAAAGTATTTGCAAATGAAGCAACTGACAAAGGATTAATCTCCAAAATATACAAGCAGCTCATGCAGCTCAATATAAAAAAAACGAACAACCCAATCCAAAAATGTGCAGAAGGCCTAAGTAGACATTTCTCCAAAGAGATGTACAGATTGCCAACAAACACATGAAAGAATGCTCAACATCATTAATCATTAGAGAAATGCAAATCAAAACTACAATGAGATATCATCTCACACCGGTCAGAATGGCCATCGTCAAAAAATCTACAAACAATAAATGCTGGAGAGGGTGTGGAGATAAGGGAACCCTCTTGCACTGTTGGTGGGAATGTAAATTTATAGAGCCACTATGGAGAACAGTATGGAGTTTCCTTAAAAAACTAAAAATAGAACTACCATACAACCCAGCAATCCCAGTACTGGGCATATACTCTGAGAAAATCATAATTCAAAGAGAGTCATGTACCAAATGTTCATTGCAGCTCTATTTACAATAGCCAGGACATGGAAGCAACCTAAGTGTTCATGAACAGATGAATGGATACAGAAGATGTGGCACATATATACAATGGAATATTACTCAGCTGTAAAAAGAAATGAAATTGTTATTTGTAGTGAGGTGGATGGACCTAGAGTCTGTCATACAGAATGAAGTAAGTTAGAAAGAGAAAAACAAATACCGTATGCTAACACATGTATATGGAATCTAAAAAAAAAAAAAAAAAAAAAGATCATGAAGAACCTAGGGGCAAGACGGGAATAAAGACAGACACAGGCCTACTAGAGAATGGACTTGAGAATATGGGGAGGGGGAAGGGTAAGCTGTGACAAAGTGAGAGAGTGGCATGGACATATATACACTACCAAACGTAAGGTAGATAGCTAGTGGGAAGCAGCCACATAGCACAGGGAGCTCAGCTCAGTGCTTTGTGACCACATAGAAGGGTGGGATAGGGAGGGTGGGAGGGAGTGAGATGCAAGAGGGAAGAGATATAGGAACATATGTTTATGTATAACTGATTCACTTTGTTATAAAGCAGAAACTAACGCACCTTTGTAAAGCAGTTGTACTCCAATAAAGATGTTAAAAAAAATCAACAAAAAAACTATGTAAATATCCTGTGCTTTATCCAACTATCTTGGCATCCATTGATAATTCCTAGTTGAATCTATTATTATTATAATGATTGCAAAATGGCGATTTTTCTAACTCCATCATTTCTTCTACATTAATTAGTTGGCATAATTTTATAAAAGAGCTCTTTCTTTTATCTCCCATTTATGTAGTCACGTATTTAATTGTATTTCTATACACTTATAGATCTTATTTTATTCAATGGGTTATAAGTCATTGCTATCAGTATTTATTTTAATACTCACATTGACCCAGATTTGGCTAGTGGGAGCCCCCTCAGGTTGGTTCCTATATTTTTTGATATGTTTCTATAATTTTTTGAGCACTTCTTTACTTTCTGTGACAAGATATTCTAGGTCCTTCTTGTCTCAACCTTGGAGTCAGCTATTTCTCCAAGGAAACCTGGTTCGGTATGTTATTATAAGACATAATATTTAGAAGATTTGGGCAATCAGTGTGTTCATTGTTACTGGCATATCATTGCTTCTAGGCCCTTTCAGCTTACAGATCTAGAAAACACCCCCCACCACCACCACCAACAAACAGCTATCTGTCTCTCTATTCCATACCTCTAATTCCAATTCTACATGGCAGGGTTCATCCTAAACTCCCATACCATGTTTGTAACAACTGTCTCTCACAGTGAGATACCTGGCTCCCACCATTTCAATCTATTTGTTCATTTGCTCAATCCAATTTTTCACAGAAAGTGGTTTCAGAATTGCTAACCCATACTGCAAGAACAAAGCCTATAGTAGAATTATTTATTTACAGGGTTTTTTTTGCCTTTATATTGAAGGTACATAGTCAAAGCACTGTGCTTAAAACTCACTTGGATTTGTTGTCTTGTTTTTTTCTCCTTCACTATGGTTACGTTACTCTTTTAAATTATGGTTAGGTTCATTTTTCTTTCTGCTTATATTCAACTTTAGAGTTCTCAAACTGACGTCCATATTGATTTGATTTACTTTGTAAAAAGAAAGTCTTTAAAACATTAACATGGGATTTCCCTGGTGGCACAGTGGTTAAGAATCTGCCTGCCAATTCAGGGGACACGGGTTTAATCCCTGGTCCAGGAAGATCCCACATGCCGTGGAGCAACTAAGCCCGTGAGCCACAACTACTGAAGCCCGTGCACCTAGAGCCCATGCTCCGCAACAGGAGAAGCCACTGCAATGAGTAGCCCATGCAGCGCAAAGAAGAGTAGCCCCTGCTCACCACAACTAGAGAAAGCCTGCACACAGCAACAAAGACCCAACCCAGCCAAAAATAAATAAATTTATTTAAAAAAAACAACAACATTAACATGATTCCAAACTCCAAACTGTATAAAAATTCACTCTCACTGAAGCATTACTGCTTTATCCACCCGGCTCTCATCCACACCTGTAGGTAACAATTCTCATTAGTTTCTGGTTTGTCTTTTCTCACTTTCCTTTTGCTATTAAGTAAGCAATTACATGTAAATTTCTTATTTCCTCTTCTCACACAAAATTTAGAATACTGTATATGTCCTTTTGCTGTCTGCTTTTTTACTTACAAAATATGTTCTAGAAGTCACTGCATATCAGTTCATAGACCATCCCTATTGTCTTTTACCACTGCACAGTACTCCATTGTGTGGATACAATTTAGTTTATTCAGCATATCTATGTATGAACATTTAAGTTGTTTCCAATATTTTGCAATTACAAATAATGCTGCAATGAATAAACTTGTGTATATATCACTTTGTATTGTTGCAGGTGTATTTTCAGAGTAAATTCCTAGAAGTGGATTTCTGGAACAAAAGGTAAGTGCATATATATTTTTATTAAATACTGCCAAATTCCCCTCCATAAGGCTGCATAATCTTGCATTCCTAACAGCAGTGGATGAGAGTGTTTATTTCTCCTCAGCCTTGCCAACACAATGTAGTGCCAAGTTTTAAAATTTTTGCTAATATGATAGATGATAAATGGTATTTCAGTGTAGTTTTAATTTGCATTTCTCTTTTTATGAGTTGAATGACTTCTCATAAGTTTCAGAACCATTTAATATCTTTTTTGGGGGGTAAATTGTTCATGAATTTTTGCCCATTTGTCTCTCAGGTGTTTGGCCCCTGTGTCCTCAATTTGTAAGTGTTCCTTATGTATTATGGATATTAGACCTTTAACTAAGACATGTGTTGCAAATATTTCTTTTTGGAAAAAAGGTTTAATATCACTATTTTAGATGGTTAGTAACTAGTTATAAATATGTATACTTGTGTTGACCGTTGACAAACTCTATGCTGTTTACACCTGTGTGTGTGGGGAATAATTATAAACCTCAAATACCTTTGATTTAGCCTAGATTAAAATGAAAGTTAAATAGCCTTTTCAACAAATAGTATTGGAGCAATTGGCCATCTATAGGCAAAAAACAAAACAAAACAAAAAACCCCTCAACCCGTCTCACACTTTATAGAAAAATCAAAGTGGAAAATTGTAGGAGATAAAACTATAAAACTTTTAGAAAGAAATATAGGAGACAATCTCGGGGATTGTCTAGGCAAAGAGTCCTCAGACTTGAAACCAAAAGCATAATAAGAAAATGGACAAATTATCTATGAATGGAGTATAACCTTTAAACATTGTGAATCACTATTTTTTGCACCTGTAACTTATATAATATTATATATCAATTAGACTTCAATAAAATAAAATAGGAAATAAATTTTAAAAAGAAGAAAAAAAGAAAATGGATAAATTAGACCTCATTAAAATTATAAGGTTTTTCTCTGTGAAAGCCTATATGAAGAGGATAAAAAAAAAGCTATAGATTGGGAAAAAATATTTGCAAACCACATGTCTGACAAAGGACTAGTATCTGCAGTATATAAAGAATGCTCAAAACTCTACAGTAGAAAACCAAACAATCCAATTAGAAAATGACTAGAATATAAATAATGCCAAAAATAATGGTACAACCGCTCTGGAAAACAGTTTGACAGTTTTTTTTTGTTTGTTTTTTTTTTTAATAAAAACTAGTATACAAGCCAGCAATTGCGCTTTTGGGATTTATCCCAGAGAAATGAAGACTTATGTTCACACAATAGTGCACAAATATTTATAGGAGCTTTATCTGTAAAAGCCAAAAACTAAAATCAGCCCAGGTGTCTTTCAGCAGGTGAATGGTTACGCAAACTGTGGTTCATACATATCATGGAATACTGCTCAGCAGTAAAAGGAACAGACCACTGATATATGCAACAACTTGGATAAATCTGCAAAGGAATTCTCCTGAGCAAAAAAAGCCAATCCCAAAATGTTACATATTGTATGATTCCATTTATATAATATTCCTGAAGTGAAAAAATTTAGAAATGAGGGGACAGATTTCTGGTTTGTAGAGGTTAGGTCTGGGGGAAGGGAAGAGATATGGGAGGGAGGTGGGTGTGATTATAAAAGGGCAAATGAAGGATCCTTGTGTTGTTGGAACTGCTCAATGTCTTGACTGAGGTGGTGGATGCATGATCCTACACAGGTGACAAAATTGTACGGAACTTACGTACACACACACAAATGAGTACAAGTAAAACTGAGGAAATTGGAATAAGATGGGGAAATTGTATCAATATCAATATGCTAGTTGTGATATTATGCTATAATTTTGCAAAACTAAACAAAATGTTTTTTTACTCATGGGGGAAACTGGGAAAAGTATACAAAGTATCTCTATGTATTATTTCTACAGTTGCATGTGTTTCTACAATTACCTTAAAAATTCAATTAAAAAATTAAAGCCAAAGCCTGCACATTTTTAGCAAAAACCTTGAGAGAATCTTTAAAGAGCCGTCAATCCTTCTGCTTTAAGAATGTAGAGCCCTGCCAGTAGGATCCACTCACTAACTCATTCACCAAGCATTTACCAATGTACATACACTCTGACAGGCATGACCCAGATGTAGCCCATGCCCTAAGGATCTCAGAGGCTGGTAGGGAAGCCAGGGGTGCACACGCAACTCTCTGATACCAGGTGCGAAGAACTGAGAGCTATGGTAAAAGCCCAGGTGGGAGCCCAGAGGACGGTTCATCCCTGGGAAGGACAGGCATTTGAGATTGGCTTTGAAGGATAAACAGGAATATGAGAAGCTAGACAGGGGAAGGTATTCTAAGGAGAAAAGGCAGGATAAACCCAGGCAGAGAGGCCTGACAGCCTCCAGCCTGCTGGGGCACAGAGGTGAGCAGTTTGCCAGCAATACAACACAGGGAGAGTGGGCATGTAATGCAAAGGAAGCTGGAAAGGTTAGTGACAACCTCCTTTTGAAACTGACTAAGGGGCTCTAAAAGGTTATGGAAAAAATTCTGGAGACTATTTCCTTAGTAAATTTGCATATTTGGAGAGTTCGATTTTATATTCATTTTGGTATCTGGTATCTCCCTATTTGCTTTATCACATATTGCTGCCTCCGTTGAAACTAAGGCAAGAGTCTCATTCTAAAATCCTATTACACCTACATTTCTAAGGGGTTGGGAGCCTCATGGGGAGAAGAGAGGGAGACACAGAGAGAAAGACACAGATATACACAGAAAGAGAGAAAGACCAAAACAGAGAGAGAGAGAGAGAGACAGAGAGCGAGAGGGAGCCAGAGTCAGACAGGGAAGAGTTTCAAAAATGGACATGGGGAAAGACCGTGCTTCAGCTGGTCTAAGAGACCACCAGAGGTCAGTCTTGTGTCCTTCAAGAGGAAGCTGAGAGGCATTTGCTAAACACTGGGTCTCACCTGAGGACCATTCAGAGGAATTTATTCCACTTTAATATACTATGGAGTTAGCAGCTTTGAAATTCTTTACCACCAAGGGGCCCTTAAAAGCAATGAAGCAGGAATATCGGGAATGACCCACATGTCGGTCCTGCTTGTTTATAACCCTCAGGGCCACAATAAAAGGCAAGTTTAATCATCTGGTGATTCTGCGCTTGTGAGACCCAGAGGTACGAACCCACCCCTCAGGCCCAGGAGTCTGCCTGAGCTTAGGAGGGAAGGACTTTGGTGCTGGGCCTGGTTGAGAAGCCTCAGGCTTGGGCTAAGTCCAAGGCTGGGTTGGTCTGGGGCTGGGGCTAGAGCTGGACCAGGACAGCCTGGGTTTTAACTTTGGTCCCCAGGTTACTGGCTTTCCCATTGTGGAAATCAACTTTATGGGCTCCGTCAGGAAAATGTGCTGCCACTACAACTGTTTTTATAGGAGGCTCTCCGAGGTCCCCATCCCTCGAGCTCAGTGAGGAGGTTGGTTTTCAGCTATCCCACTCTGGGGCCCTGGGGCTTCCCAGCAGGGAGCAGACTTTGGGACCTGCGAACAGGTGTCCCAGGTCTCTGTCGTGGCCCATGTCATTACTCATAGGCAACAGGGATCTCAAGGCTCATCTCTCATTTCTTTTGTTTGAGTTACATATTCTGGTCCAGGGGAGCTGGACCAGCAGGTCAGGGGCAATATCCTTTGAGATGTCCTCATCTTTATTTGCTGTGGCTGCTGGTCCCTGGGATACTCGAGTCCTTGTGAGGCTTGGGGCCCTGGCCTGGCCTTCCACCAGGGAAGGGGGCAGATGAGGGGTGGGAGGCTGCCAGAGAACCTGTGGGAGCCAGGCTGGTCCAGTGAAGGAGACAGGGCAGAGCAGTCCCTTTTGTTCTATTTTATCCCATTCTACAAATGAGCCTTTGCCAAGTATTGGCAACACAGAGCATCACCTCCACCACCATCACCACTACCACCATCCTCATCGAAACTATAGCCCCGGCACCGTTCCAACAACTATCTCAATAATGTTTACAACACCCTATGCGGTAGGCACTATTACTGCACCATTTACGGAAAAGGAAATGAAGGCCCACAGACAGAGGTTAAGTAACTTGTACGAAGCCACACAGCTAGTAAATGCAGAGTCACATAGCCTACACTCCGAGCCACTGTGTAGATGAAGAAGGCTCTTCTGGCCCTTGAAGATCTTAACACTTCAGTGGAATGCAAGCCACTGACGTGGACCAGAGTCACAAAAGAAGATTCAGGGGCTGAGTGTGGAAGGCTGGGTAGGGTTTGGCAAAGCAGGTAGGAGGCCATTAGAGGAAACTCTTATTCCCCATTGGGTTTTTTTTTGAAATTTCTATGCTCATGTCAGTTTTTATTCCCCATTGTTTGTTTGTTTTTTTAAATTTCTATGCTCATTTCAGTTTTTATTCCCCATTGTTTGTTTGTTTTTTTTAATTTCTATGCTCATTTCAGTTTTTATTGCCCTTTTTTGATGTTCCCTTCCATGTGGAGGACAAGTTAGTACAACCCTCCTGGCTTCTTCCCTGACAGGTGTGTTTGGGGCAAGGGAATGGGCACGTGCAGCTCGGCCCCTTTCTTCCTCAGGGTGAGCTGACTAGGAAGCATAACCAGGGCAGGCGTCAGTGTGAGGGGCTGTGGTTGGTCAGTGCTACTGTCCATTCACTTCTGGGCTTCAGTATGAGAAAGTCCTTTGCCGTGTACCTCAGTCATATCCTTCTGTATCAGCCTTTCCAGTAATAAAGTTCCAACTTTTGTCTCGCTACTCAATACATTGAGATCTCAGTCTGGGAAAACAGAATTGCCTTTTATGGGCCCCCCTCGAGCTGTTTTAGGTACAAGGTAAATTAACAAGAGCAAAGAAGCAGTACCTGTAAAGCCATCTAAGTCGTGTCCTGGAACCATCACAGTGAGCAGTGCTAAGCCTCACGAAAAGGCCATCAGGAATTTTAATTTCTTCCCTTCGTGTTCAAAGTCCAATTGGTCAGCAATGCCAGAAGCATGACAGCTCTTCACTTTTTTTCACTGACATCTCGATGGGCTTTTCCCAGGGGAAGAAGGGCCCTTCCCGGAGACGGCTCACCTTCTGGCAGAGAGCATGGTGGGGCAGGGAGCAAGGAGGGGGCCGCACACCCAGGAGCTGCCCCGCTGGCACAGACTGGAAGGCATCCCTGTCAATGACTCAGAGCCTGCTGGCCTCTCCCTCACCCTTGCTGGGTCACTCAGAGGGGCTGGGAGTGTGGGCTGTAGCCCAGGAAGGACAGCTCTCTTGGGTCCTGCCTACAAAAGAGTTTCAGGTGTTTATGCAAACTATCAAGACCAAACAGCCACTCTGAATCAAAGTCCCTGTCCCTTCTGGGGCTCCTGGGGGAACATGGGTGCCTCCCCCATTTGTGCTGTGCTGGACCTCAAACTGCAGATAACCTCTGCCAGAGGAATGTTTGGAGGCACAAAGCCTTCATGTCCTTGACTGTCTCAAAAGCAGCTTATTTTACTATTGATAGTTGGGGCTAGGGTCAGGTTGCTAATTAGGAATAAAAGCAACAACAAGAACACCACCACCAGCTATTGGGAATTCACTGTGTGCCAGGCACTGTTCTGAGCTCTTTACGTGCTCATTGCATCCCCGTAAGAATCCTATAAGTGCTGGCGTTATACCCATTTTACAGAAGAGGAAACTGAAGCTTAGAGAACTTAAATAACTTGCCTCAGGTCATGCAGCTGGTAAATGGCAGAGCTGGGGTATAAACCCAGGCACTCTGGCTCTGTAGCCATGCTTATAACCCATAATACTATATAATGTCACAGTCTGAAATGCCTTTGGGGAGCCTGTGTGTTAATCCTCTTACCGTGGCAGATGAGGAAACTGGGGCCCAGAGAGTGGAAACAATTTGCCCAAGGTTACCTAGTCAATTAGTGCTACAGCTTGAACCCAGACTGAGGTCTTCTGGCTCCCAGCTCAGAGCTCTGTCACAGCACCATGTGTAGCCGTGCTATATACCAAACCAAGTCTCAAGTCATTTTAGCCAAAACTCAAGCTTTGTGTTGATTAATTGGAAAGGAATAGAATTTTTACTATGGTTGCCTGGCCTTAAAGAGTTAAATATTTCATAACTCAGCCCAGGCGCTGTCAGCTGGCCAGAGGGTATAGGTACCATGAAACAGCACCTCAAACTATGGAGAACCTCTCACCTGGGCAGGATCCAGGCCTGGGTCAGCTTATGTCCCCAATACTTTCACGTCCATTTCCAGGCCAGGAGAACATACCCTGGGCAAGTGAGAAAACATGACATTATTCCCTGTGTGGAAAAATATATATGCAGTTTCTTCCTTCAGGCAAACAGGCATCTCTCACACCACAAATGGTGACAGGTTTTCCACGGGAGGCACAGGCTCTGACGGGAACAGAGAGCTCTGGTGTAAAGAACCCTCAGAGAAGGAGCAAATCATCTCTTGAAATGGTCTTGGCAGTTATTCACTCACTAACAGAAGCACCCTGCTCGGCGTGACGATGGTCAGCTCAGAAACTGCTCCAGAGGCCCGGCGGTTTGCAAGGTGTGGCTCTGCTCTTGAGGAAGGCTGGGAGGTGGACAGAGGGCAGGGTGTCCCAGGCCCCCCTTAGGGGTGATGTAGTGGGGGAGGGGTGCCCCGAGGGGCTCTGAGCCGCGCTAGGCTGGGAAACAGTTGCGTGGAGATCAATAGTGCCTTGTTAACTGGGCTCCCAGGCAACCGGCCCTTGTGCCTTGTTCAGTGGGTGTGCGTTGAAAGGAATTGAAATCAATAGTGAGAAAATTCTGAATTGAGGTTCAAAACAACAAACTGCTCAAGTGTAGGAAGAGGAGAGCTGGCTTAGCAGAGGCCGGGGTCCAAATCTCCGGGGAGCTTTAGCCGAGTGAGCACCCATTATGGGCCGGCTCTGTGCCACGGCTGTCGGCAGAGCTAATGAATCCATCCTAAGCTGTGCTCCCGTCAGCTTTGATTCCTCATCAAAGCGAGAGGTAAATCCCTGCCGGCTTTGCTTTGGTCAACCCCTCAGTCCAGATCTGAAAATCGGTGTCCACCTCCGGGCCTCACATGTTTAAGGGGATTTGGGCAAATTGGAACATATTCAGGGAAGAAAGATGCAGAGATTTGAAACCATGTCACGCTGACTGATGAAGGGACTGGGGCTGGTGGGCGGCAGAGCGTGGGTCTGGGAGCAGGGAAAAGGCGGGGAGTCCAGCGATGTTTTAGGAACTGTGAAGGGCGCTCATGGGAAGAAAGAAGTAGGCATTGGACCCAAGGCAGCAGAGAGTTGGATAAAGAGAGCAAGGTTTAGAATCAGACAGACTTGGGTTCACATCCTGGTTCCTTCCCATTTCGTTGGGTGGCAACAGGCAAGCCACGTGACCTCCTCAAGCTTTGGGACTTAATCAGTAAAATGGGGACAGAAATGCTTTTTTTCAGCATTGTCAGGATTATACACCATTCAAAAGACAGGAACTGTGCAGAGGAATATAATTGCAGGAGGAGGGGCGTGAACCCAGGGCAAGAACAAACTTTCTAACAACCCCAGCTGGCTTTGAAAGCTGACTTGATTTTTCTGTTGCTTTGTTTATATTCATGTTTTTCTCCCAGAAGAACGCCTTCACTTTTATTTCCTTTCATTCTGGCCTGCCTTATCATATTTCCTAATATAAATTATTCAGCTACTTTTCATCTTTTACTCTTTAAAAGTGAGAAACAGAAAGCATGAGTACAAGGCATCTGGCCCTCACAGTTGCTTATTTTAGCCAGGGGCTGGCTGTCTCTTTGGTTAGCCCTGAAGAGGCCCTTTAAGTCTTAAAGGGCACTTCCCCTTCTGGGGCTGGATGACCCATCTGATCTTAATACCCCTGAGTTGAGTTGCTATCCCAGCCCCAGAGCCTCTGTCCCAAGTCCTGCAAAGGGTTCGAGGCCCATATCGCTGCTCCGACCCCCACCAAGACAGCTAACCGGATTGGGAAATAACTCAGGGGAACTGTTAGAACTCTGTCCAGGCCTCTGTAAATGTGAGTGGGAACCCACTGTCCCTCCCACTCCTGACTTCTGATGGGCCAGGCCTCATGGCCTACCCTAACAGGGGGAGTGTGGAGATTTTATCTGTTAGACTTCTTGGAAGGAGGCTCCCTTGGAGACCCATGACTAACACCTATCAGCAAAAGCAGACAGCTCTCACTCAGATATTCTGCAAGACGCTGAAAGATGGCTGGGTGGAAAGTGGGTGGGTGCAGTCAGGGGAGCATGTGCACTACTGTCTGGGTGGCGCTGACGGGCCTAATGAGCTGATGAGTGAAATATGGAGTTTGGAGATTCGGAGTCGGTGGGCAGTGGAGTGCTATTTACTTAAGGCAGCATGGCTGGAGGGAGACCCTGGATGAGGGGTGCGGTGGCGAGCCCAGGACTTAGTGGGCGGGTAGTGTAGAGCATCACCTCTGGATGGATGGATGCAGTCAAAAACAGGACAATGGACAATGAAGTTGGTAAGCAGGGGAGTGAAGAACAGCAGGGAATAAAGGCCAACGAGCAGACACAGAATTCAGCACTGATGTCGTGAGCAGTGGGAGGGGCTGGAGGGTGTGGTGGGGGGAGGGATGGTGGATTAAAGGGCCAGGATGCTCAAATACTGGCCATGGACCTCTTTCCAGGATCTCCCCCCAGTAGGCTCCATTGATCCCCTAGGATGGGGAAGTGTGATCTCAATTGGACCAGGGAACATGGTCAAAGCAGAGATCTGTCTCTGATGTGCACACCAAGCCTAACTGGGATCCAAATGAGGTCCACAATTGCTCTTGCTTGTATGTCTCTTAAGTATCTTTTCATCTATAGGGTCCCTTACTTTTTCTTCTTTAAAGTTTACTTGTTGAAGAAGCTGAGCCTTTTGTCTTCTAGAGTTTCCCGCCGTCTGAATTTTGCTGCTTGTCTCCCTGTGGTGTCTATAACTTGGTAGATAAATCTAGAGGTTTGGTTAGATTCAGGTTTGATTTTTCCAAGGCTATTCATAAGTGGTCCATCAGGAGGTACATGGTATCTAATTGTCTATTCCTTTGTGATGCTACAACTGTTGATAATCATTGATTGGATTCATTAATTTACCAGGGGTTGCAAAATGGTGATACTGTACTTCGATCATTTCTTGTTTATTAAATTAGAATATTTCTATGGAGAGAAATTTCCTCTCATGAACTGTCTATTAAACTGTACAGTCCCATAGAAAAGGCAGCAAAATACCATATATTTTCGCTTTATTTACCAATTTGCAGTTTGTAAACATATTTGCTGCATTTCAAGCCATTGCAGTGCTAAGCATCTCCTTATTGGTGTTCATACCATCTCTTCATTGGCTGACTAGGAGAAACTTATTCAAGTGGACTCTCAAGACCCTTTGACACAGCCTAATGGTCTTTAAAAAAAAATTATTTATTTATTTTTGGCTGCATTGGGTCTTTGTTGCTGCTCACAGGCTTTTCTCTAGTTGTGGCGAGTGGGGGCTACTCTTCGTTGTGGTGCGCAGGCTTCTCATTTTGGTGGCTTCTCTTGTTGCGGAGCACGGGCTCTAGGCGTGTGGGCTTCTGTAGTTGTAGCTCGTGGGCTGTAGAGCGCAGGCTCAGTAGCTGTGGCGCATGGGCTTAGTTGCTCCGCGGCATATGGGATCTTCCCAGACCAGGGCTCGAACCCATGTCCCTTGCATTGGCAGGTGGATTCTTAACGACTGTGCCACCAGGGAAGCCCAGCCTAATGGTCTTTGATAGCTTCTTTCCTTTCTGGTATGACAAAATGTTCCAGGCTCATCTTGTATATTTCTTGCCCTAACCTGGAATCAGACATTTCTCCAAGGAGACATTTTTTTTCAAGTCGGAGATGATTTTAATTGGCCATAATTTGGGTGCTATGATTTTCACTAATACTGTTTCTGGTCATTGTTTCTGATCATTTTAATCATTGTTTCTAGTTCTTATAAAAGAATGGAGCTAGAAAATATGTATTTTTAAACATTAAATATACTATGAGGGTGTTTATTGTCTTCTTTATGAAACATTATGGATTAAAAACAATCTCCTCAATCTTATATCTGTATCTCCTTTCATTCGTGTTGCAAATACAGGCTCTCAACGACATCAATATAATTCTCATTGATTTCTTCTATATTACACATACAACAGCCTCAGAATAGCAACAGTAACTCTACCACTAAAAATATGACTACTGAAAACAGCTTAAAATTATTTTCCCATTCTTTTTGTTTTCAGGGTTGATTGCACTAGGAATACGGAGTTAAATTGTGTTTTAAAGTCACTTAGAGTAGTTCTCTGTGTGATTATGCCTCCGACATTACACACATTTAGGCTTTTGTTTCATTTTACTTTCGATTTTATGGATGACTTTTTGAAGTTGAACTTGTTCTATAATTATGTAAAATACTTAAATGTATCAAAAGTCAAATCTAAAATGTAAGGTATATTCATAAAATCTAGTTTCTATTACTATTCTCTCCACCTTATTCTCTCCCGTTCCTATAAGTAATTATTAACATTTTAAAAATAGTTTATTATTTGCCTTAGTTTGTGTTTTTTCACACAGCAGACTATGAGACATGACTATGTGCAGGTAATTAATTTTTGGAGGTGACCCCAGGAGACGATAATGAGAGATAAAGGAAGAGAGAAACAAGTAAGAAAATCAGTCTAAGAATGTGTTATTGAGCTGATAACTACAACGGGTAGCTGGGGCTTAAGCCACCAAAAACCTTCTGAGGAACTGTGTAGAAGGTGCCTCGGAATTGTCTGCTCAAGACGTGGAGGATGGGAGTACTGATCCACGGCTCCTGTGCTCTTGTCCCCTGTTGGTCAAGGATTGCCCTGGGGGTGTTAACTCCCCTGGAACTTCCAAGTGTGCTGATGAACCACAGTGGTTGTCAGCAGTGGCCAACACATTTCAGAGGAAAATGCAGCTTATGACAGGCTACAGCTGTGCACAGCTGGTTGCTGCAGCAGTGGCTTCATGGAGCTAACACATGGACTGTGAAAATGTAAGATAGGGCATAAAAAGTCCAACATATCCTGTATTGTGTGTTATTAAAAAAACAATAGGCATATTGTTTCTCTCTTTTAGATAAATGGTAAAATACCGCTACATACTTTATTCCCACTTGCTTTCTTCACTTAACCTGGTATCTTAGAGATCACAATAGAAGATAGAGACCTTCTTCATTCCTTTTCATAGATGCCTAGTACTCCTCTGTATAGATGTACTATAGTTTATTCAACCAGTCCTCTCTTGAGGTTTGAGTGGTTTCTAATCTTTTACTTTTATAGATAATGCTGCAATGAATAGTCTCATTCATTAATTTTTTTCTTTCATATTTTGCCAGCATCCCTTTAGAATAGACTCCTAGATGTGGGATTATGGCTTAAAAGGTGACTAAATATGTAATTTGGCTGAATATTGCCAAATGTAACCTTTTGCATTTCCACCAGCAATGTATAAGAATGCTATTTCCCCCACAGATTCACCAATAGAATTTGTCATCAAATTTTTGGATTTTTGCCAATTGGATAATGAGAAATGATATCTTAATATAATTTTAATTTTCCTTTCTCTTATAATAACTGAGTCTGTACATTTTTTTTCATCTAGTTAAGGGTATCAGCACTTTTTAAAAATGGGAACTATTGTTCACCCCTCTAGCCCAGAGGTTTAAAACTTTAGTGTGCATCAGAATCACCTGGAGGGCTTGTTAAAACACAAATGCTGGAGGGGCTGGGAACTTTAAGATCAATGTGTGTTTCAGTCCATCACTTTATCAGCAGTTACACAACAACAATAACACAACAGCAACAATAACAACAATAGCTGCTACAAACACATGTAGCACTTACATGATACCAGGCACTATTCCATTATATTAACGAATTTTATCCTTTAAAATTTTTTTTTTTTTTTTAATAAGGAAACAACTTCATGACTAGCTAGGTCAGAAAGAGAGAGCCTGGATGCATTCCTTCTGAACCTACACAGGGGACCTCTTGACATCACCAAGCACGTCCTCTGTTCTACTCAACGGTGCTGCTGTGAAAATTTAGTGTTTATTTATTTATTTTAAAAATTTATTTATTTTTATTTTTGGCCGCGTTGGGTCTTCCTTGCTGTGTGCGGGCTTTTCTCCAGTTGCTTCAAGCGGGGGCTACTCTTCGTTGTAGTGCGCGGGCTTCTCATTGCGGTGGCTTCTGTTGCAGAGCATGGGCTCTAGGTGTGCGGGCTCAGTAGTTGTGGCTCACGGGCTTAGTTGCTCCGCGGCATGTGGATCTTCCCAGATCAGGGCTCGAACCCGTGTCCCCTGCATTGGCAGGCGGATTCTTAACCACTGTGCCACCACGGAAGTGCTAAAAATCTATTATTCTTACTTCCATTTTTGGGATAACTGGGCACACAGGAAAAGCAACTAGCTCAAGGTGATAAGTAGAGCTAAGGATTTGAACTCGGGCAGTCTGGACTTTTAGCTATGACTGCTTCTTGCCCAAATGGCAAATTCAGATGGACATAAAAAAAATCTTGAGGGGGGTGGGGGAGGGATGGATTGGGAGTTTGGGATTAGCAGATGCAAACGATTATATATAGAATGAATAATCAACAAGGTCCTACTGTATAACATAGGGAACTATATTTAATATCCTGTAATAAACCATAATGGAAAAGAATATATATATGTATAACTGAATCGTTTTGCTATACAGCAGAAATTAACACAACATTGTAAATCAACTATACTTCAATAAAATTAAAAAAAGTCTTAACTTTCTATGATTGGCTGCTTTTAGGTTCTATGGATGGGCTGTCTTCAACCTCCACATGAGTAGTAGAGCTGTGGTAGATCAGCCAGGAAGCAATGGGTAGAACTGCAAACAGGGAGTTTCACAGGGAGAATGAGTTCTGGTCTCCCAGCTCTGGGAGTCTGGGGCAGGGGGAGGGTCGTGGAAGGAGAATGGAAGAGCCTGCCCAGATCCTGCAGTATTTTCTCATTGAACTACCAGGTACCCCGCACTAATTTTCCCCAAGAATCAGCTTTGGTCCTGGTAGAACTCAGAGGCAAGGAACCCAATCATCCACACCCCACCCCCACCCCGCCACCCTGTAATCCTTCTACCTGCTTATTTCTCCTGAAATCCTGTGACGGAGGGGCTCTCTCTTTTCCCTCCACAGAGGGAAAACTTAATGTGTAAAAAATTAATAAATAGAAACCTTAATCGAATAGAGTCAAGAGACCAGAAGGGGGAGCTCTCATGCCCTGTGATGATAGCAGAGCCCAACAGAGAGAAGTAAGACTCCTCTTCTTCCCTGGCAAGGAGTCAGCCAATGAAAAGCACTGGACTCTTTGTTTACTGTAGCCCTCCCAGCTTCCTCTTCCCCTCTATAAGAGCATTCTCCTTCCCTTGCCACGTGGAGACTTGCCTGTGGCTCGCCATGGTTGCAGACTCTGGAGTGTAGTTCCCTGCTGACCCCGTATAAACCCATTTTTGCTGGAGAAATTACTGGCAGTCTTTTTGTTTCAGGTCAACAAATGCATAGTCCTCTGGGAGGGAAACACATTGTTGTGGTTGATTTTAGGTCTCAGTGCATCTGATCTGATCCACTCCTGCCTTTCTCGGGTAGATTGCCTATCTCCACTTCACTTAGTTCTTCTTCTGAAGAACTGCGACCTCAGTCTGTCTAAGTTGCTGTTTGTATTTTTATGTATGCGGTAGGTTAGTTATGTTTCTCGACCTTGGAGAAGTGGCCCTCTGTAGGAGGCATCCTGTGCATCCCAGCAGCGCACTCCCCTCTCATTCCCCAAGCTATACGCTCTAGGGATGCCCCCTAAGAGTGCCGTGTGGGTCCTTCTGTTGTGGCGGGTTGACTGTGTGGCTGGTCTGGTGGGCTTGGTTGGCCCCTAGTCTGGTTGGCTGCCAGGCCTTCCCTTGTGCAGATGCCGCTGGCTGCTGTTTAGCGGGGCCTGGCCACGACGTGGCTGGTCGCGGAACCCATGGAGGCCCCGGGGCTAGGGCTGGCTCACTGGTGGGCAGAGTCAGGGTCCCGAAGACTCTGGGGCTGCTGTCCACCCACCGGCAGGTGAAGCCAGGGCCTGGGGTTAGTGCGGGACTACAGGCAGGCAGAGCTGGTTCCTGGAGTCTGGCTGCAGGACCCAGGCATCCCAGGGCCCATTTCAGATCATTGGTGGGTGTGGGAAGCTGTTCCTGACACTGTGGGGTATGGGGTCGGGGGTGTCCTGAAGGTTGCATGGGCCTGCTGGTGGGCAAAGGCCAGGGCCCAGCTGGTCCCAGGGTAGGGTGTGGGTAGGGTCTGGCCTGCGTTGGGGAATCATAGTTTTCTGCTTCTGCTGTCTGCCCCTGGTGGGTAGAGCTGGGTCCTGGCCCTCTGGTGGGCAGGGCCGTGTCTAGGGCTGCGTCTACAGGCGACTGTGGGCTCTTTAGTCCTTAGACAGCCTGTCGCTGATGAGTGGGTTGTGTCCCCGCCCCCTTGGTTGTTTGGCCTGAGGCGTCCCAGCGGCACCTGCAGGCTGTTGGGCGGGGCCACGTCTTGGCGCTAAACGCGAGAGGGAGGAGCCCATACAATGGCGTCCGCCGGCACCGCCTGCCGCACGGTAGAATCAGCTCCAAGGAATGGACGCTGCCGGTGTCTGTGTCCCCAGGGTGAGCTGCAGCAGCCCACTCCCCCTTGCCTAGGAGACTCTCCAAGAGCAGCAGGTAGGTCTGGCTCAGGCCCCTATCGAATTACGTCTTTTGTCCTGGGTCCTGGTGCACATGAGGTTTTCCGTGCACCCTGTTAAGAGTGGAGTCTCTATTTCACCTGGTCCTGAGGAGCTCCTGCAATGAAGCCCACCTGGCCTTCAAAGCCAAATGCTCTGGGGGCTCGTCTTCCCGGTGCCAGACCCCTGGGCTGGGGAGCCTGACGTGGGGCTCAGAACTCTCGCTCCTGTGGGAGAACCTCTGCACTATAATTATTTTTCAGTTTGTGGGTCACCCACAGGGGAAAGGGGAAAGATGGGGTTTGATTATATTTAGAATCCGTCCCTCCTTCTGTTACCGAATGCAAGTTTGTGTGCTTGACGCACAGTGAAGCCAGGCAAACCGAAACATGAGAGTTTGGAGCAGGGAAAGGTTTATTGCAGGGCCAAGCAAGGAGAACAAGTGGCTCGTGCTCAAAACCCCCAAATTCCCCAATGGTTTTCAGGGAGAAGTTTCTATAGGCAAAATATGGGGTGAGGGCTGCAGGGTGTGTGACTGTCTTCTGATTGGTTGGTGGTGATGTAACAGGGCGGTGCTCCAGGAATCTTGCTCTCAGCCTGAAGTTACCATCCTCCACCTGGATGGGGGCTTTAGTTCCTGCAGAGGAACTCAAAGATACTGTTACGTATATTCCTTCAGGAGGAACCAGGAGCCTGCTTTAATGGCTGCCCTATAGTTTCCTGACTGCTCCCCTTTCGCTTCCGCATCCCCTCACTTCCCTGATTAGCAACTGGCTACCTGTCTCATTGTGGTTCCTTCTTTATGGCTTTAGCTGTTGACAATCTTTTCTAGTAGGTTCCAGTTTTTTTCATCAATGGTTGTTCTGCAGATAGTTGTGGTTTTGGTGTGCTCTTGGGAGGAAGTGAGCCCAGGGACTTTCTACTCCACCCTCTTGGCTGCTCTCCACTGATCCACTTCTGCCTTGAAGTGTGTGTATGGGGTTGGTTATGGCACAGGAGGACCTAGGCTTGATTGGGGGGTGGCAGTGTTTGTCCAAAAGGGAAGAAATGCAGGAAATAATGTTTAGGTCACACTTTATGGTTAACAAAGCACTTTTTTTTTTAATAGACATTAACTTTTCTTTTCCTTTTTTTTTTTTTTTTGGCTGAGTTGGGTCTTAGTTGCAGCATGCGGGATCTTTCGTTGCGGCACGCAGGCCTCTCTAGTTGTGGTGCGCGGGCTTCTCTCTAGTTGTGGCGCGTGTGGGTTTTTCTCTTTCTAGTTGTGGCACGTGGGCTCCAGAGCGCATGGGCTCTGTAGTTTGCAGCACACGGGCTTTCTCATGTAGGTGCACAAGCTCAGTACTTGTGGCGTGCCAACTTAGTTGCCCCACGGCATGTGGGATCTTAGTTCCCCGACCAGGGATCAAACCCGGATCCCCTGCATTGGAAGGCGGATTCTTTACCACTGGACCACCAGGGAAGTCCCAACCAAGCACTTTTATATCCATTTGATCTTCACGGAAACCTGACAAGATGGGTCTCATCCCCATTTTACAAGAAGAATCTGAAGCCAGAGAGATAGTCAGTAGGTGGAGCCAGGACTTGACACCAGGTATCTGACATCAAAGCCTGCGTCATCCTGGTCACACAGCATGAGGAGGGCAGGGAGCAGAAAAGAGGGGATGGGTCCACAATGCCATGGAGTTTCAATGCCCTTTTCCTTTGTGCACGGACAGAGGGCAAAGGAAGCCAATGTCCCATAGGGAAAGCCACAGCCCGAAACTTCTGAAATGGCACCAAGCAACCCTTCCCAGGCTTTGGCTGGTCGGGCGAGGGGCAATGGATGTGTTTCAGAGCACACCACCCTATGTCTTTATTTCTGCAGTTGAAACAAGCACCCGTTTCTTGGCTTTCACGTCGAGTCTCCATTACATCTGGGCTTTTGCCTTGCGGTGTAAGCTGTGACTTCTTTGGCCAGTGGAGTGATGGGGAGCATTTAGGGACACCCATCAAGCCTGTGCCCTCAACTTCGCTTCTCTGAGGCCTAAAAGCTAGAGGCCAGCCTCAGTCTGCCTGGGAACCAGTTAAAAAACAATACTAATGAAAACAGATCTTACCCTTATATAGCCATTTGTAAAAATCTCAGATGAATTGTGCAGTGTGTGTCTTCTCAATGAAGGGGGTTCTTTTAAGCTGTTTTACAAGTGGGGAAACTGAGGTTCCGAGACACCAAGGAACTCACCCAAGGTCTCACAGCTGGAGGGTGGCAGAGCTGGGCCTCTCCCGCAGGTCTGTTTGGCTCCAAAGCCCTGGCCCTCCCCCTGCCCAGAGAGCATTGGAGTTTGACCGCAGACTTTGCCATTCAGACTGCCAAGTGGAAACTCTGCAAGATGGATAATGAGGAAGTCATTTTTCAGTGGATCAATGTGGGTAAAAGATTAATCGATGGAACCTTGCCAAAAGGAGGATGCTGCAGAGTCTGGATTCTGTTCCAGGAAACTCAGAGCTCCAGGAGGAGGGAGAATACTCTTCTAGAGGAGAAAGCTCATGGGAGAGAAATGGAGGCTGTTCCTCTGGGCACTCAGGGCCCCAGTCGTCAGGCCTCAAGCACTGCTGTTGGGTAGCAGCACTCACTGGATACCGCTGTTCAGAGTCTGGCCACCTACTGGTCCCTTGTGCCTGAGTGGAGACCTGGTGTCTCTCTGTCTCCTGCTTCCCACGCAGGCAGCTGCTTCTGCGGGAGGCCTGCCTGCACCATGCCTCCCAGGCACACGCTCATCACAGCCCCACCAGTCCCATCGCCTGGGGCTGGCTCTGCTCCTGTTTCCCCTGCCTTCCTCTTGGATGTGTGTCCTAGGGAGGTTGTGTCATGCTGCGGAAAGGGGGCAGAGCAGCGTGAAATCCAGACCCCATCACTTGTGGTGTCACCTAGGTCACTTACCCTCTCTAAACCTCCTTCCCCTCAACAATTCCTGTAGCTCTTAACTGTGAGTTTAGCTTGATTTAAGGGTTTGGGGAGGACCATTGAACTTAATTACTGCTAGTTTTGAGATGTCCATGTGAGTAGGGTTGGCACAGATGTAACAATGTGGAAGACTAGGTGACAGGGCCACACTTGTCTGTGTTCCTATGGAAACTATTTGAATATTTGTTTTACATGGATTTTTATTCACTTTTCCAACATGCTATCAATACTAAAGTGTGCCCCTCAACTGCTGAGCAAGTGTTTGTAGCGTGTGCATTGACAGAATGGGCCAGAAGCTTAGTGTTGTGACCTGGTTAAAAAAAAAGTCTCTTGGGAATTCCCTGGCAATCCAGTGGTTAAGACTGTGCTTCCACTGCAGGCGGCACAAGTTCGATCCCTGGTCGGGGAACTAAGATTCCTCATGCTGCATGGTGTGGCCAAAAAAAAAAAAGTATCTTGAAAAAAAAAAAAGATAAGGACAATATACCCACCGGCAAGGGTTTTGCCGAAGATGAGAGTCAGGCTTGAAACCTCCCAGCCCGGTGCGAGGCCTTGGGAAACTGCTCAGGGAGAGGGGGCCATTCAAAGCCTGACTCTCAGCAGGTTGGCTCTGATCTAGGACTCTCATTCCTTCTGACCTAACTGCCCTGTGCTGGGAAGTTAGGTCAGAAGGAATGAGACCTAACTTCCCAGCTGGGTCAGGGGGAGGTGGAGAGGGCAGCTTCCCTCCCTGGTCTTGCTAACCTCCTGTCCACTCTCCTTTTCCCTAATACCTTCCTATGCTGCTCCCAGCTCGTGGGAGGTGGATGCAGCTCACTCCATGTAATCTGTCCCTGGCAGGACCCTGTTCAGTGCCAGAGCCCCCAGGCCATCCAGGCCGGTGTTCCTGGGCCCCTGTCACGGTCCCTGCCCTGCAGACCTAGACTTCTTTCTCCCCTCAGCCTTTGGTAGAGCTGGGGATAGTCAAACCTTTCCACTTGCTTGACCAGGAGAGGCCTCAGGCCCTGGAACCAGGTGGGATGGGCTTCCAGGGGTGCAGTCTCAGAGCGCAAAGGGTATACTTCTCCCAGAGGGGCCAGTACCAGTAGCTAAAATGCCTTAAGGGGAAGGCTCCCTCCATGCCTCCCCTTCTCCTGCATAGGATCTGGCTGACACGAGTGACAGCTTGGTGGGAGGACTATGAAGGCGTAGCGGGACCAGGCCTGTGGGCAAAAGAGGTGCCAGGGCTGATCAGGTCTGGAGCTTGGTAGGGCTATTGGGTCGGTCCCTGTGGTGGCGGCCAGGTTTCCAAATGAAATGTCCATGGGTGTGTAGAGCACGGAAGCCTGGCATGGGCCGGCATGACAATCTGGAGACCTAGGAGGGGCAGTAGGCATCTCATGAAGTGGTGAGACTCAGAGAGGATCAGTACAGCATCTGGTGTCAGGTGGGTGGAAAGGACAGAGAGTGCAGAAGGAGGGATCCTGGACCCCAGAGGCAATGGTGGCCAGAGCTAGGTCAGGAGCCATACTATAATCATGGAGGCTGGGGCTCAGGGCACAGGCAGTACCAGCAGAGACTGACATGCTGGCAGGGAAATAGAGGCAGAAGCCCAGTCTTACGGCCTGGGTCAACATGATAGGGGCTTGGGGGAGTCAATAAGTTTATGAGAACCTGGAGGTCCAGGTCTCTCTTGGTGCCCCACCCACAGCCCTGCTAATGGAACTGAAACTTACAACCTTCTCCCCATTCTGGTACAGGGAAACTTTAAAGACTGACCAGGCCGAATGTACTGATGTTTGACTTGAGTGTACAGCCGGGAGGAGCTGGTGAAGGCAGGGTCTTCAGCTTTTCCGCTGGCTGTGACTCACGCTTTCTCTCCCCTCCCCTTCACCCCCTCCTTGTGCCTCTCTGGCTGGAATCTGGGCTTGGATTTTCCTTCTTCTTACATTGCCAACCTCTTGGCAACCACAGGCTCCTCTGGCTACCAACCAAACCCAGAGCATCTTCTCATGGTGATGATGCTCTCAGGTTTGAAAACTTCTTATTAATTCTCAGGTGAAATGCCTCAACTCCTGATAATTTCTGCTAGAGAAATGCTCACCTCTGAGGAGGGGCTGAGGTGCAGGGTGTGGGGCACTCATGAAGTCCCGAGAAGAAGGGGGATGAAGTTTCAATCTTCCAAGGAGAGAACCGAGTGTGAAAACATTAGACAGGCAGAGGGGGTGGGGATGGAAATGAGAGTCAGACTTGGGGAAAAATGATTGCACAAAGCTCCAGGGCAATATGTGAGGAGATGTGGAAATGCGCATGCAGAGCACGGCGACTCCCTGCAAAAGGCCAGGCGTGGTGATTCATTCCTCCAGCTGACTGTTCTCTCAGCCATTACGGGGCACCTACTCTGAGCCAGGGCTGGGTGCTAGCGGCACATAAATGAGTGAGACACTACTCTTGCCCTCTGGGAATCCCCAGCCTAATTAGAGAATCAGACCAACAAATGGATAATTTTCAAACAGTTGCGAAATCATGGAGTATTACAGGAGTGGAAAGGAAGGGGCCTCTAGCTCAGCATGGGCTGCAGAGTGATGGAGGGTGGTACAGAGAAGCCTTCCAAAAGATCAGATGGCTGAGCTGCTTTTGAAGGGTTGAAGAAGCGGCTGGTGAAGAGGGGGAAGTAGAGCAGTCCAGGTAGAGGGCACAGCATGAGCAAGGGCAGGGAGGGGAACTTGGGACAACCGCAAGACATTTTGTGTCTTAGAGAATACAGCAAGAGGCAGGGAGTGGCATGGGAGACTGCAGGTACCCAGGCGTGGGTTCTTTGGCCTTGGCCCACCGCAAAGGAACCAAAAGTCCTGGAGGAGGCTGGGAGAATGGGCCAGGCACAGAGGGGAAGGGCTCTTTGATGGATGTAACTCAGAATCAGCGAGAATCCAGCCTGCCAGGCTAAGGTAGTCATGAGTTGACATCGGGGGTGGACAAACTATGGCCTATGGGCCAAATCTGGCCCATCACCAGTTTTCCTACACAAAGTTTTATTGGAACACAGTCACGTTCATTTGCAGGCTGTCTCTGGCTGCTTTCATGCTACAACCTCAGAGTTGAGTATTTGCAACCACAGAGACAATATGGCCCAGGCAATCTAAAATATTTCTCATCAGGCTCTTTATAGAAAAACTTTGCTGACTTCAGATTTAAAGCAAAGACCAGCTGGACAGCAGGTGCAGGAGGCTGGACTAGCAGGTCAGCACATGTGTCTTGCAGGTGTGTTTATAAGGTGGCCTCTGCTCAGGCCAGTGTGGTTCAGACTGGGCTTGGGGTTAGCTGAGCTGTTGATGCTGAGTGGAGCTCCCAGGAGCTTTTCCCTGACGGCACTGACAGAACACTTTATTGCTTCCCAGGTAGCTGTGTCCTCTGGGAGAACGCCCTGAGCTCTCCACAGGTGAGGTTTCCTCCTCTTTCAGGAGTTTTCAACATGATATCTGAGTCTTGAGAAAGCAGGAATCTGACCCCAGGAGTTTGCTGGGGTTGGAAACTCAGCGTTTGCATGGTCCCTGGTGAAGACCCCCCACCTGCAGCATGGATCCTGACTCCCTAACAGGCCTGATCTCTAACAGGCCTGGATGCTTGCAATCAGAATTAGTGCTTCAAGGATCCATAGAGTTATCTATTCTGGTCCAGCCCCTCTTCTGAAAGTCTTTAAATCATCTGAGATTCTAGCCTCACAACGTTCCTTTCAAAGGGCCATCAGCCCTAACATCTCCATAGGCTTCGAGAGCTTGCTGTGGCCCCAGGCAGTCCATTCCACCACTGTGGAAGCTCCAGAAAATAAAATGGGTTTGTTTGTAGTTTCTTTCATGCTATCCCACCTGCTGTCACTCAGGGAGTAACACAGAGCATAGCTCCCCTTCTCCATGACGGCCCCCAGATTTCTGAAGGCAGCAGCCATGACCCCAGCCACCTCCCCTCCAGGTTGGGTAGCTGCAGTTCTTTCAGATTTCTCCAGTTTCCACCCTTTCCAGACACACAGCTGCCTGCCAATCTTCCACTCAAGCTATTGCACCCCAGACTTCCCACAACAATCCAGGGGTGTTCTGACTCGGGTCCAGGTGTCACCAAAGGTCAGTAGACTTTCTCTGAGGAGCAGCTTCCAGCATCCATGACTTGCAGAGACAGACTCCTTCAGCCTCCAGGTTAAGATCCACATTAGACTCACTTCTGCTAAAATATACCAGCTGGATGCATGGCTGGGAAAAGTGTTAGGTGCTTCAGGGACTCTGGTGATGGGAGAGTTTTGGTTTTTTAAAAATTAATTAATTAATTAATTTTTGGCTGTGTAGGGTCTTCGTTGCTGCACTCAGGCTTTCTCTAGTTGCGGCGAGTGGGGGCTACTCTTCGTTGTGGTGTGCAGGCTTCTCATTGTGGTGGCTTCTCTTGCTGCGGAGCAAGGGCTCTAGGCGTGCGACCTTCAGTAGTTGTGGCTCGTGGGTTCAGTAGTTGTGGCTCGCGGTCTCTAGAGCGCAGGTTCAGTATTTGTGGCACCCGGGCATAGCTGCTCCATGGCATGTGGGATCTTCCCGGACCAGGGCTCGAACCCGTGTCCCCTGCATTGGCAGGTGGATTCTTAACCACTGCTCCACCAGGGAAGCCTGATGGGAGAGTTTTGGAGAACTGCAGGGGACTGAAAGAGAATGAGACCATATCTGTGCATAATCAGATCACCTCCACAAATTTACTCCTTGGAGGAGTAGCGTTGCTATGCTTGTAGCCTTAGTTAGATGGCTACAAAACGAATAATCCAGAGGTTCTCTGCCACTCTGCACATCCTAAAAATGACTGACCCAAGGAACTAAGGCCTCACTTTACATTTGGCTCCTGGGACAAGGCCAGGTGACCAAGAGATGCATTGTCTCATATCACCAAGGACCTAGTGACCTTCTGGTGGGCACTGGACAATGATTGGGATGGGCAGTCTGCTGCTCCAAGCTCCCATACTAGGTAGGCTTGCTTGCTTCCTTCCCTGAATCCTGTCTTTTAAGAGTCAGTCTTTCCTGATAGGCCTGATGCCAGCAGGCTGCCCTTGACCTCACTGTCAGCATAGGGGAAATGCTGAGAGGGCAGGCCTGGCTCCGGCTCTCAGCAGTCTGGCTTTGAGCTTGGTGTAAAAGGCCAAGCAATGACTAAATCAAGGGCTACTGGAAATGGGGAGGGTACTTTTTTTTTTTAATTTAAACTTTTATTGTGAGATAATTACAGATTCACATGCAGAGAAATAATACAGAGATCCTTTGTTCCCTTTCTGCATTTCCCCCAATGTCAGCATCTTGCAAAACTATAGTACAATTTCAAAACCGGGATATCAATATTGGTATAATAAAGATGCAGAACGTTTCACCCATTACCGCAAGCATCCCTCCTGTTGCCTTTATACAGCCACACTTGCTTCGCTCCTTCCCCCTCCCCTCTTTAACCATGGCAAACATTCACCTGTTTTCCATTTCTATAATTTGTCATTTTAGGGATGTTATATAAATAGAATCATACAGTATGTAAACTTTGGGGATTGATTTTATTTTTCCCCTGCTAAGCATAATTCTGTGGAGATCTGTCTGAGTTGCTGAGTGTATCAATAGTTTATTCCTTTTTATCGCTGAGTAGTATGCCATGGTACAGACTGTTTAATCACTCACACATTGAAGGACGTCCAAGTCATTTCTGCTTTTGGCTGTTGTAAAGACAATTACTATAATGTACAGGTTTTTGTGTGAATATAAGTCTTTATATCTCTGGGATAAGTGCAGAGGAGTGCAACTGCTGGATTGCGTGGTAGTTGAATGCTGGCTTTTAAAAGAAACTACCAAACAGTTTTCCAGAGTGGCTGTGCCGTTTTACATTCCTACCAGCAACATACGAGCCATACAGTTTTTGTGCATCCTCATCAGCATTTGGTATTGTCACTATTTATTTTAACCACTTTGATATCTTATTGTGGTTTCAATTTGCATTTCCCTAGTAAGCAATGACGTTGATGGAACATGTTTTCATGTGCTTAGTTGCCATCTGTATATTCTCTTTGGTGACATGACTTTTCCCTTTCCTCTGCCCATTTTCTAATTGGGTTTTTTTTTTATACTGTTGAGTTTTGAGAGTTCTTTATATATTCTGAATATAGTTCTTTGTCGAATAAGTGGTCGGCAAATATTTTCTCCCTGTCTGTAGCTTTTTTTTTTCTTTTTTAAAAAATAAATACATAAATTTATTTATTTATGGCTGCGTTGGGTCTTTGTTGCTGTGCACGGGCTTTCTCTAGTTGCTGCGAGCGGGGGCTACTCTTCGTTGCAGTGTAATCTTTCATTCATTGGATTGCATTTCTACCTTTGTGAAAAATCCATTGGGCATATTTGTGGGGGTCTGTTTCTGGGTTTTCTGTTGCATCGATCACTGTGCCTGTCCTTCTGCTAATACCACAGAATCTTGATTAGTGTCTTAAGTCTTGAAATTGCATGCATTGATTTCTTTTGCTGTATTCTTTTTCAAAACTCTTTTTAGCTATTCTTGTTCTTTTACCTTTCCCTATAAATTTTAGAATAATCTTGTCTATATCTACAAAAAAATCTCTCTGGGATTTTGGTAAGAATTGCATTAGACCTGTATATCAGTTGGTAGAGAATTGACATTTTTGCTATGTTGAGTCTTCCAGTCCATGAGTGTGAAACATTTCTCTGTTTACTTAATTCCTCTCTGGTTTCTTTGCTCAGTATTGTGTAGTTTTCAGCATATACATCTTGACTACTTTTGTTAGATTTACACCTAAATATTTCATTTTTGGAGGGACTTAGTATTTTAAATTTCCATGTGCATGTGTTCATTGCTAGTACATAGAAACACAATGATTTTTGTGTGTTCGTGTTGTATCCTGTGACCTTGTTAAATTCGTTTATTAGTTCTAGGAATAATTGGGTTGGCCAAAAAGTTCATTTGGGTTTTTCTGTAACATCTTATGGAAAAAACCCGAACAAACTTTTTGGCCAATTTGTAGATGCCTTGGGATTTTCTACATAGACAATCACATCATCTGCAAATAGGGACAGTTTTGTTTCTTTCTTTCTGATCTGCATGCCTTTTCTTTTCTTGCCTTATTGTATTGGCCAGAACTTCCAGCATTGCCTTTCATATTCTTTTTTTTTTTAAGCATAATCTTTAATATTCATTTTTCATCTGTTCTTTTTTAAAACTTTTTAATTTAATTTTATTTTTTTTTATACAGCAGGTTCTTATCAGTTATCCATTTTATACATATTAGTGTATATATGTCAATCCCAATTTCCCAATTCATCATACCACCACTGCCTTTCGTATTCTTATGTTGAATAAGAGTAGTGAGAAGTGAACATTCTTGACTTGTTTCTGATCTTAAGGAAAAAGCATTCCATTTTTCACCATTAAATATAATGTTAGCTGTAGGTTTTTTTATAAATGCTCTTTATAAACAGAAGTTCCCCTCTGTTTCTATTTTCCTGAGGGTTTTTTTTTAAAATTATGAATGGGTGCTGAATTTTGTCTAATGCTTTGTCTGCATTGATTGACATGATCATGTGATTTAAAAAGTTTCGCCTGTTAATATAGTAGATTATATTGATTGATTTATGAATATTGAGTGAGCCTTGCATCCCTAGAATAAACTCCACTTGGTCATGGTATGATTCTTCTTATATATTGCCAAACTCTATTTGCTAATATTTTGTTAAGGAGTTTTGTCTGTGAATTCATGAGGGATATTGGTCTGTAGTTTTCTTTTTTGTACGGTTTTCTTCTGGTTTTGATATGAGGGTAATCTTAACTTCATAAAATGAATTGGGAAGCATTCCTTCCTCTTCTATTTCTTGGAAGAGATTATGTAGAATTGGTGTTATTCTTTAAATGTTTGTGAGAACTCTCCAGTGCTCATAGTTTAAATGAGACATCTGCTGTCATTAAAATTTTTTTTTCTATATAGGTAGAATGTTTTTCTCTTGCTTCTTTCAAAAACACTTTTTTTGTCTTTAGTTTTTAGAATGTTAACTATGATATGATATGTTGGAATTTCTTTAGGTTTCTCTTATGTGGGATTCCCTTAGTTTCTTGAATCTCTAGGTTTATCTATTTTGCCAAGTTTAAAAAGTTTTCAGCTTTTATTTCTCTGAATTCTTTTTCATACCTGCCCTCTTTTTCTTCTCCCCCTGGGACCCAGTGACATGAATATTAGATGTTTTGTCATGGTCTCACAGGTCCCCGAAGCTTTGTTCCTTTTTTTCGGTCTATTTTCTCTCTGTTGTTCAGACTGAGTAATTTCTATTGTTCTAGCTTCCAGTTCACTGATTTTTTCCCCCCTCCATTCCCTTCATTCTTCTGTTGAGCTCATGCACAGAGCTTTGTATTTTCAGTTTTAAAATTTCAATTTAGTTCTCCTTTATATTTTCTATATCCTTGCTGAAACTTTTTCTTTGCTGAGGCTTTCCAATTTTTTCATGTGTTTCAAGCATGTTTGTCATTGTTCATGGAAGCATTTTTTCTAAGCTACTTTAAGATCTTTGTCAAATAATTCTAACATTTCTTTCATCTTGGGGTTGGCATTTTTGATTGAATTTTTTATCCAGTTTGAGATTTTTCTGGTTTTTGATATGAGAAGAAACGTTTGTCTGAAACCTGGACATTTTTGTATTACGTTATAAGACCCTGGATCATGTTCAAACCTCCTGTTTTGTTTGGTTTTCTTTGACACAGCTCTGACAAGGGGAGGAGGGTTGCTGCCTCATTACTGCTAGGTGATAGCAGCAGTGCAGATTCCTCACTCAACCTCTGTTGACACTGTCGGGGGTGGCCCCGTTACTGCTGGGAGGTGGTGACTCTCCACTAGGGCCTTGGCAACACCACTGCAGTGAGGAGTGGAAGGTTGCCTCACTACTGCCAGATAGGGATGAAGGTCTGGCACTTCATCCAGACTGCAGGAGGGGCGTGGTTGGCCTCATTACTGCTGCAGGGATGTAAGTCTCAGCTTCCTACTTGTCCTTCGTTGACACCACCTGACTGGGTTGTTAGGGTGCCTCATCATGGCCTCACCAGAATGGAAATCTGGGCTCCTCACTCAGCTTTGCTGGCATAGATGGGGATGAGGCTACAGATTTTTTATGTGGTGTTTGTGGGAGTAGAGTAGTTATTGAGTAAAACTTTTCTGTCTTACCAGGCTGCTCCTTTTCTGGTTCTTTGGCTAGAGAGAGCAGGCTTCTGTTGGAGCTTTTTTGGTCTGCAGCTCCTGGCATTTTCAGGCTGCTGGTTTCTTTAGCACCATGTCTAGGATATAGGAAGCAAAAATAAAACCCAGGCAACTCATCACTATCTCATTCCTTGGTTCCATGGTCTCTAGCTGATCTGCCTACTTATCTCCATTTTTCAGATGCTTCTCAGGTTTTTGAATATAGTATCAAGGGCTTTTTGTTATACTTAGCAGGAGGAATAGGGGAAAATACGTTTAGTCTCTTTCCAGAAGTGGAAATTCCCCTGTCTGGGGAGAGGCTTTTTGATTCAGAAGACATCAGTGGGAGGTCCCAGCCATGAAGCAATCGCTGAAGACTATCCTCTGACTGCCAGTCCTGCGACACTCCAATCACCCCTGGTAGTTCAGACACCAGCCCTGCTATTTTGGGGTTGGCGTCATATACTCTTTTATTCGTGGAAGAAATTCTCAGCTGCAAGCACAGAAGCATTTTCTAATGCTCGTCTCTCCTCTCATGGGAGACCCTACGCTGGAGAATGTGAATTCCCCATCCTTGGAAACATTCCATCAGATGCTGAAAGTCCTGGGTTGGGAAGGAGGAGGCACTAGACAACTCCTGAGGCCTTTCTAATGCTAAGATTGTGAAACTGAGAGTTCGCCTTGTTCTTTTCTGAATGAGCCCAGGGGACAGGGACCCTGTGTAAGTTTCCATTTGTTTGGTGCAGGTCCTCATGCTGGGCTTTGCGCACAGAATGCTGTTTGTGTCACTGACAGAGTGGTGACTGAGTGGCTGAATGACTGAATAGTGCAGGGTCCAGTTGGCATCCACTCAGACCAGCTACACTCAAACACATGGTAGGTGGGCACAGCTGGCTGATACCCAGATTATGGTATGGACTTGGGGGAGAATCTTGATGTCAAACTTCTCCCTTCTCCACCATCCCTGTATATTACCTAATATTATGGCTCAGTCAGTGCCAGCAAAGATGGGCTGACTCAAAACTCACAGCACAGCAGATATCCTTAGAGAATGTGGAAGCATTTACCCTGCTTTGCCACTTCGTCCTTGGCTCAGGACAGTCAGTCTCTCCTGGCTCTAATTACAGCATGAGGGCTAGATACCCAAGGCTCAGATTTAAAGATTTAGAAGTTCATTAGGTAGGGAAGAGAACCAGGTGGTAGAAAGCGCTGGCTCAGCACTTTTCTTCTCCTGAGCCATGCACAGACATCAACTAACGAAGATGCTTTTTCAAGAGCATGGAAGTCCGCTGGAGGAAAGAAAGCTCTATGACCAGGAGAGGGATTCAGGGATTTCTGGGGGAAAGTGTCTGTAAATGGTTTCTTCAAAAGAAATAGAGAAGCTGCTATGTTCTGGACATTTTCATATGGGTTATCTCAGTTAAGTTTCATGGCACATGTGTGAGTCATCATTATCTCAGTTTTCAGAAGAGGAAACAGGCTTAAAGAGGTTAAGAAATTTCTCTGAGGTCACAAAGCTGGCAAGTGGCAGAACTGTAATTTACACCTGCTCTGTCTGACTCCAAAGCTCATGCTTTCATCAAGCCACAATTCTGCCTTTTCTAGAGGGGGAGACCTTCTTAAGAGATTTGCTTTAGAGATACCAGGCTTAAGAAGATGAAGAAGGAAATGAATGTGTATTTTTCAGACGGACCCATAGTTACCACCTTCTTAGGTTATCAGTCCTATTGCATCTCAGACCTTCTATCTGTGATCACTGTTCTAATGAGTTAAGCATGCCCTTTAGTGCAGATATTAATCTGGGTCCAATCAGGAGAGAGGAACCACACAGTAATTTGAGCAGGGAAAGTTTAATATAAAGAATTATTAACTATAATGGGGCCTAGAGTAATAAGGGATTGGGTAATAAGTAGCAAAGAGAATATAGTAATATAGGCTGTTTCCTGTGTCTGTTATTCCTATATTCTTTACTACTACTATATATATTTGTCTCATATATACTGTATTTATGAAGGTTAAGAACTGGAACCAGGAAGAAAAACTCCCCTGCAATATCTCTCCAGTGCCCTCTATTGACAAAGCTTAATAAGATGCCAGCCGGCAAAAGAAAAGTATTTAAAGAGCTCATCTCCACTTTTGTAGAGCAGAAGGGTGAATTTGGAGCTGAGAAACAATAAATTGATAACTGGCGCTGTGAAGGTCTTTTGATGACACCTGTATCAATTTTCATCTGAAAGTTTCACCCCCATTCTTGATAAAAATTTTGCTGGGTGTACAATTTATTTTTTTCTCAGCACTTGAAAATATCATTCCATTGTCTTTTGGCTTTAATTGAGCAGTCACCTGTCAGTTTGATTGTTTTTTGTCTTTTTTTTTTTCCTGGTTATTTTCAAGGTTTTTTCTTTGCCTTTGTTGTTCTGCAGAATCATTATGTCTAGAAGTGGATTTTGTTTTAATTATTCTGCTTGGAATATGCTGAATCTTAGGATCAATGTCTTTTTAGTTTTGAAGAAGTCTCAGCCACCAGATCTTCAAATAATGCTTCTCCCCTACCTCTCTCTCCTCTCCTTTTGAAGCTTTGGTTAGATGTAAGTTAGAACTTCTCACTTTAGCCTCCATGTCTCTTTACCTCTCTTTCATATATTCAGAAAGTTTTTTTACTTCTACGCTGCATTTGGGTAATTTTTTTTTCCGATTTGCTTCAGCCTTGATGAAATCTCTCATTAAGTGTGTCTAATGATGTTACATCCATTGATTGACTTTTTTTTTTTTTTTTTTTTGGCGGTACGCGGGCCTCTCACTGTTGTGGCCTCTCCCGCTGCGGAGCACAGGCTCCGGATGCGCAGGCTCAGCGGCCATGGCTCACGGGCCCAGCCGCTCCATGGCATGTGGGATCTTCCCGGACCGGGGCACGAACCCGTGTCCCCTGCATCTGCAGGCGGACTCTCAACCACTGTGCCACCAGGGAAGCCCCACTGATTGACTTTTGATTTCAACTATTACATTGTTTTGTTTGTAGATGGTGTATTTGATTCTTTTTCAATCTGTATATGGTCATGTTGATAGCTCTCCCTACTCTTATGTTGAGTCCTCCTTTTATTTCTAAGCATATCAAGCATTTAAAATTTTGTGCCTGTTAATTCTAATATCTGAAGTTGTTATGGGTATGATGAGGTTGATGCTGTTTTACTCATGGTGTCATACTTCCTTGTGTGTTAAGCTTTTTTGAGTATAATTACACTTTCCTTGGAACTTTATCTATAGGAATTATTTGAGGCCTCGATTGAAGACGAGTTGTTCCAGAAAGGGTTTGTTTGTTTCTGACAGGCTCCTGGCGACACTA